>NC_139248.1:48849774-50312342 GCF_977018435.1 Lepisma saccharinum
AAGTAGGCAAAAGCAGATTACACGATTAAAGTATCTGAAAAACAGATTTTTCTATGTAAGTATATTTTTATTGACTGGCTTATTTAACAGAAAGACTGCAAAATTCACTAAATGTAGTTCTATCGTATAGGTGGTTTCAGAGATATAAAAAGAACAAATATAAGATTTCACTTTTTTTGCTTCTGAGGCTAATCGCGACGCTAAGGGTAAATGGCCAGGAAATGTAACGGAGGAGAAACACTCCCAAAAGTTATGGGCTGCATGTAAGTTAATACCACAGAGATATTACAGTAGGTGTAGGTTCTACCACCAGAACTTTTCTATTATAATAATACTGGTTATGCTGTACTGTTAGCTAAAGATGCTGATATTTGAGAAACTTAAAAGCTTACTTACGACTTACTCTTGCACAAGATCCGATGACAAAATTTAAAAATTGTAATCGCCCAGACAGGGACTCGAACCCTGGACAGATAGGTTAAAAGCCTAATGCTATACCAACTAAGCTATCTGGGCACAAGGTATTTTTTTCTTGAAAAGTTAGTTATGTTAAGAAATATATTGAAACACCTGAGAACACTCTTGGTCTGGTTCGACAGAGAAGGAGACAACATTTCCAAATTTTTACAGACTGGGTGTATTTTTCCACTATAGAGGTCTTCACTATATGTAATTCGAAACGCTAAAGTTCAGCTAGCTTCCAAAATTGAGGTAAAAATTGTGTTTGGCGAGATTAACAAGTTACAATTATATCCAGTTACGGACAAATAAAGCTAAAACTCTTAGATTTGCTGTACTAGCCAAGTTTTAGTAACATTTTCTTCACTTTAGTACAAATACCAAAGAAATAGGTATATTTTATTTATAATTTGACAAAATGTACTAGTATTTAATTTACAAAGTTAGGTAAAAAGCAGTATTTTTAAAAAATATTGTTACTGCCTTCAAATTTTATGTTATTTAGCCACTAACAACTGATTTACACTGTTTGGCATCCTTTAAATAGGAAAAGAAGGAATTATTTGTTTATTATTTTTACTTTATATTTATATTTATTTAAGAAAACAATTCTACAGTTTAACTTAATTTTAACAAATTGTTACTAATTTATATATCAAAGTTATGTTATTTAGAGTGTATCAAGGCGTATAAAGTTAATATTTGTACTTATCAGTTCAACTAACAATTATATTTTACACACAAAAGATGATGTTTACAGTTAAATTACTTGAATCAGAGAATAATATTTTACAGTAATTGATTCATTCAGCACTAGTCAGTACTTTTATGCTTCAGAAAGTTTTTTTAATTTTCTATTACGCATGCTATTTTGGGCTATTTTTAAAATGTATTTCAAAGGCAAACTGGTTTAATTTTCTGCTTATAATGCAAAGTTGACATAGTTTTCGCACAATGCATTGTACATTTGTTATACTCTCTACTTACAATCCAAATATTATGCTTATTTAATGTATAACTAACTAACTCTCTAGCCTTCTTAAACCCGAATGTTCATGGCTGCAGCAACACATGCCTTTCATCTGTCCCTGTTCTGAGCAAGATCTATATACTCCTTTCCTTCCCTACCAATTTCCTTTTGGTCCATCTCTACATTATCCCTCCATCTTTGTTTTGGTCTTTCTATTGGTCTTTTACCATCAGGTTTCCCAACAAGAATCCTGTATACTCTTTTTTACTCTCTCATTTGTACCACATGATCTACACACCTAAGTCTTTTTGATTTAATCATTCTAATAATATCTGGACATGAATACAAATTATGTACTTCCAAATTATGTAACCTTCTCCACTCATCTGTCTCCTCATCTGTTTTAGGTCCAAATATTTTCCTAAGGATTTTATTTTCAAATAGTCTCAATTTATGTTACTTTTTCAATCTAAGGGACCAAGTTTATTTACTGTATTTAACTTTTATTTTTTGTAATTAACAAAAATTAAAAGCTTATACTGTAGTTATTATATCTTTTTCTATCAGCTTATTTTGAAATTAATATTATTAGGTATAGTCTTTGATTTATAACTATATTGCTTTTTTTTATCAATTTATCTAAGAGTACAGCAGACAAACACATGTGTACACACTTTTATGTAAATAGATATGCCTTTTTTCAATATTTTAGTATGAAGATTGCACTTTAGCTATTTAAGCAAGGGTAGGAAAGGTAGGATTTCTGAGAATTTGTTGCAGGATTTTGTTGTCCAAGTATAGATGAGAACTGAGCTGGGAGACTGTTTCGAACCTTTTCATGAGAGTTTGCATGTGAACTGTATGCAAATTGAGCACTATTGACTGTGCATGCTTCTAAGTTTTGCTGTTATTTTACATCAAGTCTGTGAGACTGTAGTCAGTTTTCCCATTTCAAGTAGTTTTTATTGATTGTATTTGTATATGTTTTGGGGACTTAGCAGTCTTATGTTATGAGGCAGTTTGTTGTAGAATATTTTTACATGATTGTTTTGAGATATTGAGTGTCTGCTGTTTTACTTGTAATTATTTTTCTTCTTGTGTTGTGTATTAGACTATATTTTGTCCAAGTTCGTAGTATTTAGAATAATTGTTATTGACTTGTAGATGTAGGGAGTAATAATCCTTTGCAAGATGCCCTATACTTTAGTCTGAACATTATTCTTAGTGTTCACTTTTGAAGCCTTAGTATTCTGGTAGTATTATTAATGTAGAGGTAAATTAGGCTGAAATGTAGGCATTTTTCTGATAAATTATACTCACTTAGTTGTTTCAGCAGGTAGAAGTTGCATGATGGTTTACTGCTGATGATGTTAATTTGCTCTTCTTATGTACTACGTATGATGTAGCTTACTTGAGTAATTGGAATTTTCTACTGAAAAAGGATTGCTTGTCTATTTTATTCCTATGTTGTTGAGTTTGTCCATAAGCAAGCCATGTTTTTACTCTATCCTATGCCTTGGAAGAATCTAGATATATTGTGTTTGCAGTTTTATGTTTCTCTAAGCTTTCAGCTATGTAGTTTTTTAAACTGTGCTATGGGTGTGACAACTGATTTCTTTTTCTGGATGCCATGTTGGTTTCTGTGTATTCCTCTTGCTGCTTGAATTTGACTTAGGTTGTTTGTTTTTTTCTTATACCTATTTCTTTGGTATTTGTACTAAAGTGAAGAAAATGTTACTAAAACTTGGCTAGTACAGCAAATCTAAGAGTTTTAGCTTTATTTGTCCGTAACTGGATATAATTGTAACTTGTTAATCTCGCCAAACACAATTTTTACCTCAATTTTGGAAGCTAGCTGAACTTTAGCGTTTCGAATTACATATAGTGAAGACCTCTATAGTGGAAAAATACACCCAGTCTGTAAAAATTTGGAAATGTTGTCTCCTTCTCTGTCGAACCAGACCAAGAGTGTTCTCAGGTGTTTCAATATATTTCTTAACATAACTAACTTTTTAAAAATGCAAGTAGCTTAGTTTGTATAGCGCTAGGCTTTTAACCTATCTGTCCAGGGTTCAAGTCCCTGGCAGGGTTGTTACAATTTTAGATTTTGTCATCGGATCTTGTGCAGACTTCAAATTTCATAAGTTATAAGCAATCTAAGTTAATTTTGGGAGTGGGCCAAATTGGTTCCTCATATAAAAAGCAATGACCAAATTGGTCGTAGCGCCTATGACCCTACTTGGGTTCATCCTCCAAAACATCTGCTTCGAGTCTCCGATGCCATGGTGGAGCCCGTTCAGGTTCTACCGCCCACAAGTGCGTTCCTTCGCCAATCCAGCGAAGGTGAGAATAATAGAGCGCAACCCTCTATATATACATTCAGCTCACTGTTGGTCACCCCTTGATCTAGTTATTTTCATGCAATCACCTACATTTAGTGAATTTTGCCGTCTTTCTCTTTGATCTGTTAAATAAGCCAGTCAATAAAAATATACTTACATAGAAAAATCCTGATATAGTTGGATTCTCAAAAATATGTACAATCAGTGTTCTTGATACATTTAGCACCTGAGATAGTATAAATCAAAATCTAGTTAGTGTCGGCATGTGTGCTTCTGGTACATGTAGTTACTTGAAAAAGCAAATATTGGTTGTGTAAAAAATAGCCTCCTTGTGAAACAATGAAAAATTAACATTATATCCTCATAGCATTAGTTGCAACTGCTTCTTGCAGATTAACAAAGCTCTGACGTGTGGTCCTACGTCACCTATAATCCTTTGTAAGGTTCGTGTTGTCCTATAAATTGTCGATATACATACTAAGTCCCTAGTTACAGCCTAAGCTTTTAGCTTCAATAAATGTATTTTAGTCCTCGGAGACATATATTGATCTTAGAGTAAAAAATAAACCTCGTATAATAAACCAAATGGAAATAACCCAAGTGTTGATGCACCCAAAGAAGCCAGTAATACTTCAAAAATTCTTCAAAAATACTTCAAAAAAAAAATTTAGCAAGTGGACCTATGGTCCATATAGTCAGTCGTCTGTGAACTTCGTCTTGTCCTGTGAATTGTCAATATATTGATAAATGGTTATATGTAAGGGGAAAAAACAATATTAGTAAGCGTCCAAATATGGACCCTCGGTAAAGGGGTTTCAGACCTCATAGACACATCATAATTTTCGTTACACTAAAAAATTGCCCTCGTATAAAAGCAAATAGTTGAAATGTTAAACATTTCGTGTACTTTATCCAGTAAGCCTTAGCTAGAAATACAATAAATGCGTTACAGACATAAAAATTAAGCAAGCTTTGATATTCTAGTGGCACATAATAAATATAAAATATCCTTTAAAATACTCTGACAAATAGTTGTGGGTTGTCTGAGATCAAAATTTTCAAGTCCTCTCTCCTCTCTCCTGCATAAATAGGCTCTAGAATTCACTAAGCCTCAAAATAATATTGGGTACATGAAATAAAAAGCAGATGGAGAGTGGTGCTGATCGCATCATCTCCAAAATAGTAAAAACAAAAGTATATAGAGCTCTATCTGGTATATTTAGAAAACTTTTACCTAGTATAGCAGTAACAAAATACTCAGCAAACTCTAAAATAAACAAACTTTCCTACGTGGCAGGCGTAACCTGCCCTAAATAAATACATATAGAAATACAGAACCAAAAATAGCATAGTGGAAATCAGTAAACCCTAATAATAATAATAATAATAATATATTCTGTGGCTTACATTTTAGCTAAAAGTACTTTTTTTTAGTGTTTTTGAAAAAATTAAATAAATACTAAACTCTAAGTTAAAAATTTGTAAATGTATACATGACACAAAACAAAATAAATAAAAATTAATACATACCCTGCAAAAAATCAATAAAAAAGTTGAAAACCTCTCTTTGTGCATCCAAAATATAATAACAAATCCTTCCTGACTGGATTAAATTGTGTTATTTGAGTAATAATAAGCCTAAACTTGTAAAATAAAAGGGTAGAACTTGTCGAAACATACTTTTGCATCCAAAATATAATTCAAAACACATCTAAATTGTGTTATTTGAGTAAACTAGAGAATAATCCTGTAAACTTGGAAAAAATCTCTCTCTCTCTCTCTCTCTCTCTCTCTCTCTCTCTCTCTCTCTCTCTCTCTCTCTGTGTGTGTGTGTGTGTGTCTTTGAGAGTCCAAAATGTAATAAAAATGGTGCCTGAATAATATAAATAGTGTCATTTGAGTAAATATTAGGCTAAACTTGTAAAATAAACAAATAAAAGTTGAGAACACACACTTTGTGTGTCGAAAATGTAACTAAAAATCTTTCCTGAACACATAGAATTGTGTTATTTGAGTAATAGTAAGCCTAAACTTGTGAAATAAACAGATAGAAGTTGAGAACACACACTCTGTGTGTCGAAAATGCGACTAAAAGTCTTTCCTGAACAGATTGAATTGTGTTATTTGAGTAAAAAATAAGCCTAAACTTGTGAAATAAACAGATAGAAGTTGAGAACACACACTTTGTGTGTCGAAAATGTAACTAAAAGTCTTTCCTGAACAGATAGAATTGTGTTATTTGAGTAAAAAAATAGGCATAAACTTGTAAATAATAAATTAAAAGTTGAAAAAATCTCTTTGTAAATACAAAATTTAATAAAAAATGTTGCCTGAATAGTACAAATAGTGTTATTTTGGTAAAAAATTAATATAAAGTTGTAAAATAATAAGTTAAACGTAGAAAAAATGTCTTTGTGAAACCAAAATTTAATAAAAAATGTTGCTTGAATAGTACAAATAGTGTTATTTTGGTAAAAAATTAACTTAAAGTTGTAAAATAATAAGTTAAACGTAGAAAAAAATGTCTTTGTGAGTCCAAAATTTAATAAAAAATGTTGCTTATTAGTACAAATAGTGTTATTTTGGTAAAAAATTAATATAAAGTTGTAAAATAATAAGTTAAACGTTGAAAAAAAATGTCTTTGTGAGTCCAAAATTTAATAAAAAATGTTGCTGATTAGTACAAATAGTGTTATTTTGGTAAAAAATTAATATAAAGTTGTAAAATAATAAGTTAAACGTTGAAAAAAATGTCTTTGTGAGTCCAAAATTTAATAAAAGTGTTGCCTGAATAGTACAAATAGTGTTATTTGAATAAAAATACATAAAAACTTGTAAAAGATTTGACATAAAGTCAAAGTTTGGTAAAAAATAAACTCAAAATTAAGTTAAATAGCACACAGTAACATACATTTACTACCTAAATCAATAATCAAAGGGTCCTAGGTTCGTTACCCCGTGATAAAAGAAAATGGTGAAAACTGTAGGCCCCGTCCCTAATAGCTCTCCCTTCTTCATAGTACAGATAAAAAAAACCTGCGCTAAAGCGTCCTGTGCCTTGGAGGCAAACCTGAGCGGAATATTAATTGGCGGCGGAAACCGCATAGCTTCAGAGATTTGACCCTTGCTGCGCATTCTCAGACATCCTTTGTTGTCTGGTTGAATACCTCCCCTGCCCTACAGTATTGCATAGCTTTCCCCTGTTCTTGCGTACTGGTTAACCTTGAAAAAACCGGTTATGAAAATCTACCGAAGCGTTCTCTGATTGGTGAATCAGCTTCTTCCTTTGTTCTGACGTTCTGACGTCATTTGACCTTGACCGCACATCTCCCAAATTCCTTTCTCGTCTACCCTCAGCGCGGAGCGCGGAGTTCACCGTCTTCTGTCTAGCGTGTTGCACCACCGTGTTTCATACCATAATAACATACATTATTACATAGTACTAATTAATAATATTACATATCGCGGGTTCGAATACCAGGACCGTCCCCAATCGTAATTGGACCTGTACCTACACCCATTACCACCGTTCATAGCGGTTCATAAACCATAGAAAACTTATTTTCAATACTATAAACATTAATTATTATCGATTTATACATTACATACTTTGCAGTAATGAATATAAAAACATATGCATAGCGTTTAGTACCTCTAATTACCTTTTATATACATATTTTTCATAAAATAAATAATTATATATTCATAAAAAGTTATAAACATGCAAATACATAAATGTAAAGTACTCTAAATACTTGCAAATGAATTCTAAGTACATACGAATTAATTAAAACCAGTGCAAATTAATTAACACCCGTGCAAATGAATTGCGAATATTAAATAGCGATTGACGTTGGCGTAGACCTCTACTACTGACCCAAATAGCCTCCACATGATTTCAACAAAGTGGAGAAAACACGTTTCACCTTTGTTTTTTTCCAGAGATTTCTGCACCTTGAGTGAGGATAGACTTTGGAGAATTTTGCACCCCCTGCACCGAATTCGGCGCCCCCTTCGGCAAATGCTTATTATTTTAGTATCTGTACACTGCTTTTATTAACTTCCCTTCACAGTAAGGTATCCATTGCAGGAAGGACAAATTTTGTTTTACGTCTGCTGTTATATACAACGAAACTCTCCTCTCTTAACAGAAGCAAAATTTACTATCTCAGGCAGAACTTACTGTCATGTCACATTTTCTTTTCATTTAATATTAACATTCCTTTGTCTCATGCTGGTTTTAAACTTCTTTTTCTCCTAATTTATTTCTTTAGGGTTTTTTAGCTAATGTTTTTACTTTCTCTATTACTTTCCTCACTTTTCTTGCGTCATTTTCATCCTTATTTCTTATATCTGTGGTTCTCTTTCAAAATCCTTCATGATACCTTTCATTTTTCCTAACAATATTCACTCCTGATACTTTACATGCTGTTTATTTGGTTGAGATTCTGTTATATCTGAAACGTCTCTGTATTTTAGTGATATATTGTTATTAACATTTCCATATTAAAACGTCTGATAAAAGTCTTTTTCTAACAACATTTTTCATTAAACAGCGTCGGAATCATAGTTTTGGTCTCTTTCCGTGACCACATCTCGAAGAATACTGAATAATTATGTCCCTTGGAAACTAACACATGATCATGATTCATTGCTTGATTGATTTGCTTAATTTTCCTTAGCTTTTTGTGCCACTTTTGGCTAATTTGCGAAGATGGAGATGAGTGATAATATGATGAAATTGATGAATAGATTCTCACAAACGTCCATGCCCAGGCCGGGATTCGAACCCAGGAGCCCTGGCGTTGTAGCGCGATGTGCTAACCATTTCGCCACCAGGACCGGCTACATGATCGTAAACAAGGGGGAGGGGGTCGCACGGGTCAGTCGACACCCCCTCCTGGAACTTGACATCGTTCATTTCAAGTTACAAAGAGGCAGAAAGTTTGTTATTTTATTGTTAATCACAGAAATAAAGTTCTTTTTACTTAGCATTAAAACAGAACAATCAAAGTAAACGACGCATTACGAAAACATTGAGTTAAAAATACATCAAAATCGTTATATTTTCATATTCCACCATGTAATCCAAATAATAAATGGTTCCATAGTTTTCAAAATTCCATAAATTTTATTTTTAGGTTAAAGGTCACGCAACATAAACTTGCTCACTAAAATTTCACCTTAAGTTTTAAACCCTTGACTGAGACTTGCACTAGTTAGTAACAAAATACAATAAATATGCATTTCAGTATACTAACTACATGAAGTGCTACAACGCCAGGGGTCCGGGTTCAAATTCCGGCTAGGGCATTGATGTTCATTGTGAGTGTCTATTCATCAATTTGATTATATCATCACTCATCCTTATCTTCACAATTAGCCTAAACGTGCAGAAAAGCTAAGTAAAATTAACAAACCAATCAATAAATAACTATATTCGTAAAATCCATCACCATATTTACATATTTCGAAAAATTCGTAAATATCTTAATATAAATCTTACTAGACATTTCTCCTTTCCTTTATTCGTCCTGTATTCGAATATGGTTCTAGTCTTATTTTTGGCGGTAACTTAACTTATCTGAAGAAACTTGAAACAATCCAAAACAATTACTTAAGAACAATTGATATGTATCGTAAGGAATCAATTCCAAACAATTGCGCAACACCTACAACATATCCACGGTCACTTCAAGAATACATTACATCTACCTGAATAAGGTATTCCATAGTATTCATAACAAATCATCTCCATTGCATAATAGGCTTAAGCTCCGCTCTGAGGTCAGTCCCCGAAACACCAGATCGTCCTTACATAGAGAACTAAGAAAAGCAGATTTGGCCAGAAGTCCTTCTCGTACCTAGCAGCTGTAACCTGGAATTCACTCCCGACGAAGGTTAAACTCAGTACCAGCAAAGCGCAGTTCTGCCGTCTTCTACGTTCACATGCCTATAAATTCTAACTCAGAATGTATATTGTTTTCAGTGCTCCCCCCCCCCCCATCTCTACACATAATTAATTAAAATTCTAATCTGTTTCCGCGAAAAGTCAATTCCACATCCACTCATATTCACACCTACACATCCTTAACCTCCGATTTCTATCCAATATATACATGTAAAAATTTTAAATCGTCTCATTTTATTTAGACGTATTTTTATTGTATAGGGGTATCAAATCATTACTTGTATTAATAATGAACTAAATGAAATATTGTACCGCTTAAATGTAACCGTATTAAGATAAATAATAATAATAATAATAACTGTATGCAATGGATAGGAAATAATGCAAAATAGTTTTGCTGGATATTCACTCGTCTGGTGGATCGAATAGCAAAGTTTTCTCATTATATATTAATAATAATAATGATAATAATAACAATAATCCATTTATAATAAAATTTGTTCATTTTTATTAGTTTATAATATTTAATATTGTATAATATAATTTATAACCGCGGTAATGATTATTATTGTTGTTATCATTTCTACTATTCAAACCTTTACCAGTGACCTGACACCACCTGCAAAAAATTCTGGTGACGCCCATGTACATGATAAATTTGGTTTATAAATTTGTACCTTCCGTTAGGAGCGGATTAAGGGGATGAGGGACAATTTCCGCCAGGACTTTCTCTCTGAGGTCAACTTAGCAGCCAGATATGGCTCTTTCGTGCACTCGTTTGGATGTGAACTGTACCGCCTAACCCCCTGCCCCACTAGGATGCCATAACTGGCTCCGTCCCACACCGCCAAGATGACCATAGGAGGCAAGGAGAAATGCATTACGCTTATAGGAGCATTATTTTATTCGTTCTCTCTGGAATATCAAATATCCAATAACGTAGAAAAGTACATGGACGGAAAAAGGACAAGTTGACACTTTTCGTAGGAAAAGTCGAAACTCCCATTTCATTAGCCCCATAACTTGAAGTTGAAGCTGATTTCCCATAAGGAATACATGGGATTCTGTAAATACCTATTGATCATATTTTTCAAACATCGTGTCTAGCTTAATAATCACGTTAAAAAAACAGCATCCACTTGCAACATGGAGAGAAATTCATACTCTCTTGTATAGTCAAGGTTTTTTTTCAGTGGCAGTGTCCATTCCGATATTGAAATAAATGCACAAATGGTGCGAAATTGTCACTCGTCCACTTAAGGGCAATTATTTTTCTGAAGATGGTTTATTTTGAGATTCTTTCAGAAATTTACATGGGTTCGTTGCAGCTTTCCAGGGATCAAAGTGCTGTACCATTTTTCTATGTACAATGAAAACTGTGCACTTCATATTACATTTACTGAACATGGATTAAGGTGACATATTCGTTGTATAGAAACGAGCAGGCGCTTGCTTGGAACTTTCTGAACTCTCGCTGACATAATGAAGTATAATTTTGTCATGACTGGCGAAGGTTTTGAGAACTCACTCCGATTTAATATTAATGAGTTGTTTCAAATTAATTGGACAATATGGCCTGGGTTCAAGATGGTTGAAAAATATAAAGAAATATAAAAACAGCAATAATTTGAAGAATATTAGAAACATCAACTTGATATCGGGTATGGCAACATGTTAGCATGTTCACAGGGCGAACCTAAGCATGCCAGATATCAATAAAGAATAACCTCATAATTAATAATTATGAAGATGAAATAATTTGAACTTATTCTTCCGTATGATGGCATGTTGGCATCCTACAGGACCAACCTACTCAAACGGCAGAATAACATTAGGGCCTGTGTTTTATGCAAAACTGAAAATATATGAGGTACAAGTTTCGAATAAATCAAACTGAATGATCACAAAGTTGAAAGCAATCTTCAAATTAACTTATTCTCACGCATGCTGACATGTTAGCATGTCCACAGGGCGAACATACACATGTATCAGAATAACTATGTTTCTAATTTAGTTTGAGAACAAAGTCTAAGTTATTGAACCCTCCCATAAAGGGAGCTGAGTATTTGAAATGTTAACCCATCGGAGTCGGTGATAAGAATGCCCCAGAAGTTTTTATAAAATCTTTTGGAGCAGGCCTCATCTCCAGGAAGGTATCAACTCAGGGTAAGCCCTGGCACATAACCGACAAGGACTTACAAATCCTTTCCTGCTCCCCAAAAATACGTGATAGTTAGGCTGGAGAGTTCAATGAACCAACCCATCTCCAACTACGCACTGGTAAGAAAATGCCCCAGAATTAGGTTTCGATCAGAGGCGGCGCCAGGAGAGCGCGAAGATTTACACCCCCTCAGCACCCTTTTTACAAAAACCAATTTTCAACCAAGAAATACTTTTAACTCTTCACAGAGGGAAGTGTTTGGAAGAACCAAGAAGAGTTTCTGGCAACCAAACATTTGTTCAAACAGGCGACAAACAAATGATCATTCAACAGTAATAAATGCTCTTTAGTAATCTAGCACATGTGCTTAGTTACCAAAGAATTTGTTCCAAATTACCAACTTTAGTAAATGGAACTAATTTTTTTGTTCACGGTTACCAAATAGCTTAACGAAATGTGTTTTGTTAATTCATCCAAATCAGCTTTTTGTGTATTGCAGTGTTATTTACATTATGACTTACGATAACCATGTCGTCATGAGCGCATAAGATTAAGTACTATTGCAGAGAGACCATTATTATTGAATACTACAGACAAGTCATGCATACATGCATGTTTCATTTTTCCATCATTTTCAACATTGCACACCCTAAATTTCATTCCGCACCCCCTCAGAACCCGTAGATGGTTAATCCTGGCGCCGCCGCTGGTTTTGAGGCTGTATTTATACCCCCGCATGTCAAGCAGAGGGCCTCTCGTGACCCAAAAGCTGAACATAGAGCTGTGATATGCAGAACTACATTGCGTCCAATGCCAATATTTCTAAGATTAAGAATATCTTCCATAAGGTTGAATTTTCTATGTTTAAAACAACAATTATAACCCTTGAGATTTCACTTCACTTAATGGATCGTACAATTGTAGTGAAGTAAGAGTCATTTCATGCCAAATCAACACAGATATGTGCAATTTCCAACCTGACCATCTCCAATTTTCATGAAATTTGGGGAGTTGAAACTATGCATGGGAACCTAGTAACTATGGAAATTTTGAGTGTCGATTGTCTTGTAATTGCTAAATTATTCAAGGTCAAAGTTCGCATAAATTGCTCTTTTTGAGCCCGCTTAGCTGTATTAAATGTGCTGTAACTCCGCCCCTATTTCGCCTAGGAAGCTCAAATAAAGCTTATTGTACGGGGAATTAAACAAGCTTTCCAGTGACATATAACAAGCCTACCTTTGGATAAAAATGTAATTTTGTCACGTGACCTTGGCCTTTGGCCTTGAATATCTCAAAACATGTCATCACCAAAAATCATGAAAAAAATATATTTGGTCCCTCATGCCATACTCTAAAACATATCAAAAAATCATTCTGGGACTGCAATAGGATCAGAAGATACAAAATAATATGTGTAACTATGTGACTGATAAAAGCCTCATTACATGAACTATGACGAGTCAAATTTCCCTTAACACCCACTTACAAAATGTAAAGGAGTTATCCTGGGTATAATAGGTCATGAATGAAATAGGTTAGGCACAGAGAGATCCCTAGCCGTTTGTTTCAAGCGCAGGTCCTGCATATTGTTGACCGCCATATTGAATTCAACGAAAAATTTCAAAAGAAAGGGGGTGATGTGATATCAGGCTAGAATTTCACGAGAAATGAAGTGACGAAGGTTTTTCCAACGTATCTTTAGCCAGCAAAAAGTTATACGCATATCTATGACTTACGATATATGCACATTATAATGTTGTCAATGTTCCTGTGAGCACACTCGTTGACGTCTCTCACACTCACATAGAACATTTGGCAATGTAGCAGGTGCAACATCATCACAAGCAGCAACTATGCCTTGTCTCAGATGGTCAATATCACGGACTTTTAGTGCATGCACCATTCTCTTCAAATGTTTGTGAAGGTAAATATCCTCCTAAGATGTTAGATCTGGGGAATGTGCAGGCCTTTTAATAGATCCCCGTCTGACCATCAATCTTCCTAGAAATTTACCATGAAGAACTTGCCACAATGTCCACATAGTGTGGTCACACTCTGTCCTGTTCAAAATTCTGGATAAGTGCCACATCCCGTAATCAAGGTTGAAAAAAACCTGTTCACTTAACAAATCCAAGAAGCCCTCACCATTTAAGGTTCCGTTGTTGAATATGGACCAACCATTCCCGTTCTCCATACACTATACCACATCATTAGCTTAGCAGCAACAACCATTCTGCTGGGATCTGTCTACTGTAGATTATCAAATCACAGGTATTGGATATTTTTTTATTAACTTCAGCGTGAACATAAAAATTAGCCTTGTCACTGAAGATTTTTTCATTCCAAAGGAAATGTTTGTTTGAGATACTTTTCCCAATATTCTTCACTATTCAACTATTTGGCGAATGTCGCTGATTTAAATCATATGCAATGATGCGTATACTTCTTTCTCTCCCGAGATGTCAGCGTGATCTCAATGAGTTCCTAACATGTTAGGAGCATTTTAATGCTTTGTCTTTAACACCTCGAAAAGGAAAAACTGGTTACAAACATGCAGTAATAATAACTTTTTGCTGGTTATATATATGTTGGAAATATCTTCGTCACTTCATTTCTCGTGAAATTCTAGTCTGATCTGATGTATAACATCACCCCCTTTCCTTTGAAATTTTTCGTTGAATTCAATATGGCGGTCAACAGTATGCAGGACCTGCGCTTGAAACAAACGGCTAGGGATCTCTCTGTGCCTAACCTATTTCATTCATGACCTATTATACCCAGGATAACTCCTTTACATTTTGTAGGTGGGTGTTAAGGGAAATTTGACTCGTCATAGTTCATGTAATGAGGCTTTTATCAGACACATAGTTACACATATTATTTTGTACCTTCTGATCCCATTGCAGTCCCGGAATGATTTTTTGCTATGTTTTAGAGTATGGCATGAGGGACCAAATGCTTTTTTTTAACGATTTTTGGTGATGACATGTTTTGAGATATTCAAGGTCAAAGGCCAAGGTCACGTGACAAAATTACATTTTTATCCAAAGGTAGGCTTGTTATATGTCACTGGAAAGCTTGTTTAATTCCCCGTACAATAAGCTTTATTTGAGCTTCCTAGGCGAAATAGGGGCGGAGTTACAGCACATTTAATACAGCTAAGCGGGCTCAAAAAGAGCAATTTATGCGAACTTTGACCTTGAATAATTTAACAATTACAAGACAATCGACACTCAAAATTTCCATAGCTACTAAGTTCCATGCATAGTTGTAACTCCCCAAATTTCATGAAAATCGGTGATGGTCAGGTTGAGGACTGTTTTGATTTCGCATGGAATGAATGACTCCTACGTTTCACAAATTTTATTTCCATACCAAAATGCCTTGTACCAAGATTGATTGATTGAGTTTAAACTTATGGGTGGGTGTCAAAAAATCACTTTATCTAAAACCCTAACCTTAAAGTTAAAAAGTCAATGTCAAGAACACATTCAAACCACGTGTCAAACAAGGAGCAACGAAACGAAGTGAAAACATTCATTCTTTGTTATCAATAGTCGTGCATTGTTACTCATACATTGTAGGAAAAAATCATGGTCATATTATTGCGAGAAACGTTGCTTAGAATTTAGTGGGAGCGGAAAGTTTTTAACTAGAGGACGTACAAAACAATTTCTCTCACTACATAATAATAAATAATAATATATATTAATATTATCTACACTTTGATGAATTGTGTAAAACACTGTAATATATTTTTTTGTACTTGCTGAAACATGGGTCTCTCAGTCCACCACAGATTCTATTTCCTTCAAAGGGGAGACTCTTGCATCCCTACAGACAATGTTTGCCTACTGGTTACGTTAACCATTTTCCAAAATATTGTGTTAATTGCATTATATTATAGTTGAAATACATGTGTTGACACCTGACAAACAAATAGGAATCCCTTGATTGATCAATGGCTTTTGGATTACAGTGTCTTCATTAATATTTCATATTAAGTTTCAAAGAGAGAAATTGATTTAATAGGGTGGAAATAATTTTACCGGGCGCCATGGCATTCTCTTTAATTTTTTTTATATAGATCGTTTGGCTCCTAGGGGCGGCTCGTGAAGCCCCATAGCTGTGGCTCTGAACTTGGACTATAAGAAGCGAAGCGAGCAAGACAATTTTACGAAATGTATTTTTATTTGCATAAAATTTGAAATCAAGCGGGCAATTGCATCTCTGTGCCCCCTGCAAGTGCCCTTGGCCATCTGGAAGAAAAATGCAAGGAACACGTGAAAACTAATTCCATCTTGAGTATCCATTTGTCCTGCTATTCTTAGATTCTTCTAGTCTTGTTTTTTACTTCAATGTTTGCTTCCCCTAGAATGGACTTCCATCCAAGGTCGGTGGGGACAATGCCCCCTGCCGCCCTGTGGTTTCGGCTCTGTTTGTGAGTGTGTCCTCATCAATTTCACGTCATCATTCATTGTTGCAATCAGCTAGAAGTGGCAGGAAAGCAATGCTAAGTAACAAAAATCAAATATCCACTCCCTCTCTCTACCATATGAATCACTATTACCAAAAGGTAGCCTTGGGAAAAAAATTTAAGCAATTCGAAGTTCATAGCAACACATCCAAGAAAAACATCCCAGCACATTAGGCACCTTTAATACAAGACTACTCAAAATGTCACAAACTGTTCTAGATACTGAAAGTTGCGAAATCATTTGCCGAAGTCTGAATCTGGAAGGGATCCCCCCTACAATCCTGGTACGACATTATACGGAATCCAACACAACTTAATAAATCACCAAATCAATAAGTGTCATTGATATGTTGCTAGAGCAATATAGGATATAATTGTAAAGATTAGTGAGAATTATGGGTAGGAATGTGTTCTATATTTTTCACAGGGGGGCAAAGCAGGCTCTCAGGGGGGCAGTTGCCCCCCTCTAGCTACGGGCCTGGTTCAAGGACACTCTCCTGTAGTACGTGGACGCTTCGAGAAGTTATGTGATTGATACTTTTACGAGAACGGCTTCTAGCTGCCCGCACTGTGAGGTGGGCGAATGCGAATTCTACGAGATGGTGATGCAGTTTCTTCTCCTTCTTCAGCTCGCAGAGCTTCGTGTGAACACGGATACCACTGTTGAGTGCCTGCCAGAAGAGTGTGGACCCGTCATTGTAGAGGTTGGCGATGAAGGACTGCCCATCAATCTTCCTGAAGCCTTTGAAGTTGATGATGACAATGCCAAAATCTTGCAACAGAAGAGACACAAGCATCTGACGAAGACCGAGACGAAGATTTGTTTCATCCTGAGAACGTGTACATGGAACAGGCACAGGTTGCTCCTGGCAACATTTACTTTGGCCAGCCTGAGTATGACGCACCTCAGGTACCGGTCGAGGAAATTCCACAGATGCCGTAGTACGACAATATCGACAACGAGATTGTTGCAATCAACTGGACAATGTCGAGAGACCTGTTCCATTCTTCAGCCCGAACGCGTCGGACTTTTCCGACACCATGGATGAATCAGATGACGACGAATCATCTTCGTTAGAGTCCATTCGGTTGCGGTACGAGCCCGTCGAGATTCAGCCTCGACCTAGTCGCCGGGCATTCAGGTTCGAGAGAGCCATGCGCCTGAGAGCCAGACTCGAGGGGCTCCTAGTCGACGAACAAACGCTTGGACCACAATTAGCAGAGAACGAAGGTAAGCAGCTATTAGATGTTACACATAAAGACAATCCTCCCCTTGCGGAGGTTTCCAACGGTTTTCCCAAACAAGAGTTATAACATAACTACGAGGCTTTGCGTCCTGTAGAGGAAGGTAGGTGTCAGAGCGCCAGATTCCAGAGTCCCGAGGTTGGCGAAAAGCCAGTTGAACCACAATTAGGAGACAAACAAGTTGTTCAGCCATTATTTGTTTCAGCAGACAACCATCCCCTTGCGGAGGTTTCCAAAGATTTTTTACAACAAGTGTCACCACAGCGCCAAGAGGATTTGCGTTCTGTGGAGGAAGCTAGGCGCCAGAGACTAGAGTACGACGAACATCCATATGCATCACAATTAGCCCATAACAAGGTTCAACAGTTACAAGCTTCTACAGACAGCCATTCCCGTGAGGAGCTTTTGAAAGTGTCTCCTCGTCAAGAGCAACTACAACGCGTTGAAGTTTTGCTACCTGTGGACGAAGAAATGACAGAACAAGTGAAATTAAAGATGAAGGTTGGTGTTGAAAGAGACGTGAATCCGTTCGAACTAGATTTCGTACAGGAAGCATGGGAGAGCATCCAAGAAAGTTTAAGGAAAACGGCCAGAGCACTGCAAAGAAAGCTAGGTAATGGGCGAATGGAACATACACTGAAAAGTGCATGATGCTCTAAGGATTTAAAGGAATTTGAGAGCGCTCTGGAAGAAAGAGCAATCGCAAAATTGCAAAAAGCTCTCGGAATGGAAGTGAAACAACAGCAGGGCGCAAATCCAGCTCAACTGAGACACATGAAGAAGCGAGTACAACGATCGGTTACGCAAATCAAGGGCAGCGTTAAAGATGAGCTGAAACATTCCTACCGGGAAATTGTGGCGGGAGCAAAAGTCAGAAGAAAGCTTAAGATGCCAACGGTACAATCCAGCTTGGTGCAGTGTCTGCGTAGGTGCTGATGCGCAGCCTGCAGTCCCTCTAATTAAAAACAGTCATACCTCCTAGCTTAAGAAAAAAGTAGAGCAAAATTTATTGTACCAACTTTCTAAGTAGAGTTTAGTGACGTTCAGCTTCTAAAAGCTAAAACACTTTGAATGAGCTTCATAAAAACAAGTAGCAAATATGGAAAATTTGAGTTTTTGCCAATGGACAATATGAACCAACACACCAGCCAATTGCAGGAGAGATATCTAATCGGCGAGGTGTCAACACCAGCGACAAGATGATTGGATCTTGATGGAGAAAGCACGATTGATTCAACGTAACCACCCTATTCAGGCTATGGGAAGTGTTACGATTCGTCCGTTGACACAGAATGCTGGTACGAAGATGTATAGGATGAAAGTCACTAGACAGCAAACCAAGGACAAGTTTAATGTTTCTTCAGGAGAAACTGTTTATCCTATAACCACTGTATACAGTCAGTTTGCAACAGTTTTGTTCGTGCAACCTATGAAGAAATATACATGTCAAACAATGCCAAACTATCTAATCGCTAAGGCGTGATCACTTGCGACGAAACGAGTGGATGTTGAAGGAATGAGCATCGTTGCTTCATGGTAATCTACCCTATGAGGGCTAGGGGTAGAATTACTGCTTCCTCCATCCATTCAAGACACACAGAATGCTAGGGCGAATAAGTCAATTCATCGCGAACATCAGATTATATAGAACAAATGTTTCCTCGAGAGAAATTGTTTACCCTGCAAGCATTGCATACAGTTTGCAGTCTACGTCAGTCAAAAATAAAACCATCTAATCAACAGCGACGAGACGAGCGGATGTAGAAGGACTGACTATCATTGTACCATACCCTATTGAGGCTATGGGTAAAAATACGGTTTCCTCCATCCGTTCAAGGCAGAGAATCCTGGGACGTATACGCGAATGTGTGGGGAACATCAGAGTAAGGAGTAAAAACTTTTCCTCTGAAGGAATTGGCATCCTGCAAGCATTGTTAATATATGAACATATGTACAATATAAAGAAAGTAAATACTTGTTATTTGTGAGTGTAGAAAACAGTCACAAATTATGGCTAAGACAAACTGGAAAGTACCATCAAGTGATCAGCGGCCTAGGATTACTTTTGATTTCGGGTTCTTGCTCTCAGATGCATGTATGCACAAAATGAAAATAAAATAATTTCGACGACGAAATTTATGATCTTCCGCTGTTGTAAGGAAGAGGACCCGGATTCGATCACAGCTGGAGGCAAGTGGTGGTTGGGATCAAACTGTAAACTGTAGGTGCAGTTTCGATTACTCAATCTGTATAAAATGGACTTAAGTTTGGACAAATTACCATGGTGACGCTAGTGACAGCTGGAAGTGTGAGTCAATATTTGATTTACATTTGTCAGTACAGTGAATCGAGTGGTAAAGTACTTTTTCGCAATAGCGGATGTTTTCAATTTTGCATTATTCTCGTATGCTGCGACGTGTAGAGAAATTGGACGTATAATTTGTGCACAGCTTTTATTTACGACTGTGTCCAGCTCGGTTAAGTATGTATACACATTGTAAAACAGTGCTGTTCTTCACACCTCATGTTTGATGTTTGAGATGCCACACGTATTAGATATTCATTTGAATAGACAAAGCTCTAACAGGTGAAGTACCATGTGACGGCCCATCGGCTGCCCAGGGCACCACCCTCGGAAGGCGCCCTTGATTAGCGCGAAAACCTTATTTCTGATTACATAAGCGTGGCTTTTTGTTTCTTTGTTTGCGTTTATTTTTTAAGTTCATTGTTTGCACAGAAATGTTGATTAATTGTTTTTGTTATTTTACGTCAGTTTTCTACCAATTTTGACTAATCGCAACAAGAAGTAATTGAAGTTACTGCTGCATAAAATAATAAGTATAATTCAAAATCATGTGGCAATTTAAGATAAGAGATTACTGTTACATTGATGTTATTAACTTATAATAAACGTGTTTTTTTAACAGCATCAGTAAAAAGTATTTTTAAAATAAGGCTATTATTTTTCGTAATTATAATCGTAAATATATAACATGGTCATGTTTTTGATTGGAGGAAGGTGGAAAATTGGAGGACCAGGATTGAAAGATGAGGGAGCAGAATGGAAAGTAGTTGGGGACGACAAGAATCCACTTCGCCCGGGTGAAAGTTTTAGCTTGAGCTGCCCCTGCCTTTCGTGTTGCTTTGTAATTTTTTTCTGTTGGAAGTTATTACTTTTAGTTATCAGGAAGTTAACTGCAGCAAACTGAATCAGGAACTTCCACTTGTAACAGCATGAATTTGCCTACACACGAGTGACAATTCATTCTCTCCGGATATTAGCGATAAAAGCCTCCCTTTACAATCAATGCATCATACCTGATGGCATGGAAACTACTTATGGCTACAGAATATAATTTTTCTTCCCCATTTCCATATTCATTTGGTGCCTATGCAGGCATTCTTAGAGAACAGCGTCTGTTCAAAGGTTAAGTATAATTTAATTGTCCTGGATCATTCTTCGCAGTTACTGTTTCCAATCAAATATAAAAGGAAGTCTAATTTTCTTTATGGATCTTTTCCCCCATTGAGATTCTTGGATCGCAATAATATCAATTTTAAATTTATTTTTAGCTATTTCTGTCATCTTACCAGGTTCAGTTACCTGTCTAGGTTAACAGCAACAATGATGAGGATAAAAGCTGAATTGATGAAATTGATCAACAAGTGCAATGTGTATCTATACCCTACATAGGATTTGGCCAACCGTTGACGTAGTGGTAGCGTCGTGGCCTTGTAATGAAGGGGTCCAGGTGTGGTTTCCTGGTTGAAGTACGCGGGGTGGTCTTTATAGAAGATGCCTTAAAGTCTACCTCACTCCTGCATAGAACATCCTGCTAACTGCAATGATGCAGAGAAGGAGGCTCTGACGTCTGAACCCACAGCCATTATAATCCTGTGTTTGTGATTGTCCCTTCATCCATTTCACCTTTTCACCATTCATCCTCATCTTTGCGATTAGCCAAAAGTGCAGATACGCGAGTAAAATAAACCAAATCAATCAGTCAATCAAATCCGATTGTGGCACATTGCACGGTGGTTCGGATCTCATATTAAACTGTAGCTCAAATGCCGATTACCCTATCTGTGCATATTGTGGACTTGAAACCAACATCAACATACTTAGGATTCGAACGTAGAACCAAGCACGCTACAGCACGCTGGGCTACATTCTGACACATGGGTTAAATTTTCAAATTGTGTTCTATATAACATATATTTACTTCTTTTTTCTCTACACTCATTAAGCATTAAAACTGCATATTAAGGAAAGCAATTACTTTAAGCTAGAGACAAATGTTTCCGAAATTAAATAAGGTTAATATAATATTGAAATATTTTATATATTTTAGAGAATGTTTAAGCTTCACTAGCTCAGTCTGGTTTTTAGTTCTGCCAACAGTTATAACAGCATCTTCCTACCACTTGCAAGGTTCCCCTTTCATGCGAGGACTTTATTGAGCAATAAGTCTTGTAAAGTTGTTTTCCACTTGTTTACTTCCGTTACTGTGGTGCGGTTGAGATCTTTCATGACAAAGATTTCCATCACTCCATCCTCTCCCTTGGTTATGTCTGAAATCCATGTGTCCACTCCAGACAATTCCTCCATAAATACTCTCTGCCATAAAGACGCTGAACAAAACATTGACAAAGAGCATAGCATGAAAAACGAAGGTGCCTCTTCTTTTATCCCGAACAATAATCGCTCATAGTTGTATAGTTTTGGCCACAAGATGGAACGAAAGCAATTTATCACAATCAAGATCACCAAAAGACGTCGGTGTGCTTGGACAAGCCCATCCCTTATGCAAATCTGCGTGAAAGAGGGTGAAAAACATTGAGGGATGCCACGAGAGGGAATTTTGACTTGAAATGGTGCACTGATCTAAGAGAAAGAAGAAGATAACTTCACCAAGAATGAGTAGTTCTTGTGAAACCTAAATACCATAATTCTACTTGCCCCAAAGTTAAGCATATAGTTAAACACTTTCACATTATCATATGAAGCAAATGTAGGATCTTGCCCAAGGCGAGGCCAGGGTTTCTTTGTGGAGGGACCAACTTTCGACAAACAACCTACGATGTTGAAAAATTATTATATGTAGTAGTGAAATAGGTACTTGCCATATTATATATATTATTTGTAACTACAGTTCACAAACACAATTCCTGCAGATTGCTATCGACCACCTTCATTCACATAGAAGAAAATTTACTATTTTCGTGATGGTTTTTGCAGAATATGTACAAAGTGTATTCGAAGGAGAGAGAAATTAGTGTTTCTACTACTAGGACTGCCTGATGCCTTACGTGCCTTCCTACATCATGTTCGTCCATTCCCCTGTGCAGTGAAGTGGACGAAATCCACTCTAGAACCTGCTTTATGTGTCACATACTTGGAAACTACACTTAACCTAATCACCAAAACAGTTAGGGTGATTCCAAAATACGTATCCCTCGTTCGCACTATCCCTCAAAAGTTTCTACGGAAGAGACGGGTTCGCCTTGTGCTCTATGGCTTTTTAACCTGGATTCAGGCTACCATTTCAGTAACATACCCGTTAGCATATTCTCTCTTACATCACGACTTCTCTTATACTCTACAAGGACTCCGAACTGTGACTTCACGACCATTTAGTTTAGTGACAGATTTTGTCCCAGATGTCATAGTGTATACGGATGCTACTCCCTCCTCAATAGCAGCGGTATTTGAGGATAGGACCGAATTCCTTGTACTTGTGTGGACCGAGGAATACGTCATCTTTCTCACGGAATTTTTGGCGGCTCTCGGCGCCTTGTAGAGCCTTCATGATCACTCTGTGTTTTTATTCTCTGATAACATTGCTGTAATACATTGCTTGAAACGTAGGGTGTGCCATGACCCTGCATTGTTATTCCTTGCTCATATTGTGTATAAACATTGTGTATTTTCTTGTGAACATGTCTGTACTGATTTCATTAAAGCAGATGCTGCCAGTCGCTGACATCTGATTCGGGGACCGCAGCCAATGGCTGGCGGCGTTGCGGTCACGTGAGCACTTGCGTGACAAAGTGCCCCGTCAGTCGAGCTGTTTGTTGTCCCTGAGCTAGGTGGACGTGCTGGATAGCTAAATTTGCATTATTTTGAGAAGGTGAAAATTAAAGCATCAACGGGTGGTTTAAGTTACGTTTCTTTGTTTGAAATGAAAGCAAGGGCCCATGATAAAATGTTATCCAATTCATCATTCCAAAATCGATAAAGAACTTATGCATGTTTCCCTGCACATATTTCAAGGCCAATTTTGGAAAAAAAATTGGGAGGAATCGGCTGAATTCTATTTGTTCATTGCTGATCAGAGATTTTTTTCTGGCCACACCCCCCTTCTTGCTCGATCAGATTGACACTTGTAAAATATAACAACTTTGCCAAATTGTCATTAAGGTGATGAAAAGCGGATTATAGTGCAATATAAAAGGAACATCACGTGATTGAGCTGAAAATGTTTAAATGAAGGATATCAAACACAATATTCATGTCTACAAATATAACAGCTCCAACAAATGAAGGGGTATAAGGAGTGTCCTGAGAAGGCATCGAAATGTCAACCTCACTTCCACCTAGTATGCTCCAGCAAGGAGGCGTGGTGTCATTTTGCCCTGTGTTTGTCCATGTGGGTGCTGACCACCTCTGCTTTTAATATAGGTGGAGATTTTATTTTTAAACGCAGTACAGTTTTAGTTTCTGGTAAGAACACTAAGTTTTAGAAATTTAGTGAGAACACTTTTCAACATATATTTATTTTATTGTTATGATCTTGTCCTCACTTTTGTTTTTAGTTAAGTGGCTTGTCTCCGTATTGTTGTGTTACGAGCACAAATGAACTATGATGTGCTGACCTTCCCATACTTTACAAATCGATCAATCAAATGAACAAATGAAATAACTAAGTTTGTTAAAAGTTATATTATTAGCGAGAAATGTACAATAGGTTAATAAACATAAGCAATTGGAATACATTTATTATCGGAATTCATCCGAGTGATATTGAGTAAACTGTTGTTTTTTTTTTTCAATAGAAGAAGCTGAAGAAGCAAAAAAACTTTTACGTGCAACTGAAGTAAAATACGTGTCGAGTATATTGCTTCTCTAACTCAGCTCAACAGTAATGAATGACAAACAAACTAAAATTTACAAAACACTTACTGGAGGAGGTAAAACATGCAGGTGAGTCAGTAATGCTTATATCATTATTATGTTAGAGAAACACATCACGGCAGATAATACAATATGACTATTAGCCTCAGCATTCTACATTCAATAAGTTCTTCAAGAATTGTTTTCAGAGGAGGCTGGGATGGTGTATGTAGCTATGTTCCAGCGGGGGGGGGGGGGGGGGCGGGGGGACACTATAAAGTTACCATTTTTAACCTACGTTTCAAAAGTTGTTGAGAGGCAAAAATCGTAATCAGGGGCCATTTAAAGGGGAGCTTGCATTCATCACTTTGGCTTTCCAGAGTTCTTCACTGCTTTCATCTGAACAGTTTTTCTGGAGAGGCTGTGACTCCATCAATTTCGCCTTGTGTACGCCGGTGTCTTCAAGTAACAAGTCTATCGTACGTTCATGAAACAATCGTTTATTCGAGTAGAATCCAGGTTAAAAAGAATATTTCCTTGTAGTTGTTCCCTTATTCATTTCAGCACCATTCATCCTCGTTTAAGTTTATAAAAAAATTGGAAACTCCTTACTTTAAAACTCCCTTTTATTTCTGTCCTTGTTGTTGAGAAAACTATTATGGCATCTACCTATTCGTTCTAGTTGAAGTTGGTTGCATAAAGTACTTTTCTCGCTATTTCTAAACCATTCTTTCTTATAATGAAGATTCTCCCATTAATGCTCAGCATAGATTTTATATACCGATCCTAACCCATACTTTTCCGGAGTTCTGATCGTTCGCAGTGTCCGACAAAATGCCACGCGATACTTTCACGGAGTTTGATTATCCTGGAAGTTTTGCAAAATTTGATTCAGTACCGCTAGTATGTGGAAAAAACCGTATTTTGTTATAACATAGCAAATATGTTTTATATTCTCATGTAACTTTTGAATATTTTAAAGCAAAACTCTTGTAATTTGATGCTTATAATTGTAGAGGAATACTAATCTACTTTTAATTACTATTTTTAACAACTATTAATTGTTACAATCGGTATCGGAGCGAATTGGTAAGAGTATCGGTATCGGTTGTAATTGGTATCGGCACAGCCTTAATAAATACCCACATTAGTCTGAATATTGACGTTATTCATGTTTTTAGCTTTGAATTGTAAATTCTATTATATAATTGAAAATTATATCTCATGGTTTCGAGAAGAATTTGGACATGTCCTTAGATCATATGATAAATTTCAACGATACTAGTGTTGCTCGCGAGACGGGTGAATGAATATGTTCGAGACAAGACGAGACAGACTAAAATCTTCTTTCGTCGGAGCAGAACGAACTAATATGGTCGAAAAGGGAAGGAACGAATGTGTTCGAGGCGAGACACAGACGAAACGAACGAATGTGTTAGAGACGAAACGAACGAATGTGTTCGAGACGAAAGGAACGGATTTGCTCGAGACGAGATACGAGACGAGACGAACCAAAATCGCGTACCTTTTCGTCTCGTGTGCAACTCATGCCAGCAATAAAATCATAGATTTTAATTCTAAAAATTAAATTAAATATGTTTGCATTAATTTTGAAAAATCACTAGTTATACAATATTTTCACACGCGAGGATGAATTTTACTACATGCAAGTAAAAAATCTAAGCAGAAGTCAGGAATAAAATTAATTCTCCACAGTAATGCATACAGAATCAACCACTTCCCAACAAAATGGAGACTGAAGTTTGGCATTCCAAGTCCCCAGCAAGGATTATCTTGTTACTAATTTGACATTCGTTTCTTAATTTCCTTCCATCTCCCCTCGGAAAACAGGCTTTTCCTGTTTCCTTTTCTTCCCTGCATTTCCGCCCTTCATCCACTTCCTACTATTTACATTCTTTCTTTGAATTCTCCTTACGTTTTCCTTTGCAATTTCTATCTGGCCGCCGTCAAGAAAGAAAAAAAAGAAGAAAAAAAGAAGGTCTTGAGATTTGGAAACGCATTTGCTCCACCAGCCAGATCGGAAGTGAAGAAGCCCTCAAATAAAGTTAAAGCGGGATCGCTATGCTAATCGTATGCAAATATGCAAGCTGCAGGGAGAGGCTGGGGGTCCCCCAAGGCTCTGCCACCGATAGATTTCCTCTTGTAGCAGAAACCAGATCGTGGATCAGCCTCTGGGACGCAGTCAATAACCGGGGGGAGTCCTCCATCCCTCCTGAAGCGTCAGAGATTCGTTCTAGGGTTTAATCAAAGCTTCTTAATAAGGGTTTAAGTCTGGGTAGTTGGGAGTTCAAAAGAGAGAGAAAGAGACCAACTAAAACTCGTGTCTGGAAGATTCGCAGCAAGTAAAAAGACATCTAAAGTTTCCGCCCACTGTCCTTATTGCCTTTGGTGGATTTGAGATTGGGAGAAGGGGTTTGCGTAGACCACACGCACAAAGGGCAATATGGCGGTGTTCTCCGAGGATAAGTTTTACTTTCCTTTCATTCGGCGTTTCTGGATTAGTTCATTGCTTGCTGAAAATTAATTTTCAGAGGAACGAGATGAGAAGCGAAATGTTCAAGATGAAATACAGCGTGTCTCATTTACTTTGGAACAATTTCGTAGATGTACTCTGAAAAAATATTATAGAAATACGTTTACAGTTTATATGACGTCAACTAGGAATGTCAGGAAAGTTGATGGTGTAAAGAAAATAAAGAACAATGAGTTACTGGACCAAAGAGTGTTTAGAGTAAAAAGACATGCAGACGATTAGATTGACTAAGAAGGTGAAAAATGAATCAGTTCGTTGTTGTAAATGCCGTGTGTTAAGAAATGAGTGTGTGGGGGGGGGGAGGGAGGGATGGGTGAGTGTGGCAATATTGCACCCTGCTGTACCGACGTAAACTCAAATTACAGGTTTCAACTACTTCAGCGCCACATTACAATCTGGTTGTGAAAATTTGAAATATATTTTTCATCAGCATTTGCTTTCCCACGGTTTCCACAGCTCCTATTCCAAGTTTCCCTGTAATCTGTTGCTTTTAACGGACTACAGAAGCCTCTGAGTAGGGCAACTTTAATTGTGGCTATCCATTATCTCATTGACCTGTTTTAAACTGATATTCTACAAAAAAATCTTCACCTTGAAGTCTATGCTAAAACTCGTATTGTAACACAAAATGTCGCAATATACACATTGAAAAGATCCGAAAAACACGACCTTTAACAATAAATATGACGACCATAATGACATAAGTAACAACGTCCATTGTCCATATTGGAAGTTACAGTCATATTAATCCACACAAATCCTGCAGTACATTTGGAGAAGACATTTTTTTTAATGTGAATGCTAACAATATTCTGTGGACTTACTAGTTGGAAATCAGGTTAGACGGTATCAAATTATACCGGTAAAAAAATATTTTTACTATTTAGATTTTATTGTACTACAGATAAAGGAAAGCATGGGCTGTGGTAACTTGTTATTGAAAGAAGTCATATTACTTGAAGGGTTGTTCCAAATTACAGGAATGTGCTGTTGGCCAATAAAAAAGTCGAAATTCTGATAGTCGCGAGAATTGTGTGTCTACTCTGCATAAAATCTTGCATCTTTACTTCCTTGTAAGGATAGGAGATGGTGATGACGACTCTCTTCTCACAGCTAAGAAGTATTTGTGATAGCTTGTTTAGAGATGATCAGCTTTATTATGTACAGTATGAATACAGTAATACAGTATGAATACAGTAACCTAAGAAACAAACTTGAATTACGCAACCTTGAATGTAGAAGAAATATATTATATTATGTCATCAGTTTATTGAAAATATCTCAGCAGGTGTAATAGATTGTAAAACCAATCTAGAAAAATTATGTATCAAAGTTTCTCACCACAAAACCAAATCAGAGGACATCATAATGTAATTGTAAGTACAGTTATGAAATATAACTCTTGGATGGATAAATTGGTAACGCTATGGAGGTAAATATCCCTGTATATGGAAATGAAATTCAACAATAATGCATGCTAAGTTAAGAATTATTATATTATTATGTAGCTAACTCTGTAAAATAGTTTTGTGCATTTATTATAAATACACGGTGTAGTAGAAAGTTGAACATCTGTTCACAAAACCTCAATAAATACATTTTAATTCAATTATGACCACAAACGTATCTACGTTCTGAGCCTTTACCGGCCTGGGGCATTTCAGTATACAGTTAATGAGATAGTTAAGTATAAATTAGATGTAGTAGCTGTCCAGGAAGTTAGATGGCCAGAAGAAGGGAATTGTAAGACTAAAAATTATACTCTTTTCTATGGTGGTACTGAAAATCATAATTTTGGAACAGGCTTTTTCATAAATAATATAATTATCTCTGCCCATAAAACAGTAGAATTTATTAATGATAGGATATAATTTGCAGTTTTACAAGGTAGGTGGCGCAAAATTATTTTAATAAACATTCATGCACCAACGGAAGATAAAGATCATAATACTAAAGATGAATTTTATGCAGAGTTAGAACAGGTCTTTGATAATTTGTCCCAGTATGATATGAAAATTCTGTTAGGTGACTGTAATGCACAGATTGGCAAAGAAGAAACATTTAAAACCACTATTGGTAAGGAACGTCTTCATGAATTAAGTAATGATAATGGTATAAGATTAATTACTCTTGCAACCTCAAAGAATTTAATTGTGAAAAGTACCACTTTTAAACATAAAGATATCAATAAATATATCTGGTCTTCACCAGATGTTAGAACTCATAATCAGATAGGTCATATTCTCATTGATAAAATAAGGCCACGTTGGTTCACATAGAGGTGCTGACTGTGCCAGTAACCATTATTTAGTAATTGCTATATTAAGATAAATCAGTGACAAATCATAAGCAACAAAATCTAAAATACAGGAAAAATTGCTGATGAAAGACTTAAGAAAGATTACCAAATTAAACTGTCAAATAGATTCGATGTTTTGCAGGATTTAAATGATGATGAAAGTATAAGTGAAACAGACGTAAATAAGAATTGGGAGCATACACGTAATTCAAAAGAATCATCAGCTGAAGAAAGTACAGGATACGATAAACCAAGAAAAAGTAAGCCGTGGTTCGATAATGAATGTCATAATCTAATAGAAATAAGAAATCAGGCTAGACTTAAGTTGTTAAATAACTCTGATGGTACAAATTTAAGCAATTATAATAGAATAAAGCGAGAAGTTAACCGCACGTTTAGAAGTAAAAAAAGAGATGACTTGAATAGCAAAATTATCGAAATTGAAACAAACAGTAAAAATGGAAATATCAGAGATTTATATAAAGGTGTAAATGAATTTAGAAAGGAATGGCATCCTAAAGTAAACTTGATAAGAGATAAAAACGGTGAATTTTTGGCTGATCCAAACGATATTTTAAATAGATGGAAGAACTACTTTAATGACCTATTAAATGTTCATGTAGGAGATAAATCAGAAGTAAATGAAATACACACAGCAGAACCTTTAGTTCCAGAACCTAACTTGACTGAAGTTAAAGATGCTAACCCATATATGGTCAACTTTTTTTAAAATTCAAAATTTGTTTATTTTGACAACACTCACTATTTGTGTTGAGTTGATGATGCCAAAAGTGAGATTTTTTTTTACATTTCATTTTTGAAAAACACACTGCCATAAAAATTGGGCACTGGAGGCTACATGTTATTGAAACAAATTTTCTTTTTGATTCTTAGTTATACAGAAGGTTGTTTCACGTTGATGGTAACGATTTCGATCACCAGGGAGCAGCACGTAGGCACAGCACAGAGCAGCCAGAGCCAATAAGACGAAAGTACTGTGTGTTGACTTCCAAAGACGATGGTTGGTGTGTGAGTGAGTGTTTATATGGCACCAAAAATTCCAGTCTTTTGGGAGGGGTACATCTGTGCCCTTTCCGACGTTGGTTATAGTTATAGCCAAATAATTCAACAGTGCCACATGAAAGCATTCCATGTGTCAAAGAAGGGCATCAATGCAGTGTTGAATCGCCATAAAGCTTGCACCGTACCTGTTGCTGGAACCAGTCAAAGTGGGCCTCGGACATATCGGAAGCCCAAGCGTTCCTCCGATGTTGTGCGGAAAGTGAGATCCTTGGTGCGATGTGAAAACCCTGCAACGTAAAGAGTGATTGCACAGGCAGTGCAATGTTTCCCTGCAACTGCGAATCGCATCATAGCCCAAGATTTATAACTTGTGAGGAAGCACAAGGCTCAAGTTCATAAGTTGCGTGCCTCACATGTCCAGGAGAGGAAGACCAACAGTCGGAAGCTCTACGATCGCAATCTGGCAGGCGACCGCTGGAAGTATGTGGTGTCCCTGGATGAAGCATTGGTGTATCTGTCGGGATGTGGTAAAAAAAGGGCCATCTACTATCGTCCATATGATGCAAGAGGTCGATCCGAGTGTTTACGTGAATGTGCTGAAAGTTTTCCACTCGGGTTCATGGTTGTTGGTGGTTACTGCCATAACGGCAAACTTCCACTGCGCAGAGTAGGAAAAAAGGCTAACATAAATGCAGCCTATTACCAGACGAATATTTTGGAGCCATTTTACAGACATGATATTCCTTCTCTCTATGGCAGCGACACATCTCGTGTTGTCATCCACCAGGACAAGGCTTCCAGTCATACGGCAAAGTCCACGCAGGCATACATGGATCGGATGGCACTTGAAACGGACATTCATGCAATCCCCTTTACAGACATCCCTGTGAAATCCCCCGATGCCTCTTCCATGGATTTTTGTGGGTTTCCGTTGTTGAAACGAGCCTTGGGAAGCAGACGGCACCTCACAATTAAGGGTCTTTGGAAAGCTTGTCAGGAGGAATATGATCGTTTGGACCAATGTGTTCTTCAACGCAGTCTCCTCCAATGGAAACTCCGCTGACGGGCCATTGCTGCAAGACAGGGGTGTCACGTGGAGCACCACCGCTCGTGACGTCACGGTTTTTCTTAAGGTGAGGTGGGTTCTAACTTTGTTACCATGGACGTGAAACGACCTTCTGTATTTACTTTTTTTTACTACTGTAACAGGCGTTGTACACAATATATGCTCAGGTAATGTTAAACAATTATTAATGTTTCATAATAATAACCCACAGCGCAACAGCCCTTGAGAGCCTTGGCTCACCTACCGACTGCTGGTCTCCCTCCCACACTGTTCCTCCGTCACCTGTTATAGCGTGGAGATCTTAGACCAGTATTGGGGTGACGGGTGGTCAGCCCGACGAACCCCCAGCCGTTGTAGGTCTTCTCAACCAGTAATGTTTCATAAACAAAGCAAGAAGCATTATAATTTTAACATTTATGATTTAATAAGTAAACAAATATCGATTACATGCATATACTTATATGTGGAACTTTTCAAAGTAATTTGAATGGCAACCAACATCACATTTTTTAAACTTTTTTTATTGCATTCTTATGACACTCTACACATCGAACCTGCTTTCGATTTGAAATTTTTATGTGGTCTTTCCCATCCCAACGTACGTCATCTGGAACTCTCCTTTTGTGACTGTCAAAGGTATACCTATACCAGGACAAGTACTGCATCTTCCAAGCTACCAATGCACAATATTCGTTATGAAACCTAAAAGTCGAAAGCTCCCTTCCGTTTGCCTGCTGGATTACTTTATTTTTGATTGATTTGCTTTATTTTATTTCACTTTTTGTGCCACTTTTGGCTAATTTGCGAAGATGGAGATGAGTGATGATATGATGAAATCGATAAATAGACACTCACAGACATCCATGCCCCGGCCGGAATTCGAACCCAGGACACCTGGCGTCGTAGCGCTATGTGCTAACCACTCCGTCAGGGGGGCCGGCGTTTGCCTGCTGGAGTCATTCTGTGTAACTAGTAAGCATTGTCCACACTGCAACTTTGCGGAAATACAATATGCTGCCAGTACGATTTCTTCATACTAACAGCAATCGAAATCCTAATCGTATTTTCATCAAAATCCAAATTATGATTACCTTTGAACATGGCGTACTTTTCGACTCAGTGATAATCATATTAATTAATTGATCATCCCAAAACATCTAAAAAAAATCAACAGAAGACCTGACTGTTTTTGTGAAATCTGCTCTTGTCCATTCTTGTTCTGGAAATATTGGTAAATCATCATTTGTCCACTTATGGCCTGGTGAACCTCCACTTTTTGGCTTAGGAGAATTTGTTTTTCTCACTCGCTTGGTTTCATTCACTTCCTTTCTTTGCTTATTTTGATTATGATGAAATGACGGATCTTCATCTAAAATTGCTGGCGATCGCAGAGGCTCATCTGGAATAAGGGTTCCTGAAACTGCTGAAATGCCAGTTTGGCTGGAAGTACCAGCAACACCAAAACGGTCAACTTCGACTGTTGTAAGAGGAACACACGGATCATTCACGAGATCAGCAACACCAATCGGTACTTCCTCAACACCATTTTCTGTTTTGCCTGTAGCCTAAAGTTCTCCCTCTGCTCGAAGTTGACTCCTGTTAAATTATTCATATCTCACCACTTTCCTCGTCACTCAGCATATACTTTTTTGAAGGGCAGGTGTAGATAGCAGTGGTTATTAGCTGTTGGTCACACCCTTCCAGAACCTGCAAAGTAAACAAAAATGTACAAATAATCTAACAAAATACACACATAGTGTAAGTATTGTACATATTGTACATATGATTAATATATATATATAACATAATATTAATAGGTTTTGTAAATCGTATAAGTTTAAAAGTGAGAAAAATAACAGAAATAGAATAGTGTGATATTGATTACATATGAAAGTAAACATTAGCAGATAATGTAGGTTTTAATGTTGGCATTTAAAAAGTGTAAAAAAATCCATATGTATCGATATAAAATGTAATAATAAAAGGACGGAATAGACTATCATTGCAAAGAAAACTTGTAGCCGGCAGTGGTCAGCACCCCATTTTCGGAGCATGTGATTATAAATAATGATGTAGCCTAACACGCCCACTGGGGCAGCACATATTTTAAGTTTTAAACAGAAATAATTAATGAAAAATTAACGAGTAAATTGCATAGGATGCTCCCTAACTTTACTCCATTTAGAAAGAAATAGAAAGACATGCAAATAAATGCATTACTGTTATACTTACGTATTTCGAGATGACGTTTTACAGGACAACGCACACCTCTCTTACAACAATGCCTACCAGACTCATACTGCTGCTGCAAACGGCGCACTATGAAGGTTATGTGCAGAAGTGGCAACCACATTCAAACACAACAAATAAAATCCGTTGCGAGCAAGTAGTAACTTTTAAAACCATAGCGCCCCAAAAATGGGGCAGTGGGCATATATGAGTTTTAAAAGGCTAAAGAGTTTCCTCAGAAAGAGCTCGTAAAAAACTAAATACATTTGTTGCATATATGACACATTGTAGGGTGCAGCGCTTGCAGCAAATTAAAAGTGTCCAATTCTAAGACGAGTTAAAAAACCTCTTTCCCGCACGCTACGAGGAACGCCGTCTACCAGTGGCGGTTTTGATAGCACGAAGCCGTCTACGTCAGCAATGTTAGATAAGCCTACATAAGGATCGTAATTCACATATTTCGTTGTGTTGGTAAGGCCGTAAGGACGTGTAAGAAGTGTATCATTCTATTTGCTAGAGCTGCAATGCGGCACGTTGATTGTGTGGAGGAAGGATCTCAACCTTATATCCACACAATCTGCATGCCTACCTACGTAATATATCATTTTTATGCAATATCATATTAATATATTTTATATACAGTATAACATAATGCTACAAACTTCAAAGTAATATTTTATTAAACTTAAAAATATGTGCACCACAGCCCTTGAAAGGCCAGAGCCTGCTAAATGGCCTTTCATTGTGTGATACGTTGAATCTCATCCCAGCTGTTTTCTGACTTTTAAGACTGTAACCCGTTGATATTGCCCGCGATTAGCCAAAGGTGGCAGAAAAGAGAAGCAAAATGAACAAAAGCAAATGAAAACTGTTGATATTGCTTTCAACTAGCTTCCTTATTGTCCCTACGATTCTGGAGCAACACAGACATTTTTGGAGCTCACAGGAGAGATCGAACTCATGGCCACTAGCACCATTCGGATAAGTAGGAGATCTAATAAATTATGACCATATCTTATTCTCATACTGGCAATTGGTTACACATAATATTACTATATTACATACAAATTGAAAACTAGCTAATACCAGTAAATTTTGTTTCATTTTTAAATTATGTTCGCCCACCTCCATGACGGAGTGTTTAGCACAGCGAGCTACGACACCACGGGTCCCAGTTTCGAATCGTGCCTTGGACATGGGTGTTCCTTTGTGAGTGTCCCTTCATCAATTTCATCATATAATTATTCATAATAATCTTCGCGATGAGCCAAAAGTGGCAGAAAAGCAGCGCTACATAACAAAATTCAAATTCGAAATTCTAATATTAGCTACAATTATTTTTCTCTTATTAGCTAATAGTTTCATTACTCATATTAAGTGTAAAATCTGTATATAAAATGATGCTGGATACTTTCAGTACGGTAAGTTACAATGTTGAGAGAAACAAATGTTAGTATATTCAAGTAAGGGCATAAAAAATGATGATAAATACGTAAAGGAAGAAAAGAGTCTACTGTAAATAATGATACACATAGAAGTAAGAAAAAATACAATATGAAATCTTGGAATAACAGGAATATTTTACATACCTTGTTTACATGTACATTTCTTTTGTTGCAGTTCGCAGAATTATCCCGGATAAATTTAGTCGCAGGTTTTTGATTACACTCCTTACTTCCTTCATTACTGAGATTTTATATAAATATTGCCAAATTTATTTTTCCACCTAGAAAGAACTTCGTCATATGTACTACGTTATCCATTCAGGGAATTACCGGAAATACGTTAATTACATCCTGCAATTTCACATATTTTAATATACAGGAGTCAAAAGTCTTTGGACACCCCTTTATTTTGAAACCTGACAGGAAAATGTGAAATCTAGTAATGGGAGATGGTAGTAGAGGTTGGGGGGGACGCAATTTGTAGGGTACATAGTGACCATGACCGCCATCTTGAAATCCGCCATCTTGAACGCAGGTTCGAAATTTCAAATGGGAAGGGGTGCATGCAGCATATCAAATTACACTAGCGTGAGCTCAGGAATTCAAAAATGTAATTCTTTCTTTGATATTTTGTATCGTTTGCAAGTTATGAACACGCAAAGTTTGAAAAGTCTCATTATAACGTTCATTGTTTCAGGTGATATAAGATGCCTCTGACAAAGGAACAGAAGATAGAAATCATCCTAATATCCGGGGAACGCAGTTTCAGAGACATCGCAGAGGACTACAGCAGGCGGCATCCAGACAGCCATCCAGTATCGCACAGCACGGTCGCGTACTTTATCGGCAAATTCTAAAATCCGGGCAATGTGGAAGATAGGGCACGTAATGTGCGAGCAAAGACTGCTACCAATGAGGAGACGGCAACGATGGTTCTAGCATCGTTTGTGAAGAGTCCCAAACGCAGTACTCGTCGTCTCTCACTGGAAAGTGGAATCAGCCAGTCCTACATTGTTCGGATATTGCATACCAATCGCTGGCATCATTATAAGCTGCACATGCAACATAAACTACAGTAAACGAGGATGACCCAGATCGACGGGTAGAGTTCTGTACGTAGGCTACGAACCAACACGAACTGGATCCCTTGTTTGCACGTGGCATACTGTTCAGCGACGAGGTCTCTTCCTGTTTGAATGGGGAGGTCAGTCGGCATTCAAGATGGATTTAAAGATGGCGGCCATGGTCACCATGTACCCTACAAGTTGCGCTTCCTCCCCTCTACTACCATCTCCCGTTACCAGATTTCACATTTTCCTATCAAGTTTCAAAATAAAAGGGTGTCCAAAGACTTTTGACTCACCCTGTATTTAAATGTAGCTAGGTATCCTCAGTGTCTACAGTTATTCTTTCTCGCCGATGGTCAAGAACACAATGTTTTCAAACAAAATTCAAAACATAACCTCAGAAAGTTGAGAAGTGCAACATAGGACTAACGTCCCATTGAAGTTTTAGGACTTTTGCACGGAAATTCGACTACGTTTGTCAAAGTTAGATTTAAGGCAACTTTATGCTCAGATAGGCTAATCGGTAGTGGACGTACACTAGGCAATATTCCTTTAGAGGGGATCGAACTCGCGGCCCCTTGATTATAAGGTGACAGGGGTATCACAATAGTCTTCTGATTTAGCTGGTCTATAAACAATTTTTCCTTTCAGAACATTTCAAAACTATTCTAAAAACGTTTGATAATACCATTATCAGTGCTCTTAGTGCACACACACTCAAGGAGACAGGGGGCACATCACCCTCCCCTAAAAGCTCATGATACACTCCCTTCGGAAAAAGATAACGCCAAAGCCTGTTCTCCAAATTCTTCACTCACATTATTTGGGCAGAAAAAAAAATATATGAAGAAATTAACAATACGCTTTCATGTTATTTTTCTCACATATGCTACTTTGGAATTTGTGCAATTTGACACGAAATAAATAGGACAGCACTGGCTGCAAACAAAACGAAACTGATTTTCTAAATTGTGAGAGGCATTAAAGTAGAAAATTAACAGAAATATCCTAAAGTGGCTAAATGAGACTTGCCATGATATTCTTTGTTGTTCCACTGTAAATTTATTACCAAAAGAGTGCAAACCTTATATTAATTATTTCACAACAAATTGTCTCCAACATTAACTCTGAAACAATGATCTTCTGTTCGTGCCCATTGCTTAGATTTCTACTCTCATTCACACAAAAGCAGCAATTATCCGACCTCATAAGGAACCAATAGCAAATATGATATCAGCTTTGTCTCCAGTTCGTGTGTTCCTCTACAATAAACTAAAATCACGAAATTACGTGTTGATAGGTTTACGTACTTCCAAGATGTAGAAGGTTAAACATATAAACTTTTGAGTTCTAGACTGGCTTAGGTAAACAGGACATCATATGAATGTCTTGTACCACATTCGGTTACTATCAGGCAGATGTCTCTGTGCACTGATTTTTTTCACTCTTTAGTAGTTTGTTAGAAAACACGGCACACAGCGATGTTCATTGAAACTGCCGGCGGACTCTACGAGTCAATCCTTGCGGTGTTGACACGTTTCACGTACTGCTTTACTCCGCTGAATAAAAATTTGTATAAAATACTTTTAACAATGTTAATGACAATGATAATGCATTTTAAAAACACATGCAAGGAGCTTCAAAACAAGACCAATATTGTATTTATAGGACTACCCAATACTGAGAAAAACTTGTTTCGCAAAATTGCTATGAACTGTTTTTTGACAAATTTTGAAAACCTGAAAATTGATAATTGTGTTTAGAATCTTTCTGCCTGCAACCTACAAAAATGTCATAACCGTCGGGCAACCCATTTTTGATTTACATAATTTCCAAGAGAACGATCGTTTGCAAAACTAAAGAAAACAGCCCTTTTCTTGTTCTCACGACGATAAAAAATAGCAGGCATACTTGAAAAACAAATGATTAGCATAGATTAACGCAGAATTGAATAAGAAAATTGTTATGTAGGTCTACTAGTTAATTTTAAATTGGAGTCCAAAATCGAGTATCTACAATGTTTAATCCGATAGTAGAACTTCTTTTGTAGAAAACTTTAGATATCCAGATTTTGTTCGATGGTTCCCTCCCACGGCCAGACGGACGGGCTTATGGACTTGGGTTTTGTTGCGTTGGGCTATTATTTGGCAGGTCTATATGTGGACCAAATCTTGTTTCGATGAGTTTTGTAGTTTCTGAGATTTCGATAGTTGAGACGGATGGACAGACGAACCGAGGGGCAGACAGGTCAACATAAAAGTACTTTTTTTTTCAGATTTGGTGAATAGTAGCCTAAAAGGTTATTTAAAACGGAAAATATAAAAATGCCAACTAGGTTGATGTACGTACCTTAAGATCTGTCACACGACTGTCGAGCCTGCGCTTTTCGCGGAAATTTCTATATAGAGCTAACTAACTAACTCTCTAGCCTTCTTAAACCCGAAAGTTCATGGCTGCAGCAACACAGGCCTTCCATCTGTCTCTATCCTGGGCAAGATCTATATACTCTTTTCCATCCCTACAGATTTCCTTTAGATCCATCTCAACGTTGTCCCTCCATCTTCGTCTTGGCCATCCTACATGTCTCTTACCATCAGGTTTCCCAACAAGAATCCTGTGAACTCCTCCTTCCTCTCCCATTCGTGCCAAATGGTCTGACCACCTAAGTCTTCTTGATTTAATTATTCTAATAATGTCTGGACATGAATACAAATTATGTACTTCTAAATTATGTAACCTTCTCCACTCACCTGTCTCCTCATCCCTTTTAGGTCCAAAGATTTTCCTAAGGATCTTATTTTCAAATACTCTCAATTTATGTTCCTCTTTCAATGTAAGGGACCACTTTTCACACCCATATAATACTACAGGCAAAATTACTGTTTTGTATATTTTAACTTTTAGTTTCTCAGATATGAAACGAGAAGACAAACGTTTATGAAGAGAAAAGTAACATGCATTTCCTGAATTAAGCCTGCTTTTTATTTCCTCTTTAATATCATTTTCGTTTGTTAGTATTATTGCTAAGTACTTGAATTTGGAAACTGGTTCAAACGAGTTGTTATCAATAATTAGATTTTGATTATTACCTAAAACTTGGTTTCGGCCTGAACGCATATATTTACTTTTCTCTTTGCTAACATCCAAACCTATCTCTTTAGCTGCTTTGAAAAATATTTTAGCATTATTCTTAATTGTATTTATATCATCCCCTAATAAGTCTACATCATCTCCATATGCTAACAACTGAGTCACACCATTTAATTTTAGTTCTTCGTTAGTTTCTTTTACCTTCCTAACAGCATATTCTAAGGTAAAATTAAAGAGCAATGGTGATAATGCATCTCCTTGTTTTAACCCATCATGAATTGTAAATTTGTCAGTCACATTAATACCTATACGAATTTTACTTTCTGTTTCACTGGTGCATACTTTTATCATATTAACAAGTTTCTTAGGTATTCCAAACTCGACTAATATATTATATAATTTATATCTTTCGACCGAATGATAGGCTTTTTTTAAATCAATGAATAGCTGATGGACACTTTGATTATATTCCCACTTTTTTTCAAGTGTCTGTCTGATGTGAAAAATTTGATCTGTTACGTTTAAATCCACATTGATAATCACCTATAATTTCATTAGCTTATGGAGTTAGTCTTGTTAAAAGAATGTTAGATAATATTTTATATGTTGTTGAGAGTAGAGAAATTCCACGGTAATTATTGCAGTACATTTCATCACCTTTTTTAAACACAGGAAATTTCTATATAGGTTAATGTATACTTCAAGAGGTGCCTAGGCCACGTGCCATAACTGACTTCCTTTACATACACCGCCGGTGCTTGGAAGAAGTAGCCTACAATGTCATATTTTTACAATATACGAATATCATAACACTTCTCCAAATGAAAATATTATTTTACATACCTTCACTTTGTAATGCTAGTAGTCCACATATTGAACCATGCAATGAACGAATGTGTTTAATATGATTTCAACTGTAAACGTTAGAGATTCCCGATTTTAAGTTAATGAGTTGAATCAAAATTAGTTTCTTGGCAACTGCAACAAATGAAAAGAAATAATGTCTACTTGTTCTATTGTTAACCTCGTACTATTATTTCCTTCTAAATACAAGAATTGATTTCGTCTCGTAGAATATTTTTGCAGAATATTCATTCTTTCCCAATTTCGTGAAGAGAAAGTGAGCTTAACACTTGGATCATGAATGAAACTATACGATGGTATCCAATGTTATAGTACAGGTGTTTGGATTGCGGATAAAGTATGATTGATATTGACTAGGCAGATTCTCGGCTTTGTTTAGTGTTCTAAATGTTCGTCTCGTTCTCAATCTCGTATCGAGTTGTACAGTCATCGGAATAAAAATGGTAGCTACACCTTGATCCCGAAATACTCTCTTCCTTGCAAGGTGTTTCCTAACTGTGCGGCGATAAATAGATTTTAATAGAAAATTTTCAATAGCAGATTCTAGCTCCACCGTATAGTTAGGCAACGCTTCTCGGTCTTCTATCGTGTATTTGAATTCTGAATAGGGTAAATCACCAAGTTATTGGCACTTTAAGCACACAGTTTATCTGTGCTTATGAAAAGTGATTTATGAAAAATGTAATTTCTTCCTTCAATTTTGTTCGCACAGAAAACTAACTGCATGATATCGATGCACCAGAATTATGTTCACAGTTTGATGCATTTTTGTATATATCGTAAAGGTAACACCTAAGTGCATCACATGATGCAAGTGAGTATTCCCTTCTGTCGAGATCCACATTAATGTATCAGTTGATGTGTTTTTATAAGCTTTCCTGCTTCTCTCTCGATGATGCACTTAAGCATTTGGTCTGAGTTACAAACTTAATGCATTTTTTTTGTTTTAGTTGATGCATTTACTTTCTTGCGTGTGCTGAATGTCAAACAAAATATATCACACCTTCTTCAACATTGGGAAAATATATGTTTGATTGAGACGGTGTCGGATATGCACTTCAGTTCTAATAAATGGAAGAAAAGTTACGTAAGTAAATCCCAGTTATTGGCACAATTGGATATCCATTAATATAACTCATGTAACATCTTGCCTCATTTGTTATGTCAGATCTCATTTAAATCCAAAACTCTTTTAATTTCGTAGTTTTCTCGGCAGTAAGTAGTTGTCAAATAAGTGTTTCTTTGTTTTGACAGCGCCAATGTATGTTTCACCATTATGGTTGTGATTATATCACAAATCACAATCTTAAATCATGTTGAACGTTCATTTTAACACCAGAAAACGAACTGTTTAATATTCTTCAAACTATATTGTTCTTGCCCATACTCCATTTTCTATCACAAAAAAAACCAGCAATATAACTTAGACAAAAAATACAGAAACACAACCATTAAACTATTATGATAATATGAAACATATGCAACAAACATTTTAGAATTGACCTTATTAAGTAATGTCCTTATTAAACATGTTACGTTTCAAATAGGAATATTGTTTTTAAGTTAAGACTTCAATTTTAGTGTGACACGGTTGTGTAATCTCACGAAGTGGTTATTGACTATTGTTTAGCTATTGTTAAGTGTGTGAAAGGTACAAGGAATGTGATAGTATTACTAAACCGTATCCGATCAGCACATACAACTACAAACAGCCATATACAAAATATTTAAATTGTACAAAATCCTAATTGTGTTTTTAGTAAGATGGGCGATAATCACCACATTTTATTTGAGTGTGGTAGATTAATTCACCTGCAATTCAAATGGGACAGCTATTTCATGAAATACCCGCTCCCCTGCAAGGCATTATGTGTGAAGCATAACTCTACGGCGATAAGTAGATTTTATTAGCAAATTTTCAATAGCAACTTCTACCACCGCCGTGGAGTTAGGCAACACACATAACGCCTTGAAGGGAAGAGAGTATTTCAGGATCTAGTTGTCTCATTTCTATTGTCACTAACTATACATAGATGATAGAGACCGAGATTCTATAAACACTTATAAACTATACAATTCCTCCTCCACAGTGTTTGGAATCATTAATATGTGAACCTAACCTTAAAGTAGGATATATATATATATATATATATATATATATATATATATGTATACTGATTTGGTGTCTTAAGTCCACTTTATGCACAATACTTCTAATCAGGATTGGACTTATATTTTAAAGTGGGATCCAAACCACTATGTGCCTCCACTGGAAATTGAACCCGGGACCCGTTGATTACAAGGCGAACACACCAACACTAACACTAACATCGGAGAGGCCATATAATAAAGGGTGTCATTTTAATGGGGCCAACGGACCACGGAAACGTACAGAGAACATCAAAACACACAATTTTTCTCAGTAACAATTTTCTCGTTCCTGTGTAGTTTCGACGCTACAGTCGTTCAAAAAAGCCTGTTTTGCCGCCTGAATGCTGGCAACCACACGCAACGTTTGATGCCATCTGTGAAGTCAGTTCCTGCGGCGAAACAATGCACGGCAGTGTTGCAAGGAACAGACAAATGTTGAGAAAAATGACACACTACCAAACACATTTTGATCCGTAAAACGAAGATAAGATCGCGTCCAGTAGACCCAACATCTGGGGAAACACAACCTACCAGCCAGAAGACTAGCAGTCATCCCAGGGGAAGGGGGAAGTGAACCAACGATACGAAAAATGGTAGAAAAACAACTTATTCAAAATGAAGTGGCAATATCGGATTTTGTCTCTTAGCCTACATGTCAAATATAAGCATCATCAACAATAAATTTTATTTGACTTACAGTTTACATCTGCCTGTTTACGCCCAGCTACATGTCCAATATTTGCAAATCTTTTTGAAAGATTGATATCTACAGGTTTGTATATCCATTTGTCCTGATACATGCGTTGTGGTATTGTGGTGCTGATAGCGGAAGTATCCGAGGTTCACGTTGATACATTATGGCTAATACAAGTTCAACCACGAGTTGAATTTTGAGTTCTCCCATTTCTATTTTGTCAACTGTTCAGTGTGATACAGACAACGAATATCAGAAGGACGAAGTGAATAGACTAAATTGTAGATGCCAACGAGATTTGCAAATATTTGATATGTAAGCTGAGACAAAATTCGATATTACCACTTCCATTTTAATTCATTTTTTTCTGCCATTTTTCGTATAGTATGTTCACTTCCAGGTGGGTTACAGAACGTGTTTTCTCGCTTTGTTTTACGGTACATAATGTGGCTGATTGTATCTATGTCATTTTTCCTTTAGTGTTTCTTTTAAAAGTGTTAAGTTTATCGAACTAATGTTAATTAAAGATTTGTTTAGTGTTGACTGTTAGTAAATACCCCACGGTTGAGGTGGTCTCAAAGTACATACAGAAAACTAAATGTATTAAATCCATTTGATGCACCAGAAACGCATGGATTGATGCACTAAAGTGTGCTTATACGGTATTTGCCAAGAATCAGGTTTACAATTTGATGCATTTTTGTATATCGTTTGTAAATGTAACGCCAAAGTGCATCTTATGATGCAGGTAATGCCGAGCTGTAATTTAATGCGTCAAGTGATTCATGGATCTTCTTGCATCTTTGTCGATGACACACTTAAACGATTGATCTGAGCTACAGACTTAATGCATTATTTTGTTTCAATTGGTGCATTTACTGTGTAGGTCATTTACATCTCGAAATGGGATGAAAGTGTCATTTTACCATGATGTAAACTGTGAAACGTAACAAATTTAAAAATAAATTATTATTATATTCTACATGAAATACAAACAGAAGTTTCTCAGTTATTGCATCGACTACCATTAAATCTATATGAGAAGTTATGCCTTAGTGAAGAAAACTTCTCCAATTTGACAAAGGAACTTGGGACTATTCGTAGAGTTCCTCACACACGAATTTGCATATGGAACTAACTAATTCATTCATCCATTCCCCCCCACCCCCGCAGCATCCCGAAGAGCTTCAACTAACCACACCACCGCCAGCAGATCCCTTAATTCTCTCCCTCGTTTCACCCCCTCCAATTTCCAGCCACTCTTTCTCGATGGATGCAAGATTAAGAAATTCCACAATTAGAGATCTAACTTAATTAAGAAGCCATTATTGAAATCTTGGTGTATAGAGGATATTACGTTCTATAATGAATACAGCAGATGCCGTATTTTTAGAAACTCTTTTACATTTTGATGAGCTAGTGTCCCAGGATTCGCAAGTTCTTAATAAGCAAGATTTAAAAGATACTTTGTGGGGGAAGGGGGGTGGGGGTGCTTCGTCCGGTGGTGCCAAGGTAAGGGAGGTGCACGTACGGTAAGGGTTCCTCAATTTTTCTCCCTTTTTCTAAGAAGGAGAGAAAAAAGACGTGGGTGAAAGAAAATTAGAAACCCAGGAAGAGAAGAGGGGAGAGTGAAATCAAAGCATTACTTTGGCTTTCTTAAATGAGGACGTTGAATAAATGGAAATTACGAACGTTCAATGTGGTTAAGGGAAGAGCATACTTTTCCTCACTTTTTTCTCCACACCTTCCTCGGAACTTCGCCTCAACAAGATAAAAAGAGATGTAAAGGGGGGAGGTTTCGTATGTTAAGGGAGTTTTTCCCTTCTTAAAACCCATTCTCCCCCGGTCCTTAATGACAGAATATCCCCCATTTCCATAAGAGATGTGCTTCCTCGACGAAAAGAAAGCCCAAAGAACTCGGGAAGAAAATAGAACACAAGGTTATAATCTCTTAAGAACAAGAAAATTTCGAGTTCATGGTCCAACTCTGTGAAAGACTTTACCGAAAAGGGTGTAAGGGGGGGGGGGTGCAGGTGAAGCTTTCTTATTAATTCCACCATATTTGTATACTAATTCGATGGTGCCCAACTTTCACCTCCTCCCCCACACCCGACACACATACACACTTACGTAAGCAAGCATTGGAAATCATGGTCTCGAGATTCCAAGGGAAAAGAATTGCGGGAGGGCAAATTTTAATGTTTGTTAATGCGGTCTTCTTCGGTAATGTCCTCTCTATGCAGTTGCAAACTCGTTTTATTTTTAATTCTTCGCTTTTTCCCTTTCCTCTTTTGCTGCTCTCGAGAAAATTGGAAATTTTCTAGGAGACTTTTGTTTTGGATTAATGCTATGCTGTTTGCTTAAACGGAAGTTTGGTTCAAGTTTCTTAGAGCTTTTGCGTATAGCCCCTGCGGCACGTTGTTGTTGGCTTTTCTGTTGAAAAGAAGTTCCACCAGCCTTCCACAGAAGTTGATCAAATCGCTTTTTAGCAACAAATTGTTCCATCCCAGTACAATGGCTTTTGCTGATGTATCGAAAAGTATTGTTTGGATTTTATTTGCCGATACCGGCTGATACTTTTTCGGAAGTTTTGATCGTTCGCGCGGGTTCCGTAAATATGACGCGATAAACTTTCGCAGTCTAAATATCCTGGAAGTTATGCAAAATTCGAAGTTTATTTTGCTTTTGTATCAGTATTATGTGTGTATTTAGTGAATACGTAACAGGTGTTTTTATATTCTGATGTATTTTTTAAATATTTTGGAAGAAAACCCAGCTAAATTAATTTTTGTAATTGGAATTGAATACCCACTACTTCTAATCAATATTCTTTTAATTGTTACAGTTTCAAGCATCGGTATCGGTGGGAATCGGTAAGAGTATAGATATTGGTATGGGTACGGCTCAGCCCTAAAACACAAGTATACTGGGTGATTTTTTTAACCTGAATCATTTGAATATCTTGAAAAAAAATCATCCTACAAAAAAATGTTCCAAATAAAAATTTGATAGTTTGGAGGGGGAAGTTTAGTGGTGCAACAAAAGAACACCCCCTCCCCCTCTTGTAGGTGGGGCGGGGGCAACTTTGAAATTTCAAATAGAAACCCATATTTTTTATTACAGATTCGGATTTTACGGAAAAAAATACATAAGTTTTGTCTGAAACATTTTTTTCGATTCGTGATAGATGGCGCTATAATCGACAAATTTTCATTTCTTGAATGTTTACACTTTAAAACCAATGTATTTCATTTCGCAATTCATTTAAAAAAATCACCCAGTATATGTACAGGGTGTCTCATAAGTAATTGCGCAAACTGACACAGGTGAAAGTACATTATAATAGAAGCAAAAAAGTGTCAGTAAACATGGGTCTGCAAACGAGCCCTTTTTGAGATAATCGCGAATGTGTGATTACAAGTCGCCACTGACTTCATTGTTTGTAAACGTCGTCCTAGTTGGTAAAATGCTAATAATGTGTGCGAATGTGTGGTTAGAAGCTGTCACTGATTGTATTTTGTAAACACCGAGTACTTTACTCCTTGCGCGTTCTGAGATTTGATCTTTGTTTACAAAACAGAACATTTCCGAGCATTGTAATCAAACAGGATGGATACAATCAGTACATAGATAATCGTACTGTTTGAGCCACGTCAGTTGAGCTGTACTGCGTAGTGAAAATGGAACCTTACAATGGCACCAGATGCAAGGACAACACTTTGAACACCTCCTTTAACAGGTACGAGTGTACAGTAATTGTAACATGTAACATACTAACATACTAACGTCGTGGAATGGATGAAGCGTCCGCCGGGAAACAAAATTACAGGTGGCGGAAGCTCAAAGTACTGTATTCCTTGTTAAAGTCAGTGACGGCTTGTACCCACACATTCGCACACATTATTAGCACCAACTAGGACGACGTTTACAAACAATGAAGTCAGTGGCGGCTTGTAATCACACATTCGCGATTTTCTCGAAAACGGCTCGTTTGCAGACGTATGTTTACTGAGACTTTTTTGCTTTCATGATCGTGTACTTTCACCTGTGCTATTACTTTTGAAACACTCTGTATATATATATATATATATATATATATATATATATATATATATATATAAACACACACATATGTATACACTAAATTAAAATGCATGTTTAGATGAATGAGAAGGGAAAGAACAGAAAAAAAGAGCTTGCCAATTCGGACACGACCTTAGCCGCACCCGAACTGTTGCTCAGAGGCATAAGCTTGGCAAATACTACAAAAATTTTCAGTCACGCCACGTGTGTTCCGTTAATGCCAATATGCATTATAGATTGTTTGGGGAAAATCATTGAAGTCAAAAGTGCAATTTTACAGCAGACAGTTTTTTCTATGTTTAGCAAACATCACTGTCTTGAAGCTTTGCAGATGCCCAACATAAAATTTTACTAATGATATGTTTTCTTATTCAGTGTGACTTACATAAAAGCTGACAGAAAATCACAGTTTGTGACTTATGTACCTCTTCCCGAACACTCTAGAATTCTTACTGCAACTCTATTATTTGCAATAAAAGAAAAGTTGCTTAAATAGCGTGGGAGCCGCGGTGGTATAGTGTCTGACTGTTACGCGGGAGACCCGGGTTCGATTCCCGGGTTGGTTGATCTAAGGTCGGAATTTTTCCGGCCTTGTCGGCGCATGAAGCTTCTCCGGGGCTCACGCACCCTCAAATCAATTGATACCTGGATGCCCCCTGGGGGTGTGGGGAAATCCGGAGCGTGGTGCTGATCACATAACCTTCAAAATTGCCCGGTCGAGAACATGTGGGAGCCTTACCCCCACATCTCCTAAATGTGCCTTCATGGCACGGTGCTATGTTCACGGGGAAATTTATTTTGCCAATAGCGTGTTTTTTAATTCATGTATCAAAGTTAGAGCCACCCTGCAGTCGCGGCGATTGGGTTCCAAAACTGGGGGAAGGGGCAAGGACAGATTACTTTGCATTGCAGCGGCGTAGTGTCCACATAAGGTTTGTAAGTCCACCTTACAAGCTGAAATTATTGAAGAAAACGTATTTCATTCCCGTATTTATCGCTTGAACACACATAGCAATATCAGGCTTCAAGTAGAACTTTTAACGAAACAATTGAGGACTTGTTTTCATTCGAGTTGTTTCTCTGTAAGGCCTCTTGAGAGGACTTACGTGCGGGTGAATGGAAGAAATGATTTGGACTCGCCCATGGCGGGTGTGTTTGCTTACGTAGTATCTTATCAACCAATGACAGGGCGCCCCGATTCTCACGCACTGTAATGACATTACGAGTGGGTGCTATCTGGCGGGATTTCTGTCCCCGCTGCGTCTGCTTGCACGGTCAGAAGAGAACCAAGAAAATCGACTCCCGTGTTGTTTCAACAATGCTTGACGGGCGGTGTAGCTAACAAAACGGGTGTCATTTTAAATGTGTAAACTAACTATTAAGTTCACAAAGAGATGGTTTAATGTTGGATATTACCTTCATTAGAAGCAGCGAAGTTAAAGATAAAAGAGGAATGTCTGGCAATTCTAGATCCGGCAGCGCCCGTAATGTTAAAAGCATGCGCGTAATACTTAGCGTTATGATTTACAGATTTTTTTTTACCTTTTCCTTTCTCTAAGTTGCTTGATATGCTTTTCAAAATGTGCGCAAATATCGTAACCATGATAATGAGTAATATTTTCGAATGCATTTGCATTTGCAAATTGTATCTTACGCATTTCCCACAAATGGCTTTTTAGTGAAAGAAAAAGAATAATAAGAATAAAAATATGACATGGCCTTTCCAGAAGAAGAGTTTGTGTGCTTAACTAAGCTGTATGCGAAATTTGTCAATTGCTACCAGTTGAAAGTTGAGCTATAGGTAATTTATTCTGAAGCCGAATATCGAGTAAAGAGTGTGTTTGAACTTCATGAGTACCTGCATACTACCCATTTGAATGAAGCTGTTGAACAAGTGTACAAACTAACAGAATTCTTCCTCACTGTTCCTGCCTCAAGCTCGTCGGTGGAAAAGTAGTTTTCTGCACTGAAGAGGATTCACACATTTCAACGCAGCACACAGACTCAGGCAAGGAAATCTGACTTGGGACTGATATCCATTGAAAAGGAGCTGCTAAAGACATTGACCAGAAACGCCCGATTCTACGACGACGTGATTGAGGTGTTCAGACTAAAGGATCGTCGGATCGAGTTACAGTATAAATGAGAATTTTCATTAAGTAATACATACATATGCTATTATTGTTAACATAGAGTGTGTGCATTTTATGTTTGAAATTGAGTATGCCCATGCATGACTTCCATTCAAATAGATTCTATTTAGTTAAGATATCTTTGGGTTTTCTTTATCCAATATTCAGATCAGGTTTATCTAAGAAAGCCTTACACCTTTCATAGAATCACGCTACGCCACTGTTGCATTGGTACATAAGGTTTAGCATAGTGCAACAAGTGGCAACAAGTTGGGGGGTGGGGGGCAACTGCTCCCTCTCCCCCCTAATCGCCGCCCCTGCCACCCTGTACTTCAGAAAATATTTATCAAACTGAAAACTATAATTTAAATGCTAATATTATCTCTATGTAATGTATTGATGAAATATTAATAATTTTCACAATTCTGATTCCAGAATCTTAAATAATTTATAAAATGAAGGAGAAGCAAGGGTATAGCTACATCTAAATTTCATTCTTTGCGTGATGAAGTAGTGATCCAGATTCCTGTTATGGCCATATTGGGAGTTCCACGTATTGAGGAAAGGGATTTTCTCCTCCGGCAGCTTCGCTTTATCCGCCATTTCCCAAATACCTCTCATTAGGATAGCTCAGTGACCCATTAAGGCTTCCGTTTTGGTTTCGCCTTCGGAATTCGAAAACAGACTCCGCTCCCCCTTCCCAAATCCCGCCACGACGCCCTCAATAATACGATATTCCGCTCAAGCGTGGCGGCGCTCCCTCCGAGGATCTCGCGTTCGGAATAGAACGACGTCGTGGAATGGATGAAGCGTCCGCCGGGAAACAAAATTACAGGTGGCGGAAGCTCAAAGTAAGCAAACGGAAGCTTAGCTTTCGAATCTGACAATGTGCTGGCATTCTGTTGTAATATCTGTAAAAGCAATCCACAGGATGTCCTTACCCATATATTACTACACCTTGAACACGTTTACAGATACAATGCACACGTGGGAACTGTGTATTACATCTAAGTGTATATTATAACATATTAATATATTTTATTTACATTACATTCAACTCAACAATACATTAATTGGTAAAATGGAAATAAGTGAACAAACTAAGGTGATGATTTACAAGACAATCTACATTCCCACATTGCTGTATGGAACAGAGAGCTTTACATTATTACCAAAACAGAATAGCAGATTTCAAGCACCGGAGATGAGATACTTACGAAGAGCCAGCCCCGGCCCTAGGAATTTTGCCGCCCTGTGCAATTTTACTTCTTCCCGCCCACACCCCAAAATACGTACAAAAAGAACGTAATGTATGAACAACTAAGCTTGTTATCCGTGGCAATTTCACATGGTATAACCAATTTTTAACATAATAAAATGAAAGAATACATAATGTGAGCAGATAAGTTATTCATAAATAAAAAAAATAATATATATTTAAGCCTAATAATAATAAAATATCTGTTGCATTTACTCAGCATAGTTTCTGTCGACGTGCAGAACTCTCAGCTCTCCTATTTTGTTTCACTATTTCTTCATGACTATTTATACTGTACATAATTATGTACATTTTCCAGAATGTTGTACATGAAATAACATATCTTTACTTCATCATTATTTACAATTAACTATGTATGTACAATTATGTACTCCTCGTAAACCACGATTGCTTCATGATTACGCTATTCACTTTGTACCTTTTTCCCCATTAAGTTGGAAAGCTTCCAAATGAACTTTTCTAGCTTTCCTAATTGCAATGTCGCAAGTAACAGAACTATAGTCTAATTGTTTACCAATTTCATGTTCAATTGAGATCATGGCAAGTCCATCTAACCGCGATTCGCCCATTGTGGAACATAAATAAACGTTAACAAACGTGCGCGCATTCTCACACACGACATACACTAACTGCACTATCGTTACACCGTCAAGATCGTAAATGAGGTGCAACCAGCAACGACAAAAAAGCTGTTTTTCGTACTTACTATTAGGTCTTGCGCGATTCGGCAATACCTATCATCACCACCTCTCGCGATCAACATGTGAAAGAACAATGCAGCTCTATTTCCTACCGAGTGCGACATGTCAGTTTAAATCAAACCTCGATAAGAGGGGGCGGGGGCGGAGGACTGGCGGACTGTCACGCGATCAAACAATAGATAGCGTTGTAACTTGGCACCGCACACGCACAGTAGATGTTGCTTACCATTTTCACAGGCAAAACAATAATAGCTGCGGCACCGCTTTCTTTCGCAGTTACTCTTAGCTTTTCTTAACCGTTTCTGCTTTATACTGTATATGCAAATGGATTTAAGTTGAATTTTCTCCAACCAAAGAAGACCAAACTGCCTCAAATAATGCAGCTTCCATTTTTTATACATTTTGCCGCCCCGTGCAAATGCAAGTGTTGCACGGACGGTAGAGCCGGCCCTGCGAAGAGCAGTAGGAAAGACTAGAAGAGATAGGATTAGAAATTAGGATTCTCTAATGAGAGATCAGTTGCAGCAAAAACCACTATTGGAAACAATAGAGAGAAAGGCACTACAATGGTTTGGACACGTTACAAGAATGGAGGAGGATCGCAAGCCTAGACAGGTGCTGGAGGCCAGACCAGAAGGCAAGAGGGGAAGAGGACGACCAAGAGTTCAATGGGAAGAGTATGTGGAAAAAGATAGGAAAGAAGAAAGGGAAAACAATGCCGGAAATCCGAAAATTATACTTGGACCGAAAAATGTACAGGAAGTATATGATGGAACCCGACGCTTAATGGCAGAAGGGGATGGAAAAGAAGAAGATTTACATTATAACGTTCTCGCGAAATTTACATTACGTTACAGTAAATGATTTGCCTCGTGCGTTGTCGTTCGTGCAACCATACACACACGTCACTAGCAGTTCCCACCTAGGTAACTATGTCCGCTCAAATCAGCCACGGCGCAATAACCGACATACAAATTCAAGCGAGCGTTCCATGCGATCTTCAGAGCAGGGATGTGAACTATGAAAACAAAATCATTACCAAGCAGCCGAATACCGGCCACATGATCGCAAGTGGATGCATACGAGGACGTATTTCATCTGTCCATAAGCTCTCATGATCATACAGAAATAAAAATGTCTATGTTCATCGGTTGAATTTCAGTAGAGTGTAGTGTCCTCTATATCCCATCAGTGGTCATTCAATCATCAGCATTGGGAGGGGCGGGTACCCTTCATTTTCAATTAGAACTATTATTATTAAAGAATAATAATAATAATAATAAAGTAATAATAAAAATAAAGTTGATTTATTTAGTATACAACCAAAATAATGAAACTGATTGTAAAATAAATCAACCTGATCAGAAATTTATGCTTTCATATTCTAGAGAGAGAGACTTCCTGACATGACAACACACACATTATTTCTTTGGTAATTTAACTTGCCTCCGTGTTTTTTATGCAAACTATGCAACGTCGTGTGCACATTTTGCACACTCAAAGAGGTTTATCAAAAGGACAAATTCAGATTTTTCTAGGTCTACAAATTCTACATTTATGTGCTTCAAAAGTAGCAATTGTCGCAGGTTTCAGAATCATTTCGAATTTTAAAATCCAATGTAGACTAAATGTGGTTCTAGTGCAGATAGGAAATCGATAATGATGCCAACTCAGAGTTCTTGGATTGGCTGGTTCATGTGATATCCATTCACCAATTGTTCTCTGACAATGGGAACGTTTTTCACTGCTTTCTCCTGACTTTCCGATATTGCATCCTCATGTCGGCATAGGATCCAGTTAATTAATATTACTCTCTGATACATTTTTCTTCCTAAGAACCATTCTTGCCAATGCATATTTTATTTAGGAGGTTATTCATTCTTAACAAATGTCCCGGTCAGTTCGTTTCTTTCCTTGATCACTTCCAGGTTTGCTCTTTTCTTTCGCAAACTTTTTGCACCGAAGTTTTCCTTATTTTTTATTTCCATTTTATACGCTCACTTGCATGCCATATCCACATTTCTAAAGATTCTAGCTAGTATTTCTCACCGCTTTGTAGCATTCACATTTCTGCTCCATACGATGATGCACTCCACAACAAACCTCTTCGTTAGTCCCTTCCTTAATACTTTCTTCACAAGTACTTAAAGACTTCTTTCGCCATTGCTATTCTCACATTGACTTTCCTGACTTCAACTCTTGTCACCACTACATACATCCTATCCTAGGTATCTGACGCAAGCAACTTGTTCAATTCTTGTGACTCGATTTCTCACGTTAAAGTTTTCTTGTGATATTGTGATAATAGTTCTTCGTCTTGTTCACAGTCATTTTCATACCGAACTTCTCACCCTTGGTTCGTCTTCTTCTAACAAGGGCATGTGGTCTACAAGTCTTACGTACTTAGCATTAACTCTTCCTTAGTCAGAAACCAGTTTTTTACTAATTCTTCATCGTATTTTGAGATATGCATAATGCTTAAAAGTTTTCAACAACTTTCTTCAGCATTTCTGCAAATTTCATCAAATTCATTACATCAAATGCTTTATCCAGATCCACAACACCTATAAACAATACATTACCTTTCCATAAATATCTTTCAGCAATTGTCTGGGGTAATCTGATTTTATCTCTTGAACCTTTTCCTTCTTGAAACAAAATTTCTGATGGTCGAAAATGTGACCTTTGACCACGTATAGCAAAATACCAGGTGGTTATAATTAAAGTGACGGTGTTCAGAGTGGTACAGCACGGGCTGTAATGAGAGTAGCAGTCTGAAACTTCGTAGATATGCTAATGAAGCAATGCGCTCGCGAATTATGAAAAAAAAAAAAAAAAATAGTTCCAATTCTCGCCACCAGGGTAAAAAATGGCGCTGTAAGCAGTCAAAACGTGGTATAGTTACAGGAAAAAGGCAGGAAAGATCAAACACACGAGAACAATGGCTCTGGCATGTTTATTAGGAACTATGGTTACAAGAACTGTTCGATATGGCCTCCCAATTCAGCAACATGCTGCATTCGTAACACGGCATGGTCGACGGTTGCTCGCAGCATGTCTGGTGAAATCTGAGCGACATGTCGTTGTATGCTAGCCTTCAGATCAGGCAGAGACCGGACATGTCCCTGATAGACACGATCTTTTAAATATCCCCACAGCCAGAAGTCACATGGATTAAGGTCGGGGGATCTGGAAGGCCAATCATCTGGAAACTGCCTAGAGATGATGCGGTCATTAGTGAAGGTTTCTCGCAGCAAATCTTTCACGTGGCGAGCGACATGTGGTGTTGCCCCATCTTGCATGAAAATGGTGGTGTGTTCACAGTTCCGTTCTTGCAAAGCTGGAATCACGTGTTGCACAAGGAGGTCCCTATAACGTGCAGATGTCACTGTACACCTAACAGGCCCTCGAGGTGTCATCTCCTCAAAGAAAAACGGACCAAGAATGAAGGAGCTAGTGAACCCACACCATGCAGTCACGTACACTGAGTGCAATGGTTGTTCCTGCACAACATGTGGACGAGTGGAACCCCATATGCGACAGTTCTGAGTATTCACTGTACCGACCAGAGTAAAATGCGCCTCGTCAGTCCACAGAATATTCCCTGGCCACATGTCATCCACTTCCATGCGTGCCAAAAACCGATGGGCAAACTCACGGCGTTGTGGAATATCTTGGGGTTTCAATTGGTGCACAATTTGAATCTTGTAGGGATACCAGTGTAAAATGCACCGCAATACCTTGCGAACTGTTGACCAGGGGAGTGACAATTCACGTGCCACGGCTCTAGCATTGGTTGCAGAAGTTGAGGCATGTGCTGCACGGTCAGCTACAGCTACAGCAACTTCGTCCACAACTTCCACGGGGATGGGCCGCCTTCCTCTCCCTGGTGCAACACCCAATTCACCTGTTTCCTCGAATTTCTTCATCATCTTCTTCAGCCCATTAATTGACATGGGCCCTCTTCTCAGCCCTTTCTGTTGGCGATATTTCCGCAGTGCAGCGTTACTATTGCTCCCATTCTGGTAAAACAACTTCACTAGCAGTGCACGGTCTTTCTTCGCAATAGCCATTGCTTTTTACACGGGAAAAATCAAACTTTTAATGTTCGGCGAACATTCACATCACTAAAGGAAAAAAAAGCAACAAGCGTCACCAACAACAACCAGGGAGCTCACACAATGGTTAGGCAATGTCACCGACTTTGACGTCAGAGTTACGGAAAATTCCACGTTTTGACTGCTTACAGCGCCATTTTTTACCCTGGTGGCGAGAATTGGAACTTTTTTTTTGCATAATTCGCGAGCGCTTTGCTTCATTATCATATCTACGAAGTTTCAGACTGCTACTCTCATTACAGCCCGTGCTGTACCACTCTGAACACCGTCACTTTAATTATAACCACCTTGTATATGTACCTTTCGATTTACGTGGATTCTTTTCAGGGAAGCACACAACATTTTTTATCCATATGCAGCTATACAAAATTACAGACTGTAATCGTGACTAACGTCGTCGCCTTGTAATCAAGGGGTCCCGGGTTCGATACCCGGTGGAGGCACATGGCACAGTTGTTCGGATTCCACTTTAAAATGTAGGTCCAGTCTCAATTAGCCTTCCTCTGCATAAAGTAGACTTGAAGCAACAAATCAATCAATCAATCAATGTAATCGTCACGATATAGTACGTTTCACCATTTTTATATCAAACTTGGTGTTGAAATATAATTTAGTCATACTTTGCACTATTACATATAGGCTAACCACAACACCAGCTTTTCCCTAGTTACCCCTACCCAAAAAATATTATTAGGGGTCTCCCCTATGATGCAGTGTTAATGTCGTCGCCTTGTAATAACAGGTTCTGTGTTCGATACCTGCTGGAAGCAAACTGTAGGTCCAGTACCGATTAGCCTATCTGTGCATAATGTGAACTTAATAATTCAAATTAATAATTCAAACAAGTCAAACAAACCAAAATATAAATTAATCGAAATCCCTCAATACAATGGATTGATTGATTGATTGAGTTGGTGTTTTGAGTCCAGTTTATGCACAGTAAGGCTAATTGGAACTAGACCTACAGTTTAAAGTGGGATCCGAACCACTATGTGCCTCCACCTGGTATCGAACCCGGGATTCCTTGATTATCAATGTAATGGATTCAATTAAATAATGACTATCTAAATTATTATATTTATATATTTTTTAAATGTGCTAGAATTCATGAAAATTACGTTCAAGTGGAAAACGATATGCATTTTTAGTGTCAAATGTTATGCATTCGATCAACGAATGGATCATCATATCCAAATTCACGTAATGTCGAGAAAATGTTATTGTTATCGGAAAGATGTAGATTGACATTTTGACTAATATGAATTGTATAAGCGATATTAAGGTGAAAATTTAAAGTTACTCCCCCTCTCCAACTTACTTATTTCTGACGACTTAACAGATAAGACTTCAAGACTATTGTGACCGTGCACTCTTATAATCTAGACTCTGGAGTGTCTTGAGCATCCCCTTTTTGCCTGTTAGGCGGCCAGTTCACAGAGGAACCTGAACTCAATAACGGCGAGCATCTTTCAGCAGGGGCCTTCCCCAACCCTGTCCGTTCATCACGAGGCGGCTGTTCTTGCAGAACAGCCAGGACGAGGCGTGACCCTTGGAAGGACCAAGGCTAGAATTAGCTGCGTTCACACTGGAGCGAACCCGAATCGACCCAGCCAGAAGCAAAATTAAAGAACAACTTCCCTCCGCTTCCCGTCCGCTGCCCACGCAATTCCATTTACACGCTAGAGCAAAGAATGTTTACGCAAGAGGGTGCACGCACGCGTGACTTGCTTAGATAGAACTTGGCTGCGATTCTTCCGGCAGGGAAGCTGAACGCCACGGTCCACTAATGTGACGTATGACGAATTGAAGCAGGAAACCATCTTAAATATGAATCCTTAAAATAGTGTTTCAAAATTAAAAGTTTGATTTTTAAGATTTTCTGATATAAATGCTTTTTTCTTTTTAAAAAAACAAAACATTAGCTACATAATGTTATTAGCTTTCTATCTCCATTTCAGTGTTTCTAGCGAGTGCTAGAACAGATTGGTTGTAGAAAATAGTATTGGACAACCATTCTCTCAGGATTATGTGGAAATAGATAAAATGGCTGCAATAATTGACGAATGAAAGGTAAAGATAAAGTTCCCATTGAATATAGCCATGAAGGCTCGTTTAGGGGATGTGGGGATAGGGCCCCACACATTTTCGATATCGACCATTTTGTAGGTGATGAAATCAGCAGCAGGTTCCGCCCGCCTTTACCCACCAGAGATGCCTCTAGGTACCCATAGATTGAGGCTGTATGAGCCCCAGAGCCGTTTTAAGTTGAACACCCACCGAGACGCGGATAAACGCGGAAGCAGAACGCAACAGACGCATTTCTGGCGTCTCAGTGCGCGATAACATTTAAGATAAATTGCAGACTTCTGGCATGGAAATTCCGCACTTCGGTTCCGCGCCTTATCCTGTAGGTGGCGTTACATAATTTCATTAGAAGCAGACAACAGAAGTTCTGTTGGCGCGTATCTTCTCGTTTTCCCGTGTCTCAATGGGCGTTAAGCTTTATGCGGGGACAAGGCCGGAAAAATTCCGACTTTAAGTCACCCACTTCAGGAATCGAAACCCGGTCTCCTGCGTGGTAGTCTACTTGACCTCCGCGACTCTCTTGACGATTTAAAAAATTCTAAATTGTTTGGTTTAGGAAATAAGACGAAAATAAATTTCAGGAGACAATAATAGATGCCAGCACGTACGATGCAAATAGTTTGAAGTAGAACACAATTTGGTGTAATAAATATTTGTCATTAAAAGCAGGATTCTTAAAGGTCCAGGAACTCATAAATTCTAATGGGTTCTATTGGGTTCCGCTGTAGGACCGGAACCTATTTTCTCGCACAATTTAAATTCGGTCCAAGTTGAAAATTGTTTCATTGATAAAAGGTTCCTGGACCGTATTTAAATTCATTCTTGAAAAAAGGTTTCTGGACCGAATTTAAATTGATGCGGAAAAAAGTTTCTGGACCGAATTGAAATGCTTTAAATATAAAAAAAGATTATACACTGTCTAGAACTCGTTTACATTTGCTGATTTTCTCTCCCAGTCTGGAGTTGAATTTATTTACAAATCTTGGATAGGGGTTGACCGATTTGAGTTGCCTTCTAAAAATGTCCGCGAGTACGTTTTACATTGTAATGTTAAACTGCGGTTGTAGAAACCGTAGCACAAGGAATAAATAATAATGCTGTTGTTCTCTCGTGGGCCAGGTTAAAAAACTCCCTTGTTGAAGAGTTACTGTACATAACGCAATGGACTATATGGCGTCACATTGAGTTCAAACAAACCCGTCACATGTTGCTCCTGCATCCGATCCAGGAATCGCAGCCAATAGGAGGCATAGCTGAGGAAACGTGAGGCTGCAGTGTTCCCAGCAGATATCACAACAGGGACGAGAAGTGCTGCTACAACCAAGTGAAGGAACGCGCGCGAGAGAGAATGGGGTTATATGGAGAGGGGCAATGTGACTGCAGCGTTTGCGTTTTGCCCATTTCTATCTAGAACCATAGATTCTCGAGGCAGCCAGCACCGGGATTAGTCTTTCATGCTCACAAGTGGATAATTGTTTATCGTCAGGTCCGTAATCGATCCAAGTTGCGTATTGTTTCATTTCAATACGGTAACAGGGTCCAAGTTCCGTATTGAAATGAAACAACTGGCCTACGCAACTTGGACGCTATTTAAACTGATTCGGAAAGAAAGGTTCCTGGACAGTATTGAAATCTGACGTGGAATAAAGGTTCCCGGACCGAATTTCAATTGGTTCCGAAAAAAGGTTCCCGGACCGTATTTAAATTCATCCGGAAGAAAGGTTCCTGGACCGTATTTAAATTCTTTACAGATAAAAAGGCTGTTTACGGTCCAGAACCCATTTACGGTTGCTGATTTTCTCTAATGGACCGGAATTGAATTTATTTAAAATTCCTGGACCTTTAACAACCCTGATTAAAAGTGTCAGGGAAAGGTACAGAAAGAAGCAAGAAAATGTATAGTATAATGAACGAAAGTTATAATAAAAAGGTCGTAATTACCGAACGTTACCAAACGGATGAATATATAATTTGGCAAATATGCTAGAAGTGACTGACCCGTACTGGTTAGAGTGGATCTTCATCCGTAAATACACGTTTATGTTCAACTGCATAGAGATCTGGATGCGCGTGCCACGCGCTGCTCGTTTGTAAAAGTCCTGCGATCTAGGTTGACTTCTGTAAGACGCAACTATACCCAGCTATTTAGGTTTGGTTATGGTTTCCTACGTTCATCAGAAGCGCATCCCGAGTTCTGTTTCCCGAGGGATACGCTTTCCAGACGCCGCTCCTGAGGTAATAACACGTTACAAGCAAACCTTGGTTCAGAACTACGATTCATCTACTTGAGAACCATTGAACATGTGAAAAGAAAGAGCGCTTTTATTCAAGTGACTATATAAGTGCAGCATATCAAGTGTTGCTAGGAGGCAATTTGTGGACAGTGTTGTCTAGGGTAGCAGAATATTCGGAGTATCCAGGATCCAGTGTATCTGGTATCTAGAGCAGAAGTGATTGTAACAGTGTAGTAGCGCATCCTGAAACTGTCCTGTGTAGCAGTGTTATTAGAACACTTTGTGCACAGATAGACTGAACCTTAGTTTAAAGTGGAATCCGAGCCACTGTGCATTGTGTCTCCACCAGGTATCGAACCCGGGATCCCTTGGTTACAAGGCAACGACGTTGCCACTATCCATCGGGAGTCATAGTGGGAAGTTCAGTACCGACCACCATAAAAGTTTTGTTGCCATAGCAAACTACTGTGAGTAAAACGCAATTGTGAAAACAGTGATCTACAGCAGGGCTTATGCTCAATTATGGACAGGTTATGACTGGTCGTTACAAGATAGACAGAGTTCCGCTTCTTGCGAATTTACCACACCTTGAGATAGTAAGTCAATTCAAGAGAAGCCCAGAGAGGCAGCAAAATTGTGCATGTTTCAAGATCGTGTTTGCCTGTCTGCCCATCATGTGAGTCCCCACGTCCAGAATCGACTTCCGCCTCCCCGGGCAAGGGGCCAAAGATACTAAAACAACATTCCTATCTTGCCTGTTTACTCCCCTCCCCACATGTTGCAAATATTTGACTATATTTTGTCCTCACTCGCGTATCACAACCTCTTATGTATATTCATCTTACTTTGTACTACGAGGCGTATTTTTAAAGTAAGTACCGTTTTGAAATTCCGCCGCTGCAGCCCTGCGGTCGGTGTCCCGTGCATGCGCACTGTGTGCCTACATCTGTTGGCAAGCCACAGACGCCATTGCGGCAACAATCGATCGTGTATACATTTGCTTTTGCGTATTTAAAATGCCATCGCCGATTGAGAATCCCGCCGACTGTGAAATACGCTCTGTTATACGTTTTCTTAGTGCTAAAGGTGTGAAAGCAGTTGAAATTCACCGTCAGATTTGTGAAGTGTACGGACAAAACAATATGATTGATGGAATGGTGCGCAAATAGGTAAAAGCTTTCAAAGATGGCCTCATGACGAGGAACGGAGTGGGCGACCCTCAGTGATCACTGTCGATATGGTGCAGAAAGTCGACGAAAAAGTAAACGAGAACAGACGCTTCACGATTTCTTCGTTATCAGAGGAGTTCCCTAAAGTTTCAAGAAGTGATATCTACAAAATTGTTACCGAACGCTTAAACTATCGAAAATTGTGCTCACGATGGGTACCAAAAATGTTAACTGAGGCGCACAAAAGCAAACGTTTTCTTGTCAAGATCTCATCGCATCATTTGGCTGGGAACAATTTGATCATCCTCCATACAGCCCCGATCTAGCGCCCAGTGACTACCACGTGTTTCTGCAACTGAAGAAGCATCTCGGTTGCATTGCGCCACGATGACGACGATAGCCTCAAAACGGCCGTGTTGCAGTGGCTGTCAACTCAGGCGGCAAACTTCTATGACGACGGAATACAAAAGCTTGTTGTTCGATATGATAAGTGCCTTAATATTGGTGGCAATTATGTGGAAAAGTAGATAAAAGTGTGGTCTTTACTTTACTTGTTTTTTGTACATATCAAAACGGTACTTATTTAAAAAATACGCCTCGTATTATTACCTAAATGACACCAAGCACAGTCGTGTCTATTCATGTGTGTATCTTTTGTATATTTATTTTTCTTTTTGTGTGTATGTAAGCGAGCTTTTGTTTTCAATTTTGTATTTTCCCCATTTTTGTGTGTGTTACATTCTTTCTTTTCTAATGTGTACTTAGTATGTATTTTGTATCTATAGGGGTTAGGTGTCAGAACAGTCGCAGGCTGAACCTCGCCCTACAATAAAGAATAATTAAATCGAATTCCTATTTCCCCTTTTGAATTTAATAAATTTTACAATTAATTTATTTTAATTACTCATTTTGTCAAATTTAATTTAATCGTTAGTTTTCCAGACAGCGTTGCCAAAGTTCACATGTTTTTTCCGTAGTCAACGTTCTTCTTCTTTCCAAATGTCTGAGGTCATGGTATAATGTTACGGAATAAATAGGGAAAGGTAGTAGAGGCGATTGAGTGCCAAAACTTGGGGCGCAAGGGCTGTTGCTTTCTCTTGGTAGATAAGGTTTACCGTTAAGAAGGCATAGTTCGGGAACAAAAAGTGGAGACAGGTAATTATCCAAGTTTTAAAACAAGACACTGCAAATATCTGTTGCGCATCTCACACCACATTTCCCCACTCCATTATCCGCAGCGACGTTGGTTCGCAGTGTTGCAACCTGGAGGGAGCGGAATGGTCTGAGGATTTTCAACGAAATTTGTATTCGCTTTTTCCTGGGCTGTTTTCTACCTGTCGGAGTAGAGATTTTCAGCTCACCTTTCGCCAACGACTATTTTCCTTCTTTTAAAACTTGACCTCCCCGATGGCGCAGAGGTAGCGTCGTCGCCTTGCAAACAAGAGGTCCCGAGTTCCATTCCCGGTGGAGGCACATAGTGGTTCGGATCCCACTTTAAACTGTAGGTCCAGTCCCGATTAGCCTTACTGTGCATAAAGTGGACTTAAAACAACAAATCAATCCAATCCAATTCTTTTAAAACTTGAGAAACCATCCATTTAGATACTCCTGTGGCGGCGCTTGTGGACTCGACAACATTATACTTAAGTTTATGTAACTCTTTCTGATTTCGCAAATATGTTGCAACATTGTAAACAATTTCTCTGGCCTGTCCTCTAAGGGGCTTTCCAGAGCAGATTGTGGATTTCATTGGACCCGGCATGATTTGATTTTTGCATTTAAAAAATATGCAGCCAAGAGTAAAGAGCAAGAACATTTCAAAGCCACAGGCAAGCATGTTATCAGATTGCCTTCTCGTAGCGATTGTTGTGCGATAAACAAAAGAACCCCGACCCCACTTGGCTTTAAAAAAAACCAGGCCACTGCTCGATGTCGCATTCAGAAAATGAAGTCATTCGCCCAGTAGTTTCTCTTCGTTATAATCCTTAACGCGCGTGCGTAATACTACAGTTTATGATCCACGCACCACACGCATTTTCAAAGACCGGATTAAATCAAATGAACGACTGATAAACTGATATGAGCCGGCATTGTCAATATACACAGTAAAAATCGTTTGTCATATTTGTTTTAGCTTAATTTTGCTGAGTTGGCACCACTTGTACTGTCAAGGCCAGACTAGTTTATAGAAGAGTGGTGGAGAGGATGACGTAATAGGAAGTGCTCCGCAGCGATCTGCGCATATCGGGACTTAACTTGTCAGGCTATAGTCACCCAAGCATTGTCAGCCTGCGTAGGTCATTGTAGCGTAAATGTTGACATCCATCACCGATGGAGTAGTGCTAACGTCGTCGCCTTGTAATCAAGAGATCCCGGGTTCGATACCTGGTGGAGGCACATTGCCCATTCCCAATTTAAACTGTAAGCCCAGTCCCGCTTGGCCTTGCTGTGCATAAAGTGGACTTAAAATGAACAACAATCAATGTTTACCTTCGAGGAACAGATGTTGAAGTCTGTTTGGAAAAATAACACCACTTACACCCCGCGAGTACTCGAAGTTGCGGTAATCGCAGTACCAACTTGTTTATTACTGTTATTCCGAAGAAAGTAACAGTTCACTATTTATGCAAGAGGAATGAGTACTTCGGCCCAAGTCCAACCTCCACAGAAAACATTCCTCCTGATTCAAGAATTTCTCTACACGTAACCACATACGTGTCCATTCAACCAAACCAATTATTGTACGTATCCTCACTTCGCGCTCAGCAACCAGAGAGTACATCGCTAAATTAAGGTTCAGGTGGTGGATTACCATTCTTACAGGCGTATTATTGGCCGAATATGATTTATACTTCTCTTGAACCGTGTAGCATTTGAGGCCTCGTGCGATGAGCCGAGTGTACTGACCATAAAATTTGCAATAAAATCATGAATGCTGTACCTGTAACTCCGGCCATTTTATTGCTGATAATTAATAGGTAGGGATGATTAAGGGGAAGAAAGGATTTTGGATGCTGAGGAGGAAACTAGGGAACAATTCGAGGAGGTTGGGCTTTCGTACACTGTCTGATATTTAGCCGGATTTTGCAAGCAGATTTTTATGAGGCAGATTATTGCCATATTTTGACGCTTGGTTGCATTTCGCCTTCGTGGCATGGACTTGTTACCCTTGCTTCATCAAGGAACTATGCAAGTGGGTTCCAGAGTTTCCGAACATTCAGCGAACTCATATCGCGTACCCTTGTGCGCTTAAATGCTCGTAATGAGTTAGGAAATATCAGTATATAGTGTAAGGTTGACTAGATTTTTAAAACATCGAAACGTGACATTATTCATATTTTTCTGGAGGATAAACGGGACGGTAAAATGTACACATTTTAATGTAAAAACTGTATCGTCATAAATACAGGGAGGTTATTTCAGTCGTTCACCGCCAGCGGTTCGGCCGTTCGGCGGACTCTTCATGCAACAGGTCCCGGCAAATTGCGTTCAGGAAGTCCGTAACAGAAACCGCTTGTTTTGTAATGTTTCCACTTTTCACAATTACAGTTACAATTACAATTGAAATAAGCACGTACCTTGTCGCAAGGATGCTGGAAAAGGTGTCCTCCCAAATACAAATATTTCTGGCACCTTATTTCTGACAGAAAATCTTAGATTAGACATCGTTACTTTATCGTCATTTGTCAGAAAGCGAAGACAGCATCCCGGCGCATAAAGCAAACCGAAAGCGTAAAATGATATTTAAAAGTAATAATAATGATGATCACTAACCTCCTGTGTTATAAGAGATGTTGAAAATGACCTCCTTTAACAGCAATACAACACGTTTCTTAGGTTCAAGAGATCCTGTCTATCGTAATTCCCTGACCACTTTTCTGCAAGAATTCGTTTTCACGTAATTATCGTAACAGAAACCGCTTGTTTTCTAATGTTTCCACTTTTCACAATTACAGTTACAATTACAATTGAAATAAGCACGTACCTTGTCCCAAATACAAATATTTCTGGCACCTTATTTCTGACATCTAATCTTAGATTAGTCATCGCTACTTTATCCTCAGTTGTCGCGACAGCACCGGCAGCTTATCGGGGGTTGGGTGAGTTGTCAGCCGCGAGGGGCGCTTCATACTGCACGTGTCGCAGTGATGCCAACCGTAGGGACATGTCCCTAAGCATAGGGACTTTTCACTAAATTTCGCCCGCGTAGGAACGTAGGGACAGATTTTGCCAAATGAGGGAAAACGTAGGTACTTTTTTCAATCTTGGTAAATGACATTTTATGAATTAGTTTATCTGGATACTTTAGCGAAGAGGAGAAAAAAGAAGTAACTAACAAATCTCCATCAGAATTTTGGAACATGTTATCGGTTACCAAAAACTTTCAAGGCAAGTTCCTTTTTGAAAACATTTCCACTCTCGCGAAAATAGTGCTAACATTGCCACATTCTAAAGCGGAAACGGAAATAATATTTTCAATGTTAAGTGATACAAAAACAAAAAAGGGAAATAAAATGGGACCAGAATTGTTAAAGACTGCAGGAAATACAGCATCACCAACCAACATCTATCTCTGCACAGCAGCAGCATGTATGACTTCAAATAACATAATCAACAGTAAACGACTCAACCTTATTCATTAGGGGTGTGCGGGATACTTTACTTTAAAAAGTCGTTAATTCTCGACGTTTTCTGCCTTGTAAGTTTCTGGAACTTATCGAAAATTGTAAGTTTTTATTCTAGAAATGCAAAAACAATCACTTAAAGTGAAAATGACTTGTAAAATTCGAGATTTCCAGTGCTTCGGGAAATTTCGAACATTTCCCGTCCCGAAAATTTTCCGACTTGGTCGGGAAATTGCAAATTTTTCAGTCCCGAATGTCGGGATTTAAAAAAAATACCGTCCCGATCCCGTCCCGACCCAAAAAATTCTGTCCCGCACACCCCTATTATTCATTAAGGCAAGAATTTACAATACCGGACCCTTCTGTAATTTCTATGCTACGTCTTATACTCACGAAATAATTATTCGTGATGATTTATCTCAAGTTAACATGTTGGGGTGAGGGGGAAAAAATGTTAATTAACGTGTAGAAGTTGTAAAATAAGCATTTCAATTCTCGCAATGATTCTCCGTATACAAGTATGGTAGCCATATTTGTTGATATGAACAAATTACAATTAGTTACGCTGTCTACAGCGTTGCCACACTGTTTATTTCATACTTGGAGAGCATGGATTGTGTAAGAATAGCGGAAGAGAACAGTAAAAAAGTTGTTAATGTTATACAGATTGTTAGGTGGAGTGTGCAGGAGGGCTAATTAATAAACTTATTCATTTCAGTATATTGCCCAAAGAACGTGCTTACATGTGACAGCGACAATCACGATGTAGAAGAACTGATTTCATTACAGGTAAATTTGGCAACATTACATCAATCATAAAATTGCAGGATACTAAAATGGCGTCCTCGATGATGTTAAAGTGCTACGAAAAAAATATTTTTTATCGGTTCGTAATCACAATTACCGCAAAACCATTCAGGAATAGCCCCACTGAGCATTCTCGGTAAGGTTAGGTTAAGTTAAGTTAGGTTAGGCAAGGCAAACATAGTTAAAATTTGGGCTCGAAAAACGGGTAGCCCAACAAACCATTGACGGATAGCCCCACGAACCATTCAGGTACAAAAAAGGTAAAGTGTTCCCCTGTGCCTAGCACCACGCCATGAAGGCGTATAGGGGGTGTGAGGGTAACGCCCCACACTTTCTTGATCCGGTCGTGAGTGGGGGTGATGTGATCAGCATCACGCCCCTGACCGCCTTTACCCCCCAGGGTTTCCCCCAGGTACCCATGTTATTCGACGCTGGGTAGGCGCCGGGGCCGCTTCCAGGTACGGTTAGGTTAAGTTAGGATAGGCAAATGTAAATTCGCTCCTTCATTAATTGTGGAAGCACCGAGCAGAAAGATTTGGTAAGTAAATGTGTATATTTTATCTTCTGTTTTGCATGCTCATGAGGTGATAATTTTTTTAGTCGCTTTACTTGGCGTAGGGACATTTGGTCAGTTGTAGGGACATTTTGACTACGTCTGTAGGGACATTGCCGAAAAATGGTTAGCAACACTGTCGGCTACCAGACGTCAGTGTACGTTCATGTTCACTTCTGTTTGCGTTTATCAGTACACGTGTTGCTTATACTGTGTTATTGTAATGTGCTACTCATGGCCAGTGCTTTATTGTGTGTTAATTGTTATTCATTCATTAGTTATGTCCTTAAACAAATATAGTCTTGAACAGAGAGTTTTTATGTACGATAATTACGTGAAAACGAATTCTTGCAGAAAAGTGGTCAGGGAATTACGATAGACAGGATCTCTTGAACCTAAGAAACGTGTTGTATTGCTGTTAAAGGAGGTCATTTTCAACATCTCTTATAACACAGGAGGTTAGTGATCATCATTATTATTACTTTTAAATATCATTTTACGCTTTCGGTTTGCTTTATGCGCCGGGATGCTGTCTTCCCTTTCTGACAACTGACGATAAAGTAACGATGTCTAATCTAAGATTAGATGTCAGAAATAAGGTGCCAGAAATATTTGTATTTGGGAGGACACCTTTTCCAGCATCCTTGCGACAAGGTACGTGCTTATTTCAATTGTAATTGTAACTGTAATTGTGAAAAGTGGAAACATTACAAAACAAGCGGTTTCTGTTACGGACTTCCTGAACGCAATTTGCCGGGACCTGTTGCATGAAGAGTCCGCCGAACGGCCGAACCGCTGGCGGTGAACGACTGAAATAACCTCCCTGTACTTATGCTTGAAAACTAATTACCGTATTTGCCGACGTAAAAGACGTACCGGCGTATAAGACAACAACAACAACAACCCCTTTTTTGTACACATTTTTTTAGGAAAAAATCTTTATCACTGAATTTATAATTAATTTACACTATTTCAAATAGAAAGTAACATGTAAGTCTACTTTCAACAAATAACTTATCTAATCTAACTGGAAAGAATACATTTTAATCTTCTTCGTCACATAAATAACTTATCCAATAATGGAACACAAACAACACATTACTCTGATTTGAAAGATATGGTTATTGGAATCCCACAAAGGATCAATACTGTGCCTTCTATTGTTTTTATTGTTCGCAAATGACCTTCCAGCAGACGTTGAAAACACCCAGGTTACTGTCCTTTATCTGATGATTCAACGGCTTTAGTAGATCCTGTTCACTATGTAACCCTATTTTTTTTTTAAAAAAAAATCTCTTACTGAACTACAAAGCTGGTTTTCAGCAAACAAACTTTTTATGAACAATGAAAAACTAATGTAATACAATTTCTTATATCTAGAGTCAAAAACTCTATAAATCAAGATAATTTCACAGTAGGGTACAACTCTATAACTGTATAATATTGTACTTTTACAACACTATTCTACTATTTAATAAGAACTTAAAGATATAATTTGTTTTGTTGATTTTAGATTGTATCAATCAATTGTTATACTATTATAAAAATATAGTGCCCAGTATATTATGTGCGATGTCAACATTGTATTTTATATTGTACTTACATGCACCAATGTCCCTCAGGGATACTTTTGGTGTAATTTTTTTCAGTGAACACACCACAAGAAAGTAAGAAATAAATCGTGTTTTAGTGCAAAGAACATTTTAAGAAATGAAACTACTCAAAAACTGAAAATTGGCTTGTAAGACACACCCCGTTTTTAGGACTAGTTTTTTAAGGGAAAAAGTCTTATATGCCGGCATATACGGTATTTAATTAAATAAATACTGTGTAAATAACTTTTTTAATATGGTGATATGCAATTATCTCAAGACCTTCCTTGGTTGGTTTTCCCACAATCCAGAGTGTCACGCGCACGTGTGTTTATGGCCACAGGATGCATAGTGCATAAAATGGACTTAAAACATAAAATCAAACGTGTGTTTATGACGTTGCAAAGCTGTGTTTACACTGAAATGTTAAACCTATCCAGATAGTCAAATATGACTTTTCTTTACTTATTTCAAAAGATGTTACACAGGATTACTTGTATCAATTTTATTCCACAACAGAAAATACATAAATCAGTATCAGCCTATTAACTATTAATCATTTATCGTTAATCGTCCAAAAAACATTGTAAATACAGTATTGTTAAAATATTGAAAGCATTCTACAAGTACTACGTAAATGTACACTTTGGAAGCAACATAAATGTGCCAGTCTAATACACTTAATTATTATACACTACATAAAATCGTCAAAAACATTATAAATACAGTGTAATTTTTTGCAAACATTATATACGTAATAGCTACGTATTTATCAACGCAATATTTCGATTCACTTGCACAACAACAATACAAACGTTATTTGAATTATTGTAGGTATGCAAATGCTCGAAGGCATTCCACGCGTTGTTTCTATCATTTCCATATTCTCAGCCATCTTGTCGTCTCTCTCAAGTCTCAGTTTTACATAAATACTAATTTCCCAATGTATATCCCTCATAACTTTCATCTTACATTCATTTACCAATCAACTTCCTTTTCAATCGAAGATAAACACAGCTGGAGCTGGGCAACGTCATAAACACACATCCGTGCGGCGGTAATGAAACTCCCGATTGTGGGAAAACCCACCAAGGAAGGTCTTGGAATATGTCACGGCGGAAATGAACCGATAACAAGCCTCGGCGCAAATGACTCGGCGCAAACGACATGGACTCTACGAAAACACTCGTTCCAAGAAACTCCAATATTTAAGAAAATTGAAATATGGCTCATTGTTGACATTGAAATGTAAAGTATTATCTAGCCAACAATGCCATAGTTCATAGTAATAGTAGAGAATGTGTATTGTTGCAGTAAATCTATGTCGATAAGTCATTGTCCCAAGAAAGAGACATTTTGGCGTCTCGTCAAAAAAGGGGCTGTCCCGGCTAATACGTGCGTTTGGTCATCTTAATATAGTAGAGAAGAATGAATAATGTGTGGAAAATAGGGTTGTGCCCCTGTTAAGTCTTAAGACTAAATAATCATATGGCAAGGTTGCCTTGGGCTGGCTTATTTTTCAGAGAATAAGAAAAATGAGTTTACACTTACAAACTAAGTTACCTTCTGGTAGCCAGTCTATTCCAAAAGCATAGTTTCCGAAACTAAAGGGTAGTTAACAGGAGCCATATTTTATGTTACGTCATCATCTAAAAACATGTTACTGGGGTACCATTTTATGAAAGAAAATTTGACTTTTCTGTATTATTTTGTATTTATATGTTACATCACTGGGTTATTATAGATGCATTTGTTATGCATGTGTTATGCATTCCATTTAGTGTATATCTGAATGTCTACTTTTGTACCGAGTTTCTTTTTCCTTGACAGGAACTGCTGGGCGTAACGTGAGAGGAAGCTTCTCAAGTCGTCATGAACTGTACCGTCTCAGCATTCGCCTGAAATGACTGTTAGAAGAGATGGGAAATTAGGATTTGTACTGTCATAATATTTGATTCACTGAAACACAGGAAAGGATTCAATTTTAATTTGACTTCATCGTACAAGAAATACATTTTTGGTACTAATTTCTCTTATTAAATGGCAATTATAGTGGCACCACAAGCAAAAGAAACTGCGCGGAATCGCGTGTCTTGTACATCATACTCGTGCCTGGAGTGAGGATTAGAGTTTAGCAGGCTTATCCATGGCTCAAGCTGAACTGATAGAGAGGAAACTTTACTATATATAATAATAATAGTTTGCCCAAACACAGAAATAGTAACGGTAAACTGTTTCTGTATCCGCTTGAAATACAACCCCAAGTAACTGCTTGTTCTGTGTTTGCCAAAAAAAATATAATTCTGCTGGCTATTTTCATATGATCAACATAAAATATAAACGATCAGCCATCCCTAGAGTTGTCTGTGTGTCTGTGATCTGCACGGTGTCTCCACTTGCTTTGCTTGTGGGCTGAGGCAGCCTGGAGCGCAAAAATAGAGAAGGAAAAAACAAAAGAGCTTCGGGTTAAAAATAAAAATCATGGGTGCCCACAAAAGCGTGGGAAATCGTACCAACTGTTAGTGTACTTCGGGCGTGAAATGAAAATCCAAATTGTCCTTTTATTCGCACCGGTAGCTTTAAATTTGCACCGAGGGATTTTAAACGAGCTGATGTGTTTTTTTCTCGATGACAATTTTCTGGTAAAAGCAAAAGTAATGATTCAATTGAGAATTTGTACGCCGTTTCAAAAGTGAACGAAGTACTCCCTTACGTTAACAGTGAGGTTAAAGTAAATTTAACAATAAAAAATACTGAGACGAATTTTTTTTTCAATAATCTTTCAGTTTGTAATTATTTTCAAATTGAATTCTTGGACGCATCAAAAATGTTTGAGGTTTCAATGAATGGGACGGTCTGAAAATTTGCTGCAAGGCAACTTTTGATCCAATTGAGTGCGTTTTGAGTCAAGTATTAGTTTATATCCTTCACTAAATGTTCACACAATATTTTCTTGATTATTTACTAACGTAATGTGAAAGTAATTACATAAGAATGATTGATACTTTCCGGAGATCGTCGTGTAGTACTCGCACCCAGATAATGTTTAGGGAGTACAGATACTGAAATTGCATTCTGAATACCATTAGTGGTAGCAAAATGGAGTTATGTAACTATATGGTCTATTTTCTACAAGAGAATTAAGTACAAACACTAGCTTACGTAGGGTTTCTAAGGGGCTCGAAAGGGATACGCAATTAAATATTTTGTAATTATTATTTTTAACCTTAGTTTTAGAAGTTGTAAGAAAAAGATGGTAATAGGAGGTTATTTTAAGTTTTTTTATCGAGATATTTACTGCTATCATTGTAAATGTTCCATTTTCTCAAAATTTCGGTGGGGGCTATATGAGCATCTGATCTCAAAGACTCTCCCTTCGGGTGGGTCAATGGTTGGTTAATGTTTATGTTTATTGAGTAGTAGTTTTATATTAGATCTTCAGTTTATGTAGTAGAATCCTCATTTCCCTTGTAGTAACGTGTGATTCAAAAGTCCCCGAACTCTGATTTCAATTTTATTTCATGAAAATAGTGAAGGACAATTTAATTCAAATTACTTTTATAATGTGACTCATAATTTTATTGAAATTCGTCCTTACATAAAACCACACAATATTTACACAAGATGCTGGAAATGCCATCCATTCTCTCGAATACACAAATTCACGCGACGACACATGTTGGATCCTACTTATTTCAATATATTGCTTGGGATGTCCCTAACGGGTCTGATTATGTTGTTCTGCAGATCTTGCAGTGTCCTGGGGTTGTTGTGATACACTGTATTTTTTTAGATATCCCTATACAGGGTGACCTGTAATTAGATGTATTCCCTGAAAGGGGTTAAAGTAGAGGCAATTTGCAATAAATTTGACCATATGATACACAGTCCAAAAATTAGTAGTTTTCGAGATAATCGAATTTCATTTTGTTTCTTTTTAAATGACAATTTTCAACATAAAAATACGAATTGAGAAAAAACAGCTCATTGTATGAGACATATTTCAGCGTTTTCTGATAGCTAACAAATAAGTGGTTGGTTGTAAAAAAGTTTGTCCCAAATAACAATCACTTGTAAGTAACGGGTGGATCTAAACTTACAAGTGATGATAAAAAAATTCACTCATGGTTTACTTGGCAACGTATTAATAACAAAAATGGTATCACACAAAGCGTACAAATTACTTTAGTTACTTCCTTGTGTCATCATCTATCCAACAAGGTACAAATGTTGCTAACATTTACATTTGTGTATAAGAAATAATACTTCATTCTTGCATAACCAACTCCAGCGCGCGCGCGTTGCGCTCTCTCACGTGCAGCTATCCCGTGGTACAGCACGTTTCCAAGGTCACCCACATATCACCACAAGCAACAATACTCAGAAATATTTTCTAGTTTTACGGCAATGAATTTTTAATATGAGAGTTCGGGGTCTTTTGAATCGCAATGTACTACATCATGCATGGTGAGGATATATGTGGGGTGGAGATGCCGTGTTAATATTGTAGCCTCCTTGGTTGAGTGGTTAGCGTGGGATAGGACAAAACCAGGGGTAATTGGTTCGAGCAATGGCTAATACACGAACGTTCCAGTGTGGTTATCGCTTCACCTAATTCATCGATTCACCATTCATCTTCACCGTGGCGATTGACCTAGGCACTTATTTATTTTTCTATTGAAATTTCAAGTACATCAAAAGAGATTTTAAACCTGAAAAAAGCAATACTAAAACAGTAAACTAATGTTATGAATAAAACCAAAGAAAAACAAAACAAAACAAAACACTACCGAGATAAACTATCTACTAGGTTAGAAATGTTGTCAAACTGATTCGGCATTCTATGGAATAAGGAACGCTGATAGAGAGAGCCTGGGAGATGCAGTGTGGAAAGTCTCCTTGCTCCCTGTTTTATGTCTAACCACTCTGAGGGAGAGTTCGTGAAGTGGGATGCTACATTTTCTATTTATGACCTTATGTAGAAATTTCATATCTGCAATGCATCGACGTGATTCTGGGGAATTAATATGCAAATTTTAGAGCAGATCTCTCTTGGATGGTTGTCTTAAGGCCCCGGTACTCTAAATCAAACAATCGAGAGGAAAAGCTGAGAACACTGTCAATCTTGCAAATATGAGAATGGACAGGCATGTTCCACATCGGTGAACAGTATTCTAGAATGTTGGACACAATTGTTTTGAAATTAATCAACACCCTACCACCCCCTCCAAAAAAAAGCACCCACCCGAATTTTCTGAATATCCTCCTAAAATTTTTCACACAAGCGCAATTTGGGCAATTGTGGTGCTAAAAACGAACTTACACCCGCTGGTTTAAGCCCTGACGCTATACTCTGTCCAGGGAATCAGTGGAGCGAGAGAGAGAAAGCAAATTTCTGCGCAGGTAGTGATTCGAGAAGGCTCGACCAATGAACGCGTGAAGGGAAACAGTATTAGTGGAGACGGAAAAGCGACTGAAGCCTTTGAAGCAGAGTGTACTGTTTCGCCTCGCCCACTCGCTTTCTCCCCTTGCCTACTTTATACTCGGTCTTGCTCCAGAGATTCCCGGGATAGAGTATAAGCAAGTAAGTAATCGACCACGTTCCTCGCACGAAACTATCATAATCTATCTGAATATGAGTCAGCTATCATAAGCATTGATCAGAACTTCTTTAGTTGTGGAGAAAGGTCGTGCTTAATACAGAAATACGAAGACTGGAAACAGAGCGTTTCCACTTCGAAACACACTGTGTAATTTACAGTTAAATTACGTTGGAAACAAAATATTTATTTCACACTTTCCTTGGAGCTAAGGAATGGAGAATAAAACGGAAGAGCAGGAAGGAAGTTTCCCCGCTCCCCTTTCCTTCTCCTTCGTGAATTCTTTATTTTTCTTTTCTCTAATTTTGTCCGAAAGACAGAGAAGCTAAGAGCGAGGAGGAATAAGAATATTCATCGAGTCCTCTTTCGAGGGACCTTCTTCGTGCTAAATGCGAAAGCTTAACGTAAGAGTGATTCATGCTATTCTCTAAGTAGATTAATGAATGCATATCGGCTTAGTAGAAAGAAGACCAGAAATGCAGATTTTCAAGAAGAAAGTTTTGCCGAAAGTCTTTGCAGACGTTCTTTTTCCTCTGCCTACTGCGCCCCCACCCCTCCCAGACACCTTACGCCATCTTCCGAGCTGGCTGAAAAGAAAAAAAAAGATGTAAAATCTTCTGAAACTTTCGGTATGATTATTACTTTTATAGTCTTAAGTGGAACTGTTATGAATGTCCATGAAAAATGCATAACCGAAATAAACTAGTTCAGTGTATATGCGTAAGAAGGTTCTGGAATTTTCCCCCCTTTCTTTTGGCCCCTTCTTTATCCGCCTCTATTCTTTGGGTCCATCTCTAGATAAAGTTACATATTAACATAGCTTTAACTTCTTCGGTCTCTTCCCGTACTTCAAACGAAAGCTCGACGCCAGCGCCGCCAAGTGGAAGTTTTGAAGAAACGCCGAGGAACAGAAGACGAACGAAAAGAAGAAAAATAGAAGAGGGATTGAGAGAGAGAGAGAGACAGAAAGAGAGAGAGGGAGAGAGAGCGGAAGAATAAGGAGATCTCATTGCATAAAGAATATTTAAATTTTCTGAAGATGTTTTCGTTCATTTGAAACAAAATGAAGTCTTTCTCAGCAAGAGGGCGCACTAGGACGAGACCAGGAATCACCAGGACGCCAACATGGTCGTTTTGGACGTCTGTCCTGTTTATTTTTCCTTCTGGGCTGAGTGTCTCATTCATTTGGAAATGCTGGCGGACTGTATGTGCTCCCCCATTCTGCCGTTATGTTTTACTTTTCCACAGAAGGAGACATGCAATGCTCTTTTATTTCTGGGCACCTAGTTTGCAGGATTAGGGAGCGTGAATTTAAAAAAAGAAAAAAAAACGTATAGTTACATCTTGTATTTTCTCTGTTACAGTAATTCTCGTATTTCAGAAGGTAAATTCATAAAGCCAGAATTTTGAAAGAGATACTGAGAATAGCAATAGAAAATTTCATATATATATTACAAAACGCTTCTCTCTAACCGACACTAGAATAACAAAAAGACAAAATAACTCTACTGCTTTCCATATACATTTCCGTAACATAAACAAGCAGCAACCAAACACAGTGCTAAGCTATACTCGGTTTTCCAAGGGAAGTGTAGAGCCAGAAATTATAGATGTAATGCTGTGTTCAATTGTTTGTTTAATATATTGTACAACATGTTAATGAATAATATTTTAAACATTATTAGCCTACAAATGCATTTTAAAAATACACGGATTTATAGGTGCTAAAGATGAGAAATTATTCATTTTTATATGCTAAAAATATTGAAAATGTGTCCTTATTAAATTGAAAAATGTGTGGTAAGACATTATTAATATCATACACGTATTTCCACATTTCCGCATAATATTTGTGTATTCTAATAGGCGGATACAAAATTATTTTCTGGTAGGGGGGCATGCAATATACAGCGTGTCCACAAAAATATTTCGTGATTATAAACGACCACAAAATTTTAATTATGTATATTACGAAATTTATACTCATACCATTCGAAAGAACAGCTCAAAGAATTTTAGTGGATGTGTAATTATTGGCGTTAACTACAACAGTAGATGACATAAAAAAACAATAAAGAAAATGAAAAAAATAGCCAAAAGCAGCAGAAAAGAAAGACATTTTAGAATGTAAGAGAAAATTAATGAAATGGACAATTTGCACGGTATTAATACTCATGGATGCCACTAAACATCAACAGTAACACAATTTGCTTCTAACAACAATGCCATTTACAATAACACATTAACAATCAAAAGATCTTTTGATGTGTTCTGTCTTGTCCACCATTACGTTTCTTCTGATCATTATTTGTAGTTTCTTTGCAACACTAATTCATACATCATTGTACAGTGGGATCCATAAGTATTACCGTGCAAATTGTCCATGATTGTTTTCATTAATTTTTCTTTAACATCCTAAAATGTGTTTTTCAGCTACTTCTGGCTAATTTTTGTTCCCTTTTTTCAATATTTTATTGTTATACCATCTATTGTTGTAGTAACGCCAACAATTACACACCCGCTAAAATTCTTTGAGCTGTTCTTTCGAATGGTATTGTAATCTCGTAATATACATAATTAAAATTTTGTGCTCGTTTATAATCCCTGAATGTTTTTGTGGACACGTTGTATAAGCCCAGAATATTGATTTATTGATTTTCTTTATTTTACTTCGCTTCTTCTGCCACTTTTGGCTAATCTGCGAAGATGGGGATGAGTGATTATGATGAAATTGATGAATGGACACTCACAAACATCTATGCCCAGGCCAGGATTCGAACCCGGGACCCCTGGCGTCGTAGCGCGATGTGATAACCACTCCCCCACGGGGCCGGCTAAGCCCAAAATAGTATATATACATCATAGGTTCTAGCATTGGAAATATAATGTGCAGTACAAATTCCACATTTTACTTGCAACGACACCATACTATACCTCGAGGTTCTGTTTTGCCAAAAAAAAAAAAAAAAAATCAGGATGTTCCACCTTTCGCCCCCGGCTGCCACATTGTCTCCGTTCCTACTTTAAACCGTAGGAACAGTCCCGATTAGCCTATCTGAGCATAAAGTGAACTTAAACTAAACAAAACAAAATCAATGTTCTAGCTGGCTCACATCAATTTTGACATTTACAGAATGTAATGTAATACATTTCTCTATGGAAACTAGATATGTCAGGAAATGAGGCAGAAGCAAAAACTTTATACGAAGCAAGAGGTAAAAGAGCACTGTTTCAAAGCGAACCAAAAGAACGAAGTAGCATAATGAGTGTCAGCAAACCCAATGGCCATCGCTGATGCAGTCGTTCCTCTTCAGATGCTCTCCCCGAGCACGTATGCATCTCTCTACACGTATGCATCTCTCTACACGACGTGGAATACCCTCCCATTCATGGATGGCGACCTCAGTGAGCTGTTGGAGGGTCAGTGGTGGGATGGAACGATTGGTGATAGCTGTCTTCAGAAGTGCCCATGTGCCCATGTGACCATGTACTTTCGATGCAGTGTTCTTTGCGTGTGCCCCTCCATCAATTTCATTTATCATCACTCATTCTCATTGCCGTGATTAGCCAAAGTGGCAGGAAAGTGACGCTAAATTAATAAAAATCACATCAAAATTAAACTTTGTCACACTACTCTTGTGTCCGTGTCACGCAAATATGGGGAATCTGAAATTAAAACACGATTTTATATATAAGTGTCAAGAAGATTATCCAATAGAGCCTTATGACAAAGATGGGGTAAAATAAGACAAGAAAATGCCAATTACACTAGGGAACATGATTTTTGCCCCCGTGAAAGTAATGACTGTTTCTAATGTGTTTTGTAGTGTAGTAAGCAAAACTAATCCTCAAAATTCTCCTACACGTAAAAATTTTTCATAATGTCCATTTTTAATAAAATAAAATTTAAAGTATAAGGTATACGAACATTGGAAAATAAGGCTAGATGTTTACCTGGAAAAGAACGGGAAAGAATTACTTCATTCGAAAAGTTGTTATGTAAATTTATATATAAGAGACCGGTGCACCACAGCGAGGAACTACCAGTTCCAAAACCCATACGCACATAGGTTTCCAAGCACGAGATGAAGATACCACAGACGAGCCGTCAACATCAATCGACGTAGAATACCACTGGGACGAACAAGATGATAGTGTGCATGCACCTCATTATGCATGATGAGCTAAGTGATCTTATACGCGATTTAAATTTGGGGAAAAATAGAAGCAAAGATTCTTGGTTCAAGGCTTCAGCAGTGGAAACTCCTTGCGAAAGACACAAAAATTTCCATTTATCGAAACCGTCACGAACAGTTTTCCAAGTATTTCACAATGAAAGAAAATATGTGCTTCTGTGTAGATATCGTTTCCTTAATGAATGCGTTCGATGTTCGACATTCATTACCCGATTGGAGACTGTTCATAGACTCCTCAAAATTAAGTATGAAAGCTGTATTGCTGCATAATGGCAATGTTTTACCATCAATTCCTTTATTCCATGCTTTAAATACGAAGGAAACATATGAAACAATGTCTGCTTTGTTAGCAGCTGTAAATTATAATAAATATGAATGGGAAATCTGTACTGATCTCAAGGTTATTGCCTTGCTCACAAGATTACAGGGAGGTTCTACGAAACACTGCTGCTTTTTGTGCCTGTGGGACAGTCGCGACACAAGTTGTCATTTTGTAGTTAAAGATTGGGGAATGAGGGATGAATACCAAATTGGAGAAAAATGTGAAATATGTGGCGCTTGTTGACCCAAAGAAGATTCTTCTCCCACCACTACATATTAAATTAAGATTGATGAACTTCGTGAAAGCCTTGAATAAAGATGGCAGTGGATTTCGTTACCTCCAAGACCTTTTCTCGAACTAGACAACAAGCAAAATTGAAGAAAAGTATTTTTGTGGGACCACAAATTAGAAAACTACTGAAAGACAATTTTTAAAATCAAAGCTCCAAGACGTCGAACTGGCAGCGTGGCGTTTCTTCAAAGCTGTGGTGAATGGGTTCCTGGGAAACAAAAAAGAAGAGAGCTATGAATTTCTAGTTTCAGAGCTACTGAGGTGTTACAAAGAAATGGGTTGCCGAATGTCTTTAAAAATTCATCTTCTACATTCTCATCTTGAATATTTTCCACAAAATTTAGGTGATGTAAGTGATAAACAGGGGGAAAGGTTCCATCAGGACATTTCTGACATGGAACGTCGTTACCAAGGACGATGGGACCCAGCCATGTTAGGGGATTACTGTTGGAATACGAAACGAGAAAGTAGCACTGGATATAAGAGACGTTCATTGAAAGGTAGACATTTTTTACCTATTCTCAAGTAAACGTATGATTTGTATTGTTCAAATTTCCTTATCTGAAGCAAGCTAATTACTTTTGACTAGTGGTTGATAACTAATTTCCTTAAAAAATGATATTTTATATTATTTACATGTACTTACATGATGTGCAATTCATGACTCTGTACATTTGTTACGCATATTTCCATGTATACTGAAATCTACCTGTAAAAATAAAATCTTGCGTGTTAGAGCATTTTTTTTTTGTTATTTTTGAATTCAGCATACTTGTTTCTGTAAGAGGCAACTTATTTCGCTCTGGAGGCAAAAAAAAATATTTCATTTGTTCCCTAGTGTTATTGATCTCAACCGTAAGATATTTAAAGAAGAAAGTACAGTCAATTCAAATAAGTTATATTCCACTACACCGCACGAGATTTACTTTAGAAACTTCTGTACGATTATTCAAAGATATGATTATTTTTTCTTCTGACTTGCCTGTGGGAAAAATGTATTACAATGTTGTCCCACGACTTGTGAAGTAGCTCTAATAATAATAATAATAATTAAACCTTTGCGTTGAAACTGAGTATCTTTTTCATTAATGTAACGACCCTCTATCCTTTCCGTTACATTACTTTCCATGTTCAATATACTTAAATGTTATCATATTCAAAAAATATACTTGTAGAAATCCATACATGAGCGAAATCTTGTAGTCATGTTATTATTACTATATATGAAAGACTACACACGTTGTCTTGGATATAAATCGTGGCTTTTCTTATGTTAATGTTGCCTTGAATGGCAAAATACCCACTCGAGAGCGCGGACGAACAATGGTTAACTATACATATTTCACGTACGGGATTACAATTTTACACTTGAAGAGAAACAAAAGTTAATCCTATGTTGAAAGAGCAAATGAACCCGCTGTTCAAAACAAGCCTCAGTTTACTATTATCAAGATATTACCAATCCATACAATTTTGAAAGCACTCTGTCTTCCTTGTTTTGCTTCCCACTCCATTCCATGTTTACGACTTGCATCAATATGTTAAAGAAATAACTTAACACTTCGTCTTGGAAGGGAAAAGACGCTTTCGCTTCTTTGGGTAGCACCAAAAGCAAATGCAAAAGCTTTTAGTTGAAGGATCTTATGATTCTGCATGCATTTTTCATAAGGTCGGCTAAACGAAGAAATGTGTTTGTATTGAAAAAATGAAAATGCTTTTTCTCACTTCAGAATTTTTCAATTTTAATACCTTGACTAAAAGAGTTTGGAAAGTATTCATATCGCCACTGATGAAATGGAAAAGTCGCTAGCTGACTTTCAAGCAGGGGAAGAGATGAATCTATAGGAAGTAATAGATCTATTCATAATATTCAATACGAAGGAATGATTTTTTTAAAAGTTGAATGTTCTTACTAATGGATATAAGTAATTGAATGTGTAAAGTTAATAATAAATTCGAATATAACAGTCCGAATAAAAAAAAAGTCTTCAAATCAAACTAGTTAAAATTTTTAGAGGAAAATAACATTTCAGAAGATAATTATTTTTTAAATTTTTTGTTCCACTTTTTCTCGAAACTGTAGAATCACGGCACATCAAATTACTCGATTGTACGAGCCTAACTTGATTGTGAGAAAAATTACTTGATTATCGAAAGTTCAAGCACCAAAGACTGCTTTTAATTTTTTCGCCCCAAGTGAGATAAACGTACTGAATGAGAGTACTTCAATGTGCAAAGTTTATAATAACTCGAATATATCAGTCCGATAGTACGAGGTAGATCTTTCAATTCACTAAATTGAATATTTTTATCTCTAGTAGGCAGCCAAGTGGAATGGTCGATTGAAAATAGGATAATTCACACTTCTTTTAACTCTCCACTTTCATATTCGAAGATATAGCAATGTTTAAAGTATATTGATTGTTGTTCAATAACTCTGTACACAGTTTCTGATATCAATATCAGTATACTAATTGAATGCTTAAGTATTTTCAACTATTTAACAGTAACGGCTGCAAAGAATAGAAATATATTTTGAAATACTCAGTCTTAGAATATTGTCTTTGCTCCGAAGAACATTGCATGGCTGATAAGAGCCAGTAAATTGGTCTCCACAGATAAGTTCCCCAGAAGCTGCTCAATAGGAAGCATTGAAAGCAGGAGACAATAGGGTGGAATTCTAAATTGGATTTACTTTCATTCGTATAGAATCGGTGCCATTAATGGTCACTTGAGTTGCCTTGGGAGAGAAGAAATAGTGCTTGGCCAGGATCTAATGTGTCCCAGAAGACCCTGCCATGGGGCAATGAATACTTCCTGTCCTCGATTTCTTAACAAGATAACAAAAGAGAATGTTGCCATGCTTTGTTCATTCGGAACTCAGACCATTCATAAACAAGCTGAGTTGGCCTTCACCCTACAAACTGTTGTGAGAGTAATAAACAATACTTTTTTTTTGGAACGCTATGAAAGCTCATCAAAACATACAGAGAGTTATATGTAGAAATGATCAATCGAATTAAAGTGATATGGTTGTATGTGTGTGTGTGTGCAGGTAAAATTAATACTATAGTTTCCGATATAACAATAGATCACGTCATAATACAGGGGAAGATTCGCTAATCGTGGTAATTAAGTTGCAGTAAGGTGCACGTTTTTCTGGTATTATCAGTTTCTGAAATATCTATTGTAGACAATACTATTGTAGACAACACTATTGACTATCGAAATAGTCAGGAAAAGAAAAATACAGTGCCTGGTCGCTACGGCGCCTGAAAATTTTCACCTGGCGCCTGAACTTTAAATTCAGTTATATTTTTCCTTCTTCAATATTTCGGAAATTTCCATCTCCTTTCTTTTAAAAAAAATAACGAGTCCAGTATGTGTTTTTTAATGTTTGTGTGTTTTCTATATTAAGTCTACAGTCACGGACACATCTAGGTTGTAATAATCCCTTTGAAAGTCACTGGGGTTGAAGTGTCCGCCACTGTATCATTAAATCACCATTATATATTTGTTTCCACTGTCGCTAGCCGAATTTTAAAATATACAACGATAGGCCATGTATTACAATATATTGCATAATTATTCATACTGTTACTATTGAGCCTTATTTAGGAAGGCCACACCGGTGCAAGAAATAATTACCCTTAATCCAATATTGTATTTATTAATACATTAAAAATTATAACATCGCATCTCATAGCTTATCTTAAGTGTATTCATAGATTTTTTTAGCCCTATTTGCAAATAAGAAAAAAATGAGAGAAATGAACCTGTGCACTCTCATTTCTCTTTTACGACTCATTTTGAAATTGAAGTGTAAAATGTAACACAAGACGTTGCTGCCAATAAGTAAATATTTGCACCAATATATTTGCAACGTTTTCGTCATTTATCAAACAGCTATCTTCAAAATAAATATACCCTCTACTACAGAGTAATAAAAACGATCGACCTGTGGCCGTCACGAATCTCTTGAATGGGTGTAGTAGTATAGTGGTATAGTGGAACCACAAGCAAAAAAAAACCTGCGCAGACCCGTGACTCCTGTGCACCGTACTCCTACGTGGAGGGGATGGGGAGAGTGGACCATGCTTCCTTATGGCCCGAGCTGAACAGAAGAAGGCAAAGCTGCGCGGGGACTTTTCGTCCAAGGCTTTTTTCATTGTGGTCGCTCTATAACGCTGTCATCTTATAATCTCTCCAAAACGGAGCTTCTCTTGTGTTACACGTGTAAGAAACTCTCATTAAATCCCACGAAACAACCCTGCATAAACTTTTATTTTCTCGTATGATGAAACTAAAAGTATAAATACAAAACAGTAATTTTGCCTGTAGTATTATATGGAAGTGAAACTTGATCCCTTACATTGAAAGAGAAACATAAATTGAGAGTATCTGAAAATAAAATCCTTAGGGAAATCTTTGGACCTAAAAGGGACGAGGAGACAGGTGAGTAGAGAAGGTTATATAAATTAGAACTGCGTAATATGTATTCATGTCCAGATATTATTAGAACAATTAAATCAAGAAGACTTGGGTGGGCAGGCCATGTGGCACGAATGGGAGAGGAAAGAATAGTTTAAAGGATTCTTGTTGGTAAACCTGAGGGTAAGAGACCTGTGGGAAGGCCAAGACGAAGATGGAGTGACAACGTTGAGATAGACCTAAAAGAAATCGGTAAGGATGGAAAAAATTGGATTTATCTTGCCCAGGATGGGGACAGATGGAAGACTTGTGTTTCTGCAGCCATAAACCTTCGGCTTTAAGAAGGATAGAGAGTTAGTTAGTTAGAAACAATCCTGCATCTTCATTATCTAGTAACGTGCGAGTATAGAGTAACAGTATGGTCCCACAGTAACACAAATATTGTTCTATCGGTCTATGATGGGTCCAATTAAAGAGACACATAGTTTGTCCTCCATAGGGAGAAAGAGAGAGAGAGAGAGAGAGAACACGGAAGGATATCCGGGATGAAGTGGGTGCTGTTTTTCTTAGTCTAACGACGACTCCAACTCGCCATTACCAGAATAACAGGCAGCTGTTATTGACATCTCGTGTCCGCAAGAACCGCTTCTTACTCCTCCCATGTCGTTACTCTATCTCGGGATGTTCTCCTCTTAAGTGGTGATTTGTGGGTCACGTGACAAAAGCTATTGGTTCTCGATTGGGGAGTGTCTCTCCCAGGAGTCACTTGAGGCACCGCCGCCCTGGTAATCTAGCGGGATGTTCGAAACAAGGTTCTTGCGAGGAGCGTTTACTGCCTCACCATTAGGGCTGTCTGGTCAATCTGTGCTCGACGAGAGTGGATGGGGGCAAGAAAAGGAGTCAGGGGAGCTCGCCATCCATCACCCCTGCAGGAGAAACATTCGCCTGATGGAGGCAATTTGGAACACCACAAAAATTGCTGAATGGAAAATTCAGTTCTTATTTTTTTTTTTTTTAAATATCATACACTATCGTACACCTTGAATAGACTTGTCTCTCCATTAACATAAAAGAAGTTGTCTAATAATCTCATGAAATTATTGGTCATCTGAAGAACTTATTGTAACTGAAATTAAATTAACCACCCCTGATGTACAGAAATGTAACTTTCTATTGTTATCATGACCCCGCCATGTCCAGTTCATAGAAGTGTAAAATATCGAACGTCGTTCGTGTCCTCCTTATTTCACAGGGGTGAGTCCCTTAAAAATAAAAGGTACCTCCCACATAGGCTGTCACAGCCTAGATTCGATGCCCCAAAACCCGCAGGGGTTTTATACGATAGTACCCAACACTCACATGTTCGCCAGATGTGAATATGTCTGACCTAATGCTTCTTCTTGCAATATGAAAATATGTTGAATTCTTAGAATCGATGTCTTCAAAGCTCGAAAACCAGTGTGGCAATTTTAACGGATTTTGATGATTTTGATTTGAAGTTAAGATAAAAAGCACGAATTGCACAAATATATTACATTTAATAAAATTATGAAAGCCTTACATGTTTATTCGTGGTTTTCTAAATCTAAAGGATGAAACTTGACATTTACTCGCCCCTGTGGAAAACGTGCAAATTATATTTGTAAACGGTAGTACGTAGACTTTACAGTGAGGTTTGACTGCCATACGGGAGATCCGGGTTCAATTCCCTGAATGGATATCAGTTGGCAAAATGCACCTGCATAGAGCGGCACTGGGGCTCATCAAGCCTTTAATCAATGTAGGTGGAATGGGGGAGGAAAGTTTCAGGAGCAGATACTGAACACTTCATCTCCGCTGTGGCAGAGGTCGAGAAGGTGTGGGGCTTTACAACAACACCTCCGTATGTGGGGCGCAGTGCACAACTTTATCATTTTCTAAAGTGAGGTAAGGAATGTGACGTGGAGATGATATGTAACAAAGTTACAATAATTTCTACAGGGTGGTCATAAAGTGTAGAACCAGTGGCTGTGTTGTCTTCTGATTACAGGTGGGCTATGGCACTGACGAAAAGGCTAGCGCGTGGAATGGTTTCTGAACCATCTCCGAGAAAGGCTAACCATGGCAACGGCTGGAGAGGAAGATCGTGGTTTCAGCTCTCAACATGTTCGGCCACTGAGGAATCAAGAGGACAAGGGTGAAGAATGAACCGTCGAGATAAATGATAGGGAATCAGGAAAGCAAAGTAATACATAGGCATTATTTCACTAGATATCAGTAAAGCATTCGACAGTGTTCAAGCAAATTTATTAATACAGAAATTATATCAACAATTCAATTTCTCTTCCGCTGCTTGAAAGATATTTATGCAATAGGAATATCGATACGAAAGGAGGCAACTCGATTTCGAACAGTTTAAATGTATCTCTCGGTGTACCACAGAGATCTATTCTGGGCCCAAAACTTTTTAACATGTTTGTGAATGATTTCGCAGACATTTTTTCCATAAATGACTACATTTCAGTTCATAGAAATATATTTAAAACTACTTTCAAATTGTTGATCACGTTCAAACAAGGCTGGATTTTGTAATTATTTTACCACTATCTTTATTACAGACTGACAATAAGATAGAAGGCCACAGGTTCAACTTATTTGTAAAAAGTTTCGAAACCAAGTCTGTCAATCGATAACAAATCAGGCATGACTTTTCTTCAAAGGCATGCAGAACTGAGGTGGCTCTCACATTACAAGAAACAGAGAAAGAAAAGATTAAATGGAAGGACTCTTCGCACAATATCATTTACGATGAAGCACTTTCCTTTAAGAAATATCTTGTTTTCCTCATAAAAGGGAACAGACAAAACATCTGGACAATGGTGGTCAACATCCACAGGACCCCCGGCTGTTTATTGCTGTTTTATATCACCGAATGCAATCTAGATAAAAGCCTCGTGGGAATAAATATGCCGGCCCTTACCTTCGCAGGAGAAAGTTAGAGCTTTGTCTTTTCAGTGATAGGATCACATTTTTCTTGCTCCTTTTTTCTTAACCTTTATCCTTATGTGAGGGCTATCGATGACAAGAAGTGTTACAACAATGTAAACTTATGGCCAGTATTTGATATATTTGTGCAACAAATTTCTCCAGATGGCTTTAAACTTGAGCAAATACGCTTACGTTGATTTGCTGTGGATACGGGCAAACCTTTTGGAACTAGTATAAACAGATACAAACGTGGCGAGTAAATTAAATGAGATGAAAGCTATGCTATCTCGCTGGGTAGCAAAAGATTGCAGAGAAATGAATAAAAATAAACGATGGAAGGATGTAAGATATTGAACATGGGACGATCTCCGTGGCGGTGTACTTAGCACAGCGCCCGGGTTCGAATCCCAGCCTGGGCATGTGTCTTCTTTGTGTCTCTTCACCAATTTCATCATATCATCACTCATCCTTATCTTCGCGATTAGCCCGAAGTGACTTAAAAGTGAATTAAAATGCAATTTTTACACATAAAATGTTTCTGAATTTGAAGTATGTTTACTTTTTAACTTAAGGTAAGCAACCAACCACACTAACTGATCGATGCAATTGTTAGATAAGTCTACAAATCTTGCAACACCCAGGGCGTCGTGAAACGAAAATGTTTGGGAACCCTTGATTTACGCGATATCCAAAGTGGCGTCACCTTCACTATAAAGATGTTTAAGTTGCAGCTGGGACATCATCTCTCAACACATCTTGACATGATAAACAAGACGCAATAAATAAATAAATAAATAAATATGTAGGTAACTAATTTATCAAATATACGTAAAAGAGTCAAAGAACAGAGCAATCGAACTTCGCAGTTAATTTGGGAGGTGTAAACTCAACAGTGGTTACGCGAAAAATATGATACGTATGTCTTTGTATTTTATTTTTTCGTCATTTAATTTGAATTCCTCCAAAATTTCAGAATTACGGGTTTCTAAAAAATGTCACGTTTTTATTTATTTCATTATATTTAATTGATTGATTGAAGTTGATGTATTAAGTCCACTTTATGCACAGAAAGGCTAATTGGGACTGGACCTATAGTTTAAAGTGGGATCCGAACCACTAGGTGCCTCCACTGGGTATCAAACCCGGGACCCCTTGATTACAAGGCGACGACGCTACCACTACGTCATCGAGGAGGCCCTCATTATATTTAAGTGTGAACATTTTCAATATATGTTTTGCTGTACTAACAATGTATAAATACTTAGCACGTAAAATTTATGTGACGTCACTGCTATTATAATGTCTCAAGAGAAATGTGAATGTGGCTTATAAACGGCAAAGAATATATTTCTTTTAGAATGTCCTCTTCACTACACTATACTGACTCTCTCTATAAAATTATATTGCAATGCCAGAAAAAATGTCCCATCAGGATTGTCTTTTTTACCTCCCTCGACATTGTGGATATTGCTTGTGACAGGAAATATCAGCCCTGTATGCTTGGAGAGAGCGCACAAGTCGGACAGCGCTAAAGGATCGAATTCACTATAAGCTGCTTTCACAGTACAGTAATAATGCCATGGGAGTTATGACGTCAGAAGAAAAATCACTTCCGCTCTTTTCAGAGAAAGTGATTTTCGGTTTACACAGCGCACTCGTTGAAGCGGAATCCGGGAAGGGTCCCTCGAAGGTCCGGAAGAAGGGGACCGATGTGTGACCAAATGGTTCATGAGGAGTTGGACAAAGGGATATCAGACACACTTTGCCACAATGAATGTCGTCTGATGACAAGGCTAAAAAAGGACAAGCTGAGGTTGTCATTTGAAGTTCTAATGCACATCCGTTGCTCATATGACACGGGTCAAGGGTAGATATCTTCATCTACGCCAGTGGTTCGAAAAGTGTGCGCTGGTTTAGAGGGGCGCAACGAAATGTTCCAATATTTTCACTGAAATGACACTTACATGTTAGCCTACACAAGGTTTTAAAATGCGACCAAATGATTGCTCCAAATATATGCTTATATAGCACTTTTTACACATAAAATGTTTCTAAATTTGAAATATGTTTACTTTTTAACTTAAGGCAAGCAACCAACCACACTAACTGATCGATGCAATTGTTAGATAAGTCTACAAATCTTGCAACACCCAGAGCGTCGTGAAACGAAAATGTTTGGGAACCCCTGATTTACGCGATATCCAAAGTGGCTTCACCTTCAATATAAAGATATTTAAGTTGCAGCTGGGACATCATCTCTCAACACATCTTGACATTTAAAGCAACAAATAAATATAAATATGACCTCAGGATAGCTCGATCCTAAAACATACAAGTAAAACTTAAAGAAATAACTACTGACCAACAACAGTGCTTAGCTTTGTAATGAACAGGAATGAGGTATTGGTTTTAGTGTCTGTTCCAACTCTGTAACATTAGTACACAAATCATGGTTTTAGAATTTAACTCTGTATCGTCAGTATATTAATGGTTTATAACAGGTGCGGCAGTGAAACGGGCGATTTGGAAACCCTGGAAATAGCAAGTTACGTAAGCTAGCAGAAAACGGGAGTGGTGCCATCTGGACAACAAATCTTTGCCATTGACACTGATATCGGTGTTCAGTCGAAATGGCGTCGTGGACCGGTGAACAACGCGCTTTTGCCGTGAAGGCGTTTTCCAAAAACAACGACAGCTACGTGGCCGCGCAGCGTGTATTTCGTGCCCATTTCCATCTCGCACGTCATGCCCCAGTCCCGTCGTCGCATGCTATCAAATTGTGGGTACAGAACTTTGAGGAAACGGGTGATATGGTGAGAAAGAGGGGTGGAAGTGCATGTCTGTGACGGAAAATGGGGGCCACCTGCGTGATGTCATTTTCAAGTGATGGACATCTTGTGCCGTGACATGTCTGTGCAAGATGTGCACGTTGTTCAGAAACATTCATCACAAATTGCCAGCATTGTAAATTCATGTTGTATTTGTTTGATATCGCTGTGAATACATTTATATCTCCGGTGGAGGTTTCAAAATCGCCCGTTTCACTGTCGCACCTGTTATTATAAGTATATATCTTTCACTTTTCTCTATCTTAGTTTTCCTACTGTAACAGTGACATTCAAAAAATTTAGTGTACTTGACAAGGGTTGTGTTGTAATAGCCGCAAGACAGAAACACGCGCTCTTAATAAAGTCAATTATATTATTATTATTATTATTATTATTAGAGCAGCATCCACATAAATTAAGTACAGTGAATGTAAAAAGTATATTAATTATAGATCAATATTATGTTGAATAAACTATGCTGCATTTTATTGTTTATTGTAATGAGTTAAGTGAAAAGAACCGCGATAGCTCAGTCGTTAGGGCGTCTGAATACCATGGATCCCCGGTGGGGGACAACCGGGATATTTTAAACCTGTTCGAGCTGCTCCGGCGCCCACCCAGCGTTGTATAAAGTGTGTACCTGGAGGAAACTCTGGGGAATAAAGGCGGCCAGGAGCATGGTGCTGATCACATCCCCCAACACCTTCGGCCGTGATCAAGAAAGTGTGGGGCCATAACTCCACATTCCCTATACGCCTTCATGGCGTGGTGCAAAGCGCAGGGGAGCACTTTACTTTACTTTACTCACAACAACTGAGATGAAGGTGCCAGGTTCGATCCCAGGTCGAAGGATATTGAACAGTGACTCACATCCTACTTTTAAACTGAAGATGCAGTCCCGGATAGCCTGTCAGAGAATAAAGTGGACGTAAATTAGACAGGTATTACCAGTGATGGCGATTAGAGGAGGGGGGGGGGGCATGGGAGCATTCCCCCCACTCTTTATCACTTTTACCCTCGTACTATACTAAACCTTATCTAACAAGGGAAAGTAAATTTTCCTTTCCCTCCCTCCAATTTTGGAACCCAATCGCCGCCACAGGGTATTACTAATCTTATCGTATAAAGTATCGATGTTTCATAGTATGTGTGTATTATGTGGTGACTTCTTTGGTAAAAGTACAAATATCATATTACGACCGAATGTACTGTTCAAACCCCTATGAAACAGAGGAAGCAGAAATCGCGAATCATCTGCGTATGGTGTAATGCAGTTGGGAGACATCCGTGCAACCTTTGACGAATATCGTATGTGCCTTGTTTTCTGTTTAAACTGGTTTTACATTGTTCCAATGACCAATGTCGCTATTCATTCCTGCTGCACTCTGCTTGTAAAGAGTTGTTAACTCGTGTGCACCTGGCTATATTTTATCTCAAGAGGGCAGCTATGACCACCAGACCAAACCTTTTTTCTCCTGAGCTTTTGCAAGTGATAGCTCCAGTGCTCATTTTACCCAATCTACATGCGACACTTCATGCACAAGAAACGAAATATTAATGATGCCATGATGTAAACTAGTGACACATAATGAACACATGCAGCGTATCTGAAAAAATATTGATTGATTGATTGATTTGCTATATTTTACTTCGATTTTTGTGCCATTTATGGCTAATTTGCGAAGATGGGGATGAGAAATGATATGATGAAATTTATGAATGGACACTCACAAACATCCATGCCCAGGCCGGGATTCGAATCCAGGACCTCTGACGTCGTAGCGCGATGTGCTAACCACTCTCCCACGGAAGCCGGCCTGAAGAAAGAAATGTGGGGTTTCAAACCTCATATTATTTTCTGTTGCAGCATGGTGTTTTGAGGGTAATCATGAAGCAATAACAGAAAAAGTTTACTATACGCATTCCGCACCAGAAGGCAACAACGTCACATAGCTGTACAGGCTAAGCTGTAGTTCCCAAAGTGTGCGCCGAGGCACCCTGGGACGCCGTGTCTGGCTTACAGTGGCGCCGCGAAATATTTCAATATTTTCACTAAAATGACACTTACTTATTAGCAGGCCTGTTAAAGGTCCAGGAATTTTAAATAAATTCAATTCCGGTCCAGGAGAGAAAATCAGAAAAAAAAGGTTCTGGACCGTAAAGAACCTTTTTATCTGTAAAGTATTTCAATTCGGTCAAGGAACCTTTATTTCCGAATCAGTTTAAATAGGGTCCAAGTTCCGTATTGAAATGAAACAATACGCAACTGGGATCGAATACGGACCTGACGATAAACAATTATCCACTTGTGAGCATGAAAGACTAATCCAGGTGCTGGCTGTCTCGAGAATCTAAGATACAAGGTAGAAATGGGCGAAAGGCAAACGCTGCAGTCACGTTACCACTCTCCATATGGCCCCATTCTCTCTGGCGCGCGTTCCTTCACTTGGTTGCAGCACCACTGCCGTTCCCTGTTGTAATATCTCCTGGGAACACAGCAGCCTCACGATAACTCATCGACGACTCCTATTGGCTGCGGTTCCGGATCGGATGCAGGAGCAACACGTGACGGGTTTGTTTGAACTCAATGTGACGCCATATAGTCCATTGCGTTATGTACAGTAACTTTTCGACAAGGGAGTTTTTAAATCTGGCCCACGAGAGAACAATAGCGTTTTGATTTATTCCCTGCGCTACCTTTTTTTACAACCGCAGTGTGACATTCCAATGTAAAACGTACTTGCGGACATTTTTAAAAGGCAACTTTTAATCGAACAAGCCTGGTCTGTAATTGTAAATAAATTCAATCCCGGACTGGGAGAGAAAATCATCAAACGTAAATGAGTTCTAGACAGTGTATAACCTTTTCATATTTAAACCATTTCAATTCGGTCCAGGAACCTTTTTCCCGGCATCAATTAAAATGCGGTCCAGAAACCTCTTTTTCAATGTAACAATACGCAACTTGGACCGAATTTAAATTGTGCGAGAAAATAAGTTCCGGTCCTGCAGCGGAACCCATTAGAATTTATGGGTTTCTGGACCTTTAACAACATTACTTATTAGTCTGCACATGGTTTTAGAATCGGACTATCATATCAAATTCAATAAATGATATGATTGTCTCTGAATTTGAAATGTGTGTTTATTTTTTAACTTAAGGGAAGCAACCTAACCATACTCGTTTCATACATCACACAAATGTCAAAAATACATCCTTTGTATATCCCTTGGATATTCATGTTGTAAGATCTGGATGTCCAATAGATATCCAGGAATAGCCAATAGACATCCATTGGATGTCTCCTGGATATTCATTTTCCGAATACGTGATAACCAGGGGATATCCAAAGATGGATATGTTATGGACATTTCCGGATCACTTTTGGTCATGTTTTGGAAATCAAGTAGGACGTTATCTGGACATTATTATTTTATTTAGACATTTATTGTACTTACTTTGGATATTGTATGGATACGAAAAATACATTTTTTATACTACATTCGGATCTTATCTTGACATTGTTGAGATTTGAAAATAACATTTTTGGACATGTTTTTAAAATTTTCTGGATGTTATTCGATTGTAAAAAAGGATGTTTAAAGAATGTTTTATTTACTAGATTGGAACACATTATGGACATTTTCCTAGAATTCCTTATTAGGACATCATTTAGATATTAAATAGTCTCCTGGACTGAATTGTATAAATCTTTAAGAAATTGCATGTGTACGAGAAAATTATCTCCATTAGTAAGTAACTTACAATGGAGGTAAGGGGATTTTATCTGGACTTAATTTAGATAGCTTGAAACATTCACTCTTCTCTCTTTTCACACACACGCACACCCCCCACACAAACGCATGTAACAATCACGGACGTACACACACACATACCACACATGGACGCAAATACACACACACATACACAACACAAATGGACGCACAAAACACACACTCACACGACTCCGAAAATGTCTTATATTCACACTTATATTCATGTGATAAACAGGAAAATATATTACTGATTAATTTCTGTATTTTGTTCATCTCAAATGAGTATCAAATAATACACTTTTGCAAATTTATACACCATTCCAGTTAGTTATCTGAACTATTGCCTTGCGAACACAGGTCATTAAATCTTAGATAGGTTAACATTCACGTATTTTAGATGCACTTACTGTATTTGCATTCTAAGAAAACCAAAACTCATATACAAAAAAAGGTATCGAACTATAGGTCTTTTCAGTTCTTACGGCGGGCGCCCTACATGCTGGCAAGGGAAGTGGCGAGAGGAGAAGCGACCAATCCAGCGCGATGAGAAACGCAGCAGCCGTAAGAACTGAAATAACCTATAGTAACACTGAAAACTTGGCCAAATATCTATTTCCACGTTCAAGCTTAACATCCATCTAACCAACATGCAAGTTTCTCGTGAACAGTTTAATACATGTAAAATATCAACACTTTGCCATGAAAACTTAAGTGGGAAACAGCCTGCTGTTGTCTCGGCTTGGTAAGGTTTTTGTCAATTGTAGAATGATATCCTTTATTTAATCTACAAGGCTGCATGCTTTTCGCCAGAGAAATCTTTGATGACTAGACCATCAATGATCTTTCCATTGTGTTTGTTGCATTGTGTTAAGAAATGGCATACTGTATATATGCTTCCAATTTAATTTTCTTTGAAAGGCATTAAAACATACCTGGCAAAATAATAATATTAATAATATAGTAATAATATAATAATTTTCTCTGCCGGCGATAATTTTTTGTAGGGGGAATCCCCGGCATCCCCCCTTAAATTCGCACACTGATTAATATGCAATGCCCATCAGGCACAAAAAATCGAATAAATTATACAGTACAGTACATATAATTCATCCAAGTATTATCTATTATAATGTTTGTCATGAATGTTTTTTACAAGCATCACCATAACACTTCTGTTGCGTAAATGCTACAGAGAGGTCCATTGTAAGTTACTGTTCTAGACTAACTACTTTTACCAATTATGCCTATGGTTAAGGCTACACAGAAACCACCAAGAAAATGCTCTTTGTACTATCCTCTGAAATTGAAAAGTTGAAATAAAGAACACATATTCAATCACAAGTATTACAATGTAATCCAGAAATTCACTTTACATAGGTTAAAATTTGGTTCAGCTACGCAGAAATGAAGTCTTCATCCTCCAGTTCTTCTTTTGTATTTACATCGACGTCTTTCACCTTCAGGAGCTTCTTATTGTAAGGCCCTCCATTTACATGGTTTGCCTTTAACATCTGGCCTGTTCAGGAAAGTTAAGCCAGCTGTACCTCGCAAAATGGGAGAGAAAGATACTAGAAATATTTCAATTACCCTGCACAACAAGAAGAAGAAACGCAAGCTAGAGCTGAGGTTAAAGAACCAGTTCATACAAGTACATTAATCAGCACCCTCAATTTATTAAATTATTATATCTGAAAGCATCATTACAACGATCTCCCGTCATTTTATATACCTAGGTGTATTTGATGGAGGTGGGGGAAATTCACCCTGTCTCTCCAGGAATTCGTACCCAGTTCTAAAGAGAATTTCATCATGATTATTGACTACCACTTATTTCATCATTAAATAATTTAAATTTAAATGAACTTAACACCAGCGAGTATAACAACTTCTACAGAATGAATACTACATAGTTAATTTGTAAACAACAGATGACTGCAACTTTGCAAAAATTTTATTGTTCAATTAATCATGAATTTTCAAACATTTTTAGAGTAATTTGCAAGAATGAGTGGGACATGTTTATTTTACAAAATACTTTCTTACCAGTAATTATATGTTATTATCACAATTGCACATACATAGTAAACAATCAAGACTATCTCGTTAAGAACTAGTACAATTGCTATTTAAACTACAAAATTTATTTTTTCGATATTCCTTGTATATTAATATCAAAAACTCTCGGCCGATGGTTAATACACTTTTTGAAAAGGTACAGTCTGGGCCCGGACTGTATTTGACTAGAAGGATTCAACGCTGTTATAGCTGGAAGCTTTATGGTACACCAGATACTCTATTAATGTTGGAGGAGTGTATCAAATTACATCCTCATCAATAGGAGGTAACAAGTATTCATGTACGACAAGAAGAGGGGACACGGCTCTCCCCTGGAAAATACATGTCAACTTGAAATATCATATTTCGCACACATAATTTCATTTCAGTCACAGTAGTTTATGTTAATTATTAGAAGGGTGCCGCAGGAACATGACAACTTCAAACTGAATGAGTGTTATTTCAGGCGTTAAGACTATTGCAGGGGAAAATATGTATCTAGTTTGACCCCTGGAAAGATAATGCCTTGTAAGATAATGCCCTGAAAAAATAACATGCAAATAGTAAATTTAAAACACAGCCATGTACTCTTGAATATCATTCATCAAATATAAGTTTTAATGTTTTTGAATTTAAAAAATAATGATTTTTCTATATTGATATTCAAGATCAGAAAATGATATAATCTTCAAATAGACACCTAAAAGCTTTGTTACAACTAATTGAAAAATAAGCAAAAAGAAAAAGTTCGAAGCTTTTCATGAAAACAGCGAAGAAAAAATTTTTACCTCCCAGAATCGAAAAAGTCGCAAAATGTATGCCATATTCGCGCCGAACAGTACTAACAATTTCGTCACTAAATGGAAATATATATTTGTTTTCCTGGAAACTTCGAGTTCATCGGGACTATATGCAATTTTGGAATCGTTATGTAAATAAAAATAGACAAGTTTAAAAGTGGTGTTCTGTTTCAAAAACCAGGCATTATCTTAAAATATTGAAGTAAAGTTAGTTATTTATGACCACCAGCTGCTTTTTCTGAAGAGAAAATTACTATATATTTTTATTTAAAATATGTTGTTAAAACACATTACAAAATTCTCGAATTTATATTAAGAAATCGTTTTTGGATAAATAAAACTTATACTCAAAGATGCATGTAAGTGTGCTTGGAATTCATACTTAATAAAGAATAATGGTTTATCAGAATGTCCATTTAAACTAACAGTCACCCAGACTGAAATATGTAACCATATTGTAAACTGTTATCCGGGAATACTTTATTTTCGATTTCATTTCGTTGGCATTAGCGAAGCTAATAAACAATGACAGACTATAACGATAAAATCTTGCTAATTATCAGGTAAATCAATTAATCATCGTAATAAGCAATAATATGCATTGTATTGTTGCTGTTCACCGGGACTTGGACGGCAGAGAGTGAAGGACTAGCCTGTTTCCCGAGAGAAGAGGCCGAGCCTCGGGTAAAGAAATATAAAAATACAACTTTGTTACCAATGGTCAGATTCAACTGAAATTAAAGACAGCCCAGCAGCAGATTATCATCGACGAAATCCCCAAAGCAGAATTTGATAGGAGATAAATTAAGCCCGATATTAAACGTTAAACAGCTAGACTGGATAACAATAGCTACAGACTCCCTGGCACTGTCTTCGGAACGAACGTGCAGGTTACAATAGGCCCGATCTTTGGCTAACCTCTACTCGAGGTGCTGCTCGAGAAGGGTCAAAGAACTCCAAATATACGGGCGAAGATAGCAGAACAAGAGGCTACGACTTGATGACAATTTAGCAACGCTTGGACAGAGAGGGTACCGTAACAGACCTTTTGAATAGCAAATAAATAGACGCGCAGAGAAGGGAAACCACCAGTTTTACTCAGATTTTCTTCGGCGTGTTATCCTACACAATCTTCCGCGAACCACCCGCTTAAAGTATCCGCTTTGTGTGTCGCACCGTTCCGTGTTGTGTTATTTCGCACGTGTCTGTGTACTATCAAGATGGAGTAGAGACAGAGAAAGGCCCTGCTGGGGGGCGTCCGACCCAGTTGCCAATCCTTGAAGATGTGGAGATCCTATCTTATCGCCCGGAAGCCATCTATTGACCACGCCGCAAACATCCACGACTTCACCACGAGGACTTCAGTCAGAGCCGACAAAGGTAAGCCGGAATGGACGTGAAAATGGATAAGCTTCGTTCGCCCCGTCGTGACATCCAATGAACTCGCTTAATTACATTAAAAATCTCGAACAGACATTGCTTATTACGGTGATTAAATTGCATCAACTATCATTTTAACATGTAAAACCGTACAGCGTTCAATTATCCATTCATCCAAAGTATTTAACATTCAGATTGTACGACGCTATAAATTGTCAATATAATTATATATCAGTGATCCTTGTTAACCTCAAAATTAACAATATATAGATTAACATTCATTCAACAACAACAACTTAAAAGGAGTAGTGTTTTGTCGTACAGGTAAAGCTCCGACCGGAACATGTTTTTCCGTAAATGCAAAAGTAAAATGTCAAATTAAGAACAGTTTAAATTAATGTAGCTAACTTTAAACATGCCGCCGAACTATTATTGTATTAATTACTCATGTCTATTGGATTGCCGAGAAATGAATGCGAGTGTGACTGTGAGAATGAAAGGGGCAATGATGTAATGTTTATGCATGTGCTCTTTTATAGAAATTACAGTGTATATATATAGAACTAACCCTGTGGTGTGATTTGTTCTACCCTATGTAATCTCTTGGGCTCCAACTGATGGCACTTACCCTGGGACAAAAGGTAAATAGGTTCTTAATGATTGCCTTTTGTTTATTTGTTTAATTGTTTTTGTGGGTTTGACATTACCATTGTAATGTAGAACCAGAATGACGTCAGGCACGTTAAATAAGTAGCCGTAGCCGAGGCGTCAGTTAAAAGATGGAGCCCGAACATGCGACATGTAGGTTCGACGAGTAAGCCCGAACATGTGACATGTAGGTTCGACGAGTAATTCCGAACATGCGACATGTAGGTTCGATGAGTAATTCCGAACATTCGACGTGTAGGTCCGAGTAGGCCCGAATATGCGATAATTAGGCCCGAGTAGGCCCGAAGTTTAAATAAGTGGCGATAGTTGGAAGGAAGTTATTAATAGTCGCAAAAATGAGTTTATTGTGCCATAATTATTCAGTTATAGAGCCATGTGCCTACATGCCTTCGACAGGAACCAAGAGATTGATAGAGGTAGAAAATCAAATATTAATCACTTATTGCAGTTAAAAAAAATACCACACAGGACGCCTAGAGTATGAAGCGTTTAGTTCTTTGTGTTGCTATAATCAGTAATTTTCTACTTTAGAGTATTTAAGTGTATTTACGCATAGTTAGCATGTGAATTGAGTATTTAATTTTTTGTGCAATATATATAGTGGGCGTGAAGTAACAATGGTTAAAGTAATTTACATAGGGAGAGATTTTGGATTTTTATGCGGCGATAAGGATAAAGCATCGATCAAGAATGGTAAGGGGGGAGACGCAAAACCCCGTAGGGTCTATTTATGAAAAGGAAAAGAGAAATTTATATCTCGCTGCGAGAACGCATCGAATCCAAGGAAGAAGAGAGAGAGAATAACGACCGAGGAGAAGGGTGATGGAGAGAATAACTCGACAAAGGAAGAAGATTGAAGAAATGGACAATCCAAAGGAAGGAGAGGAAGTGACGTTACTGGAAGGCGACCAGGGAGGAGAAAGCAACCGTGCTCCGGAGAATACCGTTATCCCTGAAAGTGAGCAACCAACGGCAGTGTTACCAACCCAAGGCACCATGGATGTTCAAGCGATAATGGCGCTCTTCACTACGATGATGAAGCAACATGAAGAAGGGAAAGAACGTCGAAAAGAGGAGAAAGAAAAGAAGAGAAAATTGGAAGAAGAAGAGAAGGAGAAGGAGAGAAAATTGGAAGAAGAAGAGAAGGAGAAGAAGAAAAAATTGGAAGAAGAAGAGAAGGAGAAGAAGAGAAAATTGGAAGAAGAAGAGAAGGAGAAGAAGAGAAAATTGGAAGAAGAAGAGAAGGAGAGGAAGAAAAAATGGAAGAAGAAGAGAAGGAGAAGAAGAGAAAATTGGAAGAAGAAGAGAAGGAAAAGCAAAAAGAATTGCGAAGAAGAGAGAAAGAACAACAACACCGAGAGATGATGGATCAGTTTCTACAAGCATTAAAAAAGAATGATGAGAAAATAGAAAAAGCCCAAGAAGAGTGTGTTGAAAGACATCGTGATAACTCGAAAGACATTGGGAACCTGGAAAAAACAGTGGAAACTGAAGTCAGGCAGATCCATGAACACCTGGTACACCTGGGAGAGAAGATAGAAGAAAAGAAGAATGACGTGGAAAAGAGAATGGAAGAGGAATTCCGAATGGTTGATCGTCGACTTGCAGCGGATTCCAGAATGGTGGAAGAAAGATTTGGACAAATCGAAACAAAGATGACCTCAGAAGAACAGCAATGGAGGAAGATAAAAAACATGACGCAAGACTTACGCCAAGACGTCACGCGAATCAAAGAAACGATGCAGAGAGAGACTTCTTCAATCGTTATTACGTCACCACGAACAAGGAACGAGGAAAACCAGCGAGAAACAACGCCCCTGGCCACATTAGCGCAGCAACCATCTCGATCGGGGAGTCAAGCCACAGGCGATGACGTCATGGAGCAGGATAGCAGTTGCTCGCGAGTCCACTCCGTGGTACAGACCAGTGTAGCCACCTCGGAAATAGGCAGGCGTGCCATCTTCTCGAAGTTTTCACTGGACAACTTTATGATTTTCGACCAAGAGAAGACAGAAACTTTGCCATCCACGTTTCTTCAAGAATTCAAAAGAGATTGCATTTTATATGGGATTCACGAAGAGGATCACCTGAAGCTCATCCAGAAACTTCTTCGCGGTTCCGCACGCATTTGGTTAGACCACCAGGTACCAGCGTTCAAGACCTTTAGCACCTTCGAAAAAGCTTTCATTGAACAATTTCAGTGCAGATCATTGGTAGAGAGGAAGGTTACCCAGTTAAGAAACAAGCGGTACGACGTCAACGGAAAGCTCACATACAAACAGTTTTTCTGGCAGAGGGTGAATGAATTCCGTTCGCTTAAGCCCGGAACCGAAGTGATAGAAATCCTCACGGCTATCAGAGCTATGTACCCGAGCTACGTACAGAGACAGCTTACAGGAGATGTGTTAGAAAATTTTGACCGAATGTCGCTTATCCTTGAAGACATGGATTTGCTGAAGGAGAACGAAAAACATCGATGGGAAGATCAATCAAGCAGAAGAGGGAATAATAATTTTTATAGGAAGAGAGTAGAAAATTTTCCACGAGTGCAAATGGCGACTACACGTAATACATACAATGGACGTCGACAACAATTCAATCGACAAGAACAATCGCAGTACAGTCCTCCAAGACAGCGAGACAGGGATACCAAACGCTCGAATCGAGGAAACTACCGTGGAGGCAGACAGAACACAAACGCAGGTTACCGAGGGCGTGGCGACATACGATTTTCACGCGGGGAGGAAGACAATCGTATGGAAGAAGGCAGAACACAAGCTATTCATTTAGTAAGAACCGCCTACAACAATGAGCAGCAAGAAACTGAAGAACAATGGCCTCAACCATCAACGAGTAGGGGACTCAATCCCAACGCGCCAGATTACCAGTCAGGTACTCGTCGGGATAACAGCCACGGCGAAAGAGCGGAAAACTAACACCTTCCGACGACAGCTCGGCTCGTGTCGGCGGAGAATCTGAGATGCAAAAGGTTCTAGAGCCACAATCCTCACCTGTAAATCGAAGACACAAAATGACAGACATAGAAGTAAGAAGTTGTTGGTTCATAAATAATTTATCAGAAGATGATGATGAAAGCGATGCTGCAGAGAATTCGAGCAGGAAATTATGGCCATCTCAAACGCCTCCAATACAGTTAAAAATAGGAGAAGACTACATTAATGCCATCGTGGACACTGGGTCGGAATTGAACTTATGTGGGGAACAGATCTGGAAGAAAATCTCTAAGGATATAACGAAACCGCAGCTTAGTAGCAGTAAGGACATTAGGCTAGTGGATTTCTCAGGCAAGGTTAGACAGCGACCACTAGGGCACGTGGTAGTAGGTGGCAAAATAGGAGACATGGAGACTCTAATAGATTTTTACGTCGTTCGAGAATTGAATGTGGATGCTATTTTAGGCATGGAGTTCCTTATACAATATAGCGCAGATTTGAACCTACGTAGAGGTACGTTACGTTTATGTGACGACGTCAGTCAGCAGGAAGCTGAATTTATAAATAATAGAATGTACTTCCCAGAGGAAGGAAAGTGCTTTAATGTTACAGAAAATTGCGCTACCTTAAGCCCGGAAGAAAAAGTTGAAGTATTAGTGTCTAATCTCAACGAAATAAACATGGAAGCCCGAGAGAAGTTCAGAAACATCCTACGAGAGCATTCAGAGATCTTTTCAGAAAAACCAGGCAGATGCAGAGTATACACTCATGAGATCAAAGTTGAAGGTGACGAACCAGTCGTGTCACATGTATATCCGGTGGCCTACTCCTACAGGGGCGAGATCAGAAAGCAGCTGAGACAGATGTTAGATTGGGACATCATTAGACCGTCGAATTCTTGTCATCTCAATCCTCTACTGGTTGTTAAAAAACCGGGAGGTAAAGGATTACGTTTGTGTATCGACTTTCGCCGATTGAATCAGCGTTGCCAACTACAACGTGTAAAAACACTGAATCTTAACGAAATATTACAAATTTTTCATGGCAAAAAGATTTTTTCAAAGTTGGACGCTAATAGTGGGTTTTGGCAGCTGAACCTATCCGAGCACAGCAAGCCTTATACTGCCTTTCTATTTGAAAACCAATTGTATGAATTCCAAACCATGCCTTTCGGATTGTCAAATGGCGTTCAAGGTTTCACCAATGCAATGAACGCAGTGCTAGGAGCCGAAGTTAGTGGATTTTGCCTAGCGTACGTGGATGATTTGATCATCTTTTCAGAGGATATAGAAACACATCTAATTCACCTGGATACTGTTCTCAGTAAACTTCATGACGCCGGAATGACAATTCAACTGGATAAATCAGAGTTTTTCAAAACACAAATTGAATACCTTGGCCACATAGTAAATGAAAATGGAATTCAACAGCATCCCAAACGTTTCGAGACGATCAAGCAGCTTGAAAAACCGACCTCAATTAAAGGAGTTCAGAAACTATTAGGAATCTTTCAATGGCATAAGAAGTTCATTGACCAGTTCGCACAGATGGCAGCACCGCTGTATGAACTTTTGAAGCAGAACCGGAAGTGGAAATGGACTGAGGCACAACAGCGGAGTATGGATGCTCTAAAAGAAGCTGTCTGCAAGGAACTGCAATTATATCACCCAGATTTTAACGACACCTTCTACGTGCAATGTGATGCGAGTATGTTAGCGCTAGGTAGTTGCCTATATCAAATAAAGGATGGCGAAAAGAGGATAATTTAATATGCAAGTCGAGCCTTGAGAGGAGCTGAGAAACGGTACAGCATAAACGAACTAGAATGTTTGGCCATCATTTGGTCTATCCAGAAATTCCACATTTATCTGGCAGGAAGGGAATTTATTGTGGTAACAGACCATAAAAATCTGCAGTTTCTAAATCAAGCAAAAAATTGGAATAGTAGGCTAACGAGGTGGAGTCTCCAGCTTCAAGGCTATAATTTTAAGATACAACATTGCAAAGGAAAAGATAATACTGTTCCTGATGCACTATCCCGTTACAATGAGGGAAAAGGGGTGACCACTGTACGTGTGAATCATGTTATCCTAGCTGAACAAATGCTACACGGATACAGCGTTGACCAGTTCGCGCAAGAACAACGTAAGGATGCAAATTTACTGGAAATTATCCATCTAGTGGATGGCAACACTGAAGAAAGCAGCAGGAGGGGGAGGCGAGCGAAAGAGTTTTTCCACCTGGAGAACGGGATCCTCGTCCGCACTGATTTTCACGACGATAACGAGATAAGGATCTGCATCCCGAGTCACCTTACCAAGAACATGCTACAGGAATGTCACGAGAAAATGGGTCATTTCGGCTTCACAAAAACATGGAAGCTGCTTACCTCCACTTATTATTGGAAAGCGATGCGCAGTGATTTGAAGAAGTGGTTGCGAGACTGTGAAAAGTGCGCCGAAACTAAGCCACAAAGACAAGGAAAAAATCGCATTATCTCATCATTGCAAGCAGTACGGCCGAGAGATGTAGTTGCGGTTGACCTAGTTGGCCCTTTACCGACATCAAGGAACGGAGAGAAATATCTATTTACGGTCATGGACCTAGCTACCAGGTTCTTAGTAGCATATCCGGTGAGATCTGGGAATACTAAGCTATTGTTAAAATATTTAACAAAATTTTACTTCGTGCATTTGGGAAAACCAACGGTTATTCTCAGCGACAGGGGTCCGCAGTTTCTAAGTAATGAATGGAAGAACACATTGCAGAAGTACAACATACGTGTGATGCTCACGGCACCATACCACCCATCGTCTAACCCGGTGGAAAGGATGCATGCAGAGATCAACAGATTGATGCGTGTATTCTGCCACGAGAATCACGCAGCGTGGAGTGAACAGGTGACTTCCATTGTATTGCTGTTAAATTACACCATCTCCGCCTCATTGGGATATACTCCTGCAGAACTTTTCTTAGGACACGTAGGAAATCAGACTCTTTTGGAACATTTCGGAATCAAAACAGAAAGCAAGAAAACCTCGTGGGAGAAGAAGCTAATAGCAGCAGAAACTAGAGTAAGAAAACAAAAGACAAGAAGAAACCAGAAACAAAGCAGAATCGGAGAAGAAATAAAGGAAAGCGATCTAGTGTTTGTAAAAAGCCACTACTTAAGCTCACAAATCAACAAGAAGATAAGCAAGTTTTTTCATCTTTATGAAGGACCATTCCTTTGCGAAGAAAAAATTGGTAATAATATTTTAAAATTAAGAGACTGTAAGCAAGGAAAGGAAATTACCCCACAGCACATAGATAACCTCAAAAAATGGAACTGTTCTCAAGAAAAGAGGGAGATGTGGCTCCAACAACTAGAAAAAACCTAGAGTATTGAACATCGAAAGAGCCTTTAAACTTGTAAATTATTCCGCATACTAGTGTAAATAATTTAACACAATTATGATATTATTATTATTAATATTAAAAAAAACTGAGAACTTATATATATATATCTATATACATATCAATATCTGAGCATATATCATGTTATGTTAATGCCAACATTAATAACGTATTATTTATATTCTTATTACCCAGAATAGATATTATTTAGTAAAGAAACATGTATTTTAAACGGTTTGAATTGATGATAAGAAATATTTTATGTATTAACTCAATAATTCTGAACTATATCTCAAAGAGTGAATTTTCATCATAACTTAGAGTGTGAATGTAGTAAGTTTACATATGTATATGCATACATAATAGGATAATTCTCGTAAGTGTTAGCAAGGTGTTTGTTAAATGATCAATGTTACAGAGTCAAGAACTGAAAATGAATGTTGAGTAATCCTGCAATTTTATGTTTGGTTAATATTAAATGTAATGATGTAAAATTAATTGAAAAGTGCAATTTAGTCGGTAGAGAAAGACAACTATATATTCCAGGGTTCGAGTCCCTATTCGAGCTCTTATGTGTAACAATTAGGCAAGATTTAACGTTAATTATTAATTGTGTTTTGATGAATTTCTCCTTCGCATATAATCTTAAGCTCAGAAAAAATTCATGTGTAAGGAGAGGGGAATGTTATAACGATAAAATCTTGCTAATTATCAGGTAAATCAATTAATCATCGTAATAAGCAATAATATGCATTGGATTGTTGCTGTTCACCGGGACTTGGACGGCAGAGAGTGAAGGACTAGCCTGTTTCCCGAGAGAAGAGGCCGAGCCTCGGGTAAAGAAATATAAAAATACAACTTTGTTACCAATGGTCAGATTCAACTGAAATTAAAGACAGCCCAGCAGCAGATTATCATCGACGAAATCCCCAAAGCAGAATTTGATAGGAGATAAATTAAGCCCGATATTAAACGTTAAACAGCTAGACTGGATAACAATAGCTACAGACTCCCTGGCACTGTCTTCGGAACGAACGTGCAGGTTACAATAGGCCCGATCTTTGGCTAACCTCTACTCGAGGTGCTGCTCGAGAAGGGTCAAAGAACTCCAAATATACGGGCGAAGATAGCAGAACAAGAGGCTACGACTTGATGACAATTTAGCAACGCTTGGACAGAGAGGGTACCGTAACAGACCTTTTGAATAGCAAATAAATAGACGCGCAGAGAAGGGAAACCACCAGTTTTACTCAGATTTTCTTCGGCGTGTTATCCTACACAATCTTCCGCGAACCACCCGCTTAAAGTATCCGCTTTGTGTGTCGCACCGTTCCGTGTTGTGTTATTTCGCACGTGTCTGTGTACTATCAAGATGGAGTAGAGACAGAGAAAGGCCCTGCTGGGGGGCGTCCGACCCAGTTGCCAATCCTTGAAGATGTGGAGATCCTATCTTATCGCCCGGAAGCCATCTATTGACCACGCCGCAAACATCCACGACTTCACCACGAGGACTTCAGTCAGAGCCGACAAAGGTAAGCCGGAATGGACGTGAAAATGGATAAGCTTCGTTCGCCCCGTCGTGACATCCAATGAACTCGCTTAATTACATTAAAAATCTCGAACAGACATTGCTTATTACGGTGATTAAATTGCATCAACTATCATTTTAACATGTAAAACCGTACAGCGTTCAATTATCCATTCATCCAAAGTATTTAACATTCAGATTGTACGAGGCTATAAATTGTCAATATAATTATATATCAGTGATCCTTGTTAACCTCAAAATTAACAATATATAGATTAACATTCATTCAACAACAACAACTTAAAAGGAGTAGTGTTTTGTCGTACAGGTAAAGCTCCGACCGGAACATGTTTTTCCGTAAATGCAAAAGTAAAATGTCAAATTAAGAACAGTTTAAATTAATGTAGCTAACTTTAAACATGCCGCCGAACTATTATTGTATTAATTACTCATGTCTATTGGATTGCCGAGAAATGAATGCGAGTGTGACTGTGAGAATGAAAGGGGCAATGATGTAATGTTTATGCATGTGCTCTTTTATAGAAATTACAGTGTATATATATAGAACTAACCCTGTGGTGTGATTTGTTCTACCCTATGTAATCTCTTGGGCTCCAACTGATGGCACTTACCCTGGGACAAAAGGTAAATAGGTTCTTAATGATTGCCTTTTGTTTATTTGTTTAATTGTTTTTGTGGGTTTGACATTACCATTGTAATGTAGAACCAGAATGACGTCAGGCACGTTAAATAAGTAGACGTCGAGACCAGTTAAAAGACTTCGAACCAACAACATCGAAGTTTTCGTTATGAGTCCACATTACACTTACAGTTGAAAGTGGGAGTTGAATACTCCATTTCATTTTCTTGATTTCTCCCTTTCTTCAACCCTATGGCCTTGTAATCAAGGAGTCCTGGGTTTGATTGACTATGGAGGCACACAGTATACTGTGCATCCCAGCACAAATTTTAGCCAATCTGCACGAAAAGTCGACTTGCAGACTAACTCTGAAACGTATCACGATAATATATAAATAATAACCCATGGCTCGACAGCCCTGGTAGGGCTTTGGCCTATCTCCGGACTGCCAGTCTCCCCCCCCCCCCCACAATTGTACCTAGAAATGTGGAGATCTTCAACCCAGAATGGAGCGACGTGGGGTCAGCACGTAAAAAAAACTATAATCTTACATTTTGCATCTTGGCAGATCGCTTTATTCGAACAAGTAGTAAATATTAATAAAGTTCTTCTCTCATACATTAACTTATTTTTATTATTAGGTCTATTATTATTATTATTACTGTTGAGATAAAAATTGGGGGTGTGAAAAGGGATGTATCCGCACGTGGATAGAGGGAAGGAAGTAAGATGTGACATTCACTAGTTGAAAAATCTTACCTTTTTATTTTGGTTGGTTGTTCGATGCTCACTATGCATATCATCTTGCAGTTAACAGCAATAATGAACGCTCAATATTACATTTAGCTACATCTTATAAGGATTTGAGTGATACCTTGGACTTTTCCCGAGATTAGTTCAATCCCATTCTTCATTTTAGAACTCACATTTTGGATAAAATAAATAAATTGTTACCAAGGATGCTGTAACATACGAAACAATTGGTCATATCATATACATTGTCATAGCTAGAGCAATCGACATTGTGCTTTTTCTTAGTTAATTGAATTTCAAAATGCGGACAGTTTTTGTCAGAGGATAGCTAATTTCAATAGAATCAGGCCCTGGTTTACAAAAGCTCAAGGTACAAGAAATGTGCTAGTATTGCTAAATCGTAGTAGGTCAGGACATACAACTACTAAAAGTAATTTACAAAAGTTGCTAATTGTACAATTACAATTGTGTATTACAGAATTGCAATTTCAAGCATGTACATATTACGTGTCATTTTTAAGAAACCTGATGTAATATAGCAAAATGGCAGTCTTTTCTGTAATCCACACACCTTGAGGATGCAAAATCAGTTATTGGATGTAAAATAGGTCTCAACGACTTTTTTTCGTTGAGTTGGTATTTTAAGTCCACTTTATGCACAGTAAGGCTAATCGGGACTGGACCTACAGTTCAAAGTGGGATCCGAACCATTTTTTTCTTTTTTTTAAAAGGAATACCCCTACGCGGTGGTATCCCCCGTCATTCACACTTTTTCAACTTTTATACTTTTCAATTTTTACAGTATTCTCAGTTTTTCACGTTTGAAAAGAAAAGAAAGAAAAAAGGAGAAGGTTTGGAATAAGGAGTATGGGGAAGACCACAGAAAAGATATGCAAAGTGCTTAGGAAAGCGGGCATTAAAACTTACAGGAAGGGAGGGAGAAGCATCTTACGAATAGCGAAGAATGCAAACAAGAAAAAGGAAAACAGAGAAGAGGAAGAGGAAGGGATTATCTACGAAGTAAAATGTAAAGAATGTCGGAGTGTGTACATAGGAGAAACGAAAAAGAGACTGAAAGATAGGTTGAAACAACATAGGGATGATGTACGACTTAAGAGATAGAGAAATGCGATATTTAAACACACGAGAGAAACAGGACATGACATAGAGTGGGATGAGGCTAAGCAGATAGGAAGGGAGAAGAGAATGCTAGTGAGAAAATGGAAGGAAGCCAAGGAAATAGAGAAGAAAGGTGAAGAAGACACATTGAACTGGAATGGGGGACTGAAGTTAAACAAAGAATAAAAGAAGGTGTTAGAAAGAGAGGAAAGGACAAGAGAGAAAGAGGAGAGGAGAAGGAAGAAAAATGAAGGAAAAAGAGCGTGAGATATAAAGCCCAACCACATTCTATATGGAAGTAAATATGTTTAGTCCTTTAGGTGAAAGTACAGTTGACAAGGGAAAGCCACCTGTTAGAAAGTTCCATAACAACTTTCTAATAGTCTGGTGGGAGTAATGTTTGTGTGTATATATAATGCCCTGTTTTTGTATCTTGTTACTTTTGTACTTGATACAGAGTCTGAAGAAGACCTTGCTAGAAGGTTGAAACGTTACGTTTAGTTTATGTTTTTAATCAAATAAATTACTGCCTTGGTCAGCATATTTAGTTTTTCATAATCATGGAAACAAGGCTTAATGGTGTTATAATTGGACACTTTCCAAGGCTGATGAGGAAAATTAACAACTGGAAGGACTTGAAGAGGAAAGAAATACACAAAGACGAACAAGATAAGTTTCTGAGAAAATGTTTGGAGAGAGGCACAGCGCCTAAAGGATTAAAAATAAGTAAGAAAGGAGTGGTTTGTAACACCAGGAGATGGAAGATATTGGTTCAGAAAATGGAGAAAGAACTGATATTAAATGAAATAAGGGCAAGATGAAAGGAGATAAAAATAATAAAGGAGAGCCTGAAAAAGCTATTGAAGATGGTCTCACCATTTTTACGAGAGAATATACATTTTACGAAATGAAAAGCTGGCAGGAGAAATTTAGAGAGAAAATAAAAATAAAGTTGAAGAAGAAAGGAGAGGGACTAGGATGGAAAGAAGAAAGGGGAGAAGAGGAAGAAGAAGAGGATACCAGAAGATGAGTTGTGGTAATAGGGAATGTAAACCTATCAAAAGAAGAGGAAGCTTTTTTAAAACTAGGAAGAGGTTTCAAAGTTAAAGAAAGAAATGTAGATTGTGAGGAAGTTATATATGGCATTGAAGAAGCAGTGCTCCATATAAAAGAAAAACCAGCAAGAGACAAGATTAGAAGAAGAACAGCAGCCATACTGAAGAAAGAAATGGAAAAACAAGGAAAAGTATATAATTTGAGTCAAAAAGAAAGGGAAGGGATGAAGAAAATCAAGACAAGAAATGGTGTGGTGATAGAGCAGGCAGATAAAGGAAGAGCAATTGTGGTGATGGAAAGAGATTGGTACGAAAGGAAGTTTGAAGACCTAAAAGAAAACGGATATGAGGAGATTTGTGGAACAGAAGAAGAACAAACTATAAAAGAAAGGGCCATACAAGACTGTAGGAGGAGTGGATTCAAGAAATGCATAAAGGAGACAGGGAGACTACCAAGATTGAAAGGCTTTCCAAAGATACACGAAGAGGAGATAAAGTTAAGACCGGTAATGAACTGCAGAAACAATATTTTGGAGCCCTTGGAAAAGAAATTAAAGAAAGTTATTGAAGTGTTAGTAACACAGCAAGAGAGCAGAGCAGTTAAGAACAGTGAACAAGTAGTACAGAAGGTCGTTTCACGTCCATGGTAACAAAGTTAGACCCCACCTGACCTTAAGAAAAACCGTGACGCCAAGAGCGGTGGTGCTCTACGTGATACCCCTGTCTTGCAGCAATGGCCCGTCAGCGGAGTTTCCATTGGAGGAGACTGCGTTGAAGAACACATTGGTCCAAATGATCATATTCCTCCTCACAAGCTTTCCAAAGACCCCTCAATTGTGCGGGGCCGTCTGCTTCCCAAGGCTCGTTTCAACAACGGAAACCCACAAAAATCCATGGAAGAGGCATCGGGGGATTTTACAGGGATGTCTGTAAAGGGGATTGCATGAATGCCCGTTTCACGTGCCATCCGATCCATGTATGCCTGCGTGGACTTTGCCGTATGACTGCAAGCCTTGTCCTGGTGGATGACAACACGAGATGTGTCGCTGCCATAGAGAGAAGGAATATCATGTCTGTAAAGTGGCTCCAAAATATTCGTCTGGTAATAGGCTGCATTTATTTTAGCCTTTTTTTCCACTCTGCGCAGTGGACGTTTGCCGTTATGGCAGTAACCACCAACAACCATGAACCCGCGTGGAAAACTTTCAGCACATTCACGTACCCACTCAGATCGACCTCTTGCATCACGTGGACGATAGTAGATGGCCCTTTTTTACCACATCCCGACAGATACACCAATGCTTCATCCAGGGACACCACATACTTCCAGCGGTTCCCTACCAGATGGCGTTCGTAGAGCTTCCGACTGTTGGTCTTCCTCTCTTGGACATGTGAGGCACGCAACTTATGAACTTGAGCCTTGTGCTTCCGCACAAGTTGTAAATCTTGGGCTATGATACGATTTACAGTTGCAGTGAAACATTGCACTGCCTGTGCAATCACTCTTTGCGTTGCAGGGTTTTCACATCGCACCAAGGATCTCACTTTCCGCACAACATCGGAGGAACGCTTGGGCTTCCGATATGTCCGAGGCCCACTTTGACTTGTTCCAGCAACAGGTACAGTGCAAGCTCTATGGCGATTCAACACTGCATTGATGTCCTTCTTTGACACATGGAATGCTTTCATGTGGCACTGTTTAATTATCTGGCTATAACTATAACCAACGTCGGAAAGGGCACAGATGTACCCCTCCCAAAAGATTGGAATTTTTGTTGCCATATAAACACTCACTCACACACCAACCATCGTTTTTGCAAGTCAACACACAGTACTTTCGTCCTACTGGCTCTGGCTGCTCTGTGCTATGCCTACGTGCTGCTCCTTGGTGATCGAAATCGTTACCATCAACGTGAAACAACCTTCTGTAGACCTCATAAAAGGACTTAAGTTAAATTAGATGAAGACGACAATGTTTAGCTTAGACGTGAAAAGTATGTTCCCGAGCATCAAGAGGGGCACGTTTTGGACATTATTAAAAAGAGAATGGGACAAGAAATTATAGGAGAATGGGATAGTGAAAGGGTAGTAAAGTTGCTGGAAACCATTTGGAATAACGGTTACAGTATAATGGGAGATAAAATAATGTTAATGAGTGAAGGACTTAATATAGGTTCTAGCCTAAGCCCAGCATTGGCTGAATTGGTTATGAATGAATGGCAAAAGAAAATGATAGAAAATGGAGGTGACAAAATAATTCTGTTTTGTAGATATGTGGACGATTGTTTTGGCATATGGAAGGGAACGAAGAGGCAGCTCGACATTTCTGCCAAAGAAATACACGATGAAGAAAGAGGGATATTATTGGAACTTGAAATAGAAGAAGAAGAAAAGTTAAGCTACCTTGTAATATTGATGTAAAGGAAGAGAGGAGAAGAAATTGAAACCGCTTGGCATCAGAAGAAGTGTGCAGCAGGGGTATTCTGCCACAAAAGTAGTGATGTAAGTGAGGTGACAAAAAGCAATTTTATAAAGAACATGGAGGACAGAATAAAGAAAATATGCACGAAGGAATGTGAAAAAGAAGGCAAAATAAATAGCCTATGGAAACAGCTGGAAAAGAATGGCTATGAGATGCAGGATAGATTGGACATAAACAGAAGAAGGAAGAAAAGAGGAAGGGGAGAAACGGAGTATGGGGAAGACCACAGAGAAGATATGCAAAGTGCTTAGGAAATCGGGCATTAAAACTTACAGGAAGGGAGGGAGAAGCATCTTAGGAATAGCGAAGAATGCAAACAAGAAAAAGGAAAACAGAGAAGAGGAAGAGGAAGGAATTATCTACGAAGTAAAATGTAAAGAATGTCAGAGTGTGTACATAGGAGAAACGAAAAAGAGACTGAAAGACAGGTTGAAACAACATAGGGATGATGTACGACTTAAGAGAGAGAGAGAAATGCGATATTTAAATACACGAGAGAAACAGGACATGACATAGAGTGGGATGAGGCTAAGCAGATAGGAAGGGAGAAGAGAATGCTAGTGAGAAAATGGAAGGAAGGCAAGGAAATAGAGATGAAAGGTGAAGAAGACACAATGAACTGGAATGGGGGACTGAAGTTAAACAAAGAATGGAAGAAGGTGTTAGAAAGAGTGGAAAGGACAAGAGAGAAAGAGGAGAGGAGATGGAAGAAAAATGAAGGAAAAAGAGCGTGAGATATAAAGCCCAACCACATTCTATATGGAAGTAAATATGTTTAGCCTTTTAGGTGAAAGTACAGTTGACAAGGGAAAGCCACCTGCTAGAAAGTTCCATAACAACTTTCTAATAGTCTGGAGGGAGTAATGTTTGTGTGTATATATAATGCCCTGTTTTGTATCTTGTTACTTTTGTACTTGATACAGTGTCTGAAGAAGACCTTGCTAGAAGGTTGAAACGTTACGTTTAGTTTATGTTTTAATTAAATAAATTACTGCCTAGGTCAGCATATTTATTTATTCATTTTTCGTGAGTCACCTGCAGTCCGCGAAGTCTGAGATTGGCCGCATCTCGCCATACGTCATCCGTGCCTTTACCATATTAGGAGTGGTCAATAATAATTTATATCTGTTATCATACTTGAGATGCACACGTTAAACTTCTGGATTTGGATCAAATGTGTCATATGAACGACTTTTTACAATTTAATTGAATTTGCAATTAAGCATTAAAATTTCAATTTTTGAAGCATCTAGTAAAGATCTGCATTTGACTTCTTCCATAGAGATGCAAAAGCAATCCGTCTTCACGTACAAAAAATCTGAATATTATATCAATTGTGAATTTTGAACTGTATGATGTTAAGTTTCTCGTTCTTGCAAACTGGAAGGAAAAACTACACTTTTTAGTGAACTTTTCATTATAATACGAAAGTGCAACGAAGAATAGTTTTTAGATGACGCTTATTAAAAAATAGATACTTGAAGCTTTCTAATGAGGTATATTTGTCTTTTTTCCACCCACGGAGTACAATTTTACAAGCACGCAAACAGAGGGCTCAATATTTTTGTCACGGATAGTTGTAATGTATTCTCGAAGTGACTGTGGGTATGTTGTAAATCGTGTGCAATTGTTGGGAATTATTTTCTTGGGGGTGCATGTGTATGGTTCTTAAGCAATTGTTTTGGATTGTTTCAAGTTAATCACAATGCGGTCATCATCGAATGTCCAAACACACTTCGTACTGAATTTTTTGATTGCCCCCCTGTAGAGCTGCAATCTGGAGAAGCACAAGTCTTGTTTGATAGAGATTCTGCTACCTTTAAGCTTTCTCTTGGAGTTAAAAACTCTGGCCCGGGAATGATAGTTTGTAAATTTAACAACGATTGGTGTGATCTTACCTTCAGATTCGGCCCCTATCCTGTGGCTATATATCAGATGGCTCCAATTTCACTGGTAGCTGTTCTTCAGAGACGGAGAGAGCAACATTATCTGCGTTTTCATTCGGGATCTCCGGAATCCCGAAGATCCGGATACTGTTCCGCCTCTGATACTGCTCGAGATCCACCACCTTTTCTTCTAATTTCACCAGCTTTTTCTTGACCTCTTGGTTTTCTTCATTCTTCCTCCTAAGCTCTTCCTTGAACTGGTGAACTTTCTCTGTGTTGAAGTCGAGGAGATCTTGTAGACGAGCCACCACTGCTTTGGTGATCGAGTCTATGAGGCAATCCTTGATCATCGATAAAATGTCAGGGGATTGCACCACTGACTTAACCTCCTGCGCCACTTGTTTCAGCAAGTTCGGGGAACGGCAAAGGACGGGCTGCCTGCTTCTTCGGAGGTGCCATATTGAATGCACAACACTGCGTTCCAATTAACACGCACACGAAAGTTCAATATAAGAGAGCACACTGCGTAAAGATAATCTTATTTTCGTACACAATACTGATCCTACAGATATTGTTTCACGCTAGTAAGATGCTACAAGCGACTGCAATTTTTTCCTTCTCCTTCTTTATAGAAAGTGCTGGGACAGCGTAATTTGCCCGTCTAGGTAGCTGCCGCCATTACTCGCGCGCACCTGCTCCACTCTACCCCTCCCCTTCACGCGGTAGTACGGTGCACAGGAGTCGCGGGTCTGCGCAGGCTCTTTTGCCTGTGGTTCCACTGTAGCAGCAATGTGAGGAGAAACAGAATGCTAGAAGACCTAACCTTGAGCCGCCGATTCTGGTGAAAAAAGGAATAAAACTTTCTGTTCTACATTTTACGCACTGTTAAATCACATTACATCACTTCGATTTGTGTCAATGCCTATATTTTCCAGTTCTGTAACAAAGTTCACATGGAATAGCATGTTTTCGATTCAAACTAATCAACATTCTCTTGAATTTGACGACGTCCGTGGCGGAGTGGTTAGCACAACACGTTACGACGCCGTGGGCCCTGGGAAGTAGAGTTTGGAATACCTAAGAAGCCTGTTAATATGATAAAAGTATGCAATGATGAAACAGAAAGTGAAATTCGTACTGTTATTAATGTGTCTGACAAATTTACAAACATGATGGGTTAAAACATATTTTCCATTGATCCTTAATTTTGCCTTAGAATTTGCTGTTAGGAAGGTTAAAGATACTAATAAAGCCCTAAAATTAAACGGTGTGACTCAGTTGTCAGCATATGCAGATGATGTAGACTTACGGGGGGATGATGTAAATACAACTAAGCATAAAGCTAAAATATTTTTCAAAGCAGCTAAAAGCTAAAAAGAAATGTTTGGAAATTAGCAAAGGGAAAACTAAATATATGCTTAAATACCGAAACCAAGTGTTAGGTAATAATCAAAATCTAATTATTGATAACAACTCGTTTTAACCAGTTTTCAAATTCAAGTATTTAGGTGTAATACTAACAACTGAAAATGATGTTAAAACAAAATAAAATGCAGGCTTAATTCTGGAAATGCGTGTTACTTTAATCGCACATTGAAAAACCGGCCGGGAGCTCTTTTGTAAAATATTGGGTTAGGGATCGAGCAGATTAGTTGTCGTTGTTATTTTAAGGTAAGTAAGAAAAGTGTGTGTGTACGTCCTTGAAATTAACGAATGTTAATACTTTATACATATTTTGAAAGCTCGTTTAATTATCTTTTTGATCACATAGTTACATTGTAAAAATGTTTTTTGTGTCAAAGGAACGATATCTATTTTTGTTGAAAAACGTAGTCCAGAGGCGAGTTCCTTGGCCCATGGCGGCCCAACTTGGGAACAGGTTACACTCGCCTCTGGAACTTACACTTCTTTTTTCACATTAAAATAAGTTTTATTATTAAAGATTACCTAATAATGTTAAATTTTGTAAGGATCCGCCCTGGATCGTACTTGGTTCGATGGGTCTATTGAGCCTCGGCTTCACGCTCAGTATCTCTTCGGGGCTTGAGTCTCCTCGGCTCAAGGTTCGGGTTATTCCGGTTTCTTCAATCCTTGATGTAAGGTCCCTCGTAATTCTAGGTCAAAGGTTCTCAATGTACTTATAGATCTTGACCAAGATTCTATAAGCAATCGACAATCCTTTTTCCCACTAGGTTCTGTCGATATTCAGTTAAGTACTCAACTTCCTTTTCTCTTTTCAGCCTCTGACCAGAGAACTGAAAATTAATCCGTGACCACAGAATAAGAAAAGGTGTTCCCTGACCAGGGACACAAACGTTGACTACTAACAGTCTATCGACCGATCCCGAATTCTGGTATATCCTACGACAATCACAATCCTCTCAATTATATCTCCTGACCAGGAGCATAGAACCGAGAGAACATAAGCCTTCTGACCAGAAGAGCTAAGTAATTGACCTAAAGATAATCCAGAATAAACCAATTCCTAGTAGCGACGTGGAAGTAAGCGCAGAAATACGGGTATGAAAAGAAAATACGGTAATGCGAGTTCCGTATTTATCTGGAATTCGAATACAAAAGGCCTCGGGCCACCGAGTTTTGTTGCTTATACAGTATAGGATCTCTCGGTGCCTTGAAGGATTTACCAACTTTTATCTTTACCTCAATTTTACATAACAATAAAATACATATTAATAAAATATCCAAGCGGAACATAATTAGCTACATACAAAAATTATTAATTTTACCCTTTTGTGAATATTAAATATGCAATATAATTTTAATTGTTACACTCAGCATTTAATTTGACTAGGGAGTATGGCTTCTTCCAACTCCCCTCTCTCCCTGCAACGGCCACGCGAAAAGACAACAAAGAAAAGAAAGAAAGTTTACAACGTTAAAATGTTAAGCAAAAATTTCTTTAAATACAGGTTTTGTCTTGCGCGGGCATAACTTTCGTTTACCTTAACATAACTAAATTCTGATTACACCGTCTTGCAGTAAAAGAATCAGGGATTAATATGATATTAGTTAAATTATTGTCCGCCAAGGAACATGACTGATATAGCGTGGGGAAGACAGCCTAATCTTTCGTCTTTTCCCCGGTTTCAACGTTTACATAAAGTTGAGTCTGCCTGGCTTCTACACAATAGCGATTGCTTTCTCGCATTGTTGTCCCCGATAAAGAAATTCCAGCTCAGCTTGCTGGCAGAAAGAAACAAACTCTTTGAACTTATATTTAACATCAGGATGTATAGTCTATATACGAGGTGGGTTCGACTTTTCTTGGTAATTAACCATTAACACCCAAAAATTATAAATACCAAACAAAGGAAAATATTAAGTTTATATAAGTGTTATATATTTGTAACGTGGACACTGCTACACGTTACAATTTGCACAGACTTACAAGAATCACTAAATGTTATTAGTATGTTGGGTTTATATGTTAAATACTTCTGTGATAAATGTTTCGCAGAAGTGTTTCTTTTATTTATTTCGTTATACTTCATTACTGTACATAATTCACGTCACCAATCAAACGTTTGAGACTAACAATTTCTCTAATAAATTATAATAAATGAAAAAAAACATGAATAAATATGTTGTCTTGACTACAAGCAACACTTTCTACAAAACTATAAGCAGTGGGCCACCTTTGGTACCCATGGGAACAGATGTAACGATTTTGTAATTCTTTTTTTTTTAAAAAAAAAACGTTACAAGCAATTTTACAAAATATTTATATGGTTATAATATGCCAAATATTTATATGGTTACATGTTGTTAATTAGTCATTTCGTAAAATTTCATAAATTTATCTCTCATTGGAAATTTGTAAATTGTCCTAGAAGCTTGACTATGGCCACCATTGGCTCACCTACCTTATCAATGTCCCTTGAGAGATTTGTGAAGCTGTAAGCGAGTACTGTATCGATTTTAGTCTCCATTGTATTCTACCGTTTCTGATTCTAAGATAAAAATTGTTTCGGCCCGCGGGGCCGAAACACGCCCTCTCAATAAAGACGATATTATAATGATAGTAAACACGTTTATAAACGCTAATGAAATAGTGCAATTATTGTTTAAAGTACACGATAAAGTATAGAAAAATATCTGTGTTGATTTTCTAATATCCGAAACACACCCTGTTTATATCCATTATAGATACCCAGTTCTGGACAAGTTCTAGCTACTTATTGGATATCCAGAATGGGTGAGTTTTAGATATCTACTTCTAGATATCGAGTGGATATCCAAAATTAGATATCCCTAACTGGATGCCAATGGATCTGATCTGGACATTGTGATATCCAATGGATATCCTTTGGAGATTTGTGCTGTATTGGTTGTCTACTCTTACGGCGGGTAGCCTACATGCTGGCAAGCGAAGTGGAGAGCAGACCAACCAGGCAACAGCGGTGGCGCCCAGAGTTACGATGTCGCGGGAGAATGTGCTACGCGCACCTCGATCTACAGGTTCTCTGTTTGTTATCGCGCTTGATTGGTCGCTTCCCCGCTCCCCACTTCCCTTGCCAGCATGTAGGCTATCTGCCGATATTGCCGGCCCCGTGGCGGAGTGATTAGTACTTCGCGCTACGACGCCAGGGTCCCGGGTTCGAATCCCGGCCTGGGCAAGGTTAGTGAGTTTGCATTCATCAATTTCATCATACCATCACTCATCCCCGTCTTCGCAAATTAACCAAAAAGCGAAGTAAAATTAAGCAAATCAAAAAGAAAGAAAGAATAACACGTATAATTTATTTAGTAGTCAACCCTCATTTTGACAACTTTTCCTGGGCCAAAGGGGAGTTACGTTCTCCACCAATCCCCCTTAGGTACGCCACTTATAATATGCCAATGCAGATTTTGCCATTTATTTTTCACATTCTCGCCTGATTTTTTTACATATCCTACCATTTTACTTACTAATTTTCATGTGCTTCTTGTGCATAGAAATTATATTTTGCTATCCTACTTCCACATATACATGCACAATTTTCCTTCCTGCGCATACCAATCGTATTCCCCACTTATATATTTGCATATATTATTCGTTTTTTCGCGCGTATGAATCGTGTCCCTAATAAGGAAATCGATTCCGATGAGTGACTGAAACATAGGAGGCGAATGTGACGCCGACACGGTTCCCTCATAAAGCTTGAAGCGGGGGGCCAAGGACCCCATCGATCCCTTCATTACTCCTCCAGGTCACACGGTGTTCCGACTCTCGTTCCGACGAAGGACATCATCAGCCGTCGATGTGTGAATGATCCTGCCAGATAGTGTCATTAGTGTCAAAGCCTGACCGATCTAACCTCGGATTCCCTCCCCCCGCGTCGACGAGGTGCACTTTACGGTCTCACTTAGCAGCAGTGTGGCCAACTGTATTCTCAATGTGCTGGTCCATGTGCAAGGGCGACGCAAGGATGTTTTCATGGAGACGCGAAAAGAAGGGAGGTGGGTGTTACTGTTACAACACAAGTGACAGAGTGGTTAACATATATTTCGTTGTTTAGGAGGGGGCAAAGATGGAAAGTCCGCAAAGTTGTGAACCCATAACTGCCATGGCGATTTAACTGAAATTCGCACTGGATCTAGATATCTTGAATGACTTAAAAAGTATTGCATTTCAGCAAAATCGGATTGGAAGTTTCAAATTCGAGAACTGATATTCCCTATATTAAGTGTATAATTTTCTTCGAAACTGTGTCAAGAAAACATTTTCGAAGTGAAAGGAACTAAACTAATTAGGGTATAAATTGGTATGGAAGCTTGTTACACTTTATGACTAATTTAGAAGCGGTGGGAACCATTTTAAAATCGCCGGCTGAATATTATTTTGTCGTATGTCCATGTGCACTAAATCTTCAGGAGAGTTGATGGAAGTTGGACGTGTGTTGGTTTCGAGTACACTACGCGATTTGCGCAAACATTCTATTAATGTTTAAAATTTAAAAATAACGTGTACGGAACACGTTAATGCCATCATCTCACGACGAAAGATGGAGGTGGGATGAAACAGTATCCAACAGGAGAAATATTTTGACAACGATAACTGCTGTAAATCAGAGGTGGAAATTTACGTTTGATATACTCAAGTTTTTTTGTATGTGAGTTTGAAGATGTCGAAAAAAATACTTTTACTATCTTATGAAAAATCCAGATTTTGCTCAAATTTATGTAGAATGCATTTCTGGATTGATACTTTCTAATAAAAATCCGTAATATAGTGCGATGTGTGGGTGGACAGATATCAGCATTGTGGTCACGATATTTGCAGCAGATTTAAATATTTTAATCACCTATATCAATCTCTTGTCTAGTCTTACGGCGGGCGAGGGAAGTGGAGACCAGGGAACCAGACAACAGCGTTGGCGTCGAGAGTTACGACCTTGCGGGAGGAGATGCTTCTCGCACCTCGTACTACAGACTGCTGTTTTTCTTATCACGCTGGATTTGTCGCTTCCCCGCTCCCACTTGCCAGCATGTTGGGTGCCCGCCGTAAGACTGGACAAGACCTATAGCTACTTTGGTTGCCTGATCCTGTATTGCATTTTAGTAATGGCGGTCTAATGAACCCATTTAAGTGGAGAAAGAACACCGAAACCCTTAAATCAATATAATATTCCAACTTCCAAATTATTGACAGGAATACGTGAGCGCTTGTGTGTGTGTGTGTTTTTTTCTTGTGTGCTCGTGTGTATAGGTTAGACTACTTTTAATTTCTGTATGTAATTTTTCTTAGTAATAATTTATTATTATTTTTTTCCACTTTCAGCAATGGCTCAAATTTTCATATATTAAGCTGTTGATGTAAGCATGGTTAAGTGGAAGGAAACGCTCCAAAACCTTACTTTGCCAAGAGTAACAAGACGTAATAAATGAACAAATCATTTCCAGATGATAGACGGAGGTTGACTGTTCGGCCACCGAGCCGGCCCTCATTCATTTTTGATTAAATATAAAATATATTAACATATTTTTTTCTTAAATAGGCGTTCGCAATTTGGAAAATTTACCCAAGTCATTTTCCAGTACGCAAACTGGAATTTAATTGGAATCACTATTCTTGAATTGGTAATGTCGTGTATTTAATTTTGTAGGTTTCTTAAGTATCTATAGATTGAGGCAGTTTTGTTGAAAGCGTAAGAAGATATATGGGAACATACGTATTCATTAATATGACATTTCTGTAAACGCATGATATTATGCTACTATCAAACATTGATAGCACTCCATGTAGAAAGGTTGGTGCAATAAGGAAAACGATTTTGGATTTCTCACAGAAAGAAAAACTCCATTGCGTACTCAATTTTTCCTTCCATTATGAAGACTCGTATAAATATTTCTTGGAAAGAACAGCACACAAATTCCTAATCCAGGATTCAAAAATTTGCAACCTAGGATGACGTAGGTGTTTCTTAATCTTTTTCTACCTTATGTCTCTTTCTCCTTCTTTTTCCTATACGATGGCAATTTTTACTCCCTCGTGTCTCCACACGAACGCAATCTGCACACCAAGTTGGCCGCGTTCACAAGCTGTTGCCACATCGAGGCCGTCAGCATCAGGATTTAATGAAAGCAGCAATAAATCACAGGGCACTGACACGCTGGGGGATAAGTTTGAGATACAACATCTCAGCTACCCACTCTCCCACATCTCCTGGTTCACCACTATCCCTTCTTTTCTCCCCACTGTGCCAAATAGAGATCTCTCAGTGTTACCATAACTGGGCAGAAGAATGGAGACACCGCACTTGTTTAGAAGCAATTATAAGTACGAGGACTGTTCAAAAAGTGATACAAAGAACCAAAACTAGTTTCTTAATCAGGTTAGTATTTCAACACAGGAATTTTGCAAATTGACTCGAATTATCCACCAGTTCCCAAGATGTTTATATAATTTATTTATAGGGCCTCCCCGATGGTGCAGTAGTTGCGTCGTTTCCTTTGTAATCAAGGGGTCCGTGTTCGATACCCGGTGGAGGCACATAGTGGTTCGGATCCCACTTTAAACTGTAGGTCCAGTACCGATTTACCTTACTGTGCATAAAAGGGACTTAAAACACCAAACCAATCAATCATTTATTCATTAATTATTTACCGTCATCAACTGTAAGAACTTCAAAACAAAACTTAAAAAATTACTGTTAGATGATCAATTTATCCGTATTCAAGCACAATATAACCTCATGTTCTTGCCATTGAAGTCAATTGATATTAATTACCAGCGTTATATTTCTTCAATATTTATGTAGCTCAAATTTAGCCAATTTATGCATGAACAAATTATTATAATTTTAATTTATATACTTTATCATCCCTAAATGGAACCAAGCACAAATATTTATATTCATATTTGGTAGCTATATACTTTCATGTAACTTTATTGTGTGACTCTTCGCTCTCACCTCTTTGGGGTTTTTTTTTCATTTATTTTTCTTTTCTTTTTGTGAAGATATGTTTCTCTTAGTATGCAGTAGTACATGTATTCAACGGGAGTTAGGTATCATAACAGTCACAGGCTGAACTTTCTCCACGGTTTGAACAGTCTGGAGTGTAAGAAGGGTGCTGGTCAAGTCAAACTTACTTCCCTCCGGTAACTGCTTCTTGCAGGGAAACGAGGCTCTGTGGAGCAGTGTTTTCCTGTTTTTATCCTTCTGTGTGCAGAGTGCCCCTTTCCAGCCTCAATTTTTAATAGGTAAGTAGATTTTATCCTAGGATGCAGTAACGTTTTTGTTCTTGTTAAGAAATGAATGAATGCTTTAGTTTGAAAATTTTGAAAATTTCTATATCCAAAGAAGGCGTGTGGCACAAATAATCAGATTTCTCCACTCGATTTTCAAATAGTGCAACGTCTGGCTCAACATAACAGTAGGTCACATATTATACAGCCTATAATATTATAATGGAGCACATGCTCCGAGATAGTTGACGATTGGAATTACAACGAAGAATGTGTCGTCTCCCTACAAACTGTTTTACAGCTGCTCACAGAATCAGAGGCGTAACTAGGCTGGGACAGCCGGGGCTCCTGAGGACTGTAATTGATTTTCTTGACTTGTATTTTTATTAGTGTATGTTTTTTGTTGACTGTTCCATGTAAAGTCTTGGATCAGATCACTTGTACGTTATTAAAAACAGACTTTCTTGATATGGCTGTATGTGATCTCTTACGGAACGCTCTCTTAGAAATGACTGAGCTTCGCGGATCATTTGAATCACTTGGTGAAAATGATGAAAATATGTGCCATGTAGGAGGATTCCAAGTTAAGTCTTTGACAAGGGAATCAAAAATATAAAGAAGCACTTTGATGAACTCTGTCCAAAGACTTTCCAACCGAGAGAGCTGCTAAAACGTATCAATATTTTACCCGACGTTAGACACAATTTGCTCACAAATCGTTCTAAACGCATAAATGCAGTTGTAGACACATAGAAAGTGCCCAGTGACGTGGTCACGTATACCTTTTTCAGTATTCAGCCCTCATTTTGACACCTTTTCCTGCGTTTGACGTTTTTTTTTATAGGAATACTGAGTTAAAGGGGGTTATGACCTCCAACAACATCCTCCCATGGTCACACCACTGCAACCTTCTTTTTGTCAAGATCTATAGACACAGAGCTTCGCAAAGAACCTGAAAAATTTGCAAAAATATTTCCAAAACTTTATTTCAGTCAAATATTATCAGACGTTCTTTCAAACTCAAGATAAAGGACGTGAATGATGTGAAAACACTTGCTCATCCCCTTGTGATACAACATAGTTCATTGACGTCCAGTTATCCTAACAATCACCGGGAATAACAATGGGACAACTAGGTCCTGAAATACTGGCTTCCCAGCAATTCATTATGGGTGTTACCTAACTCTATGGCGATGAGCCGACCCCCTTTTAACTTTTTAATTTCTTCTATCACCATAGAGATTGGCAACACACATACATACCTTACTGTTCCTCTCACAGTAGCAAAAGCAGAGGGATCGTTTTCTAAATTCAAAATTATAAAAACCTATTTATGGAATACTGTGTGTCAGCCAGGAACGCCTTAGTGGCCTTGCTTTACTATCAACTGAAAATGATAGAGCCAAATATCAAGTTTAACAAAGTAATCGATGATTTTGAGTAAGTGATAATAAATTAATCCATAATGTAAGCATTGTAATTATTGATTGATTGTTTGATTGATTTAGTTTATTTTACTTCGCGTTTTGTGCCTCTTGGCTAATTTGCGAAGATGGGGATGAGTGATGATGAAATTGATGAATGGACATTCACAAACAACCAAGCCCGACCAGGATTCGAACCCGGGACCCTTGGCGTCGCAGCGCGATGTGCTAACCACTCGGCCACAGGGTCGGGCAAGCATTGTAATTAATCATTAATCTTAATTTGTTAATGAATAAAGTATATATATAAAACTATGCATTTTTGTATTCGTAAATTTAGCCAGTGTAATAGCAGTAACTGGGGGTCTCATTATAGTAGTCTGCCCCGGGGCCCCAAGGTGTCTTGTTACGCCCCTACCAGAATTTATATTTTTTTCCAATAACCAAATTACACACTGTTCAGTGGATCATACCGCATAATGTCTATTATGACATAAATAGGGAGACAGTCCAATATGAGCAACCTTTACAGAGTTATCTAAAGACCTTGGCCGCACGAGCAGAAGCACCCAAAAATTACAAATCAGACACTGAATCATGACTCAGTGCTACGCACGTCTGTTTCTCTTAAGTACCGGCTCCTTGAGTCTGGTGAATTTGACATGAAAATCATACAAATAAAACTAAAAAAGTAGTGCATAAGTTATGATGATTTGTGCACACATAGTTGGGCAGGAATTTGTAGTTCAAAATGATTCTGGTAATTGCACATTAGCAAAAGTACCAAAACCGGTGCCAATATTTAGTGCATAATTTGCGCGAATTATGCAGTAAATATTTGAACTGGCTTTGTTTCGTTTCGAGCATATGGTCACGATGGTGAGATACTGAGATTAGGATTTCTTCTGCTTTTAATTCCTTGTAGGAACGTGCAGGAATTATGCACTAAATGTAGGCACTGGTTCTGTTCCGCTTCAAAGATGTGGTCATGCTGGTTTGAAGTATGCAGAACCATTCTTTAATTACAAATTCCTTCCAAGTTCTGTATAAACAAATTCTGAGATAACGTGCACAAATTGGTACACTAATTCCTGGCATACTTGGTTTTGGGCTTTGTTTTCGTTGGCATGCCAACTTGACGTGACTAGCTTGTGGCCGAGAGCGTTAAGTGGTCGACTTCCCATCTCGCCGCCCAAGTTCCCAAGTTCACATCCCGGCGTGAGCATGGTTGTTCTTGCAATGATTCATTGATTTGGTTTATTTTACATCGCTCTTCTTCCACGTTTGTCTAATAGCGATGATCAGGATGAGTGACGATATGATGAATGAAATTGATGAAAGAGCACTCACAAAGAACAAGGAAAGGATTCGAGCCCGGGACCGCTGTAGTCGTAGCGCGCTGCACTAACCACCCCGCCACGGAGGTCGGTGGTTGTTCTTTGTGAATGTTGTTAGATCAATTTCATTATATCATTACTCATCATCAACGTCGCGATTAGGACAGTAGCTGAAAATCGACATTAAATATAAAAAAAAATTCCTGTGCAGCAGAACAATTCTTCAACAATTCTTATGTATAATTCTTAAATGAAAGTTTAGTCCAAGTATCAACAAAGTTTTTACAAATGGATAGTAACAAACCTTGAAAAAGGATGATAGATGACTGATAGACTGATATGTGACTCTGAATGACTTGATGAGAAGCTCTCCCAACTAAGTGTAGGAGCCAGAAAGGACCTAAAAACCACCTTGAAAGAGGCGAACACGTGACCCGGAGGTAATTGAAAGCGGGGGGAGGACGCGAAGGTGTACGCTCTTTCTAAACCAGGCTCCGGCTCCCCTCTTCCACCCCAGGCCTCTCCTTGCGAGAGCCGTCTCTATCGTAATATGAAGTTGTTCGCGCCTCAATATCATGTGTGAGTTGGAATTAAGGGGGTTTCGCTGAAGAACTTGGGAGGGATGGATGGAGAGGTCCCCGTCGCAGCCACCACCGTGCCATCTCCTTCTTGCTTGATGAACTTTTTCATCTCCCGACAACCGTGGGAGGTCATTAGACTTGGAAATGAGGCGGTGTCACACTCAATATGGACCTTATACCTTCCCTCGCTTCGGAAAAACCAATAACAGCCAACCTTTTCTTCCACCATCCTCCACTCCCGCAGACACGCCACCTTCTCTGTACAGATGTTATTTCAAACAAAATTAAAAGGAGTCTGTGTCTTCAGAATCCGTCTTCTGAGAGCGGGCCTCCCTCTTCCAGTTGCTTTTCCTCCTAGAAACTTCCCTCGCCAATCCACGAGGCGCTCCTAAGAGGCTGGGAGAAGTTTTAACCAAAGCTTCTTGTAGACTTTGCACACTTCTTCGGCAAAATCCCTTTTTCCATTTTTCCCCCCTCTTTTTTTGCTTTTCTTCCCTGTCGCCTCCTCTGAGGTTCGTTCCCTTTGAGCTTTGTTATTGCCGCCGCACGGAGGGACCGACGTCACCCTTTTCGTTCACAAGCTGCGAATTCTCATTACGTCTTGTACTCCCGTGTCTCACTACAGAAAAGTTTGTCCCCTCGCGGTTCCGTAAATATAGGCTCCCCCCCTTCCCTCCGAACCTGATATCTTGATAAGATGAAGGTTCGCTGATCTTCACAGCTAAAGAATCTGAAGATGAAGCCCAATTCGAGATAAAGAAAGGCTAATCAAGAAATCTTCCTCAATATCGGTAGACTCGCATCTGTCAGTTCCTGTAAAGCAACAAACATCTGCAACATTTTTGACGCTGCAAATACTACTATTCTGATCTTTTCCATGTAGATGTTTAGTGAACAAAGTTCATGTTTCAGAATGATTTTAGAGGTTTTCGTGACCTAAAAGTTTCGCAAGCCCAAAATAATGTGAAATTGTTCGCAGACGATAATTCAGAAGAATCTGATTGATTCAATGATTGATTTGGTTTTCTGCCACGTTTGGCTAATCGCGAAGATAAGAATGAGCGATTACATGATGAAATGGAATGAAGGGACATTTACAAAGAACATAAATACCCAACCTGGGATTCAAACCAGTGACCCCTGGTTTTATATGGCAACGTTGTACTTGCCGCATTGCTGTCCAGAATATTATGACGTCATAATTCAAAATGGCAGACTTTCAGTTGTCACAACGTTATCGACCTCCGTGGCTGAGTGGTTAGCACAGGGCGTTACGACACCAGAGATGGCGAGTTGGAATCCAGGCCTTGGCATGTGTTCTTCGTGGGTGTCCTTTCATCACTCATTCCCATCTTCGGGATTATCCAAAGTGGCAGAAAAATCAAGCAGGTAATAAATCAATTAATGTCATTTACAAAAATCGACATGGAACAGCTGATACTATTCACCAATACAATTTCATGAGTCCGATAGTTATGAGAACAAAGAAAGCAACAGGAAGAACATCACTTCGCAGTGGGATGTTGGTCTAGTCGAAAATGTGTATAATTTTGTTGTTTAACGTTCAGCAGTGTTTCTGAACAGTCGACATTCTGTAGTTAGTTTCATTTTGTTTTTTACGGAAATCTCACAATAATTTTGTAACATCTTGTACAAATATTGAGAATTGTAAGTAGTTTTACACTGGATTAAAGTATTAATGTGTGATCATGGAGTAAATATCACTGATATATTAACAGGGGTGCCCATCCCCGCCAAGGTGAACGGCTCATCCCCATAAATCATATCTTTCGTGCCCTCAAACTATATTGTAATCCGCACAAAGTATTTACATGTAATTACGACAGCGTGTCTACCGAAAGTCACTCTTTCCCTAGCTTTACTGAACGCTATACTTGATCTGCCCCTCCTCCCTAAACAGGGAGCCTATCACTCAAGACTACCCCTAAAACCGTTGATCATAATCGGGAATATCGTTTATCGTGTAATGCAGGTATAGTATAAAAAGTTGACATTCATCTCATTAAAGCGCCTAACACGCATCTTAACAACACTTTATTGCGAGCGAAGCGAGCAAGAAAATTTTTACATCCATTTCTTTGCAGGCTTTCAAGAATGTTAATTTAATAGGATGTCAATACTGTCTTAGTCTTTTCCAGCTTCTCCTTTGGCACGTTCGGGGTCGAAAACGTGTGGATATCATATCACTAAATACAGTTTCCAAAATTTAATGTTGGAACTCTCTCTCCACTACAGAAATCCCTTGACAATCTATGATTTAACACTTTATCAAGAGCGTTCTATCTCCCCTTTTAAATTTAATACTCAATCAATTTTAGACTTACTGTTGATATTGAAGAGTGCCTCCTCCAAAAAATTAATTCTCAGTCTCTACACCAGAATTTCCACAGCAGTCTAAGACAATAGCAATACACAAGAATTGGATACCCCATCAATTTAATGCTCAATCCCTCCTAACTAAAATACCCGCCATAATCTAAGACCTAGAGTTGGATACTGTCCCCGCAAAATTTAATTCAGAATCCCCCCGAAAACACATGTCAATTAAGGGCTAATATGTAAAAGTTGGATATCTCCTCCCCCGCACCTTCGATAATAATACCCTTAAACACTTTATTTTCTTAATCTAATGGATTAAATATGGTTCATTTAAGATGTAAAAGCTCTACATATATTTTGGAAATCGATATAAATGTTGAATTTTATATTGTTTGAAGGGAAAAATCCCTCAAAAAATCTCGATGGTGCAACCTGCGCTATAATCCCCCCTGTAAGCACCCCTGAATATTAGTACTATTTATATGATGACTGTACTTACATATCGACACTTTCAAATATGATAGCATAAATCAGCAATTATAATACACATAGGCAGATGGTACGCATTTTGAAATCCTGTACCTGCTAGATGTATATATTCTTCAGGCTAAGCGAGACACTGCACAATATTAGTCTAAATAAGGTAAATATTCTTAACATATCTCATGATCTATCGTGGTTTGGAAGACATTGTACAAGGGTTGTTCAAAAAGTAAGGTCCCACTTTTATATTATTGAGAACTGTTTATTCAACATAGATGAAATTCACCCTCAGCAAAGGTACATGTTTCAGCTACATATGCTATTTTTCTACAAATTCTCAGTTCAGTTCTATGGCCTTGTGCCATTTTTGGTACTAGGGCATGTTTGTCAACCCTGCGCCAGGTGCTATCTGCTATCTAACTTTGCTGGAGAGACAAAAGTCGACCCCTTACGAGCTCTCTCGCCGAGTCGGCTAAAACCAATAGAGAATACAAGTTCAAGCTTTTAAGATGAAATTCATTACATATTTTAAATATACTCCCATTAGTTCATGCAGGCCCATAACGAGGGGTAGGCTAGGGGCCCTGAAGCCTTGGGTGCCATGCACAGAGGACGCCATTCAAAGTTAAGAAAGAAAAAAACTATATTTGGTAAATTTCCCTTTTTAAACTATGTTATGTTTTCAAAAACTATTAAAAAATACTGCACACTCTATCAGTTATTCTAATTATCATTATTCTTAACCTTTTTATGTTCCTTTTCTTGTAGGCTTATATTCTGGTACCACGTTGCTGGAATGTTGTTTTCCGAAATAATAGTAATACAGAAGGTCGTTCGGGATCTCTGAGGACAATGTTGGAAGGTTGATAAGTTCATGAAAACCCATGTCGCCACCAACGATCATGCTCAATTGGAAAACCAGCATTCGCGCTATAGCCCGACAACGTAATTTCCATTGTAACAGACTTTTCCGAAGAGTTATCATGTCCAACTTTTCCCACTCCTCCTGACAAGCTTTCCAGAGGCCATTGAGAGTTCGTGGACGTCTCTTTTTAAGGCCCGTTTTAGGAGTCCAAATGCAACGAAGTCCATGGGTGACCCATCTGGCGCCTTGACCGGAATGTCGCTGTAAGGAATTGCACGGATGCCAGTTTCCACCTCCATTCGCTGTACGAACAGACGAGTCGAACGGGAGGTATGGCTGGATGCTTTATCTTGGTGCACCCAGACCTGGTTTTTGGCCCCCCCATACAGTGCCGGGATATCTATGTTATAAATGGGTGTTAAAACCTTATCCTGATAGTACGTGGAGTTCACCTTCACATTATTAACTACACGGCGATTTGCTAGCTTGCCATTATAGCAGTATCCAGCGATGATCATGAAACCCCGTAGAAAACTTTCCTGGCATTCTCGATACAATGTTTGATAATTGTTTTTGTCGCGAGGGCGGTACTAAATCGCGCGGGGTTTGTGACAGTCACTAAGGTAGACATATGCTTCGTCTAATGTCACCACATTTTTCCATCACTCCCCGCAAGATAGGTCTCATAGAGTTTTCTAGCGTTCGTGCGACGTTCCCCAATGTGACGAGGCACCAGCTTGTGAACTCGCCGCTTATGCCGCATTTCTAGTTGCAGGTCCTTCTTGATTATGGTGTTCACTGTTGACACAGACATTCCCAACTTACGTGCGATACTCCTTTGGCGGGCAGGGTTACCACCTGACACAAGGACCTTCACTTTTCTCACTATGTCCGGTGTACGACTCGTAGCTGTTCGTGGATTTGCCTGTTTCTTCCCCTTTGGAATTAGGCCCAGTCGGCCTTTGCCTTTTTTGTTCAATACCGCACCGATCCCGTTCTTCGATATCACAAAACCACGCTTCTTGCACATTCCTTTGATTGCCGAATGGCTATATTTAGCATCGGAAAGGGCTGTTATGTAGCCCTCCCAGTATGGTTCAATTTTCTTCGGCATCGTTGTAGGTAAATGGCACAACACTGCACACGTGACGTGACGTACTGACGTTACTCAGCATGCACCGTTTGGACGGACTGACGTTGATAACAGCGCCGCCAGCGGCTTTCAAAATATTCACCAGAGATCCCGAACAACCTTCTGTAGTAGTAGTAGTAATAGTACGGTTTTAAATGTGTTCTTCAGATACTGACACAACTGAAACATTCTTATATCATAAACTTTTTACATCAGAAAGAAACTACAAATCCAATACATATAAAGCCCCAATCCCACCACTGACTGACTGACTCACTGACATAAATGTTCTCCACGAAGGAAGCCCCGGAGGCGAAAAATGCCCGATTACGACCCCCCACGAAATCGTCCCAAAAGGCCGAGAAAATTCAAAAATCACTCAATTAGCCCTTTTTTAAGGGTGAAAATGCCCTTTTTTCACGTCCCTAGCAAACGTTTCCAGGGTTTTTGCAGCACACATTGTTTCCTTCAATTCTTAATTGTCGAGATACATTATATTTCTCACAGATCAATAAGAGATGAATCAACTCCTGGTTAGAAAAGGTATATCAAACAAGGTTGACGCCTACTGCATAAAGAGTTTCAGCCGAGATACAATTAGATATTGGTATACTCAATGCGAAAATATTTACATCGTCCTTGTTTTAATTAAATGTTTAGAGGTATAATATCAAACAATTATTTAGAGAGTTTGTGGTGCTTGTTGTTCACCATGGAAACGGACGTTTCTAAGGAACTTAAAGAAAGTTTATTATCACCCCGAAAACTACTGTAATTGAATTATGCTAGACTTTTAGTATTTCAAAATTCAAGCATCAGAATTTATTACAGAGGCAAGGTTGGAATTTTGAGAGAAATAAAGGAAAACAATAATTTTCCAATTACGTTTAAAAATGTGAAAATGACAAAAGACGTAAATATTGCATTTCCAATTTAGTGTCGCTATTGAATTCGTTTATGCAAGACATCCAGCTAATAATCTTGAAACGGTTATAACTTACTCAGTTTATCGTGTTGTTCTTTCAGGTACCTCTTCTAACTTTCTTCCCGTTTTGTCTGGAGTTCCCCAGGGGAGTGTCTTAGGGCCGCTCCTATTCCTTCTGTACATGGATGACCTCCCTGAAAAACTGTCCTCCCTCCCTATCAATATACTTTTGTTTGCGGATGATTGTAAACTCTTTAAGGAGATCTCATCGCATCATGACATGATGATTCTTCAAAATGCTCTCACAGAACTTGTTAAGTGGTGTCGTCAGTGGAATTTAGAACTAAACCCTCAGAAATGCTCTCGTTTCCACCCAAAAGGACCTAGGTATTATCATGGATGAAAAACTCACTTTTAATTATCATATTATTGCTATCACTAAAAAAGCCATGCTCCTTCTCGGTCTTCTATACAGATTTAGCGAAATTCAAAACCCATCATCTCTTGCTTTATTCTTCAAATCTTTCATCTCGCCCATCCTCGAATACTGTTCCCCAATTTGGGCGATGGCCTGAAAAACCAATCTCACCAGAATAGATTCTGTTCTCAGTTTCTTTCTTGCAATTGTTTGCCATAGAATACCTTCCTTTCGACATGTATCCAAATCAGACACCATGGCTGCTCTGAATATTCACACTCCATCCTTTCGTCGTGATCTAGCTGACATGAAATTTTTATACAATATAATAAATGGCAAAATCAGAACAGATCTTCTAATCAGTGAATTCACACTTAGGGTACCCCAAAAGCTAACGCGCAACCTGCAACTCTTCCACAACCCAACCATTAGGCTATCCCTTCTACAACGCTCCTTGTTTTACAGGCTCCCAGAAATCTACAACAAACTTCCCCTGAATGTAGATATTTCCCTTCCAGAACGAAATTTTTGTATATTACTGACGAAGAACATGTAAATCTATCCCATCTTGTTATTGTTTTTATCTTTTGTTATTTTTTGTTTCTACTTTATGATGTTTCAGTGTAAAATGGCCAAATAAGACTGTATCTGAAACTCTGAGTAAATAAATAAATAAATAAATAAATAAATAAATATTTGTGCCTTATTAGAGCCCATACAGTTTCTTTCTAAACTTTTCAAGTTAGCGAACTTATACACTTGTTCCCCTTCATCCAATACAACATGCAGACATTTTACGCCCACAACGTGGCCGAAGGTCACGCATGCGAGCGTACAAGACGTGACTGAAGGCCACGTCGAAAGTACGCGAGTCTTTAAATATAACCCTACAATATTCTTTAATGAGTTTTATTTGTTTCCTAATTTCAAAATTTTATAGTATAGTATGTCATACAAGCCTAGTTTGGTACTTTATTATTTTGATAACGGAAAATAAAGTGCATTTTGTATTTGAATCTTACATTAAAATTATAATTATGTAAGCCTAATGGATTTTAATTATGTAGGTGAGCAATTGGCGTAATGAAATGAATGAAACATTTTTTCACAATTGAAGGTACTACATACTTAATTCCATATTTGGATTAAAATAACTAACTACAAATTTACATGACTAACACTTTAGTACATATAAATCAGTTCTCTAATAACACTGGTCAACATGATTTTTTTTTACAAGAAAACTAAAAGGCGAGTCTAGTGTATTTTTGACCTGATTTTTCCATCAGGCACAGTTTTTCTGTGACAGTTGCATTTTTGAATTGAACTGTAGCGTTCTTTATGGCCTGTTATGGGGTGCATTAATCTGTATTTGACTTACCTGTATGTACTGTTTCTTTTCAAGATGTATAGGTGTTGTTCACCTAATATAATTCTTTAAAAGTTAGTTTGAAGGCCTAATATAATTCTTTCGAAGTTAGTTTGAAGGCCATGATGCTGCATATTGGCAATGAATTGCCATTAGTAGGCTACGTGTAGCTAATGCAGATATTTGAAAATATGAAATTGCTGCTGGAAAACTCGAATATAGCACATATAACTGGAATATCTGTGGAGACTTAAAGGTGATGGCTTTACTGTTTAGTTCTCATCTTGGATACACAAAATTTTGCCTAAACGTGAATATCTTACTCCTGGGCAGAAAAATATGTCAAGTACCCCCTTAGTGAATTCTGAAAAAAGTGTATTTACCTATATTGCATATCAAATTGTAAATCATGACATTTTTTTGTGAAAGCAATGGATAAAAACTCTGCTGCATTAATGTACTTGAAAGTCTAAATTTCCCAACGTCAGTAATGCGAAACTGAAACAAGAAATTTTTATAGGGCCACAAATAAGATCAGTAATGGGTGACGAACATTTTAAGGAACTAGTTCACTGGAGAAACCAGGCTGGCAGTCGTTCAAAAATTTATGTTGCAATTTTCTTGGAAATCATAAAGCAGAAAACTATCATGATATAGTGACTGATCTTGTGGATTCATTCAAAGCTATGGGATGCAACATGTCTTTAAAATTCACTTAGACTCTCACCTAGACTTCTTCTCAGGAAATCTTGGGGCTGTCAGAGATGAGCATGGTGAGCGTTTCAATCAGCAGATTTCTACAATGGAACAAATGTACCAAGGCAAATGGAGTCATTCATATGCTGGCTGACTACTGCTGGACTATGAAGAGAGATATCCCAAATGCATAATATGCCGTCTTCAACGTTTATTTAAGCCAGAATGACATTTTTCTTTATTATATAGATTTACGTCAAGTACTGATTTCATAAAACTTTATACGTCTGTCACAAAAAAATCCTGCTATATGGAAGAAATGTAAATATATATTTAACATGAAAAATACTTCTAGATTCAGTTAATTTTGTTCTTGTGAAATAAAAAAGGTAGAAAAGTGTAATGGCAACATAAGCAACAGAAGGATAAATACCTCTTCACGCACATCGCGCTACGACGTCCGGGGTCCCGGGTTCGATCCTGGCCTGGGCATGGATGTTGTTAGTGTCCATACATCAATTTTATCAAATCATCACTCATCCTCATCTTCGCAAATTAGCCAAAAGTGGCACAAGAAGCGAAGTAAAATAAAGCAATTCAACCAATCAAAAAACCTCTTCAACCTGATCTAAGCAGAACATACAGATGATGACGTAAAATAGTCGTAAGCATTGACATAAGAAACCTTTAAGTGTTGATCCCTTCTTCATTTCAAAATCCGTTTCACATGTTTTACTTATATTTTGATGGAACTAGACAGCAAAAGAATGAAATTTCTCGTAGACGTGTAATAAAAGATAACATTTTACTTTAAACATAGCCACAAATGTATCCGAGACAAACGCATGATAAATTGGCCAAGTCCCAACAACGTTACGCATCCTAATGATTGAAGAGCGACAGTTTTGAAGGGGAGAGAGGGAACTCACAAATCTTTAAACAATGAGTCCTCTGACAATAAATGAATCAAACGTTCTCCCTTATACCGAGCCTGCTTTACGGAAAAGTCCTGGGATGATTTCAAAGTGTTGTCAATAGGATTTCTGCATAATTAACGACGTTAAAACACAGCAATGAATATGTATAGGCCATTTCTGGTGTTTGTAGAATGATTAAAGTTCCCTCTTCACAGAAGGGAGAAGGATTTCATGCTGAGTGACTGGCACAAGCAGACAGACGAGCTGGAGTGGTGACGCCGAACTGAGAGAGGAGAGAGATGAATTTTGACTTGGCTGTTTTCAGATGCATTCAAACATCCTTGTAAATAAACTTTCTACCAAAAACAAGCTGAAAAAAAGCACATTATTTTTCAATATAATTACTAACAGATTTCGAAGAAATTTATTTAGATCTGGGTCATTCCATTGTAACTGGTGGGACGCACAGACTACAATTTTTCGCATTAAAGTAACTATTCTATTGATAGTTAAGCAACATTTTTCTTACAGGTTCTGTGAAATGAATTATGAATCTAAACACTGTTGATTATACATAACTACCCTTAAAATACTTTTTTGCGGGTGGGACAGATAAACCATTTCCTCTTTACTTAATAAGAACTTTATTTTAATTTCAGTGAATTTTCAAATGATGAAAAATAAATGATTTAAGACAAATAGGGGATGAAATTGACCTTTGAATATTCTAGTAGAGTTGATGGCGAAGTGCAATAGTTAAAGGAGAAAATAATTGATTTTTGGTGCCTCGGGTGCGACACAATAGAAAACAAAAGTAAATTAAAAGTTAAAATAAACAAATAATATGTAAAATACCTTCTACTATTAACAAAAATATGTATAATGCTTGAATTTTTATCCTCACGACAATTTTAGATGTTGACTCACAAGACAGAATAAAATTCCAGCATAGAATTTAACTTTAAAACTTGAAATGCAGAAGTCACTTTGTCATGGAATGTCCCATGTGTGTTACCTTTCAGAATGCTGAGGCGACGTCCAAAATTCATGTCTCCATTTTTGTCAATGAGAAAAGTTTGGTAAATTCTAATTCAGATTCCACCTTGTGTAAAAATGTCAATCTGGATTCGAAGCGGAATTATATTTAAAAGTTGTATCCCAAGCGGAAATTCAGTCCTGATTACAAAAGGACGTCCCCATCTAATTCCTGTTGTTGCTACTGTAAATACAGGGTGTCCGGAAAAGTTTGCACCTCTTTCAAAACATTAAATCCCAGCCCCATGATGTGGTATGAACATTCTTCCCACAACAAAAATAAGTTAATCTCTACAAGTTTTGTTAACATACGTTACAAGTTTATATGTTTACATTCAGCCGACCTCCGTCACGGAGTGGTTATTCTTGCATGTTTTCAATGAAGACCGAGCGAATTTATTTGTCTGGTTCAGCCAGTGCCTGCACAAGTTGCCCCTTGTAAGCATGCAGTTACAAACGTCTAAAAATCCCATCTCATACAGTAGAGTGGGGCATTTCCAACTTACACTACGACTCGCTTTTCGATCTTAGTTCCTGGACTGTGCTGGAAAGCTTGCAGAATTCTCTCCACTGCCTCCAACAAACATGATGGACCATCAGTGCTTTTGCCATTGAAAGGGCAACCTTTCTCCTGGAATTATAGGTTGCTATATGCAACGCTTAATGGAGTTCTTATCAGGTGCATCAAAGCAAAATGACGCCAAAAACTGCGTCGAACTGTGATCACAGACATAGTTTTCGCATCTTATACTACACAAAACCCTCTCTGTTATTTGTTCACCGCCACATTGCACAAACAGTTCGCATGCGCACCGGCTATTTCAGGTTACACTTCTGCAGTCTAGTTGCAATCAGTGCTTGTTACATTACTCTTCCCACACTGGTTACCTACAACAAAGGAGAAGAAATAAGTGCAATCTTCTCCGGACATCCTGTATTATTTGTTGTGTTTATTTGGCCATGGCCAATAGTGATAATGCATGAATAACAATGAAGAAATTCATGTAAAATTCTAAAATTTATATGCATTTTGAATTTCACGTATCAATAACCCGATTCGTACAACACTCCAGTAATTTCAAATCCAGAAAACTAACAAATGTTAAGATGTAAAATTTTATGAATATCAAGACCCAGCAAACCGCAGATTAACACGACGTAAATATGTCGATCTGTTTTCAATAAATTAATATTGATGTTGCATATCCAAGTTAGAAATATGAAATTCGTTGAGTTGAAAGAACATCGCAAATTATTAATGTAATACGATATATATTATCACGGTTTAGCGGTTCATTTGTCTCTTCCAGTCACCAATCTATACCAGTCGATTCATAATAATAATTCATAAACTAATAGAAATTTTAAGAAAAGATAAAATGATAAAATGAAGTGTGTTGAAAGTCCAAGCTGTATCTATTTCTGAAACTTTAGTGTAGTTACATTTCTAGCTTAGGTGACTTAAAATTGCAACTGTCTAAAAGGTTCCAGGCAATCTTGTTAGGAATTATGACTACGTAATTCATGTAAAGCTCGTGAGATGATGATGGGCTTTTTCTACACCTTTCGCATCTTCCTTTGTGTGTTTAGCAGCTCCATGAATAGGGTTTCCCCTTACCTTAGCCAAAATGTGCTCTTATAATCAGTGCTCAAAGTTAGGGGGGTGCTTGGAAATGATATCCCCAAAGCTAGCAAAATTTTCGCAAATCATCTCCCCAGTTGCCTCATTCTATAGAAGTATCCCCTCAGCTAACTCCAAGTCTCGACCAAACACCCCTCAGCTAACATTTTTCCATTTCAAGATCTTCTTCTAATATGATTTACGTCCTCAGATAGTTAACAAGTAGCAAATCCTAAGTCAGATTACCTATCGTACCGTCAATGCTGGAATCCATTAGGATAAACCAAATTCTTGGTACAAACTATAACGGAAACTTTTCTCGGCAGACACTTATATTTGATCATCATCATCCTTAATTGTTTTGAAAGGAAGTAACTTTGAGGTTCAATCCTCGAATTTCTCGGATAAAATATATACCATAGCTTTTTACATGCCGATTTTCTTGCTTAACTACTTTCACCAATATTTCCAGGTTTATCTGATCTGAATTTGGTGTAGGCAAAGTAATAAGATTCATGATAACATGTATCTGCAGCTAAGATCTCCCGTGATTTGATTGCGATGATTTTTCCACTCTCCTCTCAATTGCAGTCCCACGTTATTTCTTATCAATTAGAAGCTCAGGAACTTGAGTAAGTGTTTCCCTTGATCTTAATATTATATTTTATTTCCTTTCTTTGTCACACGAAACACAATTCTTGATGTGTTTCCCCTTACTATGTGTCCATCTGTGAGTGTCCGTCTCAAGGGTTTCTTATCATGATTTGATGAGCAAGGACGACTTTCAGAAGACAAATGGGAGGATGGTTTTCGTAAGGCCTTGATATTGGTAGAATTAGCTCGACACATGCGATGACATTTTTCAGCCGATAAATCATGAATCTTTATTCTGAATCAAACTTTCTGCTCACGGCAGCACTGTACAAAACTGTCTATGTCTTGTGGTGAATGCATTTCCTCCACATATAATATATCTTCTCTGGTCCGTCTTCTGTTTTTACAGATTTTTACTATCCTGAGAGCAGACATTTCGGCTGTAGTAACTAATAACAAGCATACAAGTATGTTATGATGTTCTGAACACTCCCAAATGTTAACCTCATTTCCACGTACTTCACCTCAGTAACTGCAGTCCTGGAGACCAACGAGGCTCTGGCGTCTGAACCTTCGGCCAGCACAATCCTTTGTATAATGTTATTTGATTTGAGATTTCCTTTTTAAGTATACATTATGCACAGATAGGAAAATCCGGAGTGTACCTAAAGTTTAAAGTGGTATCCGAACCACTTTGTTCCTCCACAGGGTATCGAACCCGGGTCCCCTTGATCACAAGGAGACCACGTAACACTATGCTATCGGGGAGGCTACCTTTGCATGGTTGTATGTATTACTCATAAAAATATATGTGCTGAGTGCTCCAGTACCGCCTCGGTTTTTACCCTGGGTAAGGAGATTTTAGAGACACGCATGGTGATTTTTATACATTGTAAGGGGCTTGGCCTCATATAATATGACGGGTGAAAATAGCCTAAGTGCTGACGCATACAAACTTTTAATTTCAATCAATCCATAACATTCTTCCATGAACACCGGTAACAATTAAACAAAATTAATGGCTAGTTAATACAACAACAACTTAAACAACTATTGGTATAAATAATAATAATAATAACAATAACAATACTAATATAAATTATTATGATAATTATTAAATGTTATTGCATGTATATAACAATAATATGCTATTCAATAGTCAATACCAGTTACAATACGTGTAATTAAATAGGACTAAGGACACATGCTGGTAGAAGAATTCGATGCACACACTACATAATTCATTTGTTTTATATAAATTCTAAGGTGAAAACCAACAAGTGTAATATGTCAAATTAAAGATAAGCGTTTACGCTACAATGTTTGTTTGGAACATTTTCTTCTCAGATGCCTCCGTTATTAATAAATTAATGATAAATATAAAATTAATGGTAAAAAATACGATTTTGTTTTACTAATCCGTGGTTAACTACTTAAAGGTTGCTCCTATCGAAAAACTAAAGATAACATTAAATATAGAACATATATTAAGCTTTCATTTAAAAAAAAGTTCGTTAAGATCGGGACGTTACCCCCACACCCCCTATACGCCTTCATGGCGTGGTGCTAAGCACAGGGGAACACTTTACTTTTACTTTTTTTTTTTTAAGATCGGGACGTTGGTTTAAGAGATATAGTCATTTTTCAAATGTCAACATCCGCCATCTTGAATTGGCCGCCATTTCTATTAGCCACCACTTTGAGATGGCAAGCATGTTTTTTTGTATCCTTAGACACCCATTTAACTGTGGTATAAAGGAAAATTAGTAACCCCAAATTACACCAACATATTGGCTGGCCCATAGACAAGTATGTGGAAGAGAGGTTGACACCTGGGTGCCTCGCGAAAACCCTTAAACCCCACTCAGGTATGAGAAATTGTTAGTGTCATGAGGCTGGAAATTGTAAGAAGGCTGACCGATACCGACACCATTCGTAAAAAACGAAACATGAATGACCTAACTCTTTTGAGACTTTCTGAGATCAAGTCGATATCGCCTACACGACTTCATAAAAGAAGAATAAAATTAGTGTTGCCCACGAGACGAGACTTTGTCCTGTCTCGTCTCGTGGAAATGCTGTTAAATGCTGTCTCGTCTCGAAAATATTCGTTTCTCTCGGGACACATGATCAATCTCGTCTCGTCTCGAATTTTTAAAAGCCTGTCCCGTCTCGTCCCGTGGGCAACACTAAATAAAATCCAAAGTATTTGTATATTTTACGCAAACCGACATTCTTTAACTACTAAACTACTTGCAAAAGAGACAACTGACTTTGAGATATTAAAATTTCAATTCATATAAATGTTATTTTTTAACTACTCTCATCACTAATTTCATTATTCGTACTTAGCAAGACAAAATTTACTGATTATAAATCCTATATCCTATAAATAAACTTGACCTTGATCATGACCTTGCACCTGTTTAGGTCATGAAGTTAGAATCACTCACTTAATTCTAATCCATTTTACTCAGAATCTTCTTAGAAACGTACTTTAGTGGGTTTATTGCATTTTGCAAATTTGTGTTACTTATTAGAAAATTTATATCTTATCTTATACCTATCGATTACTGAAAATGAAGATATAAAGAAAATAATTTAGTAGACTGGTAGATCTCGAGTACTATCTTACCGCAATACAAACTATCTGAATCCATCCGTCCGTCTGTCTATGTAAGTCAAACAATGAAAAGTCAACAATGATTTACTATATTTAACTCTAGCTTACCCATGCCGTACGAGAAACTTTCTTATCTGAGAGGGGGGGGAGGGCCCACGGGCTGACAGGCTCACGCTTTTTTGTATCTATAAAATTCAAGAATCCATTTAGTTGCTGAATTACTGCTTCCTTTGTTGATTATACCAATATAAGTGCAGTTATTTATTCATTCTAATAATTACAAAAATTACCATCATTAATAAAAAATAATAACGTATGAGTATAAAACGCATATTTTATCATTCACTAAAAACCACGAAATCCATATCAATTTTTCATAAATCATTTTTTTTATGCAGGTGCAGTTATATATTAATTATAATAATTACAAAAACCTTAATTACTAACCAATTCTATACTGTCACTGTCATGAGTGTCACGAATAAGACGGATTCAAAGGGGGGTGCCTGATAGGTTTACCAAGTGAATTTTTCCTCCTATATGTTTTTATGAACAAAAGTAATACCTACATAAATATTGAGAATACCCTAGGGAACAATGTAATTTATTTTCAACTTTTTATAAAAAAATTCAGTGAAAAAAATCGAAGGACTCGTATAAGCCAAGGTTAATCTTCCATTCCTCAGAAATAAGTAAAGCTATAATACATCATGGAACTAAAATATCTATAAATTACCAATGCCATGCTATATAATTTATGATTAAACTTGATTGGCAGTTGAAACAATGAAATAACAATTTAATAATAGTTGATTATTCAGAAACTGCCATAGATGCAAGAATAAAATTTACGCTATTTCATATCTCATTGTAGTTTAATACAGGGCGGGAAATAACCTTTTGCTAGGGGTCTGTTGGAAAAAGTAACAATAATTAAGAAATTATGGTAATACCAAATGTTTACTACGACAATTGTGGTTACAAAAACAGAATTAAAAGTTAGTTCACGACAAAGCACCTTGCTTCAAGGCAAATGCTACCCAAGACCTTCTTCGGCGAAGTGGCATTAACTTGTTCAGCAGTTCTGAATGGCCGGGTGCATCACCGGACCTGAATGCAGCGGAGCACTTTGGGGCTATTCTGAAGGACGCAGTTGAGTCCTTGATGATAGTGGAACGTAGACCGGACCGCTATTCCCGGGCAACACTCCATCTGGAACAAGTCCTCCGTGACAAGGAATGGAATACGGACTTGTTTGCGAATCTTCTGAGCTCCTACCCTGATCGTCTTCGTGCTGTGAGAGATGCAAACGGAGGACATACTAACTTTTAATTTTGTTTTTGTAACCACATTTGTCGTAGTAAACATTTGGTATTACCATAATTTCTTAATTGTTGTTACTTTTTACTGTGGACCCCTATCAAAAGGTTATTTCCCACCCTGTACTAAGCTAATTGGTCTGTTCTATCGAGAGTCTTTTAGTAAAATAATATTAATTTCTAATTGTACTCATCAAACATGTCGCGCATTTTGGAAGACTTGCGTATACGCAAGTCTCGTCAATTTCAGAGTCGTGGAATTACTTAGGTTTTAAGTATGACGCAAAAATGCAAAATTAGGAAGTGTTTTTCCCCAGCACCGTGTAATAGGAGCTATTACATAACGAGGAAGCGGACTGGTCAAAGAATTAGGTTTCTGTCTCGCCCATTTCAACGCTTGTACTGCAGCAATACAGGACATAATCCTATTGTGGCTTGTCCAGTGTTGAATTGCTGCAACCTAAATCAACGTGTAATGCACCAACGGAAAGAAGAGCATAGGAGTGCCGAAGGAAAGGAGGGGGGGGGGAGAGAATCGCTAGTATGTTTTTCCCTCAGAATTATGGCGTCATAAACCCCGTTGACCCGCTCCACGGGTCGTAAACTGAGCAAGATCCAAGCGCCTTGCAGCTGATAAATTACTGCTCTCGGTTCGCGAGCTAAGCCTTCGCGCAAATCAGGCCCTGCAAATTATAACCTCGTGAAATGCTCTGTCTTACAAATCAGAATCCTACCATTGAAGTGCCGGAGAGCTGCATTACTATAAATAATTCGAACGCCTAATTTGTGACCCGAGCTGCTGTCGTTTACGTCCCTACCTGGCGGTCGTCCTCTACCACATTCAATTGTTTACCTTTTCTTCTTCATTCTTATTTCTTCTCCCTAACCTGTTTCCCAGGTTTGAGCCACGACTGCAGAATAATTCTGCGATTCCCTATGTCAAGCAAGTAGACTTGCATATCTAGAGTTGAGATGATGTAGATCCCTTGCCCCCCAACAGAACTGTAATATCTTCAATTTCAATGTTGAGTCCGTTGCCACAGAACTAGATGTTATTGCCTAAATGGCACTGAAGAAAGGCATACTTGAAACATCTCCCATCGAAGTAGTTGATCAACTGTTTTTCCAACTACAAAGTGTCCTATTTCTCTATTATGTACTCAATGCTGTGACTGGCCAATCGGAAACAGCCCTCAATCATGTGAAAAAGATGTTTACCCTGAAGAATCCAAACCGACTTTAATCATGTCAAAATCCATTTACCGGCTACAGCTGAACTTGATAAATTCGACCTACATTTAAACGAAAATAACTTTATACGAACTTCCCATAAGTCACTATGCTTACACGGTTTGTAGCAAGACTAAAACATGATAATTGGACATTATCCATTATCTTATGCTTTTACTTATACTTTTTGTAACACTATACGTTTCGAGGGAGCATCTGTAGTCTCGTCTTTAGGTAGGCACATCTCTTTAAGCCGGTGGTCGGGATCGAACCTACGACAGACGTGGAATTTTACAACAAATCAAATACTCCACGGCACACCGGCAAAAATAAATTTGTTACCATTAACAGCTCCCATAGATATACTAATAAAGGGTGCGACAGAAATAGTTAGACGATGTTTTTTTGCAAAATTATTACTTTAATGAACTTTTATTAAAAAAACATTTATATGCCAAGAATTTGCATACAAAAGCATTACATATGGTAATTACTTCTTGAAAATTATTTCACTGAGGTGTGCACCATGGGTAGTCAAACAGATCTCTGCACGTCGCCTCAGCGCACTCACAGCTCGTTGCACCATGTTGAGCGGGGTTTGTTGGATTGCAAGTTGAATTGAGTCACGCAAATCCTGTAATGTTGCAGGTTTATTTGCATACACTACTTGCTTCAAGTAACCCCATAGGAAGAAGTCACATGTCGATAGATCCGGCGAGCGTGCAGGCCAAGGAACATTGCCGCGACGAGAGATAACTCTTCCAGGAAACATCCTCCCAAGAATGTTGATTGAAGCATTTGCTGTGTGTGACGTGGCTCCGTCTTGTTGAAACCACACCCGTGTAAGGCGACGCCGTCTCAGTTCTGGGAGAACGAAGTTTTCGAGCATGGCCACATATCGAGCGCACGTGACAGTTACGGTGTCACCATCCTCGTTCTCGAAAAAGTATGGTCCAATAATTCCATCAAAAGAGACACCACACCATACTGTTACTTTAGGGCTATGAAGGGGCACTTCATGCAGCAACCTTGGATTCTTGTTTGCCCAGTAACGGCAATTATGCTTATTCACACAACCATTAATGTGGAAATGAGCCTCGTCTGACATGATTAACCTGTGCAGAAAGTTAGGGTTCTCATTAGTCATTTGTAACACCCAATTACAGAAGTGAACGCGTTCATTGAAATCTTGAGGGAGTAACTTGTGAATCATCTGAATTTTGAATGGGTGGAAATGTAGGTCCTGGTGTAATATTCGCCGCACACTCCTATCTGAAATACCAAGTGACACAGCATGCCTACGAGCTGAACGCCTCGGACTTTGTTCCAATGCCTCTCGAACCATCTCTATGTTTCCTGGTGTCCTCACTGTACGATGACGACCTGGGGATTTCTTTGATGTTGCAGACGCTGAAGCTCGGAAATTCTTCACCCAATTAAGAATAGTTTGTCGTGTCGGTACTTGTCCATTTCTACCAATGTTAAAATGACGCCTGAACTTACGCTGCGTAATTGTTGCAGAGCCTTTGTTCTTCAAAAAACACTCCACAGCGAAAGCGCGATGTTCGTTCGGCCAACGCTCCATGTCTACTGACGGAAGGATTACGTAATACTTAAAATACGGCGCATGCGCAATGAACATTTGACCAAAACTACATGCGTACAAAATGCTTTGAACCACTTTACAAAACAAAACCAACAATGAACACTTTATTTATCGGGATACGTTTTTATGTTCATTTTACATCGTCTAACTATTTCTGCCGCACCCTTCAACAGCATGGATTTATTTCTGAAGAAAATGAATTTTGGATCATTACATATGAAATTATACAACAGAAGTTATAGCGATTTTCATACACGTCCAAAAACGGTAAAATCACCTCGCGGGACAAATTATAAATGGTCGATATATCTATACGCAAGCCTAAAATTTCGATTTTGAACTAGTGTTGTCCACGGGACGAGACGGGGCAGGTTTTTTTTAAAAATCGAGACGAGACGAGATTGACCATGTGTCCCGAGACAAACGAATATTTTCGAGACGAGACAGCATTTCCACGAGACGAGACAGGCAAAAGTCTCGTCTCGTGGGCAACACTATTTTGAACACTTGACTGATATTCAAATAAGTCATTAATATTTCTAAAAGTTATGATCCGAGAAGGGTTGTTTCGAAATGGTATGAAATGGCCCTATTTCAAGTAGTTCCTCACCACTACACACACGTGTGCGCGCGAGCGAGCGTGCATGCATGCGCAAAATGTTATCAATATTATGTATAATGCTCGACAGATTTCCTGATAAGCAGCAGTCAGAAACAGTGTTGCCAGTGTAGCATACTTTACACTAAAAAAACCCAAAAAATATGGAACATGGAGGACATATTTTTAAAAAATTCTCCCCGGTTACGCACAAAAATATTGCAAAGTCTGATTACACATCATGTACATAAGTACAGTAACTAAAGACTATATTGTACAATTTTCAGAAATTTTGAGATGGGTGTTTTTGAGAAAATGATTTCTAAAAAAGGGTCAAAATGTAGCTACTATTTTCATTTTTTACAAATAATTTTCTACATAACGTTAGAAGTTAATGCAGAAATGGCATTGCAAATAGTTAGTCCACTGCTCATATTATATTATCCCAGCAAAACTCATGTTCTGTGGTTCTTTAGTTTTTCAAAAATAAATTTAGAACTTACAAAAAAATTCAATTTTTTGTATTTTGATTTTTAATTTTAGAGTTGAAGAAGGTTTCATAAATGTATTCCTTAATAAGATTTAGGAAGTACTTTGAACAAGCTTTCAAACAAAGGAAACCTTAAGTCTGTACCATTTTTTAGTTTTTGAGTTATGGTGGTTTAATATTGCATTATTTTCGTTGCGTAAATTTTTTTTATCAAATAGTGTCTTTCTTCGTGAGCTTGTAACAATGTAACAAATCAACAGAAAATCAATTTATTTTTGGGCATCTATCATCTGGTCCTTTAACATATAATTTTTTCAGCCGCTTTTGAAATTTGAAGGTGACACATTTATTATTAATTGGAAGCGCATATGAGACGATGTAATGGCGAAACATTTATCGAGTCAGGCGCAGTCAATATGGTTTAAAGTGGTGCATCGAGTCATAGTCACGGCGGAAAGAAATCACAAGTATGTATTCAGTGATTCTCCGAATTTTCAAGTGCCAGACACCCTGACCCACAAGCTCACAAAATGTACGACTGCCGCTACAGCGTGGCCGAAGTTACGAACCATGTTGAGCCGAATATGTAACATTATGTTTCCAGAATTCCACTTTTCCCACCAACCAAGCAACGGACAGTTCAGTTAATCTCCCATTATCTGTTGTTTTAGTTCCCTTGGGAAACAGTCACAATTACAAGGGCTTCTGTGTAATCTTACAACAAGAATACGAACGTATGTCACACTATGCAAAAATTCTCAGTGTACTATACAACTGGATGTATTATCATTGTAATATATTTTCTCATGTAGCCTACTTCATGTACTTGTAAAAGTGCAATAAATGAAAGTAGTGGTAAACGTCGTCGCCTTGCAACCAAGGGGTCCCGGGTTCGACACCTGGTGGAGGCACATTTCGCAGTGGCTCGGATGCCACTTTAAACTGCAGGTCCAGTCCCGATTAGAGTTTCTGTGCACAAAGTACGCGTAAGAAACATTTAAGGTTGCTGGATGGTGAAATCCATTCAGTATCGGAAAAATTGTGAGGAACTCTTAGTAGAAACCTGTTTGGAGAAAATTTTGAAATCACAAGATATTTTTATCTTTAAAGGAGCTTAAAATGAAAAAAAAAAATAAAACGTTGTCTTTCATTCCAAAGTTATAGGGAAAAAAACAGATTCCAGAGTTCAGATAAAAATCAAACTTACTCGTCTGACAGACAGCAAAGCAATCAGGACCTAAATCTTGATGCCGCCGTTGAAGTTGGTGTAATTACATGATTTGAGTTAAAGTCCTTCAGCAGGAAGTCGGCGGGAGTGATTCCTGCGCCGCCGCCGCCGCTTGGTAATGGCAGCTGGAAACCTCTCATTTCCATGTATATGACGCCTCAGCTTTGCAGCCCATGTTCTTGGTACAAAAGATCCCCGGAGAGACCTACATCATTTCGTCTTCACGGTAGTTCGACTCGAGGGAGGAGTCGGCCGGATGAGTGCCTCGCTCAGAAGAGACACTTAATTGCATGTAGCTCTGTTGACACGGACCGCGTTTCCACCAAAGCGGGGTCAGTTCTTTGAAGATGATGGAAACGCTGTACCAAGGAGATGGTTCCGATACAGACATTTCAAGAAGAGTCTTTCCTGTGCTACCGTTGTCGAATTGAAAGTCATGAAAGCACTTACTGTAACTGAGCAGTTACTTTAGCACCGCACCGTCAGGCATTGGCGGACTTTGCGGGAGGAGTAAGTGTTCTTCCCAAAAGGGATGATACGAATTATGGAAAGTATTGATAGCTTAGAACGAGCTTAACGAGTAGGTATTTAAAAATAAATTCCATAGAAAAAAAATTGGACCTAAAAGGGATGAGGAGACAGGTGAGTGGAGAAGGTTACATAATTTAGAACTGCATAATGTGTACTCATGTTCAGATATTATTAGAATAATTAAATCAAGAAGACTTAGATGTGTAAGCCATGTGACACGAATGGGAGAGGAAAGAGGAGTTTACAGGATTCTTGTTGGGAAACCTGATGGTAAGAGACCTGTAGGAAGGTCAAGACGAGGATGGAGGGATTAAGTTGAGATGGGCCTAAGGAAATCGGTAAGAATGGAAACGATTGGATTGATCTTGACCAGGATAGGAACAGATGAAAGGCTTGTGTTGCTGCAGCCATAAACCTTCAGGTTTAAGAAGGTTAGAGAGTTAGTTTATATTTCAACGAGCAAATAATGTTTGAGTAAACGTTTTCCTGATAGTAAAAGAAAAATAACAGAGTTTAGCGCAAATACTAAGTTTACTAGACAAATAAGTCGACACGGGAAATCGAATCTGTGGCTTGTTTGTTGCAAGACAATTACGTTAACTGATGGACACAAAGCGAGAGCATTGTAGGGAGTCTAATATTTTATTATGTTTGTGACAGTTTCTCCTGAAGAAATGAAATCTCATGCTTAACAATTTCTATAAACATTGTTAATCCAAATAACATAGAACGACTTCTATTTCACAGAAATCTAGTAATGTTATAACCGCATAATCAAAGGGCTCTGGATCGTTCCCAGGTGGACGTACAATGTACAGCCACCGGCAACAAGGATGGGATACCTACATTCTTAATTCTTGCCTGTATGATGTTATGTATGTTACCTAACTGTACGGCGGTAGTAGTAGAACTTGCCATTGAAAATTTGCTACAAAAATTCACTCATCGCCGTAGAGTTAGGCAACACACGTAACGCACTGCAGGGAAGAGAGCATTTCAGGATCCAGGTATCCCATTTTTATTGCCGGTGACTGTACATTGGTTCGGATGCCACTTTGAAGGTCAAGTCGCGATTAGTTTATCTGACCACAAATGGAATCCAAAACGAATTCTGTAATTATTCTTGATCCGCCTATGCCTATAATCGTGCCGTCAGTCAGCAATGTTCAAGGAGACGTGTTATTTTTAGGGGTAGTTTGCGGTGGAAAAGTATTTTGATCGATTACCTCTTGTTTTTCGAATTTGTAAGTGTGAACATTTTCATGAAAACTCGTAAATAAATTACATTGTTCTCTAGAGTGTTCCCAATGTTTCTGTAGTACTTTTGTTCATAAAATCATAAAAGTAATATACAGAATTTTGTAGAAAGCAATGAGAATACATCATTGGAGCAAGAACGTGACATATATAAGCATTTTCTACAACAAAGTCTTGCGTTTCCTAGGAATGAACTTAAAATTTTAGGTAAGACTTAAAATTTTACTTTGAAGCACATACACGAGCAACCATAAAGTATATAGAAAACGGTGTGTTGATAGCGACGGAGAACATCTCGTTCCCAGGATGACACTGAAGGCGGCGATCGGGTGAGGAGATCCAAGGATCCTCGTCGACGACCCAAAGGTCCTATAGGACGTGATGTGGCTCATCCGTGCGACCAGGTACTCTAACAGCGTGAGTTTTTGTTGCGGTCTCTCTGCCATCTACGTGGCGGGGTTCCTCAGCTCCAGAAGCACCCAAATGTGATGTCTCCGTAGTCAGCGACGTGTTCTTCAGGGTCCTCCGACGGCTCATCCCCTGCCACCACTAAGACTTCCAGAGGAGGATTCGGTTCTGGAAGCCTGACCGGAACGTCGAGTACAAAGAAGATTCGCGAGTGTGACTCGTGAGGAAGAACCACGATAGTTGGCACTCCATGCACAGGGGCGTCGCTCTGGTGGCCATTTGGATGTTCTGCTACAAGAGCTGTACTTGAAATTACTGTCATCAACATGAGTTCTCCAATGAAGAGATCATCAGCGTTGGCGCCTTCAACGGAATCTGGTCTTTGCTTCGCTCTAAAGAAGACATGACTTCACGTTTTTTCGCTACAAACAACTCCCGAGCGCTGTGAAGACCAGCTTCACTGCAGAAAGCCCAGCATCACATAAACTAGTGGATAGACTCAATTTTCATCTTAAACTCTTCTATATTCTGTAATAGAAACATTTGAACAGCGTATTTTCAAGAAGGAAGGGACATTCTTCTAATTCGTAAGTGCTTCCTGCTGAGATTGATTCCCTTACGCTCCTTTATATTTCATCCCACAGAAAGTTTTTTTCCATCTTCCCTTCTATTCTTCTTATCTTACCTTGTTCTTTCATGTACTTCTCTTCTTATCCTTTCTCCAATTTCTTCTCTTCTCTTTTCCTTTTTTTATTTTGTTCTTGTGCTTCTGTTTGTTATAAATAAATACAATCGTAAACGAATATTGCATTTCATTATTGTAAGATATTTATTATAAGCTAATCACTGGCAGTGATGTGTCATATACCATAAATCTACATATACTTTACCGGTTATACTTTGTACTGATTTCCCACTCCTTAACCCTTCAAACGAACTCAAATATTCTTCTAAATTTACTCGGTACGAAGTTGAATCGATTACATTAAATATTTTGTAAAAAAGTTGTAAATTTAAAATTTTACAAATTGAAGTTTGCATAAAACGTGTGTGAGCTATGTTTCATAATATAAATATTAAGTTTCTGAAAAATCAAAAAGGTATTGTTTTGAATTGTGCACCCCTTTTACAAAGATGTAACAAGTTGCAGCCCCGCTATGTTAAATTAATTTAATATTTCTTTCAACGTTTTGCACTCATTTTGAAACATGGCCACAGCCTTTAAATAGTATTTCATGAGCACCGATCAACTAAGCTAACCAAGTAACACAATGCGATATAATAAGTTTACATGATCATCTTTCGATCTCGTCATCGAAGTCCCCAGGTTTCGGGCTCTGGCCTCTGGGATGGTTGTTGTTTCTGTGTTTCCCTTCAACCATTTAATCTAATCATCACTCATCGTAGCAATTAGCCAAGAGTGGCAGAGAAGCGATGATAATAACATCAATACAAATAACTCTACGGTACTTTGAATTATGTTGATAGGGAGAAGAGGTAACTGTATTTTCGTGCTTACCTCAATAAGATCCTTTAAACTGCAACTGCAGTCTCTTTTGTCAAATTAATTGGGTGGGGGGGGGGGTGGATACGAGGGTACAATTTGGATCGGAGCGTGTATGGGGTTCTGTAGTCCTTTAAAAATCTGGGAATAGAATCTCTCCCACGTACTACACCCTGGAGCATCATAAGATACGTGTTTGTTCTCTCATCACCATTCATTCTCAACTTCGCGAATAGACAAAACTGGCAGAAAAAGGAAAAGAATGCAAATCGGTTTCATAAAGAAGGATCAAGCGGATACATGAAAATATGATAAAATATGACACCACAAGATCGATCTTTAACTAAGATCTGAACCTATTTGTTTTCCAGTCCACAGATTCGTATGCTTTCAGTACAGAAGTATGTATCAGGTCATTATAATCATTGAATGTAAATTCTATTGTGCTTCAAGTTCACTATTTCGAATCTTAAAGCCTATGAAGCGCCTAAAATGTTCTCCAAAAGAGGCACAAAATAATGTTTTAAGTCTCGGGAACTTCGTTAGAAAATTTCATGTGGATCAAAGATGCACGAAATACAGGATGTCCCACATAAAACCGGTACGCATCATATGTATCGTTCATCCTGTATTTTCGGGTTGGGATTTTTCTTTGCAGTCGTGTTTACGTGTGTTTCCTCTTTCCTTCCATTTCATTCTATTTTTTCTACCTCTGTTTTATATCTCTTGGTTTCTTTTTCTCATTATCTCCTTTTCATTCACGGTGGTCGCAAAAATGCCGCGCGACACTTTCGCAGAGTCTGACTATCCTAGAAATTATGCAAAATTGAAAATTTATTTTTATTTTGCACAAATTTTGAACGAAAGATTATATTTTGTGATTACATAATATCCACTTTAATATTCTGATTTAATCATTGAATATTCTAAAGTAAATTTCTTCGTAAATCGATGCATATAATTGGAGAAGAATATTTACACACCAATATTGATCAATATTTTGAACAAATTTTAATTATTGCAAATTTCAAGTATCGGTTTCGGGGAGAATCGGTAAGAATATCGGCATCGGTATCTGTTCAAAGTGGTATCGGTTCAGTCCTAATATATATATTTCTCCCTCTTTCCTCGTTTCTTTATCTACTTATCTCTTTCTTCCTGTCGTCAAAGCAATACAAGTCCATTAAATTTTGAATACTAAATTTTGAAATTTCCATTATTGATAATATTAGAAGTCCATTTCTAATATGGACTAATTTTTGGCTATTCTCGAAGATGAGGATGAGTATTGATATGATGAAATTGATGAAGGGACACTCACAAAGAACTGCCATGCCTAGTCTTGAATTCGAACCCGTGGCACCTGTCGTCGTAGCGCGCCACGGAGGTCATCACTCCTGACGTGAAACAATTCATTAACAGTCATTAAAACACTCTTATGTGATTTTCAAGGAAAGAATAGCTATTTTCTCGAAAGCAACCAAAATCGCGCAGTTCCAGTTGGGAGGAACGAATTTCAGTCGGGTATCTCAGCTCACAGAGAATCAATATTCTAACCTGCATAGATAAACAATACATCATGCTGTAAACATCGATATTTTACAGATTAGAGTATAATTTTCCAAAAAATAAGGTTGCAGGGCTGAAGTAGATGATTTGATTTCATTTTATTTTTGTTATTTACCATTGCTTTCCTGCCACTTTTGGCTAATCGTGACGATGAGGATGAGTGATGATGTATGAAATTGATGAGGAAACACTCATAAAGAACACCCGTGTCCATGCCGGGATTCGAACCAGGACCACTGGTTGGAGTGAATGGTTATTATTGTATGTCGTTTTTATAATTTCTCCCATTGTGTAAACTGAACGAACAAGGATGAGGAATAAATGGAATGAAAAAAAACAAAACATATGCTCTCGGATTCGATCCCACAATAGCGGGTCAACATTTACAACTGTAGGTCTAGATCCGATTAGTCTATCATGAGCATAAAGTGGATTTAAATCAAACTTTAAAAACATATACTATATTGTCGAGCCTGTTAAACATGGTGATAAAAGACGGAACATTTGAGTCTTCAAAAATATTAGGCTTAATAATAATTCTGGCAGTTTGGAGGGGCGATCGCCCCCCTTGGATCCGCACCTGATATTGCGTGATGGGAATAATCTTTTGGAAACCGAACGCAACCACGAAACCTGGAGTAACGACTCAAAGAGTTGCAAACCAAGGGTTCCTCTACAACATGGCAACCACGAAAGGCACCGTCCTTAACAACACTTGATGCCTAAGTAACCACCCTGCCTCGTCCACCGGAGCCCTCCTTTTCCAATGCAACTGTTTATTTTTCATCGCCCTGTTATGCTTTCCTTTTCTATCTCTGTTTACTCCGACGGGCATAGTCTGGGGTCGTGGGAGAAGCTGCCTTCCGTGCATTTCCCAGCTCTGTTTGTTTTCCCTTCGCCAGATCAAAGGCCCTGCACAACTAATGGCGGCAGCTGCTGAATTAATTAAGATTTGCCAGCGACACTTCCTCCAGGAGTAATCTCTTCTGCTATTTCGAAGCTGCCGGATGGAATCGGTTTCCGGGAGAAATCGAAATGAGAAAAGGGAAAGAGGAAAAACAATAACAGGGAGAAAAAGTTTTCCTGCGAAGGAAATCACCTCTCTCCCTTTCTATCCTTGTACTCTTTAAATTGGGATCCTGGAAAGAAGTTTCGGGGTCTTGCTCAGCAGTCATCTATGGTGATCGTAAAGAAAGAAGAAGTCGAACTTAAAAAGAAAATTCAAAAGCAGGAGCATTAGAATGAATTTTAACTGATATGGATTCGAATTACCATTCTTCCCAATATGTGGGACTACACCCAGGTGCTATTAATGTGATCTGACCTCATAATACAGTGCGTTCGATTTGGCTCTGGGCCGAGATAGTGAACGACTTTGAACCACTCTTGTAACACAGCTTAGTACTCTTTATGCAATATAAATATAATTGTCTACATGCTAAAGATATGTGCGTAAAAAATGTCGGCATCTGCGCCATATCACGCCATGTCACGCCATGTGCAACGAAAATGTCGGCATCTGCGCCATATCACGCCATGTCACACTCTATCTCGGCCCAGAGCCAAATCGAACGAACTGTACATCTTATATACAAAGATCACTTCAATCCCTATGCCCTCATTACAGACATTCGAATATTTATTATACAATTTGTCAGCTATTTAGTTCGTTTCTATTGCATTCCGCATTTTACATTAGTTTCGAAATGTGTTATTCTCTCGTTTATGACGAAAGACACATATCAATTTATGGTTTTGTAATTTCAACATACTTATTGTTAATAACAATCATTGCGAAACTAAGTTTCGAGATCACAAAATGTAGAATACTGTAATTGGGCATTTCTATGTTGCTTTGGAAATAAGTAAGTAACCATTAGTGGATAATGCATTTCAAAAAACGGCGCCTTGGCAAGAAAACGATATTTGTGTGTCTCTCATTTCCACGATTTTCACTATAAACTTATTATGTTAGATGAATTATGTCAACTTACTTTTACATGTTAAGTATATAGTACTATTCAAATTAAAAATTTTGCAATTCCATTATAATTTTAATTATTAGTGCGTTTTATCTTTAAAATTTTCAAAATATCGTTTGCTGTAATTTGCTGTACTTAGTAATCTTTGTATTGTTGACAGAAACACCAGACTTGGAAACCTTTAGGGCCACAGAACTACCCGCGTAATTCATTGATGGACATTAATTGGTAGTTGACTATAAGAATGTAGTTATTACAATAGTAGCCATGATATGCGCTATTCTGAGAAATTTTGCACTGTACGTTGGTCAAATTTGCTTCTTAATTTTTACGCTCTCCCACTATCCCAGAATACAGATCGCTGACAAGATTCTATGTTTGAGTATAGGGTTTCAGTTTTTTTCTTTGTTTAAGTCAACTTTATGCACAGATAGGCTATTTCGGACTGAAGCTATAGCTTCAAGTGGGAACTGAATCATCGTGTTCCGACTGGATATCGAACCCTGGCCTTATTAATTACACGACAACGTTACCTCTACGACATCGGGTATTCTTAAATGCTTGCCATACTAGGTTAGAAGCGTTACGTTTTTACTACTTGGATTGCTTTTTGGCAGTATTGGTTGCAGAGGCGCCGAAACCGGGGGGGGGGGGGGGGCAGGCCCCCCACAATTCTCGTTTGGGCATAATGTATAACTTTTAACACGATTTCCTTTTGTAACAAAATATTATTTCTGTGATGAACATTTCATAAATTATGTGGGAAATTACGCAGAATTCTAGTCTGGAATGAGCATTTTATCCTTTTCATAATACACAGTTAGTTAATGAAAAGGCATGATATATTATGATTATGTGCAAGAATAGAGGAAGAAACATGGGAATGCTGTAGCACTTGTGTTCTTGAGTGAGTGAGTCCATCGAAAATTAGGTGCCTCTGTTTTCCACACAAATGAAATCTACTTTTAACTTCCATTGTCGATGTATCGGTTACCCAGTGACGTAGCAATAGGGGGTAGATGACATTACCCCCAACCTTGGACGGAAATAATTTCTACTGTGTCAAACATTGAAGTAACAAAAGCAAGGCTAGCAGAATCTAAGAGTAGCAGGACAAAATTATACTCACGATGGAATTAGTTTTCACATATTTCTTGCATTTTTTTCTTCCAGACGGCCAAGGGCACCTGCTGGGAAAGGGGGGGGAGGCATAGAGGGGCAATTGCAAATCCTAGATGTCAAATTTTATGCAAATAAAAATACATACACTTCGCAAAATTTTCTTGTTCGCTTCGCTCGCAATGCCTACTGCTCTTATTAATTTCTTCGTCTCGTTCAGTTCAGAGCCATAGCCAGGGAACGGAGGGAGTCGGCTCTGCGCGCCGAACAATCTAAATTTAAAAAGTTGTAAAAGAGAGAATGCCATGCTGTCCTATTAAATCAGTATTGTTTGTATTTTGCAATAATTTGGATCCAAAAATTTTCTTCCTCCCTTGGCTCGCAACGTCATTCTTTTCTGCAATGTATTGTAAATTACCAGAGTGAGAAGTAAGACCAAATATGTACTTCAGACTGTTGCTGTTTAACATATGACAATAAAATTAATACATTGTCATAATAACATTTGAAAATGGTTAGGCTAAGTTCAGAGTTCCACATTTGTGCAATAGTTATAATAATTTTGGTCATATGATTGCTCAAAATTTATTCATAAAATGCAATTAAGTGTCTGAAATTACTATTTAAACTAATTATATTAAATATGAATTTTAAAAAGCTCATTTGTATATCATGACAAAATTATCAAATTGTGCAATATTTTGGATTCATATTCATAACAGTTGTTTTTGACCGACAATATGAAAAACAAATATCTTCGGTCATATGTGTTCTTTCAGACAAGCAAGATAAGATACATTCAAATTTATAATTAATTTTATAAAATTGTGCACATTTGCATAGGCATCACGGTTTATATACATAGGTCAACTCTTTAAAATTGTTCAATGTACGTATAATATGATGTCATTCTTGGTATGTTGTATCAACATTCAAAAAACGGTAATTGTAATCACTAGATAAGTATATTGTAATATACATTGCAAAATAGGTGTAACAGCAAATATGTACATTTACTTTACAAACATTCAAGCTGTTAAGCACTTATTGATAAAAATATATAACAAAAACAATTGAAGATAACACATACTAAAAAATCTTGTTGAACTAGTTGCTCTGATACTAGTTGTCTGTGACTTTAGAGTTATCTCATGATGGATGGAAGATAAGTAAAAATGTAGCTATTGGTGAAGGATTGATATTTGTATAAATTTTGATATTTTGAAAGATTATACTTTGCAAGTTAATCTTTAATACGTAGTTTGTTTAAACTATTTAGATACATTTTTGTTCATAACAAAATCTTGAAAATACTTTTATAATGGCATAACCTTTAAAAAGATTTGGAACTTGTGAAAAGTGCCTAGTTTAAATTTGAAGCAGGAAATTATTATCTGCTTGCATCTGCATTATGAAGCTAGTAGATGAATGATGCATTACCGCAAATGGATGTTTTGAGAAATAAGACTTAAAGTGAGAGAAATATCTTCTGCATTTGGGATGTGAATTAACCATATGTGGAGTTTTAAAAATTGAAGAATGGAAGCCATTTTGTAAACCTGGTTGAAGAAATTGACATATTGAGTAGGCCTATACTCAGATGTAGAACTAATGCATGCTAAAATATAAGAACAAGACTTACTCTATCTCAAAAGGAGATAATATAGAAATATTTTCCTTATATAAATAACATTTATATGTTATAAATGTTCTTGTCAACAAATGCATAATTTGATGCTGTTGTAACTTTTGTTTTTCCTAAACTAACTAACTAACTCTCTAGCCTTCTTAAACCCGAAGGTTCATGGCTGCAGCAACACAGGCCTTCCATCTGTCCCTATCTTGAGCAAGATCTATGTACTCTTTTCCATCCCTACCGATTTCCCTTAGGTCCATCTCGACGTTGTCCCTCCATCTTCGTCTTGGCCTTCCTACTGGTCTCTTACCATCAGGTTTCCCAACAAGAATCCTGTAAACTCTTCTTTCCTCTCCCATTCGTGCCACATGGCCTGCCCACCTAAGTCTTCTTGATTTAATTATTCTAATAATATCTGGACATGAATACAAATTATGTAGTTCTAAATTATGTAACCTTCTCCACTCACCTGTCTCCTCATCCCTTTTAGGTCCAAAGATTTTCCTAAGGATCCTATTTTCAAATACTCTCAATTTATGTTCCTCTTTCAATGTAAGGGACCAAGTTTCACACCCATATAATACTACAGGAAAAATTACGGTTTTGTATATTTTAACCTTTAGTTTCTTAGATATTAAACGAGAAGACAAAAGTTTATGAAGAGATAAGTAACATGCATTTCCTGAATTAAGCCTACTTTTTATTTCCTCTTTAATATAATTTTCATTTGTTAATATTACTCCTAAGTATTTGAATTTGGAAACTGTTTCAAACGAGTTGTTATCAATAATTAGATTTTGATTATTACCTAACACTTGGTTTCGGCCTGTAAGCATATATTTAGTTTTATCTTTGTTAACTTCCAAACCTATCTCTTTAGCAGTTTTGAAAAATATTTTAGCATTATTCTTAATTGTATTCACATCATCCCCCAGTAAGTCTACATCATCTGCATATGCTAACAACTGAGTCACACCATTTAATTTTAGTCCTTCTTTAGTTTCGTTTACCTTCCTAACAGCATATTCTAAGCCAAAATTAAAGAGCAATGGAGATAATGCATCTCCTTGTTTTAACCCATCATGAATTGTAAATTTGTCAGACATATTAATACCCACACGAATTTTACTTTCTGTTTCACTGGTGCATATTTTTATCATACTAACAAGCTTCTTAGGTATTCCAAACTCTACTAATATATTATATAATTTATCTCTTTTGACCGAATCATATGCTTTTTTGAAATCAATGAATAGCTGATGGACATTTTGATTATATTCCCACTTTTTTTCAAGTGTCTGTCTGATGTGATAAATTTGATCTGTAGTTGATCTGTTACGTTTAAATCCACATTGATAATCACCTATAATTTCATTAGCATATGGGGTTAGTCTTGTTAAAAGTATGTTAGATAATATCTTATATGTTGTTGAGAGTAGAGAAATTCCACGGTAATTATTGCAGTTCATTTTATCACCTTTTTTAAACACAGGAACAATTATGGATTCTTTCCACTGTTGAGGGATTTCTTCTTTATTCCATATTAAACAAATTAATTTATGAATTTGACATATTAATGAATTCCCACCATATTTAATTAACTCAGCTGGTATTAAATCAATGCCAGGTGCTTTGTTATTCTTTAGCCTTTTAATAGCATCTTTAACTTCAGTCAAGTTAGGTTCTGGAACTAAAGGTTCTGCTGTGTGGACTTCATTCACTTCTGATTTATCTCCTACATGGACATTTAAAAGGTCATTAAAGTAATTCTTCCATCTATTTAGAATATCACTTGGGTCAGCAAGAAAATCACCACCGTCTTTATCTTTTATCAAGTTTACTTTAGGTTGCCACCCCTTTCTAAACTCATCTACACCTTTATATAAATCTCTGATATTTTTATTTTTGCTGTTTGTTTCAATTTCGTTAATTTTGCTTTTCAAGTAATCTTTTTTTTTTACTTCTAAACGTGCGGTTAACTTCTCGCTTTATTCTATTATAATTGTTTAGATTTGTATCATCACAGTTATTTAACCACCTAAGTCTAGCCTGATTTCTTATTTCTATTAGATTATGACATTCATTATCAAACCATGGCTTACTTTTTCTCGGTTTATGGTATCCTATACTTTCTTTAGCTGCTGATTCTATTGCATTACGTATGTGCTCCCAATTCTTATTTACGTCTGTTTCATTTATATTTTCATCATCATTTAAATCCTGCAAAACATCAAATCTATTTGACAGTTTAATTTGGTAATCTTTCTTAATTCTTTCATCAGTAAACTTTCCTGTATCAAATTTTAGAACATTTAGATTTTGTTGCTTATGATTTATCACTGTGAGTCTTTCTCTTAATTTAGCAATTACTAAATAATGGTCACTGGCACAGTCAGCACCTCTATGTGTACGAACGTCAATTATACTAGTATGCCTTCTCTTATCAATGAGAATATGATCTATCTGATTATGAGTTTTACCATCTGGAGAAGACCAGGTATATTTATGGATATCTTTATGCTTAAAAGTGGTACTTTTCACAATTAAATTCTTTGAGGTTGCAAAAGTAATCAATCTTATGCCATTATCATTACTTAATTCATGAAGACTTTCTTTACCAATCGTGGGTTTAAATGTCTCTTCTTTGCCAATCTGTGCATTACAGTCACCTAACAGAATTTTCATATCATACTGAGAAAATTTATCAAAGACCTGTTCTAACTCTGTATAAAAATCATCTTTAGTATTATCATCTTTATCTTCCGTTGGTGCATGTATGTTTATTAAAATAATTTTACACCACCTACCCTGTAAAACTGCACATGATATCCTATCATTAATAAATTCTACTGTTTTAAGAGCTGAGATAATTCTATTATTTATGAAAAAGCCTGTTCCAAAATTATGATTTTCAGTACCACCATAGAAAATTTGTTTTTCCTTGTTTATTTAATCAATATAATTTGCGTAAAAAGGCTTATAACTGTTTGAACATAAACACTATTCATCAACATATGTAAGCTGGTATTCCTTTTCAACATACTGTGCTATAACATTAATTTGAATTCTGACAGGTATATAGCCTACATAAAATGATGTGCCAATCAAGACTTAATATTTACCCGAGGGCATTTATCAAAGTGATTGATTAGTGAGATAGATTAACTGAATTGTCTTCTCGATATTTAGTCTCACTGTCTGTATCTCACTTCTCTTTTCATTTATCGTAATAAACAGTTTTGTCTTAAATCCATAAACAATTGTTTGGAGGAAAAAGAGCGCGCAAATGTGAGAGGCATGTTATATATCATAGTTGCTGTTGGTTTGTTATGAGGTGGATGAATTGAATATGTAATGTATTAAAATAATATATGGCATATCGTATGTATGTGCATTAAAGAAACTTTGAATATGTACACAATTTAGTGTTAACATGTTGCATAGGCATAAGTATTTCCTTATTTTACGTCGATCCATGCTACATATGTTTAAAACATATGTTGAACATGAAAATTATACATGTCATATGTACAAAAATAATATTCCGAATGCATTAATCATGCATTTTTTGTCTTTTACAAATGCAGTTTATGTGCTTGTTTTTCATTATTAGCTAATGTGAAATTGAACGTGTTGAAGAAGTATTTTCAAATCCTTTGTTGCGACACAAATGCTTTAGCACCAACCCCTTTTGGCGCGATTTACGATGATAATAACGTCTACTACTACTTCTAATACAACTACTACTAATAATAATAATATCGATACGTTAATCGCGGTACTTTCCACTGTTTTATTTAATCAGGATTAGTACGAGTATTTATTTTTTCTTTATACCTGTAAATATACTTGTAATAACCTTGTGTGCTACTTCATACTGCATTACTGTGGCCAGTGTTACATTTTTATACAATACGTAACCAACGTTAAAAAAATGCCTTTGTGTGTAGCTATATGTGTGAGCATGTGTGAAGAAGATATTAAAATCCCTAAAGGTTTTTGTGAAAAAGTACAGTATATATACAGAATATGGTAATGAAATTGTCAATCAAAAGCTACATATTATGTTACATAATTATATAATCACAATATATTGATTTCTTGTCCAGCTCATCAAGTTGGATGTACCTTGATATCATGCGCGTGCACTGCAGTACAGCAAGACCAGCAGTGCTGGCCCACAGCATTACGGTTACAAAATTACTTCTTTAACTTTTAGTTGTTCGTTATTTCTTCCCTGTTACCTCAACAGAATCAACCCGCCGTAGGCCTGCAATATTCGTCCTTTTCCGATATGGGACCATCCACACCCTCTCGTGGCGTGTTGACAAAACATCTGCCCTGGGACACATCACCCTGGCCTGCTTGTAGTCAGCGCCAGCAAGAATCCAAAAGATAAACAGGCGACCTTGAATCAGCCAATGGGAGACTGACTGCTTTATGTAGCGGGAAACTTTGTATTCCAATCGGTAAGGGATGAAAGATAGTCGGGTTCCATCGGTGAAGTCCACTGATGTCCTCAGTGTTGCGAACTGCACGATTAAGTATACACGCCAGCGTTGTAGCATATCAACCTAGCAAGTTACAACTTTAATATTTTTAAATAAACCCTAAAGTTTTAAAGCACACGAGAAACACAAAAATATGATTGCTGACATGCGTATGATGATATATTCTATGTGAATATGAACGTTTCAGAGCGTTCGGTCCATTAAGACATCATGTCCATAGGCATATCCGCCAAATAGTGTTGGTAACACTCCCTGGCCGCTGTCGCGTATTCTTCCAAGCGCTTTGACAAGTTAAAAGTTTCTCGGGCGTGTGAATTTCTATTTGTCTTGTTTGTTTTTGCGGGAAGTTCGAGTGGTTGTTTACTGTTTTCTATGGAAGGAACTACGTGGTGCCAAAGCGGATTTGTGAATATTGCAATATGTGAAAATCGTGAAAACGGTTTCAACCATCTGCGTGCGTCTGTTGCATAAGGCCGTACTAAAGGCAATTTTGTGGTAATTTTTCGATAACAGATGGCAACACCGTTTGCCATGGCAACCGAGGGCCATGTTGCCAGATCTCCGCGTAAATATAACCAAGGTACATACATACAGGTAGGTCGATTAGGGTACTCGATGTGAGATGACGCCATATTGGTTAAAGGTGAGTTAGTGAATTAAAAAAAAAAGTAGTAAATCAGGGAAATTGATAATCATGAGATTTTTGTTATAAGTTCTTCTTACAGAAATAAGCAATATATCATCAGTGGAGGGTAGTAATAGTCGAAATATTAATATAAAATCTGTTTTTTTTTTATATTAAGTATTTGTTTTAATATTTAGAACGCAGAGAAGAAAATGCAATAATGAGTGTAGTTAAATATTAATATAAAATTCGTTGTTTTATGTTCAGTATTTATTTTAATATTCAGAAGGCAGAGAAGAAAATACAATAATAAGTGTAGTTAATTCAAACACGAAACTGACTAAGTGAGGACAGTAATTCAAATAATTGAAAAATTTTGTGTATAAGTTTGAAGCAAATGCTGCGTTGACTCAGGTACGTATCCAAGGGGGGCTCAGGGGGCTAGAGCCCCCCGAAATTTTTCCGTTTACACTACATAAAATGAGGCTTTTTGGTTTCTTGTGTGTGTGAAATAAAATAATGTGACGAAAATTTAAGGAGAGAAATAATTATCGAGACAAGGTAAATTTTTCTACAACCCTGTAATTGATAATAGCACGTGTCCAATGTGGGGATAAGGGGAGTCGATCCCCCAGGAAATGTTTCAGTTTACACTAGATAAATTAGGGTTTTGTCTTCTTGAATAATGTGACGATAATTTAAGGAGAGTAATAATTATCTAGGCAAGACAGAAAATGTTCTATAACCCTGTTATTGATAATAGCATGTATCCAAGATGGGGATCAGGGGGTCTTTCAGTTTACACTACATAAAATTAGGTTTTTGGTTTCTTGAAAGATGCGACGATAATTTAAGGTAAAGTGTTCCCCTGTGCATAGCACCACGCCATGAAGGCGTATAGGGGGTGTAGGGGTAACGCCCCACACTTTCTTGATCCGGTCGTGAGTGGGGGTGATGTGATCAGCATCACGCCCCTGACCGCCTTTACCCCCCAGGGTTTCCCCCAGGTACCCATGTTATTCGACGCTGGGTGGGCGCCGGGGCCGCTTTCACCGTTAGAAAAGTTCCCGGATTTGAACCGGCCGGGGATCGAACCCGGGACCTTGAGCATGGTAGTCAGACGCGTTACCGACTGAGCCACCGCGGCCATAATTTAAGGAGAGAAATAATTACCGGGGCAAGGTAGAGAATGTTCCATAACCATATTATTGATCATAGCACGTATCCAAGTTGGAGATCAGGGGGCCGAGCCCCCGCAGGAAATTTTATCAGTTTACACTGGATAAATTAGTTTTTTGGCTTCTTTATAATGTGACGATAATTTAAGGATAGTAATTATCGAGGCAAGACGGAGAATGTTCTATAGCCCTTTTATTGACAATATTGCACGTAAACTTTTCTTGCGTTTTCATTGTTGTTGTCGTAGCGAGCGCGATCATTGTGTAAAGATTTGTCATCATTTGGAAGCTGCACAACAAAGCGTGCCACGATTAGGACGATTCTTTGCATTATTTATTCTTTGGAAAGCGGGAAAGGAAACGTTCTTAAATAAGAGGTGGAGTCGAACCACTGGTAATATTAACGAAACGTTTTACCTGCGGAACATTCTAGAATATAATGAAGACGTAAATACCCGGCTTCAATTTCCCGGTTGATCAATACAACATAATCTGTTAGTAATTCGAAAATGAAGAGGACTAGTGAGACAATTTCCCACCGAAGTCTACTTCTAGTTCGTGTCCAAAGTTGAAAATATTGACGTGTGTGGAACTCTAGAAGCCTCAGTGTAGTGCTAGTTCGGGGCATGAGCCGAAGAGATGGAAGGTCTAAAGTGAATATTTCAGGAGTACCGGATATTGGGGCGGTTTATTAAGACATAAATAAGTTTCACAGATCAACTGTAATTTTATTTGTGCCCGGGCCAAATTTCGTGTTTGCAGTCCGAGACTTTCATGGGATAAAAATGACTTTTATTTAAGCCAACTGGGTTCGACCCGCACTCAAAAACGTAACCACTACAATGGGATAGCCGAAAATTATATGAATGTCGAGAAGAGAAAGCAGGAAGATGTTGGATATGTAGATATTTTAGCGGAATTTTCAGGCTCTGCCAGGACCCGAACCAGGGTCTCTGGCATGTCGTGCGGTTGCTCTACTGGCATACCCAAAATTTTCGAAGGGATGGAGGGGAGGGGGTGTTACGTATACTTTTTCTCGGTAGTCAGTCTTCATTTTGCCATATTTCTCTGCCTTTGACGTTCATTTTTTTTTTTTAGAAATACTGGGCCAATGGAGGGTTATGACCCCCATCACGCCACTGGAGATAAATGAGTGAGCATTTTATCATATTGGAAGTCGAAACATTAGATGTGTTGGGAACGGAAGGGTTTTCACTGTGCATTAATTGTTTCTCGATCCAGCTGTGTTCGAGAATACTTCCTTTGTTTCGTGCCGATATATGTATGACAAGACTTCGGAAGCTGTGACGGACAATTTTGAACACTTGCGAGTACTTAGGCCTGAATATGAACAATTTGGTGGGTTTCAGCTTTGATAAGAGCTGCATACATGGGAAGACAAGGCACATTAGTGGTGTTCAGGCTCGAATCAGGGAGAAATATTCGAGAACTGTGTGCATCCAGTTCACAACCCACAGTTTGAATCTCGCATCGTCGAGTGGATTGTCCATCCATTGTGTAACAGCTTCGTGAAGACACTCAAAGACACCAAAGATGTTTTGATGCCTGATGAGAAGAAATGGACAAACACGTGATAAAAATGGCAGCCTTAAACGGTGGCTACTACGCGTATTTAGGGGACAGTTGCTCCCCATTTTTTTTGCCTCCGCACTATGGCCTCTTAATGCTAGGCCTTGTCTACCAAGAGAAAGTAAACTTTCCTTGCCCCCCCCCCTCCCCGCTTTGCCACCAAAAGGGCACCACTGAGGTTCTGTCTATACCCCTTAAAAATATATTGTCCCCCCTCCCCCTGAAAGGAATTTCTGGATACGTGCCTGCGTTGACTATACACTTCATTTTGTATGACAGTACTTTCTACTTTTGATTGGAGACTTTATACTCTGTCCCAACTATCACTGCTGCAGCAAGGCTGCACAAAGCGGCAGAGAAGGGGATCGAGTGGGAAGAGCGAAGCAGTACACGATGCTGCGAAAGCTGGTAACTACAGCAGCTTTCCGCCGTTCCGCGCAATCCCGTTCCCTCTCACGTGTTCATTGGTAGAGCCGTCTCGCGTCACTACTTGCGCAGACACTTGCTTTCGTTCAACATATTCTTTGGTAGAACGTATTCAACGTACCGTGCTTTCATACTATAAAAGCTTTCCTTCGTCAACATTTTAATGACATGAAAACAAGGCTTAACAGTGTTACAATGGAAATTAAAGCTCAAATTACTATACTTTAAGAAAATTATTTATTTGAAAAACTTCAATTGATGTTTTAAGTCATTTTTACGCACAGAAAGTCCAAAGTCCTGTTTCACAGTTCTTCACGAATTATACTGGTTTGTTCTGCAGCTGTCTTTGGAAGTAACAGTAACATTTCCGAGTAACATTAACTGTAAACTACTTACTTTATGAAATTAGTATCTGAAATTCAGTTATATTTCCACCTAACTAGTAACTAACTTCGAAGTTAGTTGTACACTCCTGTTCTCATAAAGTGTCACTCTTTATAGGGTCGAACAGTTGAAGTATGTACTAATTGATGTGAACAGAAGTGTACAATTACTAATTTTTTTTTTGCATAGAAAGGAATTTTCTTCTGTTCCATTTTTACAATTTGTTGAATCATATCCTCGCCTGAAAGAAAGGATGAATTAGTGATTATTGAAATCGTGAGACCATGAGAACAATCTTATTTATTGCCAAGAACCAGAATGTATCTATTCCAAGTGTATTTTAATTAGTATAATTTCAACATAAGGCTATATAATCTCCAACAATCCTCATTGGTATACCACAGTTCAACAGTAATTCTGAATAATATATTGTTTGCTCAACAAAAATACAATAAAATATTATTTTTTCATCTTTAAGTAAAAGAAGTGGATTTTATTACCTCTGTATTTACATCTAAAATTTATTAACTTAGTTATAATTATGTGGTTGATTGATTAGTTTATTTTACTACGCTTTTCTGCCATTTTTGTCTAATCGCAAAGATGAGAACGAGTGATAAATGATGAAACTTATGAAGGATCACATACAAAGCATACCCATGCCGGGATTCGAACCAGAGACTCCTAGCGTCGTAACGCGCTGTTCTAACCACTCCAACACGGACACCAGCAGTTGTAATTGAAGACTAAAATTGGTAAACGCTGTAAGTGCCACAAAAATTCAAACACCGTTTTCCACGTTAAACTGTGAAATGTGCCATGCTTTATAATGTGGTAAATGTAAAATGTGGCTGGTAGCCCTCTAAGTAGTTCAAAGGGCGTGTAAAGAGGTCACTAGTGTGCACGTTCTTACGGGCTGATGTGCGGAACGATGCGATTTCCCAACACTTTCGCTTTTGGCACTTACAACGTTTACCACTTTTAGTCCTCAATTATATATGAACTTAATGCTAAGTTGTTGGTGGTCATCTGTGATGAAATGAATAGTGCACTTGCATTTCATGTTCTGAACCATGTCTTACAAGATATAACTAATCTAGAATAAAGTAATTGTAATAGTAACTAAATTAGATACGTTTTAAAGCTACAGTAATTATAACTGAATTAATTTCTCAAGTGATTAACTTTGAATTACTTTTGAAAAGTAACTTTCCACACACTGTCGATATCTTAGATAAGATACTCAGATAAGAATTGTGAGAGAAGTTTTCTAAGATACAATATGGTAATAATTACCATTAGAATAAAATTCAAGTCATTCAAAAATCATTGCATGAAGGGACTACTAAAACTATATATTCGGGATATACGTATAAATTCACATTAACATTTTTCTTTCAATGTAACTTCATTCTCCTTCTTGCCCATCCTGCCACATTATGTGGTTCTCTCATAGATGCGTATACTTCTTGCTGTCTTGAAATCATCATTCCATTCAGAAAGCAATGAATATCCTAAGATTGTGGGCAAATACCCTTCAAAATTGGAACTAGCAAAAATTTCAAGGAATGTGTGCTATAACTTGACAGACAAGACAAACAAGTTATACCATTCCCATTATTTTCAGTTTCTCAAATATACCGTTCCCAATTGCTGACTACTTGCAACCAGATATTAAGAAATCTTGCAACATCATTTCTTGAGTATATTTTGGACTCTTGATATCTTGTAAACCATCACCATCCAACCATGTATGTGCAAATTGTGTACATTTCAAACAATCCACACAGACGATTTTGATTCCATAGAAGCATATCCACAAACTTCCACGGTATTGGGTTGCCATTGTTAGTCAAATCTGTTGACCTTTTTACAAATTTCAAGGTATTCTTAGAAGACACATCAAAATAGATTCTCAAATGTTCATCTGCAAAAGGAGCAAATAAAAATATTGTTAATATGGTGTATGAGACTATGAACTTAACAAAGATGAAAATAATAATTTTCATTACATTGCTACAACCACAGACAAGTTGAGTTAATAATAAAATGAAAACAACTTAGAGATGTTGTGTAAGTGGATGTGAATATAATAGATCTATACTGCACCATAATGGTTAACGAAGTGGTCCTTTTATAACAGAATTATAAAAGGTTTGATTCACGGTACCATAGGCGTGCGCAGACCCTCTGATTAGGGGGGTGGGGTTAAAGCCTTGAAAGTTTAGTCGGGAAAGAAAAACTTCACTTTATCTCACTGTTTTAGTTCTATTGCATTGATGGGTATATGTGTGTGCGTTTATATGAAATATTATTTATATACATTACAAAAATGTTATAAATTGTCTCTGAAATATGCGCGCTCCTTTTCCTCCAAACCAAGCTGTTACAGGAGCTACTGTTTGAAGTACTTAATTGTTCTTACACTGTGTCTGGTAATTTACAATGCACTACAGAAAATAAATTGCGAGCGAAGCGAGCAAGAAGATTTCACGATCCAAATTTTTGCAAAGTGAAAACTGTATTGATTTAATATGGCGCAAAAAAATCACGGGACGCCATGGCGTTCTCTTTTACATTTTTTCTCATTCAGATTGTTCAGCGTCCAGGGACAACTCCCGCCGTCCCCTAGCTATGACTATGAACTTGACAAGACTGTAAGAAAAGCAGATATTGCGAGCGAACCGAGCAAGAAAATTTTACGAAATATATTTTTGTTTGTATATAAAATTTGAAGTCGAGGGGCAATTGCCCCTCTGTGCCACCCTACAAGTGCTCCTGGTCGTCTGGAAAAAATGATGATAGAAAGACGTGAAAACTAATTGCATTTTGAGCATCCTATTGTCCTGCTACTCTTAATTTCTGCTAGTTTTACTTTCTCTTAATTCAATGTTTGCCCTCCTAGAATTGATTTCCGTCCAAGGTTGTGATAAGGCAATGCCCCTCTGCCCCCTTGTGGTTGCGCCACTGCAACCAATATCGTTTAATAAGTCATAAGATTCCTCTACACTAAATTTCTAGTTGAAAGTATAATAATGTAGGGCCATGGAACGTCTAGAAGGGGGCAAGGATTACCACACCTCCCTCTTCGAAAACGAATATCTACCTAAAAGTATATATTTCACACGTATAATTTGATTTCAGTCATAGTAATTTACATTAATTATTACGTATGTAATGGAGGGACGCAAGTATGCGATAATTTCAAATTCAAGTGGTGTTTTTGAGGGGGCAGCACTATTATCGGCGTAATATGCCCCACGGAAAAATATCTAGCTTGTCCCTATGTGAAAAAAATCTGCAAACGTCCGTGAGCCCCCCCTTGCCCCCCCCCCGTGCGCACGCCTATGAATAGGACTTTGACTTCAGTAGGTTATTGAATCAAATATTCGTAACATAATCTGGACAAATTATGATTTCTCTGAAAATCACTCAATCTTACCCACAAATAAATAATTAGCCTTGCACTTGTAAAATATGTGAACTTCTAATATTTACTAATCTATACTAATTTGCAAATTCTCAGTAAACACGAAAACTATTGTTTGGTAGACTGTTAGGACTTTACTCTTTTAGCTGTTAGGGTGTACTTTTACACTTTAAATACATACAGCTTGAACTTCTTGGAAATGTTGCGCTACCATTACAAGGCGTTCAAAATTATGAAAGAACGAGAAAACCAAATGTTTTATACAGCTTACAAAACCGGTTTTCTGACCTGATTCTGTGAAAGAAGATAACAGAACGTTGTCCAGAACTTGCACAAAATTCGGGGATTTCACAATAAATCTATTCCAATCCAACCTAACAGCTTAACCTACTTATTGCATTTAACATTTGCGAGCTTTATGAACTGTGTTCAAGTTTCAAAAACATAAAAGAGAAAAATTTGTTCAAAACAGGTCAGAAACAACTCGTTCCAACCTTGTACAAGGGCAAAGTGAAACTATAATGAACGACTGATTTGTAATACAAATTCCGATGTACTTACAATTGAATAGCACCAGTGAATTACGAAAATAATCTCCCAAGGACGATAGTAGAGCATTTTGTGCAATATCGATATAATGCCAGAATATAATCTATATCAAGGTATTTCATGCTCTAGTAATAATCACAAAACTGTAATATCTGCATTATGCCTAATTTAGTATAACATTCTCTTCTGATTTTACAATTGCAAAGAATTATGAACTTCGTTTGTAAGGAAAAATGCGTTCTGCGTTGTAAAGGTTGAGACGTTGAAGCGATATTCTCACAGAAATTATATCGGAAGGTATTTCCTCAACATATAAATAAATCATACATTCTGCATCACTCTTGCATATTGCAAACGTTTTCCTTTTGATGGATTAAGCAACAAGCATTTAAATATAAGACTTACCTTTCAGTTTTTTCCGATGTTTCCTTCTTCAAACATGTACTGGATTCGTTATTCTCTGGTAACTTGGTTTAACTTTCACGATTTCGACGCACTTGTATTGATCATATCGTTAGAAAACACGGCGTGAAATATCGGCAACAGTGTTGGCTAAAATCTGCACCACGGAGTATATTGCGACGAAACGCCACTTCAAAAGTTTTAATGATAGGCACTACTCTCTGAAGGTACGAAATGTTTTCATTTTTTCACATAGTATTTCAGATGCTTGCGGGAAGAACATGTGATCTTTGTTTCACCACGAAATCTTCCATACTCGTCATAAAAGAAAGAAAATGCACAGGTATTAACAAAACCACTACTTCAGCGCCATCTGTACGGAGCAGTTTGAACATGACGGAGACCTTATATTTTCTGTTATTTACTTAAATCCCTTCAATCGTAACAGAATTATAAGGTTCACATGTTCTAGTGAATAAAACAATCTTTTATATCGGAAAATTTCTTCCTTACCGAATCTATATTAGTTGTACGGTTACCCGTAGAAATTTGGGTCTATGCTTTAGCATGGCTTTAGAACCCCCTTAAATAAATACATTTGACAACAGTCCAAATGAGGTTCGAATGAATGAACAACTGCGCAAGGACATTTACCTTTCCCTTTCAAATACTAGGTGATTGAATCCCGTCTTGAAGTACCAGATACGTTAAGGACAAAGTATTATATTTCAGTATAACGAACCATGTAGAAGCAATGAATTCATGGTTTTCTTAATTGTTTGGGATCTGCTTCCCCAACGAAAAATGTCACCGCACGCCACTGCTTGATATGTATATTTTTGTTGTCAGAGCTAGTAATTCTATTTACAATTTTTCAAAGGTTAACTCAAGTGAGTATAGTCTTAGGTCTCTATATTGATTTTAAAAAAAAACTTGTTAGAAAGCCCCCGTAAACGGAAAGAAATATGTCTTTATGCCTTGCTTAGCTTTGCCTCCCCCCCAAATATCTGAAGAAATTGACGCCTATGATTGATTGCTTCAAAACCATGGATTGTACTTTTAAACTGGCCCGATCCTGTGGCCGAGTGGTTAGCACATCGCGCTGCGACGCCAAGGGTCCCGGGTTCGAATCCCGGTCGGGCTTGGTTGTTTGTGAATGTCCATTCATCAATTTCATCATTTCATCACTCATCCCCATCTTCGCAAATTAGCCAAGAGGCACAAAACGCGAAGTAAAATAAACTAAATCAATCAATCAATCAATCATGTACTTTTAAACTGACCATCATAAAAGCCTTGATACATAGTATATTATTTTGGACACACTGGTTTCATTATCCCAATTCTTCATTTGACACTTCACCATTGTAAAGTTTTGCTTGTAAGCAACAGGTCCAGAATTATTGGGTCAGAGTAAGGAGGGACAACAAACTAGGATTTCTGTATATTTAAGGAGATAAATAACATTTTAAGATTGCTGTGGTGTGTTCTGCCTGATCTCTGCATCATTTATAATAATCCCATTTTTTCCCCTCCTATTTGTATTTTCACTGGCATAAGAATTTTATACCAGTAAAATTATAATATAGCATCCGGTAATTTCGTCCCGTTGCGAGAAGTGATTTGATGTTACATTGTTTTTTGTTGAAGTCGTTGACTACAAATTTATTATGAAGCATCATGTTACAGTAAGGTGACAATATAAACCGAGACAGTCTCATTCTTTAAGTCTCTGTCCCAGTTTTTTAACGTAAAACGGGACTTCAAAATGTCCAATTTTTGTAACGACTTATCGACATAGAAATACTGCAACAATACACCTTCTTACTATTACTATGAAGATAAGTATTTATGACGAAATACTTTTTATGTTAAAATGTGTATCTTTTTCCGTCTGTTTTGGTCCCTTTTTGCTTACGGAAATGTGAAAAATGTGCTGTTTTGTTGTTTAAAAAATCTGCTCCCCTTACGTTGCAGATTAATGAAATAATATTTTTGCAAAGTTTCTGTTCCTTAAATAGCTTAAGTTACTGATAGTTTGACAAAGGTTGCGATTGATTTCCAACATGGGGAGAGCGACAACAAATGTCACAGGTATGCCATAGAAAAAACAAAGGAAGTTGTTAGTAGATAAGATACACGTATATTAAAAATTATTTGTTCTAATGAACAGATGTAGCTTTCTTCAGGAACATGGAAAAATACGAAAATCTGATTTCCTTCTGAAGAGTTTTAAAAAATTGAGCCACGTCATTATGTAAGTCAAATGAAGATATGTATTTGTTTCCTAATCTGAGTAGTATCGCTGTTTCATTTTTTTCATGTATTTCATCAAAATCGTCGTTCATTCGTATTGTTACGATTAACCGAAAGATAGAAAAGTTAGGGTAAACCTTGAAAATTGAAAAAAAAAATTATACAATATTTTTCTTAAATTTAAATACTGATATATTTATAAGTTCGGAATACAATTTCAAGTTATAAAAAGAAGGGATCACACATACTATATGCAATGTGTAAGAGTATTAATTTTACAGGACTATGTGTTATGAGATTTGCTGTAGTTTCACATGAGTTTGAACCAGCTTTCTTTTGCATTATCTTCGATTGATTGATTGATTTGCTTTATTTTACTTCGCTTTTTGTGCCACTTTTGGCCAATTTGCGAAGATGGGGATGGGTGATGATATGATGAAATTGATGAATGGATACTCACAAACATGCATGCCCAGGCCGGGATTCAAACCCGGGACCCCTGGCGTCGTAGCGCGATGTGCTAACCACTCCGCCACGCAGGGCGGCTCTTTTGCATTATGTAGCAAAAATTGGAATTAATCTATGAAATAATTGTTTTGTTCGCCAGACATTTTGGTGCTGGACTTCTTGGTGCCAGGACTCTTTAGTTCTAGTTAATTTTTGTGCCTAGAATGATTGATTGAGTGATTGATTTGGTGTATAAAGTCCACTTAATGCACAGTAAGGCTAATCGAGACTGGACATACAGTTTAAAGTGAGATCCAAACCACTATGTGCCTCCACCGGTTATCGATTACAAGGCAACAACGCTACCACTTGCGCCATGGGGGAGTTGGTGCCTAGACAAATTGGTACTAGGACATTTTCGTCGCAGGTCAATCTGCTGCTAGCAACATATATAGCTTAGTGTAAAGGAGAAAATAAATATTCGTTGAATTGATTCTCTTTATTAGGGTCCTTATATACAAACAATGTCACTTTAGGAAGGATGGGCAACACCATCTAAGTGGCGACTAATGTTTCCTCTTACTATCAGCCAAAAGTGTTTCGTTGTACTTCTTTCTTGAACTATTAGCGTTTCCTCTCTTTAACTGTCCATTTAAAAATTATTTCCAAGAATTGTCGTTAAGTTCTAGATTGGTGGTAGTCCTTGATAGGAGAATCCTATTCATCTTCAGTTAAGTTGTTGTTTTATGTTTACTTCATGCACAGACAAGCTAATCGGGACTGGACCTACAGTTCCGAACTACTGTGAAATTTTTCCCCACGGATCAAGCCGAGACCCCTTGATTACAAGGGGACGACGTTACCACTACGCCATCGGAGAGACTCAATTGATCTTCTCTTTGCTAGAATCGTACACGAGCGACTCTTCTACGCACTTTAATATTTTCACTTATAGTCACTGAAAATTGGAAGTGACAGAGATCAGCACCAAATTGACCAGGTACCAAAATGTGTGGGACCAAAATAACCAAGATCCAAAACGTTCTGGCACCAAAATGCATTGGCACCAAGATGCCCTGCACAAAATCGTCTTTGACCCACAATAATATACGAGGGTATACTGAAAGTAATGAGCAACAATTTTTCATGAACAGAGTTTTGGTTTTATTAAAGAAAAACATACTACATCCTAATCCACAGACTTCTCTATACTTTTCAACGAAGTCTCCATTTCTTTGCAAGCATTTTCCCCACCTTTCTGGATGCTTGAAAATAGCCTTACGGTAGAACTCCGTTCCAGCAGCTCGCAGACACGGACGCACTGCATTCTGTATGTCCTCCGTCGTCTGGTAGCGTTGGCCTCGTAACTGTTCCTTCACAAAACCGAACAGATAATACTCTGTGGGTGCAATGTAGGGACTGTAGGGAGGGTGAGGCAGAAGTTCCTAACTCATTTTCCCAGTTTCCTCCCTGGTGAACTGAGCAGAGGACGGGCGTGCATTATCGTGTTGAAGGATGATTTTCTTCCCAGGACGTTTATCCCTCAATGCACGACGGAACTTGGGAAGTGTTTAGATATAACGGTGAGCATATATGGTTTAATCAATAGCTTTCATATATTAATGCAGATCTGTCACTATTGTGGGTTATGTGAGTGTACTGGAGAGTTTGAATGGTCAGTAATGCCTGTTTTTGAAGTATAAACCAATTAGATGTGCGTGTGTCTCCCCCCCCAGAATCTTAGGTTCCCAGAAAGATCCAATCACCCACCTCCCCATCCCCGCCCCTCATTTGAGATCCTCTTGCCCTCTCCATTACAAACCGAATTCTCTCCATCCTCTCAGACAAGGAAAAAAAATCGCTGTTTGTATTAGAGTAGGCCTAAATCTAATATAGGAAGAGAAATTTGTAGGTTGTATTCGATGACATTAACGATCCTTTCTTTTGAGCCCGCCTCTTAAAACTTGCATATTTTCAGGACTTTTCAAGAACAGGGAAGGAGCGAAGGAGTAAAGCAAAGAAAAATTTAAATTTCTTCGTTTGTCAACCGAATACTAAAAAGTCAATCTTTGGTCCCGAGGTCGCTGCAGCTTTCCGGTAACAAAAAGAAGGGGAAGTCGGGAAAAAAGTATTCAAATCCGTTCATTAAACCCGGTCGCTAATGAAGGACCTGCTCTTCTTCAAACGAAAACCTCATTAAGGATTTCACCGCATTTGCCCGAGTTTGTTAAGCTGGTTGTTGAGACAAGAGGGGAAAAAGATTTCCGGAAAGAGGAAGAATTTGCAGAACGGGGAGAAAGAATAACCCAAGTTTCCTCTCTTCCTACTCTTCTACCTGTGTCTCTGGTGGACTTAACATGTGATTCCCCAAGTTCTCAAATTAAAAGAGAGAATGTTGAATGGTAATGAAAATGTGTTACCATCAATTTCCCTTTTCTGATATCAGAGCCGGCCCTAAGGAGGAGCAACACGGACACTTGCCCGAGACTCAGCATTTCAGATAAAAATAATTCTCTGTGTAAGGTAAATTACAAGTTTATTTGACCCTGGTGCTTCCAATTAAGCAAATAATCTGATTTTTCTGACTTCATGGATTATTTTGACATACTTAAAAATATCCAAAATTACTTAATAAAGTACTACATTAAAGTTATGTTCAAATACGTATTTAAATAAAAAAAGTAAATTTGCACAATCGCTTATTTATGGAATGAAATCATGAAGCAAGAAAATATGATTATATGTGGAACAATGTGAAATCACTTCTGATTCAAAATTCAATGTCATATTTGGTATGTTGGTATGGTATGGATGGTTCAGTAGTGGTCATCGCCGAACATACCACTAGAAGGCACTGGGGACTCTCTCTTAATCAAAACCACCACTGGCTATCACACAATGTGTAGGTAGCGAATCCGGTAGCTTGAGCTTATTGTCCCATTTCAAGAGGAATTAAAGTTTGTCAAAATTTGTTATAAGTTCACTTAATGCTCAGATTAGCTAAAAGGATTTAAATATGCAGTTTAAAGTGGAATTCGAATCACTGTGCAATGTGACTCCACTGAAGATCGATCCTGTGACCTCTTGGTTATAAAGTGACAGCTTTACTACTACGCCATTGGTGATGATGCTCCGTCCAATTAATTTCAGAATTATTTTTTTATCTTTATATATTTTTAGTTTAATGTTATACATTTTTTTGAATATCTAAATCTATATTCAAATTTGTCGAAACTTAGACCTCCGTTGAAATCACGTTAGAAAAATCAGGATAATATTTTTATAAGTTACACATGGATTTGTAGTAGGTTACTGGAACAGCACAATAAGAAATTCTTGTCGACCTCCGAGGCGGACTGGTTAGCACAGCGCGTTACGACGCCGGGATGAGTGTTCCTTGGGGCCTGGACATGAGTGTTCCTTGTGAGTGTCCCTTTATCAATTTCATCATATCGTCACTCATCGTCATCGTCACGATTAGGCAAAAGTGCAGAAAACTGAGGAAAAATTACAAAAATAGAAATACAGAAATACAAACGCGTTGAAATAGCATTATTTACTTCAAGCGTTTGCACAAAACGAAACCTATGACAGAAATGGAAACAAGTTTGAAACTGAATGTCTTTAATTAATGCGAATAGATTTAACACGAAATAAACATTAATACGAAATACTAATAATTCAAAAAAAATAACCGAAAAAGGAATTGGCACAAAAAAGGCAATACCGGAGAAAATGTGAATGGAATATCAGCGAATCATTTAATTCAAAAGCAATACTCATTACCGAAATGCATGCGGAAAAATAATCGTGGAAGGAAAACTAGGAAAGCAATATTAAACGCAGGAATAATCCTGAAAGGAAATAACGCCAATGGAAATAATTTTACTTCTTGTGGTTTTTGGTTATTGGAGTCCTAAATGTTGGACACACTGACCATTGGTCGATCACATGGTTAGTTACCAACTGAAGCAACAAGCCGTTCCGAGTTTCAGCATGTGCTGAAAAGTATATTTTTAGAGCAAAGAAGTAACTAGAGGTCACTCACTCATGGTTGCTAGTACTAAACAAGTTTTCTGTAATTTGTATCACAGTCATGTCTTTGCTTGTCTTTACCGAAAGTGATTGACGATACCCCCAACAATACTTTTTCGTCCATTAATAAATAACCTGAACAAACATGGCCAACTGCTGATGACATGTGTTTTCGAAGATAAATATTCCTACCTCCAAAGTTTTACGCGCACACCAGACCTAGAAGAAAAGTGACCACGAGCAAAAGCACTAAACGCTTGTTGTGTTTGAGGCAATTGCTACTGGTCAATTTTTATTTCCCCACCAAAAGAGGGCGACACTGACTGGTTTGGTTGCCCTGTTTCATATGGATGAGGCAGTGGCGGGGGTTGGGGGGGGGAGGAGGAAAGAAAAGCTAGTTTCCAGGGTTTTATAGCCTCTGCCGAAGCTTGCTACTTGATTACGGGAGCTGATCTGGCTTCGCAGACGTCCATACGGCCAAAGACCTTATTTGGAAAATGGCCCTAAAACTGCAGATCATTTGGCGAAAAGGAACCGCAGAGCTCGTCCTCAATTTATCCCGGTAGCTTTTCATTGATTCTGAGTGGACCTCCCCCTCCTGGACCATCTTCTACATCCACCGATGTTGTCTCGAATGATCTATTTTGCATGACGTCATTGGCAGTTAGCGCGTCGCGGCAACATGGCTGACAAATCTTGCTTCGGCGAAACGCGACGTTAAACAAACAATAAAGCATTTAAAATCGAGTAAAATAGGATAATACGACATCCGGGATAGTTAAAATGGATTTTTACAACTTTGTAACTATAGGCGTAATTTGACGGGGGCAAGTGGGACATTCCCCCCCAAAACTTTTCAGGATTATTAAAATTTACAAAACTTTAGCTACCCTCCTTACAATCTGAGGAGTAAAGTAATAAAGAGTAACATTTATGATTTCGCAAATGTTACAGTTATTTAGCAAATAATCCTGAACGCTATTTTGAGATGAGAAACTTTCAAATCCCCTCCTGATGTCTCTGGAGAAAGCGAACGACTCTGCGTCCACTCCCTTCTCTGAGGCTGTGCGCGGTCTTGCTCCAGATATATCTGCTACAGAGTATAACTTACGCCCCAAGTTCGATTCCACCCCCTCAAAATTAGGCCCCAGGTTACGCACACGTTTGTAAGCACGTGTATGAGTCTTGTTTCATTGTTACTTTCATCTTGTTTGCTAGCTGTCAAAAGATGAGATGTTTAATTTGAAAATTTGTTTCGAATGACCGACCATAGTCATGTTAAAAATCGTAAAGTAAAATTCATAAATATATTTCTTTCCCACTCCTCTCTCTTGGTATTATCTTGAGTGAAAACTGCCTTTGGGTTCAACTCATTGGGCTGTTTATTACATTGAGTAAATCTGATGGTGATTGGCTTCATCTTTTGAATTTTCAATTGTCTTACAGCAATCAGTATCGTTACTTGAAATGAGTTTGTTTATAACTCAGCACTATATGTTTCCCGAACGTTCTACAGTCTGCCCCATGAGCCTGAGGAGCAACTCTGCGCAGAACAGTAGAGAAGGGGAGAAAGCGAGTGGGCGGAGCATGGCAGTAGGTGCTGTTCCAAACGGTTGTTAGTTGCACTCTCGTTGCCCCTTCTTGCAATCACTTTCCCTATCATTGGTCAAGCCCTCTCGAATCACCACTTACGCAAGGAAGCCATTTCTTTCTACGTTTCTTAATGTTGAAGTACAACCGTAAATTAAAAGTTGATACACGTATTTTACTCTTGAGGTAGAAAAGTGATGGACCTCACCTTTTCCTCGTTTTTTTTTCAAAAAATAAAAGACCCGTCAACTCAGATTTCACACACGATAACATTCGGGCTGCACCTGAGAACAACAAATAACAAATAACGCATTCTCTCAGAAACTCGCTAAATGCTCCTCGTGGGGCATTTCACCAGAAATGTCCCTATCCTGTGGGAATAACGACAGTACCTAGTGCTCCTTTTACATAAGGTGTAGTCAAAGAAATTACACATACTTAGGTATTTGACTTTGTGTAGTGCTAGCCTCTATACGCAGTGGAGTGTACGGAGTGGTCCGAGTAACTACCTACAAAGAGAAGTCCCACGTTCGAACTCGCAGTAGTTCCACGTTCGAACTCGCGTTAAGGCACGCACACATTTTTTTGCTTTTTCCATCTTCCATTTCATACTTTCATCATCCATTCTCATCGTCACGATTTACACATGAGGTACAAAAGCAACGTAAAGGAATCCAAATATAACCCACGTACTTTCTTTAGTGTGAGCTTTCTATTTCCCAGTGACACTTAAAAATATGATCTGGGGAAACAGAAAATTTATTTTGTGTATGGAGTTAACCAACATATATCGCCTGGATGGTTAAAAATATAAAGAATATGAATACATTATTGCCATAGCCACTTGATTCTGATGCTTTGAGACGAAGATTCTTTAAAAAATCAGATTATTCTAAATTCCAAAGATAACAATAGCCAATAATGTGAACTGCGTTTGAGATAAATATAGTACAGGGATTGATACTATACAGATCATTAATATTTCCAATTAAAATTAGACTGAAAAGAACCCTTTCTATATCCCACTCTTTATATCTTATTAAAATATTTAAGAAATAATTGTTTTTAATAATTCAAAATTATCATTTTTTAAAATAAATTCATCATTTTAATATGTAAATGATTTCATTTTGTAATCTAAATTAACAAAAAGAGGGATTTTACTATGATAACTTTTTCAAAACCACCACTTTTTAATAAAATCTAATACGCTTCATACAGTATTTTAAAATGGTGTGTGACAACCAATGCAAGAACTTGTAATCTTGAAAATTAAATTTCAATGACAACATTTACAAAACTTTAAAGGAAGAACTAACTGGGAGCTGGGGTTCAACTTTATATGTAAAGGAAAAATAAGATGGCCAACCTGTTGAGTGGCAAACATTAAGAACAAAATGTAAAGATTAATGGAAATTCCTCGTCATTTTGGTTACTTCTATAACTTCAATTCATTGAATACTGCATCTTCTGCAGAAATTGGGAAAAGAAAGTTTATTCGTATTTCATGCAACAATAAGCTTTGCTCAACCACATAAAATATGATTAAACAACAATTGCCTCATGTTTGAATTCAACCTACGAGAAAAATCTATATTTTGTTTCGGGCCTATAAAAAGATGAAATACACAAGCTCCATGATGTAAAATGAACTTAGAAAAACACGGCAATGCGACGCAAGTCTCCATCAATCATCAAGTAAAAATAACAGAGATATTTTCCCTGGCAAGAAAATGTATACAATTTAAAGGTCGCGATACATTTGCAACGAAGCGACTTCCATTCCACGATGCTCATTGAAGCGGAAGGTTAGTAAATATGAGGTAGTGACTGTCGGGAGTTGCTATGCCAAGTCGTTTCAGCAAGTATTCCTCCGCCCCCTTTCGACCTTTCTTTTTCCCCTGTCCATTGCGCCATCCTTCTCCGGATGGCCACTTTGGGGTATTGGACGCAGGAATTACACAAGGCCTCTTTCTTATGTATTATGGATGACCACGGCTGATATTGGTAGCGAAGGAACGAAGCCTATCTGTATCTCGAGTTAACAAAGTGTCCCCAGAGAAGGCAATAAGCATTTTTTTTTTTCGAAAGAGATAGAAGATTCAGGAAACTGTTCCTATCCTCTCCTCCCACCGTCAATGGTTGCCATGCGGCCAGTGGTAACAACTGCGAGGAACAAAAATCTTAATGCTTCGGTCTCAAATTCCGAAAACTTGCTTGGGCACGGAAACTTGACTACATACACCTGCAACATACATGCAGTACACAGTATACTATTTCTGGCATTTCACCTACAAACTTTCTACTACCAAATTATCTTGATGGATACTAACTTTTTTTCTGATCTGTCTACATTCAAAACCTCACCTATTGCTTAAAAATGCTTACCTAGTTCATTATGCTTTTCTAGTTAAAAATAACAATTTCCAGCAACAACCTCAGAAGTGTTGATAATACTCTTTACAATGGATGAGTGATGCTAATGGTGGCAGGGAGTCACAGAAAGTCTGAAATAATTCTGGTCATTCGGGTATATCGTTGCTCTCCTATTACACTGACAGATGTGGGTTGAACATGCAAGCAACCAATACAGATTGACAGGACTGGAAAACTACAATTTATCTGAGGAATCTGTGTAGCAAGGTCGAGCATAGAGGTAGACAAGGAGAGGAAAGAAGTAAATAAGACCGCGCTGCTGGAAATAGCTGACAGCTGCAGCCGCGTTTTTCCCTCCATGCATTCACTTCCTCTCTCACTATGTTATTGGTGAGATGAACTTACCAATGCGTCAAACTAGATATACGAGTCACGCTCCACCCGTTGCACTTCACATAACATTGGCGCGGATGACATTTGCAGCTTCCTTAGTCGAATCATAAAGATATTAAATACATTAATACACTTTAATTCACGTTGTGTGTTGTTTGCATGGTTTTCACTATGCTAAGATGCATTCGAATGTGGATGAAATGGAGAAATGAGGTGCATAACTACAGTCTAAAATTCCCTCTACTGATCTTCAGCAAGATCCCAGGAACGGTTTATCTGTGGTCAAACGTTCTCATCAAAATTCAAATATTGATCATAAGCGTAAAAATCAATCGTGTCGTCAACAGCACAGGAACTAGGATCAAATTCTTTCACTCCGGTCGAAATAGAGTTCGAAAGCAGGATCTCATCACCCCTCTAAAATTTTCAACATAGGCCTAGCTTATGGATATTTTGCTTAGAAATTTACCTTTATCCCAAACATATGGACTTACCCCCCCCCCCCACACACACAATGGAAAATTCTCGCTAAATCTCTGACTTGCATGGCATGGACTTATACACATTCGTTTGCATTAAGCCAGAGCCAAATGACTTGACTGGAATGATAACACCGCCCTGCATTTTTTTTAAAAAAAATTTCGGATGTTTTCAAATAAATAAGCGATTATCAAAGTATTTTGAATGCTGATCACGGAAATGGTATCCAATTTTCCCCATCACGTCAGGATTTTTCATAATTTCACAATCAAAATTCTCATATTCACCATTCCATTACGCCTCTTACAAAACTGAAATTTCGGTTGTCTACAAACCAAGTATTTTGAATGCTAATAACGAAAATGAAATCCATTTTCCCCCATCATGTCAGGATTTTTCACAATTTCACAATCGAAATTATTATATAGTCGCCATTCCATTACGCCTATTACAGAACGCAACAAAATAAATTTATACAAGTGACGTTTCGTTTGTTTACAAACTAATAGGTGATTCTGGAAGTATTTTGAATGGTGATCACACACATGACATGCATTTACTACCATCACGTCAGGGTTTTTCATAATTTCACAATGAAAATTATCTTATTCGCCATTCCATTATGCGTATTACAGAAAACAACAAAGGAAATTTATACAAGGGAAATTGCGTTTGTTTGCTATTCTGGAAGTATTTTGAATACTGATCACGGAAATTACATAAATTTCTTCCCATCACGTCAGTATTTTTCCCTAGGTCAGGATTTTTCTCCACGTCACTAAGTTCAATCAACCCACCATATTATATATAACATTGAGTTTTGGACATTTTGTGATGGAAATTGTTATGAGGGATTTCGAAAATAAAACTTACGTTATCAAAGTCCATACAATTTTCATGTCAATGTATTTTGTGAAGGTAAAAGTTGTTATTTTGTGTGCACTTACATTTCAAAATTGGAGAATTTGTATGGTAGAAAACCAATAGAGCCTTGTATTGGGGAAATGATGGAACTACACATTTTATTCTGAAATGAATGCAGTTAATATATTGCTGTTGTCTGAAAAAACTAGACGTGATGGTTAAAAATGCATTTCATTTTTCGAATCAGCATACTGAAAGTATTCAGAAACTACAGTGATCTGCGAGACATCCAAACCCATGCAGGCCGGTGTAATGTATCTTCAACCTTACTTACTGCCATAAAATGGTCAAAGATCAGATTGCAAATTCCACTACTCCAACAGAAGTCTTCTGTTGTATATAGCAAAAGCTAACATACAACTGATCATACAGGACAAGGAATGAAAGGAAAATGGCTGTTTTGCAACAACAAAATGAAAACAAATAGGTCATAGATCATTTGATTTGAATCCGTAAGAAAACAGGACCCTACTTTGATATTGGTTTGCTTCAAGATTTCGAAAACTAATAAGTGAATTTACTTAGTCAGTAAAGGTTCAAGACCAGAGTTGGTAAAATGTCTGCTTGGTTTGCACCACTCAGCATCTGATCTCTTGCTGTTTCTATTATCCTCACACACATGCAGCCATATACTGACCGGAAGAAGTTCTTCAACATCCAATGAAGGAAAAAGAAAATAAAAGAGAAACGGAAGCACCGTTAAAGGAGAAAAAAGTGGTGTGTAGAAGGAGCGTTCATGAATTTCATATCGTGAAAGCGTAATATTCCGACGACGGCTGCTCTAGGTTCCTTCATCCGTCCTACTAACTTCCACTCTTTTTTCTCTCCCCCAGACTTATTTCGTCCTCTACAAAAGGCTGGCACATTTCGAAACCAATAAAAACATCGTCGAATTTTCCTTTTCCGCAAAAGCCATCTTTCATATCCTCTTTCCTCCGTCTTTGTATGTGGATAACGCATTCCTTGATGAAAAAACCCGAAAGAGGTGCACGGGAGGTCAATTGCAAATGGCGTCCTGGGAGCGGCGAATGGTCAGTTTGCGTTAAGGTAGCATTTGAGGTGAATTGGAAACTTCTGGAAGGAGCCGATGGTCCCAGGAGGTTTGGCCGATGCGTCCATCTCTTCTCTTTGTGGTGCACAGTTCTCTCTCTCTCTCTCTCTCTCTCTTGTGATGAAACCTCAAATCAACAATCTCTTTTTGAACGAACTGATGGTGGTTTTAATAAAGGCACTCAGAAATCCATTTCCATTCATAACACTGTAAAATATACCAAGAACGAAAACTTATTCTACCTGAAACTACAATTTATAAGCGATTGCACATCAATATAGATACCAACGCTGGTCTCCATTCTTGTATCGAATTAGTCTCGAAATCATTTTTAGCACAATGTTGCAATGGATAATAGTCAACTCTTGATGTCGTCAGACAAGTGCAATTTGGGAACAAACAGTTGACTACGCGTGATGAAGTCCGGCAAACAAGAAAAGGAAACCAATTCTACACACAAAAATGCATTCTAACTACCTGGGTAGTAACATTATACAAGCAGTCACCATTTTCCCTTATATTAAATCGATAGGTGTAAATTTGGGGCAAGAGGAATGCGTGATCATTAGAATAAGTGGAAATCGCTTAACATTAAATGCTTATGGGAACCAAGAATTAAAACAACACTTCAAATGTTAAAATATTATAACAGTAAAATAAAATAACATTACCTAAAATGAATATAAATAACTTAACTGTTCATTTGAATTCCAAGCTGGTATAGGATATAGATTTTCAGGTGTAGGTCCATTGCTGCACACATAATGTTTTTTGGCAATTGTATCGATATGTAAATATTTCCTTCCTCACGCACTTAAGCACCTTACACAATTTTCACAGTTTCTGTAGGGTTTCGGAGAAGGTAAAAAGTACATATTCCTCGTACGATGACGATAATCATAGTTTGAAACGCATAGGCAAGGAGCAAACGCACAGCCCTTACTCGGAATGTCTTCAACGCAAGATTTGTTTGCCATAAACATGGTGACTGATGTGATTTTGCGGAATGAGTTGTGAGGGAAGTTGTTTGCTGAATATCATCCATTCAAGTACCCATAATGCGAGTGGTAATTATCTCGTGACGAAAAAGTGTCAAACCACATTTTCGTATAGGCCTATTGGTGAGAAACACAACAAGCTTAAAATTTCCAACAAATCCAGAAATATTATTTTTCACTTCGTTAGGGGGAAGTTGCTCAAATCCACCAGCTTTCAAATAAATGGACGTAGCTGCAATACAAGTAACGTGACGTAAGTTTTTGATGTACCAGCTCCTAAAGGAAACTTTTACTTCTCTTCACATGTATTTGGAAAATTTTATTCCAATTGGAAGTGCCAGAAAAATATGAAATTCCAAACCCTTACAAATGGTGCGATTTAGGCAACTGGTCTCCTAAATCGCATCTCAGGGAGCCCAAATCGCACCATTGAGAAATAACATGTTTCAAGGGCTCAAAGACTACAAAATACAGTGGCCAGTTTTCTATTGACAGTAATGTTCATATAGAGCCACAATTGTGCCAAACATATGTGATATATCAGTCCTTCTGTAGAAGAAATAAAAATTGGAAAATGATAAACAAGTAATCGTATTTTCAACATTAATTTTGAAGCTGGAAAAAGTGAACCTTCGTCACAACATTTCAATTTCTAAGATCTAATTGTAGGCCTCATGGGATTCTTTTCTTCTGATAGTTAACTTTTGTTCTCTCACTTGGTAGTCTTGAGATCTTGGAATGTAGATGGAGATGCAGGTTGTTGTTTGAGTCTGTTTCGTTGTGTGGCTCTTTGCCTGTGATGAGGATGAAGGACCCTGTCTCTGTACAAACGCGACAAATAACTAAATTTAAAAAAATATAACCCACTCTTCTCCTACATCCTTATGAAAAGGTGCGAAAAATAGCATGAAGAACAGGTGTTTTCTTCAAATGCGCATACAACGCCTATCACTCCACCAACAGCTACAACTGACAGGCGGGGTCCTTGGGCATGCCTGAGGATCCATATACAAAGTTGCTCAATATTAATCAATGTTCAGTACATTGTGTTTTAGACCAGTGGTGCGATTTAGGCAATTTTTCCATACGTTGCCCGGTTTTTATACTGGAAAACATCACTCCTTCGAGGAGAACAACAAGACGTTACCAGCCTACTCCGAGACCACCTCAGAACTCGGATAAACCTTAAGATATTGGATGAATATAGTAAGCATTCACACTACATGTCAATCAACACAAAATGGAACTTTCACTGATGTCAGTTCCATGTAATTTGCACTTACAAGGAAAACATGGAATCGGGAAATAACAATATAAATCACGAAAACCTGTCTTCAAATACTCTACAGACACCATACATTTGAATCAGCTTACGCCATTCATCTCTCTAAACAACTAATATATCGTAGCAACATGAAAAATAAGTCAATAACCATTCTTTAGAATTACAGAATTGCGTCATAACAAAATTCAAATCATAATATGAGAAAAGTATTGCTATTAAATTTAACATTTTAAAAATCGTATTTGTGAATTAGGAGGGAGAGTAACAATTTGATTTTTTTTCTGTAACTCGGACTTCGGAATACATTCTACAAAGATACGAGTATTTACATTGTCTGTAACTGGCTTTCACCTTATTGCATTTGAAATGTTTAGCTTTGTTACTGTTTGTTACCAACCCCTTCACTTGTGCTTTTGACGTGATCCTCCAAAAGTAGTTATGTCCCATAAAATTAAACCATAAGTACCAAGTGTGTTGCGTAAGGATTACTCTTGATGACTAATTGTTTTTGATTTGCTGAACAATCATTACGCAGAGCAGACTAAGGAGACACTGAAGTAGTGTAAATGATGAAAAGTTTTGAAACTAATAACGCTCTCATGTGCACAGGTTCTAAACAAGGGCGAGCCTTGTAATTGTTCCACACGACAGGTTTTCGAAAACGGATAAGGAAATGCACCAACTCTTAACGCCACTGTAGGAAAAAAGACGAACTGACTAAGGGTGTGTGTGGATAGCTAAAAAGAAATCAATTCATACCCGAATCAATAGATTTCTTCATTTCAAACTACTTTTGTAAAATAATTTGCATATTGGTCACCGTTTCTCAACGAGTTGCTCCGCAAGAATCAGATTTTTCCTTTTTGCAACATACTAATGTTTTCTACTGGAGACGCTAAAATATTTTATCCTGGTGGTCGGTATGCCAAGGGGTTGGGTCAGAGTATCAAGTACAGAGCGCACAAAATATTTAGTAAAATAGATATTCATTTATACACATACATACAGTATATATGTTGAGTTCTCAACTGAGAGTTGCAGAAAAGAAAAAAACATACCACATATATTACACACACCGGCGACTCCCACAAGCAGACCATCAGTTGTGTGCCAAAAGGAAATTATTTATTTCAGATGAAGGACTTGCTTTATAAGCAATCTCATCAAAAAAAAATGTAAAAATAATAGTACTCAGGTCGTAAACTGAAGGGCCAACAACCTGGTTTCGTAGGGCAGAATTTCTCTCACTTCCACTGTATCCGTCGCATTATGGAAGACTAAAAGCAGGATTCCTAATCACAGACGGGGTCAGGTTGAAAAATTCGCGGGCTACGTCGGTCCGAGTAAACAAGTAAACAAACAAGCACAATCAATTAAATGCTAGTACTGTATGAACCTACCATGCAAAATCATTTCCGGATAAAATAACTAGAACTTTTTTTTCAGGCTCCAAATTGAGGATGTCAGCCCATATTATAGACGTTAGTGAGTTTGAACAGCGTGCCTCCATCAATTACCTCTTCCTGAAGGGACTCTTGCCGAAGGAGACCTACAACGACCTGACCATGACATTGGGGGACAAGGCACCATCCCTACCACTGTGAAGAAATGGGTAGGGGATTTCATACGGGGGCAATTTGGGCTGGAGAATGACCCAAGGTCAAACCGACCAATATATGGGACCATACCCGATATGATTGACGTCATCCACAGAGGAGAAACTACACATCAGCCACAACGCCAAAGAATTTCAAATTCAATTTGAATTTTATGATTTCTAAAGTAGTAATAGTAATAATAATAATAATAATAATAACAATAATAAAAGGAATAAAGATAATAACAACAATAATAAAAGTTTCTATGACTGAAGGGCAAGATATGAAATCTTACTCAAACCCCCCTCTTGAGAAAAATTTCTACGGGCGAACTGCTTGTAGAGTGGGTTGCATAAGAATTACCAAGCAATTTGTCCATCACCATGTTTATTCTCATTGTTTTACGCAATGAGAGCTTCAAGAATCGAAACAAAACGCCAAACCAACAGATGAGTTCCTCTGCACCAACACACGTAAAAATCCAGTACTTGAAAACACGTTGGATACAAGAGAAAAAGGATTGAAAATAGTCCTGGACAATTTGCGGAGCAATACTTGTACAATCCGACTGTACCAAGTGGCCATGGAACAGTCGGGCACGTGGTATCCCCAAAAGTTATGGCTAAGTATTATGAAAAGCTATGAAATTGTTATATCCCAAGGAACAAGAAAGTTCCAGCAACATATAAAATAAAATCCTTCAATGATATTCTCTCCAGACTACCAAAGAATACAAAAAAAAAAAAAAAAAAAAACGCGTAGCACTAATAGGCGAATCGCTAGTAAAGTGAGAATCATAAAACTTAAGACCTTCTGTAAACAAAAGCACGTGTACCCTAACAGTGTTGCAAACTTATGAAAAAAAAATAATCCACATAGGCTACAAGGTGTAAAAACATTCCATTTGTCAACAGATGCGGAATAAGCAGTGTATCACTGATGACCTGTTGAAAGTTATTGAATGTATGTAAAAATAATAATAATAAAAAAATTTACATCTTGCCTGGTGGCCGACTTTCAGATTAATCACCGAAGTTCCCTGGCTCGAATCCCGGCATGGGTGTTTCATCAATTTCATCTGACGTTCACTCATTCTCATCGTCGGTATTAGCCAAAAGTGGAAGAAAAGCAACGCTAAATTTAAAATACAAAATTTACATCTTATCCCCCAGGAGTAAGACGGTTCCGTACCAAAGGATTAATTTTCTCTCATATTTTACTAAAAAAAACCTTGCTAGAAGAATGAGACACATTGAGATAAATTACGTTTTGAAACCGGGGTTTCTTCATTAAATTTATTTGATGTTTGAAAGTGTTATGATTTATTATGATAGATGATGAAAGTAAGCTAATACATATGATTTGATTGACTAAATTAATAATTATTAATTAGATAACAATAATGGAAATAACTCATTTGGTTTGATTGATTTGATTTATTTTACTTCCCCTCTTGTGCCACTTATGGCTAATTTGCGAAGATGCGGATGAATGATGATGATATGATGAAATCGATGAATGGCCACGATTCGAACCCGGGACGCCTGGCGTCGTAGCGCGATGTGCTAACCACTCCGTGACGGGGGCGGCTAACTAATTTGGAATTCAAATATCACCTATCCCTCATCGTCTCGTAACTAATGACAAATGTGCGTGTCACATGGTCGATCTACACGTCAATGACACACATTCCAGTATCCTCCAGAGTGTATTTCAACATCTCTAAAGTTACTTCATCCAAAAACACAGTCGTATGTTCTTTTCATCCCGTTCAAAAATGCTGGATTATGCAGCAAAGACACCAAGGGAAACTAAAACGGCAACTTAGAGAAGCATAAAAGTGGGGAAAGAAGACTGTAGAATAATAGGGTGACCAGACACATACATGTAAAAAAGAGGACAGAGCATGGTGAAAAAGGAGGACAAAGTCATAAAAAAGAGGGCACAGCAAAAAATGGCAACTCATTTGCCATTAATCATAATTTAATCATTATAAAAAAACTGCCAAGACTTTGCTCACCTATAGTTCTGATGATTTTTTTTAAAATAATTTCCTTTTACCTTTAAGTAACGAAAGCAATCTCATCATAATCTATTATTTAACACATGACAATCATAACTAAGAATATATATAGTTTGAAACACAGAATTTTACTCTTTTTACAATTCTTGGATATTTGAATGCAATATCACCATAAGTGAATGCAAATGTAACAAGTAAGCTTCACATTAACTTATTTCCAAAAACAGAATTTAAATTTTTAGTAGTTTAGAGTGGGTCAAAAAATATGATTTTAATGCCACGAACAATTCTAGCACTCTTTCAACAGCAAGGGAAAGTAATAGTCACCTTACACTTTACCTCATATTCATTTCTTCCATCCTTTAAGAGCTGGATATTTTATTGGAAGATCATTGATGAATTTACACTTTCGCTTCGTTATTTCATAAAAGTAAATATGACTTAATTATCAAAATTCTCACTACGCGTTTCTGTATCGCGTGTGCATGACTCGAAAATGAACCGACCTCTGTGGCAGAGTGCTTAGCACACAACGCCAGAGATCCCAGATTCTTTGTGATTCTTTGTGAGTGTTTCTTCATCAAAATCATCATATCATCCTTCATCCTCATATTTGCGATTAGCCAAAAGTGGCAGAAAAGCGAATTAAAATAAACCATATTAGTCAATCAAAAAGGAACTGCTCAAATTGCATGTGTTTCATAAGTCTCAGATTGTAAAGCAACGAGTTAGAATAATACATACTAATGACTAGGGTTGTGCGGGACAGAAATTTTTTTGGTCAGGACGGGGAATTTTTGTTAAATCCCGATGTTCGGGACGGGACATTTTCAGAAACGGGCAATGATAAAAAATTACCGACTCTGTGGTAATCGTGAATTTTACGTCATTTCCCCCTTTTTTTTATTTCTGAAATAAAAGCTAACAATTTCCGAGAAGTGTCAAGACACAATGCAGAAAACATCAAGAATTAACCACTTTTTAAAACGACCATTTGAAAGTTCCGAACTGCTCGGGATCCCGAAATGTCTGGAAATAATTTCCCGAAGTCGGGATCGGGATTTGGAATTTTTTTACCGACTTTTCTGGATCCCGCACACCCATACTAATGACTCGGTTGGAAAAGTGATCATGTTGAGCTCCCAGATGTTAGGTGAGCATTGCTCTAATATTTAACGTGGCCCAAGTGATTTAAATATCATTATGTGTGGAATCATTCTCCATGCAGAACATTTGCTACGGTCGATGCTATACTCTTTCTAAAAAAGGAGGACATTTACAGATTTTTAAAAAATCCGACCGGACGCCGGACAGACACCTAAAAAGGAGGACATGTCCGGATAAAAGAGGACGTCTGGTCACCCTAAGAATACAGAAATATTTTGAGGCCGTCACATATTATTGTACGCTACATATAAAATAAAATGCATATTTGGGGGTGAATTTTTAAATATTGTCACATTTTTCTTCTCTCTTGTTGAGAGGTGTTCATTTTACATCAACCTCCCTCACCCTACGGCCTGTCCTCCCCTACCCGCAAAGTATTCCGAAGTGTGAGGATGTCACCATCCGGATGGTGAACACCTCTGGATTATAGATCGACTCCTGCGTCCCACCCCTTCCCCCAACCCCGGAGGATCGTCACTGACAATGTGAAATCACACTATCATATGCCGACATTCGACATTCCACTTCCGTTTCTGTACTTGACTTAGTGAGAAGTGTTGAGGTTGGCAACAGCCTAATAACGGATTTCTTCCGCATCATGTAGTCCGTTCTATGAAGGTACGCTAATGGAAGAAAAACGTGTAAGTTACATTGGATTATACAGGGTGGCTCAATAAGTCACTTAACACCCCCAGTACAAGGCCACTGCAGCGCGCAACATGGAAATGGTGATGACCAATCGTTATCAGGCCAAGGGGGAACCATATTGACGCCACCCACACGGTCGGTGGCCATCTAGATGTCCGCCATCTTGAATTCAACTTCAGAATTTTAAATAGGAAGGGGGTCATGCGACATATCAAAATGGGCTAGAATTTCACGAGAAATGCAATGGTGAAGGTTTTTTCAACGTATCTTTAACCAGTAAGAAGTTATGACTGAATTCTTGTACCAATTTGCTCCTTTTCGAGGTGTTAGAAAAATGCCTTAAAATTTGTTTAGCGCATCGGTAATGCATCGAGATCAAAGTGACGTCTATGGAGAGACGTTCGCATGCCATTGCACATTATTTTAATCGGATACATCCACGAAGAGCTGTGCATTATGAATGGTTGTCGCGAACAATTTACAGTGTGACGCTTTCATTGAATTAAAAGTCCTTCACAGTGACAAGGCTAATGTTTATGTTCATAAGGAAGTTCATAAACAGAATATTCGATGATTTTTATCTGATAACCCATTTTTTCGACAGATCAAAGCTGAATGGTTAGTGTTGGTAAGTTAATGGTGTGGCGTGCTGTGTGGAACACGATTGGCTAGTCAATTTTCCATCAACGGAATCTTAAATGCTTAGGGCTACTTGGATTTGTTAAATAAACAGTTTTTTCATCCTTGCTTATGGAAGAAGGTACTTTTTACAGAGTTTTTTCAATAGGGAAGAACACCATAACACTTATGGGAACGTTATGAACCTGTCTTTGTCCAAAGTTAGTTATCAGATGACAAGGGTCACATATTCTGTTTATAAACTTCCTTATGAACATAAACATTAGCCTTGTCACTGGGAAGGACTTTTAATTCAATGGAAGCGTCACACTGTAAATTGTTCGCGACAACCATTCATAATGCACAGCTCTTCATGGATGTATCCGATTAAAATAATGTGCAATGGCATGCGAACGTCTCTCCATAGACGTCACTTTAATCTCGATGCATTACCGATGCGCTAAACAAATTTTAAGGCATTTTTCTAACACCTCGAAAAGGAGCAAATTGGTACAAGAATTCAGTCATAACTTTTTACTGGTTAAAGATACGTCGAAAAAACCTTCACCATTGCATTTCTCGTGAAATTCTAGCCCATTCTGATATGTCGCACGACCCCCTTCCCATTTAAAATTCTGAAGTTGAATTCAAGATGGCGGACATCAAGATGGCCACCGACCGTGTGGGTGGCGTCAATATGGTTCCCCCTTGGCCTGATAACGATTGGTCATCACCATTTCTATGTTGCGCGCTGCAGTGGCCTTGTACTGGGGGTGTTAAGTGACTTATTGAGCCACCCTGTACATTTTAAAATATATTTTCATTAAAGGTTTCTGTTTATAATAATCATAATACGTGATTATTGTATAAATTACAATCGATCACGTGAACAGCATGAAAATAGCGCCAGTTTCGAACATGGCGACTTCCATGCGTGCAGGAAGGTCTCCCGTGTTTTCAGAGTACTCTTTCGGAAATACAGCCGTTTGAAAAGTGGCAAGAAGCAGGTTGTTCTTAACGTTTATGTGACGTTGTGTCGGTGCTATCCTGAGCAAGTAGTGAAGTTGGTGTCCAAGTGTAATTGTGTGTCTGCGTCTTTGTGTTTTCGGTGTGGTGAAAGAAAGGAAAACGACCTGTCAAGTTTCGAGTCCCGCGAAAAAAAACACGTTGTTGCTCGTATAAACAAGTACACCGATTTTGAGATAAGCGCAATACAACGCGAGGTGCTTTCGTATTCTTTAAATCAAAGAGCCGTCCTGTTCACTGTGGGGAAGATGTTGATAGTGATGATTGATGACGATCTCCCAATTTTAGCAGTCGACGTTAAATCGCCTCTTGTGCCACGTTGAGTTCCTTTTTGGGAAGCAAATTTGACAGACCGTACTCTGACAGGATGATGTCGAGCGCCGAAAATGCCTCAAGTTCAAAAAGGAACTGCCGAATCAAGGTAAGAAAATACATTACTTGCATGAGACGTGCGTATTATAGTATTCTTGTTTTCGGAATGAGTTTACAATACCGGACCACTCTCCAATTTCTATAAAATTTCTCCTACTTACTAATTTCGGTGTCCTGATGACGTATCTGTAGTTCATATTTGGCGGTCACTTGTTAAAATTGTACATTTACGTGTACAACTTGTAAAATAACCTGCGATTTACCACGGTGATTGTCCATACACAGCAATTCGGAACTATCTTTCTTTCGCAATTAATTAGCGAATGGTCTTCCTTTACGCACAACAATCTTGTTGACGACAGACGAGGAATGCCTACGAGGTTAGGTTAGGCCTGTTAGGTTAGGTTCCATTAGCATAAATACAAAGAAAAATTAATATTTTAGCTAAGAGAACTATACCTTATCTTGCCTGTTGATTTCTTCATGTTGGGAAAATGGCGTCTTCCGTGGAGCTATTGTTCTTATGGTAGGGTTACGTTACGTTAAGAAAACATAGTTTATTTCATTTTTTTCTCGATTTCCATACTTGACCGCCAATTATTACATGCAGATTCGTGATTAGGAGTTCACAATTAGTGAGTAGGCGAAATTTCATAGAAATTGGAGAGTGGTCCGGTATTGTAAACTCGTTCCTTGTTTTCTAGTGCACGAGAAACCGAGAGAAAGATAAACAATCTCTTTTTATTCCTCGGTTTATCTTTGTTTAGCTTCTGCTAAAACTGGCGGTACATTTGTTGCACAAAGGAGAAAACAATACTCTACATGTCAACAATGTTGGGCAATAATTTGGTGGAAGAGGAAGCAATAAAACCAAAAGGCTTGAATTTACTGAAACGAATCTCTCTCTCTTGAATAACTTTGGCGCTGTCATACTGAGAGGAGGGGGGAAGGGGGATCTGTTTACCCAGTGTCAGAAAAATGGGACTTTTGGCGTAGAAAAATAAGTTCATTCTTGAACAAGAACACGTATTTAATCACTTGTAGAAAAGTTATTATACTTCAATGTGTAGATTATCAGTTAAAATAAGAATACGTTTTTCCACGTTACGTAAAATTAAAGGTTGCGAGTGAGCAGCATATGATGGCCGCACCATTCACGAACAGCTGGCGCGGAGTGATACGTTACTCGAAGTGAGACGGTTGTTTACAGAGGGTCGGAAGGTTCGTGATTCTTACTGTAGGTAGGTATATTTGAAACTGAAGTTGATTATAGGTCAACCCTAACTTACCCGAGGGTGACGGGTGCTGTTAGGCCCACCACCTCAATTTTTGAAAATTTTCAAGTGTGGAAATTATTATAAAAATTGATCTTTTAAAAAAAATCAAAAAAAATATTTTGGGTGCGTTAGCACTTAGACTATGTTGCACCAGTCACGTTATGCGGGGTCCAGCCCCTTACCATAACAAATAACATAACTGTAATGTAGCATAACAAAAATCTTAAAATATTCTGACTTAGGTTAAAAGCTGAGGCTGTAAAGGGGCACTCAGCACACACAAGGACAAAAACACAGGACAACACACAGAATTATACTGGGCATAGGGCCAGTCGCCAGAGCCTTGTTAGTCTGTAAAAAGCAGTCCAGGGTGTACTACGTGAAAGTGAAGCTGACAATTGGGTGTACTACGTGGAAGGTTCACCCCTTACACCCCAAAAAATTGAAAATAAATTACATTATTCCCCACGGTGATCTCAATTTCTCTGTATTACTTTTGTTCATAAAAATATAAATGTAATGTAAATAGGAGGCAAAGTGCACTTCTTGAGCCTATGAGTCAACATTTTTAATTCGTGTTATTCGAGACACTCATGGCAGTTGGTTGGCAATGATGGTAATATTTGTAATTATTATAATTAATAACTATAAACAAACATGCATTAATAAGAAATTATTACGGTTTATGTGAGTTTTAGCGAATGGTAGAATATGTGTGTGACACTATTTTTTTATTGATGATGATAATTTAGTAATTATTATAATTAATAAATAGAAAACATAATCTACAAAATAAGCAGTGATTCAATAACAAAATGGTTCCTTGAATTTTAGTGATAAAAAAGTGTGGACCTGTGAGCCACCCCCTGCCCCCTTCAGGTAAGAAAGTTTAAGCTAGGAATACAAATAACGTTAATACACAGCAGCAAAAGCAGTTTCGGTGATACCAATTTTGTGCCCCTTCAGGCCTGAATAACTTGGTCCTATGTGAATCGAGGATTAAAACTTTCCCCTGCAGCTTCAAAATACAGCAAATGTTTCTTCCGATGCATCATACGTTGAATCGTTAAGAAGGCAGCTATTCCTTTCCCTATCCATTATCTATTATTTGAAAATAAGATCCTTAGGATAATATTTGGGCCTATAAGGGATGAGGAGACAGGTGAACGGAGAAAGTTACATAATTTAGAGCTACATAATTTGTATTCATGTCCAGATATTATTAGAATAATTAAATCAAGAAGACTTAGGTGGGCAGGCCATGTGGCACGAATGGGAGAGGAAAGAAGAGTTTACAGGATTCTTGTTGGGAAACCTGATGGTAAGAGACCAGCAGGAAGACCAAGACGAAGGATGGAGGGACAATGTTGAGATGTATTTAAAGGAAAGTGGTGGGGGTTGAAAAGAGTATATACAGATCTTGCTTAGGATAGAGACAGATGAAAGGCCTGTGTTGCTGCAGCCATGAACCTTCGGGTTCAAGAAGGCTAGAGAGTTAGTTAGTTAGTTAGTTATCTATTGTCAAGCCACTTGTTTGTGAAAGCTACTGATTACATGATTCCGTTGACTTAACTTTTAAAGAACGCGACTTCTGCAACCACCCCGTAGCACGATATAATGTGACTTACCGTTTATATCAAAAGTTAAGGTTAAGCATTACGAACAATACGCCCTAGCAACGTTGCAAATGAATGGAAGTAAGATTTTTTTATCTTTCTGCGTTTAAGAATTTTGATTTGTAAAATTTTCCCAAAAATCAGAGCAGAACACATGTACGTATCTCGTAATTCGTGTCTAAAACTGGAGAACCAGAGGGTGGGCAGCCATGTTTTCAAGTGGTACGGTCATCATGCCTCCACATCGCTACTGATGATAGCTAAGAAAAATTGATCTCCAATAAATTTTCAGTTGTTATGATTGTGCTCTTTCAAATGCATTAAGTGTTTAAACTACGTTCTTAGTGTGTTACAAAATTTGGACAAATAAATTACCTTTTTAGTAGAATTAGCTTTTTTAGAAAAATATATATCAGAGGGCGGTTTCTTTCAAGTCCAATTTCTTATTTACGATTTTCGACGTGTCTCTTTCCCCTCACCTTTACAGCTCATTCCTCTTCGGAAGTAAAGTATCAAACTCTAAGTTTATGTCGACTCCTTGAGCCTTTGCATTCCAATAATCGAAAATCACGAGAAATCATTACCCAATGTATTTTTCATACTAAAATGAATCCTTGAATGTTAATTTGAACATATTTATTTTAAAAATAATATATATGATATAATGTGAGGAATATAAGCAAAGCTCTGTCATCTTCACACACTCAAAATGCAGACAATAACACGACAGCAGCTCCAAGTGAAGGAAAGAGATCGCAGCTGAAAGTAACCAGGCAACACACCAAGCAAAAAACACACAATGTGAAGCAACATACAAAAAACACGGATGCAGACCGGATAGGATGTCAGTCTACTAACATCTGACGCACCTAAGATAGTATTCGTTCGACAGAAAAAGTAATCATACATATTTATGTAGCGGAGTCATTTACATTCATTAAAAATGCACAAATAACAAGAATAGAAACTCTCCACTATACTGTGATCTATGAAGCCTCGAATGAACAAAAACTTTTAGTAATGTCAACTGTGAACGTACGTTATGGTACGGTATGCGTGTGTGCGTGTGTATTTAATTACAACATTTCTATGATTTACAATCTAGGTAAGCAATCACTTACGCTGTTAGGGGGCAGGGGTGGGGTTAGGGAGCCCCCGCAGTCAGACACTTCGCCCCCTCCCCAATGACGTTAATGAAATATCGTATAATAAGAGAGTTCATTTCTAAGAGTATGACGATTTCCATCTTTATTTAATTAAAGTTTTTTTCAATTAGTTTTTAAGCCTTCTTATGCTCTTTTCTGCTTTTACTGCATTTGGTAGATTGTGGGATATTTTAATTGCCATCTGTTCGGGTCCTCGTTGAACTAGCGTTAATCTGGTGAAGTATGGTCTTATAAAATGTTTATTTCAGGTGTTATAATATATGTGAGTGTATGTTCTACTGAGCCTCTTGTCGTAATATTCACACTTTGTCTGTACGTACAGCATTGAGGCCTTAAAGGGAAAATTATTGGGAGCAATAAACATTTGAAATAATATATTATTATTTGAAAATTTATGTTACTAAAGTCTAAAGCTAGTCTTAAGAGGAAGTTTTGTTTGTTTTTACATTTCGTCGAAGCGACTGTTTCTTTTCCTGAAGAAATTACAAAAGAATTTCTTCAATGGTTTTTCTGTAAACCACAAACATTATACGATAGACGTTCTGGAGGGATCGAAAACCATCTAATCATGCCACTCTACCATTCAAGTTCTATTTTGTATTTTGACGAGAAATAATTAAAATTCAACTCATTTTTCTTTAATTTAAATTTTTGGGTGCGTCAGCACTAAAAGGTTATTTTGCACCCTTCACGTTATATGGGGTCCAGCCCCTTACCATAACTAAAATAACATAATTGCAGTCGTGTTACTAAAATATTAAAATCTTCTGACTTTCGTTAAAAACTGAGGCTGTAAAGAGGCACTCTACACACATAAGGACGAAAAACAGGACAACACACACAATATTATACTGGCCATAGTGCCAGTCGCCAGAGCCTAGTTAGTCTGCAAAATACAGTCCGGGGTGTACTGCGTGGAAGTGAGGTTGACTTTTGGGCGCCCTTACACTCCTTAAAATTGAACTGAAATTCCCTAAATTAACTATAGTATGGTAGTAATACAATGTGCAAATTTGCCCCTATATTATTCTCACCAAATTTCCTTTGCGTATACGATTAATTGCAATTCCTGTTCATTTTCTTGAGAAGTTACCGCAAGATATGGAGAGTCCCAAATAGACATAGTGGCACACAGTAGCGGAGACTGTGAGTGCCAAAACGAACGGGGCCAAGAACATTTTGCTTTATTGGTATACAAGGCTAAGCATTAAGAGACAATAGTACGGGGGCAAAAAGTGGCTAAAAGTGGGGGACACATCGCAATAATCGCCTGTTGGCAGATAATAGTCGGATATTACAATAAGAAAATGTTTTCTCAACAGTTTTGAAGAAAACGCCACTCCACGAGAGAGTAACATTTAGAAAATTGTATTTTTTTATCCCGCCATTTTAAAACTTTCCAACTGTTTGAGTTTATATTGCGATACCGTTCCAGCCATTCGCAATATCCTGTTCCAGTGCGAATTTCAGCTACTTTCATTAAATTTACGGCAGTCATCAGTCTCACAACATTGAAACCACCTTTTGCACCCCCTAAACAACACATACATTTGAAAAGTTTTTATTGTCAATTTGTTAGGTAAGTAATGACATAACAACCCCATGAGTGGCGTATCATATCTTTAAAAAAATAGGCTACACAGTGCTCTGAACATGTAAAAAATGACGAAAACATGTATTTTCCTATTTGAAAACGCACTAAGCATAACGATTTTTTTTACAATTTTGAAGATTAATGTGCAAGATATTTAATACAGGAGGAATGTAAGGGAACTCTCATTCTAATCATTTTCATAATAATAGCATGGTATTATTCGACTTGGACCAATGAAATCTTATCCCTTTGTGGATTTAAGTAGGTAGTGGGGAGGGAATCAATCCTGCGCCATTTATTTCAATATTGCCATTTCCATATCTGTGGATATATTGCATTACCCTCGCTATACTCATTGTACTCCTTGATATCTTCGGGAGTCTGTGGGGCAAGGCGCATAACGGTGGAGAAGGGAAGAGAGCGAGTGTTACAAACGGACGGTAGCAGCAGCCAGGGCCGTTTTCCCTCACGCGTTCCATGATTGAGCGAAATAATTGCCAAGAGACTTGTTTTCGTGAACCTGCTCCAGAGATTCCCGGAACAGAGTGTAGAAAACACAATGCAGCTTATTTGCTACCTGGAAAAGTAGGAAAGCTTGGGGTAAAATAATGATATTTATTATTTTAAAAAATATTTCTATAACGATGCACATAGCGTTATAGAAAAGTCCTAATGATGACTTCGTGTTACCCATCAAAATATGCGTGCCAGAATGGTTAGCATAGCACTCTGCTGCGCCAGGGGTTACGAGTTCGAATCCCGGACTGGGCATGGGTATTCTTTGTCCCTTGATCAATTTCATTGCTTGCTTGCTTGATTGATGTGATTGACTTGCTTTATTTTACTTCGCTTTTTGTGCCACTTTTGGCTAATTTGCGCAGATGGGGATAAGTGATGACATGATGAAATTGATGAATGGACACTCACAAACATCCATCCCCAGGCCGGGATTCGAACCCGGGACCCTTGGCGTCGTAGCGCGATGTGCTAACAACTCCACCACGGGGGCCGACCAATTTCATTGCATCATCACTCATCCTCGTGTTACCGATTAACCAAAATGGGCAGATCATCGAAGTAAAATAAACAAAATTAATTTATCAAGAAAAGGATATAGACCACAAAGCATGGTTGACTCCAATACTGCCATTTCTGACGAACTATTAATCTTACTTTAATTAACAGTACTTATCTTCTCCTTTGTAGTTGATCAGTGGTGATTGATTCATGTTGAGATGTTCGACTTCTAATCACTGATTTCAGTTTCTATGTACCTACGTTTCAGAGATTGGTTCTGTCTGTAGCCTGCTTGTCTCTAAATAGTCATCAGTAGGAGTAGAATTTTTATGACCTAAAAATCACCAAAATATGCAAAATAAAATATGCTCTTATGACCTAAAATTTTACAAAATATGTACTATAATTTGAAAAACATGCCCTTATGACTAGACTGTTTCAAACATCAATATCTAACTTATGCTGAAATATTTTCATATACATACTATTTTTAGTTCACTTTATGGGCCCTGATGAGTTGAAATGCACAATTAATACTTTCGGTAAATTTTCAATTAAAAATGAAAAAAGATTTTCCTGCAGTTAAAAAAAATCTAGCCCTAGTCATCAGTTATTAGTTCACAAACACATCATGTGTTTGGGGAAGGCGTCGGGACATTTTCAACCCTGCTTTTCCCAGTCCGTATACAAACGAGAAACAGTATAGCACACTCACTGGGAGAACTGTATGCCCACAACCAATCAGGCACCTACAGTTTCGCGTAAAATGCACTGAAGGAGAATTAAACATAAATTTTCAAGTTGATTACTCGAAGTATCAACCCCAAACTTTCTGAAATAGTAGAGCCTCGTCTTGGAATTTTACACTACAAATCAGGTCTTACCTAGATCACTAGACAAGGTGGAGCCTTAGCCACCGACAAATAATCCTCCATTTATAATCTATTTATATCATATTTGTCACCATAACAACGCGTATCGACAGCTACGCCAAAGACGACTGATGACTAGTTAGAGAGGGTCCGTGGTCGCATTCTACACCCTCGATTTCGCAAGGATTTTTTTTTATGAAGATTGTGTGTTAAAGATTGTGAAGAACAACATTCTGGAGCGCGGAAATAAGTATTTACGACTCTACAGCCGTTTAAAGTTGAGATGTAGCCGTTTGAAGTTGCGAGGTGGACGTCTACTTGCGGCCATGTCAATTTCGTTGCACACGTACCGATGGATATATGTAAATGTCGGTTCTTCAGGGCTATACCCCAAGAAATGTAATGAAAATTGTTGTCTACATTTCCCGCCGATTCCGGGCTCCGCCCCTGGGGTAATTAACCTACCGCCTGCTACCGCAAATTACATTGGGGAACAGTGAAATTGCGGCACAGTGTTTGAGAGCTAATTTAGGGCGATTTCATGCTGCTGAATAATGATATGATAATATATTGCCTGAATTGGCTCTAATTTATGAAATAAATGCAACTAAACCAAAATGGCGGAAACATCAGACATATATAAATGAACTTCCAACAACAATTTAATATTTCTTTTTGTGATTACAATCATTGACATGATTTTTTGGTTCACTCCATGTCATGGGCACTCCAAATTTGAGTCCCTTTCGTCAGCTTTGGGCGCAATAACGAAGTGATTCCAAACAAGTTTTGAAAACTATATGTGGGACCCATTTTTTATTCTGTTGTCCCAGATTTTTTGGCAAAATAAGCCTGATACAAATCTCTCACTCCATCCGTTACATTGCTTCTCTGTGATGGTAGACAATATATTCCACATATATAGCAAGAAACATTTGGGTTATTGAAACATTTACTACGTGAGGAACTCATATTTCCAATGTATTCAGATTAAACGCATCTCGCTTAGTTATACTACAAAATTAAACATCAAGAGATATATTGCCTAGCAGGGGGTGCTCGTTGCTATGTGAAGTACGTATGCATTACGTCATCTGGGAGGATCAGGTTTGACGGTGCTCGTTGCTATGTGCAGTAAGTTTGGTGCGGGGTACATTTAGCTACTAACAGGTCGCAAAAATCGGAACAAGCAGGTTGTTGATTTTGTAGCGTTCGAATTATTTTTATTGTATTTTTGTACTTCTAGACTGCAATCATGTCTAATTGTGCTGTAGCAAGCTATGAAAAATATAACCAGAAAACTAAAGGAACTGACATAAAATATCATAGATTTCCAGTCGATAATTGCGTAAGTGAACAGTGGATTCATGCTTGTAGACGAAATGTAAGAAATGCAAGTGTGCAGTGCCAATTATTGTGAAGAAGACTATGTGCGAGATCTAAAAGCAGAATTTCTGTATTTTCCACCAAAGAACGTGCTGAAGCCAACTGCAGTGCCATAGCTAAAATTACATCCAATTACTTTAGTACCAAATAATCGAGGAAATGTTGTAGTTCTCCTAAACACTTATCTTCACAATATGCTTCGCTTGTAGGACGTGCTGATAAGGTTTGCAGAGCTGTACGCTACGAAAGACACGCAATAAGGAAACGTGCCCTAAACAGGCTAAAGACTATGCTGCCAAAAAAGTGAAAAATATATAGACGTTGGTATATACACAAACTGCAAGCAATGTTTCGTTGTTGGAAAACATATTCGATCTATTACAAAGGAGAAATACACATTTGCATAATGAAGCAAATAAATTAAAGATTACAAACAATCTCTTTCAACCGCTTTAACCAAATAAAAAAGTTCAAAATCTAGAACGTAACCTAACCGACAGTACTACAAGAGAAGTCATCAATATCTTGAAAATGTGTTCAACTAGTGCGACGTACGTAGTGAGCCTAACTGATTTGTTAAGTACATTTTATGTAAGTCGGATTTATAATTATTAACAATTTCATTTAACACAGACCGATGTTGATTGTGATTTGTATGTTCACTTTATTGTGAAAAACGTTGTCGGAAATGGGCATTTCGAAGATCGTGTACTAACTTTCACGGTATTCGAAATGAAATTCACTTAGTACATCTTCAATTCGAGTTACATAGCGTTGTATGCACGATGGTAAATATTGCATAAGTGAATATTACACCCATCATTAAAATGTTTGCAACTTTGTTCAATTTTGGTATTTCACAAATATATTGTGAATAATTTTGTACCCTTGTACTCAATATAAACCAATGGATGTTACATTATTCCTTTGTAGTACATTTCTGTCAAAAAGAGCAAGATCTAAGATTAGTGTAATGCAAGTTACTTCGTTTATGTACAGTCATGGAAAATAGTTCTTGGGCCACGAGACCTACGATATCGTAACATCTTAAAGCCTGTTGTCTATGCAACCCAAATAACAAAATTGTCGCTTGGGTTTGCCTGGCGGACATGGATTCTCGGGAATGATTGAGTATTGACAGCAGCGTGAGTCATACCCCCAGGCCCAGCCATAACAAACAACAGCTGGGCGCCGTGAGACCACCAGGAAACGTTTCAGGAATTGGTTTCTTAACAACAGCTATTCGTAAGAAAATGTTCTCTTTACTGATATTAGAGTCATTGTCAAGAAAGTTCACTGAAATTGTGGTTTTCGTCGAATCATCATCGCGCAACACACATGCTGTCAACCCAGAAGTCCTTGAAAAAGATTGGAGTTAAAAACAACTACTTGACAAATGATAAGACGAATCGATATTATTCATTAGTCCCAACTTAGAATTTTGTGTAAGACATGGATCATCATGTCCTATCATCCATTTCATAACTTCATTAATCATCCTCATCGCCTTTGTTGACGCCAAGTGCTAGAAAAGCAATATAAAATAAGCAGAATTAAGAAATTAATAAATGACATTTTCAGCGATTTCACGCAGCGACTCAGTTGCATGTAGACAAAGTTTCATTAATCGGGAACCAAGGGCCCCCTCGTTGTGCTTCATTGTCATTTTCCCTCCACTTTGCCTGCCGCAATTAACCTGATGTTGATTAATGCACAATCCACATAGTGCACCAAAGCGGCGCATATTATGAATAGGTAAACTATGTGATATTATGCTAATTTACAATTTAGTAATAAAATGTGAATTTTGGGGGCTTCAGTTAAGTGGCTGCACGTCCATTACGTAATCGCGATATCATCAAATTGTACGAAGCGTGTCTACACCTACGTAAAGTGTCAGTCCCCGTCATAGGCGTGCGCAGACCCTCTGATTAGAGGGGGATAGCCTTGATTATATTTCAGGCCGGAAAAGAATAACGTAATTTCATCTCACTTGTTTAAATTTTATTTCACTGATGGGTGTGTTTATATATACACCCCTCCCCTCGCCCCACCCACACATATAAATACATACATACATATATATATATATATATATATATACAACACACACACACACACACCCATATATATATATACCAATAGTAAAAATCATATAAATTGTCTCTCAAATCTGCGCGTTCCTTTTCCTCCAAAGAATTATTCGTGCACTTAAGAGAAAACCTTTTAGCAGCAGTACTTCTCTCCTCGTGCGAGCAAAGCGACCAATAAATTTTCAGATCCACATTTTTGCAAAATGAAAACAATGTCGATTTAATATGGGAAAAAAATTCATTGAGCGCCATATTATTCTCTTTTACAATTTTTTTCATTTAGATCGTTTGGTGTCCAGGGTTAACTCCCGCCAACCCTTGGCTACGGCTCTGAACTTGACTAGACTGCAAGAAAAGCAGACATTGCGAGCGAAGCGAGCAAGAACATTTTACAAAAGGTACTTATATTTGTATAAAATTTGAAATCAAGGGGGCAATTGCAGCTCTGTCCCCCCCCCCCCCCGCAGGTGCTCTTGGCAGTCAGGAAGAAATAATGCAAGAAAGACGTGAAAACAAAATCCATGTTGAGTATCCTTTTGTCCTGCTACTCTTAGATTCTGCTACTCTTGCTTTCCTTTACTTCCATGTTTGCCCCCTAAAATTGATTTCCGTTCAAGGTTGTGGGGGGCTGTGGTTTCGCCACTGCACCCCCTTCCCCCGTAGTTGCCTTTAGTGTTGCCCACGAGAAGAGACTTTGGCCTGTCTCGTCTCGTGGAAATGCTGTGAAATGCTCTCTCGTCTCGAAAATATTCGTTTGTCTCGGGACACATGATCAATCTCGCCTCGTCTCGAATTTTTAAAAGCCTGTCCCGTCTCGTCCCGTGGGCAACACTAGTTGCCTTGAACTTTCATCGGCTTGAAAATACTTAATTTTCTTTAAGAGTATAATATAGTTTAATAACGGCGATAGGATTCATCTATCCTAAATTTCTAGGTGAAAATATAATAATATAGGGGCATAGATGTCTGAAAGGGAGGCAAGGATTGCCACATCTTCCCCTTACTTACTTACCAAAAAGTACGTTTTCACATGTATAATTTGATTTCAGTCATAATAATTTACATTAATTATTATAATGAGGATGCAGGAATGCGATAATGCAACACTATTATCGGGGTAATATGCCCCATGGAAAAATACCTTGCTTGTCTCTTCGTGGAAAAAATCTGCAGACGTCCATGATTAGGGGTGCATTTGCCCTCCCCCTGGCCCCATGGGCGCACGCCTATGATCCCCGTGATGGAATATGTAGCGCAAAGCCAGGACTTTAAGATCAAATTTGTTTTGTTATTGTTTTTATTAGTAATTACCTCAGTTTTCTTCCTCTGAAGTTAAATTATTCATGACGACGATTTATGATTACATTAAAGACATGAATGAACATACACAATGAATCCATTTTGGTCGGAACTCGAACTCGGAACCTTGTTCGGCAAGAAATAAAAATATCCATAAGGCATGAGTGTTTCATTGGAGATGTTCCTCTACTTCCGTCATTTTATCACTAATATATTTCTTTAATATACAATAATAAGTCACAACTACCTAAAAATAAATATTATTTTGCATTTTCACATGCATATGTTTTTTTACGGTTAGAGTGTGAACTGGCACCTGTTTATTTAGATTGTTCATTATGTTTCGTGTGTAGTTAAAGATAGGAAATATGCTTGAGGAACGATTAGGGCTATAAGAATTCCGTCCGTGACGGAGTGGTTAGCACAGTGCGCTAAGATGTCTGATGTCCTGGGTTCGAATCCCGTCGTGCGTATGGGTGTTCTTTGTGAGTGCCCCTTCATCAATTTCATCATATCACTCATCCTCGTCGTCGCGATTAGCAAGAGGTGAAAGAAAAACGACGCTAAATAAGAAAATAAAAAGACTTATAAGAATCAATCTTATTTCCGGGCGTGTCCTACATTTTATAGTTGTGTCTGGCCTCCGGAAGGAATTTGAAATAAATCTCAAATGTCTTATACGTATTTTGAGCATCACGTAACTTCAAATTAGATGGTGAAACAGAAAAACTGAGGGAAGTCTAAGATAACGTGGTTCCTTGGAGAAGTATGCTTAAATCAAAGAGTGTGCATGGTTGCTACTGGATGTTCGGAAAAACAATTACAATCCCAGCTCAGAAATTACTTCACGATTTTCTAGATCCGAAAAAGTCCGGATATATGTATAAAAATGCTTACTTTGTGAAGTTTTATCGATATAAGTGTCGGTAATTTGTTCGAAGTAACAAGTAATTTTTCTCGTTATTGGAGAAATAAGGCACACAATTCTGTTTTTTCCCAGTGTATAGTAGTTTTTTTACATATTAATAAACAAGAACTTCCAGACTTTGTTTACGAAATTGTGAATTTTGTCCTTCCCGAATTCATGGATTGTTTTCTCTTCCTGGCCCCACTTCGACGAACAACGTTCTGTCTTACATACACAAGTTGAAATCACATACAGCCGTGCTATTAATTAGCAGTTGAGGAATTTTGAACTCAACCGTTCACTTCAACATTCATTTTTCACCTGAAGATGTGTCATATTCTCGTTATATGCTAAGATGTCCTAGTAACCTATTATAGTTACTGCAAATACGATCGTGTTCAACATTTTGAGACAATTTGTCCTACTTTCCGCTGACGAGTGATCTGATAGCCCTATGTGTGATGAGAACTGTTTTTACTCAATTTCTGATATAATTTATTCCAGCATTTCCTTCAACTTCTATTACCTTGTTATTACCTCCAATGCTTACACAACTTTTCCTTCGTTCTCGACCTTTGGGTTCAGAAATGTTTACAACACCCCCATCTCCCGCGTGTAAATAGCAGGCAACAACACTCTAGAAAACCATAATGTATACAACTTGTTTACTACATATTTTACGAAAATATTAGAATGTTAGCTTGATATAACTGTGGATTGGAACGAACGAAAAATACCTGTTTTATACGCACACTGGAACGAGCGAAGGCCTGCTGTGAGTCACTCTGGCAGTGAAGGTCACTGATCGAAGCAGTTGGTGCTTGCTTACTACAAGCAGGCGCCTTATCTTTCCTCAAGGAAACACGGAAATCTTAGTTACTTTCTTTCGCCAGACTAATGGTGAACATTTACAGGAACGTAAGGAGTAGTATCGTATTCTATTGGATTGATTGATTGATTGATTTAGTTTATTTTACTTCGCGTTTTGTGCCTCTTGGCTAATTTGCGAAGATGGGGATGAGTGATGATATGATGAAATTGATGAATGGACATTCACAAACAACCAAGCCCGACCAGGATTCGAACCCGGGACCCTTGGCGTAGCAGCGCGATATGCTAACCACTCGGCCACAGGGTTGGGCGTATTCTATTGGAATTAGATTTCGTGGTGTTTAAAAGATATCATAACAATATGTAAATCTCTTTTGTGACCTACACTGAACTTATTTTAAAGTTTCATTGACATGTGAAAGCGGAAATTTAGAGATCCTTCTTCCTTACGATTTCTAAACAACCGAAGAGTGTGGTGAACGTGAAACTACTTATTGTTCGGATCAGCGATATGCATTATACAAATGGTCCTTAATCAAAAACCCTATTACATCACAGGAAGTGATATTTAAAACAATTCTACCACGTATCCAACGTAACCAATATTCATATTGATTCCAAGCTTCTGTTTGGGTTATTTTGTGTCGCATTTTTACCTCTTTCGATAATCGCGACGACGAAGATGATGGATGGGTAATGATACGAATGCAATGCTACATCTAAGCCTCAACAGGTTTCAAAAATGGATCCTCTGGCTTTGTAGAGAGTTACGGTGATTTTGATTTTTATTTTCATTTGGTATTTTAAGTCCACTTTATGAACACAAAGGCTAATCGAGACTGCATCTACAGTTTAAAGTGGGATCCAACCTCTGTGTCTCCACCGGGTATCGAACAGGGGACTCCTTGATTACAATGCGACTCCTTGATTGCAATGCGACTCCTCTACTACAGCGCCATCGGGAAGGATGAGAGAGAGAGAGAGAGAGAGAGAGAGAGAGAGAGAGAGTTACGGTGACTACGATAATGAAGAATTTAAAGTAGCAGAACGCCTAAGCTATTATTTTGTCAATATTGGAATCGTTAATGAATGTTATGAATGTCAGTTCAAATTGAAAAAAAAATAAAGTACTTGTAAAAGATTTCCAGTGGCGGTACAAATCGTTAATTTTTCTCTTTCCACACATTACTTTGCTACTATGTAGATATTTGCATGCTAAGATGTAGAAAGTGCTGCATTTTCAGTGTTTGGAATTGCAATTTATTTCTGAGAATGGAGTGAGTAGTGGGAAAAGGATCACCTCACATATTTGGATTATACCTCCCCGCCAAAAAAAAGACAAAATATATATCGGCTGTTGTTCTTATAAGGAAATATAACATGTATGAATTGTCTCAAGAAATATTGGAGCCTATTCACATCCCTACGGAACTTGGAAGAAAGCCCACGTAGAGATTGGGAAGTTTTGTTGCGACAAAATTGGGATGTATAGTAAATTAAAATGCAAAGTCCTACCTTGTGCTTTGCACCAAGCCATGAAGGCGTATAGGGGGTGTGGAGTTAGTGGCGTTAGGGCCCCACGCTTTCTTCATCAGGCGGAAGGTGGGAATGATGTGATCAGCACCACGCCCCTGGCCGCCATACACTCCCTCTTCCCCAGAGTTTCCTCCAGGTACCGACTTTATACGACGCTGGGTGGGCACCGAAGCAGCTTGAACAGGTGGACAAAATCCCGATTATCCCCCGTCGAGGATCGAACCCAGATCTCTCGCATGGTAATAAAACGCCCTAACGACTGTGCTACTGCGGCACATACAGTAATTAAGGCAAGAATTGTTTTAGCGTTTCGTTCAACGTTTTTAGGGGAATCATTTTCGTAGATATAACGGGTAGCTCTTGTCGGTTCTGCGACCTGGGTTGAGAAAAGGCGATTTTCTGACGAACAACATTCCACCTGACAAGTCACGTGACTTTCCTACATTTCCTGTGCCTGTTGGCTTTTGCATGAAAGACGAGTTGCTCTTGAGACAGACAGAATCACCCGATCACCTAATGGTGCAATGTGTGTTGCCTACCCTTCCGGCATTATTTACTGCCATTAAAGTCTTATGGGGAAGAACTTTTTTCCACCACTGTACAAATGTGTGTCGCATATCAGCCTTGGAGTATATTTTCCGGTTATACAACTCAGACACACATGGGAATGGAAATGGAAAATCTGCGGACAAAGTCCTTTAACGAATAATGATTCGTACAGGTGCACGGTCAATCATTGTGAGTTCATGTAACTTTTCTCCTTTATTGTTTAATTAAACTAAGATATTTTCATCGATATTCTCAAAGCGTTTCATTTACCGTGTGATCAAAAATCTATTTCTATAGGCTTGAATTAGTAGGTTAAGACATTTAAGTTTGATGCTCCTAGTACTCATCAAGTATTTCGAGTAGGTTAACTTAGTTAAATTAGTACTTGTACACTTTGACTCATCTTCTGCACGCGTTTGTATGTAAAGTTCTTAATACGAAAAAATACTTTTTAGAACTATGATAACGATAACTTGCAGCCAAATTTGAACCAGAGAAATTAAAAATATCTGCAAATTACAAACTGGAATTGCGTTTTCAAAGTCTGAAACTACTATCTTACAAACTATTTCATCATTCTTCCTCCACATAAAACTTTTCAAAAAAATTTTGCATTTGGAACTTTGATCCGTACGTAAATTATTGTACAGTAAATAAATATATGAAGAAGGGAATTCTTTCTAATTTAGAGTAAGTATCAAATGCAGAGTAAAATTTTATCTAGATTGTATATTGCTTCTTTCACTTGATAACTTCAAAAATAAAGTTACATTATGGTGAATGGTAAAGATTGGATTTTAAGTATTTCAGTATAATTTTAATACTTTGTGATGTTATGTAAAATTTGAAATGTTTCTGGAAATGATTGCAACGTTCTGAATGAATAAGAAGGAACTATTTAGTCAGAAAACTAAATATTAGGCATTTGTACTGCGTTGTGTTAAATGATGTAAATAGATTATACCGGACTACTATCGGATTAGAAATTACGGATATTCAAGTTTGGACTCCAATTAAAAGTTAATCAGTAGAACCACATAAAAACAAGTTACATCAAAATTCAGCTTATTCAATTCTGTGTCAATCTATAGTTACCAATTTATTTTTTATTATGCCTTCTATTTTTATTATCGTGAGAACAAGATAGGATTATTTTTTAGTTTTGGCAAACTATCGCTCTCTTTGAGATTCTATAAATAAAGAACGGGTGTTTTTTTTATTTATAGATTATAGATTATATCATTTATTTATTTATTATCCAAACTCTAATATCCATAATTTATAATCCGATGTTAGTCCTGTGACGTTCTGTGAGCCCTTAGTACCTCGGAGGACTCTGTCGATCTCCTTGGCGTAGTGCTTAGCACATCGCGCTTCGGCGCCAGGGGTTCCGGATTCGAATCCAATCGGGCAAGATATTGATTTGTCCTTGAGAATTTAGTAAATGTGATAGTATATGTGAAAACAAATATTGATTGATTGATTTGCTTCATTTTACTTCGCTTCTTGTGCCACTTTTGGCTAATTTGCGAAGATAGGGATGAGTGATGAAATGATGAATGAACACTCACAAACATCCATGCCCAAGCCAGGATTCGCGTTGAAGTGCGATGTGCTAACCACTACGCCAAGGAGGCCTGCTTGTGGAAACAAAGAAAGATATCCTCTTATGGGTTTTTCTTTCATATTTAAAAAAAGACAGAAAAGCAAAAATAAACCAAATCTGTCAATCAATTCTTTCTTTGTAACTCTTTCACTATGCAATTCTTCTTTAGCATGCAACGTTTCTTATTAAAATCATAATACGATTTATGAAATGATGAAATCTGAAATTCTAATTAGAACACGGACAACCTTCTTTGTAATATATCGATCATGTTTCAGAAAAATGAATTTTTACAATACTTTTGCATGTGCGATTTTCCCCTCTTTTAAAAGAAGCATGTTTTAATTATGTTACTAATCATTAAAGGAATACCTCAATACCATCCCGAAGTATGGTAATTAATATTTACCCCTCAAAGTAATGAAACACTTTCCCTCTCTCAAACTCGCACAGAAATGATAGCGGCCGTTTGCTTCTGCCAAGCCCCGAACGAACATAACCGAAAGGGCACCGAGCATAACCGATCCTCCCACATGACGTCACGCGTTCGTTCATGATCGGCAATTTTCGGATGGCGCTACCTTATAGTATATTAAGTTACCTTGATTGCCTAGCAATGATTGATAAGTTGCCTAGCAACAATTTACAAATAAATAAATAACTTTCTTAATGGTAATTTCAGCCCATTATCAAATTTTGATATTGCCGAGAAAAGTGTGGAGTAATTTTACCTCCTACATTTTCCATGGTGTGTTTATTTTTATAACTGGAGTCAATTCAACTGAACCAATCATACAATTGGCAATCACAGCTGTTTTGTGTGCTGAAACTGTTATTAAACTTTATGCCACAAAATAAAATATCTTTTTTGTTCCCCAGTATTATCCCATTCCAATCGCAAAGTATCCCATTGCACAAGTCAATCATAAGAAGAAAAGGAAAATGTGCAGACGTGCGCCTGTGACATGAATCCATGATGGACGCCCTCAAAAACCGTAGTGACGTTACATATGTAAGGAATTTTAATATTAAAGAAACGTAAGTTTCGTAGCACGTAGATAAAAAAATACCTTCCGCGTTATTTTGAAACACCCTTTGTTATAAAAAAAACTATTTTTTTGCCGAATATATTTGAAATGTGCGCGAAATCGAGGGTGTAGAATGTGACCACGGAGCCGTTTCCCTTACAATGGAATTATATCAGCTGAAATGCTCTTCTTTTGTCCATCACCATTTCCAGTCAATTTGTTTTCCACAATGCGGTGAACATGAATTAAAATCAAATCGTCAATCAACAGAAGACAGCATCTGATTCGCATTTACAGACTCAATTCTTTAAAACAATACAGAATGTAGAATAGAAAGGAATGAAAATAATAGCGATGTGCAATTTGCCTACTACTTATTATCTTTGCCGTTGTCTGTATCAGATATAGAGATTTTGGGCTACTCAATTTTAATTTTTCATTTCCATTAGTTTCTAAATAATCAAAAGGTATAGTTATGTTTGTTGTGGTTTTTGATTAAATAGAATATATCTTCAACTTCCGTTTTGCAAGTTAAGGGCATTTTAGATCTTCGTTGTTGTTATTTTCTTAGTTATCGATAAGTTGATTGTTGCCTGCTACTAGATAGGCAGATACAAGATAAGTCATGTTTCAGGAGCTATTGATTTGTAGGTAAATCAGGCCACCAATTTTCAACTTCATGGCCCTTGTAGTTTATGAGGAGGAGCGAACCCAGATGAACGGGAGTATGGACATGACCAGTTGTAACGATTGATAAATTTTGGTAAATTTCTTTATTATTCAAATTACTTTTCGATAGCCCTCGTATAAATTCTTTTGTAGTCTAATCCTTTTGAATGTATATTTTATCCTTGTTAAAATTTGTAACGCAGTTTCTGCCAACGCTTTTTTAACGCTTTGTCAAAAACATTATTGTTATTACATTTATACACAAATAGTGCATATTCAAATAACAGTATTGTACATAAAGTTTATCTGTCTTTCACTCTCTGTCTATACAGCCCCAGCTTGAGACACCACGAGTTTTGTTCTTTCTCCACACCAAGTTCATAGTTCAAGTTCATAGAATATTTTTCCACTATGGTCTACTCCATGGTCAAAATAAAACACCGGTCTCTGATCTGGTAGTTGTTGCATTTACAGTGCAAACTATGAAAACACATTTTTAAAACGTTCACCAACACACGATTATTCTTCAAGTTTTTATCAAAGAATGAGAAAAAGTATTGCTCAGATAAGTCTGTACGTGAATAATATAAAAATAAGATACAGTATATGCCACACAGAGACGATTCAGGATGTTGAATCACTGTTTTATTTATACACCATGAAATGCAATTCATTTATGCGTGAATTCTGCTTGCATATTTCTCTGTAGACGTGAAAAATTGCAACTTTTATTAATCCAAATCCTATTGAATTTATACATACTTATAAATGAGGTTGTAAGGTGTTTGGGTGTATTGTGCAGTAGTTGTGCTGTGTAGTGTGTTTGGGTTTGTCTTGTGTAGTAGTTGTGGTGTCTAGTGTGTTTGTGTATATCTTGTGTAGTAGTTGTGATGTGCTTGTATGTGGGTTTGTCTTGTGTAGTAGCTGTGCTGTCTAGTGTGGTTGTGTTTATCTTGTGTAGTAGTTATGCTGTTTAATGTGTTTCTATTTGTCTTGGTGTAGTATCGGTGGTGTGTATGTATGTGTCTTGTGTTGTAGTTGTGCTGTCTAGTATGTTTGTTTTGCGTAGTAGTTGTGCTGTATAATTTGTTTGTGTTTGTCTTGTGTAGTAGTTGTGGTGTGTTTGTGTTTATATTGTGTTATAGTTGTGATGTATTTGGGTGTGTCTTCTGTAGTAGTTGTGCTGTCTAATGTGTTTGTGTTTGTCTTTTGTAGTAGTTCCTCCATTCATATTGGGGGTTAGGCGTAGAGCTGACAACTCTGCACTGTAAAAAGCCATGTCAAGAATCAGCAATATAAGGCCATGGATGTTCCCAAGGTAAAATATTCCGGAGGTAAAATAGTCCCCCGTTCGGATCTCCGGGTGGGGACTACATTGGGAGGTCCCTGGACTAAGGATAAGATCTACGTTAGGAATAAGGATATTAAATTTGGCACCTGGAATGTTCTGAGCCTTTACCGGCCTGGGGCATTTCAGTGTACAGTTAATGAGATAGTCAAGTATAAATTAGATGTAGTAGCTGTCCAGGAAGTTAGGTGGCCAGGAGAAGGGAATTGTAAAACTAAAAATTATACTTTTTTCTATGGTGGTACTGAAAATCATAATTTTGGAACAGGTTTTTTCATAAATAATAGAATTATCTCGGCTCTTAAAACCGTAGAATTTATTAATGATAGGATATCATATGCAGTTTTACAGGGTAGGTGGTGTAAAATTATTTTAATAAACATACATGCACCAACGGAAGATAAAGATGATAATACTAAAGATGATTTTTATACAGAGTTAGAACAGGTCTTTGATAAATTTTCTCAGTATGATATGAAAATTCTGTTAGGTGACTGTAATGCACAGATTGGCAAAGAAGAGACATTAAAACCCACAATTGGTAAAGAAAGTCTTCATGAATTAAGTAATGATAATGGTATAAGATTGATTACTTTTGCAACCTCAAAGAATTTAATTGTGAAAAGTACCATTTTTAAACATAAAGATATCCATAAATATACCTGGTCTTCTCCAGATGGTAAAACTCATAATCAGATAGATCATATTCTCATTGATAAGAGAAGGCATACTAGTATAATTGACGTTCGTACACATAGAGGTGCTGACTGTGCCAGTGATCATTATTTAGTAATTGCTAAATTAAGAGAAAGACTCTCAGTGATAAATCATAAGCAACAAAATCTAAAAGTTATAAAATTTGATACAGGAAAGTTTACTGATGAAAGAATTAAGAAAGATTACCAAATTAAACTGTCAAATAGATTTGATGTTTTGCAGCATTTAAATGATGATGAAAATATAAATGAAACAGACGTAAATAAGAAGTGGGAGCACATACGTAATGCAATAGAATCAGCAGCTAAAGAAAGTATAGGATACCATAAACCGAGAAAAAGTAAGCCATGGTTTGATAATGAATGTCATAATCTAATAGAAATAAGAAATCAGGCTAGACTTAGGTGGTTAAATAACTCTGACGATACAAATCTAAACAATTATAATAGAATAAAGCGAGAAGTTAACCGCACGTTTAGAAGTAAAAAAAGAGATTACTTGAAAAGCAAAATTAACGAAATTGAAATAAACAGCAAAAATAAAAATATCAGAGATTTATATAAAGGTGTAAATGAGTTTAGAAAGGGGTGGCAACCTAAAGTAAACTTGATAAAAGATAAAGACGGTGATTTTCTAGCTGACCCAAGCGATATTCTAAATAGATGGAAGAACTACTTTAATGACCTTTTAAATGTCCATGTAGGACATAAATCAGAAGTGAATGAAGTACATACAGCAGAACCTTTAGTTCCAGAACCTAACTTGACTGAAGTTCAAGATGCTATTAAAAGGCTAAAGAATAACAAAGCACCTGGCATTGATTTAATACCAGCTGAGTTAATTAAATATGGTGGAAATTCATTAATATGTCAAATTCATAAATTAATTTGTTTAATATGGAATAAAGAAGAAATCCCTCAACAGTGGAAAGAATCCATAATTGTTCCTGTGTTTAAAAAAGGTGATAAAATGAACTGCAATAATTACCGTGGAATTTCTCTACTCTCAACAACATATAAAATATTATCTAACATTCTTTTAACAAGACTAACCCCATATGCTAATGAAATTATAGGTGATTATCAATGTGGATTTAAACGCAACACATCAACTACAGATCAAATTTTTCACATCAGACAGACACTTGAAAAAAAGTGGGAATATAATCAAAATGTCCATCAGCTATTCATTGATTTCAAGAAAGCATATGATTCGGTCAAAAGAGATAAATTATATAATATATTAGTAGAGTTTGGAATACCTAAGAAGCTTGTTAGTATGATAAAAATATGCACCAGTGAAACAGAAAGTAAAATTCGTGTGGGTATTAATATGTCTGACAAATTTACAATTCATGATGGGTTAAAACAAGGAGATGCATTATCTGCATTGCTCTTTAATTTTGCCTTAGAATATGCTGTTAGGAAGGTAAACGAAACTAAAGAAGGACTAAAATTAAATGGTGTGACTCAGTTGTTAGCATATGCAGATGATGTAGACTTACTGGGGGATGATGTGAATACAATTAAGAATAATGCTAAAATATTTTTCAAAACTGCTAAAGAGATAGGTTTGGAAGTTAACAAAGAGAAAACTAAATATATGCTTACAGGCCGAAACCAAGTGTTAGGTAATAATCAAAATCTAATTATTGATAACAACTTGTTTGAAACAGTTTCCAAATTCAAATACTTAGGAGTAATATTAACAAATGAAAATTATATTAAAGAGGAAATAAAAAGTAGGGTTAATTCAGGAAATGCATGTTACTTCTCTCTTCATAAACTTTTGTCTTCTCGTTTAATATCTAAGAAACTAAAAGTTAAAATATACAAAACAGCAATATTGCCTGTAGTATTATATGGGTGTGAAACTTGGTCCCTTACATTGAAAGAGGAACATAAATTGAGAGTATTTGAAAATAGGATCCTTAGGAAAATATTTGGACCTAAAAGGGATGAGGAGACAGGTGAGTGGAGAAGGTTACATAATTTAGAACTACATAATTTGTATTCATGTCCAGACATTATTAGAATAATTAAATCAAGAAGACTTAGGTGGGCAGGCCATGTGGCACGAATGGGAGAGGAAAAAGGAGTTTACAGGATTCTTGTTGGGAAACCTGATGGTAAGAGACCAGTAGGAAGGCCAAGACGAAGATGGAGGGACAACGTCGAGATGGACCTAAGGGAAATCGGTAAGGATGGAAAAGAGTATATAGATCTTGCTCAAGATAGGGACAGATGGAAGGCCTGTGTTGCTGCAGCCATGAACCTTCGGGTTTAAGAAGGCTAGAGAGTTAGTTAGTTAGTTAGTTAGTTTCTGCCAAGCGAAAAAGAACGCAAAGCAAGTTGAAGCTTGCATTCTTTTTCTTTTTAACAACAATGGGTTCTTTTTCGTTCGGCGTTGCGCGGTTCTATAAGTAAATTTTGCTGTATTGTATTTCTCGATATGTTTTTTTTTTCGAAGGGTTAATTGTTTAAGCTAAAAATAACACTCCATATGTCCAAATCTTTTGTTGAGGAATAGAATTGCGCAATCCCGCCAGTATAAATACCAGCCGTTTCGCTGGCAAAAGAATCAGTCGATCAGTGTACTCAGAAATCGTTAGGTGATTAAATCGCTTGTCGAGGTCCAGGGCTGGGAGAATACGGGCTTTGTGTGGGGAGAGGCTGGTCAGCTCTCGCTTCCACAATGTCCGAGGTTTTCTGTAAGTCACCTTTCAGGATTTGTGCTGGTCAGCATGATCCTTAAAGGGGATTTTGGCAGGCTTATAAATAATTAATTCATATATAAATATTTAATCTTAATAATTTAAACTTTGAAATTATTCATAAATTTTAAATTCTGTCGAAGTTGGCACTGGTCAGTGTGGCTCCGATGTAAATTCAAATTAAATAAATTAGGCTCATCAAAGATATACATCCTTCTCGTCGAGTATTATTTCTTTTATGCTGAATCATTCTGAATTCTCCTGGTCAGGAGGTTCAATTAAATAAATTTGATTCTTTTTTTAGTTTAATCCGAGAGCATACCTGTGGTCAGAGGGTGCCTTTTAAATCTCGTAGCTTATATAGTTTTCATGTCCGCTTTAAAGTCTGAGTATCCGGAACGTTAAGGAAAGTTTATGGTTTCTCTTATTTAGGTTTATATCAGATGTATTTTGAAACAGCTATAATAGGTGACCGGTCGAGTATATGTTTTTATAGAAATTCATTTAATGTAAAAGTCTATTGTTTTACTTTTGCAATGTGAGTAGCCAAAAAGGGTAGACAGAGTTCCCTATTATGTTAAGGAATTCCACGTGGACATTTGTAATTTGTGGCCGAGATATGGCTTTGATATTGGGTAGAGAAAGGCTCCCCTTATATTTTGTTATGGATGTTTTTGGAGGTTGACCCTGAAGATGGTAGTTTACCTCATGAGTTCTAGAGAACATAATGCAGATGTGAAAATATGACAAAAGCACGGATAGAAATTTACGGAAAGATGTTATGCAAATTTATCTTTGGTTTTGGTTAATAGTAATTTTGTCGACCTTTAGTTAATAATTTGTCACCGTTATTTGAAACCAAATTAAAGCTGTGTTAGTTCTATGATAGGATATGGACATGTTATATAAGAGAGTGCTCTCTGGGTTTTATGTTTACTCAATAGCAAGTTTCAGTCTATGTTACGGAGTCGTTATTGATCCAAATTTTATCTTGGCATTGTTGTAGTTTTCCTTTTGATCAGAAGTTTGTATATTTTTCTTTTAACTTAACTATGCTTGGATTAGTAAATAAACTTGTAGTCGTTAATGGATATTTCCTTATAGTAAATTTGGTTCATAAGTACAAATTAACTGGCATCCTTTTGGTTTGGTGAGGTGTTCCGCCGTCACTGGTCAGTGAGGCGGAGGCTTTATCAATCCATAAGACGTCAGTTTCGATTATGCTGATTTCGCTCGCGACTCGCATGCGTATCCTCACTGGTCAGTGGGATGCGGGTGCGATCACGATGGAAGTTCAACCATGAGAATGGTTACCTTATTTTGGAGTTCTTAGATAAGTAAGCATAAATTTATTTCTTTACCCGAACTTTGGGATGCGGGCTCTCATGCCCCGCAGGAACTGAGAATTAGTCGTGGCATATAAGTAGTGTTATTTGTGATATTACTGGGTCGATAAAGTATGAGCCCCCCTCAGGCAGATTTGCCTACACTTAAAACTAGCTCAACATGCCCATATGAGCTTTTTGCTCAAGTGTGGAACCCTGTCTAATCCAAGATTTTTGTAAAAATGCCCTCGGGAATTTCCCGTGAAAGTATGACCCCCCTCAGATTGATTTGGCTACACTTACAAAAGCTACATCTGTGAGATTGTTGTCCATAAGCTTGTCAAAAATATGCCCCTCTTGATATTTTTTTTGACTACACCTAAAACTAGGCCAAAAAGCCACCCACACCCACCCACATACACACCCACACCCACCCACACCCACACATATTTACTTCCGGTTTAAGTTCAATTGGGCACCAGGCTCAACTTGTGCAATATGCAGAGGCCTTCTAGAATTGCTCTGTGACTCTCTCATTTCTTACATCATAAACATATGATTTTTCACCTATAAGAATAACACTACATATGGTGTCATCAGGGAGTGTATCGTGGAATTCACAGATAATTTTAATGTTTGTCCTGTCATTAACCACAACTTGTTTCCTTTTTGAAGTGTTGATGACAAACATGGGTCTCTGTGCTTTGAATTCATCTGGTGTGTAATACATGTCAGTATTGCCAGTGGTGACCCTTTTGTATGCTGTAAATGCTTCATATAATTTAAGGAAATCATCCTTGGACATGTCTAAATTATAATTTTCTCTAGGAAACACCTCATTTCTGCCATTTTTAAGATATATGTTTTTGATGTTGCAGCTATCAAATTTACTTGAATTTTTTTCTTGATTATTGTGTCTTCCAGTCTGAAACAGTACCACTACAAAATCTGGCATGTCATATTGTATACTGGAGAATGAATTTGTAGCATCAAACTCATAATAGCTACCAGTGGCAGGCTTCTGTACACATTGATATGTATAAAATTGTAAAGGAATCTGTGGATTTTTTAGGATATCAGCTTTGTATTTAAGAGCATAACTGGCTTCATATTCAACAACTGGCATTCTTAGCTCCATAGTCTGAATAAGGCACTTGCCTTCATCAGGTAGGGTATTAGGCAGAGCTTCCCCTGTAGAGTTTAATGTACTGTACCTCATCAAAGCATTATTATCATTGGCAGCTCTTCTAAATGTGATTCTTAAACCACCCTTTAACATAATATCTTTGTAATCTGAGAAGAATCCTGGCAACAGGCGCATGGGGAACAGCACTGTGTGGCTCTTAGATATAATTTTATCACCAGCCTCAAATCCACCTATTTTGTAGTAAGAAGCCTCGGTCTTGGAAAATTTTAGTGTGCCCAAAGCTGGAGAGGTAATGCCGGGGTAATCTACTCTGTTTATAACAACACCATGTTTTCTGATCTCAATTTCAGAGAACAGATGTGGCACAAAACTGTCTACCAATCTTATATTTGAATTTGCAGGATAATCTGTACCATCGAGCTTTACAACATCAAATTTGATGTATAGATCTGCTCTGTGGGGGTGTATAAAGCCATCCCCTACATCAAGATCAACCTCAATCTCTGTGTTGGGTTGATTTAAATTTGCAAAGGTCCTCCTGTTTGGGGGGAATGATTGTAGCTCATAACTCTCAATATTTTCCATTTTTTTGTATGTATTTTTATTTAAATATTAATCTCTATGATTGCAGTTGTTGTGGCTCCAGCAAAATCAATTAATTCTTCTTTTTCATTAGTGACCATCAACTCAATGTAATCTATTCTATTATGGCACACAGGAAAATATAATGTTGGTGATGGAGTGTAGATGATGGGCTCCATAAATTCAGAGTTAGGTTTGAATGTTGCAATGATGCCAGTTTGTTTGTGAGTGCCTATGCCATTTGATTTGGTGATCATACCCTCGGCCACATTACAGTGAATATTTAGAGTCTCTATGCCTAAGAATTTAGGTATATTAATAGCAGTGTGCTTAATGGCCGGTTCAAGTTTTGTGTTGTTCTCAAAGCCTAACAGCTCTCCTATAGTACCCAGATCCACTGTTTCTGTAGCAGATACAATCTCTACTCTGTGAGTGACAGAATTTTGAGTTAATACTATACCTCTGGGTAACTGAGCATTTAGAGTAGATATATTATACTGCCCTGGAGTGATGACAATGTTTTGGTCACCAACTGCAATTGTGTTGTTGTGGTGTGTAATGTTAGGGATCAAGTACATGCCATAAAATCCACTGAGAGCTATTGTTTTGGGATACACTATATCATCATGTAATCTAAGTTTCAATATTGAATTTTGGCTGGTGAGATGAAATACCCCCATGATGTTTCAGATACCACAGGGGTTTTTGAAAATTTTCAATTGATGGTTTCTTTATTTGAGACATATATCTAAGAACAGATAAACACAGATGTCCACAATTAACATCTTTGAAATTTTGAACACGGGCATTATTGTAATAAAGATTAGTTGATTTTAGATATTTTACTAAATTTTCAGGTGGAACACCTCCAAATGAATCAAACACAATTGCCTCATCTTTTAAATATTTAAGATAACAGATCCAGTGAGTGCCCTGATTTTTGTACTTATCCAAATTAACTATGCCACACTCTTTGTTGAGTGGTTGTTCTGGTAAAGAATCAGACATGTACACACCTTTAAAATTTTTGATGCCCAGTGGCTTAATTAAAGCTTCAATATCTAGGTTTGTAAGTGGCTCTTGTTTTTTTTAAACTTATTCACTTATTCTTAACACCTTTGCCTTGTTTTTCCATAGCTAGATTATGGCGCTTCAATTCATCTAATTCTGCATTATTCTTCTTGGCATCTATTACTGTTTTAGCTATAGCAGCTGATCCCCCAGCCAAGCTCCCAACAGCCCCCAAAGCTGCTAAGATGGCCGGGATAGTAAATATGAAACCACCTGTATGCAATTTTTTTCTAGATTGCTGTAATTTTTTTAATTGGGGGGTGCTAAGTAATAATTTCATACCATGGCCCTTGGCAAGACAAGAGCTTATTTTCTTGCGCTGCTTTTCGGTTAAAATGCTATCAATAGTTTTAAGAGATTTAAGACCTGCATAAGGTATCTGATACATAACACCCTTGGCCTTCATCCTAGGTTTATTATATATATATTCACAACCCCCACCCCAGTTTTTGTTTGGTGTTCATAGCTATGGTGGTCCCCAATGCTGCTATTCTTTAACTTAAAGAAGCATCTTTGCGTACAAATCTACCAAATGCAGCCTCTTCTAATTTCTTGTCTGCAACATGTCTCTTGTCAAGATCAGAATGTGTGTTTATGCTATGTCATGGTCTCTACAAGCAGCATCTAGGGGATTAACACCAGGGTCCCCTCTGTTTAATCTATGATCCAATTTTGTACCGGGACCACAATACTGATAGCCTGGAATGTGTAGTTCAAATGGCAGCTTGTTTATGATGTCATTAACCAGCCCCCGACCCTCAGAGATATTCCAAAATTTAGGTGGTAGAGTATTAATAATTTTTATAAGATATCCAATGCCCTTAGTGTCATTCACTATAAAATTAGACAATTTTGTGCTTATCATGTCCATAATTCCAACCTTTTCATTGTAAAAATTGTGGTTGCCAGCATTTTCCTCCCCAGCTATCACCAGCAACCTATCTACAAGTTTCCTGACATCGTCAACCCACACAAATTCTTTAGGCAAGGTGTTGTATTGTTTGATCCCACTACCTGTCTTGATCTGTGACCATATGGGCTTGATTAAGTTGTTGTATTTTGCTCCACTGCTAGACTTGACTATTTTTTGTGTGGGATCATTGTTCTGGTATAGAGCATCTGATTTTATTAATATTTCTTTGTAATGCTCATAGTCTTGATCTGTATAGCTGCCAGGCCTTTTCCGAGTCATCAGTTCCCACAATCCAGGTGTTCCAGGGTACTTAACAAAAGCACCTCTTTCTCCAAGATGAGATTCTGACTATACAATCAGATCATCTCCCATAAATGTTACTCTGAAATTGCCAATTCTATGTATGATGCTACCATCACGCTCTGTGTCAGCATATAAGCCAAAGACCTCATCTTTGTTGTCTTTAGGTGTGCTTAAATATTTTTGAGCAAGAAGACCCAATTCAATAGGATCCTGAGTAGCTTCAATTCTTCGAGGAGCAACAGGACTAGGTGTATGAATACTAGAAAGTGGGGTGATTGGATAATCTAATATGTTCCTAGCAGCTACAGGTACAAGCTCTGTGATTAAATTTTGATTTTGTTCTGTAACAGTTTTGATATTTTTACCTAATTCACTAATAGCATCAATAATAGACTGTTCTGTTTGCTTGTGTTGTGCATAGATTCCTCGGTTCTCTGATTTCCATCCCTTAAATCTTTTTACAAGATAATCTCTTAATTTAAGATCATCAATGATTGGCCTTTTCATGGTTATTTATATATGTTTCAATGTCTAGAAAATTGTTGATTTTATTTCTGTATTTGCCACTATTGGGTTTCCTTGTCATATCAATTGTGACAAACCCATAACTGTCCTGATTCCAGCACATACTGCAAAACTTAGAAAAATCATTGTAGCTCAAGTCACCACCTACATATTCATCATGTATGTGTTTGAGGTTGGTATGATCTTGATGAAACACACATATAAAATTGCTGTTGTCTCGGATCAGCTGCTTTGGTATTTTTGAAAAAGTCTGTGCCAGGTAGAAGCAATCAATGTTTTTGTGTCGGCCCTGTGTAAAGAAATTTCTAACCTTGTTTTGATTATCCAGTATAATATCATCAAACACAACAACAGAATTATCGAGACATTCATGGAGTGGCTTATCATCTGATTCAAAAGTGGCTATATCCAGTCCATCATATAGCTTCATCAGCTGCTGATATTTTAATTGTTCTAAGCTCTTAGAGAAGACATACAAGTGCCTGTTTTCCCAATCTAACCAGTTAGGTGCCAATAAAAAATTATCAATCATTAGTGTAGTTTTACCACAAGCCGATGGCCCAACAATAAGACATCTAATATTATCAGGCAGCAGCATTCCATTTCTCTTATTCTGCTGTTCAGGCTCTGGCAGCCTTTTTATAACATCCCAGGTGTTCATAGTATCACTTTGTCTGCCTCGATCCAGCTGTGTTCTGGGAGTCCTAGCCATTTCACCAGTATCTTGTTGCCTTTTCTGCGGATGATTTTTTCTATGAGATATGTGTCAGGCTGCTTAGTTTTGCTGAGTTCTTCTTCATAAAACCTGCCTTTGAGAATTTCTCCTCTGTGATCTTTTATTATATATGTGTATCGGGTCCCAGATTTAACTTGAGCCACTGTAAATAATTCAGTGCTCCAGTTTCTTGTAAAGCCTCTTTTGAATAAGTGCTTATATTTGCTGATTCTTACTTGATCACCCATCTTGTATTTGGCTTTTCTTGTTGTTTGCTGGTATCTAGGATAATAAACAGTGCTGATCAATTTTTGCTCATCAGATGAAGTTACCTCAGAAGGTTTCATGTTCATTGTGGAATGGACCGAGTTGTTATATCTATCTAAAAGTTCTGGAAGAATATTAAGCCGTTTATAATTACCTTGGAGGGTAAATTGTTTATACATGTGATTTTTTAGGGTTTTGTTGAAAGATTCAGATTACATGATGATATAGTGTATCCCAAAACAATAGCTCTCAGAGCATTTTATGGCATGTACTTGATCCCTAATATTACACACCACAACAACAAAATTGCAGTTGGTGATCAAAAAATTGTCATAACTCCAGCGCAGTATAATCTGTCTACTCTAAATGCTCAGTTACCCAGAGGTATAGTGTTAACTCAAAATTCTGTCACTCACAGAGTAGAGATTGTATCTGCTACAGAAACAGTGGATCTGGGTACTATAGGAGAGCTGTTAGGCTTTGAGAACAACACAAAACTTGAAGCGGCCATTAAACACACTGCTATTAATATACCTAAATTCTTAGCCATAGAGGTGGATTTGAGGCTGGTGATAAAATTATATCTAAGAGCCACACAGTGTTGTTCCCCATGCGCCTGTTGCCAGGATTCTTCTCAGATTACAAAGATATTATGTGGAAGGGTGGTTTAAGAATCACATTTAGAAGAGCTGCCAATGATAATAATGCTTTGATGAGGTACAGTACATTAAACTCTACAGGGACAGCTCTGCCTAATACCCTACCTGATGAAGGCAAGTGCCTTATTCAGACTATGGAGCTAAGAATGCCAGTTGTTGAATATGAAGCCAGTTATGCTCTTAAATACAAAGCTGATATCCTAAAAAATCCACAGATTCCTTTACAATTTTATACATATCAATGTGTACAGAAGCCTGCCACTGGTAGCTATTATGAGTTTGATGCTACAAATTCATTCTCCAGTATACAATATGACATGCCAGATTTTGTAGTGGTACTGTTTCAGACTGGAAGACACAATAATCAAGAAAAAAATTCAAGTAAATTTGATAGCTGCAACATCAAAAACATATATCTTAAAAATGGCAGAAATGAGGTGTTTCCTAGAGAAAATTATAATTTAGACATGTCCAAGGATGATTTCCTTAAATTATATGAAGCATTTACAGCATACAAAAGGGTCACCACTGGCAATACTGACATGTATTACACACCAGATGAATTCAAAGCACAGAGACCCATGTTTGTCATCAACACTTCAAAAAGGAAACAAGTTGTGGTTAATGACAGGACAAACATTAAAATTATCTGTGAATTCCACGATACACTCCCTGATGACACCATATGTAGTGTTATTCTTATAGGTGAAAAATCATATGTTTATGATGTAAGAAATGAGAGAGTCACAGAGCAATTCTAGAAGGCCTCTGCATATTGCACAAGTTGAGCCTGGTGCCCAATTGAACTTAAACCGGAAGTAAATATGTGTGGGTGTGGGTGGGTGTGGGTGTGTATGTGGGTGGGTGTGGGTGGCTTTTTGGCCGAGTTTTAGGTGTAGTCAAAAAAATATCAAGAGGGGCATATTTTTGACAAGCTTATGGACAACAATCTCACAGATGTAGCTTTTGTAAGTGTAGCCAAATCAATCTGAGGGGGGTCATACTTTCACGGGAAATTCCCGAGGGCATTTTTACAAAAATCTTGGATTAGACAGGGTTCCACACTTGAGCAAAAAGCTCATATGGGCATGTTGAGCTAGTTTTAAGTGTAGGCAAATCTGCCTGAGGGGGGTTCATACTTATCGACCCAGTAATATCATAAATAACACTACTCATATATTATAACAGAAAGATAATTGGTTGGCAGTGACGCCCGGTCTTGGTCTTTCGAGGGGACCGAGCCGGTGTGTCGTGTGCCTTGGCAAGGGCTGACGGCCTACATTGTTGCACAGTGCATGATCTCACCACTGGAGGTCTCAGGTTCGACTGATTGATTGGTTTGAATTACTTGCTGTCACTTTTGGCTAATTAAAAAGATAAGCATGAATCATGATGAGTAGGGCTATGATTTTGATGCAATTGCATCTTTTTTTCTGGTAAATAAGAAACCCAAATCTTTTAATATTTATATGTTTCATGTCGTGCTGAAACTTTTAAAAACTATTTGTTGGGGCATTTTTTTTTTGCATTTTTTGCCATTATGGGTTGTATAAGTCATTTTTTGGCATTTTAAGTCATTTTTTGGTCATTTTTTTATTTTCTTAGTTTTCCAGAGCACTTGTACGCTGCGAGTGCATGGGCAGCATTAACGTGAAAGGATTAAGATGAATAAATATCCTATTTTTTCTTATCTTCCCTAGACAATTTAAAATATATGAAACCGCAGCTACCTTCCATCCGTCTCAGAAGAAAATAAACAACACGAATATAACGATATCCTTACAATGAAATTCAATTGTTAGAAGTTCAAAACAGCTCGCAATTTTGCCCCAGGAGAAGAAAGTCGTTGCCCTGCCTAATGTTATCTTCTAATCTGCTCAGACCAATTGTTGTGTTCCTTGAAAGTGAATGGTTGGAACGTGTGATCTGGCCATTGTCGAAGTTCCTGTTTATTGAGAAAATTTACTTTGGTGTAGTGTTCAGTAGATCAGGTTTTCGAAGCATTGGACAAGATGCCAAAAACCAAGCAAAGTACACAGTACAAATTAAAACAGTTTTGTCCCAGTATGGTGAAAATACGTTCAGTACGGACGGATCAGTATTATTCTGTCAACTTTGTGGTGTAAGAGTTGCTGCGGAAAAGAAATTCACGGTGGAGCAACATGTCAACCGCGAGAAACACAAGGCAGCTCTGAAGCAAATTCAAGATCAGAAGAGGACGGTGCAATTGTTAATGGGTGAGTGTTCCTCCAAATCCTCTGTTATTTCTGAAGAACTGTGCGACGCTTTTATTTCTGCTGACATTCCTCTAAGTAAACTAAATAATCCTAAACTTCGAGCATTTTTGGAAAAACATACTGGGAAATCGATACCAGATTCTTCCACGCTAAGGAAAAATTATGTCAAGAAATGCTACAACCAAACAATGGATCAAATTCGGCAGAAAATTCATGGTAAAAAAATATGGGTGTCAATTGACGAAAGTACCGACTCACTCGGACGGTACATTGCAAATGTAGTGATTGGTACGATGCAGGAATCCGAGTCTACTCAAGTGTTTCTAATAAATTGTGAATGTCTAGAAAAAGTGAATTATTCAACGATCAGCAAAGTTTTCAATAACGCGATGCAGTTATTGTGGCCCGACGGCATTCAATATGACAAGGTGTTGCTTTTCGTAACAGATGCGGCACCGTACATGGTTAAAGCAGGGAATTCTCTGAAAGGTCTGTACTCGAAAATGGTACATGTAAGTAACATGTCTTGCACATGCGTGTCACCGTATTGTTGAAGAACTGCGAAGTCACTTTCCTGATGTAGACCAACTGATTGCAAACATTAAGAAGATTTTCCTCAAGTCCCCATCATGAGTGTTAGCTTTTAGGTCTCATGCACCTGATGTGCCTTTGCCACCAGCTCCTATTCTTACTAGATGGGGTACATGGTTAGAGGCTTGTGGTTACTATTGTGAAAATTATAAAGTTGTGAAAGAAGTTGTAACCTCGTTCGACAGCAGTGAAGCATTGTGTATAAGACAAGCACAGGAACTCTTGGCTGATCCCGAAATGTAGGGAAAATTATGCTATATAAAGTCCAACTTCGGCTTCCTACCTTCTGCCATAACTTCACTCGAGACATCTGGAGCTACATTGGTTGATCAAGTTAATGTCCTTAACAAAGTTCAGGATAATTTGGAAGCAGTTCCAGGTACTGTTGGAATACAAGTGAGAGAAAAGATGCAGAAAGTGCTAGGGAAAAATGCAGGATACACAATAATATGTTCTATTCGTGACGTATTGTGTGGGAAAATGTTTTCATTGCCAGACTCTGAAACCGAATTAGAACCAAGTGACATTGTATGTTTTAAATATGCCCCTATTACCTCTGTTGATGTTGAAAGGAGCTTTTCTATGTATAAAAGTGTGCTAGCTGACAATCGTCATTCATTTCTTTTTGAAAATTTACAGAAAATATTCGTTACACACTGCAACTCAAAACTGAACAGTAACCTCTCATAATTTGTCAAAAGTTGCATACTAGAGTTGCTGTAATTTGAAGTGCAAATAAAATTTTACTTTGGAATTTTTAACGGTTTTTAGGTCATTTTTAAAGTCATTTTTTGGCAATTTTTAGGTCATAAATGCATCTTTTTAAGGGCATTTTTTACGAAATTTTAGGTCATCAAAATCCTAGCCCTAATGATGAGTATACATGTATATGTATTTGTACATGGAAGGGATGACGGGTGTATAGAGAAAGGATCACACCTTATTCCTTCCGTCCAAGGTTCGATTCCTGGTGTAGGCATAAGTGTTCCTTTGTGAGCGTTTCTGCATAATTCATTCACATCGTCGCGAATAGCCTAAAATGGCAGAAAAGTCTCGGGAAATATGAAATATACAATTACAATCACCAGTTTTTCCGATTGAGTAAAAAAAAATATATAGAATTTCAAGTTGACACTACACAGGCACTTCAACCTACCGATATTTCGCATTCATAGATCACATGGTTTCGGTGGTATTACAACTGTAAAAGTATATACATACACAACTTTCTATTGTTTAGCTCCAACATAGAGAAGGAAGCGTCAGTAGAAATGGTTTCGTGCCGTATTAAACTAGCATTTGCTAGATATACTCTGTACCTAGGAAATGCTAGTTATATACAATTATATATCTTCACATGTAGCCTACTACACTATTAAAAGATACCGTAAATTTAAAATATTCTACTGTTAAAATTTAACAGCATATCTCTTAGTTTACAAAAAAAGGGATGCAACCGTTTCTTATTTAAATTTGAATATTTTATAATACATAATGATTATAAATTGCAGTTGCGTTTACCATATATGCTTACTTTTAAAATCCAAATTATAATTATTATTGGATCCCACTTGATACTGTAAGTCCAGTCCCGATAGCCTTGCTGTGCATAAAGTGAACTTAAAACACTAACTCAATCAATCAATCAATCACAAACCGAATTATTAAAACTGCGTTACTGAGGGTAACTATGCCTCCGCGGCTGAGTGGTTCGTATCTCAGCTTGAGCCCTTCATCAATTTCATCATATCATCACTCATCTTCATCTTCGCTATTGCCCAGAAGTGGCAGAAAAAGGAAACAAAATGAAGCAAATCAATCTTTCAATCAATTATACTGTAGTTGGATGCTAGCGAAAATGATTCTTAGACCGTTATTTCTTCCGTCAACTTTTTACAGTATAGTTTCTGAAATATCAGTTTAGGTCATGGACGTCGGAAAGGGGGGTATCAAATAGGTATTTTGAGTGTAAAATACAGGAACCAGTTTGTTTTATTCATCTTCTCCCACTAAAACAAAATAAAAAAAATGTTTGAGTTTTCAAAATGCAAAAACAAATATAAAAAATAAAAGTAATGATAGGGAAAACCGGGATATTGCCGAACACTTTAGCTTTGTTAGTGAATTATTTGAAAATATTTTAGAGTCTGCATGGATTCTAAGGAAACTTTAATACCTCCCCTTCAAAATCAACTTGGTAACAATGTTCCCAAACTATTTGTTTTGCACAAAGAAAAAGACACAGCTGTCATGTTCGGCATTGCCCAGATTTTTCGTGTTAATGCCGAACATCGTGTTGGCCATTACCCCTTATGAAAACTAGTTATGAAATAAGGAATATATACCTTGATTTTAAGTATATTTTTATCAAAGTATACCTATAATCACATTGAAGATGCACATTCAATTTCTCAGGTTACAAAATAATGAATTTCTGCTCTTTTCAGGCTGTGTCCGAGAGGTACAAGTACAGACTTGAAGTATGGTCTTGGAAGTGACGTCACCTAGTGCAGTTCGAAAGAGCCAAGTGCACAAGTAATCGAGTCCACAGCTCGTAGCACGGATCGTTGCAGACGTAGAGTATAGAAGGTTTCAGACTTGATCACGTGATTCTTGCACTCGCTCTTCATTCATTTGAAATCACGGAGGTAGAAAGCCAGCAAGACAGGTTAAATATAAGTTATAGGCCAGTACGTTGTTGGTTGAAGTTCTTTTAATGTGTGGAAATGTATGTATTAGAACATTTGAATATGATATGTGATTTCTGTGGTGAAAAACAAAGTGCTTAAAACGCGATGAAAACAATAAGTTCTCAGTTTTAACTACTGATCGTGTTTGGCGCTGCAGTCGAAGTGCAATTCGAAGGACTTTCACTTCCAGTCCACGACTTGAAGACCGCGCTGGAAGATCATACTCGGAGGATGCTCGCTTAAAGTAGGGGAGAGCGGGGCAAGTTGATACAATTTGAGAGTTTGATTTTTTTTCTTTTTTATGTTGCTAGCAAGAAAATAAAACATGTTACTACTCGATAGCTTAACTCTTTACCTCTATAAAAAGCACATAAAAATTTCACAGATATAATTTGTAAGCTGACGAGAACCTAATTAGTAACGCAGGACGCAACGTCTCAACTTGCCCGTCGTGGGGCAAGTTGATACTGGTATGGGGCTAGTTGATACTATTTTGAAGTAGGTTGATAACGATGTGACATAGTTTGATTGAATAAGACAAAATACAAGAAAGTAATTTTGAATTAAAGTTTAATATTCAGGAAAAGCATACAAACATGAATAAAATATCGTATCATGATGGATAGCCTACATGCAGTCACCCACTATCACTTTCTGTTATGCACATATCTGATTTACAGTGAACACAGGTGTAAATAGAACTAACGTATTGACGATATCATTCGTTGTTTCCCTTTTCGATTTGGTTTTAGTTCTCCAGCCTTAGGGTACGGACGGTAACTCTTCTGGGCTTACTGACACACGATGCAATTCTTGACTGTCACTGCTGGTAGAAGGGGTAGCTTCTAATCCCAAGACGTTGGTTTCAGAGATTCAACTTCCATCAGGTAAACGATCTTGCTCATTTTCTTCGGTCATTCGTCCATCAGTTACGGAACATGGTAAATAATCTTCTTCAGTAAAAATATCTGGATTGAATGACATGATTCCCGTTGCTTGAAAGCCTGATATAATATTTTTTGGTGTTAGAGTATTGGGTAGTGAACTACTAACGTATGTCGTATATAGTAAAGGTCTTCCCTGGATTGCTGGTCATCCAACTGTCAATTGCTGCAAAAAGAAAACTTCTTAAAAGGGCCATAAAACCATCTGTCCAGGGATTGGAGTTTGTGAAAAGCATGAGGCGGAAATGACAACATAATGATCCCGTTGTCCTTGCAGAAATTCAAGACTTCAATCGACAAATGCGAATCATGATTGTCCAGTATCAATAGATATGGGTGATCTTTACTTGCCTTCACGTGGCTCTGAAAGTGTTTCATAAACAGCAAAAATGAAGACGCTGTCATCCATCCTGTGGGATATGAAGTTCCAATACAACCACGGGGTCCGCTCTGAATAAAGTGATCTTTCAATAGACCCTTGGAAATATGAACATTGGGGGCACGAGTTTCCAATCACATTTACGGCAGTGGCAAGTGTTACAATTGTGTCCCTCTCTGCTGACGTTGCCTTGGCTACTTGACGTACACCCTTTTCTGCAACTATTTTCCCAGGGTGAATACCTGTTTCATCGGTGTTCCAAATATCTTTGCTCTCAAATTTGTACTTCTCCAATTTGTACTTCTCCAGAACAGCTTTTAAGTTATTGAAAAATATGCCTACATTGTATCGGTTAAAGCTAGTACCATGGCTTAGACTAGTGCCTTCAGGCTCTCTAAGAGACAGTCTAGGATGCCTTTTCATGTATGCAGTAAACCATTCTTTCGAGGCAATTTTATTATTTATCCAAGTGTCAGGAATTTTCACCTTGTTAGCTACTGCTAATTCACATGCGAACTCTCTGATGTTTTTAGGCGTCAAACCATAGTAGATACTTGAACAGTGGACAATGTATTCCTTTAGTTGCAGTTCTAAATCGTCACTGAAGACCTGACGATGTTTGGAGTAACCCATTCGTATTTTGGTACCCTCACTTTGGTTTACTTCTTTTTTCTTATTATACCTCATAAGAGTCATTTTGTCGATCCCATATGTCTTTGCGCCTTCTTTCAATGACAAGGTACCATTCTTGACATCAGCGTAAGCTTTCTTAAATGTTTCAATTGGTATTTCTCCTCGAATGCCGGACCATTTTCTGTAAACAAACAAACAAAATAATAATTAGAAGCACCTGGGGTAAGTTGATACACCGTATCAACCCGCCCCATTTCAGCCGTATCAACTTTCCCCAACCTGCGCCATTTCGATTAACGAACTATAACGTAGTACAGACAACAGAAAAACAAACAACAATAACCGAGGTTTCTTACCTTTTAGTGGCACAACACACATCCACCAAGACAAAATAATTCACAGTTCATGTAAGTCCACCAGGAGACTTCAAACAACATCCAAAAAAGTTACTTTACACCCTGAAAAATACACTTGGTCGGATAACTTCGCGCACAAAATTGTTCGTTAGCCATGCACACGCTCAGGTAATAGGGACTGCTGAACGGCGTCTTCTGTTTAACGGACATTACCCAGCGCATGCGCGTTCCCTCGAAAATGGCAATGTATCAACTTGCCTCCGTCTCAACTTGCCCCGATCTACCCTATGGTCTTGCATCTTTCGGGCATGGCCTCAATATCGGGAGCAAAAGTCACACAATATGTTTTAATTTTCTTTCCCATGAACTATAGTCTTTGGGTCCTATTCTTACATTTTTTGTTTGAGCATATATACCACAATTCTATATATCTACCAAATTTTCCACACACACCGCACAGCTGTGCGTAAAGATTCACCTGTTCGCCATTTTCCCTTTCTGCGCATTCTTGTTTTCATTATCACCACAGGTGCAGTATATAATATAGGAATATTCCAGTGTGTTTGAAAATTGCTTAAATAAAATTTCCTAAAAATCTGGCGACCCCTGTGGTTTAGGTTGATTGTTGTCTGTAACGGGTAGAGAGACGAGCCATTTGAATTCCTTTCTGGTGAGTTATGTACTACTTGAAAGGTCTATCAGAAGACCAAATTTTGCCTGTAGCTGCAATAATTTCTGAGATATACCCTGTCTCAGCTATCTCTGGAGCGGGTGAACGAAAACAAGTCTCTGCGCAAGTAGTGACGCGAGACGTCTCCACCAATGAACACGGGAGAGGAAACGGTATTGCGTGGAGGTGGGAGAGGGAGGGGTGCAAACGACTGCAGTTATCAGCCTTCCCAGCAGCGTGTACTGCTTCGCTCTGTCCACTCGATCCCCCCCTCTTCTCTGCAGCTATGTGAGGCCTTGCTCCACATTAATCCGGGACAGAGTATCGATAGATAAACGAACAAGCAGGACCGACTCATGAGGGTACTTTACTCAGCTTTTGATTATTAGTGCCCAAAAGTCAACAATCCTGAACACACGAGAATTAAAATTGGATGAACTATTTTGGAATGAATTAGCTATAATTCATACTGAGTTTATCAACATTTGTGTTCATATTATCATCTCTAATGTAAAAAATGTAAAATTGGGAAGGCGATTTTCGTCATGGAAAGACAGCAATTCGAAAAACAATTTATAATAAACAAGAAAACGTAACTGAGAAATAGACATTTCGAGGCCCCAAGAAGAGATAATGCAGATTAAAAACGCTTTAAGAACAGATTAAAACGCATATTAAAAAATAATTGAAGGGCCTGGAAAAAAAACAAGATGTAAGTTCACTTTCTGTCATAAAGGTGGTAGTGGTGTCATTTCCTGCCATGTGGATGCTGTACAACATGCTCTCTTCGTTTTTCACACACTTGGCACTTCCTTTCATTAAATACTTTTCTTTGTAAGTTTTCATTTACATGTCTAGTAACGCTTTGCAAATAAAACTTCACTTTCTGGAGTTACCAAGCGTTGACTTACCTAGACTTGAAAACACCGGGGGGCCCGGCACGACTTGTGTTGTTTTGTTGTTTTGTTTTTGAGTGTCCCTCCATGAATTTCACCATATCATAACTCATCTTCATTTTCGCAATTATCCAAAAAGTAGCAAAAAACGAAGTAAAATAAATTAAATCAATCAATGAATCCAAATGAAAACAATGTGGTAAAGGTGCCGCTATTCTAAAAGGTACACCCGAAGCGGGAGCAGATACTTCTGGTAAGTCCCGCTAGATGGCAGTCTCGATCGGAATTCAGAATCGCACGATCACTGCGACATCTGCAGGAGCATGGTTAAACTCACGAAAGATATCTTTCCAGGAGCCCAAAAAATTTTCCTAGCATGTTGATTGATTGATTGAGTGCAGTAGCGTACGCAGGATTTCGTCAAGGGTCGTGTTATTTCTAAAACTTTTCTCCAAATTCACATTACCATTGTTTTATTATACTTTAATTAAATAATAATCAAAATTAATTAATAATACTTATAATTAATTAATTAGCTGAATTAATACTAGTAATACTACTACTACTATTAAGTAGTAGAGATCTACATAAATGTAGTATTTATGAAAACAATAGAACGAAATTACTTTCTAGTCATTCGATTTTTATCAAATCCTGGGAGCATTGTTTTGTTTCTTTGTTACGAAATAATTGTCTGGTCAACGAGGTAAGACATTTCAAGGGTGAAGAAGATCCATAAATACAAGAAAATATAATAAAATAAATTGAAATTATCAAAGTATGGAACTCATCAAAGGAGCTGCGGTGGTCTGGTCGGTAGAGCGTCTAACAATCACGCGGGAGATCCGGATTCGATTCCCGAAATTGGTTGGAATTTTTCCGGCTTTTTCCCCGCATAAATGTCATAATATTTCGCAAGCTCAAGGGGGGGTTTAAACCCCGTAACCCCCCATTTGCGAACGCCACTGATTGAGTGAGTTGGTGTTTTAAGTCCACTTTATGCACAGTAAGGCTACAGCGCCTTGAATAACGTAGTGTGGAAAACGACCCAAGAAACTGGTTCCCCGAGACGATGACAAGTAGATGGCAGTGCGATCGACCCAGGTGCTAATTTTGTTATGAAAGTAATGCGGCTTAGTTAGTTTTTGGAATATATTGTGTAGATTTGTTTCTCTAGAAAGGCGGTAAGTGAATTGATGGAAACAGTTATATTTGTGGAGTGATTTGGAGACACGAAATGGCATTAATTTGGAAAGAAAAGTAAAATAAAATTAATAAATAAATAGCATGCGTACCACAAGAAGAAACATCGCAATGTGATTCCGGACGTCAGGTTTTGGACTGTGTATTAGAGTTTATTTTTCTATGTTATTAGAATATAAATAGTATCCTGAGAGATATTTCATACCGAGGCGACAAACCACAAATGTCGCTTGAAAGCGAGCAGTCGGAAATCAATGCAGCCTTTCGAACCGTAGGGACAAAAGCTCTGACTGCACCGTTTCCTCAAGGAGATTTTAGACCGAAGCGACATGCGACAAACGATACGAGGATTTCACACCAAAGCGACACGGGTCATTCGGTCCAAGGCAACTTTCATACCGAAGTGACACATGTTGCTTGGAAAGGAGCCAATCAAGAGCAACATTTCACATCGCAGCGGCATGACGGGAAGCACAGGCCAGCGTTCGGTTGGTGAAATCCTCAAGCGATAAGTGCCGCGTGCCGCTTGTCGCTTTGGTGCGCAATCTCACTAAAGCAAGACACTCATTGCATCGCGTATGCGCGAACAACAAACCACGGCAACATGTTGCAAGCTATTGAGGAAATGGCCCAGTTTGAGCGACGCAGAAGCGACACGTGTCGCGATCGTGTCGCCTAGATCTGTTGTTGTAATGTGCGGTTTATCGTGTCGCCTATCTGTTGTTCGCAAGCAACGCTTGCTAATAGACTGAAGGCACCATGTCGCTTGTCACTTAGTTGGGAACTATCCCTGTAGCGCGTCGCTTCGGTCTCAGCACCCTGCCTTTAAGGAGCTTTCCGACCGAAGTAACAAGTAGCACGCGAATACGCCATATGAACGTGTCGTTTGCTGTTTGGACCCTCATGTGCAATGAATGCTATTTTACAGTCTGGAAGTGTGTGTCACTAGTGTGACAGTGTGAACATCCCATGTTGCTTTTCCCATTGGTTTAAAAGTTGCCTTACACTCATGTCGATGGCACTAAGAAAGTTTTGTGGGGTTCCCCTTGTCGTTTCATGCAATCATCATTATCATCATCACCGCGATTAGTTTAAAGCGGAAGAAAGGAGACAGTCAATATCCAAAATACAAATGCTTCAGTGTGTATATCTTTAAAATAAATGATGATGATAATAATAATAATGAACCTAATTCATACACAAAAATTTAGTTGCCAAGAACATTCCACGCGTATTTTTTCTCCCGTATTATTAACGAAAGTATGACGATAACAGGACGTGGTCGACTGTCTAGGATGTTCGTTAATATCTTCGCGACCACTGTACCAAATATCATAGCAATTATCACATTCATAGAAATGCTTCATGTAAAAGAATCAGACGTTGCAGCGAAAACTCCATTTACTTCCATTATAAGCAGTCGAACACCAAGCACCGGGGTCAACACCAGCGCCTCTAGCGGATCAATTTCGAGTGGAACCAGCCAGAGAGCGCAGAAGCATGCCGTTTTCCAGACTACGTTATTCTAGGCGCTGTAGTAAGGCTAATCGGTACTGGACCTAGAGTTTAAAGTGGGATCCGAACCACTACGTGCCTCCACAGGGTGTTGACCCCTTGATTACAAGACGACGACCCTACCACCGTGTCATCGGGGAGGCCCTCCTCTCAAATTTAAGAGTGTTCCTCACATGGAATTTTATTTCATTTTAGAACAGGTAGAAACACCATTCAGAAGACAATTTCTAATTTATTACATATTTTTCAGAATTTTATAATTAATTTTAAAATGTACTTTTTAATATACGTAATTTAAAAGCAGATACAATTTAGGGACAGATACACTTCCTAGAAGTTTAATATTAACTGCGAACAAATATCAATTATTCATTAGAACAAAAACATCATTTAAGAAATTTATGAGTAGTCGATAAGATATATCAGAAAAACTGAAAAAAATAAGTTACTGAATATTAAATATGGCATAATATATCAGTGCTCATATGTCAACGCGGCACCTCATTAGCTCATGTTTTTTTATAAATTTAGAGACGTACTCCTGGACGTCAGCAGGATTTTTTCCAGGGAGGGGCAAGCCAGGTATTTTTTTCTGGAAGGAGGCCAAAACAAGGCATATTTCTCCCCATAATAGTGTTGCCCCTCAAAAAATACTTCTTCAGATTGAAGTTATCATGTTCCTGCAACAACCTTCCAATATCTAAATAAATTACTGTGACTGAAATGAAGTGTGTAATATATAAGTTTATGGTAACATCCATTTTCAAAGGGTGTGGGGGGGGGGGGTTGCTCACATTCTTTCCCTACCTTCCGGACGCCAATAGGTATTTATCGAAACAATAGCTTGAGATAATGATGAATGATGTCTAGCAGCATGTTACCCCGATATTTTCATTATTCCAAATTAAAAATAGAGTAGGATATGAATGAAACTGTGTGCTGTATCCACTTATGATGTACTCACCACAAAAATTCCATACAATTATATTAGTATGGAATTAAGGATAAATCAGCTGAAATTTAATGTTTGAGTTGTATATTTAAATCAAATTAATCCACACAATTTACACCGGAGGAAACATATTAATTATCCTACACTTTGTCTCTAGAATCTCTGGACCAAGATCCCCTACAACGGTAGAAAATGGGAGAAAGTTAGTGGGCGGAGAAGAGCAGTGCGTGCTGCTGGTAGTTGCAGCCGCGTTTTCCGTTCCATGCCCTAATTTCTTCTGTCTAGTGTTCATTGGTCGGACCCTTCCGATCTACTATGCTCGCAGTTGCAACATAGGGAAAGTTAATTATTCGTTCGCCATGTTGAACGCAACAACAGATCAGTCGTTTATGGTATCTAGTTCATGCTATATGATTCACTGATTAAGATAATTCATACTTTACTGTAGATATCTTGGTCACAATATGGGTGTCCTGCCCCAATTTCGACACCCTTCCTTTCCTATACTGCGAGTATATTACACTTGAGAATGCCCTAAAACTTCCGACAGTTCCCACAAATGTAGTCCACGTAAATATTACAATCACCAGTTTTCTCCACTGAAAATGTGTCCCGGCTGAAATGGATGTAAAAACCCCGGTTATTTCCAATAAATAAATAAATATATAATCCGTATGATATGTAAGAAATTCCCAGAAGGGGGTGGGGGGGTTCTACTGACTGTCTAGAGACAGCATGAGATATGTATACATGCATGTGTGTGTATGCACCTTTGTGGCTGCTAGAGTATAGAGGGCCGATTTCAATTTGTATCTTGACAGAAAGAAAAAGAAAACTGTGAGATTTAAAGTGAGATTTTGACCCCCACCCCCAGAAATCTAGTCTGGTCGTAACTCTTGGGAAACTGAATCGAACTTGGTCATAACTTGCGAGGGGGGGGGGGTCAGAATCAAAAAGTTTTCTGCCCAAATCCAAGACTACTTTGCTAAATTACGTTAACATTTGTTACGTTCCCCGGTTTATTCTCAATTGTTCTACTTACTTTTATTCCTCGATGGTGAGTATGAGACTTATCAGCCTATTTTGAAGCCCTCAGGTTGTGAGAAATCAGATAAGGATATATTCACGTAAACCTTACTTACTCTCGCACACAAAAAATATATTCAGATGTCAGTTAATGTTAATATATTACACTTGCACTCGAAATTAAACTCCTTATTAGAAACAAAATTGTATTAAGATCATAATTGTTCTTCACTACACAAATTAACACATTCACATTTCCAAAATCACTTCCATTATACCGCAACATTCATCATATCTCTCTCCTAACAACCCACAATGAAATGTTTTAAGGTTAGTCCATAACCATAACAGACTACCCAATTGAACAAAACAAATTATGCCATCATAGATATTTAACATATTAAACACTTAAAATGATACAATAAGTGGGTGCGTATCACATTTACCAAATCATAAAATTGCCTTCTGACGTCATTTGACCTTGACAGCACATCCTCCAAATTCCTTTCTCGTCTACCTGCGCGGATTTCACCGTCTTCTGTCTGACCACCATATAACAGTATTCCTTAGTACGCTATAACCATACAACATTATTCCTTAGTACACTATAATTATTACCAGTACTTGTCGTAGGTTCGAGTATCGGGACCGCCTTAAATCGTAATCGGACCTATACAATCACCCATTACCACCATCCATAGCGTTTCATAAACCATAAAAACTTATTTTCATTACTATAAACATTAATAATTAACATTTTATACATTACATACTTTACAGTAATGAATATAAAAGCATATGAATAACATTTAGTAACACTAATTACCTTCTATTTACATATTTTTCATAAGATAAAACTTCACGACGAGATCGTGAAGGCAGCAAAGGTTTTTGTTATTTTATACGTTGCTTTTCTATCTCCCATGTTAATCTCGACAAAGAGAAAGGATAAATTGATGAAATGGCGATAGCAAAACATTCATGACTGACCAGGGTTCAAACGTGAGACCTCTGGCTTCGCAACGCATTACGTGGTCCATTTGTTTTGAGATGTCTTGATTTGGCTCTAATTCCCCTACATTAGTTGTAATCAACGTATTTCTTGTAACAAGATCAACATGTCAAATGCTGTTTTTGAACTGACACTAACTCACCCAAGAGATTAGGTGTGTGAGCGAACGCACACGCACACAACAGCACCATAGAGGCACATTTGTCACTATCATATAGACATCCTAACTCCAACAGATACACGCAGATTCATTCCCGTGTTACATTTGTAAAGCCGCACTTCTTTTCCTAGTATGGTGACATTACGGTAAAATGATCCTGTAATTAACTGTAGATAAGTCGCTATTAGTAGATCTGCATGAAGTTGTTTTCAGGTAAAACAAAAATGGTGTTATACTTGATGCATTGTTGCCGGCACGCATGAATAAAGCAGAACACTTTCACGGGTGGACTCACCTAAAATAAATGTACAGTGCGTCCATTTCGATCTGCAGCCGAGAGATCGGGAGAAACGTGGCGGGCGGCGCTGACGGAGATGCCGACATTTGAGGCCTGTAATGCCCGCTTATTTTTGTGGACATCTTGCAAAACGAGCACTAACCTGTGTTATAACACGCAAAAGTTCTTCTGTAATTCTTCCAAGTTCCACCCTTATATACACAAATAAATACGCTTTAGAAATTATATTAAGAGCCACAGATAATACTCTGTAAAACATTTTAATCATAGTTTTGACCAGTAACGTCCTGCTTAAGTTTATATCCTTGAAAGAGTTTTGTGTCGATGGGGATCGTTTGGAGGTTTCGAATGTGCAACACTGTATCAAGATTACGCTGCAGACGAACCGTTAAAAGCTAATGGTGTTCGTGAGCTTCCTTGCAATCCGAAATCTCCTAGCTCAAGTTTTTTGTTCCTTCGCGACTACAGAGCTGTGAATATAGTGGCAGGCAGATGTAAACCAAGAGCGTGTTAATTTCGTACTGAGCGTAAGAGTGTTATTCTTGGTTACTTGCCGTTACTTGTTTGTGTTATTGCAGTGTGTATGTGTGTTGTGTCAGTCAGACGATTGGAATGCCAGCCGCAAGGTTCACGTTAGAACAAAGAATTTTTATGTATGACACTTACGTGAAAACAGACTCGTGTCGAGACGTGTGTAGGCAATTTGTACAGAAATTCCCAGGCGTGTAGGTGGACATCACTTTGAACAACTCTTATAACACAGGTTAGTGCTAGTTTTGCAATATTTATATAAATGTCTGCATATGTCCATAAAAATATGCGGGCATTACAGGCCGCAAATGTCGGCACCTCCGTCAGCGCCGCCCGCCACGTTTCTCCCGATCTCTCGGCTGCAGATCGAAATGGACTTACGGTATATATGTGAACATATCTGTATTTGTATTTTTGGTTATATAGTCACTTTTCTACCACTTCTGGCTATCAGGATGGATAATAATTAAATGAAATTGACAAAGGGAACTTCACAAAAAACATACATGTGCAGGCCGTGAATCGAATCCGACAACTTCGGTGGCAAGATCCAAAATCGACTACGTAATGATTTCGGCTGTCGAAGGGAAGTCCATGCTTCTCAGTGAATATCAGCAAATCTAAACACCCCTCCCCCTTCCTCCTGTGGGTTGTGTCGATCGAGTTCATTCAAGGTCTTGTTTGAATCGTGTTCAAACGATAAGCAGGTGGGCAGTGTGGATGGATATGAGGCCTCGGACATGTTTTCTTACTAGCCAGGCCTTCATTGAGTAGCACGGCATTATCAGATTAGATCGAGGAGTTCTTTTTGAGCTGACTGTACGTTCTTACTCACAATGACATTCAATTATTTGCCATCAGTTGAACCGTCTGTAATATAATGCGCATGGTTTGACAAATGTTTTTTTCTGTGTTTCTTGTTATTTATGTATTGAATATTTGTAATATTAACAATTTTAGTCAGTGTGTTGGAGAGATTATATGTGAAATAAAGAGATAAAACCTGTCTATAAATTTTATGATTAACTTTGTTCAATCTTGATTTTTCAGTATTTCCGTTAGTACAAAGGTATACGAATAACGAATCCAAGCAGCTAAGATGCCATTTTCTGAGAGTAGTTTAAATTTTGCATCTTACCTCTATCTTTGTCACACATCACAGGAGAGTTCCAATTACTTTTTATTCCTAATTCTCCTTATTGAGAATTCAGAGGAAACTGTGGGAATGATCTTTGATCGTTTAAAAGTATCTACTAGAGGTACTACTAGACATTTATAGACACTTATCTTGTGAGGGGTGCAGACAATACCGAGTGTAATTTGTGAAGGAGGATATTATCTCCTTAGCTTCGCTAGTAAACATGTTATTCAAAACCTGACCAATATATAGTATGGAGAATTTCACTGACCAAGCATTGTCTCATTAATGAGTAATGTGGGTTAAATCCGCTGTATGACTAAACATTGTTTCACTTATCTTTTGGAATTATAGACAAAGACATGTCTTACTATTACGAAAACCAATGGACATGTTGGATCAATTTTCTTAGTTGCTCAGTCAGTTGAAGAAAAGAATTGGGTTTTTCTTTTAAGCCCACTTTATGCGCAAATAATCTAATAGGGACTGGACCAACATTTTAAAGTTAACTACAATTTATGTCTGCAACGGACATCGAACCCTGGACCCTGATTACAAGGCGACAACAATGAAGTATTAAATATTTCTTGTAGGGTTATTCCACACATAACACGAGGAGAGTAGTGTAATTGATGCTATAACCATTTCGATAAATGATGAACCCCCCTCAGGCAGATTTGGCTACACTTAAAACTTGCTCAACATGCCCATATGAGCTTTTTGCTCAAGTGTGGTACTCCGTCTAATCCAAGATTTTTGTAAAAATGCCCTCGGGAAGTTCCTGTGAAATGATGAGCCCCCTCAGATTGATTTGTCCACACTTACAAAAGGCACTTCTGTCAGATTGTTGTCCATAAGCTTGTTAAAAATATGCCCCTCTTGATATTTTTTTTGCCCACACCTAAAACTAAGCTCTTGCATCATGTTATGCATCAAATTATGATGCAAGAGCTTTTGCATTGTGCAACAAATTATGATGCAAGAGCTTTTTGTATTACATATCAGTTAGTATTGTGAGAGTGGCTGAGGAGTACAGATGTGTTGTTGCAGTGCTCCTCTTATTTTTTTTAAAATATAGCAGATTTGTATAAATTGAATTATAGGTTTGTTTGATTCAATATATAGAATTTTCTAATATATTGAACAAAGGGTTTATATTTGCCCTAGTTTGTTATACAAGATCAATACATGACACATGGTATTAGGTCAATGCCTTTCCATGCACATCACGACATGCCTGTGCAGACATGCAATTGTGAAAGGTCAGTGCTTCAGTGGATCAATACTTATTCTATCTTTGTGCATGTAGGCTATCCTGTACAACCTGTCATAGGTTTATTAAGTATAGAGTTTTGATTTGAACCCCAAGAAATTTTATATAAATACCAAAGCCAAAAATATTAACACACATACACACATACACACACACTAAATATACAAAACACACTGCTGAACCCAACTGATATTTTTTATTAAGCATAGAGTTTTGATTTGAATCCCAAGAAATATATATAATAAACCAATAATAAAAATGCCAAATCAAAAACATTGTAATCAATGCAAAAAGAATATATCCAGCCCCAATTGGGCTAAGCATCAAAAGAATTGTAATCCAGACAAATGGAGAACTCCCACAAAAATATGCCCTAAATGCCATAGAAAATATAGTCTGGAATATTTCTTATATAAATTCTGATGTGCAGGCAATTCTAAATGCACAAAATGGCTCTTATAAGCTGTCCCTCAAATTGTTTACACAATATAAGAAACCAAATGGCACAAAATTTACACAGCCCCACATAACAGAAACTGTAGCTATATATTCAAATACAAATTCAGACAAAATAATAAGCAGTTTGATAGATCAATTGAATATTAAACACTCTGAATTTGCAGCAAAAGAATCAGGATGGAGCCTATGCGGAACTCCACACAAGTTATATATTAATATTTCTGAATTTAACCCATTACAAGGATCTACATATCTGCCATTACCTGCCAATATTAAAAACAAAAGAGCCGTGGTTAACATAGAAAATAATGATGAGAAATGCTTTTTGTGGTGTATTTTAGCTGCTTTGTATCCAGTTTTAAGGGATCCTGAGAGAATAAGTTATTATAAACAATATGAACACAATTTTGATGAGGCAATAGAGGGCTTAGAATATCCAATGTCTGTTCAGAATATTGATAAATTTGAAAAAAAGGCCAGGGATATCAATGGTAAACAATTATCTATTAATGTTTTTATTTGTTCTACTGGCCGTGGCAATTGCTTGATAGCACCTCTCAGAATCAGTACACTTGATGATGATTCTGCTGTTCCGATTGATCTGCTCTTAATTGAAGGGGATGACACATACCATTACACTTTGATACATAATCTTCAAGCTTTAGTCAGAAAACAACTAGACAAATCCAATACAATATTCAAGTTGTGCAGAAGATGTTTAACTGTATTTCATGGTAGAAAAATGGTGAATGGTGTTTGTGAAGAGAATGCAGAAATTGCTAAAAACAAGTTAATTGAGCATCTGAAATACTGTGGCAACCATAAACCTGTTCATATGGTGATGCCTAATCCAAGTGAAAATGCCAAATTCAAAACATTTGAAGCCTTGTTGGAACACCCAGCATATATAGTCTGTGATTTTGAATCAAACCTCAAACCTCTTGCATTCTGCAGCCCAGATCCTGATGAATCTTCAAGTACATCATACCAGCTACATCAACCTTCTAGTTTTTATTATGTTGTTGTACAGGATGGTGTTGTTAGTGAAGAATATTTATACATGGGACCAGATGCCATCAAAAAATTTGCACATAGAATAGAAAATGAGTGCCATGACATAGCATCAAATATCTTATTAAAATCAAAACCTATGTTGCCTTTAACAGAGGATCAGATTGAAGATTTCAACAATGCAGAAAAATGCCCGGTATGTGATTCTGAATTTTCAGATACAAATATCAAGGTACATCACCATTCCCATACAGATGGTAAATTCTTAATGGCCCTGTGTAATAGCTGTAATATTAAGATCCAGAGACCAAAATTTATCCCTATATTTTGCCATGGTGCATCCAATTATGATTTCCATCATCTGATCAGGTACGAGGGGTTTGACAAGCAGAATTTAAATATTTTAGCTGAAAATAATGAGAAATATATTGCCATTAGCAAGATAATTAAAGTTAATGGTGTTCCCATTCACTTAAGATTTCTTGATTCCTACAGAATTCTGTCTGCTAGCCTGGCTACACTGGCCACTCAATTATCTGATGATCAATTCAAAATCACATGTGCTTTGTTTCCAAATCAGGACCTGAAATTAATTAGGCGGAAGGGTGTATACCCATATGATTATATTACAGATTTTTCTAAATTTGATGAGTGTTCTCTGCCACCACAACAACAGTTCTACAGCAAACTCAGAGGATCTGGAATTACTGATGAAGATTATCACCATGCCCAGTTGATGTGGAACAATTTAAAATGCCAGACATTTGGTGATTATCACAAGGCATATTTAAAACTTGATGTGGCTCTCTTGGCTGATATACTTCAGGCATTTAGAAAATCTTCCATGCAAAATTATAAGCTGGACCCAATGTATTTTTACAGTGCACGAGGCCTAGCATGGTCTGCAATGTTTTTAAACACTAAAATGCAATTGGATCTGATCCAAGATCAAGATATGTATCTGTTTATGGAACAATGTCTAAGAGGAGGCATGGTGCAATGTTCTCAGAGACATGCCAGAGCAAATAACAAATATATTCTCAATTATGATCCAGCACTGTCATCAAATTATATACTGTATGTGGATGCAAACAGCCTGTATGGTTATGCTATGATGGATAAACTGCCATATGCAGGGCTTGAGTGGGTTGAAGATTTCAATATTGAAGATCTTAAGGATTTTGATGACAGTAACTATGGCCTGTTCTTAGAGGTTGATCTGACAATTCCTGATGATTTACACAACAAATTTTCTGATCTGCCCCCAATTCCTGAGGTTGAATGCTCACCTGGCTCTAAACAGAAGAAATTGATGATGACTCTAGAGCCAAAACAGGGCTATGTCATATATTACAAAAACCTCCAGTTCCTGATGCATCATGGTGTTCGAGTGACCAAAGTTGGCAAAGTTTTGAGGTTCAGGCACTCAAGATGGTTGAAGCCATATATTGATACAAACACAGAGCTTCGAACATCTGCAATGAGCCAATTTGATAAATCTTTGTTTAAATTGATGGTAAATTCAGTGTATGGCAAAACCATAGAAAATGTCAGAAAACATACTGATGTTAAAATAATTACTGACCCCAGCCGGAGCAAAAAATTGATTGCAAAGCCTAATTTCAATTATAGAAGAATTTATGATGAAAATATGGCACTCTTCAACATGAAAAAACAAAGATTAAGTTTGATAAGCCTATTTATGAAGGGGCTGTGATATTGGAATTGGCCAAATTACACATGTTAAAATTGTATTATGATGTGCTCAAGCCTTTTTATAAGGATCGTGTAAAACTGATGTACATGGACACAGATAGTTTTATTCTTGATATTCAGACAGAAGATGTTTATCAAGATATGTCACAGCCTGAATTGCTTGAATATTTTGATACCAGTGAACATACAAAGATTCAACCCCACAACAAAAAGGTGCCTGGCAAGTTAAAAGATGAGACACTTGGTGATGTTATTGTGGCATTTGCTGGGTTAAGGGCCAAGATGTACAGTTTTGAAACATGTAGTGGTGTTGTTGCCAAAAAGGCCAAGGGCATTTGCAGAGTAACTGTTGACAAAGAGCTTGAATTTGAAGATTTCAAAAATTGTCTCAAATCATGTAGCACAATCAGAACATCAGAATGCAGAATTCAGAGTGTGGATCACTTGTTGACTACAAATGTTGTAAGAAAAGTGGCTCTGGACCCACATGATGATAAGAGATGTATTTTATCATGTGGCATACATACTCTACCATGGGGTCATTGTGATTTGAAAAATGGCAATCAATGCCCAATTACAGAGCATGATTTGAAATAAATAAACATGCCTATTAACTTATTTGGGTTCAAAAAACAGGCTATTATGGACCTGCCAACACCAGCACCCTCTTCTGATATAATATCTAAACTAAGTGCTTTGTTAATTATTCATCTGAACAGCATACTTACAGATGTTGATGATGAAACAGGTAAAATATTGTACATATTTAACAATAATTTAAATCATTACCAATTACCTGTAGGTGGTCAATTACAATTTAATACAACCCCCGAGGGTAATGTCAAGAGGGAGAAATATTTATAGAATTAAGCACTCAAACATGATTTCTGGCACTGTATATACTGTTTCTGCTGGTGACTGCTTATATATTGAGGTCCCTGGATCCTATGACAAGCTTATACCTTTTTTTATAGAATTAAGAATTAGTTATTCAATAATAAATAACCACTAAATCAAAATGCCTAATGATATATTTGGCCATACAAGACATGAAGATCACAGTGATGAGATTCTTATGCTTGATGTCAGAGTCAAAAAATTAAGAAGTGATTTACAAGCTTTACAAACCACACTCAATGCCAGTCTTCAACTAGAAATTACAAATTTACAATCACAATGCATGGACCCTCTTCTTAAAATTGATTCTGAACTTAAATTATTGCTTCAGAAATATACTGACTTGGCTACATTGGATAATTTTCAAAATTTAGAGGAGGCTGTAGCAGCTCTTCAAGCCAAATTTAAGACCCAGGCCACCAACTCTGAGCAATTGAAACGACAATTGGAAGAGCAGATAAATAATGTCCAAACACAGCTCCAAACAATTGTCAAAAGCATAAAATCACAAGAAGATTTTGATCTAGTGATTTCCACTCTAAAAGAACAGATTCAATCACTGGAGATTCCTAATTTGGGCCCTCTAAACAATGCCATAGCTGAGGTTAAAGAAAAAATTGAGACACTTGAAAATTTTATGAACAACTTGCCATCTTCTGATGCTTTGAGTGCAATAACTCGGAGTGTTGCCAACATTAAGCTGCAACTTGAAACATATGAAGATTTTGGAAAAATTCAAAGTACCATAACCCATCTTGAGGGTACAATAGCAGCAGTGCAAAATGATTTGACAAATGTACAAGAATCTCTAGAATCCCGCTTGCCTGGTATTGTAGATACCCTTGTCAGTGTCCAGCAACAGATCACAAAACTTGAAAACCTCAACACTGAATCTGAGCTATCTCATTTTCATCACTTGATCGATGATATCCAAACAAAGCTTGAAATTTTACAATAATCAACACCCACTCAGGCAGACATAACCCTGCTCCAAGATGCTATGCGTGGTGTGGCTGATGCTTCTGAATTAAATGATGTGAAATTGGCACTTGAATGTTTGCAGAATAATGTATCAAATCTGCCTACATCACAGGAATTTAAAAATATTAAGAGAGCTGTGAATCGCATATTGAAATCAGAAGATATCAAGAATATCCAGACAGAGATCAAACAACTTACTCAGACAGTGGTCACTCTACCAACTAATCAACATATTAATGAACTGCATGCCCTGTTTGAGGATATCAGAAAACAAGTCTATGATCTTACTGCTCAAAATTCAAAATTGGCAGTTGCAGAAAATTTACAGCAAATTGTAGCTAATATCAAGCAACAGCTAGGGACCATGGAATCCAATCAAGCAAATGCTCTGTCTGTTTTTGCCACCCAGCTACAAGAGATTGTGCAACAATACAAGAAACTTGTTGTGGACATAAAGATCAAGCCAGGCCATGATGATGTTGTTAGGACTATCAATGAGCACCTTCAATCTGTAAGAAGTAGATTGCTTACAGCAGAAAAAGAAATAACTGGCCTAATCGAGAATCCTAAACATACAATAATTCTTGAATTGTACAGTATCCCCAACAAAGAATATGATTCACCATTTACACCAGGTGGCAAAATATATATGCTGTCCCCTGCACAATTTTATTACCAGTTTTTTGTTGGGGGCACACTTAGACCAATCAAGATCAAATATTGGCTTCAACCACAGACACACCACTACCCCACCTTATCAATAACAAATGCTGATAACAAAGCAAAAATCACCAGTGTTGAGTTAGAGGATTTTACAGATCCCAATACATTAGAAACATCTTATGCTGAAGATGATGGTTCTCTTGAATTTAATATACAAATAGGAGACAAATTATATTTAGAAAATCCTGTAGTATCAGCTGCTGAACATCCTATAGTTGCAATATTCTTGTTTTCATACCATGTCTAGACAAATTATTGTTGATGAATTACACAGACAAGCCAGACATAATTATAAGAGACTGCCTGTGGTTACAAAGGGCATAGATAATTTATGGCAGAGCGACTTGATTGAGATGGCAAGTGGACAGCTGAAAAACTTAGACAAAATCAACAAGAGCTACAAGTATCTACTCACTGTCATAGATACATTTTCAAAATTTGCCTGGGCTGTGCCACTCAAATCCAAGACTGGAAAATGTGTTACAGAAGCCTTCAGGACAATCATCAATCAGAGTGGAAGATCCCCGCGCTATTTGCAAACAGATAATGGCAAAGAATTTTATAATTCTGTGTTCCAACAATTTATTAAAAGCCAGTCAATACAACATTACTCGAGTTACAGTGATCTCAAGGCCTCAATTGTAGAGAGATTCAACAAAACCCTAAAAAATCTTATGTATAAACAATTCACACTTCAAGGTAATTATAAATGGCTTAATATTCTTCCAGAACTTCTACATAAATATAACAACTCTGTCCATTCCACAATCAACATGAAAGCCTCTGAAGTAACTTCATCTGATGAGCAAAAATTGATCAGGACTGTTTATTATCCTAGATACCAGCAAACAACAAGAAAAGCCAAATACAAGATGGGTGATCAAGTAAGAATCAGCAAATATAAGCACTTATTCAAAAGAGGCTTTACAAGAAACTGGAGCACTGAATTATTTACAGTGGCTCAAGTTAAATCTGGGACCCGATACACATATATAATAAAAGATCACCGAGGAGAAATTCTCAAAGGCAGATTCTATGAAGAAGAACTCAGCAAAACTAAACAGCCTGACACATATCTCATAGAAAAAATCATCCGCAGAAAAGGCAACAAGTTATTTGTCAAATGGCTAGGACTTCCAGAACACAGCTGGATCGATGCAGACAAAGTGATACTATGAGCACCTGGGATGTTATAAAGAGGCTGCCAGAGCCTGAACAGCAGAATAAGAGAAATGGAATGCTGCTGCCTGATAATATTAGATGTCTTATTGTTGGGCCATCGGCTTGTGGTAAAACTACACTAATGATTGATAATTTTTTATTGGCACCCAACTGGTTAGACTGGAAAAACAGGCACTTGTATGTCTTCTCTAAGAGCTTAGAACAATTAAAATATCAGCAGTTGATGAAGCTATATGATGGACTGGATATAGCCACTTTTGAATCAGATGCTAAGCCACTCCATGAATGTCTTGATAACTCTGTTGTTGTGTTCGATGACATTATATTGGATAATCAAAACAAGGTTAGAAATTTCTTTACACAGGGCCGACACAAAAACAGTGATTGCTCTTACCTGGCACAGACTTTTTCTAAAATACCGAAGCAGCTGATCCGAGACAACAGCAATTTTATATGTGTGTTTCATCAAGATCATACCAACCTCAAACACATACATGATGAATATGTAGGTGGGGACTTGAGCTACAATTATTTTTCCAAGTTTTGCAGTAGGTGCTGGAACCAGGACAGTTATGGGTTTGTCACAATTGATATGACAAGGAAACCCAATAGTGGTAAATACAGAAATAAAATCAACAATTTTCTAGACATTGAAACATATATAAATAACCATGAAAAGGCCAATTATTGATGATCTTAAATTAAGAGATTATCTTGTAAAAAGATTTAAAGGATGGAAATCAGAGAACCGAGGAATCTATGAAAAACACAAGCAAACAGAACAACCTATTATTGATGCTATTAGTGAATTAGGTAAAAATATCAAAACTGTTACAGAGCAAAATCAAAATTTGATCACAGAGCTTGTACCTGTAGCTGCTAGGAACATATTAGATTATCCAGTCACCCACTTTCTAGTATTCATACACCTAGTCCTGTTGCTCCTTGAATAATTGAAGCTACTCAGGATCCTATTGAATTGGGTCTTCTTGCTCAAAAATATTTAAGCACACCTAAAGACAACAAAGATGAGGTCTTTGGCTTATATGCTGACACAGAGCGTGATTGTAGCATCATACATAGAATTGGCAATTTCAGAGTAACATTTATGGGAGATGATCTGATTGTATATTCAGAATCTCATCTTGGAGAAAGAGGTGGTTTTGTTAAATATCCTGGAACACCTGGATTGTGGGAACTGATGACTCGGAAAAGGCCTGGCAGCTATACAGATCAAGATTATGAGCATTACAAAGAAATATTAATAAAATCAGATGCTCTATGCTAGAACAATGATCCCACACAAAAAAGAGTCAAATCTAGCAGTGGAGCAAAATACAACAACTTAATCAAGCCCATATGGACACAGATCAAGACAGGTAGTGGGATCAAACAATACAACACCCTGCCTAAAGAATTTGTGTGGGTTGATGATGTCAGGAAACTTGTAGATAGGTTGCTGGTGATAGCTGGGGAGGAAAATGCTGGCAACCACAATTTTTACAATGAAAAGGTTGGAATTATGGACATGATAAGCACAAAATTGTCTAATTTTATAGTGAATGACACTAAGGGCATTGGATATCTTATAAAAATTATTAATACTCTACCACCCAAATTTTGGAATATTTCTGAGGGTCGGGGGTTGGTTAATGACATCATAAACAAGCTGCCATTTGAACTACACATTCCAGGCTATCAGTATTGTGGTCCAGGTACAAAATTGGACCATAGATTAAACAGAGGTGATCCTGGTGTTAATCCCCTAGATGCTGCTTGTAGAGACCATGACATAGCATACAACACACATTCTGATCTTGACAAGAGACATGTTGCAGACAAGAAATTAGAAGAGGCTGCATTTGGTAGATTTGTAAGCAAAGATGCTTTTTTGAGTGAGAGAATAGCAGCATTGGGGACCACCATAGCTATGAACACCAAACAAAAACTGGGGTGGGGGTTGTGAATATGTATATAATAAACCTAGGATGAAGGCCAAGGGTGTTATGTATCAGATACCTTATGCAGGTCTTACATCTCTTAAAACTATTGATAGTCTTTTAACCAAAAAGCAGCGCAAGAAAAAAAATTCTTGTCTTGCCAAGGGCCATGGTATGAAATTGTTGCTTAGCACCCCCCAATTAAAAAAATTACAGCAATCTAGAAAAAAATCACATGTGGGTGGATTTATATTTACTATCCCGGCTATCTTAGCAGCAATTGGGGCTGTGGGTAGCTTGGCTGGGGGATCAGCTGCTATAGCAAAAACAGTAATAGATGCCAAGAAGAATAAGGCAGAATTAGATGAAATAAAGCGCCATAATCTGGCCATGGAGAAACAAGGCAAAGGTGTTAAGAGAGCCATGAATAAGTTTAAAAAAAACAAGAGCCGCTTACAAACCAAGATATTGAAGCTTTAATCAAGCCACTGGGCATCAAAAATTTTAGAGGTGTGTACATGTCTGATTCTTTACCAGAACAAGCACTCAACAAAGAGTGTGGCATAGTTAATTTGGATAAGTACAAAAATCAGGGCACTCACTGGATCTGTTATCTTAAATATTTAAAAAATGAGGCATTTGTGTTTGATTCATTTGGAGGTGTTCCACCTGAAAATTTAGTAAAATATCTAAAATCAACTAATCTTTATTACAATAATGCCCGTGTTCAAAATTTCAAAGATGTTAATTGTGGACATCTGTGTTTATCTGTTCTTAGATATCTGTCTCAAATAAATAAACCATCAATTGAAGATTTTCAAAAAGCCCTGTGGTATTTAAAACATCATGGAGGTATTCCATCTCACCAGCCAAAATTCAATATTGAAACTTAGATTACATGATGATATAGTGTATCCCAAAACAATAGCTCTCAGAGCATTTTATGGCATGTACTTGATCCCTAATATTACACACCACAACAACACAATTGCAGTAGGGGATCAAAAAATTGTCATCACTCCAGGGCAGTATAATCTGTCCACTTTAAGTGCTCAGTTACCCAGAGGTATAGTATTAACTCAAAATTCTGTCACTCACAGAGTAGAGATTGTGTCTGCTACAGAAACAGTGGATCTGGGTACTATAGGAGAGCTGTTAGGCTTTGAGAACAACACAAAACTTGAACCAGCCATCAAACACACTGCTATTAATATACCTAAATTCTTAGCCATAGAGACTCTGAATATTCACTGTAATGTGGCCGAGGGTATGATCACCAAATCAAATGGCATAGGCACTCACAAACAAACTGGCATCATTGCAACATTCAAACCTAACTCTCAATTCATGGAGCCGATCATCTACACTCCATCCCCAACATTATATTTTCCTGTGTGCCATAATAGAATAGATAATATTGAGTTGATGGTTACTAATGAAAAAAAAGAATTAGTTGATTTTGCTGGAGCCACATCAACTGCTATCATAGAGATTAATATTTAAATAAAAATACATACAAAAAAAATGGAAAATATTGAGAGTTATGAGCTACAATCATTCCCCCCAAACAGGAGGACATTTGCAAATTTAAATCAACCCAACACAGAGATTGAGTTTGATCTTGATGTAGGGGATGGCTTTATACACCCCCACAGAGCAGATCTATACATCAAATTTGATGTTCTAAAGCTCGATGGTACAGATTATCCGGCAAATTCAAACATAAGATTGGTGGATAATTTTGTGCCACATCTGTTCTCTGAAATTGAGATCAGAAAACATGGTGTTGTTATAAACAGAGTGGATTACCCTGGCATTACCTCTACAGCTTTGGCCACACTAAAATTATCCAAAACCGAGGCTTCTTACTACAAAATAGGTGGATTTGAGGCTGGTGATAAAATATTATCCAAAAGCCACACAGTGCTGTTCCCCATGCGCCTGTTGCCAGGATTCTTCTCAGATTACAAAGATATTATGTGGAAGGGTGGTTTAAGAATTACATTTAGAAGAGCTGCCAATGATAATAATGCTTTGATGAGGTACAGTACATTAAACTCTACAGGGACAGCTCTGCCTAATACCCTACCTGATGAAGGCAAGTGCCTTATTCAGACTATGGAGCTAAGAATGCCAATTGTTGAATATGAAGCCAGTTATGCTCTTAAATACAAAGCTGATATAATAAAAAATCCACAGGTACCTTTACAATTTTATACATATCAATGTGTACAGAAGCCTGCCACTGGTGCCTATTATGAATATGATGCTACAAACTCATTCTCTAGTATACAATATGACATGCAAGATTTTGTGGTGGTACTGTTTCAGACTGGAAGACACAATAATCAGGAAAAAAATTCAAGTAAATTTGATAACTGCAACATCAAGAACATTTATCTTAAAAATGGCAGAAATGAGGTGTTCCCCAGAGAAAATTATAATTTAGAAATGTCCAAGGATGATTTTCTGAAATTATATGAAGCATTTACAGCATACAAAAGGGTCACTACTGGCAATACTGACATGTATTACACACCAGATGAATTCAAAGCACAGAGACCCATGTTTGTCATCAACACCTCAAAAAGGAAACAAGTTGTGGTTAATGAGAGGACAAACATTAAAATTATCTGTGAATTCCACGATACACTCCCTGATGACACTATATGTAGTGTTATTCTTATAGGTGAAAAATCATATGTTTATGATGTAAGAAATGAGAGAGTCACAGAGCAATTCTAGAAGAATTACATTATCTTAATACTAGATATACAAGTTGAGCCTGGTGCCCAATTGAACTTAAACCGGAAGTGGACCGGAAGTAAATATGTGTGTATGTGGGTGGGTGTGGGTGGTGAGGGTGGCTCTTATGAGAATCTTGGCTTAGTTTTAAGTGTATCCAAAAAAAATATCAAGAGGGGCATATTTTTAACAAATTTATGGACAACAATCTCACAGAAGTGCCTTTTATAAGTGTAGGCAAATCAATCTGAGGGGGGTCATACTTTCCCGGGAAATTCCCGAGGGCATTTTTACAAAAATCTTGTATTAGACAGAGTACCACACTTGAGCAAAAAGCTCATATGGGCGTGTTGAGCTAGTTTTAAGTGTAGCCAAATCTGCCTGAGGGGGGTTCATACTTTATCGCGCCAATAATACCACAAACCCCACTACTAGCACAGACCCATCTCTTGGTGAGTATGTAATTGCTGCCCCACATATTGTAAACCCGTCTCTCTCAAAAGCGAAGGGAATGGACACGAATCCTTCGTCCTCTATTCCTACTTCCCTTTCACCAAGTCGCACTTCAGAGCAGCTGAAAGTGGTGTAGTTATGTACATTTTGAGTAAGGGAAGTTTTCATACGGGAAGAAATTTGTATCCAGACAAGGTGCAAAACATACCCATTAGGATGACAACAGTCAATTTTCCATCATTCTTCATGCCTGATAATACCTTATGAAGTATTAGCTCTTATCTAGGTTTAATGGGACGTTTTATTACAATTGTAATGCAAAAAAACGAACTTCTCTCTAGAAACAAACTACTTTCACAATTAACCTGTTATGAATGGACTAGTTTTTTTCCCAAACGATACGGCAGATCGTGCTACGATCAACTATTGTTATGATCAGGGTATCGAAATCCAATCTGCCACCATATGGAAGGCTACAATTTTATTACATTACATCTATCTAGAAAGTTCTAACTTTCTTACATAAAATGAACAGAAAAAATACTTTTAAAAAGCTATTTCCACCTCAACTTTCAATAAGAAGTACAATTCTGTAATTAGTATCCTCATTGCTACAAAATGAAAAATGACATCATCGGTGTTGATTTTAATATTCCTATGCAGAGTCACCGGCAATAATAGTGGGACACCTATTTCCTGAAATAATCGCTTGCCTACAAGACGTTGTGTGTATTGCCTAACTCTATGGGGATGGTATAAGTTGCCATTGTATGTTTTCTATTAAAATCCACTTATAGCCGTAGACTTACTTCACACTAAAAAAAATAGAAAACGGAAATTTGCAAAATTTGCGAACAAGCTGTGCATCCCCACCACCTATTGATTTTCACCCCAGAGCATCCCCCCAGCTAAGAATTTTCACTTCAAGCACTGATACCATAAATAATAAATTTGTTGTAGCGTATCTTTACTTTACTGCTGTTCTTTCGTCAATAGAAACCCCTACAAAAGTTCAAAGTGTGACAAATAACTCGGCGTGCTCTCAGCTTCGATGGTCTCTTTCCTGACGCTAGACAATGAGTTACAATATTTGCCGATAAATGGCAAACTATACTGGAGACGTTAACACCTTTTCAGAACGCACCCAAATGTTAACCTCTCTACCACGTAATACACACTGACTGACGTTTTCTGCTGGTTATCGAGGCTCTGGCGCCTGATTCACAGCCAGAATAATCATCTGTGGAACATGTGTTGTGTCCTCCATATGACTTGAATACTTAATTCCTGTTGCTCCTTTTGGAGCATTTGTGAAACTTCTCCATCTAGTCCTGTTGACAGCCATTTTCTTTATTTCATTCCATGATTTTCCCAGTTCCAAGGCTTCTTCTTCGATTGATTCTTCCAGATCTTCCTAGGTCAGCCACGTCTTCGGCTTCCCTGAGGATTCCAGTCTAATGCAGATTTCTCAATGAATCCAGATGGTTTCCGAAGAGAATGTCCAATCCACTTCCACTTCCTTTTTTTATCTGGATATCAATTGGTTGTTGGTTGGTGACTTCCCATAGGTCTTCATTCGTCATTATCCGCCGTCGGCACCTATTAACAAAAGTTTGCAGCCTGTGTATAATCTGCTGGATCACTCTCCATGTCTCGCATGAATAAAGCAGGACAGACTTAACATTTGTACTAAAAATGCGGATTTTAGTATTTCTTGAGATATTTTTATTTTTTCCACATTGATCCTTAAACGACACACCTGGGTCTTAGGGACCCGACGGAAAGTTATTTAGCCTTTCATTACGAAGTGGTTGGCATTAATAACGTGACTGGCGCAGTAGTCGTTGTGAGGGCACTAAATGTGACCAGGTGTATCGTATAGTATTACTTTTTGTGTTAACGTGATTTTTACATCGACCAAGCTAAATCGAGAATTGCGAACGAAAAGGACATCCTTGCAATCTTGAATGGTCCCCTAACAGATATTGACGAACGTCAGTGGTGCTGAAAGTGAATAAGAGGTTGGTGAACATGAATGATATAGAGGGGAAAGCGTAGAAAAAGATGGTAATGATGGTGAATCTGCCAATGTAGAAGAAGCTGAATAGGGCAGTAAGACTGATAAATTGAATTTGTTTTATGGTAAAAACATACATACGTTGCCTAAATTGTTTTGAAAAGTGAGAAAAATCACCTAGAGAAAGGTACTATACCAGCGCTCTCGCCGTGAGGTTTTGGTCAAACTTTAGTTGTGTTATTTTTATTATTTCTATGTTTTATAATTAATGTAATTATTATTTAATTACTGGCACATTAGAGTATATCACATATGAAGATTGGAGAGAATGACGCAGATAGTTCTTTATATACACTGATTTCTATATGTGTATATTTTGTCATGATGTAAATATATATATATCAAAAGATATATATTTGCTATAGTGTGAATATATTTTTCTATCATATGAACATACTGCTGTTTCAACTAGCAATAAATATATTTCAAGGCAGCATGAACAAATATTGTGTATTTCCAATTTTTTATGTGCATAGAGAATATAATAAAAATCTGGGTCACATGGGACCCAGGTGTGTCTTACGTGTAACTCTTTTTAGGTGTGTGGGTTAAGGGTTGAGTATAGTTGTAAAAAGGCTCCATTTGCTTTTTTAATTCGACTTTGGACATCATTATCTGCTCCACCATATTTTGTGACTACACTTCCCAGGTATACAAATGAGTCGATATGTTCTATCTCAATGTTGTAGAGTTTTAGCCTTTCTTTATTTTTGTTATATACCCTCATCTCCTTTGCTTTGTTTACATTGAAGTGTAATCCAGCTCTTCTTGCTTCCTCTTCAAGTTGTTTTAGTTTTTCATCCATGTCTTTGAATTTTTGGTCTGGGAGGCAAATATCATCAGCAAATTCCAAGTCCTCTTACCTATCAACTATTGGATACCTCTTCTTCTTCCTTTTGTCGAATGCCTTTTCAAAATCAATAAATACCAGGTTGGTGAGAGAATGCAACCTTGCTGTACTCCAGAGTTCACTTCTATATGTTCTGTAATTTTCATTTCATGTATAACCCGACATGTGAAGCCATCATACATGTCTTTGATAAGTGCCAGAATCTTCCTCAGGTACCACATTGTTCTAGTGATTTCCACATAAATTTTCTTAAAACACCCAAATGCTGACAAAGGAGAAATTTATAGTATACAAATATACACTAAAAACGTAACGTTTCCACCCTCTAACAGGGTCTTCTTCAGACGAACATTCACAATAAATTTTCTCTTCAATGAGTCGAATGCCTTTTCAAAATCAATAAATACCAGGTAATGGGTATCACTCTGCGTTCTGTTCAAGGATACGATGTTGGCGAAAACCAGCCTGTTCTTTGCGGAGACGAGTCTCCACAACTTTCTTGATTCTATTTAAAGTTATCCTGGAAAGGAAATTCCTTGGTACACTTAAGAGTGTTATTCCTCTCCAATTATTACAGTTGGCGATGTCACCTTTCTTCGGTATTTTAACAATTAACCCTTCTTTCCATTCTGTTTTTTTCTCTATCAATGGATGTAGCACGTCAATGGTGATTTCAATTTCTGCACGGTGCTTTGCCATTTTCTGTTTGAGGGCTGTTCTCACTTCTACACGTGATGGTAGGTATAGGCTTAGCCTATTCTTGGGTTATCTTCCCTTGAAATTTCTTCTTCATACCCTCCCAATAAATGCTGCTTATTTAGAATTTCTGAAAAATATTCTTTCCGCCTTTCTAATTGTTGTTCTTGAGTGGATAAAATTTTTCCCTATTTATTTATTATGGGTTTACTCCTTCTAAATCCTTTCCCTGACAATTTCTTAGTAATATTATAATACACTTCTTTTAGATTGCCTTTTATTTCTGCTTCTTCAGCTATCTGTACTTGATTATCTACCCACTTTATTTTGTTTCTTCTAACACTTTTTTTACTCTTTTATCTATTTCTGTACATTCTGTATGTGCTATTGCCTTCGGCTGACACGTTCTGCTTTGATTTATCTTGTTCTTAACTTGTTTCTTAGCTTCTATTTCGTCCCACGTATTTTCTGACATCCATTCTTTCCGTTGATAATTCTTAAATCCGAGCTCCTTTTCACTAGTTTCGAGATAACCATCTCTAATGGCATCCCAAGTTCCTTCAATATCGCTAGCTACTGCTGTTTCATCTTCTGTGAAAGTGGAGAGTGCTTGAAAACAGTTTCTAAATTCTAGCTTAAATTCTTGCAGCTTACTTTTATCATGTAGTTTCTGTATGTCAAACTATCCTCCATATACGTTAGTAATATTATCACATTCGTCCACATTAGCCAAAAGTGGCCGAAAAGCGACATTATATAAACTAAATCAAACTAGCTTACTTCTTGACAGACATGATGACTGACAATAAGTCTCAATCTAATAACATGATCCTTCTTATTATTACCTTGTCATACGGGAGTTGCATCGATTTTCTAATGTGCATGCATGTTTTACCAATTCAGTTTTGATCTCGCCACCAAAGTCCTCGGGTTCGAGTCCGGCCTGGGCATGGTGTTCTCATCATCACTCATCACTCATTGTAATTTAACGAAAGAAGGCAGAAAAGCAACGCTAAATAACAAAAATACGAATACGCCTTACGTTACTGACCGTAGAAATAAGCCGTAGAGGCCAGTACTTTTCAAAGCCTAAAGGATGGGAAATTCCAGTTTGTTGGTCGAATGTTAAAAGGGCCATATGAAAAGCCGAGTTGAGTCGCGAAGGTTGGTGTTCTTACTGTTTTCTGGGTACGAAAAGAGAAACCTTTAAGATGTCAGAGTCAGATTAGAATGGCCACTCTATTAGCATTCTACCAGTTTTAAAATTACATATGTATTTCACGTATTTTTGTTGCTATTGGTGTTGAATCAACCTTTAGTTTTTCGGAAAATGTTAATTTTGGGAGCAGTTTTCGCCGCACTGTAAGGTTGCGAAGTCATTAATTAACGTTATAGATTTGACACTAGCAGGGTTTCAATTTTATTGAATCCTGTATTAAAGTGGATAAGGGAATCACACCAGTTCCAATAAGTTCAAGAATTGCACTTAATTAATTCGTTTCTGTTAATTTTCACCTAAAGCAAATTTCCTTCCTTGCGTGATATTTAAATAACATCTGAATGTGAGTTAAAGTTAATTTTATTTGCAAATAGTGCTGTTGATCTAGGGCAGTGTACGACGTGTAGTTATTTTTCCTATCTCAGATTTTTTTTTAAAAAAAAAATACCAAATTGGATTTTTTCTACGTGGTGTATTTTGGTACCTACAGTTAGCCAGAAATAATAAAAAAAAGATTTATGTAATTTAACGGAACGTATGCATAAGATATAATTCTTGTATGAAACAAGTTTTTTTCCAATATCAATGGTCACTGTTACAATATTTTCAATTATACATATTTTGGTTTTGTAGCTGCGGGACGGTCGTTATAGTTTGGAGTAGCATTTAACCATAAATTGCGATATAAACTATTCTGATATCAAGTTACATTCATTAATTTCATTTTTTACAACACATAATGCATCATGTAGACAGGTATAACCCTCCTCTAAATTTAATTGTTTCAAAATACCTGCGATGTATGTTTGATTGCATTAGGTACTAATTGAAGTTTTCCTTCTTTGATTGGTTGATTTGGTGTATTTTATTTCGCTTTTATGTCAATTTTGCCTAATCGCGAAGATGAGAATGAGCAATGAAATGAAATTGATGAAGGGAAGCTCACATAGAACACCTATGTCAGCTCTGTAGCGTAGCGCGCTATCCTCGCCACTGCGCTACGGAGTTCGGCGAAGTTTTTCTTCTTAGATAAACTAATAAATTCTTATGTGACATTTTCCAATTAATTAAATCAGGCACGCATTACCTAACATCAAAATAACATTAGTAATTTCGAGAGAGTCGTTGAATCATAATCCGTTTTCTCGCCATAATGATATATTGTGACTAACTCGTGAGCATACCATCTGAATTAATATCAACAGCCAAATGAACCAGAATGAAATTACATATAGGAAGTACTTTAAGAAATTTCTGATATCATAAGCTTCAAGGTTGACACTCGTTATAAAAGCAAAGAAGCGACGTCAATGATTTACAATCCAATTCACACGAAGCGAGTTGGACTGTCAGCTGAGAATAATGGTTGCTTGCTAAGGTTAGTATTCAAAACACACAATCAGTTTTTATTCTATAAAATTGAACTACATTATTCATTGGCTCAATAACTTTATTTGAAATAATTCGACAAGAATTAATTGAAAATCGTATTTTGGTAAAGAAAAGATTTGTTCAAAGTTCCATTCTGCCGTAGAGATTTCTATTCTCATTAGAAGAAAACTGATATTAAGGTATAAGAAACAATTATGGATAATCGTGTCAGGTAGCACAAATTATGTTATTTTTTTATTTTTAAGTACTGTACAGTACTGCAATTGCAATCACAAACAATTTTGTTTTGCTTGCATAAAACGACCTATAATGTAGTGAAGGTACAATATTTACAGCATAATTTTAATATAATATAAATCAAGTAGCTTATAATTCCAATAACTACTCGTATTATAACTAATATAAAAAATGGATGTATGTGTGTGTATGTGTGTGTGTGTGTGTGTTTGTTCCGGCATAACTCTCGAACGCCTGGAGCGATTTCAACCAAATTTGGAACACGTATCACTTGCAACCTGGAAAGAAATACTGTGGGGGTAAGACACCCCTGGCACCCCTGGGGGTGGGGGTGGGAGGGGGAGACATGCAAAAATAATCAAAAACGACCGATATTAATGTGGAATCCAGTTTTCGGGGTTGCTAAGATGATTAGTGACACTAGCAAATGCCGTTCAACTCCAAGTTCATCACCTATCGGGATGGGGGTTGAGAGGGGGTGAAAATTAAAATGTCAAAAATGACCAAAATTACTGTCGAATGCATAGTTTTTGGAGTCCCTAAGCATATTGGTGACATTCACAATGACTTGGTACACATGTGACTTACAATCTGGAAAGAAATACGGGGGGGGTAAGACATCTCTGGCACCCCTAGGGATGGGGTGGGAAGGGGGTGACATGTAAAAATAATCGAAAACGACCGATATTAGTGTGGAATTCATAGTTTTCGGGGTCGATTAGATGAATAGGGACACTCTTAATGCCGTTCAACTCCAAGACACCCCCTGGCACCCCTAGGAGAGAGGTGTGAAGGGGGTGGCATGTAGAAATAATAAAAAACGACCAATATTAGTATGGAATCCATAGTTTCTGGGGTCGATTGGATGAATAGGGACACTCCCAATGCCGTTTAACTCCAAGACAGCCCTGGAGCCCTTGGGGGTGGGGGTGGGAATGAGGTGACATGTAAAACGACCGACATTAGTGTGGAATCCATAGTTTTCGGGGTCGATAAGATGAATAGTGACACCCCCAATGCCATTAAACTCCAAAACACCTCTGGCACCGTTAGAGGGTTGGGGTGGGAAGGGACTGACATGTAAAAATAATGGAAAACGACCGATATTAGTGAGGAATCAATAGTTTTCGGGGTCGCTAAGAGAAATAGTGGCACTCCCAATGCCGTTCAATTCCAAGACACCCCTGGCACCCCTAGGGGTGGGGATGGGAAGGGGTGGGAGGGGGTGACATGTAAAAATAATGGAAAACGACCGATATTAGTGTGGAATCCATAGTTTTCGGGGTCGATTGGATGAATAGGGACACTCCCAATGCCGTTTAACTCCAAGACAGCCCTGGCGCCCCTGGGGGTGCGGGTGGAAATGGGGTGACATGTAAAACGACCGACATTAGTGTGGAATCCATAGTTTTCGGGGTCGATAAGATGAATAGTGACAACCCCAATGCCATTAAACTCCAAGACACCTCTGGCACCGTTAGAGGGTTGGGGTGGGAAGGGACTGACGTAAAAATAATGGAAAACGACCGATATTAGTGTGGAATCCATAGTTTTCGGGTTCGATAAGATGAATAGGGACACTCCCAATGCCGTTCAACTCCAAGACACCTCTGGCACCCCTAGGGGTGGGGGTGACATGTGAAACGACCGATATTAGTGTGAAATCCATAGTTTTCTGGGTCGCTAAGATGAATAGTGATATTCCCAATGCCGTTCAATTTATTTATTCTTGCTCTTGGAGGTGGAACTAAAAATGTTGTTAAATTTATAGCCTATTATAGTGAATATGTAAAATATATTACTTTATAATTTGTATACTGTACTTTTAGTTTTAAATACCTGTAAATAAAATCAGTTACATATTGCGCTATAGTTAGAATTCATTAAACACCCGGGCAACGCCGAGTAATGAGTTAGTGTATTTATATAAAGGGGAGGAGTATGTACATCTCTTACTGCTATATCCACAATCCAAAACACATTCTAAGAATGTGTGGCATCTAGTGTGACAACGTTTTAAATCTAACCAAAGTGAAATATTATTAAATATAATAGAAAAAATATTTAAAGTATACTTTATCTTATGTAGCACTGGAATATTTCATTTTCCAATATCAGCAAAATAATGTCAAAGTATACTTTCTAAATTTCTACCACCAAAGAACCAATTAAAATAGCTAAAATACGTACTAAATGTAATTTATATTTATTCCAGGTCTTCCTGGTTCTCGCTGCCCCAGCGTTTATAGCCGTGATCGTCTAGAGCGAGAGATTAACGAGGTAGGTGAGGCTATAGATAAGGAAATGTTTCTTATTGTTGCAATACGCAGATAGCTAGCTATATTTTTAATATTTTTTTAATTCTTAATGAACTGTTGTTTTTTCAAATTGTAGAATCATTTTGCATTTAGCAACTAAAAACTAGATTCTTTGTAAGCAGCCCCTTCCTTGTCTGTTAAATTACTTTTGAGTGGTACAAATTGAATCAAATAATTTAGGGAGAATTGTACCTCTCTCAAATATTTGCAGCGCCTTCCCACACCACTGATAATATTAATGCATACATACAATACATATTTTTAAATATTATTTGATTAACCCATCCGTCATCCGTCTGCGTTTCACAGTAACACAATCTAAAGTAAACAGCAGATTATGTTTTAACGTTGTAATAACTATAAAACTATTCAAGTTTCAAATATGAAATGTGATGAATTTTATAAGGCTGTTAATCATCAATTTTATGCAATATACTTATTCTATTTTTTATTTGTATTTGGGATGTTTTACATCGTTTTTCTACGTATTGGGGTAATAGCGACGATGAAGGTCACTGTTGAAGTGACGAAATGGATGAGAAAACACTACAATAAATACACCCAACTTTCCCAGGGTTCAACGTTCACCGTACACTTTGTATCTGACTGTAGAACCCGGTTCGATTCCTGGTGTAGGTGATCTAAATTAGAAATTTTTCCGGTCTTGTCACCCCATAAATCGGTTTTGGGGCTCACCCAGCCTCAAATCAATGGGTACCTAGCAGCAACCCTGGTGGTGCTGATCTGATCACCATAAGCGCCGATTTCTTGAGATACTTGGGAGAGCCCAAAGCTAAGCAAAGCATAATGACAGATTTCTTTCCGTTTACAGGGGGAGGGGGGAACAGTTTTTCTTCTTAATCATTAGTAGAAACTTAAGAATGTACACACTTGAGTTAACCTTTGAAAACTTGTAATTACAATTACTAGCTCGGACAGCAAAAATATGCGCTATCAAGACATCGAACTTGATGAGCTGGACATAAAAAATCATAATATACAAGGTGTATTCAATAAATAACCGGAAAAGTAGTATACAAAAATCTAAAATACGACCGTGATTGTTATATGTTTGTTATTTTGTGAATGCATCTGTAAGCTATTCATAGCTGGGGCTGCCACGCGTGCCTCGCGCACGGGACGCTGGGAAACAGTTACACAAGATGGCGGCACCCTTACAGGAGTGCTCCAAGCTGGAGCAGCGAAGAATCGTGAGATTTTTGTTGAGTGAAGGCGTGAAACCGATAGAAATTCATCGTCGCATGACAGTTCAGTACGGTGACAATTGTATTAGTTGATCAGAAGTGTTCGAGTGGGCTGAGAAGTTCAAACAGGGCATTACCAGTGTTGAGGATTCTCCGCGTCCAGGTCGCGTCTGTCACTGCGTGCTTAACGGAGTGCCGGAAAGGTCATGTTAACTTTGTTTTGGGAGCACAAGGGGCCAATTCTTGAACATTACATGCCCAGAGGTCATATTGTAAACAGTACCATATACTCCAACCTTTTGCGCGAAAAACTGAAACCAGCCGCTTTGCAGAGAGGACGTGGTCTGGTATCTACTGGTGTGCTTTTGTTCCATGACAATGCGAGACCACACACTGCCCAAGTCACATTGTCTACCATCGAGGACCTAAAGTTTTAGTCCTTACCCCACCCTCCATGTTAGCCCGATCTCTCGTCTTCTGATTTCCACACCTTTGGCCCACTGAAAGATCCACTAAGTGGATCGAGGTTCTAGAATGACGAGAAGTCCAGTCAGCGGTGCATGAGTGGTTACGCACGCGTCCAAAAGATTTTTTTCCCTGTGGAATCAGTGCCCTTATCAAGCGCTGGTGTAGGTGCATTGAACTAGGGGAAGGGACTATGTTGAAACATAGTACCGTATTTCTTTTGTTGCTTTTAACATATTTCCATTTACAACATATTTCCGGTTATATATTGAATGAGCCTTATATTATGTAACATAATGTTTTAAATGTAATTTTTGATTGAGAATTTGATTATGTTTGTACTTTTAAGCTCAATTTTTTAATAGTTTAATATCTTCACACCTGCTCACACATACACACACACAAATGTATTTTCCTAACGTTGGTTACGCATAGTATAAATATGTACAATGCAGTATGAAGTAACGCACATGCGTATGTTTACAGGTAAAAGAAAAAAATACTAATCCTGATTAAATAGAACAGTGGCATATTGCAAAATACGTAGAATATTTTCAACTTCTACTCGACCTTTACGAAGGGAAACAACATTCAATGAAATATTTCATGGTCCCTTAAGTGTCAATATTATCCAGTTTTTAATTATATGCTTGACACAGAGTTAAGACGCTTTTGGGTCATCGTACCTCGTAAATAGTTATTGAGTAGATGCAAAGCACAAACTTACTTTCAGCCTCGCAAGAAGAATATAGCGTCAAGAGCAAGCACACTAGTCTACCTGCTTTTCTTAAATAGTTGTCTTAACTATGCAGAAACAAGCGCTGAGCACAACATGGAATATCTAAAGATTATCTTTTACAGATCATTATTAACTGACTAATGAGGATAATATCATAATAAATCCAAAACTGATATTATATGTTTTGTTATTCATTTTCAATATAGATAATTATTGTTCCATCAAATTCTTATCACATCGGTATTTCCACAAAGTATTTTTAATTCTCTGAGATACGGACAGGATTAGCCTACTTTAATGCCGTTTGCAGACACGAAACCATGCTGCTTGTCACCCAGGACAAAGATAGCATATTTTTTATTGCAGTTATACTTCCCATCCTAGGCACGTATACAGAACCATTAGTATATTTCGGGATGGATCCGAGACAAGCGTTTTACATGTAGGTATACTCGTAATAATGATAATAATAAAGTTTAATAGGTTGATAATATCAATGTGCCTAATAAGCAATTAAGTTTTACGTAAGAGTTTGAAAACCAAGTCACTACTTACATTTTTGGATTTCTTCTTGAAATAGCCAGCGTTCCAGTTTTTCTTCCATTCTCCTATCTCAACCCTGAGCTTAACAACATCCACCAACCACAATTCACTGCTATGTACAAATGCGATCGATTGGTTTTTCATTCCTTTATTTGTCCCTTTTGAATGCAAGTGATAGGCAAAGCGTAAGTTTTGCTCCTCATAAGTTCATAAGGGAGGTTACCGATACATCAACAAAAGACGCCGAAAAAGGAAGCTTACGTTCGTGTGGGAAACAAAGCGAACTATCTATTTTTCGATGGACTGACTCACTCAAGAACATGAGGACTACAATATAACCATGTTTCTTCCTCTATTCTCGCACATGATCATAATATATCATGCGTCTTCCTTAATTGTGTATTTGGAAAGAGAAATACAGAGATAGAGTAACATGACCATTTCAGAACAGAATCCTGCGCAATTTCCAACAAAGTCCTCAAATAATTTATGAAATTTCCATCACACAAATAATACTATGTACAAAATGAAATCGTGTTGAAAGTTATTCATTAAGCCACTTATAGGGGACCCAAGCGAGAACTTAGGGGCCCTCCTAGGGGGGTTTCGACGCTCCTGCTGATCACATCACCTCTAAAATGACCGACATCGAAGAATGTGTCGGGTCCTAACCCCACATCCCTTTGTATATGGAGGGCTGGAGGCCTACCATATTTATTCTCCACTGGCATTATTATTATTATTATTATTAACTAACTAACTAACACTCTAGCCTTCTTAAACCCGAAGGTTCATGGCTGCAGCAACACAGACCTTCCATCCGTCCCAATCTTCAGCAAGATCTATATACTCTTTTCCATCTCTACCGATTTCCTTTAGGTCCATTTCAACGTTGTCCCTCCATCTTCGCCTTGGCCTTCCTACAGGTCTCTTACCAGCAGGTTTCCCAACAAGAATCCTGTAAACTCCTCTTTCCTCTCCCATTCGTGCCACATGGCCTGCCCACCTAAGTCTTCTTGATTTAATTATTCTAATAATATCTGGACATGAATACAAATTATGTACTTCTAAATTATGTAACCTTCTCCACTCACCTGTCTCCTCATCCCTTTTAGGTCCAAAGATTTTCCTAAGGATCTTATTTTCAAATACTCTCAATTTATGTTCCTCTTTCAATGTAAGAGACCAAGTTTCACATCCATATAATACTACAGGCAAAATTACTGTTTTGTATATTTCAACTTTTAGTTTCTTAGATATTAAACGAGAAGACAAAAGTTTGTGAAGAGAAAAATAACATGCATTTTCTGAATTAAGCCTGCTTTTTATTTCCTCTTTAATATAATTTTCACTTGTTAATATTACTCCTAAGTATTTGAATTTGGAAACTGGTTCAAATATTGAAAAATATTTTAGCATTATTCTTAATTGTATTTATATCATCCCCTAATAAGTCTACATCATCTGCATATGCTAACAACTGAGTCACACCATTTAATTTTAGTCCTTCCTTAGTTTCTTTTACCTTCCTAACAGCGTATTCTAAGGCAAAATTAAAGAGCAATGGAGATAATGCATCTCCTTGTTTTAACCCATCATGAATTGTAAATTTGTCAGACACATTAATACCCACACGAATTTTACTTTCTGTTTCACTGGTGCATGCTTTTATCATACTAACAAGCTTCTTAGGTATTCCAAACTCGACTAATATATTATATAATTTATCTCTTTTGACCAAATCATATGCTTTTATGAAATCAATGAATAGCTGATGGACATTTTGATTATATTCCCACTTTTTTTCAAGTGTCTGTCTAATGTGAAAACTTTGATCTGTAGTTGATCTGTTACTTTTAAATCCACATTGATAATCAATTATTATTATTATTATTATTATTATTATTATTATTATTATATTTATCCTCCTGCTTGGCACGTCCTCTCACGTGAGCATCTGCCAGCTTAGCACAGGGTAGAAACAATGAGATATCTCTGGGTACAGATCAGGGTGACTAACACTACGAATATATGGAAAGAAACAATAGATGTAACCCACTACGGAAGGTACAATTTGTAATATATTCTTGAAAAACATGTACAAATACTAGATAACTTTGGAGATCTTTTCATGCAATATTTTTTCTTCTATTTTATTTCTTATTAATTGCAGCCAATCTTCTTCTTTGGGCTTCTTCTTCTTGTAATTAATAAGGCTTCTTATTCTTATAATTACTAAAGCATCTTCTTCTTTGGGCTTCTTCTTCTTGTAATTAATAAGGCTTCTTCTTCTTATAATTACTAAAGCATCTTCTTCTTTGGGCTTCTTCTTCTTGTAATTACTAAGGCTTCTTCTTATTATTATTACTAAAGCATCTTCTTCTTATAATTACATACTGTATATTTACATCCTTATTTAGAAATTCCTGATGCTACTTAAGTTTCTTCATCTATGTAACATCATCCTTTCCTTATTCTTTATTTACATCTTTTGGTTCGTTTATTGGTCTGCTAATAAGCCTTTTAGATCCTGGCTGGATTGATTTTTACTTGTACGTGGATCATTATATACGCTTCTCTTTGTATATTTGTATATACTTCCTGGAACGGTCGCATATCTAGGTTCTGCAGCTTATATGCACTTTCTTGTTTGGAAACGTCGTGCAATAGACCCGGTGGATCATAGTTGATGATTGGAGGTTCTATGATTTCTGCTCCTTCCCATTTTCGTCTTGCCAAAATAGATTCTCTCGTTTTCCTGCCTCCTCTCTTTCCTCGTTTCTTTGGCATCACCTTATAGAAATTGACGGAAATATTAAGAAAATCTATGTCCCAGATATACAAAGAGAAAGGGGTTAGTTAAAGATCGCCGCCTGGCCGGCGCTAACCTTAACTTGGAGCTGCAATAGATGCGCCTACCAAAAGTGCTTGGGTGCCTGCCGTGAAATGGCGCTACACCTGGGAAAACAACCCAAAAGCCGCACGAAACTCTTAGTTCGTGGGAACCGTAATAGACTCAGAATCGTAATTACAATTAGACTTCTTTACTTTTATATAATGATCACTTATGCTATTACTGAATATTAATTACCCTTTCCACCTTATTTATATCCTGTTATTGTGCTAAGTTCATTTATTTCTTTCATTATAATTAGTATTAATATCTACAATCATTATTTCACCACATCAGCGCTTTCCTTTTTTTATTTTTACAATGGTAGCCATTTTCTTGAGTGCTGCCATCTCTAGCCCACTTTCTAAACTGCATTATGCATCATCAAATATAAGCGTCGTTTTCTTTGCATGCTGCCATCTATGATCCTCTACCTCAAACAACAACAATGCAGTTTGTGTACGTGACAGTTTGTATACGTGACATGGTACTTGCTCCCCCTTGCCACACAAAAATTCGTGGTTGCGTCTCTGGATACAAATTAACGTTCCACAATGTTTGCTGTCAGAGGAAAGGGTAGGAAGTGGATATCCCTCCAACAAACAAGTAAATCTAATTTAGAACACATACATGCGTTTTTCGCATATTTTAGGGGTATATAAAATGTGAATACCGTCATAGTAAATATTCCGGTAGCAACTATGCCTCCCCACACATCATTACTGGATGTTTGCAAAAGATTTGTAAAAAAAATGTAGTTGCGTAGGAAGTGTTATTGTAAAGCATTAATTAGTTACTCATTATTTTCTTAACCCTAGCACTGCAAATAACAACTTTAGCTATAGTGTATATTTCTCTCGATTGGAATATAATACTACAAAATGTCTATTAAAAGCCTTTTTTTCTTTTCAGCTAATATTGTGAGAACTGGAAGGATGGACCTTAGCAACACAAAGTAGATGGCATCATCACATGGTGTATCTCTGTTAGCTGGTCTACCTGTACTCTATATGGATAGTATATAGTACCATGGTTTACCACGGTATTTAATGCAATATAAGATAACTAAGAAATATAAAAGTATTCTTCTTTTATTTTTATACTGTAGTAAACGAAATATTTATAAGCACTAGTGCAGAGATTTTTGGCGTGAATTATAATTTTAAAGTGACAAGTTCGCGAAGAATTCGCATGCTCCAAGGCTACCAAATGTAAATTTAAATGCAACATTTAGTTATGTTTCAAATGTGTTTTAATAGAGAGACACATTTTAAAAAGTACACCGTTTACTCTATAGGGTGATCCTCTTGAGATGTTGAAAAATAAAGTGTCATATACGTAGAAGAGAGGCATGGTAGACAAGGATGGTGGTAATGCCGCAAGAGCGCACACAGTGTGTTATACGAAATGTTCGAGTATTACACGTAGCTGAAATCTGTAAACTTCCACTCACTCCAAAACTTACATCCTTTCTGTTTACATTACAGCAAACGTCTGAGAGATACGTACATTAGCCTCTTTGTAGCTCTATATTGGTTTATTTTTCTGATATTTCCAACGGATCACCCTGTACATGTCAAGGAATCTTTTTTTTAAGATCAGTTGTTAATGACTTTACCAAAGGGAAAATGCCATTGTAACACGGAAGTGCACGCGCTCTATTCGTAAACGTAATTACTAGGGCTAGGATTTTGATGAAATTGCATCTTTTTTTCTGGTGAATAAGAAACCCAAATCTTTTAATATTTATATGTTTCATGTCGTGCTGAAACTTTTAAGCACTATTTGTTGGGGCATTTTTTTGCATTTTTTGCCATTATGGCAAAGTCATTTTTTGGCATTTTAAGTCATTTTTTGGTCATTTTTTTTATTTTCTTAGTTTTCCAGAGCACTTGTACGCTGCGAGTGCATGGGCAGCATTAACGTGAAAGGATTAAGATGAATAAATATCCTATTTTTTCATATCTTCCCTAGACAATTTAAAATATATGAAACCGCAGCTACCTTCCATCCGTCTCAGAAGAAAATAAACAACACGAATATAACGATTTCCTTACAATGAAATTCAATTGTTAGAAGTTCAAAACAGCTCGCAATTTTGCCCCAGGAGAAGAAAGTCGTTGCCCTGCCTAATCTTATCTTCTAATCTGCTCAGACCAATTGTTGTGTTCCTTGAAAGTGAATGGATGGAACGTGTGATCTGGCCATTGTCGAAGTTCCTGTTTATTGCGAGAATTTACTTTGGTGCAATGTTCAGTAGAGCAGGTTTTCGAAGCATTGGACAAGATGCCAAAAACCAAGCAAAGTACACAGTACAAATTAAAACAGTTTGTGTCCCAGTATGGTGAAAATACGTTCAGTACGGACGGATCAGTATTATTCTGTCAGCTTTGTGGTGTAAGAGTTGCTGCGGAAAAGAAATTCACGGTGGAGCAACATGTCAACCGCGAGAAACACAAGGCAGCTCTGAAGCAAATTCAAGATCAGAAGAGGACGTTGGTGCAATTATTAATTTAACCTCCGAATCCTCTGTTATTTCTGAAGAACTGTGCGACACTTTTATTTCTGCTGACATTCCTCTAAGTAAACTAAATAATCCTAAACTTCGAGCATTTTTGGAAAAACATACTGGGAAATCGATACCAGATTCTTCCACGCTAAGGAAAAATTATGTCAAGAAATGCTACAACCAAACAATGGATCAAATTCGGCAGAAAATTCATGGTAAAAAAATATGGGTGTCAATTGACGAAAGTACCGACTCACTCGGACGGTACATTGCAAATGTAGTGATTGGTACGATGCAGGAATCCGAGTCTACTCAAGTGTTTCTAATAAATTGTGAATGTCTAGAAAAAGTGAATTATTCAACGATCAGCGAAGTTTTCAATAACGCGATGCAGTTATTGTGGCCCGACGGCATTCAATATGACAAGGTGTTGCTTTTCGTAACAGATGCGGCACCGTACATGGTTAAAGCAGGGAATTCTCTGAAAGGTCTGTACTCGAAAATGGTACATGTAACATGTCTTGCACATGCGTGTCACCGTATTGCTGAAGAACTGCGAAGTCACTTTCCTGATGTAGACCAACTGAGTGCAAACATTAAGAAGATTTTCCAAGTCCCCATCACGAGTGTTAGCTTTTAGGTCTCATGCACCTGATGTGCCTTTGCCACCAGCTCCTATTCTTACTAGATGGGGTACATGGTTAGAGGCTTGTGGTTACTATTGTGAAAATTATAAAGTTGTGAAAGAAGTTGTAACCTCGTTCGACAGCAGTGAAGCATTGTGTATAAGACAAGCACAGGAACTCTTGGCTGATTCAGAAATGGAGGGAAAATTATGCTATATAAAGTCCAACTTCGGCTTCCTACCTTCTGCCATAACTTCACTCGAGACATCTGGAGCTACATTGGTTGATCAAGCTAATGTCCTTAACAAAGTTCTGATAATTTGGAAGCAGTTCCAGGTACTGTTGGAATAGAAGTGAGAGAAAAGATGCAGAAAGTGCTAGGGAAAATTGCAGGATACACAATAATATGTTCTATTCGTAACGTATTGTGTGGGAAAACGTTTTCATTGCCAGACTCTGAAACCGAATTAGAACCAAGCGACATTGTATGTTTTAAATATGCCCCTATTACCTCTGTTGATGTTGAAAGGAGCTTTTCTATGTATAAAAGTGTGCTAGCTGACAATCGTCATTCATTTCTTTTTGAAAATTTACAGAAAATATTCGTTACACACTGCAACTCAAAACTGAACAGTAACCTCTCATAATTTGTCAAAAGTTGCATACTAGAGTTGCTGTAATTTGAAGTGGAAATAAAATTTTACTTTGGAATTTTTAACGGTTTTTAGGTCATTTTTAAAGTCTTTTTTTTTCAATTTTTAGGTCATAAATGCATCTTTTTAAGGGCATTTTTTACGAATTTTTAGGTCATCAAAATCCTAGCCCTAGTAATTACACACGCGGGCGGTGTTGCGCTCACTTACATATAATCACAAATAATGTATTAATGTTGCAGCAACAATATTTTATTTTGTCATTTTACACACAATTGAACATTCGGCTAAACATCTGTAATGATTGCTTTATATTTTTGTAATAATTACCTTTGTTTTGTTCACGAAATGAATATTGCGTGGTTTTGTAGAACCGTGACGGCTTTTCAGTAACGCTATTACACGCACAGGCGTCGCTGCGCTCACTGAAATATTTTGTTAAAAAAATATTAATTTTCAGCAATGCCTATGTGATTATTATTAGTTTGCTTGGTCACAGCTCGTTTATCAGGTCCAAAATTCGCCTCTGCTCCGCCTCGCAATCCATTTTCACAGCAACAACTCGGACGGGAAACCTCGGCACTGCACGTCCCAAAACAAAAACAACAATTCACGAGCGGGCGGCGTGGAGGCACATGCACAAAAACTCCGACAGCACAGGTCAAGGCAATTAGGCATTGTGAGGAGTTGGAGATGGTGTTTGTGCAAGAGGATTTCTGTAAGGACTCATTCATCCAACAAAAACGTGAATAATATCACAATTAGATCTGTCCACGGTTGTTAAAGATCCAGGAACCCATAAATTCTAATGGGTTCTATTTGGATCCGCTGCAGGACCGTAACCTCTTCTCGCACACTTTAAATTCGGTACAAGTTGCGAATTGTTTCATTGAAAAAAGGTTCTTGGACCGTACTTAAATTGATCCGGAAAGTAAGTTCCTCGACCGTATTTAAATTCAGCCAGGAAATGATTCGGGAAAAAAAGGTTCCCGGACTGAATTTAAATTCAGTCCAGAAAAAGGTTCCTCGACCGTATTTAAATTCAGCCAGGAAATGATCCGGAAAAAAAAGGTTCCCGGACTGAATTTAAATTCAGTCCAGAAAAAGGTTCCTCGACCGTATTTAAATTCAGCCGAAAAAAGTTCCTGGATCGTATTTAAATTGATCCAGAAAAAAGGTTTATGGACCGAATTGAAATACCTTACAGATATAGAAAATTCTTTACGATCCAGAAATCATTTATACTTGCTGATTTTCTCTCCAGGACCGGAATTGAATATATTTAAAATTCCTGGACCTTTAACAACCCTGGTTCTGTCCAGCGTTAAGCTGTCCGCGCGAGCACTGCGTTAATAAGGTTATATTTATAATTATCTAATTATATGTTAGTATAAATTTTTATTTACGTCTGTTTCATTTATATTTCCATCATCATTTAAATCCTGGAAAATATCAAATCTATTTCAAAGTTTTATTTGCTAATCTTTCTTAGTTCTTTCATCAGCAAATTTTCCTGTATTAAATTTTAGAACTTTTAGATTTTGTTGCTCATGATTTACCACTGAGAGTCTTAATTTAGCAATTACTAAATAATGGTAACTGGCACAGTTAGCATCTCTATGTGAACGAACGTCAATTATACCGTGCGTCCATTTCCTTGTGAGGCCGAGAGATCGGGAGAAGTGTGGAGGGCGGCGCTACCGCAGATGCCGACATTTTCGACCAGTAACGTCCCGCTTATTTTTACTGACATATCTTTAGCATGCAGATATTTATATTAATATTGCAAAACGAGCACTAACCTGTGTTACAAGAGTTGTTCAAAGTCATGTTCACCTACATTCGCACATATCTGGCAGTTTGATGAAATTTTGATTCACACGCAAAAGTTCTTCTTCCGTAAATCTTCCGAGTTCTGGACTTATATAAGTTCGTCGATACTAACCAAAAACCACACAGTACGAAATTAACACGCTCTTGGTTCAAAGTCTGTTCCTCACTCCATTCGCAGCTCTGTCCAGGGAACCTGTAGTCGCGAAGGAAAGAACAACTCAAGCTCGGAGCTTTCAGATTACAAACATTTCTCACGAAAACCATTGGCTTTTAACGGTTTAGTCTGCAACGTAATCTTTATACAGTGTTGCACATTCGAAACCTCCAAATGATTCCGAGCGAAGCAAAACGCTTTCGAGGGTAAACTTAAGCGTGCAACGACCCAAGTTTTGTCGTAGAAAAAGACTCATCAATTCTGTTAATGTTCATTTAACCAAATGTTATTCGTTCATTGTATAACACGGCATGTATGGTTAAAGTAGATTTCTAGTGTTATCACTTGTATAGGAGGGCCTGCCTGTATGGTCATATGATAATTTTCTGTGCGAGGTTGGCAACTCCGCAAAAATAAGCGAGTTGGTAACGATGGGAAAAGTTAGATATATTTTTCCTTGGGGAGAAGTTATGAAACAAAGGAAAGATGACATGAATGTAGGTGCCTCCCCGATGGCGCAGTGGTAGCGTCGTCGGCTTGTAATCAAGGGGTCCTGGGTTCGATACCTTGTGGAGGCACAAGTGGTTCGGATCCCACTTTAAACTGTAGGTCCAGTCCCGATTAGCCTTACTGTGCATAAAGTGGACTTAAAACACCAAATCAATCAAAGACATGAATGTAAGTTGAAGTTTGTATTATTGCAAGTCCTTTTGTGATAATATTGTGACTATTTTATGGCTTATAATCTGTTGGAAATAGCAGAGCTGGAATTTAATTACAAGATTGGCCTCTGTAAGGTTTGTGTAAACTAAGTATCTACGTGGAAGTGTCTTTTAAACGTGTGAAATCACGTGTGATATTAACTAGTTGCTAGTATAGCTTTTGCTGTTAATAAATTGTTAATTATGCAATATTAAGACTATCACTTAAACCCAACAAGTTCTGGGTGTAGAAGAGTGCTCATACTCCTAGCCGGGGGACGTAGCAAAAATTTTGGCGCCCAAGGCGGAGCTCGATAACAATAAGGTTTGAAACGGAAAAGGAACCTAATAGATTTAAAAGCACAAGTGATCTAATTGTGATAGTGTTAGTGTGAAGGATACAGTGTTGATGTTCCGAGTGAAGATAATTCGTCCTTACGAGAATCACGAAAGTATATAGGTGGAGTGTTAATATGAATAGTGGCATGAGTCTGAGGAGCTAGTCCAGGAAGACCATGGGTCCCGAATTGGAATTTGGTTGCTGTGAAGATCTGACTGACGAAATGGAGTACTTCCAGTGTTCCCAGTGTTTGAAATATAAGCATTTTAATTATGATGGACAAGAGGTGGATCACTGTTCACAAATATATTGAGCCAGAGGTAATCCTGCCTACGCTTTCACCTTCTGAACGGTTGATCCCTGAGTGGCTCAAGAGGAAAAAAGGAGAGCAAAGGAAAGAAAAAGAAGAAAGAAAGAGTGAAAAGGTAAAGGAGAAAGCTAAAGATGAAACTCAAAGAAAGCGAGAACTTGAGTCCTTGATACAGACACAAGAACAAAGAGAAGGAAGGAGAAAGAAGAAGATGAAGAGAAACGTAAGGCGGATGTGAATGAACTTAGAGCTCCCTATTTACAATTTAAGGAAGACCGAGTTGAAGGACTGAGAGAAGAGCTTCAGAAAATTAAAGTAAGTAGCCAGCAAGAATTAGAAAAGGTAACCGAGAGAGTCGATGAGAAAGTTCGACAGACTGTTCAAAAACAGTTACAACCTCTGGCTGACTAGAAGGAGCAAGTGGAAAAAAACTTAAATACTTGTCTTGAATTAATCCAGACAGTTACAAGTAAGGCAGGACCAGTTGAATTCCAGTCCGAAAAGTTGACAACGTTAGAGACCACGGTAGACGCTTTTGGACAAGAATTACAGGCTGCTATTCAGACTTCGAACGAACAAACAAAAGGGATTGAGAAAGCAGTGCAGCATCAGAGGGAAATAGTAGAAAAGACTCTAAGTGACACTAGAAAATTAGAGGTTTCTCTAAGACAAGAAATCAAGGAACAGACCGGCTTGTTCGTCCAAAGAGTTAACGATTTGGAGATGCAATTCCATAGTTTACAAATTCAAACCGATGTTGTAATACCTGAGGGTTCTACAAGAGTTTTTCCTGAATTGCAAGTTTTGAATCCAGAAGCGGGTATTTTTTAATTACCTTCTCCCACTAGAAAACATTCTGACCATAAAGATCCAGTTATTATTGAGGGAAGAAAGAGAAGCCGTGAGGAAGGAAGCTCTGATGAATCACCACCTAGAAGAAGTCAGGGATTTAAAATGCCTCGCCTAGCCGACATAGCTCACATTCCAAAATTCAATGGGGATATTGAAGCCCAGTCTGCGGAAAAATATCTTCGGGAGTTGAATGGTGGTTTCGAATTGTTACAAGTCCGTCAGAACTATCGCTTAGAGTTATTGCCACGCGTTTTCAAAGGCAAAGCTGAACATTGGCTGTCAGGAAACATTGACAACTTTATAGATTACGCTGAGTCAAGAAAGGCAGTGCAAAGGCAGTTAGCTGCAGTCAGAAATAGACTATACTATCGGCAAGTACATGAAAACATGGAAAGTTACGCCTGCAGTGTATATGCTGCATATAGAAATCTGTCTGACAACTGCAATGAAGATGAAGTTATAAACCTGATAATAGGGCAGTTACCCTACATAATTAGAAGTCTGTGTTTAGCTCATGCTCTTAACTCCATTGACGATTTGGCTCACTTTCTGAAGGATTTTGATATGTATGAGGATCCAGACGCTTGGAAGGGAAGAGAAGAATTTAAAAGGAAATATGCCAATGATCAGAAGAACTTCAAGGTGAGAAATGTTCAGAACCAAAACCCTAGATCTGGTGGTGGATTTCCTAGACGAAATAGATTTAATAACACAAGACAAGATCAAAGGGTTGAACGAGCTAGGGATGAAGAAGATAGGATGAACTTCAATAGGAATAGATATCGGAATAGAGAAACCCGAAATAGAAGTGATAGAGATTCCAGAGGGAGCAGCCCGAGCTCATATAGAAGATACTCGCCTCGAAATAGATCGAGATTAGAGGAGCCTGCTGAAACCGGAGTGAACGATTTAACTTCTGAACAAAAACAAGCTGTAACTACTGCTCGAGAATTCCATCAGAGGCAAAGGTCACAGTCATCTCAGACAAACTAAAACCTTGTCTGGATGCTTCGTTCCGTTTGGGCAAGGGACTTTAGAGGAGCGACCCTACCATACAATTACAGATATCCAGTAAATACAAATACATTTTCAAATAACAGAGACAGATGTAAGACTTGTTGACTTCTCGGGCAGTCTAAAGAAGAGGGTGTGTGGTAGCCGATCTGTTGAGATAGAAATAGGAGGAATGAACTTCAACACTAAAGTTTTTATACTCAAAGGTTTTGGTACCGATCTTTTATTAGGAATGCCATTTTTACAGCAGCACGAAGCCGAGATTAGTTTCCGGAAGAATGTAGTAAAGTTACACTTTGGTAAGACTCCAAATGCTAATGAAGGGAATGCTTTATGTGTTAACATTGTCCGGTACATCCAGAGAATCCAAGAAAAGGAAGAATATGATGAATGGATGTGTACCCCATTGGACCTTAGAGGGAAGGTCGCTGCAGTTGACATATCTGATTCTCAACGAGTGGAGTTGTTATCCGTGTTAAGGAACTATCAGCAGACATTTTCTGAGAAACCATGTACCATGAAGGATGTAGAATGTGATATTGTCGTAACTGCCGAATCTACAAACCTGAGTGCAGTGTCCGGTCTTGTATAGATTTGCAATGACCCAAGTTTTGTCGTAGAAAAAGACTTATTAGTTCTGTTTATGTTCATTTAACCAAATGTCATTCGTTCATTATATAACACGGCATGTATGGTTAAAGTAGATTTCTAGTGTTATCACTCGTATAGGAGGGCCTGTATGGTCATATGATAATTTTCTGTGTGAGGTTGGCAACTCCGCAAAATTAAGCGAGTTGTTAACGATGGGAAAAGTTAGAGATTTTTTTTTCCTTGGGGAGAAGTTATCAAACAAAGGAAAGATGACATGAATGTAAGTTGAAGTTTGTGTTATTGCAAGTCCTTTTGTGGTAGTTAACTTGTTAGTTTGAATCTCAAGTTCCCTGGAAGGTGGTTACAAATGTGATTGTGTAAGTGATTTGTTGCAAAGATAATTTTGTGTTCTAAGTTAGAATTTGAGACTTTATAGTTTACTGTTTGAATATTAGTGTCGTTCTAAATATATGTGCGACAATGTGAACATTAATTCATGAAAAAATCTAAAGGCCGTAAAGCCAAATTTGCTGGTACAAAACCAGCTGAATCCAACATGGACACGGACATTAGTGCCATGGAACTTTCCAGCAACGTGGAAATCATAACTTCGGTAGAAGAAGTTAATAAGTTGAATTCTCAGTGTAATAATATAGATTACACCCAACAAATTAGTAAATCAAGTTCCAAAAAAGTTTATGAGCAACAGGTATTGAAGTACAGAAGTAATCATTTAGGTCCGTATGAAATATTTGTGAAATCCAAACATCAGGATGCCTCAGGTGGAAATGGCAAAGGAAACATTGGTCAACTTCACATTTTAAAATTAGGCCAAATAGTCAGCAAAGAAAATATTAGAGGTTTGAAAGAGATAGATAGTCTTGGGAAAAATCTAGCTAGACTTACATTTACGACATCTAATTATGCAAATGATTTCCTTTCGAATCCATTACTGTTACAGAATAATTGGGAAGGTTTTGTTCCATCACACCGAGTACGAAGAATGGGAATTATGAAAGATGTACATCAGTCAATAAGTGAAGATGAAATTTTGCAAAATATAAATTCATCAACAGCCAAAGTAATAAAGGTAAAACGCATTGTGAAGTATAAGTACGAGGAGGGTACTCGCGTTGCTGTTCCAACTCGAACGGTAATTGTAACATTCGACTCGCAATCCTTACCACAATATGTCACACTGTTTTACAAAAAGTTTGATATTGATAGGTACATTCCCTTGATTAAACAGTGCACTAATTGTTTTTATTATGGGCACTTCAGGGCTAATTGCAAAAGTAAATTAAAATGCAAACGCTGTGGTGAGAATCACGAATCGTCCTCTTGCACAAATAAGATCAAGTGTTTCCATTGTAATCAGGAGCACACTGCAATTGACAAAAACTGTCCTGAAAAACAACGCCAAAAGGAAATAATCAAAATTATGACAGTTCAGAATGTTACGTTTAACGAAGCTATGAAGAAAGTCCCAAAAATTAATTATATGTATGGATATGAACAGATATCTACTGGCCATGTTCAGGAAATAGAAAAGACAGTAATGCCATTTACATATGCTTCGATATCTAACAATTCGAGTAGCACCTCATATCATAATAATATAATACAAGATCAATACAGTGTATCTAATAAAAGGCCAGTTCAAAGAAAGCTGGAAAATATTTGGAAGAGACTGAGTCTTCTCAAGGAAAACGCCAGAAATCTTCTCAAACATTGAAACCATTTGGACAAAATGAATATAAAAAGAGAATGACAAGCCCTGATTATTCTTTGTCAGGATCTCGAAAAGACAATGCTCCGGATTTGTCGACAACATGCCAACAAAATAATTTATTTGTTCTTGCAGAGGCGGCTCAAGCTATCCAGCCAAATCGGGCACAAGAACAAAATTCTACAAAATTCCTAAATAATTTTTCATTATTTATAGAACAATTATGTAGCCTAGCAGGGACTTCGACATTGAACGTTAACCAGGACTGGACTTGCATTGCTACAAGTATTTTGCAATACTTATTTCAACAACCAGCATGCCAGACAGTCTTGAAAATATTACAATGGAATATACGAAGTTTAATTCCTAATAGACATAATTTACAACATATTTTATCTTATTTTTCTGCAGATGTCCTTCTTATACAAGAAACGTGGTTGAAAACTGACTCAACATTGAAGTTTAAAGGTTACAATTGGATAAGAGATGATCGTTTAGATGGATACGGTGGTTCAGCTATAGGTGTTAAAAGAAATATACAGTATGACATTATTTTGTTTCAAAATATATACAGTCAAATTCAGATTACAGGTGTTCGGATTGCTGATACGTCTTATGTATCAATTTACTACCCTCCCACAGTGCACCTCCCTGTTACAGTGTGGCAGAATATCGTTGGGCAGCTTCCACCAAACACTTCATTTGTGCTGGCAGGGGACATTAATGCACACCACCCTATGTGGGGCTGTTCTCTAACTGATCGATCAGGTAAAGATTTGTATAATTACTTGCAAGATTCCTCAGCTGTATTACTCAACGACGGAACACCTACAATAATCTCAAGACCTAATGAACAGCCGAGTGCTCCAGACATAACTATTACCTCAAATGATATAGCTTCAAAAATCCATTGGAGTGTATTAGAAAAGTGTTACAACAGTAATCACATGCCAATTATGATAACCTTTCAACATAATAAAAATATAACGTGGTTTACTATGCGCTCTGAACAAAACAATAGTCAATATATATCAAGAAGGGTTGAATGGCAGAAATTCTCCGGAAATGTAAACAATGCAATAAAGAATGAATTGTTGAAACAAGTAGTATCGTATGACACATTGGTGTCTCTCATTCGACAAGAACAAATAAATGCAATAGTATCTAATTTTGGATCTAGAAGAAAAGTGACTCCGTGGTGGACAACGGAGTGCCAGAAAGGGGTAAACGAACGACAAAAAGCATACATAAATTATAAGGAGAATCCTACCATCAATCATTTTATTAGATATAAAGAAATTGCAGCAAAAACTCAGAGGTTCCTAAAGAAATCAAAATCATACTTTTGGAAGTCATTTTGCTCTACATTAACTAAAGATTCTTCTATTTCAGTGACTTGGAAAATAATAAGAAGTATGTCCAATAATAATACATGTCATTATTTTGGAGGAGATATCAATTCAGCCTGGATAAAAGAATTTCACCACAAGTTGACACCAGATACGGTTGAAACTAATCTTTGTCAATTGTTAAACTCTATGAAATATCCAGAAACATCCACGTTAGAATCGCTATTCACTATGGATGAATTAGAATATGTTGTTCATAAACGAAAGAAAACATCTCCGGGTTTAGATGGTATTACATAGGAATGTATTCAACACTGGCCTTTGAATGGATATGAAATTTTACTAAATACATACAATTCAATATGGAATAGTGGAGAAATTCCATCACAGTGGAAAGAAGTGGTGATAATACCCATATTAAAACCAGGTAAACAATCAGGAATACATACGAACTATAGACCTATTGCAATGTCATCATGCCTTGCTAAATTATATGAACATTTAATACTCAACAGACTCACATGGTGGGTCGAATATAATCAGAAATTACCGAAACATCAGATGGGATTTAGGAAAGGAACTGGAACAGTAGATGTATTAGCGACACTAATTTTAGATATATGGCTATCTTTCATACGGCGAGAATTTTGTATCGTAGTTTTTCTCGATCTAAGTAGCGCCTATGATTATGTCCTTCCAAATATACTGTTACAAAAATTGGAGAAAATGAACGTTCCACGTAATTTTATAAAAAGTATTTTTGGATTATTATTAGCACGTAAGTTGTACATTCGATATGAAAGACAGTTATCCACCGCACGTTATACACATAAAGGTCTACCACAAGGCGCAGTGCTGAGTCCCATGCTATTTAATATGTACACGGCAGATTTAGGCTCACAAATTCTTCAACACACTCGTCTATTACAATATGCAGATGATATTGTTATATACACTAGTAGTAAAAATATTCAAGAAGGGGCTCAAAAAATTCAAAAATCTCTGGATGAATTATCATCATGGTGTGATATCAATGGAATTGAAGTAAATCCAGATAAGTCTTCGGTGGTAGTTTTTAATAAGAAGAGATCTCATTCAAGATATCAATAAATATAAACGGAAAAACTATTAGTCAACAAAGAAGTCATAAATTTTTGGGACTTATATTAGATGAAAAACTTAAATGGAAGTCACAAGTAGAACTGGCACAATGTAAGGGATCTCAAGTGTTTAACATAATAAAAATGTTGACAGTTAAGAAAAAGTGGGGTGCTGATCCTAAATTATTACATCAGATCCATAAACAGATGCTAAACTCAAGACTAGAGTATGGTTCCTTTATGTACAATGATAATTTAAGTTGGGCTTTTAACACGCTATCTTCTATCCAATATAGCAGTTTATCCAGGATTTATGGCCTTTGGAAAGGAACTCCAAAACAAGCAACTTTCGTAGAAGTGGGAGATCCACCATACAAACTTAGAGTTAAATATCTTGCGAGCAAATTTTTACTTAAGAAAATTGCCAACACGGCATCTCCGATCATACCAAAACTTCAATTGTTAGACTCTTTGATGCTCAACAGACGTACAGCAAAATATAAATCCAGATTACCTATACTATATTATGCTTATAAGGACATAAATTTCAAGCTAATATTATTCGTTTACCTAATGCACCATGCTTCATGACAGACTACTTTAATATGATATCTCCCATGAGGATTCATTTTCCTGCCTACCCAAGTAGAGTTTTCAGGAAGACAATCCCTACAATTTCAAATAATATATATCAAGACTACATACATTCAAAATTACAATGTGAATATCACATATATACAGATGCTTCAAAATCAACGTCTGGAAAAACAGGAGCAGCATTTTACTGTGATAATTCTGCAGAATTCAAAATTTTTCCTTTGCCATCGTATCTGTCAATATACACTGCAGAAGCTTTTGCAATACGACAGGCATTGCTTTATGTACAAAAGAAGAAGTTAAATTCAGTTCTAATTGCAACCGATTCAGTCTCTGTGCTAAATTCTTTACAGTTTGCATCATGACCATGTCATACGGAATGGTACATTGTTAACATAAGAATACTCACACTGAAATTAACGAGATTGGGATATGATATCAACTTTATTTGGACACCTGGACATTCTTTAATAGAAGGGAATAATATAGCAGATACTTTGGCAAAATATGCAGCGAATCAAACAATCCAACGGCCGCTTTCAATAAAGATTCCGTCCGTAGTTTTGGAATCACACACTAGAAATATACTATTTACTGACTGGCAAAACTTGTGGACAAATAGTGGAACTCAATGCGGTAAGGCCTACTATTCAATACAAGAAAGAATTCCAAAGGAATGTTGGTTTAAACAGATTCAACTCTCCCGGAGTTCCCTCACAACTATAATGCGCTGCAGGTTAAATCACACTATCGCCGCAGCTCATCTGTACAAGAAGAATTTAGTGACTTCACCAGTTTGTTTGTGCAATGAATATACTGCAACTCCAAACCACATTATATTTCAATGCAAACTTTATGAAACTTACAGAGAACCATTTTTACAGGAATTGTACAGGAGTGGACATCAAGCGCCACTGACACTGCCTTGTTTACTGACTTCACCTTCATCCTCGGTAATCTATATTCTTACAAAATATCTTAATAAGTCTAATATAATTCTGTAAAAGTGTAATGAAATTTGGAAACTATTTATTATGAAAGGAATAATTGTGAGTAAATATTATGTGCATACATGTATATAATACCAATTGATAAATTGTTAACTGGTGCATGGATTTGTCCACAACCAATAAATATTTTATAAAAAAAAAAAGTCCTTTTGTGATAATATTGTGACTATTTTTTGGCTTATAATCTGTTGAAAAAAGCAGAGCTGGAATTTAATTAAAAGATTTACCTCTGTAAGTTTTGTGTAAACTAAGTATATTCGTGGAAGTGTCTTTTAAACATGTGAAGTCACGTGTTTTGTTAACTAGTTGCTAGTAAACCTATTGCTGTTAATAAATTGTTAATTATGCGATATTAAGACTATTACTTAAACCCACAAGCCCTGAGTGTAGAAGAGTGCTCATACTACTAGCCGGGGACGTAGCAAGCGGGACGTTACTCGTTGAAAATGTCTGCATCTCCGCTGACGCCGTCCGCCAAACTTCTCCCGATCTCTCAGCCTCGCAAGGAAATGGACGCAAGGTACTACAGGGTGTTCCATTTACAACGCAACCCGGAGCTGGGGATAGTACGTACAACTTTTGAACCGGAAGTGGTACACACATAATCCCTATACCAAATTGAAGCCATATTTTTGCATACATTTTTAAACCAGGGAACAATGATTGGATTTTATTAGTGTCCACGCAGTGTTGCCAGATTAACGGAAAGTGTAAATATTTTTTTTACAGAGCATAAAAAATAGCACATAAAACACATGTACGGACATGCCGTCGGTAATTGTTAGTTTGGTTAGGTGGATTAGCTCGGCGTCTATGACAGTGAAAAAAGAAATGTTCATTTCTACCTATAGCCAATCGGATGAGGCGTCTTTAAGGGAGAACTAGGAAAATCGTTGTTTTTAGAAATTAAGACTGTGCATTGGCAACACTGCTAGTGTTTCAGTTTCAAAAAGGTGTGTTTTGAAACTGTATACATCATGCAATTACTGAAAACAATAAAAAAGAAACTTAAATTCAAAAAATTGCGAAGAAGTTTGGTTGGCATAACGTTATTTAGGTCCTTCCGGCCAGCAGATGCAATGTTATCAAGAACCCACCAAGACCGACCCGATTTTCCAACAGAGAATGCAATAGTGAAAGTTCCTCTTTCTTGCTGTTCTTCCGACGTCAACTGCTAGAGGAAATATGAAAGTGGACTATTCAAGAAGAAAGACTAGTCTCCCAGGACAACTGGAAGGAGATGCACCAGCAAGAACTGAAGAAATTCATTGGATTTCTTATTCTCGTTGGCGAAGAATGAAAACATAAAACAACTTTGGAGCCGAGAACATGGCAGGCCCTTTTTCAATCGAAATATGAGTCGTAACCGTTTCCAACAGCTGACTAGTATCCTTCCATTTGATGATGCTGCATCCCGCAGAGCCCACAGATCCCCAGGCAAGCTGGCACCGATAAGAAATTGCTTTGAAATGTGGAACACCTGGCTTCGTGACGCGTACATCCTTGGAGCTACAATGGCAGTAGATGAGCAACTCGTCACGTTCAGAGGTCGTTGTCAGTTTCGACAGTACATCCCGTCGAAACCCGGAAAATATGGAATCAAGATCTGGGCAATCTGCGATTCAACCACAAGTTACGTTTGGAAGATGGATATATACGGTATATAAAGGAAAGGAGCAAGGTGCACAAAGGGGAAAAAAGTGATGACGAATATGACACATTAGCTGGATAATTCTGGGAGGAACATCACGTGCGACAATTATTTTACTAGTCTTGCCCTGGCCAGGAATCTTCTGAAGAAAAATCTTACTCTCCTGGGTACGATCAGACACAATAAAAGTGAGATTCCTAGAGAGTTCGTCGCAACAAAAGGACGTGACTCCAATACCACAGTATTCGGGTTTCAGAATGACGCAATGCTTGCATCCTACTGTCCCAAAAAGGGCAAAGTACGCGTAGTTGTTGTTCTCAGCACCATGCACTCCAAAGGCAACATCGATGAGAGCAACTCATTGAGAAAGCCAGAGGTAATCCTACAATAGCACCAAGGCAGGAGTCGATACAATGGACCAAATGGCTCGTTGCTATTCTGTGAAGAGAATCACAAGAAGATGGCCAATGGTGATCTTCTACAATATGATAGATATCAGTGCCCTGGACGCTTTTGTTGTGTTGATGTCACTGAATGAGGACTACTGCAGTGGAAAATCACACAAGCGTTGACTGTTCCTTATGGAACTAGGGAAACAGCTTGCTGACATCGCTTGTGCTTCATCCTCGGCTGATCCGAATCCTATTCCACTCCAGCACTAGACAAGATTCGAAGGAGATGCTCTATTTGCGAGTGGAAGGCAGATAGGAAAACCAATCATATCTGCACAACATATAATAAACCCGTATGCATGCAACATTTACATTTTGTTCGTGGGAAGTGCATAGATTTATAAATAAATTGCCTAATGTGCAGTAGTTCTTGTAGAGTCACGGACAGTTCTGGGTTGTAATGAATGAATTGACTTTCAATGGAATCGTTACAACCCAGCAGTGTCCGTGACTGTATCAGTGTAATAAAACCAGAAACAAATAAAATAAAATCTAAAATTGTAATAAACAAAAGAATAATGTTACAAAACTGAATAAAGTGTAATAAAACATATGAATATGTATGTAACGAAACGGAAATAAATAAAATAACTAATAATAATGTAATAAAACAGAATATAGTAGAACTGTAATTGTAACAAAACGTAATAAAGTGCAATAAATGAATAAATCAAAACATAATCACAGGATCAAATCAAAATCTGTTTATTGATATACTTCTCCCAGGAAAATACCACAATTTTTAATACTGGGTCTGAGAGACTCAGATGGTACCAGATGCTATATTTTTTCTGTGGTACTCCTAGGGTTAATCTCGGATGTAGGGACGGGACAAGAAACACCAAGCGCCAGTGATAGGCTTGATGGCCAAGAACGGAACAATGATAGCAGAAGGTGGACGACAACGTCGCCGTCTACATCGCAGGCTTAGCGGCAGCATCGGCTGCTTCGTTCATTGAATTTTATGATTTGTAAAGTAGTAGTAGTATTAGTAATGGCAGTAATAATAATAATAATAATAATAACAGTTTAAATAACTGAATGGCGAGATATGAAATCTTACTCTGCCCCCTCCCCCTGAGAAAGATCCTGCAGGCGCCCTTGATCATGGAGAATTATTGTTATCCTTCAAAATGACGAAGCACGTAATTGAGAATCCTACGAAGAAACATAATTGTTATAAGTCAACCTTCAAGTGGATTGTTTCAGCACCTTGAAATCGCATCATTTTCAGAAAACATTTAATCAGAAAAAGTCGAATTTTATATCAAATCGAAAACGTGTGTAATTTTTTAACCAGATCAATTTCTGCAAGCTATGTTATGATAAAGCAAGTAATACAGAATACATGTAAACTTTGTAATCTTCTGTAATACGATATCGTTTCTTAGGTCAATGTATTTTCTGGCTCATTTGAGGCAAAGTAACAAGGGATTACTCGAAAAATATAATTCTCGTTGAAACATAAATGAGAAAGAATGTTCATACTTTCTAAGTTGATCAATGGGTTTGATCTCATATTTTTATTATTTTTGTTCAATAATTAACTAAAGTCTGTTCAAATAAACATATTTTCTCCTTTCAAATTTCACAAACAGTTGGTAACAAGTCAACAAAAGTGTTTCCGGGTTTCTAATCCGGGCCTGATCATGAGTATCGCTTCATCAATTTGATCTTCCTTTACGCAATTAGCCAAAAGTGGCAGAAAACCGACGTTAAGTAATCAAAAAAATCAATCAATCAATCAAATCAATGTACAGGGGTAGCTGTACCTCCGCCTTAGGTGAAGAAGCAGTGTTGCCATTCATTAAATTATCTTCCGTAGTCATCCTTCGAGGGGCTTGTAAAATCGGTACCTAGAGATATTGGTTTAGACACTGCATGAATGTTTTATTGTAGTTTTCTACACTTGTGTCAGCAACACCGATAGCAAACAACATTACATGATGCGATTTGGCTCTCGACTTTTTTAATGTTCAATAAGAAACGTAATACTAAAAATTCTTTTCAAACGTGAATCTGGCGGGCACTCCCCTGTGGCGTTCTAATTAAGAGGTCTCGGGTTCGATACCCGAAGGAGTCCCATAGTGGTTCGGATCCAAATTTAAATTGTAGGTCCATACGCACCTGTGCAAATACTGGACTTAAAACAACAACTCAACAATAACAACTAGAATCTGTCCTATATACAGGGTGTCTCATAAGTAATAGTGCAAACTAACACAGGTGAAAGTACACGATAATAGAAGCAAAAAAGTCTCAGTAAACATGGGTCTGCAAACGAGCCGCTTTCGAGATAATCGCGAATGTGTGATTACAAGCCGCCACTGACTTCATTGTTTGTAAACGTCGTCCTAGTTGGTAAAATGCTTATAATACAGTAAGAAAAGTGACTCCCACAGTAGACTGTGTACTGATTGTATCCATCCTGTTTGATTACAACGCCACCTCTCAAAAATCTTCTGTTTTGTAAGCAAAGAGCAAACCTCGGACCGCGCAAGGAGTAAAGCACTCGGTGTTTACAAAATGCATGACGGCTTGTACCCACACATTCGCACACATTATTAGCATTTTACCAACTAGGACGACTTTTACAAATAATGACGTAAGTGGCAGCTTGTAATCACACATTCGCGATTATCTCGAAAACGGCTCGTTTGCGGATCCATGTTTACTGAAATTTTTGCTTCTACTATCGTGTACTTTCACCTGTGTCAGTTTGATCTATTACTTTTGAGACAGCCTGTATATCTAAACGCTCACAAACACACATACACACTCACACACACACTACACATTGCTTAGATTATAACAGCATTGTTGATCTTCTATCCAAAATAAGTAAATTGTCAGTTCACTGGAATTTTCAAATTAATAATTTGGTTTCCTTTGACAAATATATAGAAATAATAACAAAATATAGTATGTAACTTTATTAGTTTTTTTCACAAAAAAGGCGAAATTACAAGCATTTTCTACACCTTCTATATTTTCGGGGCATATTAATGAATAATTAAATCAATAACATAGTATATTTTAAGAATCAGCCCTCATGAGAAGTTTCGGGGGGAAAGAGGCAAATGTAACGGCCCAAAATTAGAGCCTCTGTTTATAATCATTAAGAAATCTTTCTTTCATATTAAAAGTTTGCAAATATGTGATTCTTCACGTAAAATTTTTAAAAAATCGAATTTAAACTCGATGTAGATATCGTGTCCTCAAAGCTTGGAACTGAATATTGAACACTGACAAAATGTTAATTTGCCTAAAAATTGCGAGTTCTATGTATCATAAGTGACTACATCGTAGCTGACAATTGAATCAAATTGTTTTTGTTTTTATTCATACCCAGCTATACTTTAGGCAGAGGTTTCTTTTTAGTGCGACCAACTTTCAACACGGGAAAGTAGTACTGAAACAACAGCTTGTATCCATAGTAATATTTATATCAATTGTAACTACTGCATTCATAAAATACCTATATTTCCAAGTTGCCCAATACAATGAACTCTCATTGTAGAAAATATATGATTCTTCGTAGGGTTTTCAACAAGAAATGCTCACATATATTTATTTGCCAGCAACAGAGAAAAAATAGTAATTTACTTGGCAATAGAATATAAGTATAATGGCTAAAAAAGTACAATATGTTACTGAAAAACATAATGTACGTACACTGCAAATCTTTCACTGGCATATACACACAATTATTATTATTATTATTATTACTATGATACAAAATTAAATTAAGTTAAATACAATCAAAATCCTAATTAATTGCTATAAGTCCCATCAAACACTAACATATTAACGTAACAAAAGAATAATATAAATATATGAATATTACATAGCAATGTACACACGTCTATTTGTATTGTAGTGACTGTGAAAAAGAAGGTATATACACAGATTTTAGATAATAGATTGTGAAGAAGTATTGATTTTACTACCATTGTATATTCTGCAATATGAAGATCGAAATCAACCTTATGACTTTTCTTTAAATTAAACCTTTTTTTAAAAAATTGATATTAAATTAAATCAGACACTTGTTTGCAATTTCTTTACATTTACCTACTGTTCATCCTGTGTATTGTTGTATGTTTATACCTTTCAGATGTGAGGATGATATACTGTAACGAATGTATACTTATTAAATTACATGCACTGGTATTAGAACATATTTTATGTAAAATTACTTGACATCTAATATTTTAGTTTCAAATGTATACAAATATACAGGGTGTCCATAAAGTCTCACCCCACACTGGGTATTGTGAGAACGCCTGTAAATAGGAAGAAATGGCAAAACAAATATTCCATGATGTTCAGGCCAACCATTCCCTACCCGGGCCCCCACAAGGGGTAGGCTGGGGTCGAAGAATATGTCGTTTGAAAGGTATTGTCATGGCAACAATAATACAGCAAATTCGGGGTCTCTACGTAGCTCCAATTGACAATGGCGTGAAATCAAATGTGGAACATGACCAGCATTGGACAGGACTCCAACTCCTACAGTAGTAATCCTAGACAACAGTGGGAGCTGGAAAAATGTTCCTACACTGTAGCATGATTCGGAGATATCCTAGCAGTGTGTACAAATACCTACCCCCCCCCCCCCAAGAGATGGCAAGCGTCCGTACACAAAACCGCATATCATCGCGCCCCCTGTGATTGCTACCAGGAGGACACGGACCGACATGCACAATCACAACTCAAGGCAAATGGTGAAGGATGCACGTAGTTACATGTACAATGTCAACTGAAGGCAAAGGTTACAAGATGTTACAACACGTACACCACTAAAAGTCAAATTGAGCAGCAAGACCACTAGGTTCTCTATTGTAACTTGTCCCCAAAGGAAAAATCGTTCGGAGTAAAATCAGGCGAACTGGCAGGCCATTCGATGGTACCACGACGGCCTATCCACCTATTGGGATAATGTTCGTTCAAGTACTCACGTACACAGGAAATCGAAAGAAACGCCCTCCCTTACGGTTATGCAACCCGGAATTTTATATCATCTAGTTTCGCCTGGTAGGGTAGTTCCCGAGAGGAGCAGTGTTTCCAAACCTATAACAGTAGTTTTTCCAACCCTGTATTGGTTGGTTGGTTGTTGATTTGGTGTTTTAAGTCCACAATGAACTGGACCTACAGTTTAAAGTGAGATCCGAACCACTTTGTGCATCCACCGGGACCCCTTGGTTACAAGGCGACGACGCTACCACTGCGCCTTTCAAGCCTGTATTGCTTCGCAGAAGACGAAACCTTCACCATGAAAGTCCACAGGATGTTTTCCAGGGAGGGGCAAGGAAGGTATTTTTTTCCAGGGTGGGGGCAAGCAAGGCACATTTTCTCCAAAAATAGTGTTATTCCCTAAAAAACATTGCTTAAATTTGAATTTATGGTGATCGTGTAATAATTAAAACATATTATTGTGGCTAATATGAAATTGTATGTGTGAAATACATACTTTTTGGTTGACATTCATTTTTCAGGGGAGGTCACGGCCCCCCTTCTTCCCCTTCTTGACGCCCATGACCTTAACGTAAACTTCTTCATTCGTGAGTTACATTTGGTTTACAGACTCACATTACAGGACACTCTTTTCCTGTATTGCACGTTTTCTGGACCATTTATTTTTTCTTCTGCGGAGAAAATTCTGTTATTATTTTACATCTTATTTTTCGCAGCTTCTCTACCATTTTTTGGCTAATCGCAACAATGAGGATGAATGATGACTCGATGAAATTGATAAAAGGACAGTCATAAAGGAACCATGGGGGGCTAGATTCATATTATTATTATTACTATTATTATTATATTTCTTTTTTTTACTTTACTTTTGGCTAATCGTAACGACGAGGATTAGTGTATGATAAAATTCATGAAGGAACACTAATAAACAATCATACCCAGGCCGGGACTCGAACCCGGGAATTTCGGCAGCGAGATCAAAACCTGACGGCTTACCACGCTCGGGCACAGCGGCGGCCAATTAGTATTAGTGATAATGTCTCAAGTAGTGTATTTTCCCACCATATTCTTTCATACAATCATGAAACGGATGAAAATTAAAATGTTAAAATACCTACCTACTTTTTTTTAGCTTGCAGTATAAACCCCTACTGCACGAAGCCAAATTGTGGGAATACGAAACAGAACCAAGTTAACATATCTTGACCGTGGAAAGTGTTAATACAAAAATCTACAAAAAGAGCCATTTAACAGTTGCCTGATTGCTTTTCCATTTGTTGTATGGGAAGAATTGTCTGAAATGTGTGTGTAGTGGCAGGCAAAAGAGAATACAAAGATCAAATAGAGAGGCAACACTGTCACTGTTCTGCACTGCACAGACAACCCGTCTCGTCGAGTGGGCGGGCCACTGTGGGCGCGAGCGAGCTGCTGTTGCTTCTGCAAAATGATAACTCACAGACAACCGAATGACGCTCCACTTAAAATCTAGTCAACCGAGAAAGGATTTGTTGAGGAAGTGTATTGAAATATAAACGCCAGAATTTGGTCTAAGCCTATAATGGTTACTCGCAATAATAGCTGATCAATTTTTACATGTGGAATTTCGTAATGAAAGAGGCAACAGGCCGCACTCCACACCTTTAGCTTGGTAACACTAATAAATCATCTCATTATATGCGTTCGGTTATGCTGATAGTCATGTTTAATATATTACCTTCAAACATAAACGATATCATGGACTCACTCAGAGGCAGAATTCAATTTTACGCTTTACTTTCCTGAAGATATTGTAGCAATATAATCATTCCGTTCCATTTTCGTATTCTCAATTGAACTCGCACAATTTTTTCCAGAAGTTGAGCCCCACCTCCCTTCTCCCACCTTAAAAATTATTGGGTAAGAAAGTACAAACTATACTAAAACTGAATTACAGACAATACTTTACGACTCAAAGTGACGTGACCTCGAACGTAGTGAAAAATCACTGGTGCAAAATTCAACGTACGAGGGCCACTATTTATATTTTGAGCCTTGGCAACACTGATTGAAGTTAGGCGCGATTTGACGTTTGCACGGAATCGTCTGGCATTATTGACCATAACGTACTTCAAATGTTTTGTCAATAGCTTCATTTGTGTTGTTTATGTTGCCTTGGAGACTGCACGACAACAAGAAAATGGAATTAACTCGTGAACATTTTCATGCGATGATTTTTTACGATTTTTGACGTGGATTATCAAGACAAGAGTGCATCGATCAACTTACTTCCACATTTGGCGATGAAGCCCCATCCTTTGCCACTGTGAAACGCTGGTATAACGAATTCAATCGTGGCCGCCATTCGCTCACCGACGAGATTCGCGAAGGTCGTAAAAAATCAGTTGTTGTTCAAGAAAACATTGATGCTGTGCAAAACCTAATACTGCAAGATCGTCATGTGACATACTGTGAGATTGAGGAAACCATAGGCATTAGTTCCACCAGCATATATAAAATATTACATGATCATTTAGCTGTGAGAAAGGTATGTTCTCGTTGGATCCCACACAATTTAACAAAAACTCAAAAAGACGCTCGCGTCAATTGGTGCAAACAAATGCCCAATAAATACAATCGTGGTGCTTCAAAAGACGTACATAAGATTGAAACAGGTGACGAATCATGGATATATGCATATGAGCCGGAACGTAAACAGCAGTCGACTGTATGGGTGTTTCAAGATGAACCCAATCCAACAAAAGTTGTTCGCGCTCGAAACACATCGAAACAAATGGTCGCCTGTTTTTTCGGGAAAACTGGTCATGTGGCAACTGTGCCTTTAGAGGAACGTAGAACGGTCAACGCTGAATGGTTCACAACAATTTGTTTGCCAGAGGTCTTCGGTCAAATACGGAAAACAAACAAACTCCGTCGGATCATTCTTCATCAAGACAATGCCAGCTGTCACACATCTCGTCTAACAACCGACTTTATGAACAGTCAAAAAATCGAATTGATGGGTCATCCGCCGTACAGTCCTGATTTGGCAACCAATGACTTCTTCTTGTTCCCGAATGTCAAGAATAAATTGCGTGGACAACGATTTTCGTCGGCGGAAGACGCCGTTGATGCGTTCAAAAACCATATTATGGAGGTGTCTCAAGAATATTGAAAAAACTGCTTTGACAAATGGTTCGAACGAATGCAAAAGTGTATTGACCATAAAGGAGAATACTTCGAAAAACAATAAAGCAGTTTTCAGTGCCAAATTCCTGTTTTTTCATTGTTAGGCTCAAAATATAAATAGTGACCCTCGTAATGATAATAAAATGAAGGTAGGAAAATGGATGTGCCAGATAGTTTTACATACACACACACACATAGTTAGTTCCGTGTAGAAGACATTTCTTCACATATTTCTCACCTTGGCTTCCTTGAATTCACGAAACTGTAAAGCCATTAAAGCGTTAACCTCCTATAATCACGGAGTCCCAGGTTCGATTCCTGGTGTTGACACAACTACCTAGTGGTTCGGATTCCACTTTCAACTGTAGGTCCCACTTCGGGTAGCCTTTCTGAGCATGAAATGGAATTAAAACAAAATTGGAACACGGTAACCCATCACAACACACGCGCAGAGGGCGTTGAACTTAATGACTGACAATTATTATATACATCGAACTTTCAGCGAAGCTGGAATAAGGTCTATTTGCCATGCCAAATAGTGTGAATTTTCAGTCTCGTGGCGCCTTCTATACGAAGTGCACGCAAGTTATCTAAAAAAAATTCAAATGTGAGGTGGAGTCGAGCTATGTTTCATTCAATAAGACTCTTCACTTCAAACATATTTTGCTCTATAGCTGTCGATTTCGAATGGGCATCTAAGACTGGTTGCTTAGCGGACCGGATTTAGAGCAAAATCACGGACTGTCATAGTTCCAATCACACTACAGACATAGCAAAATTGTTCGCCTGAAGATGAGAGAAGAGGTGATCTCTTGAAATGTCTCGAAATATATAGATAGAATATATGGTCAATCAAAAAGAAAAACAATGGATAATGTCCAATTAAGTAGAAACGCTGTTAGAACCGGTGTTCATTCACAGAGCAGAAGAGTTATTTTGACAAAATCCTGTTTCCCTGATGGCTGCTTCGGAGAAGAGGGCTTTGTAAAGTTATCGTTTCTTGCCCAAGCGGTAGACCTAATTGGTTGATTGACCACGAGGTCCTTCGTAGGTAAACGCGGCAACAAAAGATCACTGCCATAGGTGGTTCCCTCGCCGGCTGAAAGAGCGAAGGGAATTTAAAGAACTATTGTCACTAACTTCAGACAAACATCTAAGAATTTCCTTAGGTTTCGAAGCTGATCCGAAGGGACAACAAATACGAAAAAAAGCGACATGAATTAAATGATCGATTGGTCCGCCCTTCTGTTGATCGACGGCAATTCATATTAACAATAATAATCGTAAGCTTATCATTAAAGAGTCAACAATCAAAGCTAATACGCATCTATTGATCAGAAATTACTAGTGTTATTTTAAGTCGCTCTTCTGCCACTTTCGGCTAATGAGGGTGAGTGACGATTAGATTAAATTGATACCAATACTAAAGCTGGGGCTCGAACCCGGAAATTTCGTGGTATCGGAAGTGGACCACTTAACGCGCTTGGCCACCAAAGAGCACCGGCTCTGCGGCCAAGCGCAGTTAGTGGTGGACTAATGATCCAGACACCGAATGTTCCGGGTTCGAGTCCCGCCCGGACCTTTGTCAATTTCTTAATCGTCAGAAATCCTTTCACAATCTAAGACATAACACTTTATCAAAACTTCATTCCCCTCCCCATCACCTCAAATTTAATACTCAATCTTCCCAACAGAATTTCCATGCTAATTTTAGACTTCCTGTTGATATTGTTCCCTCCGAAAAAGCAATCTAGAACGTAATACTAATACACAAGAGTTGGAATTGCCTGCCTCCAAAATAATTACCAATCCAGCTACCTGAAAATCCCACTAACTTCATTAATTGCCCACCATAATTTCCCTATCAATCTAAGGCCTAATATGTAAGAGTTGGAAATCGCCCCTCCCCCACCAATATTACTTATTACCCGTAACAATTCCCCTGACAATATACAAATTACTATTTGCAAAACATCAATGGCTAATTGATAACGTAATTCAACGTGTGCCCTGTTTACTCAGTCAAATTTCCATCACAGTCCGCGCCATAATGCCCCTCTCCCTGGGCACCCCTGATTTAGAACTGTGACAACGTGATAGGTGTAATGTAACTAATAGTTAAATATTAGGAATGTGTGCATGTGTGCTGCGCATTTGAATTTCATGTGATTCAAATCTGTCAATAATGTGAATATTAATATTATAGAATATAATATAATGGTGAAGGTGTATGAAAATGTAACCATGAGCACCAAGGTATCAATAAGAAAGAATTGGAAAGATAAGTTGCATATGGAGATGTGTGTAATTAGTTTTGTTCTGGGATGTAGCAAAGAACATCGGTTAAACCGTGCGGGGTTTCAATACTTTGTCCTCCCGCCGTTGGATTCAAGTACTGCATCTAGTCGGCGAGGCAAGGTTTCCACGAACAGATGTTTGGTTTTCTCCTTAAACTCTCCCAAACATGAAACACGTGAGACAGTAGAGCTTCCATTGTTCTCAGCTGTCTAGGTTTCCACTCTCTCACCATCAACGCCCAAATGTTTTCGATTGGGAGACTTCGCTGGCTAATCTACTCTTGAAATTCTTGGGTGCTGATTAAACCAGGAGTGGCCGCTTTCGATGTATGGACGCTGCTGTTGTCTTGATCGAAAGGCACGTGCGGAATCTCATCTTCAAGGTGTCTCTCTCGCACGCTGAGTATGTGGTTTTCCAGCACTGCGACGTATTCCTTCGAATTCATTCTCGAGGACACTTCCACCAATCCCTCTACTCCAGACGAACTGATCCATCCCCACACCGCCACGTATATCCTGCCACTCCTAGCATGGGTAGAAATGTTCTCGGGGCCGTAGCGAGTGTTGTTGCCTCCAAACATAAACCTGACCATTTTCGTCAGACGAAAATACTTTCTCGTTGCTCAAAATTACGTTCTGCCAAAATTCTTGAGGAGCTGGTGAATATTGTAAAGCAAAACTGATCCGTGCTTCGTGATGGAAATGCATCATTGCTTCTTTCTTTGCCGCTCGACGGTGTCGAACTGTTGCAGCATGGCACTCCAGTTTCAACTCTTGGCGAATCTTCGTTGCAGCCATGAAGGATTGCCCTCGCTCATCTCAATGATGCCTGCATCTTCTTCCCTGGTTGTCTTCCTCGGCCGGCCTTTGTTGGGTCTTGACTTCACTCATTGGTCCCCTTCTTCCTCGTAACACCGAATCCAACGCCTGACGCATGAATCGTCCACACCAAGGGTCGTAGCAATCTGTAGTGCAGCAGATCCGCCGCACAAGAACATGCGGACTATCTTCTCTCTTGTAAATTCCGAAGTGTAAGGCATGATGAAATGATATCGTAAAAGAACATTCGGACCGAAGGGACATGCTGCTCGTGGCACATGCCTCTTCGAAACACCTTATCATTGGTGCATGTAGAGTTTCACGCCCATTCCGGTGCAGAAAGTTTCATTTTATTGGTTCCGTTGCAAGTGACATGCTCAAGGCATAGATACGAGTAAAACTGCTGCAGGATCTCGAACGAAGCATCCACCGGGGCTCGAATTAAAGCCAAAGCGTGGTGGCAAAAGTCAACCGTGAAGTTACTGCATCTGATATTGACGTCAAGCATGGCCTGCGTGGTGTGTGTAGAGAAACTCAGGCTTGCTTTAGGAAATAAGTATACTATTGAATCAATGCAATATAATAGAGTATATACCGTAAAATATACATTATTATTGACTCATACATTCCCTGAAAAAAATGCATTGTTTTCTCCCACATTTCTGCCCGCAATGAATATAAATGTTTAATCTATTAAATCAAGCAGGTGCATGCAGATTTAAAAATATTGATAAGAGGATTCAATTGAATTGAATTGAATTGTTGTTTTTTAAGTCCACTTTGTGCACAGAAAGGCTAATTGGGACTGGACCTACAGTTTATAGTGGGTTCCGAACCACTATGTGACTCCACCGGGTATCGAACCCTTGATTAAAAGGTGACGACTCAACCACTGCGCCATCGGGGAGGCCCTAGTCCTCTTACGGAGATAATTCGTTCGGAGCAATAGAAATGCCCTATCAAAACAATTGGGGAATATTATTTTCAATGTGGATATTGTTCGGAAAATATGTTTCTAACAACAGTTTACCTAAATAGTGGGGACGTGGGGTGAGAGATAGCGACTGAGTTGAAAGAGAGAGAGAGGGGGGAAAGCACACAATTTTCTGTTCAGTGCGAACCTTTGGGATTGCTTCTTCCTAGCGCACCAAAAACACAATACGTATAACCCAAATACAACCCAAATCTTCAATGGCGAAATTGCAAGTCAATCTCTCAACTGGAATAAAAACTACAGATTTAAATCTAGGAGGCCAGAAGATAGTTATTGCGCTACCATGTGCCAATACAAAAGAAATCCACTTTGCCCGCCAGAATTGTCATGCCTGAGTGACATGTAGTTTACGTTAGTTGTGAGAGTTGCTTCAATTCAATTGCCTGCCAAGAATAATGATAGCGCTGAAAGTATAAAATACGGAAATGTGCATGTTTGGTGAGCTATGAAAAAAGTAGACCCTTGTGTTTTCCTTTCGAATTTTACTCATTTTATGTCAACGTTTACATATAGCCAATGGCGGCAGAGGATGAATGATGCTTCAGGGAAATTGATGAAGATTGAAGAAACAACGAAAAAGAAAAACTCATAATTATCAGAGGCTAGGACCCAAGAACCCTGGCTACGCAGCATGTTATGGTATTTAAGTATATCACGGATTGCTGCTAAATCCTATCCTATATATATTTGTAATGAATGAACCCCCGCTACGAGAAAAAGAAAGACTATAGGATGTGAAACATTCACAATATAATTGCATTGCTTTACATCGCTGTTGGCTGTATTCCAAGTGTAGTAAGAGATCAGCGATAAGTTGGATTTTTTTTTCGCCAAGGTATAAGTGTATTTGAGTGCAAGGGCTACCTATTTCATCATTTATAAAGAGTTAACTTCGTCGTTACACTAGCACCAGGCACTATTTCGGTTATTTTACATCACTGTTCTGCCTCTTGCGTTAATCGCGATAATACGGATGAATTATCAATTTATAAAATTGTGAAGGGACAAACTCAGTGATACAATCATGCCTGACCAGAGTTCCAATCTGGAACATATGACCTCGCTTCGCTAAAAAGGCTGGCAGAAATGTATCGGAAAAGTATAGGAGCACCAAGAACCGGTTTCACCCAGCACAGACGATAAAATCCTTTACAGCGACTCGCTGTGGCGTTGCTCGCCACCCCCTCCCCCTCGCTCGCAGGTAGCCTTCTCAGCACCCCACCTGCTGATGGAAGAGTACGGTCAAATGCTGCACCTACTTTTCGTCTCAAGCATATTCCGTCTAGAAGGTTTTTGGCACTCCTCCGCCCCCCCCCCCCTTCCCACTTTGGTTAATAAATTAGACCCTTGCACTTTCAAGACCATTATCGCAAGAAAAAGCTGGCATCAATTTTACACCACCATACAATAAGATTTACACGGGAAACATTTCCTAACATATTTTCTTGATTCGGACTAAGGGCAAATTAAAAACAGTCAAAGGAATTATACACAAGATAATTAAATGACTGAAAATATGGAAAAGCGCGATACCGAAATCTGTAATGAGTGCGCAGGGAAATTCGAGAAAAGGAAAAAAAAAGTATAAAAATATTCGAATAACCAGATTAAGAGAGAAAGTTATCACGGCTCGAACAATGCAAATGGAAAAAAAACGGGACAAGAACTAATACGAATTGAAATATACGACAATCGGAAGTAGGCTGAAGGAAGCAAATTTTAATAAACGTGGAAAGAAAACATAATCAAAGGAGCGCTGGTTCGATTCGCGACGGAAGCTCATATTTGTTGTTCGAATCCCACTCTACACTGCATGTCGAGATGCATTTACACTTAGAACAAACTTCGTGGAACTTTTTCCAAAACAGATGTCGCCAAAAATTTAAAAATAAAAAGAATAACTTTGAAGAAAAAATGCCGAAAGCGTTATTGCAAAATGAAAAAAAAAGTGTAATGGGTGCAAATAGGATGCAGTGGGAAAAGACAAGCGTGACAGGCATAAGCACACTGAACGGGGAGGGGATGGTTATGGGTGTCAGAATCCTCTTTTTGGACTTACCTATGGTGGTTGAACCAACGAGAAAAAAATCTCGAAGAGAATAACTTCAGAAATTGAGTTCGGGGGTCCGCATTAGCGCGAGTGATGTAAAAACCAGTCACAACTTCCACGTCATTTTACTTTTGCCTTTCAAGGGTTCTTCCGAGCTCACGTAAATTTCTAAGAAAGTTTTTTATTTCAATTTATGCACAAATACATTAATGGAAACGGAACTTATGATCTTGAGTGGTGGGCCACCAGTCTGCATTCTCCTTCAAACAAGTGAATGGGGTTCATTTCGAACATCTTCTGTAAATAGTACGTAAGCTCAATTTGACTTTTAGTGGTGTACGTGTTGTAACATCTTGTAAACCCCCCCCCCACCCATTTGCCTTCAGTTGACATTGTACATGTAACTACTTGCATCCTTCACCATTTGCCTTGAGTTGTGATTGTGCATATCGGTCCGTGTCCTCCTGGTAGCAATCTCAGGGGGCGCGATGATATGTGGTTTTGTGTACGGACGCTTGCCATCTCTTGGGGGTGGTGGGTGTATGTATTTGTACACACTGCTAGGATATCTCCGAATCATGCTACAGTGTAGGAACATTTTTCCAGCTCCCACTGTTGCCTAGGATTACTACTGTAGGAGTTGGAGTCTTGTCCAATGCTGGTCATGTTCCACATTTGATTTCACGCCATTGTCAATTGGAGCTACGTAGAGACCTCGGATTTGCTGTATTATTGTTGTTATGATAATACCTTTCAAACGACATATTCTTCGACCTCCCTTGCTATTTGAAAAAATTGAGTCGACCCCAGCCTATCCCCTTGTGGGGATCCGGGTAGGGAATGGTTGGCCTCAAAACGTTTCCCCCTGAACATCATGGAATACGTGTTTCGCCATTTCTTCCTATTTACAGCCGTTTTCACAATACCCAGGGTGGGGTGAGACTTTATGGACACCCTGTATATGTTCTACCAGCTTACTTCTGACACTAAGAGTAGTAAGAATAAACTCTTGTAATTGCGAGAAACACTAAAGACTAATTAACATGAAATATTAATTTGGTTATTTTTGCAACTTAGAGTGGTATCCCTACAAAATGAGTTCAAGACTTATTTGTTTTATCTCTTTATAAATAATTTCAAATAAAAAGTAACGCTTTTCCTTGCGAAAAAAGGCTCCTACATCCAGAGACCACAATACAATATTTCCGTGTAATTTAAGTTATATTTTCATGCATACTATGAGAACAAAAGCCGATGAAAAAATGTTGATGTCATTTTGGAATTCTGCACTCCAAAATATAAAATGAATTATACTTTTGTTTCTGTAAGAATCCTGCCGGGGATAGTGTCCCCTGCACCCCAACTTCAAACAATTATTATCCTCATTATCACGATTAGTCAATATTGGCAAAAAAGCGCCGCAAGAGAATGTAAATTACAAGTTAACAATTTGCCCTCATCCTTGCGATTAACCAAAGTGACAGTAAAGCAACGTAAAAATATCTAAGTGTGAAAAACATAGTAAAGAGAAAAATGTCGTTACTGCAGAGAATTCAATAATTTACGTCCAATTTACGAAATCATCAATTTTGTTCAGATCATTGACATGTAAAACTGAGTATCTAAACTAACTAAAAACTAACTCTCTAGCCTTCTTAAACCCGAAGGTTCATGGCTGCAGCAACACAGGCCTTCCATCTGTCCCTATCTTGAGCAAGATCTATATACTCTTTTCCATCCCTACCGATTTCCTTTAGGTCCATATCAACGTTGTCCCTCCATCTTCGTCTTGGCCTTCCTACAGGTCTCTTACCATCTGGTTTCCCAACAAAAATCCTGTAAACTCCTCTTTCCTCTCCCATTCGTGCCACATGGCCTGCCCACCTAAGTCTTCTTGATTTAATTATTCTGATAATATCTGGACATGAATACAAATTATGTAGTTCTAAATTATGTAACCTTTTCCACTCACCTGTCTCCTCATCCCTTTTAGGTCCAAAGATTTTCCTAAGGATCTTATTTTCAAATACTCTCAATTTATGTTCCTCTTTCAATGTAAGGGACCAAGTTTCACATCCATATAATACTACAGGCAAAATTACTGTTTTGTATCTAAAGTCTTATTCAATTCAGAATCCCACTCAGGTATCCATCCTTGAAAATTTGAAGAGTGTTCGCACGCAGGCTTGATCCTCTCTGTTAATAAAGCGTCTCACGCAATTTGCAATAATAAGCTGTAATTATTAATTATAGCCTTAGGATCCTCTGATTTGGTTGTATAATTTCATATCAAGCAATTTCTTATATATTTGTTAATCGCGAGAAATTTTAACTAGACCACACAGTTCGTTTTCCCATTTTAGACATAACATTTTAACACAAAATTGGATTATGTTTTTTTTTATGCAGGAAATCATTTGAAATTTTTGGTACATGCAATTAGTCAGGAAGTATATAACATTTATATATTTTAACTGAACGTATGAGCTATAATTCTACTATGAACCAAGTTTTCCCAATATTCATGGTCGCTGGTATATTATTTTGAATGGGATTTGGTATCGTTCTTGTGGCTTCAGATTTAACAAATAGATATTTAAAAATTGCAATGAAAAATATTCTCATATGAACTTCCATTCACTAACTTTATTTCGAACAATGAATAATGTATCATATCTTTTTCCTGAAAAAGATTTGGACAGGTCTAACCCTCCTCTAGATTCGATTTATTCAAAATACCTGTAATGTATAGTTGATTGCATAAGTTACGAATTGAAGTTTCCCTTATTAGATGATATCATTAATTTCGCGTTAAATAATAAACATGTTCATATTGCCTAATATCGAATTAACTTATTAGTAATTTCTAGAGAGTCGTTGAATCATAATCAGTTGTCTTGCCTCAATGGTATGTTAATTATGAGTGCTTAATCGTCTTCAAGTTGTGAGGCTAATTACCATCTGAATTATTGTCAACAGCCAAATGAACCACAATGAAATCACATACAGGAAGTACTTTAAGAAATTTCAGACGTCATAAGCTCCAAGGCTGATACTTGTTATAAAAGCAAAGAACCGATGTGATTAATTTACAGTCAAATTCACAGGAAACGAGTTGGGCTGTCAGCTGAATATAATGCTTGCTAAGGTTAGTATTCAAACACACAGTTCTTCTTCTAAAATTCAACTGTATTATTCATCGACTCAATAATTATATTTGAAATAATACAAGAAAATCGTATTCTAGGATAGAAAAGATTTGTTCAAAGTTAATTTCAACCATTGAAAGTGACAATAAACTTCCTTCGTTAGTTATGTATTATGTAAATTTAATTATGTAGAAAATTTCTGTTCTCATTACAAGAAAACTGATAATGAGCTATAAGAAAGAATTGTGTATAATCTTGTCAGGTAACACAAAAATCAAGTGGGATATTTCATATAGAGTGCTTTTCACGGTCGAGTCGTCTGCCGGCAAACTGCATGCAACATCCGCGTAGCTGGAACCGTTAGCTATGTAATGAAATAAGCTCGTACAATACATTGACAGTTACAATTAAAATGAGCACGTACCTTGTTACAAGAGGTGTTGGAAATTATGTCCTCCTGCATCCACACATTTGCGCCATCTTTTTTTGGAAATTTTCTTTAGGATGCATTAGTTCCTCTTCTGAAATTGCTTAAATTTCTCTCCTGATCTTTCCTTTCAATTCTTCTAATGTATGGCTTCAGGTTTAAAGTCGGCAAATCGCCAAGCAGACATCATGGAAATGTCTATTCCATTTGCAGTGCGCCGAGGGGATTTTTGAGAAGTAGCTTCTAGCTTCTCCTCACACCGCTTCACCCTTCGCTTCTTATCAACAACAGATCCTCTTTCTCTCAATTTGTTCTCAAGTTTTCGAACTCTGTCTCTGTGTGGACCAGGAACATCTGAGAATTGTTCTGCAAAACGCCTTCTAACTTCCCTCAAAGAATTCGTAATTACATTAGAGTCGTAAATAAAAAAAAAACAGGATAACGTGCGCCCCCATGTTGCAAGGAATGTCCTCGCATTTATGGAAGCCAACCACGTGCCCCTGCTTCCTTGGCCAGCACGTTCGCCGGATATGTTGCCAATTGAACATGTCTGGTCCATGGTGGGTCGCCGGCTGGCCCAACTCAGGTTTCCGGCACGTAATGTTGAAGACCTCTGGCACCGTGTGGAAGCCGCTTTGGACACCATACCGCAAGCAGACATCGATAGACTCATTCTGTCCATGCCTCGCCGTATTGCAGCAGTTATTGCCGCCCGTGGAGGCTGTACACGCTACTAGCTCCTTGGGGTTATGCAACCATGCTCTACGTGTCACATGTCACACCACCGAGCTCTAACTGTAATCATTTTCTTATCTTATTATGAACTACATATTTGCCAAGTTTCGTGTTTCTATCTCATTTCCTTCTGGGTGTTGCAATTTTAATGGCGAGCAGTGTAGTTCAAACTGGACACCAGCTATCTGGATACTGAATCACTGACACGTATAATGCCAAGGTCAGCGTACAGCTGTGGATCTAAATGCTGGCATATGAGCTCTCACTGCCCGGCGCGTAGGTCACCGCTCCACGGACAACTCGGCCGTGGAAAGCACTGTAGTTTTAAGTACTGTACAGCTCTGTAAGTGCAATTACTAATATTTTTGTTTTGCTTGCATAAGACAACCTAATATATAGTGAAGTCTTAATATTTACAGTATGGATTTAATAAAAATCAAGTAGCGTAAAATATAATTCCAAACATTAGAATTATATATGTGTTTATATTAATGGGAGGAGAAATACTTATCTTATTGCTAATGTAACATAGTATCCACAATTCAAAACACCTTTTGAAAAATATCGTGGGAGGGCGGCATTTTTTCACCAACCTAGGTGTGGCAAAGCTTTAAATCTAACCTATGTGAAACATTATTAAATATATTTTCTCATATATTATTTTATATTTGAAAAATAATTCTTGGAAAATTTCATTTTCAAATATCAGCAAAAAAAAGTCTCAGTTTTCACTTTAAAATATTTCCCCCCAAAACGAACTAAAATAGCTAAAAATACAAAATGTAATTTATACTCGTTTCAGGTCTTCCTGGTTCTCGCAGTCCTAGCATTTATAGCCGTGATCGTCTAAAGTATTATGCGAGAGATTGACGAGGTTAGGCTCTGGATAAGTAAAGGATTCTTACTGTTAAATTACACCAATCTATTTATTTTAAGACATTTATAATTTGAATGGACTGTTGTAGTAAATTGTAGTAATGAAGTTATTTTCATGTACATGTATGACTACGAACCGATGCAGCAGCTGATGGGAAAAACGCAAGGAAAAATACAGGGTTAACATAAATAATGATCCCGATTTGAAAAATATTTCATGGAACTACGTTTAATTCATGCACTATGTTGTGGGAAAGTGGAACTGCCACAGCACCTATTAAAATATAAATTTTAATTGTTGAGAGTATATACAGTGAAAGTACCTAACAATCTAATGAGTTGTCAAACCTGCGGGTAGGTATCGGATTAAGGTTCTTCACAGACCAGGAGTTCCCAAAACTTTTTCGTTTCACGGCGCCCTGTGTTCCAAGATTTTTCCGCGGCGTCCAAGTCAGAATGTAGGCCTATCTAACACTTGCAAAGCACATATTTGGAACAATAATATAATTTATTGAATATGCAATTGTAATTAGTGGAACACATTTCGCATTTCCAGGCGCCCCTGTAAGCCAGCCACGGGAACTACTGCCTTAGACAAATGCTCGGAAAGGCTAATACGGAGATGGAGGAATGACGTTAATAGAGGAAATCGATAAGGATGGAAAAGATGGGATTGATCTTGCCCAGGGTAGGGGCAGATGGGACGCCGCGAAATGTTCCAATATTTTCACTGAAATGAAACTTATTACAAATATGTGCTTATTTAGTACTTTTTACACATAAGATGTTTCTGAATTTGAAATACGTGTTTATTACTTAAGGAAAGCAACCTAACCACACTAACTGAGCGTTGCAAGTGTTAAATAGGCCTACATCCTGACTACATTCTTAAAACAGTAAAGGCGCTGTGAAACGAAAAAGTTTGAGAACCCCCGAGTTAGACAAATGCTCGGATAATTCATTATCGAAGGTCAAGAACTCTCTCCTCCATTTCCTTGTCACTTTCTTTCTATTACTTCATTAGTCATAGGGAAGTAATTATGCTAGATCATCTTTTCGTGAAAAGTTCTCCATAGAAGTGGATATTGGCCTTTCGGTATTTTAAACCTAGAATCTCCGATTCTTTCGGTTACTGTGTTCGCAGTGACATCACAGGGAGGAGCAGGAAGTACGCATCCCTCCAACAAACAAGTAAACCTGAATGAATTAATAATATTTTGAACACAAGCATGCAATTGCATGTGCATTATTTTCTGGCATCGTACTGAATGTTCGCAATGATTTGAGTCGCGTGAAATAATGTCTAGTTGCAAATCTAACAAAGAAGACCAGCCAGAAGTAATGGAAAATAACAATAACTTCAATAAGTAACAATTGACATTATAGTTACCCAAAGCGTTCTTGTAACGCGCTAATAAGTTACTAATTATTTGCTTATCCCTAGCACTGCAAACAACAACTTTAGCTATAGTGTATATTTCACTCGTTTGGAATATAATGTTACAAATGTCTATTTACATATGTTATTATGTTCCAGCTAATATTGTGAGAACCGGAAGGATGGACTTTGTCAACACCGAGTAGATGGCATGATCACATGGTGGAACTGTGTTAGCTGGTCTACCTGTACTCTATATGGATAATATATAGTATCATGGTTCACCACGTTATGTATTGCAATAAAATATAAGAAAAAAATAAAGTATTATTTTTCATTTTTGTGCTGTAGTAAATGAAAGGTTTATAAGCAGTATGGAAAACCAGGGCACGAGTGAACATCGGGGAAAGAGTAAACATGGCATTTCCTTAGAGTTCGCAACACCGCTAAACAAGTGAATAGTGAAAACTGGAAGGACATCATAGATGCGGAGTGTTAAAAGCAACAGGAAGTTCGACCTTAACTATGATGCCTAGGAAAGTGTTGAATAGTTGAAAACTGTCACCTCAGCAAAGTATTACTTTGGCATGGTATAGAAAAAAACACGTTCCCAGCCGGGAGTTGGCAGCCACAATGCCGGGACAAGAAGGAACTTGCACTCTTGCCTCTCCTCTAGAGATTTTAGCTATTTGGATTGGGGGTACAACGTTACCCCAGAGACCAAGTCCACCTCAATGACATGGAAACATCCCAGCTCACCCGTCCCGGAAAAATCAAAGTGTCGCAGTCCGCAGGGAAAATTATGCTGACAGTGTTCTGGGACGCGAAGAGTATAATTTTGTTTGATTACCTCACTACAGGGACCGTCAATGCGGCACGCTATTACCACACACTAAGCAAACTGAAGTCCGCCATTCGATGCAAGAGACCATGGCTCTTGAGTCGAGGGGTTTTGTTCTTGAACGACAATGCAAGGCCCAACACAGCAATGGTAATTGCAGAACACATTCGTCGTCTGGGATGGGAGAGATTGAATCACCCGGCCTACAGCCCCGATCTTGCCCCTTCAGACCTCCACACTTTTCCTGCGTTGAAGTCAGCACTATCGGGACGTCACTTCGGAAGTAACGAAGAGGTGCAAGAGGCTGTGAAGAACTTCCTGAAATCGCTAGGCACCGATTTTTACCAGGAGTTTTTTTTTAAAATAGATTTAACGGTACGACAATTGAAGACTAAAATTGGTAAACGCTGTAAGTGCCACAATAATTCAAGCACCGTTTTTCACGTTAAACTGTGAAATGTGGCATGCTTTATAATTTGGTAAACGTGAAATGTGTCAGGTAGCTCTCTAAGTAGTTAAATTGTATAAATGTCGGTGGCGACTATGTTAAAAAATAGCCAAAATATTGTATTTTGTTATGACATTGTATTCTTCTGTTTCTTGTAAAGCTTTCCTGTGAAAAAAATGACGAAACTTATTTTCGGAACGTCCCTCGTACATAAGAACGTCCTACAAAAAATGTCATGCCATACGCAACGCCTTGGAAATAAATGATTTTTCATTCTAAATTCTGCAAAAAATAAATCGGTTTAGTATTCCTGCTAGAACATTCGCTGTTGTCTAAAATAGAAAATATAGGTATACAGCGTAAGGAAAGTATATCGAATATCAAGACAACGGAGAAGTTCATCCTGAGTTCTCTAGCAGAAATTCTTAATAGATTTAATTATTGTTGAATGTAGAATACCACTATGCTTGGGCCAAAATAAGAAGTTTGACCAACCGAGCCTTAACATAATAAATGCTACCAAATAACTAAGAAATATTCATGCATATTCTAAATCTACAAAATATGTATTTTTTAAATTTACCACCAAATGTCCTCTATCAGATGAATCTCTATCGAGCTAATAATAATCTAAATTATCGTTTCCTTTACACTTAAAACCATTCACTCCATTTAAAGACCCTTATACAAATTGGTTAATAAGAAATTGAATTATCACTTTAATCACTAATCAGGTATTCAGTTCTATTCAGTTAAATTTTTCAATTAAAAAGTGAAAATAAACTCATGTTCTGTAAGAATACGAGAGAAAATTTTAAATTTAACCTTACTGATTTACCACGGGCTCTGGCGTTTCTTTATCGAACTACAACTTTTACCAGCAACACAGACTCGTTTCATGGAGCAGCCTCGTTTTGGGATCAAAAAGAAAGAACAACCTTTCACTCGCGTGATTTGTTTCATTCCTGAGAAATCATTTTATTTTGGCCTCCGCAACGGTGCAGTGACTTGAAGTAAAACAGTCTGGGGGTTGGTTTTCCAGTGTTGGCACATTGCACAGTGTTTGGGATTCCACTTTAAAATGTAGGTCCTTCCACGATTTTCTTACCTGGCCTTTAAGCAAATGTTGCCATTGTTTGTCAATCCTGTTTTCAACCTTCGCTTCATAGTAATATAATTTTACTAGTGGATGGTATTAACAAAATTGGGATTACCGGTATCCATTTAAAACACTCTAAATGAGACCTTAAATATGCTTTCAAAACCATGCCTTAGACAAAATATGACCTAAAGATAAAATATAGTAAACACATGTAGTGTTACATCACCAATAAAAGCAGAATAATCGTATTCGCAAAAGTTACAAACTTGTCTAAATTAACTAAAGCATCGAGAAACAGGCGATAATGAAATATGACGTCACAAAAATCCGGGCTCTAATAATAAATGTCAGGAGCAAATTGCACTGATGGCTTGCAACAATATTTTATCTCAATAATGCTTATATGTTCCCATAGAACTTATCTTATAAAAATAAGTCAATGTAAATGTGACATGCGAAACCAACAGCGATTTTTGATTCTATACACGAAAAAAAGTGAAATCGGCGTTCACAGTGATAGGATCAAATAGTGATCGAGTGCGCTGAAACTGTAGCTTTGTGTGTGAGATAGGATCAATCCCATTACTATAAGTCATATCCCGTTGATACGTGTTTCAGTGTTATTTCTGTGCATCTTGCGGGAATTTAAATTCGTGTCGTGAGGAAGCCGGCAATTGCCGGCCTCATTTAACTACCAACCATGATGGACGAACAGGAACGGTCTGCGGCTGCCGGACTTGTAGAATTGGCACAAGTCGGCCACACCAACCCCCACCTCGACACAGAAGATATATCCATGCTTGAATTAACAAAAGGCCCAGGTAAACGGACACATGAGGAAAGTGAGGAGCCTACAGTGCAAGAAAAAATTTCGCGGCCCACACAGGATCCACGCAGTCCCTTAGTTTACTGGTACTCTTCAGATATCCCTGGACCCTATGTCGTGTTATTAGAGGGATTGAATCGAAATATTGGCAAACTTTCTGCCGGCAGTCTTGGCAATAGGCTGAGAAAGGCCGATATTCCTGTCTATTTGATAGAACAAAGTGGAAAAAACCGAGTGCGTGTGACATTTAATTCCGCAGAACATGCCAACGCTTTTGTCAAAAATGCCCCCTTCCTCGACCTTCTTGAAGTCCGGGCAAAAATTCCACAAAGTTTAGTTCAACGAGAAGGTTTAGTTTATGGCATAGAGTTGGATGTAACAGAACAGGATGTCCTTGACGGAATAGCTTCACCCTTTCCAGTTATCAGTGCGAAACGTCTTAAGAAAAAACTTTGGAATGACGATGGAACAGCTAGATTAGTTGATACCAAATTAGTATGTCTCACCTTCCATGGAAAATTTCTTCCGGAAAAGGTGCTTATCAACAGTGAAGTCTTGGTAGTCAAACCCCGTGTCAGGGCAGTGTTGCAGTGTTCCGTTTGTATGAGATACTCGCACGGCAGGGCCCAATGCAGGTCAAAACCTATCTGCAGTAATTGCGGATCTGAAAGCCATGATACCCCTTGTAACAAGCCCCCCTTTTGTATTAACTGTAAGCAAGGTCATGGTGCCCTTGATCGCACCTGTGAAATTTGGCGCCAGGAATCACAAATCCAAAATAAAATGGCCATGGAAAATTTATCCTACCATGACGCAAGACAAAAAATCTTGGGAACATATTCGGCCCCTCCTTCCAGGGAAGCGATCCTAAACCCGATTTATAATAAACGGGACTTTCCACCCCTCAAACCTAGCAAACTCAATACGACTCCTAGTCAACTTGGGCCACTCAGTAGCGCTTGGGAAAATCCTTTCACAGCGTTGACAACAGAAGAACCTAGTCTTTTACACCCGGAAGCAGGCCCCAGTGTCACCCACACCTCAGTGGGTCTCGCCAAGCACAACAAATTTTCCAGACCCCGCCATCGGCCACACAGAAGTTTGATAACAAAGGTTAGGCGTCCGGGTGCTGAACACTTGGATTGTCGGCATGCCTCCAGTTCCAGTTCGGACACTGATAACGACATAACTGTGGTAGCACATCCCTCTCAATCGATAGGAAAGGATGAAATTTGTCCTTCCTTACCCGTAGGAAAACGGGCAATTCCCCCGGTATCTCCACGGCCGCGGAACCTTCAGCTTCCGCTAAAAAACGCTATGCCAGGAACAAGTCTCCAGTCTCAAGACGTCCATCGCAGTCATTCTGACTATCAGACATTATCTAGCGACCACCAATCTCTATATCACTCTCTCCTGGACCTTATCCCGCACCTTTGGAATTCGGCTATTAAACTTCACGACTTCACAGAACAAGAACAATTAATTCGCAAAATTCAAGATCTTACGACACATTTACTTTCTATTATATCAGGCCGTTAGAATGTCCCGGTATAGACCGCCTTCATGTGTTCTTTTTGTTCTCTCTCTCTCTCTCTTTCCTCCCCCCATGTTATTTCCTGTCATTTTTCAATGGAACGTCCGCAGTTTTTCGGCCAGAAAATGTGAATTACAGCGACTTATGGCGGATTATAAACCCCACATTCTTAGCCTACAAGAGGTGAAAGGCACACGATATGAGAACTACAGATTACCACATTTTCTTTCCTACGGTCCTCCTTTCCCCCCAACACAACGAGGTGTTGCTATCTACGTACATGAAAATATTCCACACTCTCTTCTTTCTCTCCCCCCCTCTCTCCCTTTGGTTCAATATTATAACGTAGAAATTGTTGCTGTCCGCATTCAATTCCATCATCACTTATTCACACTCATATCCCTTTATATTCCTCCCCACCACTTTTCGCAGACCATCCCGTTATCCACCCTCAATGAACTTCTTACTTTCCTCCCAGGACCCTATTTAATAACCGGTGATTTTAACAGCCATCACCAGCTGTGGGGCAATGTCCTAACAGATCGATTAGGTTACACCATTGAAAACTGGATCATTGAGAATGATTTTATTATCATGAATGACGGTACCCCCACCCACTATCCACACAATGGTTCCCGCCCGACCAGTATCGATCTCACATTAGTATCCCCTAACCTTTTCTCTCATATCAATTGGATCAATGATTTTGACTTACGAGGGAGTGATCACACTCCGATCTTTCTTTGTTTACCGAATAATTTCTCGAATACAGGCGTGACTGACATTCCTGTCCGTCGATGGACACGTAACTCTATTAACTGGACCACCTTCCGATCTTATTTTCTTAAATTATATTATACGGATACTATATCCTCCCAACGGACTATGGCATATACCAAATTCCTTCACATGATTACGTTAGCTCTTGATCGGAGCGGCACTCGCCAAAAATTTTTTACCATCGATCGATTTCCCAAGATTCATTGGTGGAACACTCAATGTGCCGCCATCAAAAACAGAAAAAAAGCACTCACAAAACTTTATGCCAAACACCCCACGCCCGAAACCTGGCTAGTACTACACAACATTCAGACTATCGCAAAAAATACATATACCAAAGCAAAACGACAGGCATGGAAACTCTTCTGTCAGTCCCTTGATGTGAATCTCCCAATCGGAGTCATTTGGCGCAAATTCAACTCTTTACGACACCCCCATGTTCCTCGTCCCCGACCGATTAATACTGCCTGGGAAGTTGAATTTATGGATCTCCTCACACCTCCTACAGTCACCTTACCTCCCCCCTTTATAGACCAGACAAACATTACATTCACAGCAGATTTCCCTGCTGTTACAATACCGGAACTTCAACATATTCTAGAGAACATTCCATCTACTGCCCCAGGATATGATGGTATCACTTATGACATCCTCAAACATTTACCAGAACAAGGACTTAATATTCTCACTGCGATTTTTAACTCTGTTTATCGTAGGGGTAAAATCCCGCGAGGTTGGACCCAACATGTTGTTATTCCGATATTAAAACCAAATAAACCAGCTATACATGCTACGTCTTACCGCCCTATTGTTCTCATACCAGTTATGGCTAAACTATTTGAAAGAACTTTACAACACCGAATATCTTGGAATTTAGAGAAACGCAATTTTTTTCCTCCCTCCCAAATGGGTTTTCGCACCGGGCTTGGCAGTCAAGATGCTATATGTACCCTTACAGTGGCACTTCAGAATAGCCAAATATTGCGACAATATTGCTTTAGTTTATTCATAGATATTGCTCATGCCTACGATTCGGTTCAAATTCCAATATTATACCAAATTCTTGATACTCTTCATATTCATCCGGTGGTAGCACAATTAATATGGCATTTATATCAAGAACGCATACTGGTTTTTTGGTTTCCCCATAATGTCACGGGACCACGATTAATCCGGAGTGGTGTCCCACAAGGCTCCCCACTCAGTCCAATTCTTTTTAATATATATACACAATACTTACATCAAACACTAAATTCTAATCATCATATCCTTCAATATGCTGACGATTTTTGTTTCTATAATAGTACATCAGATGCCACTCGAGGCATCTTAGACTTACGCAACTTTATCATTCAATTACGAGATCAATTATCGCTACGCGGTTTATCATTTTCCCCGGAGAAATCTCAGATCATTATTTTCAATCAGTATATGCTTACTCGTTATCCTAACAATTTAACTCATTTACATCAAATTCCGGTGGTTCAAACCTGTAAATACTTAGGGATTCATTTTGACCGTAAATTAACTTGGCAACCACATCTTACATATTTGCTCACAAGAGGGAAAAAATTGTTAAACATTTTGAAAGGGCTTGCCACTACCAAATGGGGGGGCCACCCCTCCATTATGTTATTGTTTTATAAGAATTGTTTTCGTTCACTTTTTGATTATTCGGCTCCCGTATTGGGCGGGATGTCTGATCGCTGGCTACAAAAAATGGATATTTTACAACGTCAGGCACTCCGCCTTTGCCTCGGCTTAATGGCCTCTAGTCCCAATGTTAGCGTTTATGGAGAGAGTACTGAACCGCCTCTCTCCTTCAGATACCAATACTCTACCATGAAATACATATTGAAAACATGGGAACGACACCCTCACCCCTTCAATACCGTATTCGCTATTCAACGACAACTGAACGAAACTTTAACCCTCGATCGCTTTCGCCCTCGGCTTTTCTTTTTGTCTTGTTATAATATTGATCGAGACGCCTACCATCTCAGCTTCACATTTACATCTCCTTTGATTTACACTTTACCGATACTTACCGCCCCTCTCCCTAATATTAATTATACCGATTTCGGTCGACACGAATACTACAAAGAATTATGGCCCGACTACACTTTTATTTACACAGACGGTTCCAAAGATGCCGACCGCGTTGGATGTGCCTTTTATGTCCCTCGATACAATGTTGTACGTCAATTTTCCTTATCGTCAGAAGCGTCTATTTACTCGGCAGAGTGCTATGCCATTTATCAGGCTTTGCTCCACGCTCGTGAAGCACACTACACGCAAACTTTAATTCTCACAGATGCCCTCAGTGTATTATTTACGATCGCTCGTTGTGGTAAGGCAGCTTATCGTTTGCAACTCTTTCCCACCTTAATTTTACAGGAGTACTTTCACCTCCACCACAACGACCAACGAGTACAGTTCACTTATGTCAAAGCGCATAGCAATCTTAATCCTTATCAAGACCTAGTGGATATTTATGCCAAAACAGCTGTGGACGTTCCTTCCCCCTCTCCTATCCGACTTGCCTATACTGATCTTTTACCTCGGGTCAAAAAAAAAATTCATTCCCAGTGGGAAAATTGGGCTCATGCCGCAGTGGCAAAAACCACTACTTATAAATGGTTCAACGATAAACTCCTTATTCGACCCTGGTTTCATCACCTAAAAATGCCTCGTGAAGTGATCACTTGTATCCTACGCCTTAGAACGGGACACGTGACCACAAACGATCATCTGGCAAGAATTCACCAAACTCCCTCTCCCAATTGTACCTGTGGAGAACATAAACAAACCCCCACCCATTTATTTTTTCAATGCCCGCTATGGAATACACAACGTCAGGCACTCTTTCACAGACTCCTTCGAAAAAAGGTTCCATTTCCTCTCTCCTTGCCCTCTTTACTTTCATCACCTTCCCCCTCTATTATGTGGATTCTCTATGGATTTGCTCGACAGTGTGAACTTCGGTTTTGATATCATCCCTCATCATTGCAGTGTTATAGTGACAGTGAAGTGAAGTGGAACAAAATATTGTGCTGTTTATACTAGTGCGCGAATTTCCAGCCCTCAATGTTTTCAGACCGTTGCCCAAGACTGCTACCATACAAGCGGTGAGGGGCATGAAGAAGAAGAAGAAGAAGAAGACATGCAAAACTAATAAGAGACAAGAATAGAATGAAAGAAGCGAAAAGGTAAGGAGGACATTTGTACAATAACAAAAACATACATTTTTCGGTCACTCAGAACTTAAGAACTCGCAGTATCATTATAAATTTGTGTATGAGATCATGAAATGAATAACAATCACTAGGCATGTTAGGTTTCGGAAGCTTATGACTTGAACACATTTTTATTTCAGAATTGCAAAAACGATTACTTAATGGAAAAATATTGTCCAGAATTTGAGATTTTTCAGTTTTGGAAAATTTCGAACATTTGCCACACGAAATTTAAAAAAAATCCTGTACCGTCCAGTCCCTACCAAAAACATTCGATCCTGCACATCCTTAATAATCACACAAGAGAAGCAAATATTCCCGATTCAAGATTGCACATAAAATTGCTCATCATTAGTAGATATGAGAATGTCCTCCGTTGTTCGTGTATCAATACTTTGAATTTATTGTGAAAATATGGATTCGTACAGTAACAGAAATGCCACACATTGTCATAAAAGTAATAATAGCATATCTAGTAGGCTACCTTTACTTCCTCTGAATCACAATGTCGCTTATTGTTTTAACTGTTTTAACTTTGCTGTCTAGCTTGATTAGTGCTATACAAAATCACAAAAGTTATTTTCTACGGATCTTGAAAAATAATTGGAAAGGTTTGATGTTCAAATCCTCTTCTTTAATGTAAAATTCAAAGATCACATAAGATAAATTCCTTACAAACAGCTGTACTTATTGTTATAATTACATGAAACATTTACCTGAAACATACACTTTATTAGAATGGAAAGAATTTAAAACCATAGGATATCGTCTAAATCATCAAGCACAATTCCATAGGTAAGATTAAACTGAGTTAATATTATTATTATAAGCGAGCTAATGTTGAAAGAGAATATCGAATCAAACGCAACGTTTATATTTTACAAAATTTAGAAACTGCGTAAATAACATTTAAGCTCGTTTCGCATGGAGGTAGAATTCTTATTAGAAGACCTTTTAGCCTCAGCGATTAGAAAGGCGATCTAGTAAAATCTAGTAAGAAGTCTATCTGTCTATTTGTTCAGCGTTAGTTTTTATACGGAAAGTTGTAGTAAGAATTTAAAAGTACAAAAGAACGCATTTGTATTTTTCAGAAAAGTGTCTGAAGATCCTTTGGAAAGTGGAAAGACGCCACCAAACCCACATTGCCTGATGACAGCCAAATTCAAGACAAACTGAACACCAAGGCCTTCACGTCTTCTGAGAAGCATGGGCAGAGGACGGTGATCACGATGATCCAGGCAACAGCATCTACCAAGAGGAGGACTCTAAAACAGCAGGTGAGAATTTTACATCCTGTATATAATTAATTTCGCTTATTATTCCAAACAAAAAAAGGTATCTATGTGCCTCTGGTCAATAGTTTGGGGTGCAAAGGGACTCTGTCCACAAAGCAAATGTGGATCAAGCAAGAATTAAAAGTTCATATCATATGGGCTCGGGAACTCCGGCTCATCCGAACGAATGTAGGATGAAGCCTGCACCGATTTAAAGCAAATATCAAATTACTTAGCGGGTCTCTATTTGTAGGGGTTCATTACTGCATGGTTATCAGTTTTAGAATGAACAAATTTAAGGCAACAAAACCTTTCAAACTTGAAGAAAGCTTTAGACAAGATTGTTCCATTTTTCTGTCGTTCGAAGTCAGTAAAATCTCACAAGTGTGTTGAGAAGCAAATGAAAAGACTCTTTAGGAGGGCACTTTTGACCGGTTCCATATTTTTATTATTACACAACTTGTAGATTGACCCATGCCAGGAAAGTTCATACTGATTGCTTCATTCTTGACAATCTTAATAACAAGGTTATAACTTGTCTTTAGTTGATAATGAATGTATATCTCAGCATTGTGTTTATTCGTGTTTATCTTGTACCTTTCAGAGGCAACTCGCTTATCCAGGGACGACAAAATCAAAATGCTGCAAAGTAGAAGCGGAACAATCACAACTAACTGGTAAGTACCATTGGCTCCATATTCTGTACTTGCTGTTGACATAAATATATATTTACAAATTTCTCACAATGTTATTCTTGAAACTAGAGCCATTCTGTTCACTTTAAATCGAGGATTACAACTCGTACATTTTCGCAATAGCTTTCAGCCAGTCCTAAAACCCTATCGTCAATGTCAAAGTTAATTTTTGGCTGATTTTGCAGCAAAAGTAACGAAATTTCAACTCCCGAGTACCAAGTTTTCAATTGCTTCGAGAACATCAAGACAACTAATGTCATGTGATGAAAGTCAGCGGAAGAATTATTTCTCTTTTGCAATTTTTTTTAAAGTTGTACTTAATGTTATTTTGTTCACAGAGGTAATAGTTTAATTGTATGATAATTTAAAATGGACGGTTTTCATATTACCGAAAGCAAAATCATACGTCTCATGAATTATTTAACACTTTTTCTACATTATGTAATCAACTTTATTATTTATGCGTGCAGTGGCGTGCCCATGGGGATAGAAGTTATAATCCCCCTTTTGATAAAATTTTCCAAAAATAAATTAATTGAACACATGTCTTCCTTAAGAACTCTGCGTGTGCCACTGATTGATTTTGTGGAATGCTTTCTTTACTTGATATGTGAGCATATGTTCATCCCATATGATTGCAAAGGAACAGGACTTTTAATTTATACTGTGATTTGATTTATTTTGCCTCGCTTTTCTGAAACATTTTTGCTAATCGCGAAGATGATGATGAATGATGATGTGAGGAAATTGATGAAGAGAAACTCACGAAGAACAACCATGCTCAGGCCGAGATCAGAACCCAGGATGCCTGGCGTCGTAGAGCACTATGCTAACCACTCCAGCATGGAGGTAGGCAGGAGTTTTCGCGTAAATGTTACGAGATGAATGCGACAATATGATTGGGGAACTTCTTTCTGCTTAAAAATTGGGTGAAATGGTTCAAATACAGTTTACATAGAAAAGAAAAATCATCACAATGAATCCTGTAAACAACAAATTGAATAATTGGTTTCAGGCTAAATGTGGAATAAGCAACAATGACGCAAACTGATTGAACAGGTACACCTAGAAATGCATAACACTTATGAAATATAACCCAAAACCACACACTACACCAATCTGGGATTGGGGGTTAGGCGGTCAGCCTGTGCGTCAGGAACTCAAATGCATTTGCCATCGAGGTGTCTATTCCCGCAAATAGTAGCAAATAATTTACAAAAGTTGTTCTACATGTGTAAAATTAAGGTGTGGGTGGATGTCTCCTACACCGCGTTTGGAATAAGCTGTCATCATTTCTGAGCTCCCCATAGCAATAAACCGCGCAGTGTTGTCGCTACCTACTGTCAACTGCCCTCTGGTGGGAGAAGCCAGGCCGCCAATAAGCTACAAGAGAATGCACAAATGTTTGTGCAGCACACTAAACACCACCACGATAACTGTGCTAAATGAACTTCTTGAATGACATAAAAAAGCTAGTAATACAGGAGGAAGTGGCAACACCGCGTGTTCCTCATTCGCCCTTCGCAGACGGCATGTCCCTAGTTTGTGATTGGCACAGAAACTGTCGAGTAATCGCTAGCGCGGGAATGGTGACAAGTTTCAAGAAGCATGGTACAGTTTCCGCTCAGTGGGGTGCTCAAGGGGGAGTGGTGCTGGGGATCATACCCCCCCCCCTTTCTTTGGCCCAGTATTTCTAAGAAAAAATCGTGAAAGAGATGAAAACATGGCAAAATGAGGGCAGACTACTAAAGAAAAGTAGACGAACCCCACCCCCTCCTTTCGAAAATCCACGCCACTGCTTTCCCCTTTTCTTCTAACTCGCTGTCCCTTTTGACTCTCTTTGACGTGAGTCTTTTGACAGTCACGCCTCCAGTTGGTTTCAAGGTGCAACACCGAGCCATCTCCGTCGTCGATTTGGTGTCTACGCCGTTTGCACTACGTTGTGGTGCGGTGTACAGTATGGTTACGTGATGCGTGCTAACCAATCAAATGAACGGATGAAGCAGCATGCAGGAGGCATTTGTTCAAATTTCTGAACTTCAACACCGCTTATCTTGTGTACAGCGTCTGCTTGGTTGAACACAATTTCCTTGCAGCAGCCTGACACCGGGATACAACTGAACTGCACCTGGTGTCAAAACGTTCAGCAACAGGAACAGGAGGAACCGTGTATTCTCCATTGTCAGTTCCAAAAAAAAATGTATCGATGTGGTTTTGAAATTAAAATTCCAATTTGGGAGGTACCCTCTGTTTGAAAACTTCAGTAGTACAAAACCGATGCAAAGGAAATTTCCATTACACATTTTTTTCCGCTTTCAAGAACCGTAGCGATATAAACATTAAATATTACAATGATCGTTTTTGTGAGGAAAATGTCTATCCTATACTGACAGGTTGTTCTTCTGAATAAATTCTTAGTTAAGTGTATTGTTTGTCATTATTTTCTAGATCACCGGTAAGTAACACTAAAACAAATACTTTCTCTTACAGGTTCCAGTAAATTAATAATTTGTCAAAAAAAAAGGCAGATCTTTGCCTTAACCCTCCCCTCGAAAAAGAAGGCCATCTTGGGCCAGTGGAAAAACTGGGGGTCCATTTTTAAGAGTTCCTTCAACTTCAGGGGGAAAGGGGTGGGGACAGAGGGGGAGAACCAGCACTGCGGAGGGGTGAATGGGCCGTGGGGGATGTAACCCAGGCCGGAGGGACGTAGGCACCAGCGGGTTGCTGAAAAGCAGTCGTTGGTGAAAACTCCATACTTCCACCCTTTGACGAGCCCTGTCTGAATGGGCTCCTCGGGGATCCTGGTCTCGGTATCGGGGTGGTGTGATGGCGTAGGGGGCGTGGGTGAATGCTCGCCTCTGTCGGTGTTCGTGAGAGGCGAGGGAGGCCGTCCCTTTTCCCTCCTTAGTTGTGTAGGGGAAGGGTTGTAGGGGATGTAGTGGTTGCATGGAAACTCTCACGACTCGCTCCTCTACACTCCACACCGCTCGGTCTTCTGTCACCTGGAAGCAGTTCGATCTCTTTTCCATTTTTTCTAGAATTTCTCCAGTGACTCATGGTGCCACATTCAGAACAGCTATCGAAAAGTTTGGAACATTCTCAAATCACATTCTATTTGGACTATTTTATATCGTTTTTGTACGTCTCTGTGTGCATCACGACATTGGGGATGAATAATAGAACAGACCCCTGGCTACACAGTGCGTTTCACTAAACATTTCAAACTGTGAGCCTTAAGGTCAGTTTAGGGCGTTTAACTATGGCATCGGTATCGGTATCGGAAAGTATCCGTTGGACTCTATTCACCCATACCAGCCGATAAGGTTCCGTCGTTACGATCGTTCGCGGGGAGAAATTCAAAGTTTTCATTCTTTTTGTACAAATATTATGTGGAAAATACTGTATGTTGTGCATACATAACAGAATAGGATTCTGATATAATTCTAAAGCCGCTTTAAAGTAAAACTCTGGTAAATTAGTGCTTATAATTGGAGTGTTTTACAATTTTCAAGCATCGGTATAAGTATCGGTATGGGGTACGGGTATCCGTTGCTTTAATGACACACAGAACTTCTCTCAGTTCTACCGTGCGTCCATTTCGATCTGCAGCCGAGAGATCGGGAGAAGCGTGGCGGGCGGCGCTGACGGAGGTGCCGACATTTGCGGCCTGTAATGCCCGCATATTTTTATGGACATATGCAGACATTTATATAAATATTGCAAAACTAGCACTAACCTGTGTTATAAGAGTTGTTCAAAGTGATGTCCACCTACATTCACACATTCCTGACATAGTTTGATGAAATTTTGATTCACACGCAAAAGTTCTTCTTCCGTAATTCTTCCTAGTTCTGCCCTTATATTGTCTTTTAGTTCGTCGATGCTATGAGGGTTATTTCGGTAGATTCTATTTTTCAAGGTTCCCCACAAATAATAGTCACATACGGTAAGATCTGGCGAACGTGAAGGCCATATACCTATTGAAATTATTCTGTCATCAAACACCTCCCTTATAGCGTCCAAAGAATCAGCGGCGGTATGGGCTGTGGCCGAATCTTGTTGAAAATACCCATATTGTCTCTCATTATCTGATAACAACTGAAAAAACGGCGCGAGTATTTGTGTGCGGTACCTCTCTGAATTTATTGTGTCTTCAAAAAATATAGGCCCTATTATTCTTTTGGCACTTACAGCACACCACACACCAATTTTTGCATCGTGTAACGGAACTTCGTGTATTATTCGAGGATTTTCAGTGCTCCAGTATCTATTGTTCTGTGAACAAACATGACCACGCAAGTGAAACCATGCCTCATCCGAAAAAATTATTAACTGTGGATCAACAATACCATCTACAATATTCTGCAAAACCCAATTACAGAAATTTACTCTACTTACGTTGTCAGGGGGCCGTAATTCTTGCACTATACAAACTCTGTACGGTTTTAATTTTAGTAGCTTAGTGACTGTATGTGCTGATGATTTTGACACGCCCATCTCCTGTGAAACATGGCGTAGAGGTTTGTTTGGAGAACTTTCTAACGCTGCACCAATTTCATCGAGTTTTGCTTCGGTTAGAATCCGTCGTTTTTGCTTAGGTGTTTTAAAATTTAACGATCCAGTTTCTCGTAATTTAAGGACAAGACGTCTAACCGTATCTCTATGTGGAGGTGAAACGCCTGGGAATTTCTGTACAAATTGCCTACACACGTCTCGACACGAGTCTGTTTTCACGTAAGTGTCATACATAAAAATTCTTTGTTCTAACGTGAACCTTGCGGCTGGCATTCCAATCGTCTGACTGACACAACACATACATACACACTGCAATAACACAAAGAAGTAACGGCAAGTAACCAAGAATAACACTCTTACGCACAGTACGAAATTAACACGCTCTTGGTTTACATCTGCCTGCCACTATATTCACAGCTCTGTAGTCGCGAAGGAACAAAAAACTTGAGCTAGGAGATTTCGGATTGCAAGGAAGCTCACGAACACCATTAGCTTTTAACGGTTCGTCTGCGCGTAATCTTGATACAGTGTTGCACATTCGAAACCTCCAAACGATCCCCATCGACACAAAACTCTTTGAAGGATATAAACTTAAGCAGGACGTTACTGGTCAAAACTATGATTAAAATGTTTTACAGAGTATTATCTGTGGCTCTTAACATCATTTCTAAAGCGTATTTATTTGTGTATATAAGGGTGGAACTTGGAAGAATTACAGAAGAACTTTTGCGTGTTATAACACAGGTTAGTGCTCGTTTTGCAAGATGTCCACAAAAATAAGCGGGCATTACAGGCCTCAAATGTCGGCATCTCCGTCAGCGCCGCCCGCCACGTTTCTCCCGATCTCTCGGCTGCAGATCGAAATGGACGCACTGTAGTATTCACTACTGTTTATTTCGGATCAGCAGCACCAATAACATAACTTTATAATATTCTCAGATGAGTTCAGAAAACATATTTATTGTTACAGAAAAACATGAATTCTATGAACACATATTCATGTTGCAGAGAGAAACTTCTAACAGTTTGAATATTCCGTTGAAATACTTCTGTTAGCTAGAAACATTGTAATGCAGCCACCAATCTTACACATTGAAAACAAACTAACATTTTCTGTCATTTTTATGTACATTTCTTGAACACTATGATAGTTCAATACTCCTAATGTTCATCTCTAAGTTTTGATTTTGCAAACTTCACAAAAAAAGTGTTAATATTCTAAACATTCCTTACCCATAAGTGTGTTGAACAAAGTTTCTGCAATCATTTTCATCTATCGCTAAGTTCCATCTATGTAAATCTACACACATTGTGTTCAAATACACCTATAAAGAACTTTTGCAATACCACAGATATTTTGGGCCAGATGACACTGCTGGATTGGTGCATTTACCTTTACACCAGTGGCATACACTGCGTTCAAAACCTGGGATAATCTCTGCATGCCATAATGTTCAAATGGACAGTAATTTGCTTGTTCATTTTTTTTAATTTGAAGTGATGGGACATTGTGATTATATATACACATCTCCCAAGTAATTACGAAATAGTATCATTAAAAAAATAACAGTAACGAAAGGATTTCAAGTACTTTATGATTATTTATAACAACTAGTTCTCTATATTGTGGAATATTTTATGTAGGCCTACATGCGAGCATAAAATATAACATAGGAATACATTTCTTACCTTGAATACTTCATTTCAACAGGAACTCCATTTTTCTATCCTTTTGCGCAAATTTCAGGGTCACGTATGCACAACAAGTTCTGTCTCGCCAATCTTTTTATCTCCAGAACAATCCTTATCCTGGTAACAACGAAATTACTCCACCGGACTTGTCCAGATGCGGTTCTGAAATGATTTAATTTTCTTAAGAGCAGAGAAACTTGCCTCAATCGTCGAAATTGTAGATGGAAATGTTAATACTAATTCTTCAATAACCTTACGAGTAAATAGTGTCATTGTCAATAATAGTTCGTTAATCATGTAAACCATTTTTAGTTCACTGCTCACAATACAGGACATAGTATAATTCACAGAAATATAGTTCTTTCACTCACAACACTACACGCACGACCTTGCTACATGTATATAAATATTCCAGACACTGAACGCCGCCCGAGACCCGATGAGATTTCGACCCCTGTTCTTTCTGCTTTTTGTTATTTTTGAACTGCATTCATAAACCTTCTCGTCCTAGCTACGGATCCAAAAATTTCTCATCACCGTTATCACGCACCTATCCGAGTTGTTTAAAGAGGACAATACACTCTTTTCTAGTGTTCTACGAGTGTTCCTTGGAACAGTGATGTTCTTGTCCCAGAGGGAAATTTTTACGTCATATGCCATCCCCCCCTTTTTTTGCTGTAAATTTTCGTCTCCAAAATTGCCCGTTTCTGGGAAAATTCTATGCTCGGTTGGCAACACCGTACAATGGGTGTGAGAAGACTGACTGCGTTCAACGCACGTCCCTCGTGCAAACTCCTATGAAATATTCTTGCCAACTCATAGAAAATCAGGTTGCCAACTTCCAAAGCTGAATCATCTGAAGGATTTTATTTAGATTTTCTAATCTTCTCTTCTGGGTTTTAGTCCCTGGGCCTCGGACTTCCCAGCAAATCGCTACGATGAAGATGAATGGTGAATATATTATGATTAAACGATGATACAAACGCAACATCTATTTCTTAACCAAGATTCGAACCTAGATCGTAGGCATCTAGCAGTTCTTGGCTATTGAACGTGTCCCACCATGAGTCACTGGACCCCACACACTATTTCATATATGTGTGTGTTACCATTACCCCCCCCCCCCTCCGTATCCAGTAGGGTAATTTTATTTGTTATCTACCAGTAGAACTTTAGGAATTCTCGAACTTTTTGTATTGGCGGTTTTACCCAGCTCGTCTATATGAACATCTTACATTAATAATATTTTGTTCATTCTTCATTTTATTTGGGTTCTTATATCTGCTTCTGCCCTCTTGCATTCTGGTGCTTACTGTCACTTCTTCCCTACTTTCATCTTTGTGTTTGCCTTTGGCTAATTTCCGTCACTCTTTACTCCATGAGATTAGTCACGCCGACGAGGATAAAAAAGAATTGATGAAATTCCGTAAGCTCTGGTGATTTTGTGATACTTTTATTATTACTTTTTGTTTACCACAAGAAAGTATCAAACTGCAGCTTCTCGGTAAGAAACTACAATAGGAATTTCAAACTTGAACTTTTGAATGCTGATAATTATTTTGCAAGACATTTAGTGAGAATTAAAATAATGAAACAATGGTTGTTAGAATATCAACCCATGGATTCGGGTGACTTTGTGGCAGTGCAATTTGCAATGTATAGCTAAATAAGATACAGCCACAGATACGATTCTTTCTTGTGGTTAGCTACTCATGATATGTTGCTGTACTTCACAAGCTGTAATATATTGGAACATTTTGACAAGGAAGAAGATAACAATACCCACTGGGCCGCTGCAAGTGCTGGTATATGCCCATGTTATGCTCACGCAAAACCTTTATTCAGTCCAACAATTAATTGATTGATTGTCGCCGTTCTGCCAATTTTGTCTAATCGCGACGGTAAGGATGAGTGATGATATGATGAAATTTATGAAGAGACACTTACAAACACCAAAGCTCAGGCCAGGAATCGAACTCGGGACCCTCGGCGTCGTATCACGCTGTGCTAACCACTCGACCACGGAGGTCGGTAAATCCTGCCATTCATTTGAGATTTCAGAAACCATAAATATATTTCGACGTCCAATTTTCATAGGGTGATCTATTTTAGACAATATTTCATCCCTTGAATAAAGATGTTAGCCTTCTGCGGAAACTTCCAGTGTTGACAGTTCTTTCCATTGCAATTACAACAAAGCCGCACTTTTGCACTTCCTTGATACGCTGAGGGGAAAAGTTGTCCCTCGCAGTACTTTTCTTCCACAACGCGAGGTTTATATCTCATTTCAGTTAGGGCATCATTTAATCTTCACAATAATTTATGTATACGTATACGGGATTCTATGCGCCTATTGTACGTGTGTGACATTCTTCAGCCTCTGCAAGAACAGAAACTGACTTTAGAAACTGAAGTAGATTTATCGGAGCGCCCTTCGTGTTGGACAGAATCTTCATCAAAGTACGAAATTTGTCAACATGACCTGTACTATCCACACACCATGTCCCACAAACTTCACATCAGCAGCGTATGATTCGCTACTGTTCCGGTATTTACAAAACTCACAGTACCTTCCCCATTCTTGATTCAGAGGGCGTACACGAACAAAGATTTCCAGACAATGTTCGCAAGGTCACAGTGCAGACAACGAAAAGCAACTGTCTGCTGTTTTCGGCAAAGCATCTGGAAGAACAGATTGCTGCACAAGTCAGGCACGCAAAAGACTCACTCATTCGGCAACAGAACAGAAGTCATTAGAGTGGGATACCAGAATCCGAATAACGCATCCTCTGTCACAAAGTCACCCTAGTTTACGGTAGAAGAAACGTCCATGCCTTATCCTTTATACCTCTCTAGAATAATCACGAAGACGATAATGGTGAATTGATGAAATGTCAGTGTTTTATCTAGAATTGGAACCTAGGACCACAGCTAGGTGGCATGCTACGCTAACCACTCTGCCACGGAGGGTAGGGTCACCTTCTTTTTAAAACCCCTGAAAAGGAGATCGGACAGCCTCTATTTTCCTTCCTTGCCTCTTTCTCTGAACTTAGGGTCTTTATCTAGATGACAGTCTCTGTGCATTGTTCCATATCCTACGTTTATTGTTCTACTGAAGCCATGTTTAATTGTGGCGTGATCTTTCTTCTCCATCCTCAGTTCAAATATTCAATATTTGGACTCTTTGTTATATATTTGTCAGATACCTTAACTTTCTTCCTCTAAAATACCTTATGTTATTTTATGGTTCTAGTCAAATACTATTAGTACTTAGCCCTAAGAAACATGACGAATTAGTATACATAGGGTTTAGGCACCTTACAGGGAACCGCCCTGATGTAACAAGAATCACCTACTATTTCTTTCATTATAGCTAATGTGTAAATAATAAAAACATGAATTATGGAATGTAGCACAGAAAAAGAAGATAGACATGGTGTATGAACCACATGGTAAAATGTACTAAATGTACTAAAATGCTTCATGGATCAACATGACATTTAAAAAAATAAAAGATAGAATGTAAGCCTCACATAAGTTAGGAATATAGGAGCAAAGACAATGGTGTATGCCATACCAAAAATACATAGATATCTTGGAGGATAGGCCACAGTGGATAGATAATTATTACAACAATGGAACGTTAAACAGAGGATATATCAACATTCAGCACGACAACTTTATAGAAAATTAGAATAGGATTTATATATAATTATTACTATATAATGAAATCAAACAAAGGAGATATCAAGATTAAGCACGACAACCTAAAAGAAAATTAGGATAGGGTTTATATAATTATTACTATATAATGAAATCAAACAAAGGAGATATCAAGATTAAGCACGACAACCTGAAAGAAAATTAGAATAGGATTTATATAAAATTATTACTATATCATAAAATCAAACAAAGGAGATATCAAGATTAAGCACGACAACCTGAAAGAAAATTAGAATAGGATTTATATATAATTATTACTATATAATGAAATCAAACAAAGGAGATATCAAGATTAAGCACGACAACCTAAAAGAAAATTAGGATAGGGTTTATATAATTATTACTATATAATCAAATCAAACAAAGGAGATATCAAGATTAAGCACGACAACCTGAAAGAATATTGGATAGGATTTATATATAATTATTATTAAGATTTAGCAGGAGAAACACATAGCTAATGTTAGGTTTATAATATACTTTTACAACTACGAAAGAAAATAGTTTCAGATTGGAGCAGAAAGAGTTTTCTTGTCGCACATGTACAAGAATATTTAGATTAAGTTTATATTAATTTACATAAGTTATAAATTATGTTAGGACTGAAATCAATCAAGAAGTTTGTGATGTATCATCCATTCTATCGGCATTTACGTCATCATCATTATTATCAGTTTATCAATTTCTCCTTTCTCGATTTGCCACTTTTCGGTGTCATCGTATGGCTCTGGGATGGACGCCTGAACGGTCTCCGCTTTTATGTTAACCTTGACAAGTGAAACAGAAGTGGAGCCAAAAGATATAAATATAATGTTATGAAAATACAGTGTTACAGCACAGAGCATTAGCATATCCTTGTAGAATAAATAAGGTTACCAGATCACTCAAAGGGAAACGTAGGGCATGCTGTCCCAAATTGAATGACTTTGTCATAATGTAGGACACATATCATTTGTATTAAATAATACATATTACTAAAGCATGTTAGCAAATAATATAAAATTGACACATTTTAAACTTTAAGAAATATGATTTTGTAGCTATTTATTAAATACAAAATTCCCAAACTTGTAATTAATACCAAACAATACACTTCTGTGTTTTAAGACGTACTCCTCAGAAGAGCCATTTTTTTTTCTTTCAACATTTCAAGTTTAGTCAAAATATGCGAACTTTGAACAGTCAACTTTTATCTTTTGTCAAAATGTTTTTGCAATTATACTGTATCATTATCAAATCTTTTACAAACTCTACGAGAAATGTAATTCTCTCATCAATCCATTGTACTGATATTAGTGAAAATAATCTATCGACATTTGCATTATGACCTGGATTGTCAAACAAATATTCAGCAATTAGCATAACTTGAAATAATATGAAACATACACCATTGACATAAATTGAAATGATTCAAGAAGTTTCATTTGGGGTGATTTTTACTTCCATAACTTTTTTCTGTATATTTCCTGCTTTACAATGAAAACATTGGAACGGAATGAGAAATACCTTCAAAGCTCTGTGATTGATTCCATCAGTACAAACCTCAAAATTAGGACATTTAAGTTTTTTATTCAAAATCTTGTTGGATGCCGGTCATAAAGCTAAAATATAGGACATGAACGGGAAAAATAAGTAACTCTAAGAATATGTAAAGTATAATCTTTGTGTTATTTAACTAAATTGGAATGTCTTAAATATCTTCCATTTCATGTTACAACAAAGTACAAAATAATTATATATTCTGTGCAAATATTAACTTTCTGTAAAAAGGGTAATCTTGATTTAAAACATTGCGTATAATCAGAACTATTAAATTCTAGCTTCTCACTCGTAAAAGAACCAGAAATGTGTTAAATAAGCTGATATGCTTGATACCGTGCTCTGCCATTAATTTAGTCGACATAATGCTAACGTCAATCCAAAGTCTGCTTAGGGATTCCCCTCCTGCAGGCGTCCATGGCCTCAGCTTTGATCCTCTTCAGAACCTCATCTTGGTTAAAGATAAGCACCGATAACAAGAAGCGAGGCAAGTGGGAATGGCAAAGAGGCTGGGCCTAAAGATGATCTTACAATAAAACAATCGCCACACACCAGAGAGTTTCTGTGCTACCGCTATTTCTGAGGTAGCATATGGGTATTTATTCATGTTTAGTGAGTAAGGGTGGTCTCCGGTCGTTCGAGCGACTAGAGACCCCATAGTTTGTAAGGGTGACATCCGGCTGCTGTATGGCGGCTGGTGTCTCCGTAGTGACTTAGTGGTGGTCTCCGGCCGTTCGAGCGGCTGGAGACCGAATAGTTAGTAAGGGTGACATCCGGCTGCTGTATGGCGGCTGGATTCACCATAAGGTAGTTCACCCTCCAATTCCCTCTTAGTTCTTAGTTACTAAGTTATAGCTTTCTTTTTTCTTTGTGTGTGTGTGTGTGTGTTTGTATGTGTGTGAGTGTGTGTGTGCATGTAAGCGTGCGTGGGCCTCTCTCGTCCCTTTCGGCACTCACTACGGATGGTTGATCCCTAGATCTTCTTCTGCTGCACCATCACTACGGCGTCCGGGAACGCTGGGGGGCTCATTCCCACGGGGAGGGGGGATTCGGTGGGAAGGAGGGCGGAAGGCATGGAGGTACCCCACGTCCCATCCGACCTGGGCTCCCCCATTGTCCACGATCTCCTCGGCAGTGTTGGTTTTCCCCTAGAGGGAAAATGGGGTGTCAAGGGGGTTCCAGGGTGTCCTCAAAGGGGCCCTAAGGAGCCCTGAAATGGTTAAAGAGGGCCTTAAGAGGCAAGTTGGGCCTTAAAGGGTTCATGATGCTCTCAGGGCCCAGGGAGGGAGGTGGGCCACTGGTGAGTGAAAAACTCACCAAAGCATCTAAAGTTGAAGGACGTATCAGATAGTGGAACTCCAGTTCGAGTCAGCACGGTAAAGGAAAGAAATGGGAAAGGCAAGGATCTGCGACAAATTATTTTGAAGTCCAGTTCAAGGCAGCATGTACAAGTAAGTGTTGATATTTTGTGTAGCAGAGTATAAAGTGCGTATAACTTGAAAAGGGTACAACATTTAGAAGACATTTCATTAAAATTACAAACGTACCAGCACACACAGAAACAAACACGCACACACATGCGCGCGCGTAAAAAAAGAGAGACAGAGAAATGCTACTATATATATAGCATAAAACAATAAGTGCTTAAATGTTAATTTTCTAAATTTTCCTCACGTAGTTTCTTATAACTATTGATGGATCATACGTCCTACACCGATTTCTCAAAATGTGGTGATATTTTCTCTCTTGACAAAATTTAATTAGTGGAAGAAATTTCTTTGCGCAATGGTTACGATAAGAAACGAAAAATAAACTGTCAAATAATACTATGATTTATATGTAGGTTGGGCAAATAAGTTTAATGGTTGTCTACATGTAACAATGAAGAATCAGTAACAATGAATGAGTAGCGCGAAAGTTTAATTTAGAAAAACATTAACATTATCATTGAGAAAACTTTTTAAAAATACATTCTAAATACGTTTCCGTGCTCTAGGAACTTTTGATATCACCTTAAAACACTAAGTGTTAACGAGGAGATAAGAATTTCTAAAAAGAAAAAAAAAATCTGGAGGAGACCACCCTATACCAGACTCTACAGACACGCCCGCACACATATGTTTCAGTCACATTGTAGAGAAACGTTGCATGGTTGTTCAGTTTAACATGCGCACAAGAGATGAATCCCTGAAAAATCGACTCATCGAATGCTGTCTCTTTGCTACAGTGAGATGCATATATATTCTCAAGTTTAAAACTGGGTACGAGGCAAGTGGTATATGGTTCTGTGTAAAGAGAGCATAACGTGATGCCACTTGTGTCGTCCTTAGCCCGAAATGTTCGGAATACAATAGCTACTGACTACACAAGGTTACGACTGTACATAATTTTCGCCATCGACCACTAGAACAGCGTTACTAACGTTCAAATTTTTATGACATCACATTTCTAGCTTGTCCTGCTTCCCCATGTCTAAGTGACCTTTTTTGGTCCTTTATATTAAATGCATTAGTTTTTAAAACCATATTTTAGCTTCAGGTCATATTTTGTCCAAAATGTGGCATAAGAAGCATAAGCATAAAAATCATTTTAAACCATTCAACAGATATAATGCTTGTACAGGCTTCAAATTGAAAATAAATGTAATCTTCGAGCACAACCTATAAAATGAAGTCTAAAGTTAAGATATGACTTTTTGACATGTAATTATGTTTTTATAAATAACATATTTCCAGTTTCTCTTTTTCCACCCCAGTGGATAATATTTATATAAGGTCAACAAAGTATTTGTTGGACATTCTCCTCCAAAAGAAAATAACGACTTTGGGAAATGCTTAATAACATTAATAGCTACCTTGTTATTATTTGTTAGCAGTATTGTTAGTTTATATTTTGAGATATTTGATTATATTTGGTACGTTTTAGGGTATATTATTACATCATAAAGGTTTTAGGTCATAATTATTCGAAGTCGAACCCTAGTGAACGTACTTCTTTCTGCTTGCATTCCTTACTATTTTTTTTAAATTTATTTATTTCTTTCTTTCAGGGTCAAGATAAAACCTCTGCAGGTGGAGACAACAGCAGTGTACTACAGTCCAAGGGAACAATTGAAGCCTCGATAGATGCTGATGTATGCAGTCACAATAAACATTCTAAATCTAAAAACTTACAGCGTGTATCATTAATCCTCAATGTTTAACTTCTAGGATAAGGAGTATGTACATATATAGATAGAATTTGCTTCGATTGAGGTGTGTTGATACTGACGCAAGTATGTCGTATTTTATCATATAAAATAAGCAATTTAATATCTTATGATCATTATTACTTCGAATCAGATACAATAATAAAGAATAACAGAATCTTGCTGTTGCACAATTGATAAAATATCATAAAAGTTCTATAATAGAACATCATTTAGAAAGGTGGCACAACTCAAACTGCAGCTATTTTCAGTTAATGCTATAGTGAGATACACACCTTTTGGTGTGTTTGTACTTCGTTTAGTCCGCTTTTGTATAATTAAGACCAAGATGATAATCATGATCAGATGAAACCAATAAAGGGACATTTTCGAAGAATACCCATGCCCAGGCAGGACTCGAACCCAGGAACTTCAGTGGTGAGATCGATAGTTGTCCACTTCAACGCACCTGGCCACCGAATCGGCTACAACTTTTGATTCAATCATGTGGAAAAGTGACATATATCTGTGCAGATTGAATCGTTACTAGAAAGAAGTATGTCAGTTCAATGTATCAGTTCGCCCCTTTATATAGTACTTTTAAGCATCTTCCTTACTACTATCATCCCCTTCATTTTTGTGTGAATATCTGCGAACGAGCATTTTATTTTCCTTGTACACCATATGCCACTATGAATCATAATAATTTATTTCCTGTATAGAATTATTGAAGTGAGTCAATACGTTATTATGTCCTGAAGGAATTGAAGCATCATCTGTATGCAAAATAAACGCCAGCGTAACATTAGATGTAATTCATTAGATCATTCATTAGATTCATAACTTCTAAACGTGATACAAGATACAATATCCTATATTACAGTCTGTAAATGTTACTAAATAGAAGCCAAGGTGACCCTAACATTGTCTCCGAGGTAGCTAGCTATTCTGTATTTCTTTCTCTAGTTTTTTCTTAATAATATTATATGCTTTTCTATCGGAATGAGCATCACCGCTATGCCAGGGGCGTGATCAAATGGGGCTTACGAGGGACAGAGCCCCTCCTTTGTGAGATACTATTGCCGAATAAAATGGGACTACAGTGTTAATTTGATCATTTAATTGTGCTCCTTTAAAAAATCGCCCCCCACCCATTTTGGAAGGTGCTAAACTTTAACATTGATTTTTTTTCTTTCCAGATTGACAGATTGGGTAAGTACCATGTAATCAATTGCTTTCCTCTCATTCCTTGTGTGTTTCAAAGAAATAAAAATATATTGATGTTGGTGTTGATATCGAGGCGAGACGAGGCGAGACCGATACATCCTCGTAAAAAAATCGAGGCGAGAACGAAATTTTAGTTTCCTGGACTCTCGGTCTCCTTTGAGAATTGAAAAATTTACCTAAATCCAATTTACTTTACTATGTGAGTTACTCAAATATACGAAGCCGATCTATATTGTGCATTTAGAGATAATTCATATTTTGTTTATAGCGGTTACAAAGTCAATCCATTCGTGGCAATTGTCAGCCTGTAATACGTGGATCCTAATATTCAGCATAAAGTTTCGTTTTTCGAGTGTTCGTATCGTCAAAATGAAGGGTCAAACAGAACAAGGCTGGAGATGAAAACGAGACAGTTGTTTATATTTCAAGACATAATCGAGAATGAGAGGCATACAACTGCAGACGAAACTGATAAAAGCAAAGCAGAGGCTTATCCACATATTTCCACCTGGGCGAATATAAGTTTGTAGTTTGGGGGTGTAAGGGTAAACTTAGAGCCAAAATTACCATAAATTTGATTTTGTGAAGGATTTCAGTGGCTGCTGCGGGAGTGTTGGACTACATGTGAGAAATCGATGTTGCAAAGTCTCGTCTGTCTCGATACTGTAATCAAGGGGTTGTTGTTCGTTACCCAGTGGAGACACATAGTGGTTCGGATCACACTTTAAAACAATCCTGTTTTCTCCCTTAGCTTCATCGTAATATATTTTACACAAATGAAGGGGGCAAACAAAATTTGAGTTCTCGGTATGCGTTTGAAGCACTCTAAATGCGCTTTTTAAAATATGCTTTTTAAAATCATGTTTTAGCCAAAATATGACAAAAGATAAAATATAGTTAACACATATATTTACATGACTAATAAAACCAGCATCAACGTGTCCACAAAAGCTAAATGAACTAAAGCATCGAAAAAGAGGCAAAAATGAAATATGACGTCACAAAAACCCGAGCTTTAACAATAAATAGTAAATAGAACAAATTGCATTGCTGGCTTGCAACAATATTTTAGCTCAATAATACTTATATGTTCCCATAGATTTATTTTAGAAAGAAAGCAAATGCAAATGTGACATAAGAAACTAATAAGAGACCAAAATTCAATGGAAAGAACAAAAAGGTAAGGAAGATACGTATTTTTTTAATAATATAAATATACATTTTTCGGCCATTTAAATCTTAAGAACTCGTAGTATTCATCATAAATTTGTGTACAGGAACACAAAATGAATCTGACCCAGTAGGTGTGTTCTGAATCCGGACAAATAAGTACTAAAATAAGGAAAGAATCGAGTTTCTAGCCCGACTTAGAGAAATTACTTTCCCACTTTTCGGGATCCCGAGCATTCGGAAAATTCTAAATGATCGTGTTTATGTGCTCAACGAAAGCTAATTCTAGGTGGCGACACGATAGTTTTGTCCTTTCACTTCAGACGGACAACTGTTCTCCCATTTAAGTACACAGGGATAAATTGCAAGTTTAATTTGATCTTAACCTCAGAAGTTATGCCGAAAGACGATAGATGATTTTTCAGTGCTGTAATACTATGATTATAAAAATGGATGATCGTTAACAATAGAAAAAGATATCTGAACTAAAAATAAACTTCAAATGTGCACAGTATTTTGTTTTGTTACTTGTAGCTTTCACAATAAATATATATATATATATATATATATATATATATATATATATATATATATATATATATTGCTAAAGAATAATACATAATAATTCCGCACGACTGCACTTTTATTTTCTTATTTGTTGTTATAATTGACACTTCTACTAGTAAATATGATGCTCTACTTTATATGTAGCACATTTATCGAGAAGAGTAGTTATTACAAAACAATATTATCTTCTGTTTCACGTCTACCAACCCCTATGGCGTTTGTATTTACGGGAATTATAATTTTGAAAGTATTGTAACAAAAAATAGAGAACGGAAGTGCAAGGGGAAAATGTCTACTGTATGAAAAGAAAGCATACGTTAACATTAAAATATTGGATAGTGTAATTATATAATAATAAATATCATGCGCATACTCACATAATATTTTTTCTGGATTGTTTGGTGAGTTTCTCCGATTCCTACACCCGCCGTTGAATTACACATACTCGCGACCAGAGAAAACATAAAGCCCAGTGTAAAATATAAATGTGTGTAATGTCGAACCCACGGCAGCTAGGAACGACCCAAATAATGCCAAGTTTAGTGCTCTTTGTACACAAACATACCATATTTGGTTTGTTCGGGCCACCCTGCCGTTGCACTTTAATATTACTTCTTATGTTCACGAAAATGTAATTTTCGGAAGCTTGTTACTTGCTACATGATCAGGAAGGTTTACTAAACACATATTTATTATCGATTTATGCGAGAAACTTTTACATTCGGTAAAAGTAACATTTGCATAGCCACTCCATCATGCTCCAATGTAAAGTTTAGGACAAGAAAATGAACAAAATTCTCTAGGGACACAACGATGATGGTGCCGCCACCAGTTTCCTTCGATGATATTTCTTAGTTTTTATTATGAACTGTTTTTCTTCTTTTGGGTTCTGTTGATTTTGAGTAGCTTCCAGTAGAAGTTGATGAAGATGTACTTCCAATACCTTCTTCTTTTTTGGGAAGATATCAGTCGTTAGAATTGTGCCAAAACTATCGATAACTTCCATCACCTTTTCGGACATGCAGTATGTATATTTTATTTTTGTAGATCACTGATATCTAAAATAACAAAACAACGCTGATCGCAGGCTCCTGATTTCATAAACTGAAAGAAACAGTGCGTGGCGCTATTCCCCCGGCTCACTTGTTACACGTTCTATGTCCATTACGAGCTCGTTCTTAAACACATTCACGATCACTTAGTACATAACGATAATAGATTAAATATACTAGTAATATGTGTGCAGTGTAATTGACAAACATTTAAAATACAGTCTCGCATGCAACGAACTTACCTTGGTTGTTTTACAACAGGCCGGAAATCAACCGCCTTTTGCACAACATAGAGAAATACTGGTGCCACAGAGAATATTCCAGAACGGTTTCTTGCTTTCTTGGCTTCAGAACCTTTAAGCAAGGTACTGTATATGTCATATCTCTGATTATTTCTTCCAAAATACGCTCTTTACGAGAACTTGGCGTTATTACCCCGTGTGGCGTTATTACCCCAAGGGACCTTACATTTTGCACATTTGGTTCACCGTTAGTTATTGTACGGAAAGTTGTAGTTAGAATTGAATAGTACAAAGAATAGATTTTTCTTTCTCAGAAAAGTGTATCAACATAGAACTTTGGGAAGTCGAAAGACGCCACCAAGCCCAGATTGCCTGATGATAGTCAAGTTAAACCGACGGACTGAACACCAAGGCCTTCACGTCTTCTGAAAAGCTAGTGCGATGGAAGACAGCATCCAGGCTACAGCATCTACCAAGAGCAGTGCTGTAAAAGCAGTAAGTGAGGATTCAGTTTCATTATTTTTCATACGTGTACATAATTTTGCTTATTATTCCAAATGTGACACCAACAAAAAATATCTCTGTATGCCTCTGGTCAATAGCTGTGAGTGCAAAGAAACACTGTTGACAAAACAAATGAAGAATTTAAAAGCTCATTTCAATATTGGTTCTGATAAATCTACAGATTGTATCAAGACGATCTTTTAAATATCGAATTACTTAGCGGGTCTTCTAGTTCTAGGCTTTAATTACTGCATGGTTATCAGTTTTGTAACGAAACAAATTGAAAGCAAGAAATAAAAGCCTTTCAAACTTGAAGAAATGTTTAGACAAGATTGTTCCATTTTGCTCTCGTTCAAAGTCAGTAAAATCTCACAAGTGTATTGAAAGGCATATTTATTTATTTATGCTGATATTATCCTACTGAAAAAACTGACGAGCCTTAGTGCAGCAGTACATATATACATTTAAAAATATATAGGAGAGAAATTTATTATACAAGATTTGATGACAAAAATGTAAATATATAAGAGAAATACTAAACACATTTAAAAGTACATTAAAATATACATTAAAATGTACCTGATGAAAACATTAAAATACAATTGATCTTTACGATCGGTGAAAATCATTATATTTGCTGACTATAGAACTTAGAAAATGATTGTTTTTATAATCTTTACATGTTGTTAATAACGACCCGTTTGTTCTTATACGAAGTTATGTAGCTCGAATAGATATTCTGGATATGAAAATACTTTCGGAGAGTACTTTTACCCAGTTCTAAAGGGTAGACCAGGGCATTACGGATCACAGGGCATTATGGATCAACGTAAGGTTCACGTGACCTGCAAAGAAAACTGTTGCAGGTACGAACTTGAAAAATATAGCCGATCATGCTGCCATCTGCCCGCTTACTCGCTGCCTGTCTTTGTTCGCTGTGGCAGTTGGCGCGCGTCTGTGACAAGTGATTGTTGTAAGCAAGTTGGTGGAGACGGTGCAGGAAAAGTACCCATTGTAAGTTTTGTTCGACGTTTGGTAAGGTTGCATTGTAGAATGTAGGGGTTTAAGTGCTCTACAATTTAACATGTGATAAGGTAGGGTGTGTTTTTGCGATGTGCCAGTATTTGATATGACTAACCCTATTTGTTATTATTTAAATGGACATATGTCGAGAATATGCAAATCAGGGCATTACGGATCGGCCAAAACGGGGCAAAACGGATCTCCCACTTTCAGTACGTTTTACGTACTTTTACTTAACAGTATCTCTTCTAACACGACGCTTTCAATTTCCAGATGGTTCGCGATTATCAAAAGATGTCCACCAGAAATTCGTGGTCTGTAGTAGGAATGTGTGAAGCTGTGCGTTTGTGCGTTTGGTGACATCCGGAGAAAAGACTATTCGGCAAGCTGCGGAACTTTGTGGTGTGCCATATACTTCATTGCAACGAAGAACATCTGGTGGATCAGATGACGTTGGTCGTCCTGGTGTAAAGGAAATGTTTAGTGATGAGTTTGAGCAGGCTCTTTCTTCGAGATTGTGTGATTTAGCTCGAAGAGGATTCGGGCTAACACCCAAAGCTGTGCGAAGATACGTTTTCAAGTTTGCAGAGAAAGAGATGGGAGATTGGATTCAATGTCAGTCCTGTCGTAAATGGTATCATGAGCGTTGCGTAAATGCTGTCGGAAGAAAACAATTTGTGTGCGGTATATGTCAGATCCCAAAACTGTAATACAGTATACGGTAATTGTTTTTTATGTTTTTTATGTTTTTAATCTTATGTTATATACATAAAATTAAACTGATCCATATTGCCCCGTTAGTGATCCGTTTTACCCCTGCTATCAGGGCAATACGGATCAATTGCAGTGTCTCACAAAATATTTTTTTCTGAATTGTATTTTCAACTTCTGGTTCTTTCAATGCTATGCACATGTAGTAGAAACTATAATTAATTTTTTGGTAGAGTTTTGTGTTGCTAGCCTAATTCCTTGGCCAATAAAAACTGTTGTAAAGAAAAATTGATCCGTAATGCCCTGGTCTACCTATATTTTTTTTATGCAACCTGTAGATTGACCCATGCCAGAAAAGTTCACAATGCTTGCTTCTTTCTTGACAGTCTGAGGTTTTTACTTTTAACACACTGTTAAAAATTCCAGTTGCATTGCTTTTAATTATTAATTAATAATATCTCAGCATTGGGTTTATTTGTGCTTATCTTGTAACTTTCAGAGGCAACTCAGTCATCCAGGGACAACAAAATCAAAATGCTGCAAAGTAGAAGCGGAACAATCACAACTAATTGGTAAGTACCATTGATTTCATACTCTGTACTTGCTGTTGACATAAATATCTTAACACATTTCTCACCTTGTTATTCTTCAAAGAACATCCATTCTTTATATCGAGGATTATATCTCGTACATTTTCGCAGTAGTTTTCAGTCATAAAACCCTATCGTCATTTTCAAGGTTAATTTATTGCTGTTTTGTGCTAAAGCAGATAAAGGTTCAACTCCCGAATACCAAGCTTTCAATAGCTTGAAGAAAAACAAAATATCTAATGTCGTGTGGTGAAAGTCAGCGGAAAAATTATCTCTTTTGCTTGATTTTTTAAAGTTGTATTTAATGTTATTTTATTCATCGAGCAAATAATATAATTTTATGATAATTTCAAATGGGGTATAATTTTGATAGCTTTGTTATTATCGAAAACAAAATTAATTACGCCTCATGAATTCTCTCACACTATTTCTACATTATGTAATCGACTCTATTATTTATGCGTGCAGTGACGTGCCAACGGGGATAGATATTTTGGTTTAACATTCCAAAAATAAACTAAATAAACACATGAAGTACTGTTCCAAAATATCACGTTCCCCTTACTAAGTCTGCGTGTGCCACTGATTGATTTTGTGCTTGTTTTAGCTAATTTCAAATTCAATCAATCAATGTCCTAGCTGATTTGTGAGCATATGTTGAGACCGTATGATTGCAAAGGAACAGGAGTTTTCATTGATATATTAATCAATTTGATACATTTTGCTTAGCTTTTCTGTCACTTGTGGCTAATCGCGAAGATGACGATGAATGATGATATGTTGAAAATGATGAAGAGATTGTCACGAAGAACACCCACGCCCAGGCTGGGATTCAAAACCGATGCGCCTGGAGTCGTAGCGCGCTATGCTAACCACTCCATCAGTGCAGATGTTTTAAGCGGAATGCAAGAATATAGTTGGGGAACTTCTTTTTGCTTAAAAATTACTTGAAATGGTTACATCTCGTAATTGGTTTCAGCTTAAGGGTGGAATAAGCAACAATGAAGAAGATCACACTAGAAATTCATAACGCTTATGAAATTTAACCCAAAACCACTAACGCAGTATGAAAGGGGGGGGCGGGTACGTGGTCGGACTTACAAGCGAGGTATTTATTCCCGCAAATAGTATCAAATATTTTATGAAAGTTGTTATACATTTGAAAAATTAAGGGGTGGGTGGATGTCTCCTACACCGCATTGAAGTTTCTGGCAGAAACTGCGCGGTGTTGTCACTCTCTACTGTCAACTGCTCTCTGTTTGGAGAAGCCAGGCCGCATACAAGCTACACGAAAATGCATAGTTCAAGTCCTGATTCGAATGCCACTTTACTTTAGAAAGTTCAGTTTCTCTCTGACAACCATATGTCAAGTCCACGTGGAACCCAGTATATCCTACCCTAAAACCTTTCCCACCAATAGCGTTCATTTCAGAAGCTGGCAGTAATTGTAAAGTCCACGTGGAGTAAATGAGATGTTGCAAATTCAGTTTCTGTAGAGATTTCACAACGTGAAATTGCGGTTATCTTTGCTAGATTGTGTTGTAGAGTTGTGCTATTCTTTTTTATATACACAATGTAGAGACCTTGGGAGTTTAACGTCGGGTTCGATGTCTAAACACTGCAGGTAAACGTGACAACAGCGCTTCTCAGAAAAATAGGTGCTGCTCGAATCCAGATACGCATCCGATCGGCATCCTCTCGAGCTGTCAAAGATACCGAACTGGCATTCGAATCAGAACTTCAACTTTACAAATGTTCATACAGTACACTTGCCAATACCACGATAATTGGGCAAAATGAACTTCTTGAATTACATAAAGTGAGGAATAAAGTAGGAAGTGGCAACACCGCGTGCATAATCTCTGCTTCTCTGCTCCCCATTCGCCCTTCGCTCTCTAGCAGACGGCATTTACCTCGTCTGTGATTGGCAGAAACTGTCTAGTGATCCCTAGCGCGGAAAAGGTGACGAGTTGGAACAAGCCCGGTATAGCTTCCGCCCAGTGGCGTGCACAAGGGGTTTTGGTGGGGGACATAACACCCTTTCCTTTGGCCCAGTATTTCCAAGAGAAAAGAACGTGAAAGGAAAATGAAAGCAGACTACTAAAAAAAGTATACGAATTTCCCCTCCCCTCTGCTTTCGAAAATTTACGCCACTGCTTTCCGCTTTTCTTTTAACTCGCTGTCCCTTTTGACTCTCTTCGCACTCACGCCTCCAGTTGGTTACAAGGTGCAACACCGAGCCATCTACGTCGTCGATTTGGTGTCTACACCGTTTGCACTACGTTGTGGTGCGGTGTACAGTATGATTACGTGATGCGTGCTAACCAATCAAATGAACGGATGAAGCAACATGCAGGAGGTATTTGTTCAAATTTCTGAACTTCAACACCGCTGTTCTTGTCTACAGTGTCTGCTTGGTTGAACACAATTTCCTTGCAGCAGCCTGACACCGGGATACAACTGAACTGCTCCTGGTGTCAAAACGTTCAGCAAACTAGACGGGGCCTCTGAATCACAATGTGCTCCACTGATCATTTGATTGCTCTTTGCTTGTCTTGTAATGTACCATTTTTATATTTAGTTTATACCAATAAGTTTCTCAAGTAAACTAGTTAAAAAAAAGGGGGGGCAATTTCACACAGCCTTTTCCACCAAAGTTCTGTGACGTCAGAAACAGAATGACGTTGGAGTGTTTGAAGTTTGCATCATATCATTTTTCGTAAAGAAAAGCATCGATATGGTTTTGAAATTAAAATTCCAATTTGGGATGTGCCCCCTATTTGAAAACTTTAGCAGAAAAAAACCGGTGCAAACAAAATTTCCGTTACACGTTTTATTTTCCTCCGCTTTCAAGTAGGGAGCCAGATCTCCAACTTTAAATTTTATTCTCTTCATATCCGTAACGATAAAAAACATCAAATATTCCAATGATCGTTTTTGTGAGGAAAATATCTATCCTATACTGACATATTGTTCTTGTGAATAAATTGTTAGTTAAGTGTTATTGTTTTTCATTATTTTCTAGATCACCGGTAAGTAACACTAAAACAAATACTTTCTCTTACAGGTTCCAATAAATTAATAATTTGTCCAAACAAAAAAATCTTTGCCTTAACCCTCTCCTCGAAAAAGAAGGCCTATCTTGGGCCAGTGGAAAAACTGGGGGTTCATTTTTAAGAGTTCCTTCAACTTCAGGGGGAAAGGGGTGGGGCAAGGGAGGGTACAGAGGGGGGAGAACAAGCACTGCGGAGGGGTGAATGGTCCGTGGGGGATGTAACCCAGGCCAATAGGGACGTAGGCACCAGCGGTTTGCTGAAAAAGCAGTCGTTGGTGAAAACTCCATACTTCCACCCTTTGACGAGCCCTGTCTGAATGGGCTCCTTGGGGATCCTGGTCTCGGTATCGGGGTGGTGTGATGGCGTAGGGGGCGTGGGTGAATGCTCGCCTCTGTCGGTGTTCGTGAGAGGCGGGGGAGGCCGTCCCTTTTGACTCCTTAGTTGTGTAGGGGAAGGGTTGTAGGGGATGTAATGCTTGCATGGAAACTCGCACGACTTGCTCCTCTACACTCCACACCGCTCGGTCTTCTGTCGCCTAGAAGCAGTTCGATGTCCTTTCCGTTTTTTTCCAGATTGTTTTCCAGTATTCCTCCAGTGACTCAGGGTGCCACAATTAGAACAGCTATCGAAAAGTATGGAACATTCTCAGATTACATTCTCTTTAGACTATTTTACGTCGTTTTGTACGTCTCTAGGTGTATCGCGACAATGGGGATGAATATTAAAACGTATCCCAGGCTTCACAGTGCTTTCCACTAAGCATTTCAAACTGTGAGCCTAGTAGAAGGGAGGCAGTTGTGAACATGGATCTGATTGCTCGATTTTTTCTGACGTCACTGTGGTCATAGCGCGGTAGAGCATGAGTAAACCTAACCATGGTGACGTCAGCTGGGAACGTGATCTGATTGGTAGAAATTTCTAACTTCACTGTGGTCATAGCGGGGTAGAGCATGAGTAAACCTAACCATGGTGACGTCAGCTGGGAACGTGATCTCATTGGTCGAAATTTCTGACGTCAGCTGGGAACGTGATCTGATTGGTCGAAATTTCTGACGTCACTATGGTTAAAGCGGGGAAGAGCGTGTACAAACCTAACCACGGTGACGTCACTGTGATGATAGCGGGGTAGAGCATGAATAAACCTAACCACCTCAGGATTGCAGTTGGGAAGAAGCAAATCTTGTGACGTCACTAGTGATGATAAGAGTAGCGTTCGAAATGTTACGCAAACCTACGATGACTGTGTGTCACAGTGCATAGTAGCAGGCTAAGGCATGAGTTAACCTAAGTCGCCATTTTGTTTTTGACGTCACATTGCTGATAAGAGTGCTAGGGGGAGCTCGATTCTTGTTTTGATGTACGGCGTCAAGCTGTCTGGCATTTCCGCTGACATGATCCAGCTTGCTGAAACGTTGTGACGTCACATGGCGATGGAAAGTTTTAACGTAGTGCAATATGAGCATTCCGCGCCGCCATTTTCTTTCTGCTTGTGTTTTGGGAACAAGCTGTGATTGGTTGAAGTTACGTGACGTCATGGTGCTGCAGTCAGCTACTGTATGAACAAACCTGAGGTGTCAAGCTGTCTGCGACTTTCGATGCAAGTCCCAGCAAGTTCTGTGACGTAGATGGTGACATTGACATCTGAGAGGTCGCCATAGACAGATGACAACTCCCAGCAAGTTCTGTGACGTAGATGGTGATATTGGCATCTGAGAGGTCACCATAGATAAGGAAGAGCCTTAGTTCTTTACAAGCTGCAGAAGGAGTCAGTTGTTCTCTTGTAAGTTGTGCATTATCTGCGAGTTTAGCTATGAATTCTGCATCGGTGAAAACTGTTCCAAAGAAAGCTGGAGTGAAGCGTCCGCAAAAAGACGACAAGCGCGCAAAGCAAGCGAAGAAGAAGATGGGACGAAAGCAGACAGCGGAGGACGAAGAAACAAAAACAGAAGAGGATACAGAGGGAAGAGAGGAGGAGAGTGTGAAGACTCTACGTGAGCCCATTCGCCAAGGTTTGTTGGAAGTGTGCTATAATTTGAACGAGAGTGCATCGAAGAAGATTATTGTCGGCATGGATCCTTTGAAAAACTTTGCTACATTTGTACTTGTATTCAAAGCTGGCCAACAAGGCGCAATATTTTCTGTCGATGAATGGAAAACTTTGATGAACTTGCAGGTGGTTATAGATGATTATTTTGAGAACGACAGTGTAAAACGTCCTTCACCAGCTATAAAACTTGGATTCAATTTGAACGTTCGTTTCTGGCGTTTCCATGCACCAAAGTGGTGAGTTTAGAACCTGTTTGTAATGTTGACTACAATTTATGCGTATGTCTTGCCAGAAAGGGTTGGAAAGGTTTGCTTAACGTAAGTAGTTGTGTTGATTATGCATTAATTCGACTACAGAGAAATGAGAAATATGTATCGGAGTGGTACGGCAGATACCTATCAAAATGTTCTCAAAATGTTAGTGAGAAATGTGATGCTTGCTGCAACGATTCCTCTGTTCATAGATGCCTTGAACCTGATTTCATCGAAGAACATAAAGGGCGATGTTAGGAAACTGTCGGGGAAGATTGTGTTGGAATAGACGGCGATCGACTCTTACTAGAGGTGGAATGTTTTTACGAGCAGTAGACCATCGAGATGTTGGCTCCCATGTTACTATCAAGTGCTAGAACAATTGAGACACCAGATTTCTTTTTAAACTTCAAGTAAGAAGCGACTGTGATATTTTGTGAAATAACTGATTTAGAAGTAAATAAATTGTAATTGTGAAAGATTTTGTGTTTTCTGTTGTTGACTCGATTTTAATTTTTTTGTTGTTGGCTCATATATGTAGTGGCGACGGTATTTTCTAGAGTGGCTTTAGCATATTGACAATGGCATCTGTATGCGAGAGTTTCGCTAGAAATTGCAAGGCGCGGCCCACTTCGTATTTGCGTGAACAGTTTAATTTATTTACGAATATTTGGTAATGGGTAGATGAAAAAATTGGTATTTTAACCTCATTTTCTAAAAGTTTTTAAACCTCTATATTCTACACACATGATTGCTTTCCTGAGAAATAGGTTCTTGCGACCTGTTATCTGAAAATGAGTCACCAGTCAAAGTCTCAAGGTAGCCAGTCAAGCTATGACCTCTTGTTTTTCAGAATCATTCGGATTTGAGACATTCGAGAGTACATTTGCTTTATAGCTCTTCTGTACGTTTTGAAAACGATTCGCATGGTGGTTTGAGTGTGTGTGTGTTTATTGGAAACTGTTGTTCTGTGTTTGAAAGTGATTATCTACAATACAATTGGAAGTTAGATATATCTGTGAGCTGTATCCCTATCTTTTTGGAGTCAACGATGGGTAAGTAACTTTCCATATTGAATTGGTATTAATGTATGTAATTCTAAATATGTAGAAGACTAACAGCACCACTGAGTAATGTGATTTAAGAAAAATATTGTATCCAGGTATTGCTTTTGTACTTTATGCATTAATCGCAACGCTGAGGATGTAGGATAAACTGTTGGTAGATATATTGACGCTTTAAAAATAGTTTTTACTTTTTGGGTTATTTTAAGTCGTTTTCTATTTCTCGGGCTAACCGCGACGATGAAGATGAATAATGAATTGATTCAATAGTGATTTGATCAAACTGCTACATTATCGTCTAATGAGGATAAGGACCTAGAACATCTGTCTCTGTAATATTTGATGCTGACCACTTAGAGCGCTACGATGCGGCGGGTATGGGTTCGAATCCCGCACTGCGCATGGGTATTTTTTAAGGGTGTTCTATCATTAATTTCATCATGTTATCACTTATCCTCATCATCGCCATTAGCTAAAAGTTAAAAAAAGCGGCGCTAAATAATAAAATTGAAATAAAAATGTTGACCACTTGACAAGGATCATAGATGAAGAGTTGATAGCTTCAAATATGTTGGTAACGTTATCGTCTTGTAATCAAGGGGTCCTGGTTTGATACCTTGTGGAGGTATATAGTGATTTGGATCCCGCTCTAAACTGTAATTCCAATCAGATTAACTTATATACTTAAAGTGGAGTTTAAATTCAGATTTATTTTACTTGGTTTCTGTTTCCTACTGTTAATAGTGACAATGAGGTTCTTATTTTGTTTGTTTGCGTTGGTGTTTCAAGTCCACGTTATGCACAGGAAAGCTAATCTGGAGTGGACCAACAGTTTAAATTGGGGTCCGAACCACTCTCCACCGGCTATCAAATACCGTACAATCGTGACGATGAGAATAAGTAGTGAACTGGCTGTATAAAGATAGGGAAGAACACAATTAACTGCTACAAGTATGTAGAAATAGTATCAGTTTACGTAAATATTAGTTTTAATAGTTTACAGGCAAACACTACAAGTAGTATAATTTCTGTTTTCAGATGCCATAGGTGTTGTGGATTCAACACAGAATTTAATTCAAGAGATTGAAGAATTTACCGGGTGCAATGATGTAGATGTGGTTCCGACACAGCGAGTTGTTGGAGATATAGATAATTTTCTTAATGGTTCAGAAGGAGAAACATTGAATCCCATATTGTTATCTAGTAGTAGTTGTCAACCTGATAGTTTTGTCCACGAACCTAAAATAGTTAATACATCAGAAGGGGAGATAGGTACAGTTTTATCTACCCAAAATATTCTTCACGAGATCGATGCATATATCGGATCTACAGATTCCAATCCAGATTTGATTTCTCAAATACAAATTTCGGAAAACAAAAATAATAAAGATTTAGGCAGGTCTCTGCGGCATGTAGTGCACATGATATCAGATAGTAACAATGACATAGAGAAATCTGAAGAAGAAAATGAGGATGTTATTTTGGACGAAGTTGTGGATGAAATGATTTTAGATGTAATTTCTGATGTTCCAAGAAGAAATGAAGAGGAAGGCATGGAAAAATTTTTAAGTTGTGCACTTAGAACCCCCATAAATAAGGAAGTGATTTTGCTAAAAAATAACCTGCAAATGTTAGGGTCAATGCTACCTGTAATAGTGCAACATGGTTGTGGTTCAAAGGGGGAAGCATCTGAAAGTATCTCCTCGAGTGATAATGATAAAAAATTCATAGTGTGGGGGGGGGACTTTACCCGAAAGTACAAGAAATTTAATTTGGAAGGTCGTTAAATGAATGTACGCCTTCAGCCTGTTCCAGATAACGTTAATCCCCTTAACTGGATTCGTACAGGATTAGACCAGATTATCGACACCCTTACAGAAGATTCTGATGCTCGAGACCATGTTGGTTTAACCATTAGAAATGTACATTCCTCAAGAGACCCATTTTTGGTTAGCTTTCGCCTAGCAAGCGAGTTGAATGCTGAGATTATTTGGGAGTCTCTAGAAAATGTTATGCAAAGTAACTCCAGTTTTCTTGCATCGGACGAATTGATTTTTCATTTACATGTTACTAGCCTGGCCCCCCACACTTTACCTCCGCACTCGAGGTTCGGTGCACTTCGTACTCGGCTCAGATTTGTCTAGGGGTATCTTTCTTTGTACGACAATGCACGTGGGTAGCTACAAGTCAACATAATTATATAATTAACTACAAGAGACAACGGATAACCTTTGCGAAACCTTTATGATCAGGGGGATAAAATACCTTGTCCAGCATGTGTGAAATTAAAAAAAGGAAATTTTTGGTATTTTCTATAAGTTTAATTAACGTAAAATTTGAAGTATATACAAGTCGTTTCCGAACGTTCATTTCTCTAATTAATTATCGGGCCAAAACTCTAATTTTGATGTTGGAATCTCTATTGTTTGTACCTGGATGCTTTACATTTCATGAATTACATCTGAAGTACGCTTGTCACAAGGTAGACTCGCGTTACTCCAAGAAACGTCTTAACAGGCGCTAGGCCGCCCGACGTGTACATTTCTCAACCTCCACGGTGACAAGGCACTAGGCTGCCCGGCGCACCGTAATTACTTCAAAATAACATCCAGTACAAACTACCTTTTTACCTGTAAACTGGATACCAAGGCACTAGCTTGCCCGGCAATCCAATCTCTTACAGCATCCGTTTCGGGAGACCTGTCCTCCGGTCCTAGCTAACCGAAGCAAAAACAGCCTCTCCCTTCCAAGTCTCAGTTCCAACAGCCGACCTCCCCTACTCTCATCTGGGAGTTTATATATGTTTGGTTGGCGTCTGTTGCCAACCGCCCTTCTTTCAAAATTTTTAATCTTTAACAGCTAAACTGCCCGCCTTTCTTTTGAACGCTCGAAACACGAAGCAAGAACAGAGAGCTACATGATATTTATACATGGAATAATACGAACCTAAAAATGCATAATAAATTGATTTACACTAATCACACATATATATGTTTATACACTTGATTACCCAATTAATTAACATATTAATAAATATTTCAATAAGAGAAAAAAACACTGTTGCCCTGACTCGGGGGCAGGGTAACAGATTCCCCCTCCCCAGCGTTACAATTCAATCTGAAATTAAAATTTCAGTCTATGTGAATTGTCTTAAAGTTACTGAGAAAAGTTAAGCACTGTAACTGAAAAGAAGAAAATGTTCACTGAAAAAGTTATTTTCACTACACATCACAACCGTCTTTCTGAAAAGAAGAGTCTCGATTTCACTGCACTAAATAGCCTATTTCCACACGGTTTCTTCCTCCGGGAATCCTGGAACCTCCTGGACATCTCGGTCATCTGGTCATCAGGACTGCTCCCAGCTGCAGACAGCTCCTCCACCTTCCAACGAACATGTCCGGCTCCCGCTCTAGGGTCGACTCAGCCTCCTCCTCGGTCCATCCGAAGATCCCCCGGCTCCTTAGTCCCCTAGTCCTTGCGTCTGGGACTTCTGCGGTACTTGGTTCGACACCTGCCGATTTTCAGCTTCAAATGCTTTCAAAAGTTCTATCGTTCGATCACACGACCCGACTTTAAAATGGCTTTCTCATTTTTCATTTATAAGAAAACTTTCTTTCCCTTCCTTTTCCGGGCATCAAACTGCCATCCTCAGCATTCTCTTAGCGATGAAAATCTCATGTCTTCTTGTTGACAATTGTTAACACCCTTTATCGGCAAAAGGTTGACATAACATAAAATACAACAGTCCATAATTTTAAATCTTACATTCACATGAAATGACTTTACCAGGACACTAATGTGTAGCGACAATAAATCAGGAACTTAATTACTACTGTACATACAAACTAGCAGTCTTCTACTCGGCTCCCTTTTCATCATTTTTCACAGTCCTTCTACCCCCTCCCCTTGAGATGGATTCTCAGGGTAGAATTTAGGGACGAGTGCTTTCCCTCACACTTCTCAAATTTCTTCTCGGAATGACCTTCAGCTGGTCAACGTTAGCCAGAACTCTCTTCCCCTCACCTTCCTTTCCCAAAACAACATTATTTGGAGTAGTGAAATTCAGAATTCTGTAGATCCCTTTGAATTTCGGGAAAAAGCACGCAGTTTGCTTGTTAAAAGCAGACGAAATTCTATGCTCTTGAACCAGTACTCGATCTCCGACACGAAGATTAACCTTTCTTCTACCCTTATTGTAGGCCTTTGACGCCTTTTGCCTCGTCTTTTCCTCTTTTTCTCTTGCAATTTCGAAAGCCGCGCCCATTCTTTCCTTTAACTGTATGACGTAATCCATCTGTCTCTCCGCCGTGAAGTCCTCCCCGGTTCCATCTTCCCTCTGAAGCTCCATTTTCCGAGTGTCATGCGGTGTGTACAAATCACGTCCAAAGAACAAGAATGACGGCTTCAATCCAGTCATCGAATTCGTTGCATTATTAATGGCAAAACTTATCGCGTCCAAATTTTCAGCCCACGACGAGTGTTCCTTGCAGAACTTTCCAAGTGCTTGCTTGATTATCTTAATCGCTGCTTCTGATTTATTTCCCTTCGGTCTATACGGCGTAATATAGACAGGCTTGCAATTCACAGAACGCAACGTTTGTGAATACAGTTTGCTTCGAAATACACTCTGGTTGTCACTGACAACGTATTTCGGGAATCCTGATTGAAAACAGTACTTCAAGAATGCTTGCGAGATCGTCCTCGCCGTTGTAGTTCTAAGCGGTGTCAAACTAATGTGCCTTGAGAACTCGTCTTGAATGACTAAACAGTACTTGTATCTCCCCTTCGTACTTGTAGGCAGTGGTCCAAAAATGTCCAGAAACACTTTGTATCCAGGCGCAGTAGCTTTCCTCGAGTTCATAAAGCCCATCTTTCTGCTGTTGTCAGGATTATACTGAAGACAAGTGATACAACTTTTGCAATAGTTACTGACATCTTTGACTACTCCGTCCCAAGTATAATTCTCTAGGACCTTAAACAATGTCTTTCCATGTCCTAAGTGCGCAGATAATAAATCATCATGCGAAGATTTAAGTACTTCACTCTTCAACTTCTCTGGTACCCACAGCTTCAATCTGGAGCTAAACGGTGGATAAAGTCCAGTGTTTTCGTCAACGAAACGGTAAAGCAGTCCATCATCGTCGAGACAGGAATGTCGCAGATAAAAGTCAAATTTTCTCTTCTCTCGAGCATCCTTTATTTCAACTTCTTCTCCTTTTAAACATCCAATTAATTTCGACAAGTAAGGATCACTCTGTTGTTCTCCTTTCCACATTTCTTTATCGTTAAGATCTACGGGCGGCGAAGTTTCTGTCTGTCCGTCCGTCTGTCTTCCTTTTACAGTGTTGCCAGCTGCATCTGTAAACATCGCTTCCGTTTTCCTTTTCTGTTTCCGGTCGAATTTCTGACACACTTTGCCTTCGACTTTAGGAATATCATGATGTTCCATTATCGTCCCATCAGGCATCTCTAATCTGAAATATCCTTCAGGCTTGATGTCCTCTATCGGATAATTCTCTTCTGCATCCGAAGATCCAATGTAATTCTCCCTCTCAGAGAATCCTGCTTCGATCCTCGACAGGTAGTCAACCGCTGTGTTATTTCTACCGGCAATGTATTTTACGGTAACTGGAAACCTGGTCACCCTGTTTATCATTCTGTTTATGTGGCTCGGAATGTGAGAAGATTTCAAGATGTCCACGAGCGCAGAATGGTCAGTGTAAGCTATCACTTCCGGTGCTTGCAGAAAGTAATATTCAAATTTCTCCAGACCCATGGTCAACGCAAATAACTCTTTCGCTGTGACAGAATAAGAACGCTGAGTGTCAGACAGCTTCTTACTCCCAAATGCAACAGTCTGCAATTTTCTCGTTTTGTTGTCCTCCTGAGCGACGATATAGCCAAGCGCTATGTCAGAGCAGTCTACAAACAAGTGAAACGGTTTCGAAACGTCAGGAATCTTGAGATCAGGGCTATTTACAATTGCATCCTTCAACTTCTGCAAACTCTCTTCTTGTTCTTTTCCCCAAGAAAATTTCCTATTTCCTTGTAACAAGTCTGTGATCGGTTTGGATATCTTTGCTTGGTCCTTTATGAAATCCGACAGAAAATTTAAGAAACCTACTAGTCTCCTAACTTGCTTGATATTTCTGGGACGCTGCAATTGCTCTGCCTGTTTCCTCTTACTTTCTGCACAAGATATCGTATTTTCTGAGATTGTAAACCCAAGAAAATCCATTTTCTTTCTGAACAGACGCGACTTTCGGTAACTAATCGTCAGTCCTTTGTCTTTCATCTTTCCCAGGACAGAATCCAACACTCTCAGTTGTTCTTCCTCGGTAGCGTTTGCAATCACTACGTCATCATAATAACATATTGCATCAGTTTGATAATGCTCTCCTAGCGTCTTCTGCATCAGTTCTGCAAGGTGAAAAGGTCCACTACGACAGCCATAAAATAACCTTTTGTATCTAAACGTTCCCATTTCTGTCAAGAAACCTGCATATTTTCTTGTATCTTCAGAAATCTGCATATTTGCAAATGCAAACGGAATATCAAGAACTGTAAATATAGTTCCCCCAGAAAGCTTACATATTGTCGACCTAATATCAGGTATTTCTCTACGTCTAGCCTCCAATCTCTTATTCAAGCCTTTGCTGTCGATGATCACTTTACATGTGTTATCTCTCTTCACATGAAGGATAGGCGGTGAAAGGTAATCTGTATCACCCCTTTCAATGATCCCGTCTTCAAGCATCTGCTCAACAGCCTGATTCATTAATTTCCTCTTTTGCTCAGAAAGTGGCCTAGGTTTCGCTCGGAACGGCTTCTCGTTATTCACATCCAAACGAACCTCGTAATCCTTTGCTAATCCCGGTTTATCTTGAAAAACATCAATATGCCTTCTTAATATGGCAATCAATTTCGGCTTGTTTTCCTCTGAGATATCGGTACCCTCCATCAGCATGGCAATCCTTCTCTCCTCGTCAACCCCCTCCTCTTTGATGTCGCTGCTACGTGTCTCCGCTCCGCAGGCAGAAACGTTCTCTCGGACTCCTTCGACTCCATCCGTGGTCGAATCCAGTCCCCTTGAACCAACAGCATCAACGCTGTCACGTGTCGACGGCGAATCAAAAGGCACGATTTTCGAAAGATCAGGCTCAATTGCCCACCCGTTACGATGAATCATGGGTATAAGTCCCAGCTTAGCCATTAATGTCCTTCCCATTAACATTTCATGATTAGCATTAGATAACACAAATATCTGATCCCGAGCCTTGTGTCCGTGAAACATAATATTCACGTAAGCGCTCCCCAAAGATTCTACATTTCCTTCCGCAAGTATTACTTTTGTTTTGCAACCCTTCAATTTTACTCCATTTGTCTTCATTTTCTCGAAAACCTCCAAAGACACAAAGTTATTGGACGATGCCGTATCAATACATGCGTGTACTTCCACGTTAGCCACGTTGCATAAAACGATAGGTTCCCTTACATCTTTTACATTTACATTGTGAGATGAAAAATTTTCCTTCTGTGTAAAATTTGCAGTTTCCACGCCACGAACTTGACAAATTCGTGGCGACTCTACGAGTTTTTTGTTGCTTCCTTCCCACGTTCATTAATCTTGTTTTGATTTGATTTGTGATTTGAAGCTCTGCAACCTTTCTGTCCACAAGTGTAGCATAATTTATTTCTCTGGCAATCTTCCTTGGAAAAGCGGTTCTGTTTGTTTTCATCCCTCACCGCAAGCCGCGAGGGTGGAGGGCGTGAAACCACATGTTCAGCCCTCAAGCGCTCGACTTTCGGGCGGTCAAAACCAATGCTCACAGGGTCCAAGAAAATATCAGATTTCTTTCTCCCCCTCTCCTCTTCGAATTCCTGCCTCAGCGACCAGCTGCGAATTTCGTCTTCAGAAACGAAAGACTTGAATCTCTGCCTTTCCAAAAACTCCGATTGCAATTCTAGCGAGTACTCGCTCATTTCTCTCATAGAAGTGAATGTCTTGTTGTACAAATAATCCCTAAATACCGGATTGCAGTGCGACTTCACAAAGTCAATTCTCTCCTGTGCAGAAGCCGAATTCCTTATCCTGCTAAAATGCCTGTCAACTTTGCGAACGTATTCCGCCAATCCCTCGTTAGCAAGTTGAAACCTCTGAGACAAAAATAACTCTGCTTCTCTCTGATAATCCAATCCATGAAAAGTCTGCAAGAATTTATGCCTGAATTGTGAAAAATCACCGAACGGTTCCGTGAACAAAAACCACTCCCTCGCTTCATTTCGCAACGAAAGAGGAATAAACTGCTTCAGAAGATCATCTTCAGCAATTTTCAGCGTTCTCGCGTAATCTTGAATCCTATCCAGATACGAGAAAGCATCTTCCTTCCCTACATTTCCCTCAAATGTCGGAAGCGGCAAACGAATTTCCTCCATTGTCACTCTTGGAACGCACCTTTGTTCCTCAACAACAGAAAGTTCTGACCCGGTCGGGCTGGACCTGCTCGAGTTACCAAGCGACATTCTTGTAACTTCCCCTTTTCTGTTTCGCAAGATCATCGGTTCGATCCTCGTCCGTTTCTCTCCTTAACTTACAAATCAAAAATCTCGTTCAATATCCTGCGACAAGACCTCAAATAACTAAGTTCAATCGCGGACAGAGCCCCCAAATAAATATGTTACTAGCCTGGCCCCCCACACTTTACCTCCGCACTCGAGGTTCGGTGCACTTCGTACTCGGCTCAGATTTGTCTAGGGGTATCTTTCTTTGTACGACAATGCACGTGGGTAGCTACAAGTCAACATAATTATATAATTAACTACAAGAGACAACGGATAACCTTTGCGAAACCTTTATGATCAGGGGGATAAAATACCTTGTCCAGCATGTGTGAAATTAAAAAAAGGAAATTTTTGGTATTTTCTATAAGTTTAATTAACGTAAAATTTGAAGTATATATAAGTCGTTTCCGAACGTTCATTTCTGTAATTAATTATCGGGCCAAAACTCTAATTTTGATGTTGGAATCTCTATTGTTTGTACCTGGATACTTTACATTTTATGAATTACATCTGAAGTACGCTTGTCACAAGGTAGACTCGCGTTACTCCAAGAAACGTCTTAACAGGCGCTAGGCCGCCCGACGTGTACATTTCTCAACCTCCACGGTGACAAGGCACTAGGCTGCCCGGCGCACCGTAATTACTTCAAAATAACATCCAGTACAAACTACCTTTTTACCTGTAAACTGGATACCAAGGCACTAGCTTGCCCGGCAATCCAATCTCTTACAGCATCCGTTTCGGGAGACCTGTCCTCCGGTCCTAGCTAACCGAAGCAAAAACAGCCTCTCCCTTCCAAGTCTCAGTTCCAACAGCCGACCTCCCCTACTCTCATCTGGGAGTTTATATATGTTTGGTTGGCGTCTGTTGCCAACCGCCCTTCTTTCAAAATTTTTAATCTTTAACAGCTAAACTGCCCGCCTTTCTTTTGAACGCTCGAAACACGAAGCAAGAACAGAGAGCTACATGATATTTATACATGGAATAATACGAACCTAAAAATGCATAATAAATTGATTTACACTAATCACACATATATATGTTTATACACTTGATTACCCAATTAATTAACATATTAATAAATATTTCAATAAGAGAAAAAAACACTGTTGCCCTGACTCGGGGGCAGGGTAACATACATCGTGTCAGAGTACCAAGTGGGACAGGTCCAACTGGGAGATTCAAGATTGGGTTAGAAGATATGGATGAAGTATGTAAAAGGCGCTCTGGTATTATAACAATTAAAAATAGGGATTATCTGTGTCTTCCACGCGCACTTGTTGTGGCGAGAGCTTATACAATTTTGAAAGGACACAATGAAAGAAGTAAATATAGGATGGGACGTCCAATTGTAAAAACAGAGGTAGAACAATTGTGTAAAGACGCTGGTGTGCAGATTACTAGAAAAGGGTGTGGTATTTTAGAACTTGAAAAATTTCAAAATGTTCTGCCACAGTACAGAATTGTTGTACATGCTGATCTCACCGGTAGCAACATCATGTTTGAAGGCAGTAAAGACATGACAAGAAGACCATTATATCTGTTACACACTGATCACCATTACAATGTTATAACCTCCTTGACTTCAGCCTTCAGTTGTTCGTATTATTGCGAACATTGCAAGAAAAGATTCTCGTCAGTAACAAAACACAGAGACTGTGCAAACAGGTGCAGAAGTTGTTTACAATCTCACGAAATGGTTAATGTTCTTAGGGATTGTAATGATTGTAATAGGCAGTTTAATGGTGACAAGTGTTTTCAAGAACATAAAAGAAAGCCTAAAGGTGGTAAAATCATATATGAAAAAAATCATCAATGCACTGTTTGCCTTAAAGTTATTGCTATGAATGATCGAAAATCTAAGCATGTTTGTGGGAGGGTTTATTGCAAAATATGCAGAAAATATTTCTCCAGTAGCCACCAGTGTTATGTGAAAAAATCTTCAGCACCCGAACACAAAAACACATTTATAATGATATTCTACGATCTGGAATGCAGCCAAGATACTCCCTTCGATAATCATCCAGATAGAACCGAGCATCAGCCTAATCTGTGTGTTATGCAACAAGTTTGTACTGATTGTGTAAACAAGTTAGATGCTTCAACCTCCTGTGACACCTGTGGAATTAGGCAACATATATTTAGGAAATCACCAGTTCGGGAACTATTGTCCTACATTAAAGAAATACCTCACAAGTTTGACATATATTGCATATGTCATAACATGAAAGGGTACGATAGTCATTTTCTTCTACGGTTCATGATCACTGAGTTTAAGGTCTACCCGGAATTCATCATGAATGGGTCGAAAATTTTACTGATGCAGTGTGGTCATATAAGATTTCTGGATTCACTGAATTTTCTGCCGATGCCTCTGTCCAGTCTGCCATCAGCATTTGATCTACCACCTGAGAAAAAAAGGGTTGGTTTCCTCATTTATTCAATACTTTTTCAAACAGAAGATACAAAGGCGAGTTAACTGGTAGTGAATACTACTTGCCAGATCAAATTAAGCCAGAGGAACGAGAGAAATTTTTGAGATGGTATGAGGGGCGAAGACAAGACAAAGACAATATTTTTGACCTAGAGCAAGAGCTAACTGATTATTGTATTAGCGACGTAGAAATTCTACGACTAGCCTGTCTTAAGTTTAGAGAAACGTTTTTGGAAGAAAGCGAAATTGATGTATGGAGAGAGGCACAATTTCTGGAGTGTGCAATTTACTTTTCCGAAGAAAATTTATAAAGGAAAATACTATCGGTGTGATACCTTCTTCAGGTTATCGTTGGGCAGATACGCAGTCCATTGGAGCAGTGGAATGGCTTGTGTATGAAGAGAAACGGAGAGGTGTTGTTATCCAACATGCTGGGACAGGTTTGGAGAAAAAGATAGATGGTCTGAAAGTTGATGGGTACTACGAAGATGACAACGGAGATGGTCATATACTTCAATATCATGGCTGCTACTTTCATTCCTGCGAGAGATGTTTATCAAGTAAAAGTGGACAAGTTACTGATGAGAAATGTGACATGGTGGATGCTAGGAGGGAGAGAACTAGGAGAGTGAAGGAACGTCTGGAAAGAACAGGAAATAAGGTTGAAATTATGTGGGAATGTGATTGGCAAAAGATGAAGAAAGAAAATGACACGATCTCGGAGTATGTAAGGAATCACCCCATGACTCGTAATAAACCTCTTGATCCGCGAATGAGTCTAACTGGTGGACGGACGAATGCAACAAGATTACATCACAAAGTTACTGATGGTGAGAAAATTAACTACATCGATGTGTGTTCCCTATATACGTATGTATGCAAGTACGGAAAATTTCCAGTAGGACATCCTAAAATATACCTAGCCAATGATTGCCCTCCTATAGAGAAAATGGAAGGTTTGGTAAAGTGTTCAATCCTCCCACCGCATCACCTTTACCACCCTGTTCTTCCCGTGAAAATGGATGGAAAATTATATTTTGCTCTATGTAGAACCTGTGTGGAGGAGAACGACCAAGGAGATTGTAACCATAGTGATGAAGAAAGAACTTCCATAGGAACTTGGGTTGCTGACGAGTTGAAAAAGGCAGTAAAAGAAGGGTACCAGATAATCGAAATGATAGAGGTATGGCAGTATGATGTAACTGTGTACAATCCAGAAACCAGAGAAGGAGGGTTATTTGTTGAATATATTGATAAATTTCTGAAAATGAAGGTTGAAGCAAGTGGTTGGGCATCTAGGTGTATAACAACAGAAGACAGGGAAAAGTTTATTTCCGAATTTTTCGACAAAGAAGGTGTATCCCTAGATTATGGCAGAATTGAGAAAAATCCGGGAAAGCGGAGTCTTGCTAAACTTATGTTGAACAGTTTCTGGGGCAAATTTGGGCAACGCTCTAATCTTCCAAAAACCACAGTCATTTCCCAACCGTCAGAATTGTATGATAAACTTTCCAACCCATCTGTCTGTGTGAATTCTCTACTCCCGATTGACGAAAATGCCTTAGTTGTAAATTGGCAGCTTGTGAATGATTCGATCTGTGAGTTACCAAATGTGAACGTGGTGATTGCTGCTTTTACAACAGCTGGAGCAAGATTGCATCTCTATCAATATCTGGAGCAGCTAAAGGATAGAGTACGGTATTATGACACGGACAGTGTTATTTACACGACAGAACCAGTAGATGTTAATCCTGAAACGGGCGAATGTCTTGGGGAGATGACGGATGAATTGGAAATATACGGGATAGGAAGTTGCATCACAGAATTTGTTTCAAGTGGCCCCAAATCTTATGCATATAATGTAATAAATCCTGTCACAGGGGTTGAAAATACTGTGTGTAAAGTGAAAGGGATAACTTTGAATTATGCAAATTGCAGAGAAATAAACATGCCTTCACTCAAGGATTTGGTAGTTTATGACGCCCCACCAATTACAGTTCACCACCAAAGAAAAATCTGCAGAACGAAAGATTTCAGGGTAATCAACAGACCCGAAAGTAAGGTTCTCCGTGTTGTTTACACGAAAAGGAGAATTATTGACAATTTCAATACAGTTCCTTATGGTTATATCCAACCACATAAGAAACAGCGACGTGAATAATGTCTAAGCGACATCAAACCCTTAACTTGTATAGACTTCAGACAGTTGGATTTCTTCAAATTTTGTACCCTCTAAATGAAGTGCTTCCAACCAAATATAATTATTGTTAACAATGGCACACATGTTGACACATCCATTTTCCATGATCCTTGCTGGTCCTTCTGGGTGTGGAAAATCCAATTTTGTGTCAAGAATACTCACACATCTTGAACATTTAGTAAATGTAGATTTTAAGAAGATTACATGGTGTTCCAGCGAATGGCAACCTTTATACGAAACAATTTTATCTAATGTAGAATTTCAGAAAGGCTTACCGGACACCGACACGTATCTACCAGAAGAAGGACCACATTTATTTATTCTGGACGATTTAATGAGGGAAGCTGACACTAGAGTTGTGGATCTTTTTACTAAAGGCTGCCACCACAGAAATATCAGCTCAATTTTTCTTACACAGAACATTTTCCACCAGGGCAAAGGTCGAAGAGATATATCACTCAATTGTCATTATTTAATCTGCTTCAAAAATCCTAGGGATAAAGCGCAAATAAAACATCTCTCATGTCAAATTTGTCCTGAAAATAAGAAATTTATGATGGAAGCATATAATGACGCAATATACCCTCTCTATGGATATTTTCTGATTGATCTAAAGCAGTTTAAGCCAGATAATCTCAGATATCGAACGTGTATATTTCCTGACGACCCTTATAATTATCTTTACGTCCCAAAATAAGTAACACCTACTTTTGAAAATTATATCACTTAGCTACTATGTCTTCTCCAATTAGGAACACAGATTTACTCCGCATTCTCTCAAAATGTAAACCATCGATGCGAAATGCCATTGTCAAAAATGCAGATACATCGTTGGTGCATGATATTTGTGAGTGTGCTCACAACACTTTAAAAGGCAATGTGCTACTCAAACCAGCTCAGAGGAAAAACTTACCCGTTACAGACATGTGTTAAGAAAACTGGTAAAACGAGGAATATCTTGGAAGAAGAAGAAACGATTTATTGTGCAATGTGGTGGTTTTCTACCGTATTTAATAGAACCATTAATTGGTGGATTTTTTTAAAGTCTCTTCAAATAATGGAATATGAAAGGAAAATGGTGTTAGTACCTCAGGATACTCTGTAGAAAATTCACCACCAACACCAGCAACATATAACACCGGTATCAGAATTGGATATAGAAATGAATAAAATATTGAAGAAGAACATACCTGACCTGGAGAAATGGGATTTATATCAGCAAGTTCTAGCTAGGTATCTTCATTTTGCACGTAATTTAAATAAGCCTATAGAACTATCGATTGTTTCAAAAGTAGAAGCACAGAAAGAAGACAATTTGAAGAACAAAGGTGATGATGATGAAGAAAAACAACCAGTGCAAGATCGTATTTATGATGAAATATTGGCTACCATACCAAGAAGATTTCATGGAAAAGCAGAGCTATTATATAAAAGATTGAAGAACAACAATGATATCATGTGGGATTCTCAAGGTGAAACTAGTATATATAACAAAACTATCCCAGGAAGTAACATTATCGACCTTGTTGGAGATATTGTAAGGAATCGCCAACACAGTTCTCCCACGGGTTACGAACGTTTCTCTGAACTATTTGCAAACCTGAATGTTCCTCAAGAGGTTCTTGTTAATAACCGACGTTGGAAATTGATAGAGAAATTAAAATCTGGTTATCAGAAGGTAGATACTGAGAGAGAAGAAAACCGGAGCAAATGGTTGAAGTATTGAAATTTTAGACACATTTATTTTATATTCCTTATGAAATATGAATTCCACATTAAAAAATATTTACTACGATATTACAAATCCATCCGGTTTTTCCACTGTACATCGCTTGTGGGAAGGTATCAATAGAAAGTATCTAAGAAAAAGTTGAAAGGTGGTTGCAAGCACAGGAAAGATATACCTTACACAAACCAGCACGAAAAAATTTTCAGCGTAATAAATATATTCTGAATAATATTGATGATATGTGGCAGGCAGATTTTGTCGATTTGAGAAGTTTAAGTAACCATAATGAAAGCAGAAAATATATTTTGACAGTTATAGATACATTTTCTAAGTTCGCCTGGGCAGTCTTGCTGTCCGGTAAAACAAGCAAAGAGATTCTTAAAGCCTTCGAGAAAATTTTGGAACAGTCAAAGGGAAGAAAACCGATCGGTATACAAACAGACAAAGGATCAGAGTTTCTTAATACTAAACTTCAAACATTCGTTAAGAACAATAACATCCGTCATTTTACAACAAAAAATGCTGATGTGAAAGCCAGTATTATCGAAAGGTTTAATAGAACTCTCAAGGAGAAAATGTGGAAGTATTTCACAGCAACAAACAAGTATACTTATATTCATGTGTTACCTAAAATTTTACAAGCCTATAACAACACTAAGCATAGAACAATTAAAATAGCTCCAGTAGAGGTGAAACCTGACAATATTGTCCAAGTTTGGAAAAACATGCATAGTAAAACATCCACAGCAACACGAAAAAAAATGCCAAACTTTAGAGAACGAGATTATGTAAGAATCAGCAAGGAAACTATGCCTTTCGAAAAAGGCTATATCGGAAAATGGTCACAAGAAATTTTTAAGATTAAACAGGTTATTAGACATATCCCAAGAATGTACAAACTTGAAGATTTAAACCAGGAAACTATCGATGGTAAATTTTACAAAGAAGAGATTCAGAAAGTACGACTACCAACCCAGTTCAAAATTGAAGAAATACTAAAAACTAGTGGTAAAGGCAGCAGAAGAAAGTCGTTTGTTAAATGGAGAGGATATCCGGCATCTTTTAATACTTGGATCCCACACTCACGGTTGAAAAATTTAACATGAGATCTTCCTTCTACATAACATTACCCAGCAGCAGTTCGATGGACATATTTCCTAATAATACACTCGCCAACTATACAACTAAACTCCCCAAACAAATGGAACTTCATGGAGAATGGGAAGTTGCTGCGGTTGAAATCCATTATCCCACCTTCATGTATAATGTGACATAGAGACAGAATATTATCTAATATAACCTTGACCCGGTAGATCATGATTGGAAAAAGGTAAAAATACAGCTTGGATACTACAGAAACATGGTGGAGGTAGTTGCTGCAATCCAGAATAGTGGTGTACCCTTCCTCATCTCGCTTCTGGATGATCAACATATTCTACTAAGAGTCAATGAACAGTTAGCAGCAAAAGGGGAAGAATCAAGAATATTTATTGAGGTGAGATTTTCACCAAAACTCGCAACCCAATTAGGATTTGACCCTTTTAAAACAATCAAGTTTGTTGGTAACCAACGTGTACACTCTTCTTCTCCCACCAACTTATCTCTTGGTGTCCCGCAACAAATGTTTATATACTGTGATATATTAGAACATGTATTTGTAGGAGACAGTTTTGCACCACTTCTGAAGATAGTAGGAACAAATATTAGACACTTTGTTTTCGGAAGTGATGCACATATCGACTTTCATTCTCCACAGTACACCCCATTAATGAAAAAACAATTTGATACTATCGAGATAGATATTAGAGATCACACGGGTCAAAAAGTACCATTTATATTTGGAGAAGTGTCCATTAAACTTCACTTCAGACGTTCCCAAGAATAATGAACCCGTATGCACATCATTATCATATACTTGCCGGTAAAGGTATTTCAAATGTATACCAAGGTTCACCCTTTCAGAAAGGACATGGTATTGGAAGTTTCCTTGGAGGACTGTTTAGATCTGTTCTTCCACTTATAACCAGAGGGGCAAAAACAGTAGGCAGAGAAATGCTCACTACAGGAATAAATGTGCTTGGTGATATTTCACAGAATCAACCAATGAAGGAATCATTTAAAGTAAGAGTTTCAGAGGCCGATGAAAGATTAAAACGAAAGGCAGAAGACAAGATTAACAGAATGGTTGGTTCGGGTAAGATAAGAAAGGTTCCATTGAATAGACCACAAAATAAAACTAATTCCAGAAAACGCAAACGCACAACAACGAAAAGAAAAAGAAAAAAAAAAAAAAAAGAAAAAAAAAGTAATAGAAAAAATATAGACTTGGATATATTTGGATAACAGATTTCACCAGCAATCTTACTTCACACAGTTTAGTATCAGATTGCTTGTTGAAGGAAGAGGTTCTATTCATCATGTCGTTTATAAGCAACTTTTCTTGTCAATGTGCCAATTCAGAATTGGAGATCTTCTCTGTTCCTCCCACACAAACAAGTATACAGTCAGGACAGTGGATTTCATACAAACCATTAGCATCCCTAACAGATGATGCACCCGTAGAATTTACAGTTCCTGGACACGGTGAAGATTACCTGGATCTACCACACACATGCCTCTATCTAAAAGTTAAAATTGACTCAACGGACAATACAACAATAAGTGCTACGGATAAAGTTGCACCTACCAATAATTTTATGCACTCTATGTTCAATCAGGTTGATGTATTTCTTAATCAAAAGCTTGTGACATCACCGTCTTACACATATCCATATCGTGCATATATTGAAAATTTTCTAAATTATGGTCCAGCTGCCAAAGAATCCCATTTGACTTCATGCTTGTGGTACCAGGATACTCCATGGTATACACTCTCTAAACAGTGAAGAAAACAAGGGTTTTGAGAAAATAAGAAGTTTCATCACAAGTAATAAATCGATCGATCTATTCGGTCATCTACATTGTGATGTGTTTAACTTGGAACGTCTTGTACTTAATAGCATCGAAATAAGAGTGAAGTTGATACGTGCTAAAGATGCTTTCTGTCTAATGGCTGAGAGTAACACGTTTAAAGTTCACATAGAAGATGCTACATTATTTGTCAGAAAGGTTTCACTAAGCCCAAATATTAAGATTGCACACTCTCAAGTGCTTCAAAAAACAACTGCAAAATATCCGATAAACCGTGTACATATGAAAGTAATCACATTTCCAAGAGGAATTTTGAACACAACCATAGACAATCTATTCCTTGGGCAAATTCCAAAACGCATTATACTAGGATTTGTAACTAATGCATCGTTCAACGGAGAATATAATAAAAATCCTTTTAATTTTAATCATTTTAATATCAACTTTCTCTGCCTGTACGTGGATGGTAAGCAGACACCCTCAAATCCACTTCAACCTGACTTCAGAAACAATCTTTTCGTTCGATCATACCAGACATTATTCCAGAATACAGGAATTCAGTATCTTAATGATGGAAATGGACTCTCTAGAGAAGACTACGGTCAAGGATACACCTTGTTCGCCTTCGACTTAAATCCAGATATGTCTGCCCATACATCAACCCACTGGAATCTGTTACGACATGGGACTGTTCGATTGGAGGTGCACTTCAACACAGCCTTAACGGAGACAGTTAACAGCGTAGTATATGCAGAATTTCAAAACCTTCTAGAAGTAGCCAAGGATAGGAACATCATTGTCGACTACACAGGCTGACGACATAAAAGGTGAGTGTTTATTTTTATTTCATTTAGTAGTGAGATGGGGTCTGCAGTAGTTGATATTCAAGGATTTAATGTAGACAACAAATTCATACCAAAAGAGGATGGAATTTACAGTGGTGACAGTAGTCAATCCTATCACTGGGTGGTAAAACCACCGTTTCCAATGCATTATCTCTCTGAAAAAGATTTTCGATCCGCAAAATGGTTAGAGAAAAATTATCACGGTTTACCATGGTTCGAGAGGACTGTCCAATTTGACTTATTACAAACTCTTCTACTACACCCCCTTACCCCATACTCCACGATATTCTCTAAGGGATTAGAAAAGTCAATTTTTTTATCTAATTTACTTCGCAGACAAGTACAGGATCTCAGGGTGTACGGTTGCCCTTCATTAAACCTGTTCTCGCATAAACTTTCACCTCGTTGCTTTCATTCAGCACATGGGCAGTCTACTTTTTTCTTGCTCACTATCAAATGCTTATAGACTTGCTCGCTGGAAATATGAACACCCTTCAGTTACTTGCACCGCTGCAGAAGCTTCATAGCTATAATCATATAGGCGTGTATCCATTTGATATGTTACCGCCATCAGTATCCACACCTGCAGCCATTATTGTAAACACAGACCCTAGTTACAAGGCAGGAAGACATTGGGTAGCTATCTACATTGATGTTTCAAGAACAGGAGAATATTTTGATAGTTTTGGAATGACACCACATGCAGCTATTGTGCGAAACTTTCTTCAAAACAACACAATATCATTTTCACACAATACCTTTCAACTACAGGGACTGAACAGCGATGTATGTGGGCATTACTAACACCCGTCAAGAATATGAGACTCTCCAATTCAGAATATACCCATTTCCAGGGTTGTCATGCAAGGTACGTTTATATTTCTTTTATCTGCAGATAGTTGACTTGAATTTACATTAACTTCTTTAACTTACAATAGTACTCTATCTTTTCAGGAGAATATAATGATAGCTGTCAATCTCTCGGATGGAGAAAATTGTACTGGCAATCAAATTAGGAACACATTATTTCTCAACAGTAGCTGCAATTTACCAAATTTCACAGAATTCAGAAAGGCATTATCGTATGCACAGTGATCACAAAAAGCGACATTTCTACTATATTTGGATATTAAGTGAGATTGTACTCAGTGTAAGTAGTGATACTGGATATGTGACAAATACTTCGTAGTGTATTCTCGTGTGTACAGTGAACAAAACTGATTTTTGTTACATTTGAATAGTAAGTGAAATATATACTTTGTGTAAAGATAGTAAATACTGATCTGTATTATTATTAATTTTATGTTCTGTACTACATATTGACAATAAATATATAGTAAATCAAATAACTTTTTATTTTGAAAAATTACGTTGCTGAAAAATAATTTTCAAACGATTGGTGGAGGAAATTTTGATTTGGAAGAGTGAATTTAATTATAATGAAATAAAAATAATTCATCCTCAGCCAGACAGACCACTAACGCAAATACGAAGTGGGGCCCGTCTTACACTTTCTGTTGGAGCGTTCGCAAAACGAAAGAGTTTTCAAACTTGTTCTGCGAATTGTAAGGAAGCAGCTTTGTATGGTGACCTCTCAGATGCCAATATCATCATCTACGTCACAGAACTTGCTGGGACTTGTCATCTGTCTATGGCGACCTCTCAGATGTCAATGTCACCATCTACGTCACAGAACTTGCTGGGACCTGCATCGAAAGTCGCAGACAGCTTGACGCCTCAGGTTTGTTCATACAGTAGCTGACTGCAGCACCATGACGTCACGTAACTTCAACCAATCACAGCTTGTTCCCAAAACACAAGCAGAAAGAAAATGGCGGCGCGGAATGCTCATATTGCACTACGTTAAAACTTTCCATCGCCATGTGACGTCACAACGTTTCAGCAACTGGATCATGTCAGCGAAAATGATGCCAGACAGCTTGACGCCGTACATCAAAACAAGAATCGAGCTCCCCCTAGCACTCTTATCAGCAATGTGACGTCAAAAACAAAATGGCGACTTAGGTTAACTCATGCCTTAGCCTGCTACTATGCACTGTGACACACAGTCATCGTAGGTTTGCGTAACATTTCGAACGCTACTCTTATCATCACTAGTGACGTCACAAGATTTGCTTCTTCCCAACTGCAATCCTGAGGTGGTTAGGTTTATTCATGCTCTACCCCGCTATCATCACAGTGACGTCACCATGGTTAGGTTTGTACACGCTCTTCCCCGCTTTAACCATAGTGACGTCAGAAATTTCGACCAATCAGATCACGTTCCCAGCTGACGTCAGAAATTTCGACCAATCAGATCACGTTCCCAGCTGACGTCACCATGGTTAGGTTTTCTCATGCTCTACCCCGCTATGACCAACGTGACATCAGAAATTTCGACCAATCAGATCACGTTCCCAGCTGACATCACCATGGTTAGGTTTACTCATGCTCTACCCCGCTATGACCACAGTGACGTCAGAAAAAATCGAGCAATCAGATCCATGTTCCTAACTGCCTCCCTTCTACTCATGTATCACATTATACTATGCAGTTATGTTTTTTTGGAACATTAACACATGCAACCTTGCGTTTCTAATGTTCAGAAAGTATATTGTGAATGTCACAGTGAAACATGAAGTCTATAAACACATATTCATGTAAAGCAGAACTACTAACAGTTTGATCCTTTGAAACACATTGTATACTTGCAGCTACTAATCTTACACACCAAAGATGTATACATTTCTTGAACACATCGATATTTTAATACTTTCAAAATCTATCTCTCAGTTTTCATTATGCAAACTTTCCAATAAGCTGTTGTTAAAATTCTAAACGCTTCTTTTTACCATAAAATGTGTTTAAAATATTCTGAATCCATCTGAGGCTGCCTCTAAGTTTCATCTAGATAAATTCTCATATGTTCAAGTGCACCTCGCAATAACTTTTTCAATAACACACATATTTTTGGCCACATTACACAGTTACGTTAGGCGTTACACCAGTGGCGTATACTGGGTTGAAAACCTGGGCTACCTCGCCATACAATAATGTTAAAATGAACAATAATTTGCTAATGGAGTGCTCCTTCTCGTGCTGTGGTGTGACATTACTTAATAATAATCACGGAAGTGTATCATTGGAAGACTAACAGTGTTCAAGTACAAATATTTCATGCTCGTACATAATTACTGGCGAACTATATTGTGAAATATTTGTAGGCCTACATACGAACATAAAATGGAACATAATGTTGTTAACTTCTAATCTTGAATACTTCATTTGAACAGGAACTTAGTTCTACTCTTGTTTTGGGCAAATTTTAGGTCACGTATTGAAAAAATGTTCCTTGTCAACACTCTTTCATTTTCAGAACAATCCTTTACCTGATAGGTATAACAACCAACCGGACTTATTCTTATGCGACTCTCAGAAATTTCTTTCAGCCGTCTCAGTTTTTGACAATAATACTAATTCTTCGGTAAATGGCGTCTTTGCTAATAGCTCGTTAATTACTCACAACACAGCACATAAGTACAAACAACAAATTCAACAATACAAACATGAATCTGCTATAAATAAATTAAAAAAATAATCAGTGTACTCTGAATGTCGCCCGAGGCCCGACGAGATTTCGGAACATGACCTTTGTTCCTTTTCTTATTTTTATCTGCAGTCATAAACCTTTGCAGGTCAATCAACATCATACTACAAAATACTGGTTGTTTGAAGAGGTCAACGCCCTCTTATTCTACTGATCTACAAGTGTTTCTTTGAACAGTGATGTTCATGGCCCAGAGGGTATTTTACCTGTCGTGTGGCACCCTTTCTCCCATTCCTGTACTTTTTGGCTCCAAAATTCCCCGTTCCTGGGGAAATTCTATGCGGGGAACAATGGGTTTGCAACACTGCACAATAGGTGAGCGAAGACTGGCCGCATTCAATGCTCGGATTCCTTTTCATGTATTACCTCGCCATGTGAATTCATCGAAGCAAACGTACTAGGTTGCCAACTCCTAAAAAGTCAGGTTGCCAACTCCCGAAGCACAGTCATCTGAAGAATTTGATGCAGATTTTATAATCTTCGCATATGAATTCTAGTCCCTGGGCCTCTGTCTTCCGAGATAACGTAGAACATACGCCCCTGATTTACACACAGATATAGAGATATAGTTAAGGGTTCTGTACTAAATACCTATGCTGGGGTAAATTACGTACTTGCTTGTTTTTACGTTGCTTTTTTAATCTGTCTACGTTAATCGCTACGATGCAGATGAATGATGAATAAATGATGATTAAACGATGAAACAAACTCAGCACCTGTGCCTTAACCAGGATTCGAACTTAGAACGTAGGCATCTAGCAGTTACTGGCTAATGAATGTGCCCCACCATGAGTCACTGGATACCATACACACTTTTTTAATTCCGTTTCTTGTTTCGTTATTTGCTCCGGTTATTTCATTGTACCTCGGTTCCTATTTGGACAGATTTCAGTGTTCATGCATATGTGTGTGTGTGTCCATTACTACACCGCATATACAGTACGTTCATTTTATTTGTTGTCTACCAGTAGGTCTCTAGGAATTCTCGAACTTTTTATATTTGGCTGTTTTACGCAGCTCGTCTAAATGAACATCTTACATTCTATGGTCGTTTGCTTATTCTTCATTTGGGTTTTTATTTCTGTTCCTGTCCTCTTCCATTCTCGTGCTTACCTGTCAGTTCCGTACTGCCAATTTCCGTCACTTTTTACCTCATTAGTTAGTCGCGACTTTGAGGTTAGATGAGAATTGATGCAATATCGTAAACTATAGTGACTTTGTGACATTTTTCATGATTTTGTTTACCACAAGAAAGTATCAAACTGCAGCATCTCAGTAAGAAACTACAATAGGAATTTCAAACATGAAGTTTTGAATGCTGGTAATTATTTTGCAAGACATTTAGTGAGAATTGAAATAATGAATCAAACAGTTGTCAGAATATCATCCCATGCATTCGGGTGCAGTTTGTAATGTATAGCTAAATATGAGTGAAAGTACAGAAAGGTCACAGATACTATATATTGCTGTGATCAGCTACTCATGATATACTGTTGTCATTCACAAACTGAAACATATTGGAATATTTTGACAAGGAAGAAGAAAACTGGGTCGCTGCTCGTACTCAGTGGGTGTTGAAGAAATTGATCAGACGTTCAAAATTACCAAAGCACAGGGATTCGAACTCGGGATCACTTCCGTCGCAGCATGCTAATCACTCCGCCAATTTTCCTAGGCTTGTCTATATTAGACAATATTTCATTCCTTGAGTAATGTAAAGAAGTTAGCCTTTTGTGGACACTTAAAATGTTTGCCAGTTCTTTTCTTGCACTTAGAATAAAGCCGATCTCTTGCACTTCCTTGATACGCTAGGGCAAACTTGGTCCTCATTGTACTTTTCCTCCGCAGCGCGAAGAGTTTTCCGTTTAGGTCTCATTTCAGTTGGGGAATCATTTAACGCTTCTTCACAATAATTTCTGAAAACTAAATCCTATGCGCTTCTTGTAGGTGCGTGACATTCTTCCGCGTCTGCAAGAAAAAGAACAGCATCGGAAGTAGATTCATCGGAGCGCCCTTCGTGTTAGACAGAACGTGCCACAAAGTCACCCCATAAGATAGCGAAATTGGTCAACATCAGCCGTACAATCCACACACACCACGTCCCACAAACTTCACATCAGCAGCGTATGATTCACTACTATTCCGGTATCTACAAAACTCACCCTGTTTTTCTCCTCCTTGCTTCAGAGGGCGTACACGAACAAAGATTTGCAGACAAAGTTCGCAAGGTCACAGTGCAGACAACAAAAAGCAGCTGTCTGCTGTTTTCGGCAAAGCAGCTGAAAGAACAGATTGCTGCACAAATCAGGCACGCAAATGACTCACTCGTTCAACAGAATGAACACTATAAGCGTGGGAAACCAGAAATCGCAAAACGTAACGTCTGTCAAAAAGTCACCCCAGTTTACGGTAGAAGAAACGTCCAAGCCTCACCTTTTATACCTCTCTAGAATAATCGCGAAGACGATAATGAATGGCGAATTGATGAAATGTCTGTGCTTTATACAGAATTGGAACCTAGAACCACAGCTAGGTGGCATGCTACGCTAACCACTCTGCCACGGAGGAAAGGATCACCTTCTATTTACAAACCCCTGAAAAGGAGATCGGACAGCTTCTACTTTCCTTCCTTGCCTCTTTCCATGTACTTAGGGTCTTTGTCTAGATCACACTCTCTGTGCATTGTTCCATATCCTACCTTTATTGTTCTACTGAAGCCATGTTTAATTCTGGCATGTGATATTCTCCATCATCAGTTCAAATTATTTTGCAATATTTGGACTCTTTGTTATATATTTGTCAAATACCTTAAGTTTCTTCTTCTAAAATACCATAAGGTTCTAGTCAAATACTATTAGTACTTAGCCCTAAGAAACATGAGGAATTAGTATGTAGGGTTTAGGGACCTCATAGGGGACCTCACAAGAATCACCTACTATTTCTTTCATTATAGCTAATTTGTAAATAATGAAAACATGAATTATATAACCTAGCAAGGAATATGTGGGAAAACAATTGCACTCAAGTCACACCGTAAAATGTATAAGCGTCGTGGAGTTAGAGATAATTTTGATGGAACAACACGACACTAAAAAAATGCAACATAGAATGTAAGCCTCAAGTAGGATTAACAAGACAGGAGAGAAACAATGGTATGCATGCCACACCAATGTATTGAAAGATAGGTCACAGTGGATAGATAAATATTACTACATTGGTCTATGCAACAAAAGAGATATCAAAATTTAGCAGTATTGTTACGTTTATAGAGAAACTGCGATAGATAAGTAATACTATGTTAGTCTACAACAAATGAGATATCAAAATTTAGCAGTATTGTTACGTTTATAGAGAAACTGCGATAGATAAGAAATACTGTTAGTCTATGCAAAAAGGAGATATCAAAATTAAGCAGGACAGTTTCATAGAGAAACTGTGATACATAAGTAATACTACATTAGTCTATACAACAAAAGAAATAGCAAGATTTGGCAGGGCAGGACAGCTTTGTTTATATATACGAGGCGTATTCGTAAAGTAAGTACCGTTTGCAAATATTGCCGCTGTAGCAATGCAGTCGCGACCGTGCGAGTTCTCGCTGACGTCCTTCATCCGTTAGTAAGCCACAGGCACGCGTGGGAGCAGGTCATGCTTTTTCTTCGTAGTTTTCTGAAGGTTTGAAATGTTCAAGAAAATCAATCGGCCCGCCGACTGTGAAGTCCGGTCTGTGATTTGTTTTCTCAATGCAAGAATGGTTGAATTCTTGCCTAGAGGACAGACCACCAACAAAGATGCCTGCTGTGACACATTAATCCGGCTGCGTCGTGTAATTCAAAACAAAAGACGCGGAATGCTTAGCGAAGGCATTGTGTTGCTTCACGACAATGCTCGTCCGCATACGGCCCAACAAACTCAAAATGTCATCACGTCATTCGGCTGGGAACAATTTGTTCATCCGCCAACAGCCCTGACTTGGCACCAAGTGACTACCATGTATTTTTTCATCTGAAGAAGAAGTTTATTGCTGGTCAGCGTTTCGACGAGGATGACGACGTCGAAGCAGCAATGCATGGATGGCTTTCGGCACAGCGAGAACATTCTATGAGGATGGGATACAAAAACTAGTGCCACGCTACGACAAATGCTTGAACAATGGTGGAAACTACGTAGAAAAGTAGTTTAAGGCCTGTAGAATGCAATGCAAATAAAAAAAGATACGAAACCATTTTACTTTATTTTTTACACTCTTTCGGTACTTACTTTCCGAATACGCCTCGTATTATATATATATACGAGGGTTGGGACAAAAGTCATTGCAACTGTTTTTTTTCTTGCAGATATGTGAGCGCAGCACAAAGTGCTATGTGTCGCGTGGAAGCCATGCAGGCATAGTGTGTATGCACATCAACAGATGGCTCTGTGATTGCAGGAAGTAGCACAGAGAGCGCTCTGAAATCAGTTGTGTGGCGAGCGTCGTGCGAGATGGACGTAACCCGTGTTGAGCAGCGCTCGTACATCAAACTAGCCGTTCGCCGAGGGTTGAATGCGAGAGATTGTCACAGTGAATTGGTGGATGCCGTTGGGGATAATGCTCTCCCATACCGAACAGTAACATGGTGGGTACGAAAGTTTCATCAAGGACGTGTGTCAACCAGTGATCAGCAACGCTCGGGATGACCTGTCAGTGTGCGGACCGACGTGGCACGTGCCGTCATCGAGCAGCTCCTGGAGGAAGACAGACGATGGACGCTACTGGAGTTAGAGAGGGCAAGTGGCTAAGAGAAATGCACCATCCACAGGATATTGCAGACAGAGCTCCAACTGCGCAAAATCGCATCGCGGTGGGTACCACATGCACTGACGGAAATTCAACGGTGGATGCGATATGCAACATACTCCGACCACCTAGCACGCTTGCAACAGGACGGCGAGCACTTCCTGTCACGAATAATCGCCATCGATGAATTTTGGGCCAGGGCATACGAACCAGAACTCAAACGTCGGTCCGAGGAGTGGCGACATGCCAGATCACCAAGGCCGAAGAAGTTCCGTCAGAATCCTTCCACCGTGAAATTGATGGTGATCGTCGCGTATGACGTCAGGGGTGTCATTGTGTGCCACTTCGTTCCACATGGCAGAACAGTGACAGCAGAGTACTACAAAAACTTCCTCGTGCGACAGGTACGACGTGGTGTTCGGGACAAACGCCCGGACCTTCTGGACAGTGCAATCATCCTGCACGACAACGCTAGACCACATAAAGCAGAGTGTGTACGGCGGCAACTGCACCGCTGGGGATGGGAAGAATTGGACCACCCGCCGTACTCTCCTGACATTTCGCCCTGTGACTTTCATCTCATACCCAAGGTTAAGGATCCACTACGTGGAAGGTGGTTTGCGACACGAGACGACATTGCCAATGCTGTGCAACAACAGATGACCCAATTCACACATGGTGCGGCCAATGGTGACGCAGATGGTATTCAGAGTCTCCCACATCGTTGGCAGCGTGTGGTGCACATGGCAGGTGACTACTTTGAGGGCCTTTAGCCCCAGTTTTGTTCTGTCAACTGTAGAACAGGTATGTATTTGTCTTGCACGATCAAACCAGTATTGTCCTGTACAGTATCGTAATAAATATGTGAGGCAAAATGTTCGCGTGTTTTAACTGTCCCCACATGTAGTTCCCCCCTCGTCCTTTCATCTGTATATGTCGCATTTCCCAACCGGGCTGTTATATGCAAGAAAAAAAATAGTTGCAATGACTTTTGCCCCAACCCTCGTATATACCTGTGTGTGTTTGGAGTGTGTGTGTGTGTGTGTGGGTGGGTGTGTGTGTGTGTGTGTACTCACACACATATATACGCTTTTTGGTTGGGTTTTTTTATATTTTGAAAACTCCATGTTGGCTACTTTTTTAAATATATGATACCATATGTAGACAACGAATTTCAAGAAGGCGAAAGAAACAGAATTGTCACATGTTGCGGGAACTATACTGCTACGCAGTTTTCTTGAAATACCTTGACTATGATACATTTCGAGCGTGTAAGGAACTAAATTCGTATTAATTTGAGGAACTACCATGGGAACTTTTCCATATCATTACATTATTCATATTGACTGGCATTCCTGAACCATTATTAGAAAGCATTGTTGAAAACAATGGCTAGACAATTAATTCCATTGGATCGTAGAAATTATATCCATAACTTCTTGCTATTAGTGGTACCTATGGACGTTATTTTGAACAACTTTGATATGTTTAGCCCTTCCCTAGGTTCAATTTATTCAAGATGTCTGTAATTTACATTAGATTGCATAAAGATATGAATTACAGTTTTTTTCCTTACTTACTCCATTAATTTGCATGCGAAATATACTGTACTAGGAATTAAAACGGGTACATATTGCGAAACATCGAAATAACTTAGCCTGCTAATAATGTCTGGAGATTCATTGAATCATAATCCGTATTCTCACCTCAAATGTGCTTTAATTACGACTGATAAACCCTCGTTTAATTCATGAACGTAAACTAATTATCTCTGAATCAACACCAACAACCAAATGAATCAGAATGAAAGTGCATACAGGAAGTACTTTAAGAAATTTCTGAAACTATAAGTTTCAAGGCTGATACTCATTATAAAAGCAAAAGACAGTCGTGGCTGATTTGCAATTCAATTCGCAGGAAACGAGCTGTAGTGACAACTGAAAATAATGCTTGCTAAGGTTAGTTCTGTTCTATAATTCAATCATATCTGTTATTCATTGACCCAAAGACTCCGTAGCTAATATTTTGAAATATTATAAACAGTGGCGAAGCGTAGAGTTCCTAGCAGGGTAGGCACAGAAGTGCGATAATTTCCATTAGTTGCTTAAATCTGTAAAAAGAAAGGGAGGGGGGGGGTTATGTCATCGAGAGTGGTTCAATGTCTCTCCAGATCGCTTCTTTACTTGCCAGTGGCGTGACGTTTTCAAAAGTGTTGTTACCGGCCATCAGCACGATAATTATGTCTTAGACGTTCTCCCCCACCCACCAGATGTCATCGATCTAGATTTTTGTTCACTTCTGTTTTTTTATTTGTTTGTATTTTTTCAACCCCTGATTTATGCACGCAACTCCAGAAAGAACTACCAATCATGAGACATCGCGAAAATCCAACGAATAGTGCTCGAGCCCTGTTGTCAATTCTTCATCACTTTTTTCTAAATGTATTTATTTATTTTGCAATTGAGGTGAAAAGGGCTAGAAGAACCCCATAATTTTCGGGTCAGTCTGACGTTTGTGCCGTGAGCAGACGACAGAATTCCTCACTTTCAGCGACTGTCAGTTTGGTATGTTCTATTGCTGCCAACTTAGTTTTTGTAGCAAGACTTCCTCGCACCGAGGAAAACACCATTGTTATCTGTTGTCTAACTAAAGGAATGGTTGTAGTTAATTCCAGTCTTGGCTTTCTAGATAAATGAATTTCTGACACCTGTATGTGCAAGTAAACATAATTTAAATTTTGAATATTTTCGTCTCATTTGTTCTGATCTATGCTAATCGTGACGATGAGAATGTATGGAGAATGAATTAAAGATGACCAGGAAACATTGACATGACCACAATTAGGTCACCTGGCTTCGTAACGTGTTAGGATGACGACTACGGGGCTTTGAAGAAAAAAACATAAGTAAAGGTGACCTCTCTCATTCAGTGTGTATACTTCGCATCCTAGTTTGTTCTACCCCTTGTGTTAGTAGACACCCTTACGTGATAACAGAACATAGGATCCTTGTTTGGGACCCGGCAACACGACAGGTTACTATGTAACATATAAACAGGTTATAATAAATGTAGTTGCTTGAGAGAATAGAATCCCAATTTTAGGCGCAATTTAGCTCTTTTCTGCCAATCCAATGTGACAACACTGGCATGTTCCGCCAGACCTGAAACAGACATGGCCCGCGCAATAACCCTCTTTGTCCTAAACCCAAAAAAAGTCTTCCCTTGCATTGTACTTTATTTGGCCGCCCTCTGCTCTTGTTATCCCTTCAGGGTAAACGAAACTGCCTACCTCTTCGCTTGTGTCGGCTGCATAAAAAAATATCTGCTTGTAATATTTATTCAACGACAGTGTTAACGCATTAAATAACGTTTCAACAACTTTGAATTTTTTTTAAATATTTTGCTGTCACTTGCCACTGCTACTTGCAAAGGAAAATATACTTGAAAACATTTTAGAAATGATTGTTATAAGAAGGAAACATGAAAGACCAAAAGTGGGTCCTACCTTACCGATGATTACTTCTTCACTCAATTAAGAACTCGATTGTTCTTGTTGTTCTTGCATTTCAGTCCAGCACTTCTTGCATAAATCTGATCGCTGCACACGACACCAATCACAAAGAAAGCTCTACCGCCACGAACCTCGCGCTCCGAGCCAAGCGCCAAGCTCCCTTCTAGCGTCGTGAGCAGGAGGCAAGTTTTCCCAGAGGGTGAACGAGAGCGGAATCCCAGTTCACGATAAAAATAAATTATTCTATTCCCAGTGAAAGTAAAACTACTTTGTAAATATAAGGCGTAACTATCATTTTAATTTACGTAATTTGGTATGAAGACTTACTTTACAAATATAAGTTCTTTGGACTTTCTGTTTACGCTACGGTGTTGGGTGAATCGACAAGACAATAAGCACTCTGACCAGAAAACGAAGTCAGAACTACAGTACTCCGTAATTTTCAATTTCACTTACACTTGTCGATGAAAGGAAGGAAAACCTAAGTTTCGTACAAAATATGGAGAATGTACAATGAAATAGAAGTCTCTCTGCACGAACACAAGCTAATGTTTATAAAAAATGCCGGTACACCACAAATTTCCAACCCTGGCGGAAATGCAGTGTTGCTGATATGCTGTTCGTCCTAGTGGGTAACACCGCGAGGCCGGCCTCAGGAGCACGTTACAAGCATACGTACAGTACTCGTAAGATTAGGCTTCCCGCATATACGACCGTAGGACGGAATGTGAAGAGAAGAGGCCCCAGCAAATGTGCCTCACTCCGTGGAAAGTTCGTATACTGACTGGACAGGGTTAGAATCTTTTTGTAATTATCATAAATGAAAATTCCAAACTTTTCCATTGCATTACATATGTTTTGACGAAATAAGTAAATACACATTTAAAAGAGTAATGGCGTGGGTAGGCCCGGCCTCCTGGCCTCATAGGACGCTTGCCACTGATTATAAAGACAGAATTGTGTAATGTTTCTGTAATAAATAAATAAATTTGTAGTAATCTTTAATTAGTCACGTATATAATTATTAAAATTTTAAAATGAAAATGTATGTTTCAGAAGAAAATTGGTATTAAAGTAAATACAAAGGAATTATAAAACTATTCTCGAAAGCCCAAAAAAGTGCAACTATTTTAAGTGTAGTTAATAAGTTTCAGAAAACACAGAATTAAATTTTATATATATTTTTAGAACATAAGGCAACCTAAGAGATAGTAAAACCCGAATATTTACATTACTCTTTTGATGTGAAACATATTTTTTTCATTACCAGGAGGAATAATCAAGTTTCTTAGTTCAAATGTAACATATCCGCTACACCTTCTCAGAAAATAATTTGGTAGTTGAGACAATTTTACAGTGGATTAGGAGTTGCATCTCTTTAAAACAACCTATGTGAAAACATTATCAAATGATAGAAAAATACGTAGAGTATAACCAAGCATATAATTTTTATGACTACTTAGTATAGCTTCAAGCAGTCCTTAACCTAGGCAGACTTGACTTAACTACTTTAGTCGACAAATGCAGTGCCATTTTTCAAGATAGGCCGTAAATGGTACAGTGAAATAACCTGAAATTCACTTTCATTGAGTTGGTGTTTTAAGTTCGCTTTATGCACAGTAAGGCTAATCGGGACTGGACCTACAGTTTAAAGTGGGATCCGAACCACTATGCACCATCATCGGGGATGCTGACATTCACTATCCAATGGCATTGAGGTTTATTGTAACAATTTCGGCCCTCCGTGCTTTAGGCAACACATTAATTCTCAAATAAGTACCTAAAAACACCTTAAAAATTCAGAACAATAGCTATTTATATCCCAAGACAACTTTAACGGAAGAAATTTCCTATACTAATAACAAACAAAAGTTTAACAACAAATTCATCTAACATTTACCGGCTCCGCGATCAGAACAACGAAAGACCAAGAATAAATCAACCAATACTTAGAACAACACATTTGTCCCCGAAAGAATTATGCTACCCAGTATAGCTCCCCTTGTTTTTCCGCAGGCAGTCAGTTATGAAGTGGTGTGTTCTCCCAAGCTACCACACACTCCCCTAACACAATTTTAGGTACTGTGCGAATTAAGCTTTTTGCATTGGGGGTAGAGGGCGGACGCTCATTCAGTGGTGTATTTGTGATATAATTTTAAGAGGTAGCTTTTTTGGGATATGCAAATTTGTATATATACGTACTACCAGTTAGTAAACTCGACTATTGCCTTGCGGTTCTAAGTTCCTAGGTCATTAAATGTTATAATAAGATTTAGACGTAATTTAGAAACATTTACTATATTTACATTCTTAGAAAACCCGAACTCGTACATAAAAAGAGCTATCGAACTATTTAATATCACCGAAAATTTGACCAAATTTATATTGCCAACTTCAATTTTAATGTCCATTTATACCTACCTACAGGTACAGCGCCTTGAATAACGTTGAAAACGACCCAATAAACTGGTTCCCGAAACGGATGTTAACATAGATGGCAGTATGGCTGCTAATTTTCTTATGAAAGCAATGCGGCTTAGTTAGTTTTTGGAATATACGAAATTTGGAATCGTATTATGTAGATTTGTTTGTCTTGAAACGCGCTACGTGAATTAATAGAAAAATAAATAGCATGCGTAACACAAGAAGAAACATCGCAATGTGATTCCGGACGTCAGGTATTGGATTGTGTACTAGAGTTTATTTTTCTATGTTATTAGAATATAAATAGTATCCTGAGAGATATTTCATACTGAGCCGACAAACCACAAGTGTCGCTTGGAAGCGAGCAGTCGGTAATCAACCAATGCAGCCTTTCGAACCGTAGGCACACAAGCTCTGACTGCAACGTTTCCTCAAGATTTTAGACCAAAGCGACACTCGACAAACGATACGGGGATTTCGCACCAAAGCGACGGGTCCTTCGTTCCAAGGCAACTTTCATACCGAAGCGGCACGCGACACATGTCGCTTGGAAACGAGCCGATCAAGAGCAACATTTCACATCGTAGCGGCATGACGGGCAGCACAGGCCAGCGTTTGGTTTGTTGAAATCCTCAAGCGATAAGTGTCGCGTGCCGCTTTGGTGCACAATCTCCCTAAAGCAAGGCACTTATTGCATCACGCATACGCGAACAACAAACCACTGCAACATGTTGCAAGCTATTGTGGAAATGGCCCAGTTTGAGCGACACACAAGTGGCTTATCGTGTCGCCTAGATCTGTTGTTGTAACCAGAAGTGCCCACAGGGGGAGATGATGGCGCAAGCTGCGCCATCGAGATTTTTGGGGGGGATTTTTCCCCTTCAAATGATATAAAATTCAACATTTATCTTTTTCAAAAATATATGTAAAAATTTCACACCTTAAATGTACCATATTTAATCCATTAGATGAAAAAATAAAGTGTTTAAGGGTATTATCAAAGGGGGGAAGGGGGAGAAATATCTTACATATTAGGCCTTAATTGACACGTGGGTTCTGGGGGAATTAAATTTTGGGGGGAACAGTATCTAACTCTAGGTCTTAGATTATTGCGGGTCTTTTAGTTAGAGGGGAATTGAGCCTTAAATTGAGGGGGTATCCAATTCTTGTGTATTACTATTGTCTTAGACTGTTGCAGAAATTCTGGTGTAGAGAGTGAGAATTGTTTTTTTGGAGGAGGCAATATCCACTCATCAATATCAACAGTAAGTCTAAAATAGGTCTGCAAACTTTGGTGGTAGGATTGAGTATTAAATTTAAGAGGGGAGATAGAAAGCTCTTGATAAAGTGTTAAATCTTAGATTGTCAAGGGATTTCTATAGTGGAGAGAGTGTTCGAAAATTAAAGTTTGGCGACTGTATTTAGCGATATGGCATCCACACGTTTTTGACCCCGAATGTGCCAAAGGGGAAGCTGGAAAAGACTAAATATCTCGGGACCATAAGAAAGTATTGACATCCCATTAAAATAATATTCTTGAAAGCCTGCAAAGAAATGGATGTAAAAATTTTCTTGCTCGCTTCGCTCGGAATGGTGTTACTAAGATATGTGTGTTTGCCTCTTTAATGAGGTGAATGTGAAGTTTATATACTATAGCAAGATTACAATACAATAAATAAAAATATTCTCGATTATGATGAACGATTTTAGGGGTGGCCTTGAGTGGTGGGCACCCCTGTTTAGGAAGGAGGGGGCAGATCAAGTATAGTGTTCAGTTAAGCTAAGAAATAAGTTACTTTCCTTAGACACGCTGTCGCAATTAAATACGTTGTGGGGATTACGATATGGTTTCAGGGCGCGAATGATATGATTTGGGGAGGACGCATGACATGATTTTGGGGGGATGCGCCATTGGCCTTGGGGGGATGGGCACCCCTGGTTGTAATGTGTGGTTTATCGTGTCGCCTAGATCTGTTGTTCGCACAATTGGCAGCAAACGCTTGCTAATAGACTGAAGGCAGCATGTCGCTTTTCACTTAGTTGGGAACTCTTCTGTGGCGCGTCGCTTCAGTCTGAGCACTCTTCCTTTAAGGAGCTTTCCGACCGAAGTAACAAGTAGCACGCGAATACGCCATATGAACGTGTCGTTTGCTGTTTGGACCCTCATGTGCAATGAATGCTATTTTTCAGTCTGGAAGTGTCTGTGTCACTAGTCACATCAGTGTGAACATCCCGTCTCGCTTGTCCCATTGGTCTGAAAGTTTTCTTACACTAATGTCGATGGCACTAAGGAAGTTCTGTGGGTTTCCCCTTGTCGTTTCATGCAATCATCATTATCATCATCGTCGCGATTAGTTTAAAGCGGAAGAAAAGAGACAGTAAATATCAAAAATACAAATGCTTCAGCTTAAAAGAAATGATTGATGATAATAATAATGAAACTAATTCATACACAAAAATTTAGTTACCAAGTGCATTCCACGCGTATTTTTTCTCCCGTATTATTAATGAAAGTATAACGATAACAGGGCGTGGTCGACTGTCTAGAATGTGCATTAATATCTTCGCGACCACTGTACCAAATATCATAGCAATTATCACATTCATAGAGATGCTTCATGTAAAACCATCAGACGTTGCAGCGAAAACTCCATTTACTTCCATTATAAGCAGACGAATGCCATGCAGCTGTACCGACACCAGCGCCTCTAGCGGTATCATATTCGAGTGGAACCAGCCAGAGAGCCCAGAACAGCGCCGTTTTCCACACTACGTAATTCAAGGCGTTGTACTACAGGTTTCTTGTGAACACTTTAATACGTGTAAATATCAGCACTGTGCCATGAAAACATAAGTGGATAACAGAACAGCCTGCTGCTGTCTCGGTTCAGGAGATTGATCCGTTCCAGAATGGTGTCTTTCTTTAAACCACAAGGCTGCATACTTTTCTTTATGGAAGTCTTTGATGACTATACCATAAATGGACAAGAATGATTTTTTCAATTATGTTTGTAACATAGTTAAGAAATGTATACTACATGCTTTCAATTTCATTTTCTTTGATGGGGTGGCAGGGATAAAAAGAATTTTTGACGAGGATGTTTTATGTGGGGGAATCCCAGCCACCCCCTCCCCCCCGTTAATTCGCACACATGTAGAAGGAAATGAATATTTGAACCAAATGATATGTGGTTATACTTTCTTACATTTTTTTTAAAAAATAATAATACTTGGAATACTTAGCTTCCAATTTCTTCACGATCGCGACAACAGATCACGCAGCTCCTCATCTCTCTCTATCCCCGTCCACAGATCAAACTTCTTCTCCAACTCTTTCTCCGTATCGGCTGTAAGACTATGGAATCAGTTGCCAGAAAGCACTAGAACAGTAAGCTCCGTCGCTTCCTTTAGCAGACGTGTTCACCACTCTCTTCAGAATTCTCGTTAGATCTTCCCCTGTCAAGCAGACCAAAGGGCATATGCAAGTGCATTAATTCTTAAAATACTTTGTAATTACTTATATACAATTTTAAATTTTGCAATCCATATATCGTATTTTGTGTATTATATATTTTGTATTTTGTGTGTTATATTCAGGGCGTTAAGACTTGTGTGTATGAGTATAATGCGCGCGTGTGTGGACCTATGTGAAATAACTTAATGTACTTTGTGTATAATATAAAAATGTATAATTATATGTGTATGGTTGAGTGGAAGAAAAGGCTTTGTACGGCATTAACTCCGCCATTTAAAACAAGGCGTTAATAAATAAATAAATAATAAAGTTGTTAATATAATACAATAAGAACTTTCCACTAAAAAAATGAAATCTATATTCATTTCAGATCTTCCTAGTCCTCGCTTTTCTAGCATTCATCGTCGTGATTGTGTGAAGGATTCTGCGAGAGATTGATCAGGTGAGGCCATGAAACAGCTAAAACTTTTGTTTTTACATTATTATCTTTCACATTTATAATTTCGTACCAATGGTGGCACCGGAAAATATGAGTTGACAAAGCAGAGAAGGGGGACAGTCACATTTCATACTAGCGTAGTATACAGTATACGAAAATACATATATTTGGGTTAAAACAACATTTAATTATCATTTTTTTCTTGTTTACCTTGAGTGGTAGGCGAACTGGTCGTGCAGGTTTCATCCATTCCCAACCTGTCCATGGGCGTAACTTGGCTGGAGCTATCTTTTTAAAAAAATTCAGGTTTATTACAATTTGCAAATTAAAGGTATTTGTTAACCTCTTGGGAGCAAAGGAATGAATAATAGCTATATTTCTGATTTCGCAAATTTAACAGTTATTTAGCAAAATAGTGTTGCCCACCCCAAAGTTAAGTCCCAAGTTCGATTCTGCCCCTTCAAAGTTAGATGCCTATGTCTGGGTCCGTCACTGGTACGAAATAGCTATTTTCCAAACGTATAATAATATATTGTTATGAAAAAATATTTTATAGCAAAGCACTTTGATTTATTCTAGTGATTTATAATTAAAACAATACAATTTCACTATTTAAGTCGAAATATTTTAGTTAAAATGTAAATTGACAAACGGAATAACATTTTAGGACATTAGCCAAAGTCGACAACAGTTATGAATATTTCATGTCCGTTTGCCTGCATAATGGTACGTCCATTTCAAATATTGAAATCTCAGAAACTATCATAGAGCTACGAAGACGAAACTTGGTGCACTGATAGACCAATCGAATAATAATCAATGTTCTCGATCAACCAATATGATTATGGCACACAACAATCAATTTTCAGCGATCTGCCGATATATAGGAAACTAACAAATACATTTGTGACGCTATGAATATAGTCATGTATTAGTTTAATGTGGCATAAATAACTGTGATTAGTCCTTATGTCCGTTTATGACAGTAAAATCATTGAATATCAAAAACCATTACCGGGTAAAGATACGATATCTTTGACATTATTCGCTGGCTAGTTGGCCGGAGCATTATCAGTGGTCGACATTCGATCTCACCACCGAAGTTTCCGTGTTCGACTCCTGGCCTGGGCAGGAGTGTTCTTTGTGTCCCTTCATCAATTCCATTCCATCATCACTCATCCTCATCGTCACCATTAGCCAAATTTCTTAGAAAATTGACGTATAATTACAAAAATACAAATACAAAATATCTTTAAATTATTAATGTGGAATTGGAAGTATGCCAGTAGCTAATGACTGAAGAAACCAACATGCAATTTGAGGAACCCTATAAATAAACAAATGTACGCGTTGTGCATACTTTTGATTTGATTTTGCCATTTATCGTCGCTTATCTTCCAATTTTGGCTAATCGCAACGATGAAGATGGGTGATGATATAATGTAATTGATGATGGGATACTCACAAAGAACACATGGGGTGTGTAACTTCTGCTAAGGGGCCCAAAAGTCAATTTCACTTACGTAGTACACCCTGAACTGCGTTTTGCAGACGAAAGAGGCTCTTGCGACTGGCACTATGGCCAGTATAAGTGGGTGTGTTGTCCTGTGTTTTGTCGCTATATGTGCTGAGTGCCTCTTTTTGCAGCCTCAGCTTTAAACCAGTCAGAAAATTTTAAAGATTTTAGTTACAACACGGCATTACAGTTATGCTATTTTAGTTCAGGTAAGGGACGGGTGCAAAATAGCCTTAGTGTTGACGCACCCAAAATTTAAAAAAAATCAAAGAACACCCCTGCCCAAGCAGGAATTCGAACCTGGGTTCATTGACCTATCCGCCACGGAGGTCGTCTAAATAATTTTAATTTATCAGTGTACATTTATTTCGAATCTATTGCTCTGAGAGGATTGCGAATTCAATAAAAAAGGTTTGGTATACCGACAGTACTATTGAAATAAGCTAATGTAATTGGCCAGTTTGTACTTTTTCCTATCTTGGTTAAAGCATTTCTGATCGGTAACCACAGAGCATAACAGTGAACGCAGTTCCAACTTGTTTTGAACCCACCTTCAAACTTCTTTAGCAGTCCTTTTACCTTTAATCTCTCTCGATCTATAGTACCTTTTCCACGGTGCCTCGAGAGAAGTTTAATATCACCGAAACTTGTCCCCAATGCGAAATTTGAACGGCTTACGTCTGCTGTCGTAATCTCTCTTCTGCGCGTCACGCGTTCGCTTTTGAACTTCCATTTGCAAGCTTGGTTGCCTCATCAATTCTCGAGTTAATAATCTCTACATAATCGTAGATCTCTTCCCTGTCATCCTGAAACATCTACTGTAAAGCGTCTGTCGCCTTCTCAAATGGTTGTCTCAGTGCCTTTGTCTTCCCTTTACTAGACATGAATTCTTGTTTGCAGGACGTATCTGCCTTGAAAACGGTACAAGGAAAGCAAACATTCTCCAGTGACATCTCCCGTCATTCCAAGCCACGAATATTACTCCTTGGCTTTGCCAACGTTTTCAGCTTCACACAATGTCCAGCAAATTCAGAATCATTTAGTGGCATCAATATTAGCGCATCCAGAAAGTAAGTTTCCCACTCGCTCACAGGTGGCAGGCCATGCGTATTGAAACCGGTTTTGCGCATGCGTGAGAGGCACATGCCCTGGCTAGTTAATATCCTAGAAGAAGCCTCCCGAAAGTCCTCAGTAGCGTCGCGGCAGAGATGAAACATGGAGGCTCTTATTCCATCTCCCGCTGGGTGCGAGGTTCGTTCGGTGATTAAGTTCTTGAACGCCCAAAACATACAGCCGATCGAAATTCATCGTCACCTGTGCCAGATGTATGGGTTCGACGTCATGAGCAAGCATATGGTGCGTTGTTGGTGCAGGACATCTACTGAAGGCCGGCAAAATGTGCATGACGAGCGCAGTGGGCGGCCATCGGCCGTTATGGACGAGCTTGTGGAGCAGGTGCAGCAGTGCATATTGGAGGATCGTCGCGCCACGATCACGGAACTCAGCAGCCATTTCCCGCAGATTTCTCGGTCGTTGTTGCACGACATTGTTACCAAAAGCCTCTTGTTCCCGGAAATTGTGCGCCCGGTGTGTGCCGAAACAACTGACGCCCGAACACAAAGGAAAACGCATGGGCACGGCGCTGACATTTCTGCAGCGTTACCATCATGATGACGATTTTCTCAACCGGATCATCACAGCACCCCCAGAAAGCAAGCAGCAGTCCATGCATTGGCGTCACAATGGATCTCCATGCAGGACGAAGTTCAAACAGACTGTGTCGGCGCGAAAAGTGATGTGCACGGTGTTCTGGGACAGACAAGTTATTCTGCTCATCGAGTATCTGCCCAGAGGTGAGACTGTGAACGCTAACCGTTACTGTGAAACACTGGGGAGATTGCGACGAGCCATTCAGAATAAGCGACGCGGTAAGATCAGTGCCTGGGGTGATCTTGCTGCACGACAATGCAGCCCTTCTGGACAGGTTCGGTTGGGAGGTGTTCGATCATCCATCGTACAGTCCGGATCTCGCTACCAGTGATTAGCACCTCTTCTTGCACCTGAAAAAGTTCCTGTCCAGTCAACATTTTCACAGCGACGAAGAGGTGGAGACGGCTATCAAACAGTGGTTCGGCGCCCAGACGGCGGACTTCTGCGATGCAGGTATACAGAAGTTTGTCCCACGCTATGACAAGTGCCTGAATTCCGGCGGGAATTATGTTGACAAGTAACTGGACAAATGCTGTATTTGTGCCAATAAATTATTGAATGAAATAATGTTTCCTTTTTGTGCACAACACCAGGGAAACTTATTTCTGGATGCGCCTAATATTTCAGATCTCAAACTCAACTGTGCCCATATCTTGGCTGTTCTTTTCACAACGTGCTTGTTTGCATGATTCTATTCTCCTGCGCAAAGTCTTCCTCTTAATTGAAAAATATCTGCTCGGCTAAATTTGCTATTTGCACACCCACTCACATGCTGTCGCTAACTATCTGGACCACTAACTCGCTGCGACACGTTACAACATAACGTAAGTGCACTCTCAGATAAATAAACAAACACACAGTTACAGTCATGAACTGCCCATCTAACAAAACCTTCAATCCTTTTCCCTGAAGCTAGACTTCCCCAAAGACTAATTCACCCTCGCCCTCCTAAATGTCCTTACACAAAAAACAAAAGGCATCCACAAAACAGTTGGCCAAGTCAGGGAGTGCATGAACACCTGTACACACACTAAACATGAAATTTGCACAAACACACAAACACTTAACTTAACTTACAATACTAGGAGGAAATGTTTAGTACACCACCCAGCAAACTATTGCAACTCAGACATCGTTTCTCCCTCTTTCAGAATCACGGACAAGATGATCCCACACCTCACACTGTTTGTAGCTATTATTATTCTGATGGCACTTAGCGTCGTCCTGTGTTCAATACACATCTATTTCAAGTTCTGGAAACCTTCCTGTTCCACCTCCTCCAGCAACCCATACCTTTCACACAGATCGTCTCTCCAGAGCTACACCCGCCTCCACCACCCACGCAAATCTTGCCAACCCTCCAGTCTTCAGATAATGTTCACTTCAGATCCACGGATGGTTATTGCATTCCCTTACCACTCCCCGGATCTGGTGCACTCTTCTCTCTCACCTACATCATCTTCCTTCTCCTCTCTGCACGAGCCTGGCACCGCTTCCGAGGACGACCCATCAGGAGGACTGCTGCACAACTGGACACCTCATCCCACAACTTTGGACCGGACCCTCATACAACGCAGAGTTCAGCCTACATCATCACTCTGTCAGTGTGTATCAGTGAATCCTGAAAGTGTACTGATGTGCGCGTTACATAAGGATAGTGTGTGAAAACAGAAAACAACTCTTGAAAAAAAAAATCTCAATATATACAAGTGCAGTGTGGAAACAACAATTCGTATATAGTGATATGTAACATCCAACACGGCATGTTCTATCTTCTTTGGAGTTCTTGTAGTTTTGCATGCAATTTTTAGATTTCTCTCAACAACGATTATTCTCATATTCATGAAATGGTACATTTTACCTGCAAGCACTGTGGTGGAAAAAAAAAGGACAAGAGAAGCAACATGACTGTTTCTTATAAATTTGATAGTAGGGATTTTGTAAAGAAAAGAAACAGTATTGTATATACAGGGTGGCTCAAAAAGTCACTTAACACCCTTGGTACAAGGCCACTGCAGCGCGCAACGTGGAAATGGTGATGACCAATCGTTGCCAGGCCAAGGGGGAGCCACATTGACGCCACTCGCGCGGTCGGCGGCCATCTTGATGTCCGCCATCTTGAATTAAACTTCATAATTTTAAATGGGAAGGGGGTGATATGATATATCAAATCAGGCTAGAATTTCACGAGAAATGCAATGGTGAAGGTTTTTTCGACGTATCTTTAACCAGTAAAAAGTTATGACTGAATTCTTGTACCAATTTGCTCCTTCTTGAAGTGGTAGAAAAATGTCTTATAATTTGTTTATGGCATCGGTAACGCATCGAGATCAAAGTGACGTATACGGAGAGAAGTTCGCATGCCATTGCACAAGATTTTAATCGGATACATCCATGAAGAGCTGCGCATTATGAATGGTTGTCGCGAACAATTACCAGTGTGACGCTTCCATTAATTGAAAAGTCCTTCACAGTGACAAGGCTAATATTTATGTTCATAAGGAAGTTCATAAACAGAATATTCGATGCTAATATCTGATAACCCATTTTTGACAGATCAAATGGTTAGTGCTGGTAAGTTAATGGTGTGGCGTGCTGTGTGGAACACGATTGGTTAGTCAATTTCCTATCAACGGAACCTTAAATGCTTAGGGCTACTTGGATTTGTTAAATAAACAGGTTTTTTCATCCTTGCTTATGGAAGAAGGTACTTTTTACAGTTTTTTTCAATAGGGAGGAACACCAGAACACTTGGAAACGTTGTGAAGAAGTTTCTGTCCAAAGTTAGTTATCAGGTGACAAGGGTCGCATATTCTGTTTATGAACTTCCTTATGAACATAAACATTAGCCTTGTTACTGTGAAGGACTTTTAATTCAATGGAAGCGTCACACTGTAAATTGTTCGCAACAACCATTCATAATGTGCAGCTCTTCGTGGATGTATCCGATTAAAATCATGTGCAATTGCATGCGAACTTCTCTCCGTAGACGTCACTTTGATCTCGATGCGTTAAACAAATTTTAAGGCATTTTTCTAACACCTCGAAAAGGAGCAAATTGGTACAAGAATTCTGTCATAACTTTTTACTGGTTAAAGATACGTCTAAAAACCTTCACCATTGCATTTCTCTTGAAATTCTAGCCTGATTTGATATACCATATCACCCCCTTCCCATTTAAAATTATGAAGTTCAATTCAAGATGGCGGACATCAAGATGTCCGCCGACCGCGCGAGTGGCGTCAATGTGGTTCCCCCTTGGCCTGATAACGATTGGTCATCACCATTTCCATGTTGTTCGCTGCAGTGGCCTTGTACCGGGGGTGTTAAGTGACTTTTTTAGCCACCCTGTATATATCGTCAACCTTTACACGATTTTACAAGAAAATCAACGTGCTTCCTGTTCGTGCCAGCTGCAATCATCAATAGATGGATGCTGCCTCAGTAGGGGGAATGACGAGAGAGATTGGGCAAACTTCTGAAAGTATAGGTATACAGCAGCTCTAAATACAATATGCTGACCCAATCGTGCATACAACACGGAACATGCAGCTGGCGAAGAAAGGAAATTCTTTTGTCACTGACAGAGGTAAAAACCCGGCAGTGAGAAACTGCACACTCAACTAAAAGGTGGCACATGTCAATCATACGAGGGATGTCCGGAACGTTCTAAGAATCTGATATAAAGAAATACAATATCAGAGTGATTGAGGTTTTATTTTTCAACATAATCTCCTCGAAGGTTAATGCACTTCTGCCAACGGCCTTCCAATGCCTTAACACCAGCAGAATATGTGGATTCGTTCAGGTCTGCAAAATAGCCTGTCACTGTGGAGAAGACTTCTTCATTGGACTGAAATTTCTTACCACCCAAGAATTTCTTCAGGTTTGGGAACAGGTGGAAATCACGGGGAGCAAGGTCAGTAGAGTACGAGGGTGCGGTAGCACTTGGAAGCGAAGTTCGTCAAGTTTCCGGCCTGTGACCATGGCTGAATGCGCGGGCGCATTGTCCTGGTGGAACAGCACTTTCTTTTTCTTCATGTGAGGCCTATTCTCTTGGATTGCCGCCTTCACTTGATCCAGGAGGTTGCTATAGTAGTCTCCGGTGATGGTATTGCCCTTCTCTAGGAAGTCTATCAAGATGACTCCTTTCGCGTCCCAAAAAACTGATACCTACGCAACAGCCTTTGCCTTCTTTGGTGGCAGGAAATCTACATGCTTCCACTGCTTGGACTGCTCTTTTGTCTCAGGCATGTAATGATGAACCCAAGTTTAGTCCATATAGTGACGTAACACCGCAGAACCTCTCTGGGATTCCTCTGGAAAAGCGCCAAACATTCAGTGGAACTCACTCCGCGAACGTGTTTTTGCTCCGGTGTGAGCAGGCACGATGCCCATCTCGCCAAAAGCTTCCTCATGCTCAACTCTTCAGTGAGAATGTGGTGTACTCGGTCCACTGAGATGCCAACTTCATGAGCTATCTCCCGCACTTTCAATCTTTGGTCAACCAGCACCATATCATGGACTTTATCGATTGTTTCTGGTGTGATGGCGGTTGGCAGACGTCCATTGCGGGGGTCATCTTCAACGCTGTCCCGTCCAAGCTTCACCACGTCACTTGCACTTTTGCTCCTTCACGTGTCTATGGAAACCAGACTAGTGGAAGAGTGGCGATAAAATTTTCCCTGCACGTTCAGAACAGATGTGCCCTTCTAATGCACATGCTTTTGTTCTGATTTCAACGCCATCTCTGACCGATTCTTAGAACTTTCTGAACAACCCTCGTAGTAAAAAGTCCCAATATTGAAAATCATGGACAGTGTGCAAAAGCCTGTGAGAGATGCATCTAGCTCGGTGTGGGCCGAAGGGCAGCCTGTAACTCATACCGGACTCTCGACCGAGGGCATCAACTTGGAACATGCTGGGATGGTAGCGCAGCCAGCCACTGTGCTTTGGCCAGGTAAGTGCAGAGAGAGAACTTATGCTCTCTACCTTCCTCACTCCCAGCCAGGGGCAAGCAGCACGAGTCAAAACTCAGCTTCGCAATTTTTTTGTGGTGCTTCCATCGTGAATCCAATGATCCCCAGCAAAAGAACGGAGTTGAGCTTCAACAAACACACACACACATGCACATACTATATACAAAAGGCTGCATAATAGAAATTTATGACCCCTGGAATCACCACGTAAAAAATTGTTGTGAATCTATTAAGGAACAAGAAACGTTAGCAGTAATGGAAAGAGTAGCAACAGTTTACTCAAAATTTAACATCTTATGCTGTTACAATGAAGGATTCTTGTAATGTGCTGATTTGATCTTCTTTACTTGCATACTGTATATCTAGTACTGTAAATACTACATTTAAATTTTGAAATTAAGTGTACTCTTTACTCCATTCAAATGTAATGTTACAGCATGTCTTCATTAATATCAATGATATTTTATTGCAGCTAATACGGCAAGGGCATGAAGGAAGGACTTCAGCGACACTGCGCAAAGACCATCATTATATGATGCAATTCTCTTCAGCACTCTTCTACCTGAACTATATATGACAGTATATAGTACCATGGGTCACTAGATTATATATAGTAATAAAAATTTAGAAGTAAAAACTTTAATTGTTTGTATTCCTTGTACCATATTAAAAAAATAATTTAGAGCCATGGAAATACCTTGGAACAGTCAGTTCAGAGTTACACATGTGGAATATAAAATATCCTACAACTATGTGATGCATATTGTTAAATACAACATCATTTTTGTTACGTATCTTCCTGATCACTTAAGATATTAGTTATATACAGTATATTCAAACTGTTTCAAAATAATAGTAGATTCACTCTTTGTATTAAAAATGATACAAAAATGGCAAGACACACGAACCATATGTGCTTCATAGTTTGCTGACATCCTACGACCCACAAGTGGTTCACGTGTATTTTCAAAGTGAATCAATCCTTCCTGTCCACTCACACATAAACAAATCAACCATTTCTACACTTCCATATACCCTATAACACAAAAGCTAAAGCTAGCAGATACCAAACTTTCCCCAGGGATCTTTCATGTCTATCACGTCACAGTTTTACAACCACCTCAGTTTGCTCAAAATGGGCCTTATAAACGGACCTTCCAAAGGAGGTAGCAAACAGGTCAACGAACATTGATTGAATGTAATCCTTGGCACGTATCTCAGAAAGACCTACAATACGTAAATTGGGGATGAACTGATACAATTTTGAACCGATGTTCATATCAATGACTATACTCTTACCAATACCGATGCTTGAAAATTGTTTCAATTAAAAGTTGTTCAAAACATTGATTAATATTAGTGAGTGAATATTCCATTCCAATGATAAGCATCTACGAGGGCTGATCAACAAAGACTGAGACTGATATTTTTGCACAGCATTCTGTATCTTTACACAATTGTAATGTGCATATTGAACAAGAGCGGGGTTTCATACATAATACCCAGGGTTGGCAGTACCACCACATCCTTTGTTTGGCAGCAATGCTCCTTGTTCTAGGCACTGCGTGCATTTTGCATAATACGCAATGGAGGTGAGGAGCAGTATGCGCAAATTAAGTAGACATATGTCGTGAGGTGCTATGTCTCTTTGGTGATGTTCCTCTGGAATCAGTTATCACCAGTGATGAGTCGTGGGTGCACCACTACGACCCAGAAAGAAAACAAGCTAGCACAGGATGGAAATCGCCAGGGTCTCCAATGCCAAAAAAGGCGAAGGTTGTTACATCTGCAGGTAAGGTGATGGCGATCCCTTTCTTTGACTGTAAGGGAATGGTGTACCAACAGGCAGTTCTCCCGTACACTACCTTTGCAGCAGAATACTACACGCCAGTGTTTGCGACACTGAGGAGGCACATTGCGAAGAAACAACCACAACTTCATTGGAATGGGTCGCGACTTCATCATGACAACACATGACCTCATGTGACAAATCACGTCAAGGCATGCGTATTCGGCGAAATTCAACATCACCTGTGTACATCCACCTTATATCCCAGACGTAACCCCCTGAGACTTTTTTGTTCCCTGCACTCAAGTCAAAGCTACAGGGCCATCGTTTTGCAGACTCTGTGAAAGTGTTGCATGGAATTTTTGGAGTTTAAAATGCCAGAAACGTATTGGCCAGTATTGGTTCAAAATTCAACCGATACACCAGCATCGGCTCAGGTGTAATATAAATATATTATTTTGTGGAGTGACTAATGAGATGTTAGTCTGATGAAACAGTTACCTTGACTGTATTATTGAAACCATAGGAATTACAATATCCATTATTCCCATAATAAGTTTGTTAAGGTAATGTATAATAAATGAACTGCTGATACGTTGAAGTTGAAATAATAAGAAAACTACATCTTGCTTATTCCTATGGTAGTTGGGAGGATTTTTACAAATGTCACAGTATATGACGGCCAATGACCACACAGACTAGTCACATTGCTAGAAATTCTGGTCAACATGTCTTCCATAGAAACACTTCAGTACCAGTGATGCAGACTGGCAGATGGTCCATTGGCCATCATATATGGCAAGATGTATAGCTGTACATAAGTGCTCCTTGGTGCAATTTTTTTAAAAAAATGACTTGGAACAGGAAATAATTACCGTATTTGTAGGAGACACTATTGAGAACAAAGCTTTGTCACTGAATATTATAATTAATTTACAGTATATAAAGTAATATGTAGGTCTACTTTCAACAAATAAATTACATAATCTAACTAGGAAACAATACATGTTAATCTTCTTCATAAAACTCAGAGCTAGAGCTAAATGAAGAGTTGCTTGAAACCTCTTCTAAATCAGAATAGGAGTCCTTATACTGGTGATAGTCGTTGACAGCACATGTGTATCCGTGTGTATGAACTCTATGTGACTGGAATTCTCTCACACATCACAAGGTAGCAAGAAAGAAATTGTTTATCTAGGAACAGAGAACATTTTAAAAGTAATCCAAAACTGAGTATCGGCATATAAGCTGTATCCTGTTTTCCAGACCAATTTCTAAATGTAAAAAGTGTCTTGTATGCAGGCAAATATGGTGATTACTTCTGATCCTTTATTGATGGAATGGCAGATAGTGAATCTGACATCTACACAGGGAGACCCAGCGTGAGTCATCTCAAGAGGGAATTCTTCCGACAATATCCCTGCATAAAGTGGCTCTGGGCTCGCTCAACCTTTAACCAATGGGTACCTGGGGTGCAGTCAATGGAGGAGGGAAGCATGGTGCTTATCACATCACCTCCACTATGGCATAGGGTGACCATAATATTTTGACCCGAGGAAGTAAGTTTACATCCTCCTCAAAAATCGGCAATTTTATAAAGCTGTTATTATTATTATTATTATTATTATTATTAGTTAAAGTATGTATCACGTAAATTATAAACTGCTCGCCATTAAAAATGCAACACCCAGAAGGAGTAATCAGAATCGGACGAAATGTGCACAGTGTGTAGAGGAGAGGTGCAGAAGGAAATGATTAGGTGTTCAAGGCCATCATGCGTCATGTGCGCCTGCCACGCCATCTGGTAAGTGGTACCTGTAGCAGGTCAGATAGGTGCAGAAGAGCAGTGAAAGTGCATGGTCGTGAGTGTAGTGTGTTAAAATCGGTCAGCAATGCCTCGTCGTCGAATATGGCAGCGATTCCAGCAGGTTTCCCAGTTCGATCGTAGCCGAATTGTTGCATACCGTGAATGCGGATTACCCTACCGTGAGATCGGTGCCCGTGTAGGACGGAATGCATCCACAGTGATCCGTGTATGGAACCAGTGGGTCCAGGAAGGCACTGTAGAGGTTCACAACGTCTGCGTCAGACGACGGAACGAGAGGACAGACGTCTGATACGCATGGTCCTTACAGACAGAACGGCCACGTCAACGAGGATTGCGCATGAAGTACGGGATGTTTTACAACGTCCAGTGTCCCCACGTACCGTGCTTCGTCGTTTGGCGAACCGGGGAATTTTTTCCCGGCGCCCACTGTTGCGGATTCCTCTGACACTAGAGAATAGGTGTTTGCATCTGAGATGGTGCCAAGACCGTCGTGCATGGATGGCGGAGTGGCATGCTGTAGTGTTCTCTGATGAATCCCGCTTCTGTATACATCATGATGGACGTACACGCGTGTGGCGGCACCGTGGCACTAGGCTTCATGATGCCTGCATCATCACACAGGGCCTTCATTGGGTATCATGGTATGGGGTGCCATCGCCATAGGTGTTGTTTCGCATCTCGTACGCATTCAAGGGACATTGAACAGCCAACGGTACATCACACAGGTTCTCACCCCTGTTGCTGTCCCATTAATCCATGCACTGCATAATGCCACTTTTCAACAGGATAACGTGCACCCACATGTTGCAAGGAATGTCCTCGCATTTATGGAAGCCAACCACGTGCCCCTGCTTCCTTGGCCAGCACGTTCGCCGGATATGTCGCCAATTGAACATGTCTGGTCCATGGTGGGTCGCCGGCTGGCCCAACTCAGGTTTCCGGCACGTAATGTTGAAGACCTCTGGCACCATGTGGAAGCCGTTTGGGACGCCATACCGCAAGCAGACATCGATAGACTCATTCTGTCCATGCCTCGCCGTGTTGCAGCAGTTATTGCCGCCCGTGGAGGCTGTACACGCTACTAGCTCCTTGGGGTTATGCAACCATGTTCTACGTATCACGTCACACCACCGAGCCCTAACTGTAATCATTTTCTATCTTATTATTAACTACATATTTGCCAAGTTTCGTGTTTCTATCTCATTTCCTTCTGGGTGTTGCAATTTTAATGGCGAGCAGTGTACTTAGTTCATTCAAATGAAAAGGTCCATTTTATTTTTTCTGAAAAAACGTTTTATGTGAGACAGTAATTTCATGTGTTTTGTATACCCACAGGTATATGTGACGTTTTAGTAATGAGGCATCTGCGCATGCACAAGTGTGTCCAGGTAGCACTTGTCCGTTATCTAATCACCTTCACTTTATTCCCCCCAGGTGGAATGCTGTGCTGAATAATGGAGCTGCCATTAAGGGACGGGTCCAAGGAAGAACAGTGGGGTGTCATTCGGTTTCTTCATGCCGAATGAGTACATTCAGCGGACATTCATAGGAGATTGAAAGTTGTGTATGAAATATGTGTATCGGACAAAACAGTGAGAAAATGGTGAAGGCATCTTTGTGGTGGACGAAACACATTGAAAGACAATGCTCGGCCGGGACAGTTGAAAAATCGCATTCCTAATTGGACAGTTGCTGCTATTGACAACCTTATTCAAGAAGACAGACGAATATCCCTGGCAGCCATTAGCGAACAAGTGAACGTGTTATTGGGTAGTGTGCATGACATTGTGAGGCACAGACTGGGTTACAGGAAAGTGTGCGCACAATGGGTGCCAAAGTGTTTGTCAGAGGAACAAAAAATGTGCAGAATGGGAATGTCATTGGCTCATTTGATGCGATACAGGAATGAAGGTGAGGACTTTATCAGCAAAATCATTGCTGGAGATGAATCCATCTGCCCATATTACCAGCCAGAATCAAGGAGGGACAGTATGGAATGGAAGCATACAGGATCACCAAAACCAAAGAAAAGCAAGTCACAACCTATAAGTCGGCAAACTTATGAAGACCGTATTTTTTGATGACCAAGGGCCACTGCTAGTGGATTTCCTTCCAGAGGACTCACAATTAACGCAAACACGTACTGTGAAAAACTGCATCGTCTACAGACATCAATCAAGAATAACCATCGAGGAAAACTCAGCAAAGGCATCATTTTATTCCAGGACAATGCTCGTCCCCACACAGCCAGACAGACACAGGATCTGTTGCAATCATTCCATTGGGAAGTGCTAGACCACCTTGCATACAGTCCTGACTTGAGTCCATGTGATTTTCACATTTTCGGACCTATGAAGAAACACCTCAGAGGACGATGCTTTGCCTCGAGTCCTGAGCTGCAGGAAGCTGTCAGGGAATGGTTTCATTCCCAGAACAAGGACTTCTTCTACCAAGGAATTCATAACCTTGTTTCAAAGTGGGACCAGTGTCTTACCTCATACGATGAATATGTGTAGCCAACTACTGTAATAAAGTTTCTGCAAGGAAATAGACCTTTTCATTTGAATGCACCTAATACATTATAAACAACAAATAAAATATGATCTTCTATTATCAAAAGGAAAATTGTGAACTCAGTATGACTTATATGGTGTTTCTGCTCTCTCCTGATCAGCCTTTGACATTAGGCCTACGCTAAAGCTGACGAACTGTTCATAATCTCCCCCACCCTCAATTCTCGCTAAAGTTAACTCATATCAAGATAGACTTCATTGTTGAAGCATGTAAGGAAGATCGTTCATCTGTCTACATATTGTTGAGTATTCAGCAAACACGCTCAACGGGAGTGGATGTACTAGGCAAGCGTAATGCAATTTCTACTGCATTTAGAAGGACATCATACATTATGTGGTCCACTTCTAACTTACCAAAAAATCTATACCATTTATCGGACAAGGAAACCATATTTTTAATTTCTTTTCAGTCCTTTGAAGTTGTGTTATGATTCCTCTTGCAAATTGCCACAGATCGAACAGTTTTGCTTCGTCTTCTGAACTAGAAAATATGTTAGTATTCACTAATTCATTAGGAATTGTCTTTTGATTTTGTGTCGAGACACAGGAATTTAAATTCTTCGTGCAGGCTCACATTGAAACTACATGTACGCACCCTTCTTGGTCATACTTATTCACTGCTCTAGAAATAACACAAAGCAATAAATTCCACGACGTGAGCTAACTTAAACAGCTCAAATCTTCTGGATGAAATTGTAGAATTTGGATTGCTATGTGCAATTAGCCAAAAGTGGCAGAAAAGCGAAACATAAAAAATAACAAATTTCTATGAATAACTTGAAACAGTGTTTCCATGACATTAGTTTAAAAAATCCATTGATTGTTTTCTAAGCACGAAATACCTCAAAATTAAATTAAATTTTCGAGGTAACTTCTATATTTTTATAAAACTGGACAAATTGAGGATTTATCCCATCTCCTAAACGGGACTGTCCAGATCAAAAAGGGATATATATGGTTACCCTCTATGGCAGAGATTGAAAATGTGCAAGGCCATACCTCTGCACTTCCTATGAGTCTTCATGGTAACATGCCAAGTAATGGGAAAACATTTATCTTCACTCTTTTGTTAGTACGTTTAAGGTGCAACTATCCAATACTGTTGCTATTACAAATGAATGAGGAAAATATGGCACAAACACAAAGCCTTTCCCAATTTCATTCTTCTTACTGTATCAATCAACAGCAATTTCTGGGGTGACCCTTTACAAAGACACCAAAATGCCAACAACCTCCCTTCCATGTAGTACATCCTGGACTGTATTTTGCAGACTTGTGAGGTTCTGGCATCTAGACTCACCACCATACAATACTCCGTGGGACTCGTGTTGTTTGCTGCCTGACCCTGTGGCCGAGTGGTTAGCACATCGCGATGCCAAGGGTCCCGGGTTCGAATCCCGGTCAGGCTTGGTTGTTTGTGAATGTCCATTCATCAATTTCATCATTTCATCACTCATCCCCATCTTCGCAAATTAGCGAAGAGGCACAAAACGCGAAGTAAAATAAACTAAATCAAATCGTGTTGTTTGCTGACCTTGCATGTTTGCGATTGTCTTTTAATTTAATCCATTTCATCTTATCACTATTTATTCTTACCTTTGCAATTAGCCACAGGTGGCAGAAAAGCGAAGGAAAATAAAGAAATCAATCAAACAGCAAGTTCTAGCACGAAAAAGTATATTGTTGAAAATTTATTCAACAGCGAATAAAATAATTTCTCTAGGCCAATGCTGCAAAAGAACTACAGTATCTTGGAATTTTGTAGTGTGAAAATTACCCAAAAGATCAGCTTATGCTTAATTAGTATTTTGACTACATATTTGAGTAGAACTTTATATCATCATTATTTTAATGTTGAAAGGCTAATAAATCATTTATTTTTGGGACGGTCTGATATGAAGTTTTGGCAGGTACATATAAAGTACCAATATAAAATTTATTGATACCTAGAACCGATATTCCACCATCTGATATAAAATTCCAAATGGTCCTTGAAGAACCTGAATAGTTCATTGACCTCCTTAATAAATGTTTGTTTCCAGGTGACTGCAGAGCAAAAGAAAGGTTTTTTTTAGAAAGTAGGGCATGGGAGAAAGTAGGAAGATTATATATAAAAATTACAACAAAATGGTAGAATTGTGCACTAAATTATTTATAGATACATTGCATTGGAAAATTATTGGTAATTTTACAGATAAACCGATATACCCATATTGGCTGATACCGATAGAGTACCTATTAATCTGTAGCATCGATAATTTACTTTGTATTTATGTATTGCCCTTAAAAACTTTATGAAGAAATATGAATGTGGTGGATGATCACAGATATTGTTCCGACACGAAAATAGATCACAACTGGATTGAAGTTTTGCCTCGTCACTGAGAGCAATGGGAGTGTGTTATTTCAGAAACCAGGTAGGTAGAAAGCAGCGTTCCTGTTTTTCTTAACCAGCGACAACTCTATGAACTATTAATTGTACATTTTTATCACTTGCAAACACACACTCTTCAATAAATGTAAGTACTGTATTACAGTAGAAAACAGAACTACAGTCATCAGTATAAGTGCATTTAATTATGCAATTTATGCTACTATAAACACAAAGTATTGACAACAGCCACTTTATATTGTCTCTTTTCAATGATATCTACGTCTTGTTATTGTGCTGCATTTATTAATAAAATGTATTGAATACTCACAGTATACACATAATGCATGGCAAATTCACTTTCAAAGACAATTACTACATTCAATTATTGCTTGTAGTCTTTTTTATGAACTACAGCACAGTATCAAATTATGTATGGTGATAATTCATATTTACATATTTACATAATCAAATATAATATTTACATACTTCTAGAGTAAAATATTTACCTGATAATTGGTTATCTACTTTAAATCACATTGCCATGCATACATAGAAACGTACAGGCTAATAAGAAAAAACATGATTTTATAGTGTACAGTACATCCATGAACAGAAATAGAGTAGCCGAAGATGTGGATCCTATGGATAAAATAATACAATGTAATAAAATTAAAGGCACTTCATTACAAATAAAACATGTTGCACTTCACTATGGTTAAAGCACAGTCAGTCTTTCAGCTATTATACTGTCCAAGAGTAGATTTTGTCCTTATATTTCAAATCCTCCAACACATGAACATCACTATGTTCCTTAGAGGTGCGGCAGAATCGCCTCAGAAGTTCTGGCCGCAAGCCACAGTCACTGAGATTCTCTTTGAGGAAAGCAGACGTGCCTCCCGTTGGTTCTTCAGGAGTGACCTGGGAGAAAGCACGCGTATTGTCCAAATTTACGAAAGTGGCTGAAAATGTGTCGGAAGACTGTTGCAGCATGTCACACAGATTGTGTATGGTATGAGGAAGGATCGGTCCTACAAGTTCCATCGAATGAAAATCCTCAGCTTCCATGTGAACCACACTTTGTCTAACCTGAAAATGTAAAAGGTAATTGTAATACATTGAATGTTTTAGTTATGGATTTCTTACATTCTATTCTTTATAAAACGTAGCCAGTACGAGAAACATAAAGTTGAAAGCATTAAGATGGAAGTCACGGCCAAGAGGAAGCAGACAGGTATAGATCTGCAAACAAAACAGAATCCTAGAGGAAGTAGACCATGGTGTATTGAACAAAACGACAAATGATGTTCAGCAACAGTATGGAATTGCCAAATCTACATTATCTACAATACTTAAATACATAATACGTATTGTAAATGGTTAATGTGTAGAAAGAACTCTATTGCAACAATAAAATTTGAGTCCCCGGTTACCACAAATTTTTTTAACATGAACTCTTGAGTTTTCAGTCCCTTGGGATTCGTGTTAATGAGGGTTTACTGTACTCTGTAGGCATCGGCCATTATAGCGATATTGTATATTGATAAAATTAGGTAATGTTACTGATCCAATATATCTCTGAATAGCATGTATTTTTTTTTTGTGTGTACAGTGAAACCTCGACTAAGTTTTTCAGCAGACCAAGTTAGAAAAAAAAAAGATGTGGAAAAAAAATTATACCATTTGGACCATGAAGGAAGAATGTAAAATGCAGGAAAATGTAAAATCCTGTGAGAATGTAATGTATTTTTTCTGCAGTATTTTATTCACTTGCATTTCTTACATGTTGTTTTTGTTGTTTGAAAATATACAGGGCTATTGTAAATGATCTTCCCGATTTCAAAGTTTAATAACTCACTTTTATTTATTCACAATGACATGCAACTTACGTTAAATGAAAGAAAAACTCAAAAAGTTTTAGTGTCTGGCAAAGCTGATGTTTAGTTACGCATTCTGGCGCTAGGGCAGAGATGCTAGGCATCAAGATGGCTGGAAACAAAGAAAGGAGAGCATTTTGCGTCCTGGAATTTCATGTACAACAGTCAGTTATTTGTGTCCAAGGAAGTTTTAGGACGAAGTTTGGGTTAGATCCACCAAGCGGTCACTCAATTCAGAAGTGGTACAGACAATTTAAAGAAAGTGAGTGTATCTGCAAGAGGAAATCAACAGGCCGGCCAGGAGTTAGTGATGAAACAGTTGAGCATGTGTGTGCGACTTTCATCAGAAGCTCCAAAAAATCAACGGTTCGTGCAAGCAGAGAATTGAACTTGAAGCAGACAACAGTGTGGAAGATTCTGCGAAAACGTTTAAAATTTCAACCTTACCAATTGAAATTGTTTCAGGCGCTTAAACCTACAGACAAGGATAAGAGACTTGAGTTCTGCATTGCTATGCAAAATCTTATGGAAAAGGATGGTTTCATTGAGTCGGTTGTCTTCAGTGATGAAGCTACCTTCCACCTTTCGGGGAAAGTAAACAAACAAAATGTGAGGATCTGGGCTTTGGAATCCCCATGTTTATGAAGAAGAAGTCCGTGATTCCCCCAACATGAACGTGTTTTGTGCGGTTACCTGTAACAAGGTGTATGACCCACTTTAAACGGACTTTCCTACCTTCATATGTTGAAGACATGGCTTTTCCCGCATCTGGAAGCGGACATGGAAAATTTTATTTTCCAGCAGGACGGGGCACCCCCACATTGGCACCGGGATTCAGGAGGGAACTCAACAGAAGGTTACCAAATCAATGGATAGGACGAGCTAGTCGTGAGGATCAGGTTCTGCTTCCTTGGCCCCCCGTTCGTCAGATATCACCCCGTGCGACTTTTTTTTGTGGGGTTATGTTAAAAACCAAGTGTATGAGCCATCCCTATCTAACAACTTACCTGAACTTTGAGTATGCATCCAAGAAGCAGTTGCGTCCATTGACTCTGAGATGTTGGGAAGAGTGTGGCAAGAATTTGACTATCGAATTGATGTGTGCCGAATTACAAAAGGCACTCATATTGAGCATCTTTGACGTGGAACATAACACGTATGTATGTAAAAAAAAAACTTTTTGAGTTTTTCTTTCATTTAACATAAGTTGCATGTCATTGTGGATAAATAAACGTGAGTTATTAAACTTTGAAATCAGGAAGATCATTTACATACTTCTGAATTGAGCAGGCCAACAATTATTGAATGTGTTTCAGAAATATGTTCATTTGTAATGCACTTTGCTTCTTCTGGTAGCGTGAAGAGTGCTGCATAAACTATTAAATGACTTCCTAGTGCCTCTGGCTTTCCCGGATTAATTTAATTTGATTTAGTTCATTTTACATCATTTTTCTGCCACTTTTGGTTAATCATGAAGATGAGGATGGATGGTGATAAGTTGAGGAGATGAAGGGACAATCACAAACACATATGGACAACAACACAAACCCCACAGAGGATTATACTGACTGTGAGTCCAGATGTTAGAGCAAAAATGCTGTCCAAGGTGTACTACTTTAAAGTGAGGGGCTTTTTGGGTTATCATAGGTTTAACAGTATTAAGTGCATAAATGACCTCAAGGATTTGTTGGAGGCTTGAATCTTTCCTTGGATAACTAATACATCTCAGGAAACTCTGATCTGTGTGAACTCAGATGAAACATCTGAGTTCTCATTGGCTATGATACAGAGTGCTTTCAGAAACAATAGTTGATCAAATGTGATGATGATGTGCAATGTGCAGTGAATGCATATCTGGAAGTAAAGAAATCGTAGGTTTCACTGTGATACGCCTTGCTTATTTTCAACATGAATATGTTTTATTTGTTTTCTGTTAATGTTATCAAATTTATAGTTTCTGGATTTATATGTGATTAAAGTGATAACTGAAGCGGAATTCATTTCTGGTTTCTAGACATTTGTACAACTGTCTCATCTTTTATTGAATCTGTAGTCAAGACAACAAAATGTCAGAAGATTGAATGTTGTTCGATTCAGGGGATAATGTGAATTTTGTGAAAAACGCTGTTATAAAAGGAAAAGCTGCATCTTATTATAATGTGATTGTATTTGTAAGTATAGTTGTGTTACTTTCCAGTGAATGTTTAAAGTTAAAAGGTTTTATTAAACTTGTACAATGGCAAGAAGCTACTTTATTTTGCTAATTGCACATCCTGAGAATGCTCAGTGTAGCAATAATGTACAGGAGAGTCTCATAACTCTGCCACACAGGGAGATTGGGTATCTACCGTGACGTAGTAATCCAGTGGCACTCACCCAAAAGGAACATCACAACTGGATGATCACCTTTTTTATTATTTGCCACAGATGGACTTGTGCTGCATCATCCATGCATGTTTGTGATTGTCCCTTCATCCATCCTTATCTTCCCGATTAGCCAAAACTGGCAGAAAAATGTAAAATCAACTAAATCAAATCAATCCAGAAAAGCCATAGCCAGAGGCACTAAGGGGTCATTTAATAGTTTATGCACTACTCTTCATGCCACCTGAAGTAGCAAGTGCATTACAAATGAACATATTTCTGAGACATTCATTAATTGTTGGCCTGCTCAATTCAGAAGTATGTAGAAGCTAATGTAAGTTCAAGCTCCGAGGTGCTGAAAAATCTGGAAAAATCTTTATCTACATTTGGTTCAAATCTGAAAGACAACAAGATACTGCTATCTGTGGTTTAAGTACATTAGGATGCTCGATATCAGGCGAAGTGTATTGTTTATGCTGTCTGTCAAGTAACTAATCTTGTTACAGAAACATATTTTAACGTATCATATTAGTTCAACATATTAACAGTGACTGGGATTAGGGGGAAGCCGTACTCCCAAGTATTTGCCCCAGCACTGTCGCCTTTGAATGCTACCAAGAGGAAGTAAAACTTGCCTCCCACCCCCTCCAAGGTTTGACACCCATATATATTTAAAAACAAAAACAACATATCAAACACATGTGAATGAAATATTGCAGAAAAACTACATTACGCTCTCACCAATATCACAAGAAATTGAAAACATCAAATATAGGGAAATACGTGACTCTGTTTTAAACTACATATCTCCTCAACTCCAATGAACACAATAACTGGGTAATATACCTGTTGCATTGAATTTCTTAAATAAATAAATAAACAAAACAAAAAACATTCTCTAGAGGAAATCATGAGCTATGAATTTGGTCTAATGACTTTAGGTCGTAATTACATAGTTTGTTACATATTTGCTGTTATTTGTGTCGTAAACCAACTTTTAAGCTAATTCTAAAAAGTAAAGCAAATATTTGAATTTTCCTAATTCAATTAAGATTTATGGTAGTTCTATCAAACAAAAACTATATTTTAGCAAATTTTCTGCTCTTTCATTTCGGTTATCTTTATTCTTTGCATACAATGCACCATTTTCAAGATATTATAGGTGATTGAAGGTGAATTTTTGGAGTCATATTTTCAAGATGCCAGTGAACCTACAGGTCAGTGGAAGAATCTTCAAAATCAGATTCCACAATTTATTTATATATATATATATATATATATATATATATATATATATATATATATATATATATGTATGTATGTATGTATGTATGTATGTGTGTGTGTCACATCTTCAGGAGTAGAGAGAGAGACTTTGTATAACTAAGTGACTAGAGGGGAAGAGTAAGCATGACCTGCAGTGTTGCCAGGTCCCAAAGGAAAAAAACAGTACCACAAAAAAATGGTTCTTTCGCCAGGTTTGTCGAAAACTGTGAGTGGTGGTGGTGGGGGGGGGGGTTGGTTGGGAAAAGGTGGTGGTGAGGGTGAGGATAGGGGATGAGGGGCGTTACTGGGTGGCCTTGTTCAGGCCTCGAGGTGTGGTTGCATTCATGGTCGATATGTAGGCCCTCTCCCATCTTCTACGTATTGAGGTGTTGGTGGATTGGGGCATGTAGTAGGCATCATGTAGTGTCATGGACTCCTTGCCCCAATCCAGCAACACCTCAATACGTAGAAGATGAGAGAGGGCCTACATATCGACCATGAATGCAACCACACCTCGAGGCCCCCCCCCCCCACCACCACCACTCACAGTTTTCGACAAACCTGGCGAAAGAACCATTTTTTTGTGGTACTGTCAACACTTTTTTTCCTTCGGGACCTGGCAACACTGCAGGTCATGCTTACTCTTCCCTCTAGTCACTTAGTTATACAACGTCTCTCTCTCTACTCCTGAAGATGTGACATACCATCATGAAAATTTGATTTCTTTCTTTGTCTGGTGAGTGTTTCCTCTCTCCTCTTTCATTTTTTACTTAGCCCTTGTGGCCCTCCTTCCTTTTATCATATAAAATGGGCCATCTACTTTATTGTATTCTGAGTATACAAAGTTACAAATGTATGAACAATGTCGAAATACAAAATCTGCCAAAGGCAACAAATGAGGTACATGACACACATGTCTACATAATGCATAATACACAGCAATATTATCTACATACAAAAGTACAGGTTGGGGGAAGGCAAACAGAAGGGCCCCCAATGCTGCCAAGAACTCATAATAATAAACAGGTTCCTCTGGGAGGTCAAAGATTTGGAAAAGAATGTCCATATTGTCCCAAACTGGTTTCCTTTCTGTTGCAATTAGTTCTTCAGATGGCCAAAAAATTGCATTACTTTCCTCAACCAATATGTCATTCCTGTTCTTGTCTCCTCGAGGTAAAAAAATGGCCCGTACATATGTTCACTGGAACAGAACACAATAATGTTCAGAGAATCGTGTTCATGTGTCTTTTCGGTTTTGTATATTCTGACAATGTGGCAGTTTACTTTTCCACCAAAATGCTTCATCACTGAACACTACTTTCCCCACAAAATGTTCATCCTCAAACTATAAACATCACTGTGATCGTTATGTGATAGTTGTTGCAATAGATGAATATGGTTTGAAGGACAAGGGCACAAACAACTCTGCACAAAATGCATGTTGGGCAGTGATTACGAACCTAGTAACATGAATTCCAACAATTTCTTCACATTTGTAGCAGCCAACGCACACATGAAAAACCCACTTGAGTTCTATGTTTTGGGACTGGTTTCACCAAGGTAAGTTTGGCAGTTTACCCACAAAAAAAATTTGCAAACCCAAAGATAATTTCGAAATGTGCAGTATGCCAGTAGCAGCTGTGTTGTAATCTTTCCATTCCTTGCCATGTGACGGAGTCGAGATGAACCCACCCATCATTGCAAATTGATGATTTTTTTTCCAGGGAGATATGCAAGGGAGGAAGAAAGTTGTGAAAGGAGAACAAAGAGAAACTGTTCAAGAAACAAAAGTTTGGTATTTTGCCGTCAACGGCGGAAAAAGAGCAGAGAGAGGTTATTGTTCCAATCTGTTTTTTGAGAGTGGGATCAAGAGATTGCAAATAGCATAGTGTTTTGATATATGCTCATTTGTGGCATGTAGTGATGAGAGTATTCAATGATGCAAGGCCAGACACAATGAGTGCAATACATTGGTACAGGTGCTGGAAAAATACTTTTAAAATGTCATAGGAATTAGTGTCATTTAGATGTTGTCACTTGTATTTGGAAGTTCAACGACAATTTTAAATAGTCAGAGTTTAATCTTGTGAATCCATTTCGTTATTCAGTGCATAGGAGAATCTGTAACTTATACTGTAAGTCACTGATTTGAGATAATTTTTTTGCAAAACGACTAGTTGCATTTGATTAAGGTTTCGAGGATACTCATGAAAGTGATTAAATTGAATAAGTACACTAAAAATGGTAAATAACTGAAGTGGCATTAAACTTGGGTTTCTGATGGGACATATTTATATTGAAGAAATATAATATACATTATTAAAAAGTTGTAATTACACAAAATACTGGCAATATTATTATCAGTTACAAATCAGAGTAGTTTATCAGTATGGCATTGGAAGTGATTTTTTCAGGTCAGCGAATGCTAAATTTTCTACAGGTCACGAAAGAGACCAAACAACACACCATCTCTCATGATCGAAATAAATAAATCACTGGGGCATTTCGAATTTTAATAAACCTTATTTGAGTTTGTGTTTTATAAGTCCACTATATGAACAGAAAGGCTAATTGAGACTGGACCTACACTTTAAAGTGGGATCCGAACCAATATGTGCCTTCACCTGGTATCGAACCTGGCCCCCCTTGATTACAAGATGACAACACTACCACTGTGTCATCAGGGAGGCCCAATATTTATTATTATATATTTAAATATAATTTTTACAAATTTTCGTGAAATATAATTCTGCTATCGTCTCATTATCAGTGAAAGGTGTATATCATAACTTAGATTGCCAATATAATTAGCAGAAACGGGTGGAGGTAACAACACTTCTGCGAGGCTGAGGTGCACACCCATACATAGACATAGACCACCAGCCGCCACTGCGGTATGCTACTACTTGCTATGCAGAATCTGTTGGCAACAATCATCTCCTGATAAAAATGTGTATTTTCTTTAGCAAGCATTCAGCATGCAAACCATGGCATTCTAAGAGAGCAGTCATATTTTGGGAAATGAGAGATGTGGTAGTAAATAATTACAGAGAAACTTAGTACTCACGGTTACTAGAGCATTGTTTAAAGATATTCAATTTGTTTTTGATGGAATTTAACAAAATATGAGATTACAAATGATAATGTTCGCTTTTGGAGTTTTGGGGAGATATGGGGTAAATTTTCCAACTACAGTTTGTCACATAATAATAGGAAAATCAGATTTATTTTCTGGAGTCTTAATAACATTGTGAGTTATGCGAGAACACTGATTAATTATGCACCAAAACATAAAATGAAAAATCTTACCTTTATAAACAGCACTAAATTTATATAAACTCCAATAAATACACAAATAGATCTAAAAATATTTTAGAACAAAATTCTTCTACAAGGATCATTTTTTAAAAAGTGATTACTCAACAATATGTATGTTTCCACGGTTTGGCACTCGCAGCAACAATGAATCATGGATTCAGAAAATAGCTTTATTCTCGCCTCTAAAAGTGACATCATAGTTCCACAGATTGATGCATGGTGGCAGCACTACACTAACTATGCCTTCTTGAGCAGGGGCCTCCAAATAATGTTCTCATGAAAAGAACAAATTGCATTCATCAAAATTCAAGTTGCAAAAGTAAAAGTAAAGTGCTCCCCTGTGCTTACCAGATGGTAAGAGACCTGTAGGAAGGCCAAGACGAAGATGGAGGGACAACGTTGAGATGGACCTAAAGGAAATCGGTAGGGATGGGAAAGAGTATATAGATCTTGCTCAAGTTAGGGACAGTTGGAAGGCCTGTGTTGCTGCAGCCATGAACCTTCGGGTTTAAGAAGGCTAGAGAGAGCTCCCCTGTGCTTAGCACCATGCCATGAAGGCGTATAGGGGTGTGGTGTAACTCAAGTTGCACGTGGATGAAATGCCATTAAGTGAAACAGAGAACTTGTGCAACCTTGTGGTGATGAGGCACTTCAATATCCAACAGTGGTCACCCTACTGATTAGTCAAGACCATGAAAGTTTCGACAAGCACCTAGCAACATTGAAATGACGTTTCTTGTTGCCTATAAGGTCATTCTCCTTTACCACATAGCACTGAAGGGAGTTGCCATAAACAATGAGTATTGTAGTAACTTTCTGGAGAATCACCTTGGTTCACTATTAGTTGGAAATGACCAATGCCTTTGATGAAACACCTGTTTGTGCTACACCACAAAGTGCTAGAGTGCCTCTATGGTGTGGCTATGAATCCTTGCGACTATGACTTGTTTCGGAAGCTAAAAGATTCATGTTAAGATCACTCATGACATAATGCGGTCCCTCAGTGATACATAAAAAATGATTCTGTAGACGTTATGAGAAAATTGCCAGAAATTTGTAAAATGTGCTATACTCAGCCAGAGACTATTAAAATACAGTACTTATTTTATTGTGGACAGTAGCGCAACCACATGGGAGGGGGGCAACCTTCGATGGAAATTAGTTCTAGGGGGGAGCAAATATTGACGGCTCAGTGTACTTGCAGGGGGCAATTACCCCCCCACAACTTCAAATTTTATGTAAATAAAAATACTTTTTGTAAAATTTTCTTGCTCGCTTCGCTCGCATTCCCTGGTTTTCTTGGTCTTATCAAATCCAGAACTGTAGCTAGGGGCAGCAGGAGTTGGCCCTGGGAGCCAAATGATCTAAATGAAAATAAGTTTTAAAATTTATTGATTGAGTTGTGGTTTTAAGTCCACTTTACGCACAGAAAGGCTAATTGGGACTGGACCTACAGTTTAAAGTGGGATCCAAACCACTGTGCCTCCACTGGGTATCGACCCCGGGACCCCTTGATCACAAGGTGATGATGTTACCACTACACCATCGGGGAGGCACAAAAGTTGTAAAAAGAGAGAATGCATTGGCATCCCGTGAAATTATTTGCACCCTATTAAATCAATATTGATTTCAGCCTGCAAAAAAAATTGGATCCAAAAATTTATCCAATCTATCATTGTTCTCTTTGAACGTGCTGAAAAAATAATTCAAATCTTTTGTTCGAACACAAATGCTTTAGCACCAACATCTTCGATTCTACTACTACTACTACTACTAATAATAATAATAATAATAATGCTGGTCCCAGGTTGGGAATGGACGTTTGTGAGTGTCCATTCATCAATTTCATCATGTCATCACTCATCCCCATCTTCGCAAATCAATAATTACAACAACAATAATAATAATGTTATAATAAAACATTATTATTAACATTATTATTATTATTGGTACATTTAGTCTGGTACTTGCCCCCCCCCAGATAAAAATTTGTGGTTGTGCCTCTGACTGTGGAGGACAAAGTTAAACAGTTATGAGCATGTAATCACTCTTTTTGAAATAATCTTCCTATACGTTACTGTAATCAAGTGGCGTACAGATGGTAAAATGTCTGTCAACAACTGTGATTGAAGATTGATGCACTTAGAAAACATAATGCTTTCAGAAATCTTCAGTGTTAACATAAGGAATTTTCTATAAAAATTACAGGTATAAATTTAAATATTCCGAAAACATATTAACACCATTCCTTTTATAATAACTTACCACTAAGCTGCATAAGATGTGAAGTGAACATGGAGCATTAGTGTATACTATGGGTCACCTAAGTGAGCAGAGATGACCCAGCTATGAATTTTAAGTTTTATTTCTCTATCTACCTGATATATTTTCAAACCAATCTTCAACCATACTCATTCACGGGCCATGGTACACTCTATTTGGACAGATTCCACCACAATACGGCACAGCCTCAAAATCAACTTATAATTATTATTATTATCTTACCTTCAAAGGTCTTAGTGTAGCACCACTGAAAGCTACAGGAGCCAGAAGAGTTGGAGGTACACCAGCTAGGGGTCCAACAGTGGATATCAGACTTTTGCAATTCATCAGAAAATTGAACAGTGCCTGAGCTTCAACTCCCTGGACATATATCACAGATTCTGGTCTCTTATCTACTTCCTGTTCACGATTTTTATCTCTTCAAAGCATTAAGGAAAATATGTAGACGTTTAAACAGATCTTGGGAACACATTTCATTACCAAAATTTAGCAAAACAAATGCAAAATATACCACGTAATTCAACCAAAAAACAGACAAAAAAAAAATGTGACTTGGAAAAGATTTAATTAAGGGGTTCCCAAACTTTTGCTGCTCTTCATGTCACATTTTCCTGTCCTTAACATATAAAGAAAGAAAATTGCTCATATTTGATTTGGTGTAGTTTAAACAAGAAAAAAATAGTTATTTACATTACTGGCTTATATTGTTTTGAATTTGAAAATACAAAATAAGAATAAAATTACAGAACTCTATAAAAAAAAAATTGGTATGACATAGGTTTGAGTGATTTATTTTATTCTTTAAAAAAAATGTAGTATGGATGTTGCATTTCATGGTATACATTATCATATTTCCATGATGGATGCAGTAAACATGGTTGTGCAGGCAAAATTTTGTGTTTCCGTCCAAGACACCGTATCTTCAGTGAATCTTCAAAATTAACCGGAAAAATTATCAAATTTGAAATGCAGAAACAGATTCGCAAATTTCTCCTACACAATATTATCATGTTTCTGGGAACAACAACAGAGTTTGAAAACCCTTGATTTAACTTCTCAACTTTCACTTATAAAATGCACACAGTCTTAGAGAATTGCACATTCATTAAGATTTAACAGCAGAATAAGACTTCTAGTTGCACCAAAAATTACATTCTAACAATGCATTGCATTATATTTTGGTTGCAAAATAATCTAACATGGTTTTTTTAGTGGTTTTTATTTTTATTTTATCTGCGACATTTAGTTCTGGTTTCCCAAAACCTTTTCATGCTACACTAAGTTACAATAACACAACCTCACATGGCTACTCACTCTACACTTCTAAGGAATAAATAACTGTCTCTCCTTATTTCCTCCTAGGTAAACTGGTTTTGCCTGCAAGTGTCATAGCTGGCTGTTTCTCCCCCTCCCCTCCATCCTGTAACTTACTCTTCTGGTCTTCCCTCTCCTCCTGCTTCTGGTGGCAGGGACCTTCCCTTACTCCTTTAACAGATTATTTTGCATCTATAAAAAGTGGTTACGCGAACCTTTAAGAACATTATATTTTGGTGAACACAGGCAATCATAGTTACCCAGTGAAAAATGTAGCCAACCCAGACTCGCACCCATGACACTGGTGACGAGTGGTTTGGAGTGTCACAGTAGTGGCAAGTAAAGATGTAATTGTAAATGTTAACATATAAGTATTCAATTGCATCTAAAGGTCTACTATGAAAACCTACTGAAGTTTGGCTTAAAATTCATGCATGAAACGAACAGAATAAATTAATTTGATTTAATGACAAAATCCTCATTTGCCACACCATATTTGCACAGATTTTGCAGACTTTGCCTGATACACATACTTTGTGGAAGGAAGTATAAGTTCAGTGTCATTCTACAAACATCTTATATTTGTGACATTATAGTTGGGCTTTAGTGAGATGCATCACCGAAATGCACCAATCGTGCAAGGAATAAAAAGCAAAATACGTATATGTTATGCCAATTTATTCTCATCACTTACAAGTATCCAAAGTGATTATTAGACCTCTCCTTCATAGTTGTTTTAGCAGTGTTCATGTGTTATATTTTAGCTACATTAATTCTACAGGGAGGTCACAAAGTGGGCATACCCCCCCCCCCCCCGGTATTTTCGACACTACAATGGTTATGGTTGAATGCTTGATATAAACACATACCTGATGGTTTAAGTGTCCGGAACATCGGTATGGAGACTGTCTTTTTCGTAGCAAGTGTGAATAAGACCTTTCTCGGGCAGTGACGTTCCCCTCAATACGTTCTGAAGGACCTCCAAGAAGTCCCAAAGGTGGTTAATCAATGAAACAGGTATATGTTCATATCAAGTAATCCGACTATTACCATCGTAGCATCAAAAATAAAGGGGGGGGGGACACGCTCACTTTGTGACTACCCTGTATAAATATCTCCTCAATCTTCCTTACAATAATAATGTAGTAAATCTGAAGTTGTCAACAGATGGCATGAAATACCATCTAGTAGCTAGTGTTTAGTAACTTTTTCTACTGAATATTTACATTGAACATTTATTCTACAGGTTAATTTATCTAATTTTTTCATGAAATTAAAGTACTATTAATATAAATTTGATAAAATATGATGTTCAATAGTTTCACACTTGAGTTGGATATCCTTTATTCCTTACATTGAAAATAATATATCAAGCTCAAGTGGGAAAAAAGTTAATCATCTGAAGTAAGTAGTATGTACTTTAGAACCTGCAGAGCTCAGGACTGTAGTGCTACCATCCTATGAATAGTTGTGTCATCTGCTACTTGATTAGTAGGGTCACTTAGAGTGATGTTGTGCTACACACATATTGCTCATTTTATGTCTTTTAAATGTTCATGGTAATATTATCCAGATTACTGCATATCTTTCATTGTTGTTCAAAACAATATATTTTTCTTTGCTTTATAAGTATTGTTATGACTACTAAGATGATACCATAGAACTGGCGACAAGAATTTGAACCAAAGGTAGGTAACCAGAGTTTGGTGCATGCTTATTTGTAAAATATCATTTTTTATGTATGAATATTTTAAATTTCATGTTTCATTTTTTAAATTTTGCACTTTATTTATTTCCTCCAAAATTGTATTATTTAACAATTATTTAAAAAATGAACTAACCACAATTTAAGGTTAAGAGTCTTCTACTGGCAGATCGAGATTTACAGTTTTAAAGTGGGATCCGAACCATTATGTGCCTTCACCGGCTGGGACCCCTTGATTTCAAGGCAAAGACTTGCGGCATTGTGGAGGCATGGCATTTTGGTGTAAAAATGGTGATTAAAAACATAAATTTGATTTAAAAATTATACTTATTACACAAAATTAACATTTCACCTGAAATAGCACATTTATATAGTTATCAGAGTATTAATTTTATTCCTGTGTAAAGGAGTCAATTTTTACTTCTCAAATATTTAAAGCAAAATTAATCAGTTTTCCATGATTTGCATAACTCTCAGAATAATTCAGACCTCAGAAGGTGTTGCGTGGATAAATAAATCTTAAATTTCATGTTTAAGAGTTTATTTCACATTGTGCAGTTCATTTTGCACCATTTTGTGACAAAACATGGTAGAAAAATTCACCTTTCACTTTTCAAAAACATGAACAATTAGCACTACAATGTGTTATTTCACATTTCCTGTTTTCGTCAAAAACGAAATATGCATGCCCCTATCAATGGGATCTGTTGCCTCTGAAACACTGTTGATATCAAGGGAACCTAGTGTCTTCCAGCGTGGAGCTGTATATTACCTTAAAATTTGACTTGTCGTCTTTATTCATCCACCTATTCACTCAATCCTTTATGCATTCATTCAGGTACATCGCCTGTTTGTGGCAAGATATATTGGATTTGTTATATACTGTATATAACAAGTAAGAAAGAAAAGAGTCCCACACTATGGCCGTGCAGTCTAAGGCATCATGCTTTGGGCTCTGGCTACGGGACGCATACATGTTTGAGTCTCCTGGAGGAAGCGTAACAACTTTTCTCCTGAGATTTTGGCACGTGTATGGGACCGGTGGCTACCCATCATTGTGAGAAAATTGAGGAGCTGCAAATGAGTATCGTCCTGGAAACCTAAAACAATGACAGCGGGTTAGTTATGCTGACTACATGTCACTCCATAACTGGTTTGATGATCTCCTACCTCGGCAGGTGGGGGTTAGGCCGGCAGTCGGTAGGAAGGCCCTAGCTCTCATGGGCTGTTGTGCCACGTGTTATTATTATTTATGTAATAAAGGAAAGAGAAAAACACTCCCCAGATACACAACCAAATTTTAACTTGTTTTTCAACCATTGTGGTCCACCTTCCCTTTATCCACTAATAAACAGTGGAAATGAAATATCAGGCTAAACCAGGGCTGGCTCAGTAGCTCCAGCAGCAGAGTGATAGCACGGTATACCAGACCCTCACGTTACAGTCCTGGTCAAACCTGTATTTTTCACTGAAATTCCTATGTTTACACATGGCTACCAAATTATAAAGACTTATACTCATTTGAACATTTCTTGACCAGTTCTGGTAACATATTACAATGGTGCGTTTTACTCACTATCAATTAAAATAAAAATATATAAAAAACTTACGTGAGTGAGTAGGAATGTTTCAGAACGACATTTCGGAAGTCGTTCTTTTTTTTTGAAAGAAAAGCTCATGTAAGCTGGAACAAAATCTAGATATATTTACCTTCTACATTACACTACATAATCAAAGTACATACATGATATTGGCTATAGTGCACTATGCTCCAGTTATCATTTAAGCTGTGGGAGTTAGGCATTGTGTAGGGCAGTTAGTATAGCATGCTAAGAAGCCAAGGGCCTTAGTTTCAAATTCTGGTTAAGGCATGAATATTACATTATGTTTATTTATCTATCTATTCACTCAATCCACTCTTCATTCATTCAGATAGTACATCCCCTAGGTGTGTCTAGTTATAAGGTAATACAGGGTGAGTCTAAAAGAATGAACAGATTTCAAAATGTTATTTCCAGCAAACAATACACAACAGAAACATAATCCGCACATCACTGGATAGATTAAGGTTTTGTTCGTGCACTAGCAATGACATTTTCTCATGTTGCAGGTAAATGACAACACCACAGGAAAAGTTGTTTTGTGTGCTACAATTTGTGAAATGTGAATCCCTTGTGCAAGTGCAACGTGAATTCTGCCATAGATTCAACAAGCAGCTGCCTTGTCATAAGCAAATTTAAGAGTGGAATAAGAAATTTGTCGAAGATGGTTGCATATGCAAAGGACGTCCAATGAAAATGTCGAGCGTATCCAAGATGCATTTACACGGAGCATTAGAAAATCAACAACATAGGCAAGTATACAACTGGACATTTCTCAAAAAACAGTATGGCATGTTCTTCAGCACCGTCTGCTTATGCAGCCGTACAAGTTGCAGTTAATGCAGGCATTGTACCCTGGCAACCGTGAGAGAAGGTTCAAATTTTGTACTGCACTGCAGGAGGACATGGAAGTGGACAATTTTTCAAGATTTATTATTATTATTATTATTTTGTTTATTTTTCTTTTTTTTTATGAATCAACGTTTCATCTATCTGGTAACATTAATCGACAATGTCAGAATTTGGGGCAATGAAAATCCGTGCATCATCGTCAAACATGAAAGAAACTCACCGAAGGCAAATATCTTTTGTACCACGTCTGTCAGCAAAGTGTATGGACCTTTCTTTTTTGCAGAACAACCTGTGACAGGAATTTCAAACCTGAACGTGTTTGAAAACTGGTTGTTTCTCCAACTTCAGGCAGATTCGAATGACATCATTTCCATGCAAATTCAAGATGGTGTCACACCTCACTTGGAGGTCAGGCATTATCTCAATGCTACCATTCCAGGAACTTGGATTGGATGATGTGGAGAACAAGATCTTGTCTATCATCGATGGCCTCCCTGGTCACCAGACCTTACCCCCCTGCGATTTTTATAAAGGAAAAGGTGTTTGTCTCATCTATGCCTGAGAAAATGTGAAGCATCGAATTGTTAAGCAGTGAGGTCTATACCTAGGGACATATTGACTCGTGTGTGGCAAAAATAGACTACAGTTTCGATATTTGTCGAGCAACTCATGGTGCTCATGTTGAGTGCATGACTCCTCAAGGACCATAGGACTTCAAACTTGGAACCTTCCTCTATTCAATGTGTGGATTATGCTCCTGTCGTGTATGGTTTGTTGAAAAAAATATTTTGAAATCTGCTCCTTCCATGTGACTAACACGGTATACAGCTGCATGCTGGGAGAGACAAGACACCATCGACCTCAACAGTGTTTCAAATGCAACAGATAAAGCGTTGCAATATTATATTGGATCAATAGTATATCGGTTACAAGTATCGGTAAATTTTATTGGTTTGATTTCTTTGATTGATTGATTGATTTTCTTTATTTCACTTCAACTTTTGTGCCACTTTTGGCTAATTTGCGAAGATGAGGACGAGTGATGAAATTGATGGACACTCAAAAACATTCATGCCCAGGCCAGGATTCGAACCTGTGACCCCTGGCATCGTTGCACGATGTGCTAACGACTCCACTATGGGGGCCAGTGGTTTAATTTCTTGATTGAGTTGGCGTCTTAAGTCCACTTTATGCACAGTATGGCTTATTGGGACTGAACTTAGTTTTAAAGTGGGATCCGAACCACTATGTGCTTCCACCGGGTATCAAACCCAGGACCAAATTTTATTGGTATCAGAATAAATGTTCATCTTGGTCCATCAAGTTTTTGTTACTGAAATGAAATGCTCACTTATTTGTGAAACTGGTTTTTATGAAGTTCTATTTATTTTGGTGCACTGCCACCAAACTTGAGAACTTCTTGTGGTGTTGATTGGTTTTGATTTGTTGATTTGTTTATTAAACAGTAGAGGGACAATCACATCAATGTGAATACTAAATAAATTAAGCAAATGGTGATAGAACAATTGCCTTATCTGGGATCCAAACCATGGGTTATGTGGATTTGGACTACTACAATTGGTAATAAATTGATAAATTAACTCATCAATTCATACGCTAATTTTACTAATAATAATAGAAAATATTCCGTGAATTTACTAATATTGTTCAAGGATACAGTGCAATATATTGTGAGGATGAATGTATTATGACAACTCATCTATATTATTAACTTTATGATACAGCACAGGAAGATACTGTATTAAAATTCTCATGGGATAAGCAAAAGATGTAAAGTACCATATATCAATAATTTTTCTGGTGTATAAAAACTACTGGTTTTCCTGGCTGAAAAGTCTACAGTTTATCTTCAAGAAAGACTCACTAAACAATTAATATGCACATTTAGATACACAATTACTGAAGTAGTGCTCCATATTCTTTTCTTCAGGAATGATATTCTACCAAAACAGGACAGCAGATTTGCAAATATAATGAAATTACTCTAACAATGAACTGTTATATACTGTTCAAGAAATAAATACAGGGTGTACATGAAGAATATAGCAGTTTATTTTTTTTTTTAATTTCTCGTAGCGACTGGGTATGAGAGAACAACTGTTACATAGGATGAAAGAAGAACTGTGAAAGATTTCTTAAACATACCAGCAAACTTGCACTTTCACTCATTGCCCCGTGTAATGCCACTGTTGAAAAATAGCAGCTCCACAGCAGAAAGCATTCTGCTTATCTACCGTGGCCACCACATGCGGTCGGCACCATGTGTTATTTCTTCCTTTGGAGATTTCTGAAAGACCACATTTACGTGCCACCACTACCGACTGATCTGCCTGAAATGAGAAACTGGATTGTCTCAGCCATTCAGTTCATCACATCCGACGTGCCGATACGAGTGTGACAGAAAATTGACTTCCGACTGATGTATGGTGTGTCACTAAGGGATCGCACACTAAACACTTGTCATGTAAGTTGCACAAACTTGGACAGTTCTTCTTTCATCCAATGCAACGTTTGTTCTCATACACCGTTGCTTTGAGAAATAAAAAATTGTTGAAACTACTATATTATTTTATGTACCCTCTGTATAAGTTGTACTGTAAAAGTTCAATTCATATAGCTACATCGACAAGTGGTACAACATTACCATCAGCAAAGACTGAAAGTTTTACCTACCTTACATTGCCATTTCTTCCACTTACATACTGATTTCAAAGTGGTCCCATCATCATGGTCAACCTAGAAATAGTGTAAGCAATCATGAAAAATTTTGAAGACCTAAAAAGAACAAGATATTGATCTTCTGCAATGTTTTTTGCCTGCCTCAATTGAAGTTAATTAAATGTATTTCGCTACAAAGGATACAATTTGGCTTGAGATTTCTTTATGCTCTGAATGTCAGCAGCTTTAACACCCATGCTCTCGAGCCAATCAGATGCTTCTTCTTCTTCCTCCTCCTCCTCTCCAGCCTCATCAACATCCGCAAGCGATCTTTCTATGTCCTGAGTTCCTTGGCTGCTTTCATGCTTCGAACCGTGATCTTCAACCACAGAGTCCAACGTATCATAGCCCGTGTCACTTAACTCACCAGAAAGTCTCTTTTTGGTTGTACCTGACTTTTTCAAAGGCATTGAGAATATAATGTCTGTAAAAGAAGTAACAAAATATTAATGTACGCACAATGAACATTTGACACATTCACACAAAGGTTATTTGCACCCATCATACAATGCAGGGAAAAGGTCTTTTAACAAAAACAAAACGATGGAAAAGGTGCTTACACTAAAATAAAGTACTCATGTTGAGAGTTACCATTATTTAACTGAATGCAACAATAACAAAGAATGTTTTAACCCTTTCCAGACAGACCTGAAAATACTAAGTTTTTCCAGGAGACAGGGGTTTCTTGCTGTTATTCAGAAAAATAGAGAAAATATGTTGCTAACTTATTAGTTAACAGTTTTTGTTATGAAATCTACAAGTCCTCTTTCCACAGATATACAGGGTGTTATTTTGATGGTGATACGGACCACAGAAACGTATAGAGGACATCAAAACAAACAACTTTTCTCAGTAACATTTTTCTCATTGGTACGTCGTTTGGGTGCTACAGTCGTGAATGCTGGCAACCACACACAAGATATGATTGCATCTGTGATGTCATTTCCCGTTGCGAAACAGTGTACGTCAGTGTTGCAAGGAACACACAAATTTTGGGGAAAATGACAGACTACGAAGCACATTATGACCTATAAAACGAAGATAGGAACGCATCCAGTAGACCGAACATCTATAGAAACAGCCTACCAGCCAGAAGACCAGCAGTCATCCCAGGGGAAGGGGGAAGTGAACCAACGATACGAAAAATGGTAGAAAAACAATGAATTTAAAATGAAGTTGCAATATCAAATTTTGTCTCTCAGCCTACATGTCAAATATAATCATAAATAATAAATTTTACTAGACTTACAGTTTACATCTGGCTGTTTACACCCAGCTACATGTCAAATATTTGCAAATCTCGTTGATATTGTAACGACCCTGCATGGTCGCCATATTATTTAAAATATTTTGTTAACAAGGTTTGGTTAATGAGAGCATGCTAAATGCCCTGCGAGACATACACATTCAGTTTATCTTTTGTCTAATCTTATGCACAGTAATTGTTGCTTAATATGTAACTTGTTCATAATTGTGAAAAAAGAGACACAGTAGTATATAAATACGGAGAAACTTCGCGGATAAAAGTGAGTACTAGTTTCTCCGTATTTATGTAACTTGTATTGTTGAATCTCTTTGTCTTGTGCATAGATTGTAAATTCATTACTGTAATGTGTTTAGTTTAGCACACAAGTGTTAAGATTGTATCACCACATGCTTTTAGTAACTTTTTATGTTAGTGATTTTAACAAGGTAAAAACATGATAATTCATAGCGCGTGGGTTGTAAATCGTAATATGAAGGGAGTTTGCAACGCTCTAGCCAGCTTAGTTCCGATCTTCTCCACCCGCCTCAGTGCAGCCATTAGACAGTATATAAACGATGCAGTGAGGCCCGGAAATCAGTCGACTGCCAGATGCCGACTGCGGAAACACCTGGTTCCCAGCTCGTCAGGAAATCTCCCCAACCAGGTTCCCATAGCCAAGCAGCCAAGAAGGAAGGAAGGAGGGTCTGCCCGATACAAGCTTGGAGAGCCTCTCTTAGGTCGCGGCAGCCTAAGCCCAAGTCTCCTGGGTGCTCCCAGATCCATCCTTTGTACCTCGCCATCTCTTGCTACTGCCTGGACATACCAACTTACCCGTCCGTTCGCTTGCAGTAGTCCAAGTAACTCTGCGGCGTCCTTTGTTCCCAACACCTTTACGATTCTGCAGGCCCCCCTGGCCCGTCCCTCGCAATTGCTTGGACGACTCCCGTGGGCCGACGCCATCCCACTCATTTGACTTGGGTGCTGTCGCATGTTGTCCCCAGATGGCGCTGCACGTGACTACTACAAAGGCTGCTATTGGATACATGCACTAAATGATGCCCCTAAATTAAATAAGGTCCCTAACACCCCCCAAGGTATCTCACTGCGAGGAATAAATGAATGGTCCCTGTCTGCCCTTATCTTCTAGACCTTCAGAGTGGTGACGACATCTGGTGTAAGTGTGCTAAACAGGTAATTTACAGGTGTGCCTAAAGAATAATAACTAGAGCCCGGAAGTTTGGCAAAATGCCTCTTTTTATCTACTGCATATATTGATAAAATTTTTCCGGATATACATTTCTTATGCTGTTTCGAATGTTTTGGAAGCCTTTTCATTTTGCCTATTTTGCCTATTTGAGACCCCACTGCCTATTTTTAATTATAATGCCTTTTTTTGCCTTTTTCAATGAAATTTGACATTTGTTTTAAAAAAAATGTGTATATAAATTATTTTTCTCCCAAAAAACGTTGTTGGCATTTATTTTTCTTCCGTTTATTATGTGAATGATTTTCGCCTTATTTAAGTAATATTGAACTCACGCATGTTTCAACATTGCTGAAGGAGAAAAGTGTGAGAAAAAAGTACTTCATGCTGAGTTAGGATATTGCCTTTCGGTTAACATTTCTTGTGCATGATTGACTGCTGAAGTGGACAGGTTGATTTCGAACACAAAGAAAATATTTCTGTAATCTCCCTCTCGAACCCGAAAATTTCAGGAAGTTGCGATTGAGCTTAGTTTACCTCAGCAACCAGTCTTGACGAGATAGGGAACCTGGATATCAGCAGCTATATATTATGCTAACAACCTTCAAAAAATCAGTGAGGTGATCAATGCTCTTCCAGAAAATGAAGCGGCTTCAATTCGTGAAGTGAAAAAACTCCTGTGCTATTCAAGTTTACTTTTGCACATTATGGTGCATTGCCAGAGACAATTACAATTATAGCATCCATGAAAATCTTCGAGGAATCTATGCAGCAGATGATGGAAGTGCCAGGAGAAAAGGGGTGAGCTGTTGCGGAAAAGTGCTAATGGGTAGTGAGTGCAAATGAGGACTTGAAACAATTGAAAACAATTTGTAATATTCTAAAAGGTGAAAATGCTGTTACCAAAATGAGTCCAGCTACATTAGCTTGTTATATGTATGCTCCAATAACTTCTGTCGAAGTAGAAAGATCATTTTCTATTATGAAAAACATTCTCTCTGACAGACGACTATCAATGAATGTTTAGAACTTAAAAAGCACCTTGTAGTTATGTGCAATCAAGATGGAGAAAATTGAAATGCTCTTCCCAATTTAGATTTTAACATTTTGCCAGAAATTATAGATAAAAGTAAGCGACTTCTAAATGTGACTTTTTTCGGTTTATTTTGCCTTTTTTTTTCATTTTTAGTGCCTATTTACCACATTATAAATGCCTTTTTGCCTGCCTATTTTAACGAAAATAAATGCCTGAACTTCCAGGCTCTAATAATAACGTTTTACTGGTTGTCCTTTTTAAACCTTTCCTTATTAAACCCCGCAAGCCCTGAGATACTTAGAGTTCATGTTTACGGCTAGCTACATGCTAGCGTATATGGGTACACTTTTGGATCGCTTCCTGGTGTAGTGTGTAGCACGGTTACATATTCACAGTTACAAACTATTGCATGTGTATCTGGTGCGTAGATAAACAGTCATCAGTTTGTTTTACTACTATTTATATCCGTTTATATTCAACAATTTTTGCCCCTTACCACATAATGCCGTGAATATACATTATATTCAGTGACCTTTGGAATTTTGAGTTCTTTCATTTCTATTTTGTCAACATTGTTCAGTGTGTCACAGACGAGTATCAGAAGGACAAAGTGGGTAGACTAAGCTGTATGTCAACTTGGCAACGAGATTTGCAAATATTGGACATGTAGGCTGAGACAAAATTCGATATTACCACTTCCTTTTGAATACGTTGCTTTTCTACCATTTTTCGTACCGTTGATTCACTTCCTGTTGGGTTACAGAATGTGTTTTCTCACTTTGTTTTACGGTACATAATGTGACTGATTGTAGGTATGTCATTTTTCACAGAATATGTGTGTTCCTGGCAAGTTGCCAGCATTCAGGCAGCAAAATGGCCTTCTTTGAACGACTGTAGTGCCAAAATGACGCACTAACGAGAAAAATTGTTTGTTTTGATGTCCTCTATACGTTTCTGTGGTCTGTGGGTGCAATTAAAATGACACCCTGTATATAATATACTACATTTTACATAAATTTTCTCACATTTATGATTTTTTTCTGTAACAACTTCTTGAAAGTAAAAAAAAATATATAGAAATAATTAACGAAAACTAACCCAAAAAAAACTTCTTCTTGGGATCGAAATTATAACTAAATGTGAAATCTGTAGCGGAAAACTCCTAAAAATTTTCTACATGCACACTTTGCAAATGTTTTGTATTTTCAAGAGTATATACAAAGGTACAACCTAATTCAACACAAGTAAGAGCAAAATTCAGCAATAAAGAAAACATGTCATGTAGCAGTTGGAATTTGGAAGAGGTGGTTACAAAATTTGTGCGGTGCGATTAGAGCCCGTCGACATTCACAATAGAATTTTATAGCGAATGACTGGCTATACCTGCCACTCATCCTGAAAGGGTTAAGTAGTAACAAATCAGCTTTATCACAAAATATTGTGTGATATTACAATTAATTATGTTGATAGTTGGTATTTTCTATTCTCATATTATTAAATATGAAGAACTAGCACCAACTGGGTACAAACAAGTGGCCAGCTACCATTTCCATTTTAGACAGTGTCTTTCAAATTAATCACAAAACCAATACAAAATACTATGTGGAAATATGGACATTTACATACACAATAACCTGAGCAAGTTCAAGACCCATATTGAATTTTCACTACAAAATACAAAATTAATTTATTTCATGCACTTTCATTAATTTTTACTTATGCAGGTTGGCAAAAGCATTACTAAGTACCAAAATAAAATTTCAGTCATAAAATGTTCTCACCTTCGTCCTTCAGAGCATCTCGAAATCCTTTTGTTGTTGGTGTGAGTAATGCATGAGTTTCAGAAAACCCACATATTCCTGCTGCTCTGAATAAACATGTGAATTTGTCTGCACATAAGTAGAAATATGGGCACTGTAGTGCTCTCACTAATTGGAATAGGGACCGAAAGCTCTCGCACCTGGAAGATAAAATGTACATGTAAGTACAGAAATTATTAAATAACAATTTCAAGTGGCAAATAATTATATTTCCAACAAGAATAAGATACCTGCTTACAAGTAAGGTTTTGAGTCATATATAAATTACTTCAAGAAGAATGTTTATGATCCCACAAGTGCACCACAGTAAAATTTTCATATGTATGAGAGCATTCCTAATAAATATAAGCAAAAGTATTGAGTATCATCTTATCCAAAATGGTAGATTATACTGGCTTCAAGTCCAGATACCAGAGCCTCAGTAGTCTGCAAAATGCAATCCAGGTGTACTACATGGAAGGGAGGTTTGGGTGCATGTGGCATATACATTCGTCCAGACATGTTAGGCAAGATTGTTTTAGCTCCAGAAAAAAACAAAATAGTAGCAGAAGAGAAACAAGACAAAAAAAAATAAGAGGAAAAAAATCGAAAAAGAAGAAAAAAGAGAATATAAGTTGTCTGCTCTCATGTGGTGGAGTTTGTATGTACATAATAGAAAACCAAAATATGGCTCGAAAACGTAGTTTGTGTGACATGGACAGTGAGTTGCACTTGTTTCAAGGATTTCCACACCAGAAAGATTATTCTGCATAATCCTGAAGTACATACATGCCAGCATGCTATGTATTATTGTATTATTGTATAATTGTATTTGTGCAATATTTGATTATTTACATTTGTTGTGGAATATGAAAGCAATTCCATTAAAAAATTACTGCATTAAAGAAGGCAGGCAAACACTGGTATTTTTTTATTTCAGTTAATTTTGTTCAACGGAATTCTGCTAACAAACTCACATTTTCCAGCAGAAAATCTGTTCAGAAAATTCCACACTTAACTCTAGTCCCAATTAACCTATCTGAGCATAAAATAGATTTAAATCAAATCCAAACATGTTTGCTCTCCACAATATCAATGGTAACCTGATGCCAAGTCACCGTGCTCTGAACAAGCATCTGGGTCTTACACTAACACATATACAGTATCTATTCCAGAAAGGATAAAAATCATGATTTTTATGATTTTTTTAAAAAATAAACATGATTAAAATTGCTTGTATGGTTTTTCACACCATACATGTAGATACATGTCTTTTTTTACAAAAAGGCTATTTCTGGAAAACAACCCTGTAAAATATCTGAACAGTTTGATTAAAGAAAGTAAAAAACTATGTGTAAATATAATTTTTTCTGATAATGTAGTACATATGAACATACTATTGAGATGTTTGTTGAGTGTGTTAATGAAACTATAATAAATTCAGTATCTTTTCTTCCAGTGAAAAAAAATTGAAGTACTATATAATTGTTTGTTAATATATTATTTATGGACTTTGTAGCTGAATTTGGACCATTTCTTTAATGATATTTTGCAAAATATCAGATGCCATGTTCATTTACAGTTTAGCCCTTAACCGGGCAACCAGTGTCTATCAGACACTGTTGCTTATATATTTTTTAACATACTCCAAACAATACTTCCTGCAAACATGATATTTTTTTTACTTTGTTTGTTTCTCTCTTTTTCTCATATAACAATATTTGACTTTGTGTAATAAAGAAGGTCAAGCTTAAAAAAATATTTTCCATTTCACTTAAGTAAACAACCAAGCAGTGTCTGTCGGACACAGTGTACAACTGATATGTAAAGAAGTCTATAACAAATGTTTAATAAAAAATAAAGTATTTAATAAGACATCACATAAAATATTATTAACTCTAAAATAGAACAAATTAAAAATATGAGCAAATAAAACTATTTCCTCACACTACCTTTCGGCCTAACATGTTTCATATACTATGCTGCAAAAAATACAACAACATGCAATTACAATGATGATGATGATGATGAATATAAGAATTATGGACATAACAATGATGATTAGTAGAGGCACATAATTTTAGTAAATAAAAAGCAAAATATCAGTACAAAAACAGAGTCAATTTCGGGTTCAAAAGCGGTAAATAAAATGAAATTTCACTGTTATAGCGGTGAAAAAGCATCATATAAAATTATGTTTTGGTTTTTAAATATGTGAATATAATCCCAAATTTGATTTATTACACAAAACAAACATATCCCTTCTAATACGTACCACATTAAATCATTACCAGAATATAGAGTTTATTCCTATATAAAGGGGTCCATTTTTGCTTATCAAAATTTTACAGCAGAATTAATATTTTTTTCCGTGAAATGCATAACTCACAGGATACTTCAGACTTCAGAAAGTGTCGCGTCGGTATATAAACAGTAAATTTCGTGTTTAAGAGTCTTATTTCGCATTTTGCAGTTCATTTCGCATCATTTCATGACAAACAGGGTAGGAAAATGCATCTACACCTTTCAGAAACATGAAAAAATTATCATTAGAATGTGTTATTTCACATTTCGTGTTTTCGTCAAAAACGAAATATGCATGCCTCTAATGATTAGGTTAAATATCATGTCACTCGCTTGTTTCCACAGCGATGAAACATAAAAATCTCACATTAGAAGGGCAAAATCCATTTAAAACAAAGCAGTGCCCAACAGACACTGCTTGTCCAAACACGTTGCAAAAATAGCTTGCCCGGATAAGGGTTAATGATAATGACTCCATTTACGGTTTAAGATGATTAGTAGAGCCCGGATGTTCAGGCACTGAAAAGTATTAAAAATGGCAGGCAAAAAGGCAACGAAAAATTGAAAAAAAGGCAGTCAAGTTTCAGAAAGATGCAGTGAAAATTGAAGAAGAGGCATTAAAAAATGAAGGAGGACGACTTAAATTCTTCATAAATCTTTAAAAATGTATTTACAAACAATAATTTGAATAACAAGGGTTATTGAAAAATGAAATCAAATATAAGAAGAGAAATATAATTTTAAAAAATGCCTCGTCGGAATGACAAAAGAGGCAAAAAAGGCAAAAGTGTTTGAAAAAGGCAGCGTAAGGTGAAATAGGCAAAAAAAGGCAACATGTGTTCAATTTTTGTCTACCAGTGTCGGAAACGAATAGGCATTTTGCCTAAAATCCAGGCTCTAGTGATTAGTATTTTGCATATTAGTCTACACAAAATATTTCCTATTTTTTGCCTATAAAAATTATTGAATTCTAAATACAGAGAAATTTAAGTGTGTTTGCAGTTTACATATTACATTTACTTTCGTATGAGCTTCACCCCATGTTTCCTATCTTACAGCCTAATAAACACCATTAAATGATTACGAGATTAATGTACTTTCACCAAAAGAAGGAAATAAAGACCTACACAGAATGAAGGTGCCACAGTAGAGGTCTGCAAATGTAATCCATTACCTACCAGCCATAATGCAAAGAAGTACCCACCCATTACTACCCTGCACAGCTTTGTCATGAACCAACCCGACCTGCCCACCTGAAGGGAAGGCTTTCCAGCATCCATCATTACCCAGCGTAGTTCAGCTGCAGGTGGACAGTCGCTGATTGTAGGCATCTACTGCACTGCTAGCAGGGACAGACAAGTCATACTGGAACACTTGTTATGTACAGGCTAATATTGTTAAAACGGATTATACAGTTTCGAATTTTGAATGCGATTGCATGAAAACGTTTGAACTTAGTCGAAAGGTGGTGTTTCGAACTTTAGTCAGCCTATACTAAGATGCCGTATAGGAAGAATTTCAAATATTTAAATGGGAACAAGGGTCAATTGACATTCTGTTTGATGGGCATTTTAATGACAAATTATTTTTGTGCATGGAATATACTGTAGTATGATATTGGTACTGGTAACTAACTATGCCTTGATTGATTTGTTTTATTTCACTTAGTTTTTCTGCCAATTTTAGCTAATGGTGAATATGGGGATGAATGGTGATTAGATTAAATGGATGAATGGACAATTCCTAACTGGTCGTAAAATGGTGGAATGTTGTTTCTTTCTTTGTCCCAACTGTCAAGATTATTAATATTTCCTTTTCAATCCTATACCGACCAAACATTTTCCGTCCCATGCACCCTAGGAATGGCAGTCAACATGATTTTAATTTGTCTTGTGAAAACGTTCTCTAGTTATATTGTTGGACAAGGCAGTTAATTGCTGGAACTGATGGCCTGTAAATTGCAGAAAACAATATAATTTGTAATACGAGGGTCACTATTTATATTTTGAGCCTAACAATGAAAAAACAGAAATTTGCCATTGAAAACTGCTTTATTGTTTTTCGAAGTATTCTCCTTTATGGTCAATACACTTTTGCATTCGTTCGAACCATTTGTCAAAGCAGTTTTTCCAATCTTCTTGAGACACCTCCATAATATGGTTTTTGAACGCATCAACGGCATCTTCCGCCGACGAAAATCGTTGTCCACGCAATTTATTCTTGACATTCGGGAACAAGAAGAAGTCATTGGGTGCCAAATCAGGACTGTATGGCGGATGACCCATCAATTCAATTTTTTGACTGTTGTAAAGTCGGTTGTTAGACGAGATGAGTGACAGCTGGCATTGTCTTGATGAACAATGATCAGACGGCGTTTGTTTGTTTTCCGTATTTGACCGAAGACCTCTGGCAAACAAATTGTTGTGTACCATTCAGAGTTGACCGTTCTAAGTTCCTCTAAAGGCACAGTTGCCACATGACCAGTTTTCCTGAAAAAACAGGCGACCATTTGTTTCGATGTGCTTCGAGCGCAAACAACTTTTGTTGGATTGGGTTCATCTTGAAACACTCATACAGTCGACTGCTGTTTACGTTCCGGCTCATATGCATATATCCATGATTCGTCACCTGTTACAATCTTATATACTTGTACGTCTTTTGAAGCACCACGATTGTATTTATTGAGCATTTGTTTACACCAATTGACGCGAGCGTCTTTTTCAGTTTTTGTCAAATTGTGTGGGATCCAACGAGAACATACCTTTCTCACAGCTAAATGATCATGTAATATTTTATATATGCTGGTGGAACTAATGCCTATAGTTGCCTCAATCTCACAGTATGTCACATGACGATCTTGCAGTATTAGGTTTTGCACAGCATCAATGTTTTCTTGAACAACAACTGATTTTGGACGACCTTCGCGAATCTCGTCGGTGAGCGAATGGCGGCCACGATTAAATTTGTTATACCAGCGTTTCACAGTGGCAAAGGATGGGGCTTCATCGCCAAATGTGGAAGTAAGTTGATCGATGCACTCTTGTCTTGATAATCCACGTCGAAAAACGTAAAAAATCATCGCACGAAAATGTTCACGAGTTAATTCCTTTTCATTGTTGTCGCGCAATCTCCAAGGCAACATAAACAACACAAATGAAGCTATTGACAAAACATTTGAAGTACGTTATGGTCAATAATGCCAGACGATTCCGTGCAAACGTCAAATCGCTCCTAACTTCAATCAGTGTTGCCAAGGCTCAAAATATAAATAGTGTTGACTTGTAGGTAAAATATTAGAAGGTGTACTTGAAACGAAACATTACGGAGACAGGATGTTCTCGTCGGTTGGGAATGCAGACCTTACAAATTCCATTACTTGCCTTGTCCGTGGAAAGGTACCAGCCTGACAGACGGATATGAATCGACAGGTATTGGAATTTGTATAGCGAAGCAACCGAACCGATCTGAGAAGATCGGAAGGGAATTTCAGGATCAGTATTGGATTTGGTTTTGGTGTGTGTACATCGAGGAAGATAGTGCAGGTATGTACCTGGAGGACGGAGGCGTCTTTCCGAAAATAGAATGGTCTGAGCCTTGTTACTAAACCTCTCGCTAGTACCTTTTCTTACTTACACCCCGGTAAAAAAATAATTAAATAAGGGAAGGAGGAAACATGGTAGAGGTATGGGCCTTTTTTGTAACATTTAGTTGTAGGTGCGAGTTCCTTATAGGAAATATGTGCTTCAAAACGCGGGTTAGGAATGCTAAGGAAAAATGAATACGAATTCGACTTATCTTTAACGAGGATTCAACAGCTGGCGGAACAAACAGTTCCGATTTCACCATCTCGTCCAGTCACCAGGGCAAGGTCGCGATACATACAGCAGTTTTCCACCAACACTGCACATTCCACGGACTGTGTTGCCATTATTCCTTCCACCGTTGTCAAGAATACTGAAGTCATGGCATTGAACATACCAAATTTTATTCAACCTGAAAAGTTTTCAGGGGCAAAACCCTTAGAAGTTGATCAATTTTTCACAACTTTTGAAAATATGGCGGATGCATTAACTTGGACCCCTGCAAAAAGAAAAGATTTCTTGCCTTTATTCTTCACTGGAATCGCTTTAGATTTAATAACGGGAATAAAATCTCAACGAGATTATGCAAATAAGGAGTATCAAACGCTCAAAACAGAAATTACCAACACTTTTAGGGACATTGGTCAACCTCTCCTGGTTGAAGATTTCTTAAAGGAACAAGTCCAACAAATTCAGGAAACCCCGCAAGCTTACATCTTGCGTAAGCATGCCTTGATTCAGAAATATCTCCCCCAAGCATCCGTGGATCAGGTAATTTATTACATTGTGAGGGGACTGCGTACGCAGTACCTTCAAGTAGCTTCCGACAAGAATTTTAATTCGGTGAATGAACTTCTACGGTTCATCAACAACTTGCAAAGAACACAAACCCTTTTGGACGAGCAAGCGTACAGAGAAGCTAGGGAATTAGCGGCGCTTAAATACACTCAAGGTCTAGTTGCATCAACAAATCAGATAGGATTGCAAAACATAGTAACCCAACCTCCCATAAAAGAACCTCAAACTAGCTCAAATAATCAACAGGAAATAAACAGTCAACTGCAAACAGAAAAAAACTTTGTAACACAAGATCAATTAAAAGATTTGGAAATTAAAATGAATGAACTCCAAATTAATCATTTTCAGAATAGTGCACAAACGTTCAGAAATAGATCACAGCCTACTAGAACTAATAATAGATTTCCTGCACGCCAAAGATATAACGGTAGGAATAGTTCACATTCCCAAAGAAGTAACAATTATTATAGATCAAATAATTCAAACAATGGTTACCAACGTGGGAACAGGGGACGTTCAAATTACCGTAGAGGAGGTTATAGGCCATTCCAGAGACAACACCCTCAACAAGCTCAGAGATGGCAACCCTGTCAAAACTGTTGCCCTCAACGAGAACAAAATACAGCCCAGCAATATAATCAACAAGTATATTACAATCAGACAGGTTCATCGGAACAACAATCACCTAATGCCTCTTTAAACTATTGAAACCCTATGAACGTGGGAACGGTCGTCAGGGGAAAAGTTCGCATACAGTTCCCATAATTAAACAGAATAATCTTAGTTTTCTAGAAGCAACAGTAAATAGGAAACCTTGTAAAGTACTTGTCGACATAGGTGCAAATTGTAGTATAATAAATGACAACTTGGTTCCAACAAATGCAAAAAGAATAAACATAAATTCAACCATAGCAGGAATAAGTGGAAATTCCATAACTGTCAGACAAATTGCCTTCATACGATTCCGAATCGGTGGGAAATTTTACTGTCACCAGTTCAGAATAGCTAATACAAAATTCCAGTATGCAATTTTGGGCACAGATTTTTTAAATCTACATAAAGCAAACATATCGTTAGGAGATAATACGATCTCATTGCAGAGATTAGGGTATTCACCAAAATGGCAATTTTCCAGTGACGAAAGCAAAGTACACACCATTCCTGATCAAATATTTCAAATGTTAGATTTAAATCAAAGTTCAACATTTGTAACAAAACATAAAATAACATTACAACCGAAATCCTCAACTTATGTAAAACTACGGCTAGAAAACATCCAGATTGGTACTAAATATAACACATTTGAACCGAATAAAGAATTGTTGAACTCATTAGATATTCTAGCACCTTATGCATTGGTTAATGAAGAAGAACCCCACATTTTGCTAACAAACACAAAAAATCATCCGTTAGTAATACAGAAAAACACTCCAATTGGTTCAGCAGGAAGTAACCAAATAATTTCTGAAATTTATGACACGAACGTCAATGCGAATGCAAATAGTGGTCATAAAGTACATCATTCATTCGAGCAAGGTGACGAAAATTTAGACCAGGAAACTTTAAAACGACTCACTAAACATAGGAAATTTTATGACGTTAAACAAATTGATATAAATCCCGAACTAACAGAGGACCAAAAGCTCAAAATTCAAAATTTAATTTACAATTATGCGGATATCATGTATTGGAATCCTGAGTGCTTTTCTAAAACAAACGCAATGGAAGCACACATAGATGTTGCTGAATGTGTTCCTCCATTTGCTAGGTAAATTCCCATACCCATAAATTTAAGGGAAAAAATGAAAAATGAAATAACAAGACTTCAAGAACAACAGATCATTGAACCTTGTGAAAACTCACCATTTCGTCATCGCATATTCTTAGTTAAGAAACCAAATGGAACCTACAGACTAGTTTCAGACTTTTCAGAAATTAATAAAGTAATATACAATGTTTCATACCCCACTCCAGATTGCAATGACATTTTAGCACGTCTTGCGGGCAAATTTTTTTACACTACATTGGACATGGCTCAAGCTTATTTTCAAATTCCAATATCAGAAGAATCACGTCCAGTTACGAGCTTCGCAATTCCAGGTTGTGGTTCATTCCGTTATAAATGCTTACCTATGGGCATGAAGACATCCAGTAGTTTTATGAATAGACTAATGGACATAGTATTTAGTGGTCTTCCCGACAATCAAGTAGCCACCTATTTAGATGATTTGTGCATAGCAACTTCCACTTTTGAAGAGAATTTCTCCCTAATTCAACAAATATTTGATAGGATTAGGAAAGCAAACATGACGGTTGGAATAAAGAAATGTAAGTTCGCATTTTCAGAAACCATCGTTTTGGGACATCTTTTTTCTGCGAAAGGGATGAAAATTTCCGACAAAATCATTAATTCAATCAAGAATTTTCCAACACCTAACAATAAGAAACACGTGAAGAGCTTCTTAGCACTTTGTTCTTACATTAGAAAATATGTGTCCGGATTCTCATTTTTAGCGGATAACATATATAAACTTTTGAAAAAGAACGTTCCGTTCACGTGGACAGAGCAGCACCAGAAAGAGTTCGATGAACTAAAGGATAAAATTCTCAGTTCTCCCGTTCTCAAACCGTATTCTCAAAACAAGAAGACCTACCTCATCACCGATGCGTCTACAGTTGGCCTCGCAGCCAGTATTTGGCAAGATTCGGAAGACGGAAGCTCACGCCACCCAGTTGCCTTCGCGAGCCGCAGATTAACCGACACAGAGAAGAAGAAATCAATATTTGAACTAGAATTTCTCGCAATGGTCTATGGAGGAAAAGCGTTTAGATATTATTTGCTAAACAGCCATTTTACTTTAATAACTGATAATCACTCCATATCATATTTACGACAAGCATCAAATTTGACAGGTCCATTGGCACGAAGAGCTCTGGAACTACAGCAGTTTTCCTTCGATGTGAAACATGTCAAGTCATCAGAAAATGCCCTTGTAGACACTTTAAGCCGCTATCCAGCAGAGGAAGCTCCTGCCGACAGTGAAGACAAGCCTGAACTAATTTTCCACCTAGAGGACGAAAACTTCAGCATTCGACAACATTAGGAAGACGATCCATTATTCGGCCCTATCATTAAAGTCATCAACAACGATCCGATGCAAGATCCAGTAGTACGAGCAGCACAGTATTACGTCATCAAAGACAACAAACTGTACAGACGTCATCGATACAACAAGACAGAGGAACTTCTCTTGTGCATCCCACACAAATTAAAAGATGAAATTTTCGAGAAGATTCATTGCAGTGAATACAATGCAGCTCACGCTTCACCATCTTCCACGTATGAAAATTTCAGGAAAAGATTTTACTTCCCAGGATTAAAACGATGGGTGTACATGAAATCAAAAAGTTGCCTCGAATGCCAGATGTCGAAGAGAGATTTCGGACCAAAGAAGCTCACCCTTCAGACGTTCGAACCGATCGCCACCCCAGCCAGGAAGTGGGTCATCGACACGTGCGGTCCACTGCAGGCCACAGCCAACCACGGACATCGCTACGTTCTCATCTGCGTTGATCAAGCGACCAGGTACATGGTAACGACATCTATACCTTCAGTTATAGATCATTTTGCGATTTGGTGTGCCAGACAACATCACGCTTGATCGTGCACCAGCGCACACTTCAAAAATTATGGAACAATTGAGTCAATTATTGAACGTCAGACTCAGATTCGCAAACACAGACTTCCACGAAACAGTTGGACTCGCCGAAAGACACATTCAGAAATTAAAGCAAAGGCTGAGACCGTATGTAATGAAAAAATGTGCACAGTGGTATCTGTATCTCTCGGCCATAACGTTTGCGATAAATTCAGAAGTACACACAGGAACAAGATATTCTCCACATTACCTTATGTACGGATACGAACCAAAGAATGCGATGGATTCATTGCTAGGAATAGATCCAAATTCGTTGCAGCACTCGAACAAGGAACGCCTAGACATATTGCAAGCGATGCGTGAACAAGCACAGGAAAATCTCCAGAAGAAATTCAAAACACAGAAAAAGTACTCAGACCAACACACACGGCATATTGAATTTCAACCTGGACAAAAAGTGCTAATTTTAGACACAGTTCCGAAACGAAATGTACCTAAGCACTTCGCAAATTACTTCAAAATACATGGTACAGTTCTGGAAATGGAAAATGCCAACAGCGTACGAATAAGCTACAAGGACGGCCGAGGAAAGGATAAAATCGACACATTTTCCATAACAAGAGTCAAACCCTTCTTCGAAGAAAAGGAGAAAATACAAGATGAAAATGATAACATCGACGAAATGTCTGTAGAACAGTCAGAAGCCGAAGAGACAGAAGTCAAAGGGACATAATTCCACAGAAAGTCAAATGGGAAAGAACGTTGTCATTCCATCATTTCATCGTCATCGTCGCGATTAGTCAAAGTGGAAGAAAAGCGACGCTACAAAGCATCAATGTTAATAAAAACCAAAATGCATTTATTTTGTTAAATCTTATCAAAATATACAGGAACTGTCCTCTTCAAAAATAGAATTTCGTGATAACCACGCCAAACTGTCATTCGTTGAATAAACTGGTTTCTTTTCATGAAGATTGCAACACTCGCCTCCTCGACTTGGAAGAGAGCGATATCAACAAAACAGATACATCTCCTATTACAGCGGCCAAGGAACGAAGTAGCGTGACGTCATCCTGAAAGTGACATCAAATGAACAACAAGCAACTAGCAGAAGTGACAGCAGTTTCGCATGTAAGCAGTTTCTCCAAAACTCACATCATCTGCATTCGAAGATTACAGTGAAACACGATTATGCAAGAAACTTATATAATATAGAAATTAGAACATTACGAGAATAACGAGCATTAGGATATTTAGTGTAAATTCTCTACCACAATATACATACGTTTTTTGCAGAGTATACACTCCTGTTATAATTTAAATGAAATAGTGCACAAGTTATATTTATATACAGTATGTATGAATTTATGCTCGCAATAATAATATTTCACTTATGTGAAGTTTAATGATGCTAGGGACAGGTTTTATCTTCATAGATAGCCATTTAAGTATAGTGCGCACTTGAGCGTATCTGATATCCCTTAGTACACAATTTCTGGAATTCTGGTGATTCCATATATATATAACGAATTCCTCATAATACATATGAGTGAGAACAGTAAATGAATTAATGTTCATAAAGATTGATAATTCTTGCGTTTCATTGCAATAATAATCATAATAATAATAATGCACTGCCCTTCGAAACTGCGTCACATACAGCGACAGCGATATCTTTAATAATTGTAGGGACTATCTTATTTTTATTAATTACGGCATGTTTTGTTCGTAAAATTAAATCCTGTTTTTGTTGTCGTCCCCTTGCACAACAAACAACCAGTCGACAAAAACCTACCCCTCAAGCTCGCGGTATAAATGTCACAAATGAAGAACAAATAATTCCTGTAAGAATAGCACAAAATAGACATATCAGACCATCAACGGCACCACCCCCTATTCCTTCTTCTTCCAAAGCGCTGGCTAAACAATCTTGTATCGATATCCCATCAAATCACTTTGACAGTATCTGTTAAGGCACATCACCACCGACTTGCACTTAGCCTATGGATTAGACACCCTGTCCAGCAGGCAGACAGTGAACTTCTAAAGCCGCCCTACAATTGGCTGAGTACATGTCGATTGGTGTATGTCCAATTACTACATTCCTATCCTTATTTTCTCTTTCTCCTTCCTTTCAATGGCTCAGACCACCTCTAACAGGTACCTACAACACCAGAGCATCGTTGAAGATCGACAGAGGAAAACTCGAGGACCAAAGCCGCCAAATTGTCTTCCACCTTCTACAGAATACACCTCCAGATTAAATCCAACTTCGGAGCAAACCCTCCCCCCCCCCCCCCCCCAGATTTTGATGGACGATGGACTTGCCGTATTGGAGAATAGAAAGATGAAAGACAAGTCAAGAGGAATGTTCCGGAGGCTACACTTTGTTTGGACAGGACAAAGAAGGAACAGCATTCATTGAATGTGTGTCTATTACATTCAAATAGATACTGCTAAGACAGGACAATGCATCCAAGACGAACCTTCGGTCCCAGTTGCGGAAGTTGGAAAAGAAGTGTAAGACGTTTCTCACCTAGGACAACATGTGATTCTCCCACTGTGATCTGATTCCCAGCTTACAACACCTTAGTATAGCAGGCAAGTATTTCACAAACTTGGAAATCCTTCCCAGCAGGTCCAATTAGTAGCATTACATGTTCCCAACGCCAATTCACCAGAGCATCCCAGCTGCCCAGGATGTCATCAATCATTACAAGTTGCACCAAGGTGTGAAAATGAAGAAGTTCGAAGAACTGGAAACGCCAAGTTCACCACTCCAATCCCTAGTGAAGTCCCAATAGACTACATGACGTACAGGAACTACGTTCGTCTCAATTGTGCTACGAAGTCAGATACATTTCTATGCATGGACAAACGTGAACATTTCAGAACACAGGAGAAATCGAAATGATACTGATCTGTAATCATTGCGTGAATTCTTTTAGAAGAAACTGGTACCCTCAAGATGATAAAACAAAATGATTAAGTGAAAATAAACACAATAATACAAAATAATGTCGTATTGAACCCTTAAGGTTTGAACACAATGTGTTTACACAGTGAATATTCTCTAAGTGATTACATAGTGTAATTATGGCATGCAGTGTAAACTATGCCTTATCAAAAGTGAATATTATTTCATTCAGATTTGTGAATGATTATAAACTTTGGTTCAAGGATTTGACTATTTGAGTATTATAGTGTATGGTGCATCATGATTTAAGTTTTCATTGTCGATGCCAAGAACACCAGTGATAACGTAATATTAAAATAATCAATTTAAGGGACAAAAACATCGTAAAACAAACAAAAAAAAAGAAACTATTGTGCTGGTAATGGTTATGGTTATGTATTATAATGAACTATACTAATTTCATGTTCATATGTTTAGTTAATCAACTTACTGCTTTTTGGTTCTTAATGGGTATTTAGTTGTTTATGCATTATTTATGCATACTAATATGTATTATGGATGGGTACTGGTAATTTTTTTCTGCTTACCAGGTTTGATAGTTTCTTGATGTACTACTATATCGTTTCAAAGGAATTTCTAACATGTATGAACCAATAAATGATACACTCAGACACGCGACCATCGGAGATGACGCTTCTTGACAGGGAGGTATGTTGACTTGTAGGTAAAATATTAGAAGGTGTACTTGAAACGAAACATTACGGAGACAGGATGTTCTCGTCGGTTTGGAATGCAGACCTTACAAATTCCATTACTTGCCTCGTCCGTGGAAAGGTACCAGCCTGACAGACGGATATGAATCGACAGGTATTGGAATTTGTATAGCGAAGCAACCGAACCGATCTGAGAAGATCGGAAGGGAATTTCAGGATGAGTATTGGATTTGGTTTTGGTGTGTGTACATCGAGGAAGATAGCGCAGGTATGTACCTGGAGGACGGAGGCATCTTTCCGAAAATAGAATGGTCTGAGCCTTGTTACTAAACCTCTCGCTAGTACCTTTTCTTACTTACACCCCGGTAAAAAAATAATTAAATAAGGGAAGGAGGAAACAATAGTGACCCTCATATAATATTGCTACAATTTCACCTTTATAATTACATGAACTTTTTCCAGATATCTCAGGGAAGGTGGGGAGGGAGAAAAAGTGTCCCTTGAGGGTGCTCTTGAACCTACATGTTGTTTAGACAATTTAAAATACTCTGCATATTTTTGAAAAAAAAAAAAAAGTTTGATAACTGGCATTTCTTGTGTGTGCAACATGTAAAACCTAAGTTGTAACTGTATACAACATACCTTGTATACAGATCTACCCTTACACATATTTTTTTCTTCTTAAATTCATAATGTCTTCATCATAGCAAAAATGTTCTCGATTTGTATGTAACTGGGATAAAACTAACAATGTCTTCTAACCCAACAATTATTTTAATCGTTTACCAGAAGGATAGTTTTAAAAAGTTTTAATTGAATTGATAAAAATAGTAAATCGGTGATGTTTCTTTATTGATTTTACCAATACATTTGAATTAAATATAGAAATGCAATGAGACATAGAAAAAAAAGTTTTGAAACGTAACAACTCCAAGCAGGATTCAAACTTAAGACCCTTAAGACACTATAAGACAACAACTTAACTAGTCAGCCATCTTGCCAACTTTGGAAATGCGTGGTTTTAGTAAGTCTCTACTTTGTAGCCTCTGTGCGTTTAACACAGTACTACTTGCGCTTCTTTTACACTGGAAAGAGGCTTGAAAAATTCATGTCAAGCACATGGTTTTTAACGCTGAATCTAATTATGTAGGCTTCATATTGAGATTTTCAATCGCCTACTCAGTTATTAAGAAGTGATTACCGTACCATTGTACTGTCTACCCCAGGGAGCCCATGCTCAAAGTTCCACTAGATTAACTGTGAATACTGGCTCCTGCATGGGCGTGACTTGCTAGCCCACGACCGCAGTTGGAAGCACATGGGTTCTGTCCAGCAAAGAACCAAAGAGGGATGGCATCAGCCCGCATCCATCCACAATGAGCTGCGCATCGAGAGCTTGGATCCTGACAGGAGGCAGGTCGGATAAGTGGACTTTCCTTCTTCCAGTGAGTCATATCCACCCATGCAACTCTCTATGTCACAGTCCCACAGGAAGTGGCAAATGAATGCTTTAAAGGTTGTAATGTATTAGCAAAATTATAAATGTTTGGAAGCAAGCCTTGTTTAGAACATCATGGCAATGGATGGTAACATGCAATTGACTGATGAATAATTATTGCTAGATATGTGTACAGTTAAACTAATTCTTGTTCAGCCTACTCTGCAAGTTATATTGCAAATTAATATTCATTAAATATTTGTAAACAAAGATTAGTGTTGAATTATACTCATGTTAATCTGCTACTAAACGCACGGCCATGAAATTAGGTGGGTGGCAGAAGTTTGCACTGTTGCCACATTGGAGCACAACCACATGTGTTCGTTGGCTTAAGAAAATGAAAGATCTCATTGTAGAGTTGATCCTTTTAATCCAGAGAGTATTTGCTTGAAAGGTCAGGAATAGCAACTGTATGCTCCAGAGAGGCGTCAGTCTGATTCTCGAACTAGGCAATGCAGCCCGGTTGACGTTGCCACAGAGTGCATGGGAACCAGCGACTTCTGTCCCACTCTCGCTTTGCTTTTCCCATATGTGACACCAGCGCAATTTTGCCCAGCTGCCTATTTTCATGGCCGTGCATTTAGTTATGCAGCAAGGAATGAGGAGGAAGATGGAAGGTACTAAACGTAAATATCACAGGTGATAAAAGTTTTGGTAGTTAAAAATCTTCAGTGGAAGACATGGAACAATATTTGGAGATTTATCCATTATTAGGAAGCAAAGGATGTCAGAGAAGAAAGGCATGTTTTACTAGCTAATGGTCGATACATATATCCAACTTCATAGTTTCATTGCTCCAAAGAAGTTGGATGAATTAATTGTCTCTGGGTGAGGTTAATAATATTGATTTTTTTCAACAAAGAAGAATGAAGTACACAAATTATTTTAATTACAACTTACAACAAAAGCAAACAGTCTTTCATGGTTGCAAGTGGTAAATGCAATTAAAGAATTGTGAAGGTAATGTTCATATTTCTGCAATGCTGTTTTTGTTGTGGGCATGGAAATGCAAAACTTTACCTACACAACACAGTCTTTGTCTGATTTTCAAATGCAGAAGTAACCTGTGCATGGCAATTTGTAAAGTTTGTGTAGACATGTGTTTGTTTCGGGAACTGAATCTGCCATAATATGAAATACAGGGTCCGTTCTGAAAGTATCCAAACTTATTTATTTGCAAACAATTTATTGATGACAATTACAACTGCTGTCAATATTCTTCAATGTAGGCACCTTCAGCCTCAATACAGCTAGTATAGCGACTTTTCCACTGTTCACAGCAGTCCTGGAAGTCCTTGACTGACACCCTCTTTAATGTTGTGGTCGTGGCTGGTCGTGTTGTGGTTGAACCTCTTCAACTGACGCAAAACGCTTCCCCTTGAGCACCCTTTTGACCTTGGGAAACAAAAAGAAGTCAGCTGGTGCCAAGTCCAGGCTGTAAGGGGGATGAGGCAGTGTTGCCATGCATACGTTGGCCAAAAACTCACCTACCAACAGCGCTGTGTGAGCCGGCACATTGTCGTGGTGAAACACCCACCTGTCGGCGATGTCAGACTGGAAGCGCTGGACCCTCAGTTGAAGATGCTGAATCACTGTTTTGTAGTAAGCTGCATTCACGGTGGTCCCAGTAGGTACAAACTCTTTGTGCACGACCAACCCCCTTCGCATGGAAAAAGACAAGGAGCATTGTCTTCACCTTTGATTTTGACATCCGGGCCTTCTTTTGACGAGGGGACACGGGGGTGTGCCATTCTTAACTTTGTCTCTTGCTTTCAGGGTCATACTCGAACAGCCAGGTTTCATCCGCGGTTATCACTCTGTCGAGAAACGTTTCGTCACCGTCAACACATTCCACAATTTCGCGGGCAATTTGCACACGAAACTGCATTTGATCGTCTGTCAAAATCTTCAGAACCATTTTTGCACAGATTTTGCGCATGTTCAAGTTTTGGGTAACAATTTCAAATACTTGCGTTTTCGCCTCTGCAATCATCTGGAGACTTAAACGACTGTCTTTGTCTAACAGAGCTTTCACACGGGCCACATTTTCCTCAGTTTTTGACGTGGACGGCCTCCCTGAACGTTATTCGTCCTCGACCACCTCCCGTCCTTCCTTGAACGCCATGTAGCATGCGTAAACTTGTGTGCGGGACATTACTTCCTCGCCGTAAGCCTCCCATAGCATGGTTAAAGTCTCCGCAAAGTTTTATTTCAATTTAACACAAAATTTCACAGCGTAAAGCTGTTCCAAAGTGTGCTCCATTTTCACCAAATCCACCAACCGCAAATTCTCGACTCAACGTTTTTTCCGTGTACACAACACGAGCGATTGCACCTCAACCACTGCTCTCAGGCAACTGAGCGAGGCCTTGTTTTGAAAGTTAAGGTCCCCACTGCCACCTGGTGCAGCTTACCTGAACCCTCGACCGATTCTCGCGCCGCGCTGCGTACAGTTCGGATACTTTCAGAACGGACCCTGTAGATTGTTATCAGACTTGGATCAAACATTTAATAAGACAGCTGAATTAGCTCAGCATCTACTAGCAGTTGATTTTTATTCTCAGGGCATTGGATTCATATCTGGAGATAATAGGACGAAATGTAGATTTACTTCAAGGTAACCAAGATTCAGTTGGAACTGATAAAGCAATTGCAAATTGAAGGCAAACCAACCAATGAAAGCAACAAATTAAAAGAAAGGCAATTCTGATAGAAGAAGTATTTCAAACAGAAATCATACAATATGAAAGTATGTTATGTGGTTATGTAATAAGGGCAATTGGATTCACAAGTCATATATCCAGCTTATGGTAAAGTTCATACGTTTAGTGCTGAGCAAAATCATTTTGCAGTAGTGTGCATAGCACATAAAACAACATTAAAAATAATTGTGCATTACAAAGATAAAAGATTATGACAAATGTGGATATGAACATAAGGATTACATCAGCACAAAAGCTGATTTGTTGGCTGAAGCAAATATTATCACAGAATAAAAAATTTTCTTGGGCCATCGACCACTTAAATATTTGTATTGGTATCATTTCAAAAAAATTATCGCTGAGTACACCGGAATCGGTCATTTTCTGCTTCATCATATCACTAACGCAAAGGCAATCTACATTAAATAATGATAAGCATTAGTCAAACTCACCAGTCTTTATGAAGACATTCCTGTACTGTACTATCTGCTGATATTGTAGCAACTGTACTGCTAACTCTAGCACTTGACCTGGGAAAGAGGTTAAGCCAAGGAAGAACGGGATGCTGCCACACTAAGCAACACTGATGGAAGCGTGCATTGGGGCTTGTATCAAGTGACTGCGTATCACTTAAACCCATTTCCAGGCAACGCACAAATCCAGTGATTCCTGATGCTTCTTCTGAAGTCTACAATGAAACAAGAATCAATGATTGTTACTTTTACAACAATATAAAACTAACATCTTGGGGAATTATTGCTTTTCATAGTTAATGTGGCAAACTAAAATTTTACAATACATGCACAAAGATACATAAATATATTCTTTTGCAGAGATGAGAATGTCTTCTATGGTTTGAAAATAGCCATTAACCTATTATTTCTTCAAGCAAAATGATATGAATTTAGTAGTGCTTCATATCATATGCAAATTATTATTTATAATTTTTGTATTATAAGTCTGACAAAGGAGCACATAATGTGAAACGTTACCAAACCAGTACATTACATAAGCATACTTTATTTAAAAATTTTCTTTGTAACTGATATATAAAAAGTTGTAACTTGGCTTAGATTGAATCTGGCATCTTGGATACAGTTCAATAAGAAATCTCAAATTCTCTGGGAGTAAAATTATTTAAAATTAACTGTGCTGTGCTGAGCTGTGAGTATTTTATTTCATATGTAATCTTAAAATATAAGTATATACATTCCTCACAAAAAAGATTGGAATATTGTTATATTAGGCACAACAAGTTTGGAATATAATTATGTTAGGCAATAGGTGATTTGCATGGTGACATAGGTTAGCGAAAAGACGAGAACGTCCACCAGACAGACACCATGTGTTATTGCATTCCAAGGCCGTGTCTAACACCTATTGTCTAACATAACAATAATCCGAACTTTTTGTGAGGAGAGTATTATCACTTCATCTAAAAGATGTGTAATGTCTTTCATAAGTTTGATAGCTAACAGCTTCATTCTCAAAAATGTGATTTACTGTCACAAAAATTTGGCCAAAACAGTAGACACTAAAGATAAGATAAAAAACATCCAAAAGTGCAAACAAGTGCATGAAATGCACTAATTGCACGATGATTTCTACAACACACTATACTTATCAGAGCAATTCTTGAATTCAACCTCCCTTCTCACATCAATTCCACCTATGGCCGAGATCAAGAATATGTGGAGCTCTATACCTCCACATCACCCCATATACCTTCATGGCATATGTGCACATGCACAGGGGCTACCTTTCACATTAAAATACATCATATTTTCATGATTGACGTGGTAAAAGTGGTTCAAGTATTACCTACTATCCAATTGTGCAACCCGGAAACACGAAACTTGACATAGGTAATACCACATTTTCATAGCATTAATCCATATTCATTACTTTATACAGGGTGTCCCACGAACGGTGCAACTGAGAATTAAGAGTGGCGTTACTTTGTAACCGAAACCTGTACATACATAATTCATACACCAAATGTTAGCCCTGTCCAAGTAGATATTTTTAAACATAGAAACAACAAACGGGGTGCAGTGTTGTTCATGCAGTGTTGCCAAATGTAAGTGAAAGTGTAAATTAATTTTTCGAGCGGGGTTTCCATACCAAATTCTTTCCGACGCGGCTTATCATCTGGCTTCAATTGTTGCACAATCTGCACTTTATACGGATACAACCGAAGCCGCTTGTGCAGAACTCCATGCATTGTTGTTGGAGGCACATTGAATTGCCTAGATGCCTGGCGGATGAATTTACTTGGGCTTCTCTAAAAACCCGCTCGAATGTCTTCCACCTTTTCCTCTGGCACACGATGGCGAGCTCCACCAGATTGTTTTAGGACACTACCGGTTGTTAGAAACTTACTAAACCACAGCCTAATTGATTTAGCATCAGGTGCAACTCCTCCGTACACTCGTCTGAAATTTCGTTGCGTTGCAATCACAGATTTTGTCTCAGCATACTACACCACTGCCTGCGCGCGTTGTTGAACAGTCGCCATTTCTATTTATGCGACCGTGGCACTGCGAAGTGAGCAAACGGACAACTTCAAGTCATGAAAACAAAACTTGAAGATCTGGCCTTTCATTTGGTGTTGCAGTTATTTCACAATTCATTGTACTTCGTTCACAGTAATTAATTGAAATTAGGGAGATTTGAACGGAACACCCGGTATTATCATCACCGCCTGACATTCAATGTTATCTATTTTAAGGAATACACACAACACATCTACTTCAGACAGCTGCATTAAAGAAAGTATTTGATAGAATGACTTACAAATTTACATGTATGCTTTTGACAGATGTACCAACTTAGGAAAACATCTTGCTCATAGCATTGTCACCAATGGTTGATGCCGAGAACTTTTCAGACTGCCCTCATATTTCCATTAATAATAGAAACCTACCACAATTACCATGGGAACCGAAAAGTACAATGTATATAATTTAAGTATGTAACATTCTCCGGCATCACAATTAGGCCAAAGCTTATATAAATAAGTACAGCTATCAGATACTGTACCCTAAAGATAACAATAACAATTACATATTTTGTCCATAAGGGAGAATACACGTCAAAGTCTTGACCAGGGAGCAGATTTGTAAGTGTTAAAAAACAAAAAATCTCTTTCTTTTATGTTCTAAAATCAGCGGACATATTTGACAAAGTCAATTTTTTTCATTCAAAATGACAAACTGACCCACACTTTTTCATGTTCATGCACAGATCCAATATTTTGCACAGTTTCTTTGTAACACTGTGGAAAGTAGTGTTTACATAAAGTGGATTCATCGAGATGGTGCAAATTGTATGTATTGTAACAGGAAATGTTTCACAAGCAGATTGTTTATTTTATTTGGTGCAATGTTCACTGCAACAAATGTTCTATTTCAATCTAAATAATATTGTAAAAACTTAGAATGTCCTTTATTTGAACATATTGGGGCTCCTATTAGCACTTGTCGTGAATGCACATGTAAAGAGGCATCGCAATGTTAGTTCCTGACAAATGTTGGGTGACTTGAGAATGTTGCTCTGCATGAATTGCCTTGATCCATGGTTGACAAAAACACCACCTTCCCATCACCCCCATGTCACACTCGGAAACTCTCTGATGCATTCCTGAAGACGTGAACTTGAACTTCTTTTCATTTTTGGCATCTTACATTCCACTAACCGGACAAAGCTTGAACACTTCAGTAGCACTCCGGTACAGGGCAGTAGTGATTGGTGTGTTGTTGAGTTCCAAATACGATAGTTATTTACTAATTTACTGCATATTTTGTCTATTTTATGCATTAACTCCAAAATATGCATTTACATAAAGAATCTAGAAACTTTACTTTGCCTGGACTGTCTAAAATATGTAATTTATGTTATTTCTCTAGAAATGTGTGTTTCATGTGCTATAGGAAAATTATGCATTTGCATGTGAAATAAGACTTTGCAGATTACATTGCAGCTATATGGTTGGCATTCCTTTGGCATTCCTACCGAGTATGGCCAACTTCCAAACAAAAAATAATAATAACAATAAAAATCATAATTTTTACCTAAAATTCGCTCGCTGTTCATGATACACCTCAAATTTTGTACACAATTTTTATCCCCAACTTGGTCCTTGCCCAGGGATGGTAAAGGATTTGTAACAAAATATTTGAATAGAATGAATGCCTGTGCGAAAGGAAGACACTGGTAGGCTACATGAATCGGATGAGTGTCACTTGAATTTTGGAACCTTTCGCTCCGAGATCTCTGAAATCCTGTTATCATGTCAGTTATGAGTTGCAAATGTTTCAGACAAATGTTTAGCACGTCCTATGGAAGTGGTTAACTTCCATATTGTACAAGCTGCAATTAGTTCTAGCCCAATGACAAGCAGTATCAGAAGTGTTTCACATAAAGATACAAGCTGACACGACAGGTGATAAAAAGAAAAAATCCATTCCTACCCACCTAGTTTTCAGCAGTGAAGTGACATTCTATTCTTCTGTGGCAAGGTCAATAGCCACAATGTATACATCAGGGCGAACCAAACCTCCCTAAGTGAATGCTGAATATGATTTGCCCAAAGTCAATGCCTTTTGTGCCATTTTATGGCCCCCACTAACAAATGACCCTTTTTCTTTGAAGAGCCAACTGTACTATCTTCAAAATGTGGATCGTTAAAATTACAGGAAGCAATATTTTGGCATGATTTAGCTCTGTCACAATTTCACAAGAGCAATTACTTAAATGTTCACATAACCACTGTTGCCAATTATTAAATTAAAGGAGAAGTAATGGTGAAAAAAATTCAAAAATATCAGTTAAAGTGGAATGAACATGTTCTGAGGATGCCAGATGTGCAATTACGTGTAAAAAACACGTAAAATATGTAAAAAAAAAGTAATACGTAAAAACTAGAATAAAACATAAAAATTAAAAGAAAAAATATTTTTTTGCGATGGTTATTGTTATGTATGACAGTTGGCAGTGGCAGAAAACAAAAAAAGCCTATAAAAACTTTCCTTCCGAATTTGTATGTGCTCTTGTATTGGATTTTTAAACTACTATATTTACATTCACATCACAATTAGCATATGCAAGTGTTCAATATGCATGGAAAATGAATTTGAAGCTGTTACTGAAACTTTAAAATCAATTACAAATAAACTCTTGTTAATTGTTATGTTATGTGCAAGACAGATATATCAATAGGTTTCTCTGTATGTGAAAGAACAGTTCTATTTTTAAAAATCTATTAGTGAGGGTGTGAGGTGGCTGCATAAACAATCTTCAGAAAATAAAGATCTTGTGTTGAAATACGTAAGAACATTAAAGTTTAAAATATAATATAATTAAAGTAGTTCTTATATTACTAATTTACAAAACAAAATTAGTTATTTACATCTGCGTAAAAAACTGGTTTTCTACACAAAGTAAATTACTAGTAAATTATGCATAATTTACGTCAAAAACGTAACAAGTAACAACCTTGCCAACCCTGCTAATAGCTATTTGCCTTAAAAATTATTAAATTAAGCCAAAAGGAAAAATAAATTTAGGATGATCATATCCCTGATGGAATGATCATTTTTTGTAGTCACAGAATGGGCTTCGATTACAGAGACCTGCAAGAGGAAGAAGAAGAAGAAATACAGATTTTTAGGTCTGTGTGGCTTATAAGGTTCTTTCCAGAACAGACATTTCAGGTCCATTCGTCCATTTCCGGATCCTTCCTCAGGGTTATCCAATGAAGTCACATTAAAAGGTAAAAAAGTTAAAAATGGAAAGAAAAGTGGCTAAAAGTACAAAAGGCGAGGAGTCAACAAGTGACATATGTCGCTTGAGATTGAACCGATCAACAACAACGTTTAACACCGTAACTGTATGGGAGGCTGCAAAGGCCTGAGTTTGATTGGTGAAATCCTCAAGCGACAAGAGCCCCTTCAGTCTAAAGCAAAACATTCATTGTGCATGCGCAAACTGACTAAAGTGAAATGATGCACTACCTTATTGAGAAAATGACCCAGCCCGAGCAACAAATGCAACTTGTCGTGTTGTCTGTTCGAAAAGTTGCATTTATTTCTAAAAGTTTGCTTGCAAGATACATGTGTCACCTGTCGTTTGGGTCTAAAAGCCCCCTTATATGCAACTAAGCATGTTCACCATTTTGAATAGATTCATTGTATGGCTTGAATAGATAAGAACTTTGTATGCCACTCTAACATCCTGTGCCATCTCCCCAGTTTGCAATAATATTTTCTTCGAAAATTTAATAAGGCACACGCAAGTGCTGATTTCAAACAGGGTGGCTACAAACAAGGAGAAATGAAATTCCCTGACTTTTCCAGGTTTTCCAGGACAAAATTTACATTTTTCCCTGACAATTACAAACTAAACTAAATCGATGTTTTTGCAAATGGAAATAATAAACTCATACAGATCCACGTATGGTTTTGTTAAGTACCAATATTATCTTCTATGAAATTGACTCAATTTCTCTATTCTCTATGATTTGAATTCAAACTGCAAAATAGTGAATTTGGAAAATTATTACAATTCACAAGCTAGGGAAGGATTTCGGAATTTTGTCATACACAGTAAGTTTAAAATAAAATACTTGATTATTTTTAAAGTTACGACTAAATGAAATTAGAGTAATTGATTTAAGAAATACAATTTGTAATTTATCAGTCTCCTTATACATTCTCGGTACTATATGTTGATATTTCCAGTGAGGTTTGGAACCCAATGCTGGCAAGAACCATGAATGCGGACTCATTTTTCAATGCATAAAGCTCTCTTCTCTGTAAAGCAAACAACTTAACTCTTGCATGTTAAGTGAAACAATTGAATCGAACAAAATAAAGTGTAATATTTCCTTACATTATCAATGGGATTTCTGCTTCAGTACAGTATATCCAAGTGAAGTACTGTGAAACTGACAACATGCAGTTATACCATTAATGATGTCGAAAAGGGTATGTAGGTATTAGAAATTTAACGCGAAGAATTTATAGAATTGCATTGTATAGGTACCTCATTTAGCTAACCACACATTAAAACAAGAACACTCTAATAATAAAAGCTTCTGAAAGTTCATATACGAGGGACATCCTGAAAAAAGCTCCAATGGTGCCTATACGCATCACTGGTGGTCAGAGATAGACACACATCCATACAGGCAGGAAGAAGTGACATGTAGCAGTAATCTGGTACAGTTGCAATGCAGCCGTTTTAGGACAGTTCTAGGTTAAAGATTGCAGCTGTCATAAAGTCTTCCACCGAGCCTAGCCTACCATGCACACTCAGAATTTGGCACAGAGCAACCAGCAATTGCGTGAGGTGTCAGACAGGACGTCGCATATGGTCAGACGATGGTGCAGACAATTCACGGAAGGCCAATCGAATGTGCACAACCCCATACAGCTGAGTACACACGTGCCCTTCGCTTCACTTCAGGTGAGAGTTCTTGGACCACTCCCTGTACAGCCCTGGCCTTGCATGTACCGACTTTCATCTCTTTGTTTAACTGAAGAGGATTCTGGCAGGGTAAGGATTTGACAGCTACACTGCGGTAGAGATAGTTCCAGTCTTTGCTGTCAAGACACATATACAATGGGCATACAAAATGTAGTGGCATGCTACTACAAATGCCAGAATAACGGTGGTGATTATGCCGAAAATTAGGTTAAGACTCACTGTTACTAATGCATTAAATTACAACTGATATTCTTGTTTTATTTATGCCTAATCGGTAGGGACCTTGATATTTTGTTATTTTTTTTCAAATTGGTGTATTTTCTTATTTCTTATTTTTTACTATACGGTGTTATTTTTCTCAAAATTCACATTTTCATTTTAGCGCATTTTCTGGTAAATATCTGAAATTATTCCTTCATGGTGTTTTTAAACTACTGTTTCAAATTGTAAGTCACATGGCCTACGCCTCTTCGTGAGAGTTTGATTATCTTGAAAGTTATTTTGGGAAAGTTATTTTCCATACATCTTTTTTTTAATTTTAAGGTAAGAATTTTAGATAATGGAATTTCCCCCATATATACTGAATGACCATAAGTGGCAATGCACCCAAAAAATTAAAATCAATCAATCTCACGTGACAGATACCGATATATTATGGCACCAAAAATTGGCATTATCTTTTTTTGACTTGACAGTATTATGTTTCCCAAAATTCGCGTTTTTGTTTTAGAACATTTATCGGCCAAATATTCCGAAACTTAATAATCCATTGTGCTTTTAAACGATTATTTAAAATTGTAGATCACATGGTCTATGTATTTTCGTGACAGTTTGATATGTTGGAACAGATTTTTGAGGAAGTAAAAGTAAAGTGCTCACCTGAACTTTTCCATGAAGGTGTATAAGGGTGTGGAGTTAGGACCCCACACTTTCTTGATCATGGCTAAAGGTGGGGGTGATGTGACCAGCACCATGCTCCTGGCTACCTTTATCCCTCGAAGTTTCCGCAAGGTACCAGCTTCATATGATGCTGGGTGGGTGCCAAAGCAGTTTGAATAGGTGGAAAACATCCCGGTTCTCCCCCGCAGGGGATCGACATCGACATTCAAAATATATCTCGTGCGACAAATACGAGGATGTGGATCCCGTGTGACAGTAGATACGCACTCGATCTCCTGTTAGAACCCTGCCATTTTGCTCTGTGATGCAAATGGTTTTGATAGAAGTTGAAAAAATCGTGGGAAATACATGATTTAATGTGCCTGTCGGAATTATTCCATGTAAGTATAACTCAATAGTTTACTCTTGAGTAAAATGTTGGAAAACTTGCATGTTTTATGTACACAAACATGGCCTAGAAAAGACAAGAATGTTGGATTTCATGGATTTTTTTGTTGTTAAAGGTCATTTCTTTAAAAAAAATCGCCAAAAACGCCAACAATTGACGTTTTATGCCAAATTCGCATTATTTCTATATTTATAAAGGGTGAAAAATGTGTCCAGACATAACTGCACATTCCTAAACATAACTTCGCAGCAATTACCATTTTTCACAGTTTTGGCGTTTGCGAAAAATCAATCGGAAATTACTTTCTGGCCACCCCTCGTATAAATCAGTAGATGGAAAGTGAAAATTTAGCAGGGCTGGCAGAGAAAAGTCAATTCTTGAAGAAAGTGATTTGCTTTTATGATTGAATGATTCGAGTAAATATGATATTAAAATATTTACGTATTTATTATTAGTATTTTATTTCATAATATTGGACATTAACCTTACTCAGTGAGAGATTAATGACCATCTATCACGAGTTTAAACAGACAGGACAGAGAATGGTGTTAATTGCATCACAATACTAGTGTTGCAGTAAATTTGAGGTTGGAAGCATGCACTTGCCAATTCTTATAACGTTCACCAATGCAGATTTATGTTTCACTTTTTCGTGATAGTATTCAATATATATCCAGTTATGTTGGATTCTTCTTGATATCTAAGAATAGTGCAATGTGATTGTAAACGTATGTTAACTTGTGCGAAACCAGTAATACATCAGGATGATTAAAGAAAACCTTTGTAAGCACTGCTACATTAAATGAGGTGAAGTGAGCCAGAAGAGTAATAAAATTCCAGAGGCACATTTGCAGTCTAAAGCTCTTCTTGTTTATGCATACAATTTTTGTTGGATGTGCAGTCTGAAGACATCGAACAAAAATCATAAGAGTCCCATGCATGCAATTTCTGTCACATGTTGTAGTGAGATACTTTGTCGGGTGGCGATATTCGACCACAATCGTATGTATTAATGGAACCTATTTGTTTCCATGTTCCTTCAGTTTGCTTACTACGACATCCGACAACTATCGGACGGCGCCACCCGCTCCCATCCCCTCCATCTGTTGACAGTTCTGTCTCCTTACTACTCCCATACGGACAAGAAAAAAATTATAATACAATGCATTTTCCACGTAATATTTAGAGGCTTAACATTTACTCCCCCGATGATATTATATGGTATCATCAGAGTAAGGTCGTTCTGGCCTTATGAAACCATATGGTATCATGGTGCAGATCACGAAATGAAAGGTCTTTTTGGACCCTCAAACTCTTCTGTTTGGGTTGAAACTCTGACACAGGTCTGGAGCAAGCCTGGGTAAATTCATATTGATGACCAACCTCCCCCCCCCCCCCACCTCTCCGCAACATATCCATGACACATTTCCGAATAGTCTCACATTTTGGCTCATTATTCAACTTGTATGGCACCCAGGAACATGAAACAAGTTTCAATCTCTTTGGAATCGTCCATTCTTTGAAAAGAATACTAAGATTTGAACCTTCTCCCAAAAATAGCAAGAGAAGGGGGGGGGGGCAAACTCCAGATTTTTTTTTCATTGAAATTCGGTGGTCATGCCCCTGCTACGTCCCGCGTAGCGGTGCACTTCACAAGTACACTTACTATATAAGCTCAGCAGAGCATGCTGGATAATCCCAGGGATCGGGTTGAGATACTGCGTTCCTTCCCCTTGGATCCACAGGTGAAGTCCAATGACAACCCACGAGGTTGTCCTCCTGATGCAGGTATCCACAAGTACGAAATACACTTTCGAGATAAAGAAAAACCGCAATATGTTCAACTTTACGTTTATTTTAGACACGCACGTATATCATGTCAGACTAAAAATTACAATTCAAATACTTTTGAACGGTACAGCACGAGATGCGTAAGCCTATCTTTTCCGTAACGCGAACCACCTCTGGCTACTTCAAATCTCTCCGCGCGACTCCTAACCGTTTTCCTGGAAGGCGAAAACACCTCCTCAGTTACACAGTGTTACCAGACACAATAACCTTTTAATACTAGGAAGTTCGATAAAAGCCAACAGTAATATATTAGACATGTACAGTAATCTGGCACAGTGAATTTAGGTATGTGGTGGCAACAATGCAATGAAAAGCACGTGATCTTCTCACACCACAAGAGTTTAAATAAATCAACAATGGCTTTCAAAATATAAGAGAAACGAACGGCGTTTGCCAGAAACATGAAACAACAAATAGATATAAGGAATTTAACTCAGAAATTATTAACTTCGGCTTCAATTCACTGATCAAAATGAAACTTATAACACTCCTTAGAACATTTAAAAGCAAATGAAATGATTAATGTTGAAACTATGTAAATTGCTTAAATTTGCCGCTATTCATACTTGTAGATATGTGTATAATTTTGATTATAAAGGCGGCCATATTAGAAAATTGGTTGAAGGCATTAATATATTTATGAATATATATATGAATCATCAGCTGTATAATACTAATAATAATAATATAAAATATAATAATAATAATATAAAAACACGAAGTAATGGCAAACTCGGGGTCATTACACCCCCAAACCCCCTTCCTCGGTTCGGTGATCTTAATTGTACACGGTTGCATGCTATGATGTTTTAGCTGCAAAACAAAACTTATCCGAAGTAGATTGCTCCCTTAGTGCCCGAGTTATAACAATTTCCCTCCAAAAATGCTAATTACCTATTTTTCGTAAAAAAAAATCACATTTTGGTTTATTATTCAACTTGTATGACACCCAAGAACATGAAACATGTTTCATTCTCTTCAGAAATGTCCATTCTTTAAAAAGAATACTAAAGTTCGCGCCTTCTTCCCAAATAGCGGGAAAGGAGGGGGCAAACTCCAGATTTTTATGTTTTTTTCATTGAAATTCGGGGGTCGCGCCCCCAGACCCCTTTCATCGTTCGGCGTTCTGATATGTACACGGTTGCATGCTACGATGTTTTAGATGAAAAACAAAATTTATCTGAAGTAGATTGCTCCCATAGTGCCCGAGTTATAACAATTTTCCTCCAAAAATGCTAATTACCTATTTTTCGTAAAAAAAAATAATAATCACATTTTGGCTTATTATTCAACTTGTATGACACCCAAGAACATGAAACATGTTTCATTCTCTTGAGAAATGTCCATTCTTTGAAAAGAATACTAAAGTTCGCGCCTGTTTTCCAAATAGCGGGAGAAGAGGGGCAACCTCCAGATTTTTATGGTTTTTTTCATTGAAATTCGGGGGTCGTGCCCCCCAAACCCCTTCCTCGGTACGGCGTTCTGAATTGTACACGGTTGCATGCTATGATGTTTTAGCTGCAAAACAAAACTTATCATAAGTAGATTGCTCCCATAGTGTCCGAGTTATAACAATTTTCCTCCAAAAATGCATATTACCTATTTTTCGTTAAAAAAAATCACATTTTGGCTTTTTATTCAACTTGTATGGCACCCAAGAACATGAAACATGTTTCACTCTCTTGAGAAATGTCCATTCTTTGAAAAGAGTACTAACGTTTGTGCCTTCTCCCCAAAATAACGGGAGAAGAGGGGGCAAACTTCAGATTTTTGTTCTTTCTATTGAAATTTGGGGGCCATGCCCCCAAGCCCCCTTCCTCGGCCCGGTGTTCTAAATTGTACACGGTTGTATGCGCTAATATTCTAGCTGCAAAACAAAAGTTATCTGAAGTAGATTGCTCCCATAGTGCCCAAGTTATAACGATTTTCGTCAAAAGTGTGTTCGAAGTCAATGAAGATGATATTCCCTGACATTTCCCTGACTTTTTTTGACACCTCAAATTCCCTGACTTTTCCCGGTTTTCCAGGTTTTCCAGGTCTGTCGCCACCCTGTCAAAACTTATTTTAGAGCAACAACAAAAAGTATGATGTTTCCTCTCACCGTGCAAAAGAGTGTGTCAAAAAAAAAAAAAAAGAATTCACCGCTGGTATATACCGCCAATCTAACATTTTATTACACTCTCCCCAGTTTTTATTTAGCATCAATTGGTGTCCCTAGATATTACTAACATTGGCACAGATGTGCTCACTAGTGTATGGGATGCAATTGATTGACACTTCAATGTGTGTCATGTGACAGGTGGTTGGTTCATGCATTGCATATGCATAGAGGAATGGATATTTTGTTTTTGACGAAAACAAGAAATGTGAAATAACGTGCTGCAATGTTGATTTTTGATATTTTTGAGAGGTGTGAGATCCATTTTCCTACCCAGTTTTGTCACGAAATGATCCGAAATGAACTGGAAAATGCGAAACTTAAAGAGTTTATTTACCGACGCGACACTTTCTGAAGTTTGAATTATTGTGTGTTATGCAAATCACAGAAAATTGATTAATTCTGCTGTAAATATTTGAGAAGGAAAAATGGATCCCTTTATACAGGAATAAACTTAATTACTCTGGTAACTACATGAATGTGCTATTAAAAGGCATATGTTTATTTTGTGTAATAAGTGCAGATTCTAAATCAAATTTAGGATTATATTCACAATTTAAAAACCAAAATGTCATTTAATATACTGCTTTTGATCTGATTTTTCACCACTATAACTCCAAAAATTTATTTACCGCTTTTGAGTCCAAAATTGGCTCTGTTTTTTTATAGAAATGTTGCTTTTCTATTTACCAAAAATATGTGCATCTACATGTACAATTACCGAAATGACAGACTATTACTATGAGATCTTATGTTAAATCCTGAAATGAAATCACATTAGCCATGCTTTAACTAAACATCATTTATCTTTACTTACCTTTAGTTTCTGGTTCCACGCAAAAGGCTTGGGTGAAATAAATCGAACTTTGGATTTTAGTGTCCAATCTATTGCTACAAATGGTTGCTTTGTTCGTGATGCTTCATGTACCTATCAGAAAATTATGAAACTGCATTAGTACAAATAATTTATACCAATTTTGAAATATTCTTGTCTAGTTCCAAGTATCATGAGGCAGATATATACTCATCCAAGAAGCCAAAATAAAAGATATAAACTTTCATTTCACAACACAAACATGAAAAACGAACTTAAACATTTGCAGATAGTTTCTGCAGTCCAAATCAAAATAGAGGGACTAGACAAACATACGTTAGTTCAACAGCAAACCAACAGATGTCTCTGTCTTAGGCAATAATGGAATAAATACCTAATACACCTATATCTTGGTTATAAGAAATATAAAATAAAAGGAAACTCTACGCTTAAGAAAGATAAAACATATTAAATTTACATTATTTCTAAACAAAAGTTTCCTACAGGAGGTAACATGGGAAGGATCTTTCCACAAGTTTGAATTGTGTAAAAGGAGGTGTTAGAACACATTAGCATGATCTTCAACTGTCGTGTGGCAGCACTTCGCATTGAATTACAGCCAAGAAATGACTAAAAGTAGGTGTAGAGTAGGGTTGGTTATTTAAACTAAGGTTGAAATCAATTGTTTTTAACAAAGGTTTTAATTTCTCATTTTAATCAACAGTGAAGGTTAATCATTACTACTTTAAAAGCAATAGTTGGGTACAGATTGAATAAGATAAACTTGAAATAATATTACAATTTGCAAATGTAATGATTTAAATATAGAGGAAGATTTATTGGTATTTGCAAAATGAAAAATACTCAAACATTTAATGTGAGAATTAAAATATTGAATATGCAATGAATATATTTTTAAAAACACATTATGCATATATTTTATGGCTTTACAAACTGTGATGCATTATTATAAATAATAAAAATGTATCTCATTTATGAGAGATTTTCAGGCTTATAATGTGATATTTTATCAGCTTTTCAATGCTGTCATTAATAAATATTCTTTCATAAGCAGTTCTAAGGCACATATAACTGCTCATAAATAAGTACCTTGGGCATCTATGGCAGGGGCGAAAGAGGTGCTGGTCACATCACTTCCTAATGGAGGAGACTGAGAATGTTTGGGAGTCCTACTTCCACACTTCCTATGTACCTTCATGGGAGGGTGTAATGGGAAAATTTTACCATTCTTTACCCCCATCCTCAATACTTGGGATACAGGTGTTCAATTGATTGATTGATTTGTTGTTCCAAGTTCACTTTATGCACAGTAAGGCTAATCGGGACTGGACCTACAGTTTAAAGTGAGATCCGAACCACTATGTGCCTCCACCGGCTTTGAAACTTGGGCCCCTTGATTACAAGGCGACAACGCAACCACTGCACCATCGGGGAGGTCAACAGGTGTTCAAGGAGAAGATCAAGGACATGCATAAGATATAAGTGATGATAATGTTTACTGTCAAAAGCTTGTTTTAACCTTTAACGGACAGGTGGGATATATGTATCACACTGCATGTATTGCCCTCTGGACCCACGTGACAGCAATTAATGTGCCATTTCTTCAAAACTACACATGATATTTCATTTCTGTATTTCATTTATATAAATAAGAAGGTATAACATATTCGAATTACAAAGCAATGTATCTATTGTTACTATTATTAACAAGCGCAATTTGAAAACATTTTTGACTTCTATCTGAGTCTGCATATTTTATTTATTTCTTGTTTTGGATGACAAAGTTAAGGCACAAGCCTTTTCTTCCACTTAACCATTTCTACTTTAACTAACTACCTCTCTAGCCTTCTTAAACCCGAAGGTTCATGGCTGCCACAACACAGGCCTTCCATCTGTCCCTATACTGAGCAAGATCTACACTATGTTGCCATTCGTCACCGGACACCCCTCAAAAAGTGCTTGGGATCGTATGTACACATACAACCTATAAAAGGCGTTGCCAGTTGAGAACAAACTCATACCACCTACAGCAGTCAATATGGACAGACGACATGAACTGAGTGAGGCGGAACGAGGGATGATCATTGGAGCCCACAGGTTTGGGCATTCAACCCGTGAAATTTCCAACAAATTTCAGATACCCTGGTCGGCAGTGAGTGATGTTATCGTGAAGTGGAAGCGAGAGGGGGTCATGACATGCCAACCCAGACCCAGTAAACCGAAAATATTAACAGATCGTGACCGTCGATGTTTGAAACGTGTGATGAAGTCAAATTGGAAGGCGTTGTTACAGATGGTGGCACAGGAGTTTCGATCGGCTTCCAGTAGTGCTGCAAGTGAGCTTACTGTGCGCCGGGAGATCGTCGCACTTTGTTTTCATGGTCGCGCAGCAGTTCACAAGCCGCATATCACAGCCTGCAAGGTGACTAGTCGGTTACAGTGGTGCAAGGAACGCCACCATTGGACTCTCGAACAATGGAAATCCTTCCTATGGAGTGATGAATCGCGCTACCAGATGTGGTGGTCCGATGGACATGTGTGGGTGTGGCATATGCACAATGAACGCAGTTTACAGGACTGTATCACACCCACAGTGAAATTCGGAGGAGGTGGTATCATGGTGTGGTCCTGCTTTTCATGGTATGGTTTTGGTCTTTTTTTAGTTCGGGGATACATGAATACCAATGCGTACCAAAAAGTTCTGGACAATTCTGCGCTACCGATATTGTGGGAACAATACCTGTTTCAGCACGACAATGCTCCATGTCATACGGCAGGCATTATCAACATGTGGTTCGAGGACATGGGTGTGCAAAAACTTGATTGGCCAGCCACAGTGAACAGCTTTGGGACGAGTTGGAGTGCCACTTGAGAGCCAGGCCATGCCACCCAAAAAACACCACTGAGCTGTTTGCCGCTTTGCAGGAGGAATGGGGCAAGATTCCCATCGACACGTATCGCAAATTGGTGGAAAGTTTTCCTCGAAGGGTTGCGGACGTCATTGCGGCAAAAGGTAGCCCTACACGATACTGATGTGGTGCTGCGACCGGATTAACATACTGGTATGGGGTGTCCGGTGAGGAATGGCAACATAGTGTATATACTCTTTTCCATCCTCACCAATTTCCTTTAGGTCCATCTCAACATTATCCCTACAGCTTCGTCTTGGTCTACCTACTGGTCTCTTATCATCAGGTTTCCCAACAAGAATCCTGTAAATTCTTCTTTCCTCTCCTATTCGTGCCACATGGCCTGCCCACATAAGTCTCCTTGATTTAATCATTCTAATAATATCTGGTCATGAATACAAATTATGTACTTCTAAATTATGTAACCTTCTCCACTCACCTCTCTCCTCATCCCTTTTAGGCCCAAATATTTTCCTAAGAATCTTATTTTCAAATACTCTCAATTTATGTTCCTCTTTCAATGTAAGGGACCAAGTTTCGAATCCGTATAATATTACAGGCAAAATTACGGTTTTGTATATTTTAACTTTTAGTTTCTTAGATATTAAATGAGAAGACAAAAGTTTATGAAGAGAAAAGTAACATGCATTTTCTGAATTAAGCCTGCTTTTTATTTCCTCTTTAATATTTTAATTTGTTAGTATAACTCCTAAGTACTTGAATTTGGAAACTGGTTCAAACATGTTGTTATCAATAATTAGATTTTGATTATTACCTAACACTTGGTTTCGGCCTGTAAGCATATATTTAGTTTTCTCTTTGCTGACTTCCAAACCTATCTCGGTAGCTGCTTTGAAAAATATTTTAACATTATTGTTAATTGTATTTACATCATCCCCCAGTAAGTCTACATATGCTAACAGCTGAGTCACACCGTTTAATTTTAGTCCTTCTTTAGTTTCTTTTACCTTCCTAACAGCGTATTCTAAGGCAAAATTAAAGAGCAATGGAGATAATGCATCTCCTAGTTTTAACCCATCATGAATTGTAAATTTGTCAGACACATTAATACCCACACAAATTTTACTTTCTGTTTCACTGGTGCATACTTTTATCATATTAACAAGCTTCTTAGGTATTTTAAACTCGACTAATATATTATGTAATTTATCTCTTTTGACTGAATCATATGCTTTTTTAAAATCAAGGAATAGCTGATGGACATTTTGATTATATTCCCATTTTTTCTCAGGTGTTTGTCTGATGTGAAAAATTTGATCTGTTGTTGATCTGTTACGTTTAAATCCACATTGATAATCACCTAAAATTTCATTAGCATATGGGCTTGGCTTGACTTAATTCCTTTTGCTCCATCAGGAGAATAGGGCTTCAGTGAAACGCCTCCATTTGGCTCTGTGACGTACCAACTCCTTGACCTCTCTCCATGTTTTTCCTTTCTCGGCTGCTGCTTCTTCTTCTGCTGTTCTCTTCCATATCTCTTCGGACGTCCTATTTTCCGGGCTCCTTGGGGGTTCCAGTCCAAGGCTGCTTTCTCTATTGCTCCAGCTGGTTTTCTTAAGGTGTGTCCTAACCAACTCCATTTTCTTCTTTTTATTTGGGTTGCAATTGGCTGTTGTTTAGTTTCTCTCCATAGTTCTTCATTTGATATTATTTCTGGCCATTTTATATTGAGGGTATGCCTGAGACAGTGATTAATAAAGGTTTGTATCCTTTCCGTGTTAGCTGTGTGGTTTTTCATGTTTCGCAAGCATACAGTAAAACTGATTTTACATTTGTATTGAAAATCCTTATTTTTGTCTTTCTAGAAACATTGCAGGTTTTCCAAATGAGATACAGTTGTATAAATGCCAGTTGATTATATTTTGTATGTCTTCATCTGAACCTCCTTCTCTTGTTATGACACTTCCTAAGTATGTAATGACTCTACTTGTTCAACCAGCTCGTGATAAACATTCAATTTTTCTTTTCCTCTTGCATTGACTCATTTCTTTAGTCTTGTTCACATTAATAGTGAGTCCTGCTATCTTTGCTTCCTCCTGTAGTCTTTTTAGTTTCTCCTTCATGTTGCTAAGTCTTTGAGCTAATAAGCAGATGTCATCCGCAAAATCTAAATCTTCTAGTCCATCTTTGAGTTCCCATTGTATTCCCCTTTTCCTGCAACACATCTTCATAACTGCATCTAGTACTAGCAGAAATATTGTCGGAGATAGAACCCCACCTAGTGGTTGATTGATCTTGTAGTTCATGGTGGGGCTTGTGTGCTCTAGTGATTTGTCAGGCTAAAACGGCAGTAGCATTGCTACTGGTAGGGTCACCCATGCCGGGAAGGCTGGCAAGGAAGAGCCAGACTAAGAAGCAACCTAACGGCTCCAAAGGCGGAAGAAGATGAATCACCATCTCAATGGCGAAGGAGGCGGAAAACCAAGAGTAGTAATATCTCTTTAAATAACCTTGGTCCATCTAGCTCCGGATGGTAGCACCTTGTAAGGGCCCCTTGCCAGGGTTACGGCGAAGACCTTAACGGCTGATAAGGTGGAGAAGGAGTCCTTTGGTATGGCGCAGAAGGTGAAAGAGGCAACCCTCCCTTCTGGGGTTGAATAAAAAGGGAACCACTGCCTTGTGGTGAAGAGGGATCTTCGAAGGCTAAGGGAGACAACCCTGACAGAAAACAGCGTGCTTGGATGCTTCAGGTGGCAGCCCCACCACCAAGCTCGGGTGCTGTAGGCCAATAACCTGCACATCTTAAATTGCTTATTAAATAAACTAAAGTGAAACGAAACCGAACGGATGCTTTGACGACAACCTTTGATGTTAAAAGGAAAACAAATATAGGATGTTGGAATATCAGAACTCTGAAGAAAGTTCAAAACTAAAACAAGTGGAAAGAGAAATGAAAAATACAAACTAGAAATTCGTGGGTTGAGTGAGGCGAGATGGATAGACTTTGGTGAAATAACAACACAAGAAGGAAATACAATTTTGTATTCAGGACAAATAGGAGATAATGCAGAACACAGGAATGGCGTAGGGATACTGCTAAACAGACTGGCAAAGAAGAGCCTAATAGAATGGAAACCGATCTCCGACAAAATTATTACAGCTAGGTTTAGAACCCGCTTTAGATAATATAATTATGTTTAGAACCCTCTTTAGAAATATAACTATAATACAATGTTATGCTCCCACAGAGACGACAGAAATTGAGAGGAAAGATGAATTTTACCAACAACTAAGTGACACAATAAAAAATGTGAAGAGATATATTTTGATCCTCATGGGTGACATGGTTTGGGAGACATAAACAATAATGGAGAAAGATTGGTAAACCTATGTGCATATCACAAATTGGTCATTGGAGGAACAATCTTCCCTCATAAAAACTGTCACAAAGTAACTTTGGTTTCACCAGATAGCATTACAGAAAACCAAATAGACCATATAACAATAAGCAGGAAGTTTAGGAGATCGCTAAAGGATGTAAGAAATAAAAGAGGAGCAGATGTAGCCAGTGACCATCATCTAGTGGTAGCCAAATTTAAGCTAAAAATAATGTCAACATCCAAGAAGTTTGAAGGAAGAAAAAAGAAAATTAATGTTCAAAGATTGACAGAGAAATTTAAATTAGAATTTAAATTAGAAATAAATAATAGATTCCAAGCTCTCTCGGAAAGTACACAGCGTGAACCAGATATTGAAACAAATTGGGAAAATGTGAAGAGAATCTACTTAAAAATTGGAGAAGGTACTTGGAATTAGAAATTAACTACAAAAAGACTGGATGTCTGAAGACACTTGGGAAGTAATAAGAAATAGGAAACAAGCAAAACAAAAAATGAACCAAAGCAGAACAAGATTACAGAAAGCAGCAGCGCAAACAGAGTACTCGGAAATAGATAAAAAGGTGAAGAAATGTGTGACGAGAGATAAGAGGAAATGGGTAGAGGACTTAGCACAAAATGCAGAACAGGCAGAAAAGAGAGGCGACTTAAAACAGTTATATGACATAACTAACAAATTATTCAGAAAAACATTCAGGAAGAGTAAAATAGAAAGATGGAGAGAATATTTTTTCAGACATATTGAATAGAGAGGGGAAAAGAAAAGAAGAAATTTGTAATCAAACAAGAACAGAAGGAAATAGAAAAAATGCCAAAATTAAATTAGGGCCCCCAACTAGAGCAGAAGTTAGACTAGCAATAAAGCAAATTAAGGATGGCAAGTCTCCTAGAATGGATAACATTAAACTAATTAAAGCTAATGTGGAAACTTCCATTGACCTATTACAACCGATGTTAAAGAAAATATGGAATGAAGAAAAAGTTCCATTAGAATGGAGTGAAGGTTTAATAGTAAAGCTGTCAAAAAAGGGAGATACAACTAACTGTAAAAACTGGAGGGGAATTACTTTGCTAAGGCTTGCACAACAGTTTTCAACTCTTGTTTGAACTTGACGCCTGCTTTACAGACTTACCTCTTCAAAATTGCCAAAAATGCTCAATGGGATTTAAGTCTGGACTTTGAGCTGGTGTTTGTAGTAGTTTGGGCACATTCCATATTAGCCAATTCATGGTAACTCGCGCCTTATGTTTACTGTCATTGTTTTGTTGGAATCTGTAGATAGGTGGCATATCCATTTTTTGGGCACTCTGCTTTACATTTTCTTCAATATGTCCAAATAGACATATGCATCCATGATACCATCAATAAAGTGGATGGTACCAACACCTTTGGGCGACAAACACCTCCAAATCATTAATGACCCACCACCGTGTTTAACTGTTGGAACTGTGTTAATGTGATCATTGTCTTTATTTGATTTTCTCCAGACCCTATTTATCCCATCTGACCCATATATATTAATCTTGGACTCGTCTGACCATATAACACTATGCCAAAATTCCTGGACCTCGTGGATGTGCTGTTTCGCAAATGAAAGTCTATTCCTGCTATTCACATTATTTACATACGGCCTCTTTCGTGGTATTCTGCCATGATATCCATGCTTCCACAAGGCACGTCGGACAGTTTGATCGGACATCATCTTGCCAGCAACATTTTCTACTAACGGTCGTAACTGAGGAACACTTAGTCGGGGGTTTTCTCGCACTCTTTTTAAAATAAAACGTTCATCACGTTTATTCAACCGTCTCTCGTTTGGTTTTCTTGGCACATTCTGTGTTGAACCTTCCTCTTTAAATTTGTTTACTGTGTAAACTGTGGAGTGTGATTTATTGACTGTTTGTCCAATTTTTCTTAACGAATATCCTCTAAGGGTCAAATTTATAATAACATCCTTCAGATCGGAAACAAGTTCCTTCACCTTGCCCATTTCGAACATGCTGATAGATAGACGATAGGCCTACAACAATACCTACGCCAGCATTCCGCTTGATGGGGAGTGTTCCTGCATGTTCAAACTTGCTACGAAGTTGCAAACTGCACAAAATTGCCCGAATAGCGGTGGCACTGTATGCGAGGAAGATTGAAACTCTTGCCTGTATGAATAACAATGTTGCATGAAACAGTGTGTTTTTCTCTTTTCACACGAATTATATGCTCTGTTTATACACTTTGAAGATACATTTTTATTGACATTTGTTGGTGAAACCTTCATTAACATAATTTCCAGGACATATGAAAATGATTATATTTACTAGTAGATATGATTTTTTTTCCTTGGAAATTCTATGTGTACGAATAACAATGTTACATACTGTAGTTAAAATCTGCATAAAAAAAGTTGTTTGGGTATTGATTGCCTAAATTTACCAGAGCTGTAGCGAGCTGTCAATTATGCTTTACTTTCCACAACGGTATAAATCTGATGTAGTAAACGGAACTTTGGAAAAATTGCAGTGAAATTCAAGATATTTTCCGCATTTTCCCACTACATTCTTTGGTTAAAGGGATTCTGACTTCATTTCATATCCAACCCCCTCCCTAGTCGATCTTCCCTGGAAGATACTGACTTCCCGTATAATGAGAAATTCGAAAGTAACGTTGTGCATACTTTTGCCTTTACTGGGAATATTTCTGCATTTTTTACATATTTTTAATTTTTTGACATAATTACATACATCTTTTACAGTTTTATAGGATAAAGTTCCGGGCCCTACTTTCGACAACATTTTACTGTGGTTTAAAATAACTAACTAACTCTCTAGCCTTCTTAAACCCGAAGGTTCATGGCTGCAGCAACACAGGCCTTCCACCTGTCCATATCTAGAGCAAGATCTATATACTCTTTTCCATCTCTACTGATTTCCTTTAGGTCCATCTCAACGTTGTCCCTCCATCTTCGTCTTGGCCTCTTACCATCAGGTTTCTCAACAAGAATCCTGTGAACTCCTCTTTCCTCTCCCATTCGTGCCACATGGCCTGCCCACCTGCATTTCCTGAATTAAGCCTACTTTTTATTTTCTCTTTAATATAATTTTCATTTGTTAATATTACCCCTAAGTATTTGAATTTGGAAACTGGTTCAAACGAGTTGTCATCAATAATTAGATTTTGATTATTACCTAACACTTGGTTTCGGCCTGTAAGCATATATTTAGTTTTCTCTTTGTTAACTTCCAAACCTATCTCTTTAGCAGTTTTGAAAAATATTTTAGCATTATTCTTAATTGTATTTATATTATCCCCTAATAAGTCTACATCATCTGCATATGCTAACAACTGAGTCATACCATTTAATTTTAGTCCTTCGTTAGTTTCTTTTACCTTCCTAACAGCATATTCTAAGGCAAAATTAAACAGCAATGGAGATAATGCATCTCCTTGTTTTAACCCATCATGAATTGTAAATTTGTCGGACACATTAATACCCACACAAATTTTACTTTCTGTTTCACTGGTGCATACTTTTATCATACTAACAAGCTTCTTAGGTATTCCAAACTCTACTAATATATTATATAATTTATCTCTTCTGACCGAATCATATGCTTTTTTTAAATCAATGAATAGTTGATGGACATTTTGATTATATTCCCACTTTTCTTCAAGTGTCTGTGTGATGTGAAAAATTTGATCTGTTGTTGATCTGTTATGTTTAAATCCACATTGATAATCACCTATAATTTCATTAGCATATGGGGTTAGTCTTGTTAAAGGATTTTAGATAATATTTTATATGTTGTTGAGAGTAGAGAAATTCCACGGTAATTATTGCAGTTAATTTTATCACCTTTTTTAAACACAGGAACAATTATGGATTCTTTCCACTGTTGAGGTATTTCTTCTGTATTCCATATTAAACAAATTCATTTATGAATTTGACATATTAACGAATTTCCACCATATTTAATTAACTCAGCTGGTATTAAATCAATGCCAGGTGCTTTGTTATTCTTTAGCCTTTTAATAGCATCTTTAACTTCAGTCAAGTTAGGTTCTGGAACTAAAGGTTCTGCTGTGTGCACTTCATTTACTTCTGATTTATCTCCTACATGAACATTTAAAAGGTCATTAAAGTAGTTCTTCCATCTATTTAGAATATCGCTTGGGTCAGCTAGAAAATCACAGTCTTTATCTTTTATCAAGTTTACTTTAGGTTGCCACCCCTTTCTAAATTCATTTACACCTTTATATAAATCTCTGATATTTTTGGTTTTGCTGTTTGTTTCAATTTCGTTAATTTTGGTTTTCAAGTAATCTCTTTTTTTTACTTCTAAACGTACGGTTAACTTCTCGCTTTATTCTATTATAATTGTTTAGATTTGTATCATCAGAGTTATTTAACCACCTAAGTCTAGCCTGATTCCTTATTTCTATTAGATTATGACATTCATTATCAAACCATGGCTTACTTTTTCTTGTTTATGGTATCCTATACTTCCTTTAGCTGCTGACTCTATTGCGTTACGTATGTGCTCCCAATTCTTATTTACATCTGTTTCATTTATATTTTCATCATCATTTAAATCCTGCAAAACATCAAATCTATTTGACAGTTTAATTTGGTAATCTTTCTTAATTCTTTCATCAGCAAATTTTCCTGTATTAAATTTTAGATTAAATTATGTTTTAAAATAACATACGGGAAATTCCATGCAATAAAAAACTTAGAGAAATTTTAAGCAAGATAAGAATTTATCAGCATGTTTTTAGTAAGACTTATATCAGGTACAACATTTAGATATGATTCTACTCAATTTTCATATTTTACACTTTAAATACAATTGCATATTTTTTTTCTTTGAAAAATATACTTCATTAAAAAGCATCTCTTAAAAATACAGTGGAACTTCCATTTTATGTTTTTCAGGAGTCCCAGGTGATAGAACTTAAAATGCAGGAAAATGTAAAATTGAAGAAAATTTTGTACCATTTTGATGTATTGTGACCATCAAGATTGAATGTATAATTCAGGAAAATATAAAACAATGGAATGTAAAATCAGGGTTCCACTGTACAAACAATTACAATTTTGTTTTGGATTCTGAGTATGTTGGACCCTCATATGTATATAAATTAGCAAAAAAGACAGAACTGAAATATCATTTTTGGTTTTGGACAAATGACAGGCATGTATTGCTGGCCACTTAACCCAGAAATGCCGAGCTGTGACATTGTGTGTCACAAAGAACGTTTTCATGTAGTATGCAACTTTTGGAATATACTGTGGCTCAGTAATGTTCAGAAATACATGTTTTGAGTGCTAAATGAGCCTTGAGGTATGACATAAGGAATTAATAAAGTTTAATATGATTTAGGCTATATTTTGGGCAAAAAGTCCTGAAGATAATGTGCCATCTTTTTCCATTATGAATTTTGACATCATTCTTTTCTCAATTCTGGATATTGAAACAAGTTTTCCAAGGAAGGGTAGGTCCTGTGAGGGTCTTCTGGGTTTCCTTTTCACATGGGAGTGCTAATGGATGGGGGTGAGGGCAGGGAGATTGGGAGGGGAGGAAAAAGTCCTGTTTCCCGCAGAGAATGATTGACAATGCTGGACTTGCACTTTGAAATCATGGCACCAGAAGCCAAATGACTTCTCGAAGTTGCCCTGGGAAGGAGGAACTGGCTTAGCTATTCTATATTTAGCCACTTGAACAATAAAGAAAGAAATTGCTGACAGGCAGTAGCATGTCTGTACGAGACTTTCAGTCATGTGTGGTTCATTGGTGTACATTTCTCCTCCACAAAGAGTAAAGTACACAAGACGACAAAAAGACCTAGTTTGTCAACATGTGATATCGACGTGGAGTTGGATGCATGAAAAACAGATTCAGAATTTGGTGCCATCACATGGCAGTCAAATGGGGGTCAAGGTAAGAAAAAAAGTATTTTTGTGCAGCTGTGACTTTTTATATTTACATTGGAAAATATTTTTTCTCTGAAAGTATCAGCAGCAAGTATGAAATTTTAGCCATGAAATGAACATATATCGGGCAATATTCAGTTACCATTTGGAACACTCATGTACCAGTGATACCAATGTGGGGGCCCGACAAAGTTTAAATTCCTCAAAAAAAAAATTTGTTTCTTTTTTTAATTGAAATCTTTGGTAAAGAAAAATTGGGTTTTTCAACCATAGGTTTGTAGCCTAATCTGCAGTTTCCAAGCTATAGAATATATTTAAAACCTCGCTGAATTTTAAATTTTCCTCTCAAAACATACTTGGAGCAAACATCAGCAGGACAGCCATGTTATTTATGGGTTAAGCGTTAAAGCCATCAGGCATCTAGGGTAAAAATTGTGTACTGAAGTTAATTAATTTTATGCCAAACATTGTAAGTAAAACCTGTGCTTTTATTTAATAATTTGCAAGTTGTGGTTATGCAAAACTTGAAGACAAAAATTGTGATTAAGTGACCACTATTCAAATATTCTTATTACCTCTTGATACATTGATGTAGTATAGTTGCAATTTTAATATTTCTATGAGGGCTTTTTGAAAAGTTTTGCTTCCTATGCAATAACTCTGGCAACACTGCTCAGACACACGTGAAATTGGTGCGAGAATAATCGCTGATTCATTGACTGTTGCAACATCTAGTGGCGTTAGCCTGCAACATCACACATGTGCACAATAGTGAGTAAAATGGCAACATACATGGACATGCAGTTGAAACAATGTGCTGCTATTGAATTCCTCACAGGAGCGGGTTGTGCGCCCATTAACATTCATCGAGAAATGAGTGCTGTCTATGGCGACTCTTGTGTGGATGTCAGGAGGTGGGCAAGCAATCTGAAAGTCAACAATCAAGCCACAAAGAGCCTGCATGATCAGGTCCACGGTGGACGACCCGTAACAGCCACGGATAGACAGGGAAAGTGTTGATGACCATCTTTTGGGACTGCGACGGCATAGTCCACACAGAATTTTTGGAGCACAGAACCAATGTAAACTCAGATCGGTAAGTGAAGGCTTTGGAGAAACTCCAAGGATGATTACTGCGAGTTAGGCCTGGCAAGGATGCAATTCTTCAACATGACAATACTCGCCCCAGACACAAGTCGCCAAACACAGGATGCATTGCAGTGTCTCAAATTCCAAGAGATTTAACCCCACACGCAGTACAGCTCAGATCTCGCACCTTGCAACTTTTCCTTTTTACAAGACTGACAGAGCACCTGAAGGGACACCATTAAACCAGTGATGCGGAGGTGCAAGCAGATGTGCATCACTAATGTTAGGACAAGATGCCTCATTTCTTTGCCGATGGGATGCAACAACTTGTCCGACATTGGCATTTGTGTGTGGACAAAGATGGTGACTATGTGGAAGCTTTAAGAAGACATATAGTTCACGTAAGTATCTTACATATTATTGACGTTACTGTGTAGGAGACAAAACTTTCAAAATGCCCTCATATTACCACATCCTTAACTATTTCAGAATACTGCAAATCACTATGATATAAAAGTACACATATCAGCACAAACCCAAATCAGTAGCATCTTTAGCATCCGAATGGTCGAAATTTTGACTGCCACATGTATACCCATTGAGAACGGATGGTCGATATTTTGGCCAGCAGCAATTAACATGCCATTTCTTGAAAACTATACATCATATTTCAATTCTGTCTTTTTTTATCTTTAGTATACACATGAAGGTATGACATAGTCAAATTACAAAACAATATATCCATTGTTACTACCATTAACAAGTGAATTTTGAAAAAGTCCTTCTTTTCCCTTTGTTACTGGGGATAGATTTATAAAAGTGGCTAGTTATAACATCTAAACTGCTGCATCTCTTTCCAAAATCATATTCTACAAGCAATAATGAGTAAAAAAGCAACATTTTAAGCAACGTCCGACAATTATGGATTTATGGGGACGTGTGGTCAAAGGCCAGATTGTCGATACATTGAAGATAAAACACTGTTAACTTCTCAACCACTGTATTTTTTAAAACAATTTAAATTCTAAATGTAAGAATGAGTAAAAAGCAACATTTTAAGTAACATCCGACAATTAAGGATCTAGGAGGGAAGCGGAAGCAAAGGCCCACAGTTCGAAATGTTCAGTAATTACGCAAAATTTCAGAGCCCCGTAATTTCCGGTTTATACACAGTTGCAGCACATGCATTACATATCCTCTTAGAGTGGTTTTTTGGTATGCTTCCCTTCATATCCAGCGTCCATAGGGCTAACGCTAGAAGTAAAATTGCGGGCATTGTCCCAAAGCTGGCAACACTGCCACTTTATACAATGTTATTATTTTTTGCTCAAGAAGTATCAGTCTGATTTCAACAAAATTTTGCATGGTTGTAGGAATGTACCACCGCTAATACTACAACTTTTTTTTATTCAGTTCGGTCTATTGAAGGAGGCACCCTCCCCTTGTTTTTTTTAAAAAAATAACTTTCTTCTTCTTCTTCCCTTAACACTAATTATTGGGAGGCACAATGTATAAATTTTACCTCTGCTAAAAGCCCTGTTTTTAAGAAAGAAAACAAAACTAATTTCATCTGTCTACGACAATTAGTTCTAGAGTTACAAAAGGTCTGGCATCTAGACGTTAAAGTTATATTGGCAGAGCCATAATAATAATAATTAAAAACAACTCTGCAGGAGCATACCTTCTCTGGATGATCCTTTGTTATCTGACTAAAAATACTAGAAAAGGATGTCTGACTGGCAGTTTCTGAATTTGTTGTTGGAGAATTTAATAGCTGGAACAAAGTTACATCCATTGATGCATCAAGTTCGTATATATTTGCAGGATCTTCTTTAAATTTTTTGGTTAAATTACATCTGAAAAAAAAAAGTTGAGAATAGTTAGTTCCTAAGCTAATATTGTGAAATGTATTTTACGCTTAAGTACAATTTTAAATGATACACATAAGAAATAAATCTTGAACTAAACAGGTAACCTACATATTATTTTTCAAACAAAATTCTCACAGTTCTTGATTCTAACGTTTTCCACATTATACATGGTTATCCGTTTGAGATGTCACAAAAGTAAACCTTTACATACAAGAGGTTAATGTACGTATCTCTGAGCAGTTTGTTGTAATACAGCGTGTCCTGCTTATACGTATAATAAAAGAAAAATTCATAACTTCTAAACAAACTGTCAGAATGATGTGATTGTTGTTTCATTTTAAAGAATGACTCAGAATTTTTTTTAGCAACACATTCAGTGGTAGTTGCGCATGCGCAGTTGCCAGAATGTCTTGAAAACTGATATTATCAGTTTCTCAGTAGCCATTCATCATGTGGTCGCCACAAGAAAAGGTGTTTTGTGTTTTAACGTTGTCTGAAGTGAAGTCTGTGACACTTGTGCAGAGACGATTCTGTGCATGTTATGGTTTGGGTGGTAAAGAAGTACTAGTTCCATCATACATTTCAATAAACAAATGGGAAAAACAGTTACGCGAAACTGGTTCATTTCTCAAATTTCATTCGAGACTTCCTGGACGAGCATTTCAATGGAAAATGGATAGGAAGAGGTTTGAATTTTATTGAATGGCCCCCACAGTCACCAGACCTCACTGCGTGTGATTTTTTGTTGTGGAGGTGTGTTAAGGATAAAGTTTACTGTACACAGGTTAGAGATTTGCAAGACTTGCGTGACAGAATTGTGGTTGCAGTAAGCAACATTACCCCGCACATGCTTCAAAACGTGTGGCTTGAGGCTGACAACCGGTTTGACATTTGCCGTGCCAATAACGGTTCACATGTGGAAGTGCGCTAGTTTTCTTGATTTGTAAAAAAACTTCTGAGTTGTTTCATGTTTGTACAAAGTTTGGACAAAAAATATTGGTAAATAAAAAAGTTGTGATTTTTTATTTTATTATACATATAAGCGGGACACGCTGTATAAGCAGAAGGGATGTAAGTTTCAAGTGAGTGGAAGTTTACAAACTTCAACCACGTGGCAGTGCTAGTGTGCATCTAACCAATCAAATGCAGCATCATTGTCAGCCATGCATTCTAGTGCCACTACACAGCTGAAGTCTGTAAACTTCCACTCACTCGAAACTTACATCCCTTCTGCTTATATTACAGCAAACTGCTCAGAGATATGTACAGTAATCTCTGTACATAAGAGTTTACTTTTCTGAAATCTCAAAAGTATCACTCTCAGGGTGGCTACTCTAGTACCAGGATGAAATTCGATTATAATTCCCGGTTTTCAAGGCGAACCTTCCAAAAATTCAATGGTGCGAGCAGGTGTTTTCTCTATTTCAAACTTACGTACTACCGTCTATCACCACCCACACAGATATATTAACAATATAAGGCATCTGTGCAATTCCAATATATTCGAAAATTATATGAATAATTCAATTCAATTGAATGGTATATATATATTTCATTCAAGGTGTGGAGATTACATTTTTCATTTTACATACTCAGACTAGATATACATCCACAAACACAAGTCACAAATGTTACTTGATATAGTAATATACGAAAATTGTTAATTGTGTAAGAATTTCAAACTCACATTTAACTAATCAACTTCAAGAAATTTTATCTTGCAATAATCTTCAGTCTGTCAGAAAGATTGTTCTGCAAAAGACACTTACAAAGCAAACAGAGTGAGAGAATTCTGTTTAATTGTCCACACAGCTTTCTCTTCTTTTTCTTCCTTGATAAAAATAAAGGATAAACTGTGAAAATCTTGCCTCATGGCATTAACAAATATGTATAAATTCAATGGAATTGGGATTCAGTTGCAATTTTTCAAGTCTACGGGGAAAAATTCAAGCATAATTCCCGAAGCCAATAATGGATGCATAATTCCAGGAATTCCCAGCGAGTAGCCACGCTGCACTCTGTAATGGTAGTTAAGAACTGATTGTACATATGTTAATAATAGGAAAATAAATCACCACATACAGGATTAAAAATACACCAATAGCAAAGTGATGCCAGAGAAAAAACAAAAGGAAATCAAATAGTGCCAAACAACCAAAAATGAAGAAACCAGAAGGTGATGAAGAGTGAGAAGTCATTATAAAACTTGGAAAAGGTGAAAGCTGTTCAGCGTTACTTGAGAATTCATTTTAGGTGCAAAGAACTATAGTCTTGTGAGAAACAGAACTCACCAAAATATGCCACAGTAAGAAATCAAATTTGGGGCACTTTTGATTACAATGTGATAATGTCATAATCAGTAATTACTGAGGACATCAATGTTACAGAAAAGATTTTGGAGGAAAAAATATGCATTTTTTTAAATGTGTACTGTACAGTAAGGTACTCTGCTGATAAAAAATTCTTGTCCCTACCAGTTACTTTGAGGTTTCTGTAACACTTTTCATTTTCAAATGCCTTTTCTTGCACGTTTCATTTTATTAATACTTTCCAAATAAATAATGTTCACTAAAAGAATAAAGTTCACAATTCTTCCAAATTTATACACAGATGACATTGATTCAAATTGTACAAAAATAACATAATTCCTTCCTCCTTGACTTCTGAATAGGAGTGAGCTGATACCGATGCATTGGTACCGGCCAATATCAATGATGTCGATATTGGAAGACAATGGTTGGAATTTATTTACTGATACCAGTTAACCATTTTCCGGCATTTTGGTGTTTCACGGGGTTGCAAAAATACCATGCAACAATTTGCTGCAACAATTTGCGGAGTCTAATTATCCTGAAAACTTGAAACTTTCTTTATTTTGCACCACTTTTGCATGAAATACTGAATTCTGTGATTACATAACAGGTATTTTTATATTTTGATGTAATTCTTCATATATTTTAAATCAAAATTCTTGGCAAATTGATGCATATTAATGGAGTAGAATACTTCCACACTCACATTAATCAATATTTTGAATAACTTTCAATTCTTACAATTTTCAAGTATCAGTGGGAATCGGATGAATCCTACTTCTGAATATTTGAAAAATTTAAATAGGTTTTTCTATGGAATTATAACTTTCTTTGAATACGTAAGCAGTATTTTTCAAAATTTGTACATTTATGACTCAGGCTGAGTCATTCACCTGAGGTTGCCAGTGTTTCTGCCCCTTAATTATCACACTGAAACTTAGTACTCATGTTTTTCGAGAAGGTGTTTTTAGTTTGTTCTATCAATTTTGGTGGCCACTGCCACCATCCTCGTTGGAGCTTGTTGCTTTGTTGGTTATCACGTTTCTGTTGTTCTTTGTTTTCACCTATCTGCCTGTGCCTGCATCGGTTGCCGTTCACCGGTGCTAATTGCTGCAGTAGGGTAATCCATGCATGGTGTGCTGGTCAGTTCAGGTTAGAAGTGCCTGATGGCATGCATTTCCTTGATGTTAGTGTCCATGAGTGTGCGTTTTGTGCGTGGCATGTATTTTTTTCGATTTTATGGCTGTTGTATTTTACATGTTTTGCAAGACCAGCAGTGGGTTGAGCTTTCTTTAGATCTGTTAGGTACTGTGGAATTCTCTCATTTAATTGATCTGATGAATCTGCCAATGTAATGAGCCTTGCACTCACACTCTGCATCATAGACACCTGGTTGCCATAAAATCGATAAAGTACATGTCAAACACAATGTGCACACCCTCACAGACACTAAATGCATGCCTTCATGCACTTCCAACCAGAACTGAACATTGATAGTGGACAAAAACACCACTCATGGATTCCCCTACTGCAGCAATTAGCACCAGTGAACGGCAGACAACATAGGTGCAGGCAGATAGGCAGCAACAGCGCACCTAGGGCCAATCTAGGAACATAAAGAACATCAGAAACGTGCCAAGTGACAAAGTAACAAGCTCAAATGATGATAGTGACAGTGGCCACCGAAATTAATAGAACAAACTAAAAACAGCTTTGCGGGAAAACATAAGTACTACTAAGGTTCTCTGCAATTATTGACAACTGCAATCTCATTTCCCAAAATATGATTTAATTATCACATTGTTATAATTTATGTGCTGTATTCTCTGAATATATAACTCACTTTTATGAATTTGGTAGCTGTCCATTACATCTTAAACTACAATCCAATTTAAGTTTAAACTAAATCAGGTTTAGTTTTTGCAACTTTTATGTTACACTTAAATAAATATATACTTATTAAAAAGGTAAAGATAAAGCTATACCCTGCACATTGCAACATGGAGCGATGTGGGAGTAAAGCTCCCACATTCTCAATTTCAGGATCCAGCTGCCTCTACCCCCACCCCCTTGTAGTCAGACTGGACTGGACTGTGTCTCTAAAATACACTGATTAGTATAATATTTTAATGGATGAAAGTACAAAGAGTTAACAATCTATGCATAAAAAAAATGATAAGACTTACTTGAATGGATTTACAGTTTTGCCATTCCCCAAAAAATTTGGTGAAAATTTATCCGCATCATCACTTGTCTTGTTTGACGAGGACGCATCTTCTTTATTTCCCCTCATGCGAGCTTGCAAGGCTCTCTTTCTCTTCTTCAGTGCATGTAGTCTCATCACCTCATCAGGTCGTTTCCAACTTGGGGAAGTAGGTATGCAATCAACAGAAGGCTGTGCCATGGTGCTGAAAGAAATTAAAATCAGAAATTAATTCGCAAGTAGGCTTACAGGGTATAAAGGGTGACCCCTTCAGAAAGCACCCCTCTTCCATGTAGTACATGCTGGAATGCAATTGGCAGACTATGATCTCAATCCATGCATGATTGAGAGTCTCAAATTGAGACTGTCCTTTCATTCTCATCTTCATGATTATCCAATACTGTCAAGAAGAAGTAAATTGAAACAAATCAATCAAGTAGGCTTACATGAAATAATCTGATAATGGGTGATAATGATCCCTTACATTAAAAGTGGAACACAAATTAAGAGTATTTCAAAATAAAATCCTTAGAAAAATATTTGGACCTAAAAGGGGATAGGGAGACAGGTGAGTGGAGAAGGTTACATAATTTAGAACTTCATAATTTGTATTTATGTTCAGATATTATTAGAATAATTAAATCAAGAAGACTTAGGTTGGCAGGTCATGTGGCACAAATGACAGAGTAAAGAATAGTTTACAGGATTCTTGTTGGGAAACCTGATGGTAAGAGACCAGTAGGAAGGCCAAGACGAAGATGGAGGGATAACGTTGAGATGGATCTAAAGGAAATCGGTAAGGATGGTAAAGATTGAATTGATCTTGCTCAGGATAGGGACAGATGGAAAGCTTGTGTTACCGCAGCCATAAACCTTCGGGTTTAAGAAGGCTAGAGAGTTAGTTAGTTAGATAATGTGCATGAAGTGTATCCAGAAAATAACAAATAAAAAGTAATTGTCAAACTATTTAACTGTCAATGGATCCTACATACTTTCCCCTCATTGTAAGCTATGTCATTTGTGCCAGCCAGGACATATGGATTGCTTACTCATGATATTAAGTTGCAGGCAATGCCTGGTCACACAATGCAGTCGAAATATAAGAGCTCATCACAAGATTTGACACAGACAGAACATTTGGCATGTTTCCTACATCCCAGATGTAGCACCAAGTTATTTTTTGTCTTCCTGAATCTTAAAAATTACCTGCTGGTGGGGGTTTCCTTGAAAACTGTGATGTCATAGAAGTTGTGAACACTTCGTTTTGATTACAGCTGGCATCATTCTACAATGAGGGGAATACAAAACCTACGGATTGAAAATTACAGATACTCAGTTTGGACTAAAATTAAAAACTGACCAGTACACCTTAATGAAAACGAGTTACATCAAAATTTAGCTTATTTAATTCTGTGTTAATCACATTTTTTTTCAGGTATGCACTCAAATTTATCATCTTGAGAACAAAAAGTACCAGTTCATTGGTGTTTTCCAAACAACCAGTCTCTTTGAAATTATATAAATAAAAAACATGTGGTCCGATAACGATGAAATTTAAATATGGTGCGGGTACAGAGGTTTCAAGTAGGCGTACAATTTGTAATTTTCACATATTTTTTATTTGGCCCAATAAAAGTTCATACCAATTTTGTGAATTAACTTTTTCTTAGTACTGTGTAGTCCTAGAAATATGATCTTGGTCTTGTAAACTCCATTGTAAAAGTTATTTTTTACACAGAGTAGCAACGTGCGTTGAATGTGGCAATACCGCAGGTGCAGTAACAGCCTGCATATACCACCATTGTTACCTTGTAATCAAGGAGTCCTGGGTTCGATACTCAGTGGAGGCACATGGCACAGTAGTTCGGATCTCACTTTAAACTGTAGGTCCAGTCCTGATTATGCCATTCTGTGCATAAAGTGGACTTAAAACTACAAATCATAGCATATACCACGGTTCACTGCACATCGTTGTTGAGTGTTGTGAATAATAAGGCATTAACTGTCCTGAAACATCTAATAGTTTAATATTAACATTTGCTTAATTTTTTTATGATATCAACGGCACAAGCACGTGAAAATTTGTTTTAAGTTCAGTTATGGCCAGAATGGCTAAACAGGACTGGGCCTACAGTTTTAAAATGGAATTCGGATCACTATGCAACATGTCTCCATAGAGGATCAAACATGGCACCCTTTGATTACAAGACAACAGTGTTGTCACTGTGCCATTGGGTAGGCACAAACACACATATGGCAAAAAACAAATTAGGAACTAGAAGAAATGGCAAATATCTGTCTCTTGGCTGCTACACCAGGTACAATCTCTCAACTATTAACTGGCACTACATGTAAGATAGGTTAGCTGCAATTTACCAAAATAATAAAAAAGGAGTATTTTTTTCCAAAAATGTCACTTTCTATCGGAAAAAGTTATCAATTCATAAAACCCTGCTTTTCTTGCAATTCTACCAATACTTTTTTAATACAATTTGTGATAAGGAAAACTTAAAATTATGCAAAGTATATAAGTGTAATTAAATTGAGAACAAATGTGATTCTTTGTGATTAAGTGACAAATATTTTAATATTTTGATTGTCTCAAATGAATTTAATATTTCAAAGCAAAATGTGTATATTATTTTATGAGTATAATAAAGTTGCTGTGAAGTACTTATATTTATGGGCATGAAAAATGGAGCGCAAAAACTACTAAAATGTTTTTCATGCAAATTTTATAACTTGGTACCCTTGACCCTCTCGAGAAAGTGAAATATTTTGCATGGTTTATGAATGTTCTCTGTTGTTTTTAGTTTGCGGAGATGTGTTATTGTGAAATAAAGTAAGTCTGCTACCTTATCATGAAGCAGAACAGCCTGAATTCTTCGCAGAAGTGAATATAGCACCCAACACAGCATGCCACAACATCAGCTATAATGTTATGTCGTTAGGTTAGAAGTCAATAGCAACTTCTAACATGTTATTTCGCTATTTTAGTGTGCATTCAATGGTTTTTAATAATAAAAAGTATCGAAAGTTCTCAGAGATGGCAGGTTTTTACTTATGCAGGTCATATTTTGGGATCAAGTATTACCGTTATTTGTGTTTTCCACATGCTGAAACCAATTTTTTATTACGTAAAACATCGAAATCTGTTGATTGAAAAAAAATTCACCATAATTCTCAAGAGGGTACAGTGGGTTAAAGGCTCCTTTATCTTTTCATTTTAAATACAATGTTCAAGCTAATTCATTGGTGATAGGCCTAGTGATTATTCCTTGAAGAGTAACAGTCTGTATTAATTGTGGAGATTCTCTTATTTGAGAAATCTTGAGCATGAGTTTTTGTGTTTAGTTCACTTTATGTGCAGATAAGCTAATTAGGACTGAACCTACAGTTTAAAGTGATGCGAAATGACTTGTTATCTTTGCATGGGAATTTACAAAATCAATGTAATCTAAAGCCCTTTTGGGTAGTTATGTATATATATATATATATATCTGTTTATTGAAAGAATCAATTTCTGTTGTCTGTGTGTTCATGAAATTGCCTCCCAGCAGCTTGGGTCCAGTCACAACTGATGTTAAAGAGGGCCATCCTTCTTTTTATGACAGATGTGAATTTGCAATCTTTAAGTTAAGCTCTTCTAAAACTCAACTTGTCAAGGTGAACAAAAGGTACAAATTATTGTGGTAATAAGCTTGAGAATCAGAGAAAATAATTTGTGCATTTAAACCTAACCACGAAAACATATGTTGAACAAAACAGACGTAAATCGATATCGAACCATGTAAAAATTGCATTCGTAGCATGATGAAATCGAAATAAAACAAAAGGAATTTGGACCAATATATGTTTGTAAGTAGTATGTTGTCTGAAGTGTCATTTTTCTTGCGGAAGAGTTGAAGGAAAGTGCTGAAATACTAAGGCAATTTAACCTAACGATCCTAACCTACTTAAAACATGTGAATAGTTAACGCCATATGCACATAGGGTAATTTTAATGTTAAGAGCACTTAGTCTGACCTGACTAACCTACTAAATAAGCAGATAAAAACAGTATTAAAAAATCGTTATTCACTTAAAGAATTGGTAACAGTTCGTTATATCGGAGACACATTTCTTCATTTTTACAGAAGAAACTACTTATGGAAATGAGTTTCTCCAAGCTTTCCAAGCGTGGAGGTATTTTCTTTCATCGTGGAATCTATTTGACTGGAAAATCATATATTCTTCAAGAGAAATATCCCACCGACACACAATTGCCATGCTTCCTATGCGTGAACTGAATGCTCTGCACGTTCGAGGACGTAACCCACTGTCAGTGTTTCAAACTCCTTTTTTTTTTTTTTTACTATGCTTGCCTAACCCAACCTTATGGAAATGGTTCGTGGGGCTATCTGTCAGCTACCTGGGCTATCGTCAGCTACCCGTGCATAATGTATAATTTCCACCGGTGACAAACACGATAGAGGTGTTTTACGGTGAAGAAGGTTGAAACACTGCATACCCACAACTTCAGAGAAGATGTGCCTGCCATATTGTGTGTTCCGGAAGCGAAGAAAGGAATAAAAAAATCACTCTGTATGTGAAAAATTGTGTTTGTTTTCGTGTAAAAAACATAACGGCACCTTGTACTATGTTCCACAATACACAATTGGTAAGTACAAACCATGCGAAACACAAAATATCCGATTTCAATGTCTCTCCAATATAACGAACTGTTACCAAAGAATAAAAAAGCAGTATATGCTTATAAGCATGTACAGAATTAGATCCATGTGCAAATCGCATGTGTATAATGGTGTTATGAGAATGGTAGAAATCTGATAGTCCCCGGACACCTATAACTTTTTCGTTTTGTCAATTTTTGACATTCGTACTTATCTATCTGCTTCGCGGAATATTCTTGAAGGTGCATTCACGTTTTTTTGATGAAAGTTATTGCAATTTTGCACATTATGAGTACTTTTTCCTCGTAGTCTTTCCGCTTGCCTGAGACACAATATGGCACGTACACCTTTCTAGGTAATTGCGCGTCGTGCTCGTGTTTTGTCGATTTTCATTTGTTATGCAGTGTTTCAACCTTCGGAACCCAAGAAATGCCCAATGGTACTAATCTGATAGTCCTCGGACAGATTTCTTAATTTTTACAGAAGAAACTACTTACGGTAATAAGTTCGTGTAGCATTGTCTAACATCTGCAAGGTGTTTTGTGTATGTGGGAATGTTTCAGAGCGGAAACTCATGTTGTTTGTTGACAATTAATTCTCCGACGGAGAATAGCCTTTGCTGCGCGTACACTTTCCTCGTACACCTTCCTGCATCATCACGCATTGTGATTGTGTTTTGTTCATGTTCATTGGGTATCCGGTGTTTCGACGGGTACTTGTTTACTATCCGTCGGACAGATTTCTTCATTTCTACACAAGAAACTACTTATTTTCCTGTAGTTTACGGTTATTACAAGCATAAGAAAACAGTATCATGCAAGCAATGCGTACAAAAAAAACAAAAAAAACAAAAAAAAAACTGCTTACCGTAATAAGTTCCTGTAGTACTGTCTAACATCAGGAAGGTGTTTTGTGTGAAATTCAGCCTGCGAGCCGGAGTGGAGCGGAGGCGGGGTCACGTTAGCAGTTGGGGGCGGTAGGTTAATTACCCCAGGGGCGGAGCCCGGAATCGGTGGGAAATTTAAGTCAAAAATTTCAAACGAAAATAATTTTTAATTGACCTACCGCATCCAACCGCTAACGTGGCCCCACCTCCGCTCCGGCTCCCCGGCTTTTTCTATAGACTCCCTGTTAAAGGCATGTTAGAAATTGGCTGGAGTCACCTGCCCCCAAATGAGCCCCAAACTTTTTAAATTTGAAGAAATCCGATTCCAGGATACGGAAAACTTACCTGAATTTCACACAAAACACCTTCCCGATGTTAGACAATACTACAGGAACTTATTACGGTAAGTAGTTTCTTCTGTAGAAATGAAGAAATCTGTCCGACGGATAGTAAACAAGTAACGAAAAATCTACGATGATGATGAAATCATTACTGAAAATGAAATGAATCGAAAATACAGATGAGCCCAGTAACAAAGAGCAACAAACAGGTAACAGAATTAACCACAGCTAACATATTATATTCTAATACAGAAAAAGTTTGTCTGTACTCGATTAACTACAATAGAAAATTACATTCTACAATATAGTCATACAAACTAAGTACCTTTTAATTTAACAGCTGTCCTGATACTGAAAACTTTAAAGCAGAGGGACGTAACGCACTTTACGAACACAGTTTAGATTTCAACTTAATACATATTTTCGAACTAGTCCTTGCACTGTACCCTACAAAGCAATCATTCTGTGAAGCAAAGCAAGTAATTTTAAATTATCATAAGCATGAACATCTTAACCTGCTCTCTGTGTTAACTGTACTAAGCACGTAAACACAAGGTTATTAGAAATATAGTGTAAAGAGATTTAAATCCATTTATGATCTCAACAATCGATAAAGTAAGAACGCTCTCGATTAGCAAGTATCGATTCTCGAGTTCGTGCATCCCTATGAGGACGAACAAATGGAGCAAAAAACACAAATGCTAGGTCTCCCTTTTTGCACAACACTAGAGCAACTTTGCGTTGTGACGTCACTAAAATGCCTATGTTGTTAGGTTATGCTAGTTGGTTTGGTTCTCTTAGCATAAATAATACATTTCAGTGTATTTATGCTAATAAAACGCAAGGTTGCTCTAGCATTGCTCTAATGTTGTGCGATAAAGAGACCACCACACATGCTCCGGATACGAGCAGTGTTCTGGGGCCCGTCAACTATATGAGCGACGCTCGCTGAGCAAGATTTTCGCTCGTTGAGCAGACAGATCATTTACTTGACGCTGTTTGCTCATTGATCAAAATATCAGTGCCTTTGAATAATCTGTGATCAATGTGGCTGCGTCTAGTGGACAAGATTTCGGGGTTGAAAAGAATAGTTGATGTGAACAAAAATGTCGAAATTTTCATTTTCACACCCTTGCACAACTTTCCAAAACTACGGTGTATATTTAATATTTATTATTTGGAACAAGCAACACTTCCATGTTAATATCATGATGGACATTTCCACTTTGACATGAAAAACGTTTTAAATCCATTCATTTTACAGATAATGACACAAACATGAGATGTGCAAAATATCTCGACGATATTTGTTTCGGTTCTCGTGAAACACGCCTTCAAACATCGCTGAAATTCACCTACTACGTCACGGATTTCAAAACGTCCTCTCCACAGACAGGAGGTCCTCTGACGTCATCACTTAGAAATGCGTGCAAGCGGGTCTTCTGCTCGTCCGGTCAACTTAGCATGAGCCGCGGAAGCGACAGAAAATTCACTTGCTACTGTGTAAAACAAGTATCTTACCACTTCCAGTGCAAAAATCTGTGCTCCATTTCTTGGAGATGATTTATGCTCTAGCAGTATAGTAGTATTTACTATAATTCAGCCACTCGGAAGAGGGTTTTTCCATTAGGGTGACAAAGCAAACCTTGTAACAGTCAATGGCTGAACACGTGAACAGCCTTGATCATTGCGAAAACATAGGTTAGTTCTGACTGGCAAGAACTTAATGTTATAGGAATGTCTTTTCTGGAATTACAATTATTTTCGTCATAATATTTTCTTCACAAATTTTAAGATAATATTTTTAGAACACACTGGTTTACACGCCAATTTCTGCAATATAAGAGCTGATACGATATAAAAAGGTACGGTGAGTTTTTAAATTTCCTGCAGTAAATGACAGTTTTCTTCAGTTAATATATATTGCAAATTTTTGTATTTAGCCTACTTTTACGTCGCTTTTCCGTTCACTTTGTTTAACCGCAACGATGAAAACGCATGGTTAATTTATTATGTATCATCTCTAACATCACATTTCTTCCCACTTTTGGCTAATCGCTACAATGAAGATGAATGACTACAAGCAGTATTCGAAGTCGGGGTGCAGGAGGACACCCCCCTCACACACACACACACACTACCACCACCACCAACAAGCACAATCTAAGTATCGCCCAACCTGCCACGATACGAGACGAACGTTTTCTTCTGTCCCAATCTCATTTCGAAAACATTCACTTATCCTGTCCCATCTCCTTTTCTGAGACGAGACGGAAAATGTCTCGTCTCGTGAGCAACACTAACATTAACAATAAAAGCAACCCCCTAGGTATCTCCAAAGTCTCTAGCAAACATCCTCCCATGTAACAATTTCCAGGTCAATGAAATGTCACTCACAAGGAAACAGTCATGCCCAGGTCGAGAGTCAAACCTGGAACATGCGACTTCCTCAGATAAATCATGAATTTTGTGTATAATAATTACAACGCCAGTACTTTCCTGGTAATTCTGAATCTGCGGTTTGGTTTGCATATATAAGCAGGATAATATTCAGTTTTCGAGGGCTCGTACCTTGAAAACGAGGAGTCAAAAAAAAAAATTAAGAATGTGTTTTTTTTTTGTATTTATAATGATAAGCCTTTGCATACGTTGTTAATTCTATATTTTTCGAGACTTGAGACGAGAACGAGAATTGCCCTCCCAAACCGAGACGGATGTTTATAAATCGAGACGAGACTGTCAATGAGACATTTACAAATAAACACGAGACAGACATTTACAACTCTCAACGAGAACGAGACCAAGGCTGCCATGTCTCGTCTCGATATGATCCTTAGTGGTGAAGTTGTGAACCATCCAATTCATGCGTTCGGGGTAACGAGATGAGGCGGCTTTTTTCGCAGTACAAAATTCAAAATAATTATATCGTACTATTTCAGTATGGGATATTGTTATACACATGGGCATATATATAGTTCACGGGGGGAGGGATGGATCAACTTTTGGTATGAATAGTGTTGCTTTATTTCGTAAGTGAAAATCCAGGACACTGCTGGCCGGAAGCTTGTTGGGGAGCAGGGGGGGAGGGGTGCTGGACCCGACAAAGTTGTGTGTATGTAGTAGTCACACTACTTATTAGTATTGATACTTTTCTGTTCATCTTGTGTCACTACGTTTTTAAGAACCAAATTTCTTTAATATGATTCGAGGGGGAAAAAATAACTGATTTGACAGTCTCAATGTAGTTTCTTATCGCAGAAATTACGAAACTATCAGGAAATTGCATATATTGGTCTGCAGTCCCATCTGGTGTGTGGAATTACGAAATTTCCTTCCCATCCGTATCCCGTCCTATACGTCTCTAATTTAAGAGAATGAAATAAGTCCGAAGGAATTTTTTTTATGAACAAGCGGATAGAACAAGGAAACTGGTAATTTTAGTGAACCAAAAAAAGAGGGGGGTCGGACCCGTTCAGGGGCGCCGACTTGTCAAAATTATTGGGGGGCTCTGATCACTGAAATAAATGAATGAATGACTCACTCCCTCCCTTTTTTAAAAATAAAAATTACGTCTTCGTATAGCAGTTCTTAAGCAGCTATTATATTTGTCATGCAAATGAAATGTAACATGAAAAACGTGTGTCTGCTCATTTGTTTTTTAGATAACAATTAATATTTTTATTTAAAACTAGGCTATGTATTTACATTAGGAGGCCAACATAACAGTTTTATGCCGGCCTCGGTAGCCGAGCGTGTTGGGTGGTCGGCTCAACTCGCTTTTATCCGGAGGTCTCGGGATCGAGTCCCGGCGAGGGCATGGGTGTGTTTTAATGTCCGCAACAGACTTGTAAAGAAAGGACATGTGACGGGTGCAAAGAACCTTAGTGTTGACGTACCCATAAAAATAGCGAATACTTACAATGTTTAACAGTTTTATTTAATTATTTACATAAATGCTAACACAAATCGCAGGCAAATAGTTTTACTTTTTTGTTCTTGCTACAATATTTTACTTTTTAAATTTAATTTTGCAATAATAAATAAACACATAGCACGCCGTGCTTTAGCAATAATGAATTTGATCATAGCCGTTCCCGCTTTCGCAATACAGACTTTTCATAAGCTTTCCTTGCGTAATTTACTGCAAGCCAGTGTTGAATAAACTCAAAGACTTTAGAATTATTTTTCCCTTATTCTTTGGACTAGAGGAAGAGATTTCGAGGATAACTAAATATCGTACATATCAATATTGCCTGAAAGTCGTGTATTCGACCTCAAATTGTTCAGAATTCACTAAACAACATATTGGTATAATTGTCATCACCTCGTTATCTTGAAACTCTTTTTAGTAAAAATGTTAACAATACTCATAATTATATACTTAGTATATAGTAATAAGTCATGTGTTTTTCTGTCTCCGTTCATAGCCCCGCCAAAGTTGATGGTTTAGCGGTCTCAGCCCCAAAGTTGATGGTCTAGAACATTTCAAATGTGTATTTAAAGTTAAGTTCATGTGGCACAATTCAGAGTAAACTTTACAAGAGAAGCAAAATAATACATTAGATCCTCTTAAGCAAAATTATTTGGGGTGCTCTGCCCCCACATCATTAACATTGGGGGGGCTCGAGCCCCCCCAAGCTCCATGGAGTCGGCGCCTATGGACCCGTTGAATGCCCCTTATATACGCCCATGGTTATACACATTATTTCCTTGTAATAATTATACATACACTAAGTATAGATATGTACTGTGCAACTAATGTAATCCTCTCAGTGTATTTTCTATTATCTGCACAAAAATATTTGATCATAATTTGCGTAACAGAAATGGAACACAAACTGAAATTGCATTATGGAAAAGAAAGTTAAATAGGCTTTATAAATAAAGTGAAGAATGTGAAAATTCATATTTTGCACTACATAGGTTACGGTAAATATCGATAAATAGAAGTTTAAAAAATATTTTTGAGTGTCTGGTCAGCAACCAATTTTATAAGCAATATTTTTCGTATGGCCTGAGAACACACACACACAGCTGAACCTTTTCATTTATTTTGCACGTGAGCAGCAGGGATATTTCATAGAAGAATGATCATTACAAAGCATAGCTTTCCTTTCTCCTATCGCTCCTTCTTCCATTATTTAAATCGGTACAGATTTGTAAAACTGCTGCACGTGTTCGCTCACCGTGGGCTACCCATCTGGAACTGGATGCTCGAAGCAGACGACAAACGAGCTCTCCCTAAGGAGTGACTTAGTAACATGGCGGCGGCGTGTTTTCAGCGCAACGCTAGCCTCGCAACTTCGGAAGTCTCGTTTCTGCCTTAAACTGGACGCAGAGAAATGCGAGAACTTGCAGGGGTCATTTTTCCAGGGTGTAGTTTTTAAAATTGTTGTAAAAAAATTGAGTGGAAATGTCCATTACAAAAACTGGAATATTACATCACCTTTTGTTACTTGAACTTCCCCTCTAATTATGCTATATCGCAAGCCGTTCATCATAAATATTTCCTCATTGGTCGCCCGCCACTCGCGGCATGCTCGCGGCTCGCCACCCCGCCATTCTCATACAGTTTTCCTCTTCTTCCCTTTGCCTCACGAGATCGAATCACAAAAACGCTATATTCTGTGGCTCAAACCTGTGGCGAGCAAGGTTCAAGTTCGCTCAGCGATCAAGTGAGCAGCGCTCGCGGAGCAACGCATATTTGGCAGTCAAGTAGTTGAGCGATCACGTTGTTCGCTGAGCACTCAGATACTTGACGCGCCCCTGGTAGGACATTGCAGCGTTCATTTTCTATGCTCTTTCCTTCATATAGCATGGCGGGAAATGGCTAGAGGGTCCCGGTGGGACGAATGCCCTACTTCGTTCGGTCTACCACTCCGTGAAAAAGTAGATGAATGAGTGCTCTTGCATTTTGTATGCGATAGGAGTATTGCTGTTATCACAGACTTTGTCTGTGCTGCTACCTCGTAGACTGGGACGTAGCTAGGGTGATCAGTTTGGAGGGGCCCAAATGTCATAAATTTCTCAATTAAACCATTAAGAAAATTAACAACAAACAACATTATGTGTATATATATGTATGTATGTATGTATGTATGTATGTATGTATATGTGTGTGTGTGTGTGTGTGTGTGTGTGTGTGTGTGTGTGTATATATATATATATATATATATATATATATATATATATATATATGGGAGAGAGAGAAAGAGAGAGACGTTAAATTAAAATCAACTCCTATATACACATGCGGGCCACTCACCAGCGTACGCGGGATGTTTTTTTTCTCGAGGGGGTAGAATTATAAAGGCCGAGTCTGCTGCCACGCACGTGTCATCAGTAAGAATAAGCGTCAAATTTGCTGCTGCCACGTAATTCGTCTGCTAAGAGGATGTTACAAATCTTAAGAACAGATTAAGACGAGAGAAATGCAAGTTTATGATTAATGGGAATGAATGTACAGGTAATTTAGAACCTTTTTCTTTAGAAGGCATTTAGCGATATTATTTTAATGCTAACAGAACCTAACCTAACTACGAGAGCATTTACGTTTATTATTAGAAGAATGCTGAGGGACCTAATCTTAAAACATTTTTGTAAAAGTAATCGCTACAACTTCACAGTATGTGTTACGGACGTAGTTGCATACATAGCATGATGAAATCACGATAAAACAAAGACCGAGTCTACTGCCACGCGCATCTTTTTTGAGGTTCCAGCAGAAAAAGAACGTGGCAACAGACACTACCAAATGTTAAAAGTGGATAATGCACTCTAAGGGGTTAAAATTGTACTCAGAAAAATAGCAATCGTCGCTAATTTTAATGGGGGGTTTGCTTGATTGAGTTAGCGTTTTAAGTCCACTTTATGCACAGTAAGGTTAATTTGGACTGGACCTACAGTTTAAATTAGGATTCGAACCAGGGAGCCCTGGGGTCTTTGCGCGATGTGCTAACCACTCCGTCACGGGGGGCGGCTAATGTGAGTTTGCATTTGCCACATTTTGTTTCTTTCCTAAGGTTAAAAGTCAAAATTCACCGACAGTCCGACACCGAATAGGTTTTTTTTTTTTAAACAAAGTTTCTATAGATTTCCCGTCATAAACTATTTCTGGAAAGAGTACATTCATGATTATTTTGTGTTGAAGCCGACAGAGACAAATTTGTGGGTGTATATCGTCCCGCGTACTTGTATTTAAGATGTAGCCGAAGTGAGGAAAGATGAAAAGACAGACAGGTCGGCATTCAGTGCCTGAAGGTCCACTGGGCTCTTTTTCACCCCCTTCCCTTGTATTTTCAACCGCGGGAGGGTTTCTCTGACGTCAAGATGAAACTCAGATTTATAGACGCTAAAAACTTTTAAAACTGCAGGCAAGTAGGATAATAATGAAAATACACTTAGGCACTTGATGGCACACGTATTGACTTGATTCTATTGCATTTTTCTTATTTTTGCTTCACTTTATTTACATTCTGTTAATCGCAACGAATATGGTGAATAGTAGCTAGATGAAATTGATTATAGGAAAAATGCTTTATTCAAAGAAAAAATCATCATCAGAAGAAGAAATGTGAATTTTAGCATATTGCTGGGAAGAACTTGGAAATTGTGGATATTACATTTACTGCTCTTGCTTCATTGTTATCCTCCCCTTTTATTCCCACATTAATATCTAGCAGTGGCGTTGCAACATATCGCAAAGCCCTGGACGAGATTAGAATGCGAGGCCCCCATCCGTTTTTAAATTTGAAATCTCAATGTAAATCGATGCAAAATCTTCACGGATACGTCAGCAAATTATCATATCCCGGGAGAGGTCGCGAGGGTCACCATGACCCACACCTAAATTTTATTTCTTTACAATTCCGTTAGGGTCCGCAATTAGCGATTGGTGCTTGTAGTAGCTTCCTACCTTCTGTTGTCCTTTAACCCCCTGCAGACGATCTTTAGTTTGCGTTCAGTGTCGGCAGGAAAGGGTGTGTGCGGGTCACAGTGACCCGCAGCGTGACCCGCAGCGACCGTTAACGTTTGCGCAAATAGCCAACGCTCAGTTTGTTGCAGTAGCGCGGCATTGTTGCATCGTGCATTGTTTGAATTTCAGTGTGATGGATCCAAAAGCTATAGATCGAATACGTCGTATGCTGAACGAAGTGGTGTCAGAAGACGAAGAAGGCCAAGAGTTAGGAAGTGACGAGAGCGCTATTGGAAGTGGCGTTGACAGGGAAGAAGATGACATTCCTTTACTCGAGAGAGGTTACTTCATTGGGAAGGATGGGACCAAGTGGAAGAGGGCTGAGCCTTCTCAATCATTGCGCACAAGACGCCACAACATAGTCACTCACCTTCCAGGGTGTAGAGGCGAAGCAAAGGAGGCCAACACGCAACACACCGGTGAAAGCGTGGCAGTGTTTCTTTACCGATCCAATACTGCAGAAGATAGTGGATTACACAAATTAGTATATTGAAGTTTCAAAAGCTAATTACTCTCATGAAAGAGATAAAAAATGTACCGATTTGGTTGAGATGAAAGCCCTTCTAGGACTTTTGTATTTGGCTGGCGTGTTGAAGTCATCACACGTTCATATTGATGAGTTGTGAAGTGATGATGGAACAGGAATTCCTATTTTTCGTACTGCTATGAGTCAAACACGATTTAGATCTTTATTGAGAACGTTGCGTTTTGATGACAAGAGAGACCGACAGGCAAGACGTGCGCTTGACAAGCTTGCTCCTATACGGGAAATTTTTGAACTGTTTGTGCAAAACTGTAAAAAGAATTTTAGTGTTAGCGAGTACACAACAATTGATGAAATGTTGCGGGGCTTTCGTGGCAGATGCCCGTTTCGTCAGTTTATGAAAAGCAAACCTGCAAAATACGGAATAAAGGTATTTTCACTTGTAGACGCTCGGACATACTATGTGGCCAAAATGGAGATATATTTAGGAAAACAGCCTAATGGTCCATTTTTTGTGAACCAAACTCCTGCTGCCGTTGTAAAACGTCTAATTGAACCAATATCAGGTTCTGGCAGAAATGTTAGTTATGATAATTGGTTCTCTAGTGTGCCATTGGCTGGAGAACTTCTGCTTGAACACAATCACAACATTTGGAACAATTCGAAAAAATAAACGTGAGCTACCTACATGTTTTGTTACCAGCAAGAATAGGGAAGAGCACTCCTCTCTTTTTGGATTTGGGAAAGATCATGCGACACTGGTTTCATATGTTCCGAACAAAGGAAAACTTGTTACCTTATTGTCAACTATGCATCCAAGCAAGGCCATTGATCCAGAGACTGGCGACAGTAGAAAACCTGAAGTTATAACATTTTACAATATAACGAAAGGCGGCGTAGACACGGTGGATGAAATGTCAGGCAGTTACTCTGTCGCTAGAAAGAGCAACAGATGGCCACTAACAGTATTTTATAACATGCTAAATATAGCAGCAATAAATGCTTTGGTTATATCTGCATGTAACAGTAAAGATGAAAGCCGGCGTATAGTAAGGAGAAAGTATTTGAAAGAATTAGCCATGTGCTTTGTGAGACCATACATAAGGTCTCGTTTGGAAATTCCAAATCTCAGCGGAAAACTGAGAACTGATATCCTGAATATATGTAGTAGAAAAATCAAATTGCATAGAAATTACACACACACCAAATGTTCATAAATGTTACAAACAAATACATCAAAATACACGTCATCTATAACAAGAGACGTCTGTCAAAAAGTAAAATGTTCTTAATACATTACAATAAAGTTAAAGTACAATAACTCCATTTATATCAATAGACGAAGCTTTTTCCTGTTCCACAAATAGCAAGAGCAGGGCTTCCAATCCATCCTGCTTCTGAGTTGCTCTTAATTTAGTTTTAACTTGGGTAAGCTTGGAGAAAGCTTTCTCACACACGTGCAGCTTGTGACAGGTATAGATGAAAAGCGCTGTAGTACAGATTAGAATGCAGTAAATATCATCTTTCTCCAATGACATCAAAAAATCGAAAATCTATAGACACTTGTTTCATCAGTGATAATGCACACGTTTGTGACAAGTAATGACATTTTCAACTTCTTACAAACTGTCGCTTATTTTCTCTCTTATTGAAATATCTGTCTTTAATTCCCTTTGATAAAGCAGCCCATTAGGGTGTGCCTAGGCACACCCGGCACACCCCATAGCTACGCCTATGGTATGGATTATTTTTAGATTTTACCAAAGCATTTGATTTGGTACAGCATGACATTTTACTAGATAAAATGGACTATTATGGAATCAGGGGTTTAGCAAAAAAATTGTTCACTTCTTATTTAAAAGACAGATGTCAGCAAGGTCCATTGACTTGTTTGCCGCCTGCTTTGGAAGGTCTGTTCATAACGACCCTTTTGAGCAAGCGGAGGTGGTTGTAAAACTGTGACGTCAAAGGGATGGCAGATCGCCGGGGAAAGTTTGGTATCCGCTAGTTTTAGCAAGGGAAACTTGTTTCTCTGTTCTTTCTTTGCACTTGTATTCGTTTATTTCCAGTAAATTTTTTTATGCGATTCATATTGTAGTGTCTGGGTGACAATAAATAATGTCTCACTGTGCTGCAAGCGCTTGAATATATCAAGAAAACAAAAAAATCCCATATTGTTTACCTTATATTTCTGTCCGATGAGAAGTTCCGAGCAAATGCTATTAAAAGACAAATTTCAGGTTGTCAATTTTCTTTTTATACCAGTGTGTTACGAATGTGATTTAAAATCCGAATTAGTAGGAATTACAGCAAAGAAGGGCCTGAAGAAAGGCACTTCCTACAATGATAATCCCAATTACACTAGCTTAGTGTAACAGTGTTCTTGCAAGACTTGTGTAGTTGGGATTGTCAAATGTGGACTTTTTTTTGTGGAGTATATGATCTGACTACCATGTTTGGGTTCGATCCCCAGTGGGGGAGAATCGGGATTTTTTTGCACATGTTCAAGTACACCCAGCCAGCATCATATAAAGTGGGTACCTGGAGGAAACTCTAGGATTAAAAGTGGCCAGGGGGTTGGTGCTGATCACATCACCCCCATCTTCGGCCATGATCAAGTTAGTGTGGAGACCTAACTCCTCACCCCCTGTATGCATTCATGGTGTTGTGTAAAGCACAGTGGAGCACTTTACTTTTACTTATGGAGTAATGACGTGAAATGAGGAAGATGATACTTCCAGCATTGAGAGCTTTGTTAATAAATTTGACCTGAAAAATAGAAAGTGGTTATAAACCTCTATCCCTGAAATTGAGATAGTAAAATTTCTGAATCGAGATTTTAAATTTTTCGGAATCCGGATATTTTTTGGCCATCCTTAGTGTGAAGTGAAGGCAAGGTTGCTAGGAAAAATGTTCTGAGTAAGTGTGTCTGTCAGATCGAGAACCAAAATCTTCATTAGTCTTATCATTCGTCAGTTTTTTTAAAAAAAATGCTTACTTATATATTTTTTTATGCACCATCATATTTATGTATTCTGTGTAAGTTGTGTTGCGATGCTCTTAAATATGTATTTTTTCTCTTAAAAACAAGAGTGTTGAATGCTATACAGTGTTGGAAATAGCAGACACTTGGAGAAGTCTCATCCTGATGACGTCACAGAGACCCTGTCGGGGCTGTAAACATGGGACCTGGAAAAGAAGCGAGTTATGACCAGACCTTCAAGAGCAGGGGAAACTAACGGTCTACGGACCTTGGATGTCACTATGTAGATATTAACAAAATCAAATCAGACAAATTGTTCAGACTACTCACCAACAAAGCTGTGCATGCACTTAATTACGTTACGATTTTTTCCCTTCTGGTGTAAAAAAATTCCTTTCTTCCCTCTTCCAAATAAACGTTATTTGACATTTCTGTCGTTAACGATTGTTGAGTTATTTAAATTCTTTATTGGTATGTTTTTTCTCGGACACACTGTACTTATTGTGGATGATACAAATATCATAGTACAAAGCAGTAGCGAAGCGTAGTCTTACGAAGGAGGCAAGCAATGTTTCAGTACAACAAAACATGTAGTACAACGACATGCCGAGGGGAAAGATTCAAGGTTTATAGCCTCATTTACCCAGTCGCTGGATTTGTCAAAATATCGTAATAAAGTGACTGTACTAAAAATAAACCATATGATCCGCAAACGTCACATTTACTTTTTTAAAAAAATCCAGGTAACGTTATTCATATGATATTAAACGTTTTGCATATGCGAACTTTCCGCATACGACTAAAGGGAGATGGAATTTCTTACTTACTTATTAGTACCTTTATTTGTTCATTATTATTTAATATGGTCAAACGGTGACCAAACCGATTTAGATAAAAAAAAATGGGAATCATTTGTTTATTTTACGCTGCATGATGTAATTTAGTATTTTTGGGCACCCTAAAAACCGCATTGGAGTAACTTAAACACTAAATAAAAAGTTAAACACAAACAATAAAAAATTCATTTCAAAGCAAAGAAACACATGCATAGACACATGCACCACAATAAATTTCAAAGTCTTGGTGTTGGTCGACCCCCTTCCACGATTTTCATTTTAACACTTATCTCTCTCGAGCTAAACGAAGCAATTTTCAATTGCTCAATAATACACCCGCACTTCACATCAACCGTTCCTAAATACGCGTTCATTCCGATAAATTCACAGCACAAAACATGAAGCAACAAACACTCACACTATCCCACGCGCTTTCCACAACTGCAAATGCAAGCATCCACACAAGATCACTTTGAAAATCTCTGAAACAACAGAAAGTGATACCAACCTATTTCCTTAATTTTATCTGTCACAAAGGAAAGATATATCAGTTTGGAGATAAAAATTATGTGGAGGAATCAGAATCATTTCAGCAGAACGAGTATGTACATTAATATTTAAGTAATAAAGTGTCATTCAATGGCGTGCCCGGGGCGAAGGAGGGGGTGGATGGTAGACATAACCCCCTTTTGGCCCAGTATATCTAAGAAAAAACGTCAAAGGAAGGAAAAGATGACAAAATGGGGACCGTAAAAAGACCCTGGGAACACCACTTGCGTCATAATAATAGAACTTAAAACATATTCGGGCCTCCCCGATGGCGCAGTGGTAGTGTCGTCGCCTTGTAATCAAGGGGTTCCTGGTTCGATACCCGGTGGAGGCACAAGTGTTTCAGATCCCATTTTAAACTGTAGGTCCAGTCCCGATTAGCCTTACTGTGCATAAAGTGGACTTAAAACAACAAATCAATCAATCAATCATTAAAACATATTCTTGTGCTCATAATATGCAGAATGTATACGATTTACTTCTATGCCATGTACAAATATCAGTAGATAGTTCTTTCTCAGATAGCTTTATTTTCACCCCAAGTTTTATTCAAAAGCAGTCAATTTATTGATTGTAAAATTTGTGAAAGAGCTCACTTGAATTACTGCGTAAATAATTTGGCAGTTGCAAACACTGGTAGCGGTCAACACTTCTGGCGTAATTTGAGCTGGACCGACCAGGAAGCAGGGTGCAGGACCAAGGTCCGTCCAATCTTCCCTCCCTCCCTGGGAAAACTCTTCACGGGGGTGCAGAAATTCCACTGCCCCAACTCCCAATGCCAACTTTTTTTACGCGTTTTACATTTCGCGAAATCTAAAATAATTTGTAATATAATATGATATATATGGAATTTAGAACAGTGATAATAACTTCTTTTAGTTATTTTATGACTAACAATTATTATTATATTTGCGATCTTGTTTACGTGTTCATGAAGACAAATATTCGTTACTAGTTTTTGCTGGCAACGTACCCATAGATGAATCCTTCTGCTTTCGGTTGAACTCGGCTATTTTCGGGAATCACGCAAGCTCGGAAAGCACAGCTTTTTGTAGAAGCTTTGTGGACGGGTTCCACCAGAATTTCACGCTTCGCCATGTGACTCCTTCGGAGGCCTTATTTTCCCGCAGAACGGCTGCAAGCATTGAGGCTGGTGCTTGCTACAGAGCTGCTGGGGGAGTTTGCGGCCGCATTTTTTCGCGAAATCGAGTGCGATGGAAACTAAATACGGTTAGAACATTCAGTACATTAAATGATATTCGAATTATGCAAGCAGTGCTTGCATTGCTTGTACTATATCTTCGCCTCTGGTACAAAGCATTCAAAAGAATTCTGTTTTAACAACGACATAACTATACACCTCGCTAAACAACAACAAGTTTTTCCCTGAATGTTAATAAAACAGTTCCAATAAATTTTAACTCAGTAAAACAAACAAAATACTTAAATGTAATTATTAACAATGAAGTTGTCAAAGAAAGCAATGCAATAAAATTCTTAGGAGTATGGATAGACACAAACCTGTCTTGGACATGCAAATTACTACTTTAACTCAAAAGTTAAGCAGGCTCTGCTACATGATGAGAATTCTGAGAAATGTTTTATCTTTAAATGATTTAAGGACAGTATATTTTGGACATATTCAACCTGTACTTACATATAGTATCTCTTTCTGGGGCAGTTCACCCAAAATGCAGAAAATTTTTATTTGGCAAAAACGGATATTAAAAATTATGAAAATGTATCCCTCTCAAGACCAACAAAACAAATTCAATGAATTTCAAATATTACATCTTCCATGTTTGTAATAATAATAATAATAATAATAATAAAAATGTTATTGTGATTAGGCCAAGTACAGCAATAGACAAAGTCAATAGTTGAGATATGCACATAATAGTGTGAAACCTATAGGCTAAAAAAAAAGGTAAAGTGTTCCCCTGTGCATAGCACCACGCCATGAAGGCGTATAGGGGGTGTGGGGGTAACGCCCCACACTTTCTTGATCCGGTCGTGAGTGGGGGTGATGTGATCAGCATCACGCCCCTGACCGCCTTTACCCCCCAGGGTTTCCCCCAGGTACCCATGTTATTCGACGCTGGGTGTGCGCGCAAAGCTAATTAAATTATGAACCAAAACTAAATCATATATTTACTAGACATTCAAAAACTCATTAATATCATAAAATGGGTGTAAAACTAATCAGTTATACAATTTGTTTTTAAAACCCTGTAACGATTCATTATGCAAGTAGAATGGAATTTTGTTGAAAAGTTTTTGGCCAATTACTTCAAAACTATTTAATGACTTAGACAATCTATGATGAGGTAAGTAAAGTTCTCTGTTATACCTTGTATTGTAATTATGTACATTTTGTTATATTTCAATTCAGGCAACCTATATTTAGTATAAATCAAAACAGAGTAAATATACAAATTTATTACAGTCAATATTTTGTAATGATTAAACAAAGGTGTACAATGTTCCTTATAAGAAGAACCTGAAATCTCTCTGATGGCTTTCTTTTGCAATAGCAAAACGTCATTGACCTGACAGGAATTCCCCAAAAGGATTATTCCATAAAGTATAATGCTTTGAAAAAATGAAAAATAAGAAGTTCTAATATAGTCAACGGGTACACAATTTTTTAGATGCCGTAGCAAATAAATAACTTAGACAACTTACTACTAATATATTTAATATGCGATTTCCAAGTTAATTTGTTATCAATTTGTATTCCTAAAAACTTAACACTAATGTTGTCATCTAAAGCTGGCTTATCTCTTAAACTAAAGATTAATTGCTGTGTTTTAGTTTGATTTAATAAAGAGCCATTTGCTCTAAACCAATATGATGCTTCTGGTATTGTATCTTCTACCATAGTTCCAAGCTCGGTAAGATCCTTTCTAGAGTTGAAAAAAGTGGTATCATCTGCATATAATGTTGTATGTGTTTTAACATATGATGGCAGATCATTTATCATTATAAGGAACAAAAAGGAACAAAACAATATTAGAAACATTGTACTTTATTCATACAAATTCTGAAATCTTCTCAAAAAATCTGGACATACACAAATACAGCACTCCTCCTGGCAGAGGAATTCAAGAATCATAATCCAACTAAATTTAAAATGACAGTAAAGAGCTTGTTAATGAAGTATTTGTTTTATAGCACAGAGGAGTACTTAGATCATATTTTTCATTAATAGACATAACCTTGATTTTCTTCTGTTTTTTATGATATTTTATTCTCTTTTATACTTTTTAATATGCATAAGAATGTGTTAATTCCTTTGTACTCAAAATTATACATGCAATTGGCCTATCCCGTATCGTAGTGCTATTTGTACTAATATGATCAAGTGGATGGAAATAAATCAAATCACTTCCTCACAGATTCTTTCCCCAACTACAAACCATCCAAACAAGATCACTTTGAAAAGCTCTGAAACAGTAGAAAGTGATACCAACCTATTCCCTTAATTTAATCACTCACGGGAGTGACATATATATTAGTTTGGAGATAGAAATTACGCTGTGGTATCAGAATCATTACAACAGAAAGAGTATGTATACAATGTTTATGTAATAAAGTGCCATAATAATATAAAATGTTTCTTTGTTCTTAATGTGTACAATGTATACGATTTAGATTGTAATGTTTACAAATATCAGAAGACAGTCCCTTTTTCAGATTTTTTTCCCACCCCAATTTCTATTCAAAAGCCATCAATTTAATGAATTAACTTGTAAAATTTGTTAAACATTTCACTTGAATTACCGTGTAAATAATTTGACAGTTGCCAACACTGTAGCTCTCAACACTGGTGATGTAATTTGAGCTGGACACAGGGTTCCTCTTCTAGGAGAAACAAGCGATTGCCCTTTCCACCTTTGCCTCAACCGCTAATGTCAAATTTTTGGTATGTTTTAAAATTCGCGAAATACAAAATAATTTGTGATATAAGTGACCTACATGGAATTGAGAGTAATGATAATGGTTCCTTTCAGTTATTTTATGATTATTAATTATCAGTATCCTTGTGATCTTCTTTATGTACTCATGAAGATACACATTGGTTATTGGTCTGCTGGCAATGTTTCCTTCTGCTTTCGGAGAAGCACTAAGAAGCTCAGCTTTTCAGTGAGGGCTGAGGCCGGTTTCCCCAACAAGATTTCATGCTTCCCCATATGATATGATCCTTTGGGTGTATAGGTTTCCCGTGTCGGCGGTGCAAGCAGAGAGTCTGCTGCTTGCAACAGGCTGCTGAAGGAGTTTGAGGCCATAAAATCTTGTGAAATCGATTGCGATGGAAACTCAATAAGGCTAAAACATTAAGTACATTACATAATATTTTAATAGTGCAAGCAGTTCTTGCATTGCTTATACTACGAGGGTCACTATTTATATTTTGAACCTAACAATGAAAAAAGAGGAATTTGGCATTGAAAACTGCTTTATTGTTTTTCGAAGTATTCTCCTTTGTTGGTCAATACACTTTTGCATTCGTTCGAACCATTTGTCAAAGCAGTTTTTCCAATCTTCTTGAGACACCTCCATAATATGGTTTTTGAACACATCAACGGCATCTTCCGCCGACGAAAATCGTTGTCCACGCAAATTATTCTTGACATTCGGGAACAAGAAGAAGTCATTGGGTGCCAAATCAGGACTGTATGGCGGATGACCCATCAATTCGATTTTTTGACTGTTCATAAAGTCGGTTGTTAGACGAGATGTGTGACAGCTGGCAGCATTGTGTTGATGAAGAATGATCCGACGGCGTTTGTTTGTTTTCCGTATTTGACTGAAGACCTCTGGCAAACAAATTGTTGTGTACCATTCAGAGTTGACCGTTCTACGTTCCTCTAAAGGCACAGTTGCCACATGCTGCTGTTTATGTTCCAGCTCATATGCATATATCCATGATTCGTCACCTGTTACAATCTTATATACGTCTTTTGAAGCACCACGATTCTATTTATTGAGCATTTGTTTACACCAATTGACGCGAGCGTCTTTTTGAGTTTTTGTCAAATTGTGTGGGATCCAACGAGAACATACCTTTCTCACAGCTAAATGATCATGTAATATTTTATATATGCTGGTGGAACTAATGCCTATGGTTGCCTCAATCTCACAGTATGTCACATGACGATCTTGCAGTATTAGGTTTTGCACAGCATCAATGTTTTCTTGAACAACAACTGATTTTGGACGACCTTCGCGAATCTCGTCGGTGAGCGAATGGCGGCCACGATTAAATTCATTATACCAGCGTTTCACAGTGGCAAAGGATGGAGCTTCATCGCCAAATGTGGAAGTAAGTTGATCGATGCACTCTTGTCTTGATAATCCACGTCGAAAATCCTAAAAAATCATCGCACGAAAATGTTCACGAGTAAATTCCATTTTATTGTTGTCGCGCAATCTCCAAGGCAACATAAACAACACAAATGAAGTTATTGACAAAACATTTGAAGTACGTTATGGTCAATATGCCAGATGATTCCATGCAAACGTCAAATCGCGCCTAACTTCAATCAGTGTTGCCAAGGCTCAAAATATAAATAGTGACCCTCGTATATCTTTGCCGCTGAATTATTATTCTATTCAGTACATTAAATGAACGGGATTTCTGATATAATGTTCTTCTTTTTCCTTTTTATAGATTTCAAACTTCTAATGCATTGAAATACATATATAGTTTACCCATCTTCAACAGTAGCTTCCAAATTCATTTTTCCTGGCCCTCGATTAGCCCTTGTGAATTTTCAGCAGTTTTTAGAGCTTCAATCCCAGTACCCCATTTTACTGTCTTATATATGGATGGGTCCAAATTGGTCGAATCAGTTGGTTTTGCCTTTGTTGTAGGTTTAGAGAGTTACAATTATACCTTACATCCTGCTTGCTCCATCTACACGACAGACCTCTATGCAGACCTAAAGAAACTTGCCTTTGTGGAAATTCACACTTTCCAAAGAGTCCTCATTTGCTGTGATGTGATCAGCATGCTCCAGGGTGTTGAACTGCTCTCTTCCAGGCATTCTTTAGTGCAGAGTGTATTCTTTGATGTCTTCTAGTGTTGAGGTTTGCTTTTGCTGGGTCCCTAGTCAGGTCGGCATCAGGGCAAATGAAACAGCTGATGCAGACTGCAATGTGCTGGTTCACTTTCTGCCAGTGAAAGACCTGCAGAATGTTTATAATTCTTCCCTTCTTGACATCGGGCAGATAGAGTGGGATGAGGTAATGGGAAACTAGCTTCATACTATCAAGCCCACCATTGGTGCATGATGTTCCTTGCATCATCCCTCCTGTCATTATTGTTCTGCATATTCTTCTCAAATGTGTTGATTTTATTGTCCTCAGACACACTTTTAACCTTCTCAACAATTTATCATCAAGGGGCCCCAGGTTCGACATTCAGCAGAGGCACATAATGGTTCAGATATCACTGTCAACTGTAGATCCAGTCCTTATTAGCCTTCTGTGCATTAAGTGGACTTAAAGCTCAAATCAAACCAAACCCAACAACTTATTATCCCTGTTGGAGGAGATTACAACAAACAAACAAATGTTTTTAGCTTTTTGAGAAGAGTGGACCTTTTACACTGTCTCTGAGGAAGTTTTGAGATTATGAGAGTGACTTTAGCTCTTGAAAGCTCAGAAGCCTATCTGGAAATCACCTGGTTCATTGCCCGAGAAAATCTCTTCGTTATCCTTACCTTCTTAACATGTTGATTGTGTCCTTTGGAGGTCCTTTTACAACCTTGCACTTTTAACATTTCTCAAGCAGCTCTTTACACACTTTTTTAAACTTTACGGTAAGGGTTTTAGATAAGGGTATTTATCCTCACATAGTTTGAAGGATGCAAAATGACCACATGTGCCAATGCAACCAAAAAATTTTAACTGATTGATTGATTCATTCATTCAACGAGCAAACCTTTTATGTTGTTTTAAAATTGTGCAATAAGACCTAAAGTATTTGAGTAAAGAAAAATCACTTGCAGTCTTGCAGATCAAAATTGCAATGCCCAGCTGGTCTCCATATGTAGTTTTTTGTTCATCTCCCTTCAAGTAGGGTTTGTGATTGTTTCTGAGCTATGAATGGGATATGAGGGCCTCCACCCACTTCCCCAAGAAAAAACTGTCAACCAATTTCCTGTACAACAAACTTGGATCTAATGTCACTCAAGAAATAAGTGTCCTGAAAACAGCTATTAGGCATGAGTAGAACAAAAGTTTTCCCATAAAACCAGGCACATCCCAAGGGTGGGCCAAGGCCCACTTGGTCAAAATATAAGGGGCATAAACATAGCATGAAAATAATAATAGTGAATATGATGGGAAACACTAAAAAGATTCAGGGCCAGGCAGGATCTCTGGTTTACATGCATGTTCTACTAACCCCTCGATTATGGAGCTCTAAACTGAAACTTAACACATTAGCAATGCAACATTTGAATTTGAATAAATTGTCTTTAGTACAGCATGTAAAACTTCCATTTTGTAATACATAATCGTTTTGATCACATAACAGCATCAGCTGGTGTCTCCTTGCTGGAAATTTCTACTGTTTTCAGTAGACAGAATCTACTGTTATCAACTGTACTCTACTGTGTGTCTCGGAAATATACTGAAACTAAATGGTTTCCTACTGTACCCATGTACAGTAGAAGAAATACAAGTGAAATATCTCTTCAGTATTACATGTAATATTGTATACATTATATGTAACTCAACATGTTGGCTGTAAATATAACTTTTCATTCCTCCTGATTTAAAATTTGTTTTTATATCTATTTGAAAATCTAAACACAGTAGATGTTTCAAAACACCTATATATCTACTGAAAACAATACAGTAGAGAAATTTCAAGTGAAAATAACTTCTTCAGTATTATATTTAATATGTATGTAGTGTTTTTAGCATAAAATGGTGGCTATAAGTATTGTATTTCATTCATCCTGATTAACAATTTTTATTTATATCTGTTTTAAAATCTAAATACAGTGGATGTTTCAAAACACCTATAGATCCACTGAAAACAGTAGACAAAATTTTTAGCAGGGCTCTGAAGTGAGGTAAAGTAGAAATAAAATAGGGCAATAGAGAAAATACCGTGCGTCCATTTCGATCTTCAGCCGAGAGATCGGGAGAAGCGTGGCGGGCGGCACTGACGGAGATGCTGACATTTGTGGCCTGTAATGCCCGCTTATTTTTATAGATATATGCAGACATTTATATAAATATTGCAAAACAGGCACTAACCTGTGTTATAAGAGTACGGTTTTAATTTTAGTAGCTTAGTGGCTGTATGTGCTGATGATTTTGACACGCCCAGCTCTTGTGAAACACGGTGTAGAGGTTTGTTTGGAGAACGTTCTAACGCTGCACCAATATCATCGAGTTTTGCTTCGGTTAGAATCCGTCGTTGTTGCTTAGATGTTTTAAAATTTAACGATCCAGTTTCTCATAATTTAAGGACAAGATGTCTAACCGTATCTCTGTGTGGAGTTGAAACGCATGGAAATTTCTGTACAAATTGCCTACACACGTCTTGACACGAGTCTGTTTTCACGTACGTGTCATATATAAAAAAATCTTTGTTCTAACGTGAACCTTGCGGCTGGCATTCCAATCGTCTCACTGACACAACACACATACACACTGCAATAACACAAACATGTAACTGCAAGTAACCAAGAATAACACTCTTGCGCACAGTACGAAATTAACACACTCTTGGTTTACATTGCTCGCCACTATATTCACAACTCTGTCTTCATCTAGTCGCGAAGGAACAAAAAAACTCAAGCTCGGATATTTCGGATTGCAAGGAAGCTCACGAAAACCATTCACTTTTAATGGTTTCATCTGCAGCGTAATCTTGATAGAGTGTTGCACATTCGAAACCTCCAAACGATTCCCATGGCCACAAAACTCTTTCAAGGATATAAACTTAAGCAGGACGTTACTGATCAAAACTATGATTAAAATGCTGTATTATCTGTGGCTCTTAACATCGTTTCTATAGCGTATTTATTTGTGTATATAAGAGCAGAACTTGGATGAATTACAGAAGAACTTTTGCGTGTTATAACACAGGTTAGTGCTCGTTTTGCAATATTTATATAAATATCTGCATATATCTATAAAAATAAGCGGGCATTACAGGCCGCAAATGTCGACATCTCCGTCAGCGCCGCCCGCCATGCTTCTCCCGATCTCTCGGCTGAAGATTGAAATGGATGCACGGTACTTATTTTAACAATGGAACTCACATATTTCTTATATATCAAATCGACCCTTCTGTCCTTTAAGGCTGCAAACCTGTCAGTGATGTGAAACGGCTGCTTCTTAATTAGCTGTAGTAACAGTTCATTCTGATTCACTGGCGTATGCAGAGGTGGTAGGGGGTGATGGGGCTACAGCCCCCTCCGAAGTTTTAAGATAAATCAACATTTTCAAATGAAACAGGCAAAAACTAGGGTAAAAAAACAGAGTTGTAAATGCAAACCTCCCTTGAAATTGCCCCGATTGCCATATTTGAGAGTGGAAATTTCTAAATATGCAAAATATTTTACTGTGTATTCCACCCCCTAGAAAGCTGCTATTTGCTATCCACCTTTACAATTCCGGCCCCTCCCAAAATAAAACCCTGTGTACACCAGTGTTCCGAATTGCAATATTTGCCGAAGTAACCACAACCGTTCAAGTTGGTCTTATGTTATGCCAACGATTGTTGCCAACGCTTGCCCAACGATGGAAAAGTGAGTCAAAATCAGTTTTATAAACTACTTTTTCCTGTTAAGACAACTTTCAAGAGTATGCTGTAAATTCTAGAGTGTAAAATAAGTGACATGTAACAGTGTTTCTTTCCAAATATTTCAGTCACAGCACATACAGGAAATATAATACATATTTTGTTAATGAAGTAGAAGCTATTTTTAATTTGTAGTCACTCATGAGTCCTTTGTCAGCAGCCACCATGGATGAATTGCTTATTGTTTGTCTGTTTAGCTGTAGCAGAAAAATAACATTATTACAGGTATTGTTGTGAAGGTTCATGAAGATCCATATATGTAAACTAAACAATTTTATGTGGAGACTAAATTCCATGAAAAGTGGAAAAATAAGTAAACTCTAGAAAGTTTTTTGTGCTACCACTTGAAGGTACGGTGCCTTGAAAACAATGATGACTGAGAAAGTGCTGTGTATTTTTTATTCTACACAATTAATTTGCACTAGAGTTTATATTTGGCCTCGCAATAAATCATATAGGGTGAGCAAAAGGTAAGTGTGCACCTACACTATGCTTCATTATGCAGAGAAAAACTTCCCTTTCTTGATGGTTGTTGGTACATAAGGACATGGACAGTTGGTTAGTAAGACACTCATTGTTGTCCATCACCCATTGTTGTCAGTCTACAAATATCTACAAAATCCTTATGTAAATTATTCTACAAATTATTTATTTAGAGTGATTTAAATCAGTGATTTTTCCAAAAAAATATCTGAATTAAATCATGATTTAAATCAATCCGCCCTGTTCAGAGCACAACCTATCTACACTTTAGTTTTCAGTATGTTGGTCCAACGTAAAAACTACATGTTGACCCAATGTAAGAAAACACATGTTGGCCCAACATAAAAAACACATGGCAAACATGGAACCACAGCCAAAATTACCATTGCCTAACGGTATGTTCTTATGTTTGGTCAACCATTTTCAGTATGGATGGCCCAACATTGGGCCAACCACATTTGGTTACTTGGGTGCTAATGAAGAAAGTCTCTCTTGTGAAATGGCAAGTATATTTTTATCTGTTTAAGATGTGAACTGCTTCTTTCCATGGACGTTTAAAATTCACAGTGTAGCAAAAAAAGGTAAAGGTAAAGTGTTCCCCTGTGCATAGCACCACGCCATGAAGGCGTATAGGGGGTGTGGGGGTAACGCCCCACACTTTCTTGATCCGGTCGTGAGTGGGGGTGATGTGATCAGCATCACGCCCCTGACCGCCTTTACCCCCCAGGGTTTCCCCCAGGTACCCATGTTATTCGACGCTGGGTAGGCGCCGGGGCCGCTTCCACCGTTAGAAAAGTTCCCGGTGTAGCACTTACCGAATTTCTTAAAAAAAAAAGCAACAACAAAAAAACACTGTCTGCCAGAAACCCTTCAGTCATGGAGCCTGAGCCCAAGAGTGATGTCATGGCAATAAATGTAACACAGCTACCTTGGTGTGCAGAAATATGGCTTTTCCAGTTGGAGCTCTACACTTGGGGATGTTTCTGTTCACCAAATGCACTGTTGTTGAGGGCATGCACCACATAACAGACTACAATGCATAAATATGTTTCTTTTAATACTAATATACGTAATTAGGATAATTTAATAAAAACATTTGTACATTAATATGTGGTGAAATGCCACTACACCTACTTCACTTGAATAGCCGCTACTGTCACATAACAACATTAATTTTAGTAAAACACAGTATTTTATTAGAAAATATGGCCCACTTAACTCATTGACTGACATCCTTACCAGGAAGTCTGGTCCCACTGCAATTATATTTAATCATAAGCTACCTCATGTTCAAGAGCATTTAGGAGTCTTCTGAAATTTCTCCACATAGGTTCCAAATGCATATTATATCCAGGGATGACAACTCTTTGAGAATGTCCCATCATTGATTTTATCTAATCACCATTCATATTAATAATGGCAGGAAAGCAACGTAAAATAATAATAATAAAAAGCATCTAGCATACCAGGTGATCTGGAGCAGGAATTCTTCCAGTCATTTCCATTTCTGCACAGCTCTGATGCCCACAGATGGGAACCTGGGGGCAACCATGGGGGGTATATGTGGCTGGGGGTGATGCTGATCACATCATCCCAACTATGGCTGAGATCAAGAATATATGACATCACCCCATATGCCTTCATGGCATGTGTGCACATGCACAGGGGTACTTTACCTTTTATCTTACCTGAAAAAGTCATACTCTCTTAGTTTGAAGTACAGGTGTCTTATGTGATCAAAATTTAAAAATTATTACAATATATAAACAATTACTTTATAATAGCTTTTCTTGTATGTACGCATTGCTTGCATGATACAATTATTTTCCTGTAGTTTACGGTTATTACAAGCATAAGAAAACAGTTTTTTCTTTGTGACGTTTCAGGAGAACACACGCTCCTTTCATCAGACATTTATTTTCATTTTGACTAAAGATACAGTTATAACAATACAGGAAAATAATTACTTTATATGTTTCATATTATTACCTAAGAGCAATAAGCAGAACATGTTGAAGGTTAAAACCAATAATTATGGGAGGCTAATAAAAGTTTCTAAATTAGTGTTTCGTTCCATTTGCAATGTGCCACTGGTGCAATGTTCATTTTATTTCATTACAGAAAACTGCATATGTTCAATACCTATGAAAGTGACAATTCTAATAATATCTAATAATTTTCTCTATCATTATTTCCTTTAGTTTATCTTGTCACTGAATTATGACACTGTAGTAAATTTACATTGTTTCGTATAAAATTATATTTTTACTTTATGATTTAATTCTATAATTAAACGAACATTATATGTTTACTATTTGATTGACATATTTGAAAATGATTTTTATGTAGTGCATTGTTTAGAATATAACAACAGCCCTTTAGGGTCCGGCCTACCTACCAACTGCCGACCTGCCTCACTCCCACGTGCCTCAGCAGTGGTGGGCTATCATCCAACCAGTTACGGGGTGAAGTATAGTCAACAGGACGAACCTCCAGTCACTGTTGTAGGTTTTTATGACCGGGTTTTGCTACTCATTCCTAACTCGCCAATTTCTTCACGTTGGAAGGTGGTCACCTGTCCCATAAACTGGCCAAAATCTCAGGAGACAAGTTGTTACGCTTCCCCGAAGATGCTCAAACCATTGCATGTTCAATAGCCCGAGCCCCAAGCCTGATGTCTTAGACCATGCAGGCCATGGTGTGGAAATTAGATCAAAACAAGTAATATTTGATATTTCAAAGTACATCAAAACAATCCATGAACTCAAGAAGAATCAAATTAATTGCTTAATTAGTTTGAAGCATCAGAATTCTAAAAAAAACATAAGAACACACCAACAATTATTTTCATCTGCCGCAGGACCTCTTGAAGAGTGGGGCATCAGGCAATTGCCAAAGTTTCTCCTCCTTGGTGCCAACTCCAATCTATGGAATGGCTTTCAATGCTGCTTCTGTGTTTCATGAAATTGTAGTCGAGGCTATATCTTATCAAGAATGCTTCTGTGTGTACAGTATTTCCAATTTATTTTACTTTAGGCAATACTTGTTCCCACTGTTTCCTTTGCAGTTCTATTTACAGTTAAGGCTCTTTTTTGCAGTTAAGGTTGAGCTGCACCTTTTGCAAACACCAGCAAAATCTCTTTCAAAGTTTCCTCTCCTTTTGAGAAACTGCTATGATATTCAAAATTATGAAACATTAGATCTGCTTATAAGTTCTTCTAGAAAATTCATGTGAATCTTTGTTTGGTTTGGTTTCACAGTTGCCTATATATTTTCAATAGTTTAATAAGCTCATGCAGTCATGAAACAATAGTGAAAATCTAGAAAACAACAAAAGAAGGCCACACAAAAATTCACATGATTGTTCTAGACAGAATTCTAAGCAGATGCAATTTATCAGAATTTGAAATATCATAGCTGTGTTTGAAAAGGAGAGGAAATTTCAAAAATGGCTTCATTGGTGTTGGCCAAAAGTTCAGCCAACCCTTAATATAGCTCCACTGTTTTCAAAGCTTTGTTAGTCTTGTATTCACTGGTATGTGTATTCACTGGTCACTGGTCTTCATGTATTTATAAGTTTCTGAGTTCTTTTGTCGTTATTTCAAACATAAATTACCTTTAGAGGATAGGGAAAAAGAAAGAGAAGAGGATAGGAAGAGAAGTAGAGGGAAAAGAACATGAAGGATTGAATTGATGCCAAAATGGTTAAAGGTAAATCTTATGCAAAAATTTTCATTTGAAAATGAGGTCGAAGTATCAAATTAAAACAAATTTTAAAACAGTACATAAGACATGGCCTTTATTTTAATAATTGTGATACTCATACAACAATGTGATTCAATAGAATCATGGATCTCAAGGTAATAAAGAAATCTACAAGGTTTCTTTCAAAAATTATCAGTGAGTTTAAAGTAACGTCATCATGTTCTGTTCCTCCCCTATGTATCTTACAATATACATATTTTCAATAATTTATCCCCTTTCAATTAATGTGGGTCACTCAATAAAATAATAATTTCAAGCTAGGAAGAATAATTTTTTCTTAGATGAACTTTGCAGTCTTTTTGCAGGAGAACTGAAATATTTTTATCTATTTACTACTATAATAATGCACGGTATAGCTCAATCTTGTAACTTTACATAACAATGTTGCTAAATCATTACAGAAACTGGAGAGAAATCGAAGATTTTGAACAACAATGTGTGCTTAACATAGTCGCACTAGAGGTCATCTTAAAGAAGAGTTACGTAGCTCGTAAGTAGGATGGTAGTTGTTATTGCAATCTTTGAAATGTCATTTTTATGTGTGTGTGACTCCTTAACATAATAGCTGCAGCTTCATTCACCACAGAATATCAATTTTCAAATTTTCCTTTCGACTTTCATTGTTGTCTGCACATCAGATATTAACGTGTATCCTTTTGTTTCAGTGAAATCCAATGCTTTATGATATGTTATTTTTTTTTCTCATCCAGACACTTACAAATAATAAATAATGAGATCCAACTGTGCATCCTGCAGACAGGTCCCACAAGTAGCTTGTGGATTGACTGAGGTATGTCACATACTGTAGACGACATTATATCACTGTGTAAGAGCACTTGATTTATGTTTCTTCAATCTTACGCCATTCGTAACAAACACGACAACAAAACCTGCGTCAATGTACGGAGATAGAACAACCAAACCTTCACTTCAAATTCAACAAATTCTCTTATAAAATACATAAAGGGTGCTTGATTAAGTGAATACACCAATGCATGTATAACATGCAAAGCCAGTGGTCTTATACATACCATAAGTGCTATTCTTCAGTGATTTATCCTCCATGATTTTCGTGGACATGCATATGCTTGACATGTTACAGTTTGCTAATCTCATTTCTTTGCCAATGGATTAAAAAAATGGCCATGTTAGTTCTCAGGAATGTTTTGAATATTCTTTAATGATAGAAAAAGTTATTCTAGACTAACAATATGATTTGCGTTTGCACTGGCTAATAAATATAGCTTATAATTAATAAACTATAAGCAGGTCAACAAAGGGAGTAACAATAGTGTGTTTCCTTCAAGTTGGTTACCAACTCATTTAAGTAATTGAACCCTATGGTTGTTAAGAAGCAGTGAATGAAATAATTTATCTAATATTAGCATGCAATGTGGACTAAATGGATGAATCACGTCAGTGAGCAAAATTCATTATAAAATATATTGGCAACTATCACTATTTCAACATTTCGTTTTATTATCTAACATTAGGTCATCGTGGACCTCACCAAACAGTTGAGTTTTTCTCCATTGTTTGTGATTTCCCAGTAACACTTTATTGCAGTTTTAGCAGTTCTTACCATAATGGCTTGTGCAGAACCACATACATATATTTCAGTAATATCACTTCAAAATTTCATTCACTTTTTCTCAGTCACCTAGGAAGAAGCCGCTCCTACGTTAATTTAGTGTACATATCTTCAATTTGTGGTTTAAAGTATTTCTTCAATTGTGGCCTCTTGCTCTTCATTGTAGGTGTCAGAAGACCATTTTGCACCGAAAAAGGATCTGGGTGTAGATAGATGTCTTTAGCCTGAAAGAAATTACGTACGTGTAGTAAATGCTTACTATTTTGCATGCTGTAATGCTTTGATTACACAACCTCAGTTAAGATCCACAACTTGGCTATCATGACTAAACTATCAACAGTATTGTAGTCATGAAATATGAGGAAAAAAAAGCCAATTGTTTATGACAAGTGACTGGCAACAGATTGCGTTTGCGCAGTAATATCAATTGGTCCATTGGCAACCCAGAAATCATATTTTTGCTAGTCAGCTGTTCGTTATCCTGTGAATTAGAACTTGTTAAAATGCTGCATGAATACACAATCTTACCAGTTAACACTAGAACGGTGAAGGAACTGATACCTCTTAGAACAATGGAAAGGGGTCATTGTTCTTATCCTGCACCTTGATGTTACATGTTCGGAGATGTCCTTCCTAAGAACACTACCTACATAACGACATGTAAACTGTGACAAGTGGGAACATGTTAAAGACAGGATGACACAGGAACAGCAACCGAATGCTGATATTGCAGCACACATAAATGAAACTTTACAAGGGTCAAATTGAACCCTCCCGCTGTTCTAGGAGTATAACATGAAATTTCACAGAAATAAATTATATTTTCTAGATTTAAATATACCATCTTAAAAAGGACAAAGAATTATGAAAAGTTACAAAATTTTGAGGAAAAAGTAAGAAAAACAGGATAGTTATTAAAGAAACGGTGAAGGTAGGGGTCATGAACCCTCCCACCGTTCTAGTGTTAAGAAGTATGGTCTGAGATTTGATTTCTTAATGCCAAAGGCCATAATGCTGCCGAAATTCACCCAGAATTGTGTGAAATGTAAGATCTGAGTGTAATGAGTAATGAGAAAAGAAAGTACAGCAATGATGTTGTGCATTCACACCAACCAAAGGCAAAAAAGTTCAATCACACAAAAAGTCATGGAAACCGTTTTCTGAGACCAACAAGGCATGCTTTTGGTGGATTTCATGGAGCAGGGGAAAACAATTACATTGCAGGTGTACCGTTAAAAACTATCAAAACTGAGATGTGACATACAAAACTGGTAACGTGGAATGCTGCACTAAGGAACTGTTCTTATGCATGACAATGATAGACCACATGCTGTTGCCCTCACTCTCCAGACAATTCAGAGGTTCAGATGGGAACTTTGTGTTCCATAAGATGAAATTTCTTTAACATGTATATGTTACAGGGCACAATGAAATGAAGAGTTATGCCTCTATAAATAAATAAGTGGATAGTAATACTCAAGTAATTAGGGAGCAAGTTCAGTGGTGGAGGGTTTTGATCTTGCTAACAAAGTTCCCCGGTTCGAGTGCCAGCCTGTACATGGGTATTATTGATGAGTGGCCCTTCATCAATTCCATCTAAACATCACTCAGTCTCATTATTGCAATAACCAAAGATGGCAGAAAATTGACCTAAAATAACCCTAATCAATCAGTAAGGAGACACTCACACACAGCTCCCAAATTGGTGAACACCTCAGTTCCAAGCACATATTTTACAGTATATTATTTATGAGTGCAAGATAAACACAGCTAGCACAGTACCAACATGGAAGCAGAGTATATTTCTTGAGGTGATTATGTCAAGTTAAATACTCTGGAGATCCTGAAGAGTGGCATCTCAGTTTTAACAATAACGGTAATACACCAATAAACCATATTGCAATGGAAACAAACTCACTTCATGATCAAGTAGATGTGTTCAGATATAAGCTTCCTGAGATCAAAAACACATAGCTAACCACTGGTAATAAGTAATTATTGTCTTTTTCTGTTCTTTACTGTCTTTTATTCTTTCTTTGCACTTATTTTTACTTCAAAATATGAATTATTTATCTAAAATAGTGAACAGAATGTGTTTAAAAAGAATGTGAAGGACAGATACATTAATTTGCACATATTGCATCTAAAATATACTCTAATATACTTCAATATATACATATCCCATAGTGAAAATATTACATATAACTATCATAACTGTATGCATATAAATCTTATAATTTCATTATTTTATTTAACTTCATCATTATTATTATATTATTCATTGTTCCAGGTTACTGAATATATATATGTACTAAGCACAAAACCAACAAACATTAGATACCTATGTTCAACAATTTATAGGTAAATCTGTTGTTTTTTTCCCATTATATATACATATACGTATATATACCTATATATACAGAGCATTTGCTACAAGACTCGGTGGCAAGTGGCCCGCCGTCAGCGCCAGTGAACGGGGTCCGCGACAGTCTGTTTTTTTCGCTCTCACTGCCTTCGCTCTCTTTCCCTTTCTGTTGACGTTGCAGACTGACGCCAGTATAATCCTCCATCGGAAATTGTTTTGTGTCGTGTCCGTGTGTTGAAGATTGTGGCTTAATATGACACCACAAAAGTTTACATTACAACAAAGGATTTATCTTGCAGAGTGTTACTTCATGAAGAGGAATTGTGGAGAAGTGCGATGACGTTTTGCAACAAAATTTCCTGGTGTTCCCGTTCCACATAGGACCACTATATTAAACCTCGTAAAAAAGTTTAAGAGTAATAGGGTCAGTTCTGAATAAAAGTGGAAAGAAAAATAGGGAAATCTAAAAAATAAAGTATACAAAGACAATCCGCACACCATCCGTGAGTTAAAAGAGAGTATTGTACGAGAAATCGGGAGAATTACAGTAGACGAACTTGCACGTGTAAATGCCAATTTCCTTTGGAGATGCCAGGAATGTGTTGCAGCAGAGGGACATCATTTTCAATACCTTCTGTAATCAAGGTTAGTACACAATATGAAAACTGTAATTTTAATAGCCGACTCTAGCGACTGTCGCTGACCCGTTCACCGGCAAAGACAAGCGCTGATGCTGGGCTGCTTGCCGTCGAGTCTCGTAGCGAATGTCAGGGAATGCCCTGTATAATTGTTCTTATTTTTATTGATATGTAATCCTTTTCACTTTTTTTTTTCTTAATGTATACTCTTTATTCCATTGTATTGTATTAATCTTTCAGACAAGGGTCTGTTGTAAGAACAGCCCTAGAGGCCAAAACACGTCCTCTCTAATAAAGATGATTTTATTATTATTATTATTAGTTGAATTCTCCTGTCAGAAAAATAATGATCATTTATTGTTATACTTGTGTGTTGAATTTCTATTTCTTTCTTTTTCTTTGTACATACCAATAATTCTTTGCTTTACTTTTATATAATGTGATTTTTTCGACTGAGCATATTCTAGATTAGCATGTCAAATTCTCATAATGTTATCAATCACAAATTTACTTGTATGTGTGCGACATGTGTATTTGTAGCTAACTTCTAAATGTAATTAGCCAGCTGGAATTTTCTATTGGTTCCAATTGAAATTTCAATTGGATTGAATTGGTTTCAATTGGATTGAATTGTTTTCAATTGGAATGAAGCAGATTCTATCAGATGCCTAATACAGCTATTGGAATGTATTGGTTTCAATCGGAATCTGAACTGAAATCAATTGGAAAATCAAGACAATTTCCAATTGGTGAATTGTATCCAATGTAAGTTTGTATATACTGTAGAATCAATATGTTATAAATTCATTTATAGACTCAAAGCATAGGTAGTTTAATTCTTGACACCACATTTCCTGTAATTTAGAAGTTCTTTGGAAAAACAACATACTTGATCTGAATTTCTTCTGAATTCTAATGCATACTATACTGAAGTCAGATTTATCTTAATAAGTTCCTAAGAAGAATATTTTTTTAAGAACCAACTGAATCTTAAAGCAGCTAGTAGTTGGAATAAATGCTCACATTAGTTCCTGTTTTCTTTCAATATGAAATTTCCATGGTTAATCTTATGTGTATGGAATGCAATTGGAAAAATGAGCAATCTTTTGTTCAACTAAGTCAATCTCGATAGTGTTTTGTTTGTTCATTTGATATGATCCACATTGTTATGTGACGTCATCAGTAAAAGATATGTCACTAATGTATTTATTTTTGTAAAAGAAAGCGTAATTTCTTTGTTATTAAATGTAATAATGCACCTTGTTTGTAATATATATCTTTTGTTTAATGTTTATTGTATTTTATGCTCTGTTATGAGTAACTTAATGTATCTTTGTTTGCAAGAGTGCTCTATACGAATTTGTATTTCTAAAGATGTATAGATGTCAGTCTTGTTGATAGTATCCTTTTGTAGATAGTGAGTGATTCATCTGTACTTTAATCTGTGTTCTCGAAAAGAGTATAAAAGCGAGGATATCGCGTAAGAATCATCACACTTTCGCCACGGATCGTCGAAGCTTTTTAACTTAAAAAGAACTCCTCGGTATTGTGCATACATCCTGGTATGGTAGTTCGGGGCGCAAGCTAGGCCTATGTGAACATAGGTACGCCGATAGCCATGCATTGATGATATGCACAATACTGCAACTATTCTACGTCAAATAATAAAGTTAGCCTAAAGATTAATTTGAAAAAAAAAAAAGGCTAAAGAGCAAATATTGGCTCAGTTATCATTGCATATCTCTTGGTGTGGTAGTTCGGGGCGCAAGCTAGGTCTATGCAATCATAGGCTTGCCGATAGCCACGCATTGAGTTTATGCGTTTTAGTTGAGTCAATTCATCGACAAAGCGAAATCCTCGCTTTCATCTCAAGTATATTTGCATTATAATTGCAATGAATAAAGAATAAAACCTTTCAGTTTATATATACTGCAATAATGTGATTTTATTTCTCTGTGCAGTGAATATTGTCTTTGCCTAACACTACCCCTGTACCTGAGAGGAGTCTGTGTACTTCACCGAGTCTCATCGTTCACCGCTGAGTATTATTAAGTTAATATTAATAGTATAATAATACGACGCGTACGTTCTAAGTTAGTTAGTCGTTAGAACTTGTCAAGTGGCAGCTCAACGTGTTGGCCCGATTTTGTAGTGTACAAGGGCAAGACCATTGTTTAAAGTTGAGATTAATTGTGCAAGAGCACTGAACTTTCATATTTATAGAAAAGCACAGAACTACTTCGTTCGAAATGGAAAGAAAACATTTGCGTAGCGCAAATAAAAATCTTGCTTCAAATTCAGAGCTTAATGTTCCCGATTGTTGTCGGAACATTGATAAAGATAAAACCACATTTGTGTGCAAGAAATGTACAAAGCTTTTACATTTTGAATGTTGTGGCCTAGATATTCGAACTGAAAGCCACGAGTCTACCGATTTGGTTTGTAAAGATTGTGAATTATTGTCTACGGATAGTTCATCTGATCCATTAAATATGTTCAACGCATTAAAAGCAATGATTGAAGGAATTAGCAAACAACAAGTCGAAAGTATGGGAAAATTACAGGCTGATATTAGCAATGATATCTGCAAACAGTCTGAAGCACTGAAAGCTGATATTAAACAGCAAGCTGATTCCATTACCAGCTTGAAAGCTGATATCTGCAAACAGTCTGAAACACTGAAGGCTGATATCTGTAGACAATCTGACATATTGAAGGAAGATATCCTCAGAGAATGTGCGTTGCTAAAGGATGATATCGGTAAGCAGCACGATGAATCCATGAAAGCTTTAAGAGCTGAAATAGGCGAGATGGCCTGTGAAATACAACAACTAAAGTCTGAGAACGAGAGTACTAGGGCCCGATTCTCTGAAGAAATTCGGCAGGCTAGAGAGATGGACTTTGATGAGTTCCGGCGTAGCTTGGCAGCCGATGTTAATAAAGCCACGGAAAGTGTTCGCATCGATGTAGAGGATATTAATTCGAGATTCACTGAGGAGTGCAATAAGATTATTGAAAAACAGCTGACGATGGAACAGATATTGGCCGAGGCCGAGGCTGACAAAATACAGTTCCGGGCTGAGGTCCAAGAAAATATTAGTCAGATTTCAGTAGTTGTGTCTCAAAGAAGCAAGGACGTTGAGGAAATAAAGACTCAAGTAGAACAGCTTACGAATCAGTTAGAGACCATGCACGTCACCCGACAAACAGAAACAGAAACTGGATCTCGAACAGCTGGTCATCCGTCTGCAGTTGCTGAGAGTGCAGCGTTGCCAACCGTGAACATTGAACTAAATGAAGCGATGGACAGAGCCGGTGGAGAGAGAACTAGAGAAGACAAACAAGTCTGTCGCCCACGAGATACACCTGATTCAAGAGGTAATGGAGTGGCGTCTGCTGTTCCACCTACCTTTAGTCTTTCGGGCGATGACAGAAGTTACAGAGAGCGTGAATCTCGCAGGGCCCGGCACAGTCTTTATGAAGAAAGGACAAAGAGGAAACGTCTAGAAAGGAAGAAATATCACAGTTCCTCCTCTTCCAGCACCACCTCTGACTCTCAGTATCAAGCAAAAATCAGGAAGCGAACGCGAAGGCATGGAAATTCAAGGAGCGGGCCAGATGAGTCGCCGCCAAGAACTCAGCGATCAGCAATGACTGGAACTCCAAGGATGGCAGACCTTAATTCCTTGTCGAAGTTCAAGGGAGACCTGGAAGCCCAGAATGCTGAACAATACTTAAAAGAACTTAATATCAATTTTGATTTAATGCAGATTCCATACGAATACCGATTGGAAATTATTCCTCGGCTTTTCAAGGGCCAGGCTGAGCATTGGTTTCGAGCAAACCAGTTAGAGTTCAAGTCCTATTCTGATTTCTGCCGTCGTTTTCGCAAACAATATGCTTCAGAAGAGGCCAAAGAGAGGCAGCTGACAGCAGTGAGATCTCGCCGATACTTAAAGCAGTCCGGTATGAGCATGGAGGAATATGCCTGGTCTATTTACTCAGCCTACCGCAATCTGTCTGCTCGTTACATAGAACCTGAGATTGTGAATTTAATCATCTCCCAGCTTCCATATAGAGCTCGCAGTCTGAGTCTAGCTAATTCTCCTCAAACTGTACGGCAGCTAGCCGACTTTCTGAAAAGGTTCGAAGTGCTTGAAGAACAGGACAGTTGGAAGCCTGTGTGGAATAGGGAAGGTGCAGGCCAGGGAAATGCTCCCAGACAAAATAGAATTGGAAACCAACAACCCAGAGTCAGACAAGTTATGCAGAACCAGAGGAATGGATATTCCAATTACAACAGGCGGCGTAATCCTCTGAGAAGGGATGGCAGGAACAACTACACACGTGGGCCGCGTCGTTCCAGATCTGATCCAGAAGAACATTCCCGTGACTCTTCACGTAACGCCTCTGAACCCAGTAACTTCAGAGCGACGGCGCCTCCGTTTGAACCTTCAGCTTCACGTTTGACGAACGAGCAACGTCAAAGCGTCGACATGACGAGAGACTTTTGTTGGGCTCCATCGACTAGTGCTAATCCGAGTGGTATACAGTCGGATTTAGCCAGTCGCCCAACGTGAATTCTTCGTTCCCGATCACGGTTGGGCTAAAATCTTGGACTTCTCTGGGAACAGATGACAGCGTTATAAATAGTGAAGACAATCATCTTTTTGTTGTGCTGACTCTCAATGAAGGAGTACAAAGTTTTGATAGAGCACTACAACAGGCAGTTAGAAAGGAAAATTTACCCAGGGCTCCATTAATTAAGGCAACTGTAACAGGCGTCGAGTTTATTTGTGTTCTGGACACTGGCAGCGAATGTAATCTCATGAGCTACGCCATTTGGAAGAAGATTAAAGAGAAGCTGCCGTCATTGCAGTTACAAACATGTCCAGATGTTAGGCTGACTGATTTCACTGGGAGAAACAAAACTAGAGTTGTGGGATGTAGACAAGTATATCTGGAGATTGCTGGAAGAAATTTATTGGAGGACATGTTTGTCTTGAGAGGTCTCGAAGCTGACTTTATTTTGGGCTACCCATTCCTCAGGAAATATGAAGCAGGAATTGACCTACAGCGCGAGAAGTTATCCCTCACCGTAGACGGAGTTCCGGTAGAGCAGGACCTCGTGAATAATGGATCTTCGAAAGGGACGTATGTAAGAAATGTCCGTGATTCCCATGTCGATCAGTGGACGGCTAGTCCTGACGACATTCTGCAGAAGGTCAATGCGAATGAGATTTTATGCGAAAGGGGTAGAAGCCAATTGAAAGACGTCTTATTGAAGCATAGAGATGTATTTTCCGAGAGACCAGGTACTATTAAAAACTTCCAGTGTGATATTGAACTCACCACCACAGAACCTTTGTACCGATCTCCATATCCCATACTAATAGCCTAAAGAAAGCTCCTGAAAGAAGAACGGAAAAAGTGGAAACAAAGAGATATTACTGTGCCTTGATATTCATCTTGTATGAGCACCTTAATTGTTGGTAAGCCTGATGGTAACATACGCCTGCAGTCATTTTGCTGATTAATTATTCTATTTCTGAAACAACTGGATATTCGCCTGCTGAACTATTCTTCAATCATCCTATACCCAGAGAGATCCTAACCCATTTAAATTGGCCCGAACGGGAAGAAGCACAACCGGATTGGAAGTCCAAATTATTCTTAGCCCAAGTCAGGGAGAAGAAGAAGCTGTCGAAGGATTTAAAACAGAAGGGAAACGCCAAGACAGTGACAGTTGGAGACTTCGTGATGGTTAAAAACCATTCCTTAAGCTCCTCATTAGATAGGACCATTCAAAAGTTATTTATGTTGTGGATAGGACCTTATCTAGTGGACAAAGTGGAAAATAATGTTGTGACATTGCTAATTCCAAGGACTAAAGAATTATATGGTAAGGTTAACTTGGATAACGTAAAACTGGTGCGTTTTTCGGAGGATAAAAAGAAAGAATTTGTAATTTAAAACTAAGTTTCCTCCAGGTAGATAACTTCCTTCCTGAAACTTAGTTTCCGAAAGGAAGGGGCAGATGATATGATCCACATTGTTATGTGACGTCATCAGTAAAAGATATGTCACTAATGTATTTATTTTTGTAAAAGAAAGCGTAATTTCTTTGTTATTAAATGTAATAATGCACCTTGTTTGTAATATATATCTTTTGTTTAATGTTTATTGTATTTTATGCTCTGTTATGAGTAACTTAATGTATCTTTGTTTGCAAGAGTGCTCTATACGAATTTGTATTTCTAAAGATGTATAGATGTCAGTCTTGTTGATAGTATCCTTTTGTAGATAGTGAGTGATTCATCTGTACTTTAATCTGTGTTCTCGAAAAGAGTATAAAAGCGAGGATATCGCGTAAGAATCATCACACTTTCGCCACGGATCGTCGAAGCTTTTTAACTTAAAAAGAACTCCTCGGTATTGTGCATACATCCTGGTATGGTAGTTCGGGGCGCAAGCTAGGCCTATGTGAACATAGGTACGCCGATAGCCATGCATTGATGATATGCACAATACTGCAACTATTCTACGTCAAATAATAAAGTTAGCCTAAAGATTAATTTGAAAAAAAAAAAAGGCTAAAGAGCAAATATTGGCTCAGTTATCATTGCATATCTCTTGGTGTGGTAGTTCGGGGCGCAAGCTAGGTCTATGCAATCATAGGCTTGCCGATAGCCACGCATTGAGTTTATGCGTTTTAGTTGAGTCAATTCATCGACAAAGCGAAATCCTCGCTTTCATCTCAAGTATATTTGCATTATAATTGCAATGAATAAAGAATAAAACCTTTCAGTTTATATATACTGCAATAATGTGATTTTATTTCTCTGTGCAGTGAATATTGTCTTTGCCTAACACTACCCCTGTACCTGAGAGGAGTCTGTGTACTTCACCGAGTCTCATCGTTCACCGCTGAGTATTATTAAGTTAATATTAATAGTATAATAATACGACGCGTACGTTCTAAGTTAGTTAGTCGTTAGAACTTGTCACATTATCTTTTCAAGTGTTGTGGGTCAGATTCTTTGTTTAAAGTAATTTTTTGCCATTTTTGCATGTATAAAGGAAGAACGATATGTCAATTTATGACTGAAGCAGCATGTTTTTCAATTTTCTATAACTGTGTTCAACACAATGAAGCTACAGAGTTAAAAACGTTCATATACGAGGGACGATCAGGTTGCTCCGACCCTAACATAGAAAGAATGATGTTATGATTGATTTTTTATTTTGTTATTGTTAAGTGATCCTTTATATGTTTCATTCTGAATTGCAAGTCTGAGTAGCGTACAGTTTTCTATGTACAGGGGTTTAACTGAGTAAAGTTGTGTCAATGTGCCAGAATGGAGAAAACCGAGGTGAGAGCGGTGATCAAATATTTTGTGAAGAAGAAGTGGACGGTATCCAAAATTCATGAGGACTTGGTGGATACACTAGGGGACACTGCTCCTTTATACAGTATGGTGAAGAGATGGTGTCATGAGTTTAAGTGTGGGAGAGAGTCGTGTGAGGCTGAACATGCAGGTGGAGCACCAAAAACTGTCATGATGACCGAAAACTTTAACAAAGTCCACGATATCGTGCTGAAGGATCGTCGAGTCACTATCCGTCATGTTGCTGAGATGTGTGGCCTGTCATATGGCACTGTGCAAAACATAATTACCCAGGAATTGCGAATGAAAAAAATTACTGCAAGTTGGGTCCATCGAAACCTCACCCCAGATCAGAAGCAGACCCGAGTGCTCATCAGTCAAGAACTTCTTGGCAAGTTTCGTGCTGATATCGACGATTCCCTTGCCCGATTTGTAACTATGGATGAAACATGGGTCCATCACTTCGACCCAGAAACAAAAATCGCAAAGCATGGAGTGGATATACCCACATTCTCCACCAACGAAGAAGTTCAAGGTGCAAACGTCAGCCAAGAAGGTGATGGCTTCAATTTTGTGGGACTGCAAGGGTATCCTTCTTGTGGACTATCTACAAAGAGGTCAAACCATCACTGGCACATACTACAGTGACCTAATCAAGAAATTACGTGATTCCATCAAGAAAGAGAGGCGTGGGATGTTGACCCGTGGTGTGTTCCTTCACCAGGACAATGCTCCTGTCCACACCTCACGCATTGCGAGGGCCGCTATCGCAGATGCATCATTCGAATTGTTGCCCCACCCACCCTATTTCCCAGATTTGACCCCCAGTGATTTCCATTTGTTCAAACATTTGAAGAATGACATTTGTGGGCAAAAATTTTCTGATGATTCTGAGGTGATAAGGGCTGTGTTGGAGGACCAGTCAGAAGAATTTTTTTTGCAAGGTATCCTGGCGTTGGAGCACCGATGGGAAAAGTTCATTGGAGTTGCAGGGGAGTATGTTGAAAAGTAAAAAAAAATTGAAACCCTATTGCCGCTCTTTCTATGTTAGGGTCAGAGCAACCTGATCGCTCCTTTGTATTTGAAAAAAAAAATGTATATGAAAGTTTTTCTAAGTTACAAATTCCACATGTTTTACCAGAGATTTATTTTAGTTGTTTTATATTATTTCTTCATTGCATTTACAGTTGTATAGATAAGAATTTTTCATAAGCAATATATTGAAAACAATAAAATACTTTCCAATAGAAACCAATTCATTACAATTGACCAATTGATTCCAATTGACCAATCTGTTCTGATTGACCAATCGGTTCCGATAGACTAATTGGTTCCAATTGACCAATCGGTTCTGATAGACTAATCGGTTCTGATAGACCAATTGGTTCTGAGTGTCTAAAAACTCATATTAGCTATCGCAACCGATTGGAAAAATTTCCAGCTGAGCGGAGACCTATAATTGGGCAGCTAAATGCCTGTTGGTTCCCCAAACTTACATAAATAAATAAATCTCATGGGGGAAAAACAAACTAACTCATTAGTGAAAGAAGCAGGCCCACAGCCCCATTTGGAGGAGATATGAGCCAGAGAATGTAAAGGGTAGGGTGACCATACATCCCGTTTTGACCAGGACAGTCCGATTCCAAATGCATGCCCTGGTTGTCCCGTTGATATTATTAAAAACCCACTATTTGTGTCATTTTACAAAAGTCTATGAGTTAACTTAATAACCAAGGGTAAATTTGAGAGTCATTTAATTGTAGTGGAGAACATTCGAGCAGGATGTATTGTTTTGTGTGTGTTCTGTAGAGCAGTGAATAAGCATGGCCAAGAGGCGTACATGTAATTTCAATATGGACCTGCAAACAAGAATTTAAATTTCTGCATTTTGACACAAACTGAAAAAACAAATCTCGTGTTGTGCGTCAGGTAAGTGGGGTAAGTTTTTTGGGGAGTTTTATGAACGGTTGGTGAAGAATAAAACTGTTCTCAAGAAAATTGGTTATTCTAATAAATACTTTTGGCATTCCTTTGGCATAGGATTAACATCAAAGGAATCAGAAACACTATGTAAGTCATACCGAGATTATAATAAATAATACTTTTGACAACGGGAGATCATATTTCATTTATTTATTTATAACTGATTTTTCAGGGGGAGGAGAAATTGACCTCCTTGGGATGTCCCATTTTTGGGTCAAAATATTATGGTCATGCTATCAAGGATGGATGTATCCATTGAACTCACTTAAATGGTTATAACCTATTGTAATTATATTATAGTTTCAAAGATTCACTACCTTCATTGTCTGATGTGTCAGATACAAGTTGCACCTGAGACAATGAAGGAAATTAATAAGTTCTAACCGAGTGTAACTAGCAACATGGATATAGTGGCTTTCATATAAATCCTAAACATATTTTCCATATAACATCATGAATGTAAGGAGAGATTGGTGACATTTTTAAGTATTTTATTACATTATGAAATATCAGATTGCCAAATATTACAGAATGTTATATCTACATACCTGTTCAAATGATTTAAGGCCGGCTTCCTTCCCCATCTGGGTCATGTCATCCATGATCAATTGCTTCACCTCCGGATGAACGCACAGCACAGACAGTGTCCCTGGGATGTTGTTCTCTGCAGCCCATTTCTTCACTACTTCTACATCAGGTACAACCACCGCAACAATGCAGGACTGAAAGAGAAAGTGTGACTAATTACAGAAATTTGAATCGTTCAGTATACAGGGTACTTAATGCTAACATACTGAAGTTTAAATACAAGACAGTCAAATGTTTACGAATTTTATCTAGCAGATTTCTGCATATAGAGTTGCACAAGTTTGCTGTATTTTAGTATATATGAGGGCAAATCGAAAAGTCTTTGCTTCTATTTTTTTCAGCTGAAATATTAGTGTCATTGAGAAACCGAGATGTACCTTCAATGCAAAAGAATTTTCTTGAAAAGGGCCCAGCATTAACTTTTGGCTGCCCTGCGGCACAGTGCTACTGTCAGTTTGCAAAGATGGCTGTAGTACTCAACATGTCCACATTGTATGAGCAGCAAAGTGTTATTCATTTTCTATGGAGCAAGAGACGAAAGCTCATCAAAATCCATAGGGAAATTCAGCCGACGTATGAGGACAAGTGAGAAGTGTGTGGTGGTGGTGTTGTGAGTTCGAAAATGGCTGAGAAGACCTTCATGACAATGAGCTCGCTCCTCATTCACAAAAGAAAACAAGGGCCTCCCCGATGGTGCAGTGGTAGCATCGTCACCTTGTAATCATGGGCTCCCAGGTTCAATACCCAGTGGAGGCACATGGCACAGTGGTTCGAAAACCACTTTAAACTGTAGGTCCAGTCCCGATTAGCCTCTCTGTGCATAAAGTGGACTTAAAACAACAATTCAATCACAAAAGAAAACATTGCTCATGGTCTTCTGGGATCGCCGAGGACTACTCCTGCTGAATTTCATGTCACGAGGTTACACCATCAATGCTGACAGCTATTGTGGCACACTCTCACATCTGCAAGCTGCCATCAGATAAAAGCGCCAAGGAATTCTCGATGTGGACAACGTTATTTTCCTCCACGATAACGCCAAGCCACATGTGGCAAACAGGACCATCAACAGACTTCAGCCATTCTAATGAGAGATTCTGAAGCATGCACCGTATAGACCTTGTCCACGTGTTTGGTCCACTGAAGAAGTTCCTGGCAGGACAGAGGATCATGATGAAGTGAAGACCGCTGTCCGGTGATGGTTCTATGATCAACCAGCCAAATTCTAAAACAGAGGCATCACCAAACTAGTGGTGCGATGGGACAAATGCCTGAACCGCTGAGAAGCCTATGTGGAAAAAATAGTGCATGTTTATTATTTCCGTTGAGAAAAAATTGGAGCAAAGACTTTTCGATTTGCCCTCGTATATCCATTGCTGCTCCACATATATTTTCAAGTCTTGAGTTAGTGCCTGTACATCTCAGGAAGAAGAATCTTTGGGATGCAGGTGCAGTCACTTATGACTTATTACGAATGTCTTTCCACCTATCTGCCTGCAAACTGAAGCCACTTGATCAGTGTTGCACCCTTAAGGATGTTTTGTAAATAACAGTTGATATATTATTAACATACCTGATGTAAATTTGACCTGTATACAGTTTGTCATGTAATTTTTATTGGACTTTTAAGGTTTTAATTTGACTCTCCCAGTACAAGAAGCAATGCACACCATTAAGAGGAATTACACTTAACAGTTTTCATAGATTGGCAACACTGGCCCATCCTACACCACATAATGGCCTCCAACTAGCAGTTTATTATGCCACAAAACCTTGAACTGTACAGGACCATATTTGCTGCCATCAAACTATTTAGTGAAACAAAATTTGTTGATTCTTCAGTCAGACTTTTACATGCAGTTTAATCGATGTTTGCAGCTTTTTCAATTGTATTCTTCAGTAAGTTTTTCACAAGAAGATTGTGTCAATGATACATAAACACCTGAGAAATATAGATGTGTTACAGCAGGCAATATTGAGTTACCAGAATATGGACTCCAGCAGCATACAGGGATGCCTAGAGGGAGGGGTTCATGAGGCACATAGCTTCAGAGGAATTTTTTCAAGGGGTGGGGAAAAAAATAACATATATTTTTTATAATATGATAAATAATAAATAACTTAATAATAATGAAACAATTTGAAAATATATTTTTCTTTTATATTTTCCTTCATCAATTTCATTGTATCATCGCTCATCCTCATTGTCACCATTAGTCAAAAGTGGCAGAAAAGCAACGTAAAATAACCAAATTAAATCAATATATCAATTACATTCATACAAAAATTTTGGGGAATTGACATTTTTTTTTATATAAAGGAGGATGTACCACAGCTTACAGAGAAAGTAGTGGCACTCTATTAAATTAGTATTTTCTAAATTTGCAGAAAACTTAATCTAAACTTTTCTTGCTCACTTCACTATTGATGCAACCTATTCTGTATGATTTCACAATGCATATGAGGTGGATTGTGGTGATGCGCAGAAGAGGGCAGAATAAGCAAACCCCAAAAAGTTGTAATAGAGTGACCATCATGGCTCCCCATGAACATGTAGCCAGGGGGAGGGCTGGGGGCTGAAGTCCCCCCACCATGCCAGAGATCCTACAAATATCTAATTTAAATAGTGCAAAGTGGTAATTAATTTTACTTCCTTAGTAGGATTAAACATCTTGTATAATAAGTTGTAATATACTGAGAAATTCATCTTCAGAGCTGCTACCCTCCCACTTTTTTGCCTTTAGATGGTGGCTGCTGATAAGTGATGAGGCTCGTCCCGAAATAAAATTCTGTCTATGAGCCTGGCTCTCCAAGAAAGTATAAGTGCTCTATTAAACTAATGTTACTGTCAGTTTGCAAAGAAGTAGATCTAAAAATTTTCATGCTTATTTTGGTTTGAAAGTAAATAGATCACAATCAGCCTAATTCATTCATTCTAGGGCATTTACATTAATTGCTGTAATGCCTCTTACAATTTTGTGAGATCAAGGGGAGAAGCTAAGGCAATGGTTTGGATTCTATGTAAATTTGTAGATCCAGTCCTAACTAGCATAATGTGTACAAGTAACAGTTGGGCTGAAAAGTTCGTAGGCTAACATAGTAAAAAATATTTTTTTGACAAAATTCGATTTTATTATTCAATATAGTTGCCTTCGAGGGCGATGCAACGATTATAGCGGTCATACAATTTTTCGATGCCATTTTTGTAGTACGATTTCTCTTTAGCTTCAAAATAGGCCTCAGTTTCGGCGATTACCTCTTCATCAGTGCTAAATTTCTTTCCAGCGAGCATTCTTTTAAGGTCTGCAAACAGGAAAAAGTCACTGGGGGCCAGATCTGGAGAATATGGTGGATGGGGAAGCAATTCGTAGTCTAATTCATATAATTTTGCCATCGTTTTCATTGATTTGTGACACGGTGCATTGTCTTGATGAAACAGCACTTTTTTCTTCTTCAAATGGGGCCGTTTTTTCGTGATTCCATCCTTTAAATGCTCCAACAATGCTATGTAATAATCGCTGTTGATGGTCTGGCCCTTTTTGAGGTAATCGATTAATATAATACCATGCGCATCCCAGAATACTGATGCCATAACCTTGCCAGTCGACTGTTGCGTCTTTCCACGCTTTGGATTCGGTTCATCACGTGCAGTCCACTCGGCTGACTGTCGATTGGACTCTGGAGTGTAGTTATGGAGCCATGTTTCATCCATTGTAATATATCGACGGAAAAATTCGTGTTTATTATGGTTGAATATTGTTGCTGTTAGTTTTGTATTAGCAACTAAAACAAATATATTATTTGTTTTAAGAAAGAAAAATACGGAAATCTACTTACGAATTGGTATGTATTACACTATATCCCATAATACATACATAATTAGAACAGTAACAGTGATAATGAAATGTCTTTCTTCTTATCAAAGATTTTTATCATTAATGCAACTTAATTGTGAATGTTATAAAAAGATGACAGTCACAATAATCTCCCCTCCTGGGGTGAAGAAAATATAGACATCATACTTTGAAGGCTTAAAAAGATACAAGATTTTAAATATACACATCGAACAGTTACATAACTTTAAAATATTCAACATTCAAAACAACATTTAATACTATAACAAATCTTTCAAAGAATGACAATCAATTCAAAACTACGTTGTTACCCTTGCGCACCTATTTGTTAACATTCAACAACAGCTCGTGTTTCTTCTCCAATGAACAGTGGAAGGGTTTGATATTTTGTAAATTATGTCTACATTTTATCTTTGGTCCTACTAAAGACGCCAAGTTCACAAAATTGTTCTTAACTTCCTTTAAGCAAAGCAATATCTGTAAGTAACCCAAATATTAAATTATACATTTGGTATTTGAGCAATAAATTAAATAAATCATCAACTTCAGCTTCACAATATTCGTTGCCATAAACTTTCTTATGAATATCTTCTTTAGAAGCTACATAACCACAATCATCCACATGAGAAGATTCAAATGTCAAAGTTTTATAAGATCCAGCTACCTAATGTAACGACCAAGTATTATTTGTGGAACTCTGAAAAAAAAGGAGCCGATACTTCCTGACCACTTAAATGGATTAGTTCAACAGTAGACATACGATAATTAATTATAGCCTTGAACTTCCACAAAAATGATGCTCCCAAGATCAAATCGGCGTGTAATTGTTTAATGTTCTCACAGGGCTCCCACTAGTAACATTATTTACCGAGGAACATTCTTGATTTAAACTAATGTCATTGCAATTCATTCCATTTCGGAAATTTCCATTGTTCCTTGCTGAAATCTCTGAGTTAGTGTTAATTGAGTCACCTCGCAATTCTGTATTGGTCGGACTTTGAAATCTTCTATTCCTGTTGTATCTAGGTGCATCTGTATTATTGCCATTACTAGCGTTCCTTTGAGTGTTTGTTCTTCGATTGTTATTATGAAAGTACAAACTTCGATCATTACCTTGTCGCCTATAGCTCTCTTGGTTAGCTCCAGATTGCCTATAGTTGGTTCTGGGATTCCTAGCAGCTGGTTGGCCCATAAGTCTCTCTGAAGCTACTGTTTGGGTAGATGAATCGCTGCATGACTTATTTTCCATAGACACTTGCCTTACAAAATGCCTAGATTTTTCGAACCTATTCGAGTTGTACTCCCCACTTATATAATCACCAGGTAGTGACAAAGATTTGGTTTTATCACTAGAATATAAGTCTATTGCCCAGAGTTTTTGTGTTAATTGTTTAAGGTTGGAAATTTCGTGACAACCCACATTCTTAGAAACTGTTTCTGGCAATTGCTTCAGAATTACTCTTATTATCTCAGCTTGTTTAGGCTTTTCTACAAGGTTGCAATAAGATGAATATACCTTCAATGCGTACGCTTCTAATGATAAACCAGAAGATGTGTTGTATTTACGAGAACGCAAAACTGTCAGTTGGCTTTCTAACAAATCATTCGAAGCAAATTGTTCAAGAAACTTGCACACAAAATCATCATATGATGAGAAATTCCATCTTTCACTATTGAACCAATACGCTGCAGTATTGTAGAAACATTTGTGAATAACTTGCAGGCGATATTGAGAAGATACACCAATCAAATTTAACATTGTTGTCAGCTGGTCTATAAACTCCCTAGCTGATTGTTTCGAGACGTCACCTCCAAAACGTGGTAACTGGCTTAGCTCATTTACACGAATAACTTTACCTGGGCATTCTCCAAATTGGTTTCTTGAAGAAATATTTGTATTACATTCTGCACGCGCAGGTTTACAAAACTGGTTTGATTCAAAATTTGGAGACTGAGAATTCTTAGAAGAAATGTTAATTGGATCATTCAAAATGTCATTTCTGGGAATGTAATTTTGATTATAAAACATCGGACTCATTGAAGTTGTAGCATTTGTATTACCAGCCACAGTATATATTGGCTTCTCACATGAAGGTGTATGCTGAAAATACATTTGTGAAATTGGATTATTTGAATAAGCTTTCGTTGTACAACACTGAGTTTCATTATGAAAACTGGCATTCAGATGACTTCCATAACCATAATGGTTAGTAGAACAAAGTTCATTGTAATGCACTCTATTTGTATTCTCCGAAAGTGCGAAGTTCCTATTGGCCAACGGATGTGTAGTGAAATGAGCAGGTGATTCGTCACGTGATGGAGGATCCCACAAATAAGATGTATTGGAAAGCCTGTAGGTAAAATCAGTTCCTAAAGAAGCGTTCTGACCTGATTTACGTTTAGTAATTACAGGTACATCAATATCAGATGAATCATAACCGGAAGAACCAACACCACGTTTGTCACTTCGAGCACTATCCCGAAATTTAACATTTCGTGATCTTCGATTTGAATTTGCGTTATTTGTTTGACAAGTCACATGCTCAGTTTGTTTACTATTTCCATCCTCTTCGCTCAGTTCTCGTCTTCCATTCAAAGTTTCGTTAGCAACACTGTTGCTGATGGCATTGCCTTGCTCCAAAGAAATAACCCTATCTCTAAGGTCATTTACCAAGGTTTCAGAGCTACATGTAGCAGTCTGAACTACCTTCATTCTATCTAATTCTGCATTTAATGTTTCAAACCTAACCTCATGTTGAGTAAATTTCTCCATAATTTCCTCATTGCAGACTTCCAACCTTGCCAACTTTCCGTCATGACTCTTCATTTGTTCTTGAATATCTGAAACTTCGACATGCATTGTACTAATACCTTCATCCAATTTACACCTCAACTCACTGCTAACATTTTGACAAGTTTGGGCAACATCTTGTAACGAATGTTCAATATGATCAAGCCGGCCGTTAAACCTAACATTATGCTGCTGTAATTCATTTCGAATGGCTTGAAACTTCTCTTCCAGATTTTCATTATTTTGTTGCAATTCCCTTTGTAACATTTCATTATTTTGTTGCAACTCCTTTTGCAACATTTCGTTATTTTGTTGCATATCCTTTTGCAACTCCTTTTGCAACATTTCATTATTTTGTTGCATATCCTTTTGCAACTCCTTTTGCAACATTTCATTATTTTGTTGTAATTCACAGCGAATGCTCTGTTGCAACTTTTCTTGAAGATTTTCATTATTTTGCTGCAAACTTTGGGTAACCGTAACTTGAAATGCAGCAATAATCTTGTCCAAGTTTGGATTCACTGTACTTGTATAAGACTTTAACAAAAAAGGATCAAAATCTGGTTTACAAGATTTACAAAAATAGCTTTCATTAGAAGAACTAAATATTACCCAGTGCATTACAGTCAAATCTCTGCACTCCAAATGTTCCCATTTATTGCAGCTATTGCACTTCACAAGACGAGAATCTGCAACAAATAATATTCTTCGTTGGGTCAGCATTTTCTTCAATAGTTTCATTTTCCCTGAAACTATCGACGACATCGGATCTTAAGAAAACTCCCGTTCTTAAGTTGTAAGAATGTTGTTTCCGATCCATTATTTAAAGTAATCAGAAGATAACTTCCACACTATATACACGAATCCTGGCTGAAGGTCGCCATAATTGTTGCTGTTAGTTTTGTATTAGCAACTAAAACAAATATATTATTTGTTTTAAGAAAGAAAAATACTGAAATCTACTTACGAATTGGTATGTATTACACTATATCCCATAATACATACATAATTAGAACAGTAACAGTGAAAATGAAATGTCTTTCTTCTTATCAAAGATTTTTATCATTAATGCAACTTAATTGTGAATGTTATAAAAAGATGACAGTCACAATATCGCTAAACATTGCTCCGAATCATCAAAACGTTGTTGCTTTTGATCGATTGTGAGCACGCGCGGCACCCATTTTGCACACAGCTTTCGCATGTTCAAATATTCATGCACAATATGTCCAACACGTTCCTTTGATATTTTTAAAGTCTCAGCTATCTCGATCAACTTCACTTTACGATCATTTAAAATTATTTTGTGGACTTTTTTGATGTTTTCGTCGGTAACAGCCTCTTTGGGGCATCCACTGCATGCATCGTCTTCGATGCTCATTTTGCCTCGTTTAAATTTAGCAAACCACTTCTCAACGGTTGATTTTCCTGGTGCAGAGTCCGAATAATGTTTATCAGGCCAAGCCTTGGCTTCAACAGTATTTATTTTCGCCAAAAAGCAATGCTTTATTAACACACGAAATTCTTTTTTATCCATTTTTTCACAATAACAAGAGCTGCTTCACTCACAATGCTATATCTCACGAACTAATTATCCGGCAGCTGTGAAATTTATACACGTATCTTTTGAAGGTTAGTACTAAGTAAAAATCACATGGATTTAATTCTAGTAATGCCATCTATGAGTCAGCCTATGAACTTTTCAGCCCAACTGTTAGGCATTAAATGTTGTTACAGTTTTTTTTCACAAACTTTTGTATGTCAAAAATATTCTGAATAAAAAATTCTGGATATAGGCTAGAATGCAATGCATTGCAGAAAAATTACATATAATTCAATGATAAAATACCAAAGAAAAGTATACAACTTTTTATAATTCAGTAAAAGTAGAATAATTTATATACCATAGTTAAATAAGAAGATTGAATCAATTCAGGTTGATAAATGGGTATACACATTTTTTTTTTTTTTTTGAAAACAAAGAACATCCACGATTTGCCAATCACATCATTTTGAGGATTTCAAAATAGCACTTGACCACCTCTGAAGGATATTTATCTTCAACAAAATCATCATACAGCTAAATAATGTTAGTTTATGATTACTGTATTACAGATGCATGCATAGTCATGTTAATGTTCATCTGATGAACTATTTAATACCAGAATCTAAAGAAAGGAAACATGTATTTCTAAAGAGAATGCACTTTATATGTTCAAAATATTGCAAGTTAGCTCTTTATAGTGCATAAATTAATATTTAATTAGTTCATAGTAGTCTATATCATTGGAGAGTATTTTCATGATCTAATGATATAACTACTCAGCACATCTGAACACTAACATACAACTAGAGAAAATGATGAAAATCAGAACTAGTGATTGATATGCTCATTAGGAAATTCTTACATCATAATACTTCAATAGTGAATGTTAATATAACCAATGGAAAAATGCAAGCAAATCATGGAGGGCATGGACATTAAGGAGACACTGATCAATTCATCATGATAGGTTAATGTATTATGATAAATCGGAACAAATTTTAATTTATATTAAAGTAAAATAATTTGCTTCTTTTAAAGAAAACTTACCTTTAGTGATTCACCGTGAACAAAGACTTGTTCTACATATTGACTTCTTACATATATATTTTCAATTTTTTCAGGAACGATATACTCTCCTTGTGACAACTTGAAAATGTGTTTCTTCCTGTCAATGATTTTTAGAGTCCCATTCTAAAAAGAAAAAATACAGTAAGTCCAATATTATGGAGTGATGAAGATATGATGCTTAGGTCCAGATCCCTTGTAAGATGTTCTCACAAACTGAACCAATAAGTCACACTCTTTGTGGGTACATCATTTGTGAAACTCATTATACAGTGGAACATGGATTTTTCATCCCAAGATTTAACATTTTCATGCATTATACATTCAATATTCATGGTCCCAGTATAGTACAATGTAATAAAACTATCTTGGATTTTAAATTTCCACATTTTAATTTCTTTTCATTATGGTCACCTGCAAGAAATGAAAAGTTGAGGTTCCACTGTACATTGTGATTAAAAATCTGCACAACTCTACCTTATATTGTTAACTGTACACAAACCACAATTGTCAGCCTGTGTGACAGAGTAGTTAGCATAACATGCTACTATACCATAAGTTTGAACCCCAGTCTGTGCTGGGTTTTCTTTGTGCATGTTCAGTCATGAATTTCATCATATCACTTATTGTCATCAGCGTAATTAGCCAAAAATGGCAGGAAAGCAAAGTAAAGAACCAAATCAATCATAATGAAATACTTCATGGATGTGAGTAAAGTGATTTTATTTTAAAGCATCTGATTTGACTTTTTGTCAATTGCGTATAGCTTTCCACTTATAGTTGAGCTGTACAATGTCAGATTTTGTTGGATTATAACTATAATTTTCAGTCTTTGGAAGTAACATACGAGGGATATTTTTTATGTATGGTCGTTTTGCCCAAAAGAAACTGCACTGCTGAATTTTTAGTAAAAAAATATTTTGTATCAGATCCTACATGCCTTGATATATTTTCCCACATAGTTTCCACAGTTATTTAAGCATTTGTCATAATGCATGATGAATGAGTCAGCAAGGCAAGCCATTCCTCAACTCGCGTTTTCACTTCTTCGTCGCTGCCAAACGCTTGCCACTGAGGAACTTCTTTAGATGCAGGAAGAGGTGATAGTAACTGGGTGTAAGGTCTGGGATGTAAGGAGGATGGGCCAATTGTTCCCAGCCAAACAATTTGATCAGATCTTGTGTTTTATGAGTGGTGTGAGGCCTTTCATTGTCATGAAGCAGCAAAACCCCAGCTGACTACAGCATTTAGTCTAGATTGTATACCGCAGTTTCTTCAAGGTTTGACAATACACAGCTGAGTTTATTGTTGTCCCTTGGGGCATGAAGTCCTTTAGCAAAACACCACATTTCTCCCAAAACACAGTCGCCATAATCTTGCACATTGAGATTGTCTGTTTGAATTTCAGTTTACTCGGAGATGACGTGTCAGCACTTCATCAACTGCTGATTGGATTCAGGAGTCACGTCTCATCCCCCATGATGATGTAGTCCAATAATTCATCATGTTCCTCCTGGTATCGGGCCAAAAATGTCAAAGAGCATTGGGCAATCTGCTATTTTTTGTTCCTTGGAAAGCATCTTTCGGAGCCCATCGAGAGCACAATTTCCTGAAGTCCAAGGTTTTAGACACAATTTTGTACAGCACTGACCTTGACACTTGAGGAAATTTCAATGACAGCAAGGAGATTGTAATTGACTGTTTTCATGGATTATGGCATCTACTGCAGGCACCAAAACTTTGCTGATGAGACCAACCTGAGTGCAGATCATTATGCACATTCTCCTCCCTGTCCTTGAACATTCTCACCCATTTCTGCACTTTGCTATCACTCATTGCATTGGGGCCATACACGTCACAAATCTGACTATGAATTAATTTCTGCTCCTGTCATGTGTCTTGCTGCAAAGAACCAGATCACTGACTGTACTCACAGTCGGCTGGTTGCTCGATCATCTTAAACATTGCAATCACACAGTACAAAGCACATACACTGACAATGGGGCTCCAAATGGCGTCTACTTCTGTGCAAGGGATGACAGGAGTACATGCACATGTACAGTACTATGCTTGCAAGTTATTGGCAAATGGACTTTACTTAAAAAGTATGCCTCATATTACTTGTAAAGCACTTTACCTTTTCAAGTAATGTTAACTGTAATTAGTTGCTTTTGAAATTAGGAACTGTAACACAGTTACATTTTCCAAAAAGCATAAGAAAGAAATAAGAGTTACACTATATTCTTGTATGGAAGGAAATTTTCTTCCTGGGTTTCAGAGTTGAAGATTATAAAAATTGTAATATTAAACCTTTATCAATATCATCACTGCATATGCTGCAAGCATAGGTGTGTGCATGAGGGGACAACTGCCCCCCCCCCCTAATCATGGACATCCGCCTATTTTTTCCATGGAGGGAAAAGATGGCGCATATTACCCTGATATTAGTGTTGCTCCCTCAAAAAACACCAGTTGAATTTGAAATTATCGCATTAATATAAATTACTATGACTGAAATCAAATTATATGTGTGAAATATATACTTTTAGGTTGGCATTCGATTTCTAAGGGAGGGGGTGACCATCCACAGGAGGAACTTGGGCATTACCCTCCCCAACCTTGGACGGAATCAATTCTAGATGGGGGGCAAGCATATAGGTAAAAGAAAGCAAGACTAGTAGAGAATCTGAGAGTAGCAGAACAAAAGGATACTGAAGATGGAATTAGTTTTCACGTCCTTTTTGCATTATTTCTTCCAGACGGCCAAGACAAGAGCACCTGTAGGGGAGCACAAAGAGGCAATTTCCCCCCTTGATATCAAATTTTATACAAATAAAAGTACATTTCGTAAAATTTTCTTGCTCGCTTCGCTTGCAATTTTATTCTTTTCTGTAATGCATTATAATTGCCAGAGAGAGAAGATATACAGTAATTCAGACTCTTGCTGGCTAACTGTTTTGTCTTAAATGCATGAACACAATTGTTTGGAGGAAAAGAAGCATCCCACATTTCAAAGACAATTTATTTATTTGTTATGGTGCCTCTATGGGACAGAATGAGAAAGAGTGCCAGAAGGGTGGATAAACAAAAATGGCTTAGGAGACAATAAACAAAGTAAAACAAGTAAACAAAAGTTTACTTCCATAGTTTCTACCTACATGTCACAATGAGGCTATAACCTCGAAATATCAGACTTTTCTTCAATTGTGATAAGTGTTTACTGTATATATATATACTGAACTTTCATCAAGGCTTCCCACCCTCCAATCAGAGGGTCTGTGGATGCCTATGGCTGCGAGTGTATTTATTTCAAGACACACAAGACAGAGTATAAAATAAACACAAGACAAGATAAATATGAAAAATTCACATGACTACACACCCTTCCATTATTGTTTCATAAGTTTTGAAACTTTTCTGTAAGTAATCATGATTACTGTGTTCCTCTACATATGCATTATTTAAAACAATTGACAAATTACCATAGAAACAATTCTTACAAACATTCTTACAATGTTGTCTAGGAAACTTAATGCATGCAAATGTACTTTCGGTTCTAAGAAAGAATAGTAGATTTCATGAAATATTTGTAGGACTTCTATGTATACATGAGGTTCTAGTAATAGTTCAGAAATTATGTGTTCGATAATCCTATATGACTTCACTGCTTTTGAAGTAATAAGGTATTTATTTTATCGTGTTGGATATAGTGTGCTGTATCTTATATTTATTGACAAAAATGTGTGAGTTAAATCTATCCTCAAGTCAGTATCTATTTATATGCATGTGTGCGCTACTGGATAAAAATCTATTTGCCATCCAGATGAAGAAATAGAGAAATAGAGCACAATATGAAATATGTAAGAATTAGCTTGTTAGAAAAAAATTGTCAAACGCACAAATGATATGCTTTGAAAATAACTGTATGAAATGTCAATGTTACAATTTTTAAACATGTGTTTAATTATGCAAATAAGCACAGGCATGAAACCTAATGTAAACGTTAAAATAGTTAATGGTAATAATAAATCTAAACTATTTTAGTAGAATTAGCTGCTTCTTATAACTCTCATTAGTACAAATATATATAAATCCCACAAATGAAACACATTTTTGGATGAAATAATGATGGTTGAACTTGAGGTTACCATAAAAATATAAACTTCCTAGGTCTGGACAATCACTCAAATTACTTTTACATTATGGCCAATCCTCAATAAGATATGAATTTTTTCCAAATATACTAAAAATCACATAAGTAAACAAGTCCATAGAAGAAATATCTGAGAATTACAAACTAGAAATGATCATATCCTCCTTTACAAAGTTGCTTGAACAAAATATTTCAAGTTTTGTTATTTTATATTGCTTTTCTGCTTTTTTAAGCAACTTATTAAGACTGATATATTAGAATAAATTACTTTCTTTTATACAAAACTGCTTTATCGAAGTTATATTAATTTCAGTGGACATTGACACTATCCACTCAGGAAATTGATGGGCTTCCAGTGCATATTGTTTTGTACTATGTGCTGTTGCCAGCAGTTATGTTTATTACCGTCTGCTATTCTTGGGGTACTAGCTATTTGAGTAGAGGGATCCAGGTGTGTTGCATTTCTTTGATTTTTATGTTTATAAGAGTGAGCTATGTGCCTGGTGTCTACTTTTTAAATTGGATGATATTTGATACATCTGAAAAGTTCATTGGTAAAATGCTTTTTTTTATTATTATTTTAAGTAACTGTCAGATGTTAGTGAATTATTTTCTGAATATATTTAATGGAACTGCCAGTAACACAGTTTGATTCAAGCAAATTAAAAAAAGTAAAAGAAAGAAAGAAAAAAACATTTATTGCATTCCTTATTGTATTCCAACTTTTCAACCTTACTCATGAAGCTTTTAGAAGGAGTAAATTTTTAATACAGTGTGTTTTAAAAGTCCTGCAGGATTCTAAAAAGCTATAACTTTAAAGTAATAGGTTTATTACACCAAAATATTGTTTTCTTACACAGAAGAAAATTTAAAATTTTGTTCTGCCCACACTGCTGAATGACGTGTGTGCAGGTAATCATGCAATCATATGATTCCAAGATGGCGTCAATGCAGAAAAAGCTCAGTACGTATGGCTTACAGAGTAAAAATATTGTGTTTTGGTGTGGAGAAGGTTCCAAACAACATTTAGAAAAACACCTCCAGTGGAGACAAGTATCCAGAGATGGTACAAAAAGTTTAAGGCTACAGGAAGCGTAGGAGATTTACCAAGAACGAGTGACGATGTGGTGGATACAGTTTAGGAGAGCATGCAACGGAGTCCAGTGAAGTCTAAAGGAAGATCCATGGAACTGGGAGTGGCAAAGTCTATGCTACACAGTATCTTGCACAAGAAAGTGAAAGCCAGGCATTACAAGTTGAGATTTGTGCACGATCTGATAGAATAGGACTGTGTCATGAGGAAGGAATGTTGTGAAATAATATTAACCAGATTCAATGATGATGGTAGTGATACCCTTCAGTCTTTAATTTTTTCCCTGATAAGACCACGTTCCATGTTTCAGGAAAAAAAGTGAGAAGACACAATTGCCTAATTTGGGGGGTTGAGAATCCACATGAGTTCGACACACGTAAGCAGGATAGCCCCAAGGTCAATGTGTGGTGACCAGTTCCATTGACCACCTCATTGGTTCATTCTTCTTTGAGGAGGACACGGTGAATGGCACCAGCTACCTGAACATGTTACATACATTCTTTGCCCCAGAACTTAAGAGGTCAGGCATCATCAATGAGGTCCACTTAGCAAGATGGTGCCTCCCCCCCCCACCCACACTTTGCCCTTCAAGTTAGTGAATTTCTTGGTGGTCAATTTGGTGAGAGATGGATTGGCTGCATAGGACCCACACCTTGGTTCGCAAGGTCACCAGACCTTATGTCCTGCGATTACTGGCTGTGGGTACATGTCAAGACCCAGGTGTATGGCCAGAAACCAACAGATCTTGATGACCCGAAGTTCAAGATACGTGATGTGATTCACAACATTCTGGACGAGCACAGTCAGAATGCAATTCTTGGATTTAAACGAAGATTGCAAGTGTGTTTGGGCATGAATGGTGCCCAGTTGGAGATCTGGCGATGAACCAAACCACATCAAACATTAATATTATAGTTTGTCTGTGTAAGGAACAATATTTCATCGTAATAAACCTATTAATTTAAAAGTTATAGGTTTTAAGAATCTTGCAGAACTTTTAAAACACACTGTACAACTGTCTCTGACTGCTACAGTAGTGTTCTAAGAAAGTTCACATTTATTTTGAAAGATATCACACACATACACAGACACACAAATAAAATAATACTAAGTAAAATGTATGGACAATTTTCACCAGTAATGATATTTATTTTTCAGAAGTGAAAGCAAATTATTTCGTTACATGTAGTAACAGCTTGTGTAGGAAATTTGTGTGTGTGGAGACTGGAGATGGGCTACCATGCAATGAATTATTTCATTTTACCAACAGACTTAACAGATAAAACTAAACACAGCAAAAACAACATTTAGAACAACTTTGGAGGAAGGGGTAGGGGGTAGAGCAGGATCTCAGTGGAGTCTGTAGCTATGGGACTTACACACTATTCTACTGCTACAAGACAAGTAGGCCTACAAATAAGGTTTTTCAACTTACAGGCAACCATGTTCCAATATCACCAGTGTGAAGCCACCCATCTGAATCCATAACCTCTGCTGTTTTTTCTGGTTCCCTGAAGTAGCCATGGAAAACATTTGCACCTTTCACACACACTTCCCCCTGTCCAGCAGTGGCGAAGTATTCCATTTCAGGAACGTCTGTAAGCTTTACGTGGCAACAGGCTACAGGAGGGCCAACGTGCTCTGGAACATGGTCTCCTTGAACTGTCAGCGTTACAGGGGCAACACATTCGGTTTGTCCATAACCTTCAACAACCTATACATTGTGAACATAACAATAATTACTCACATATTCAGTTAATATTTTTCTGAGTGCAACTGTATTATGAATGTATCAGCAAATCATGTGTATGTAAATTAAGTTTCATAAATTTATCACATGTTTAATGTGAAAAATAGTATACAATGAACTGTTTACAAATATTTCTTGTATTAATATATAAACTTAAACTGAATAACTGCTATACCCTGTCCCAGCTAACTGTAGAGCAGTGCCATGCATATCGGCAGAGGAGGAGGAGGAAAATCGAGTTGTGAAAGTGCAGCATTGCCAACCATGTGGTCCTGGCCATACATGTACGGAAATTTCATGGCATGTACGGACATACAGTACAGACCTTAGTCCGTAAGCTAAATGCACGGTTTGTCAAAATTTGCTCTTGCAGTTTTATCCCTAATATTTCCCTAAGAAATTCTTAAACCAATCGTACGGACCTGGAGATACAAATACGGTCCATTTGCCATGTGCGTTCGGTAATATCCTTTTCAAAAGTTTGCAATGCTTACAGGAAATTGGGTAACTCCCATCGTCCATTACACAATCCCGTTTCTCTCACTGTTCATTGGTGGAGCCATCTCGTGCCACTACTCGTGCAGAGATTTGTTCTCGTTCACCTGGTCTACAGTTAGCTGGTATGGAGTAAACAAAATATACACCTACCATACACATATTTGTAAATAAATTATACATACTTACACAGTTTTAATGTGCATTTAGTGAAACATAAATGCATATAAGCCGACCTCCATGGCAAAGTGGTTATAACAGCGTGCTACAATGCAAGGGGCTCCAGATTCGAATCCCAGTCCGGGCATGAATATTCTTTGTGAGTGTCCCTTCATCAATTTTATTGTATCATCAATGATCTTCATCTTTGCAATTAGCCAAAAGTGGCAGTAAATCAAAGTAAAATAAACTAAATTAATAAAAAAATAAATGTGTATAAAGCTAATGCACAAGCTACACTTGTATCACTCCTTAAGAAGTTCTTGAATATTCTACTTTGTTTCTCATATTTTGTCTTTCATAGGTAATAACATTAATAAATCAAAGACTTTACAGAAAGTGTATTGACAAAAGTTTGATCAATTTTAAACTTAACAATAAGGTGTGTCAGTTGCTACTACTTGATAACCTGGAACATCATTCCTCACTAAAATTTTGATGTCTTGCAGGTTTCCCATGCACAGTGTCAAGGAGGAATAGACAAGGCAGAAGGTAAGGATCCATCAAATGGCATAAAATGATATTTAAATTAAAATAATATGAAAATTACTATTATTATATTATTAGAAGTTATTGCATATTCAAGGGTCATACAGCTTAAAATATTGACATTTCCATGACTAAATTTAAATCTATCATGAAAAATTCAATTCAATCAGAATATAACTATAACTTTAGGAATGCAGATTTTTTAAAAATGTATAATCTTATGAGAGCTGTAAATTGGAATGATCTGAAGAAATACACAAATATTAAAGCCGCTATTGATAAGTTCTATGAAATGGTGTATGACATATTTAACAAATGCGTACCTTCAACGAAAACTCAACCAAAGGAATTTCCAAGCTGGTTCTAACGGGAAATTATAAAGAATGTCAGGAAAAAAGCATACCACAGGCAAAAATGGAAAAATAACGCTCCCCACGCTGAACATCATTATGAGAAATTTAAATAACTTCATATTGTTAAACGAGGGATTCAATACGACGGTTATAAGCATTATATTTCAAGCACAGAGTATAACATACTTCATGAACTTAATCTCATTATCAGCTCTGCCAAGAATATGAAAAAACAAAAAGAGCAGAACCTTTTCAATATCAAAGTAAAGTACTTTCTGATACTCTAGAAGTAACAACAGTGTTTGCTATCGACAGGATGATGGAAAAAATAAGCTGTTCAATATTCAATCTTACAGTGAAATTGATAAACTAAACCTATCAGATATTAGTCTTAAAGAAATCGAAGATGACATAAAAAATCTTAAACTGAAAAAATTCCACCTTACATGCTTAAAGGATGCAGTGAGATACTCAAATACCCTCTCAAATACCACACGCTGTTCAATCTTGTGCTCTCCACCTCAACATTTCCAGATATTTGTAAATTAGCAAAAATTACCCCGATACCAAAAACAAATAAGCAAAATGATGTAGAGAATTACAGGCTGATAGCAGTCCTGGCAGCACCTGCCAAGCTCTGAGAGCAAATTCTTTACAAGCATATTTCTTATCACATACGATCAGTGATCTCTCCTTATGAACGTGGTTTCTTATGTAAAAAGTCTGTCTGTACCAACCTATCAGAAATCACTCATTTCATTGCAACCGCAATGGATAGCGTAGATCAAGTAGATGTAATATATACAGATTTTTCGAAAGTGTTTGATACCGTAAACCATAGAATCTTAATAGAAAAACTGAAATCATACAATCTATCGAATCCGATGTTACAATTGTGTCAATCCAAACCGCAACAGTACGTCACATTTCAGGGAAATACTTCTGATGAATTTGAAGCTACACCCGGAGTTCCCCAAGGTTCTAACCTTGGTCCCTTATTCTTTCTCATGTACATAAATGATCTTCACGAACATCTGAATCAATCGGTTAAATTACTTTTTGCGGACGATTTAAAAATATACAAAAGAATTTGCAGTTACAGTGACTGCACCGAGTTACAAGCAGACATAAACAGTCTTGTGGAATGGTGCAAAAGCAACAAACTAATCTTAAATAGCGAAAAATGTTACCAAATGTTTTATACTCGAAACACTGCATTAATAAAATAAGAATATTGCATAAATAAACAAAAATTAAAACGGGTAGAGAAAATCAAAGATCTAGGAGTTCTGTTTGATTCTAAACTTACATTTCACAGGCACGTTAACTTCATAACAAATGAGGCTTATAGACTTCTGGGATTTAAAATGCGTACATGCAAAAGTTCAAAAATCTCGGAAGCTTAATGATGCTCTATAATGCTGATGTTAGAGCGAAAATTGAATACGCAAGCATAGTGTGACACCCTCAAACCCAGCAAGATATAAACAAAATAGAACAAATTCAAAGTAAATTCTTAAGACACCTAAAGTACAAACTAGATTGTATTTACCCTCAAATGGAATCCCGTGAGAGCCTTCTCAGATATTTTAACCTAACAACTCTCAACAATAGACGCATCATGCATCAGCTCATTTTCCTCCACAAAATCTTAAATAATCTCATTGAAGCTCCTTTCGCCCTGTCACATCTCGACTTCTACATCCCCTCAAGTAAATTACGACCAAGAAGGCAACTCCTCAGCCTCCGTCATAATAGAACCAAAGCTCTGGCAATATCCCCAATTTGGAATATGTGTAAAACTTTTCATGATACCATCAAAAGTAAAAACAGTGTGGACTTATTTTGCCCGACCTCAATTTTGAAAAGGAATATACTAAAATTACATAAATTACAATAGAACCTAAGACTTATATGTTTGTTAAATGTTTTCTGTCTATATACTACATTGATCTGTGCAATCAATCAATAATGTTATCACAAAATTATTGTATAATGAACGCCATAAATGGGTAATATACCTGTTGCATTCAATTTCTGAAATAAATAAATAATCAAACAGTTGGCATTCTTGCCTTTTGTGCAAGAGTTTCTGGATTCGATTCCCAGTGGGAGCCCTAAAAATCTTGTGTTGACTCATTGTCTGAGCACAATTGGGTGAACTACTTGTGAAGAAGAAGTAGTGGGTTATTGTCTAGAAATCTGGAAAACAGCGACAATGGGATTTCACACACTGATTAAGGATGGCCAAAATTATCCAACATCCAGTTTCCAGAAAATTCAAATCCAGATTTGCAAATTTTACTACCTGGATATCAGAGACAATCCAGATTTCAGAGACAATCAGGATCTCAGAGGAATCTGAATTCTGGTGGCAATCTCGATTTTGGAAGCAATCTGGATTTCTGAGGATATCCAGATTTTGGAGGAATCCATATTTCAGAGGAAAGAGGTTCATAATAATTTTGCCACAGATTTTTCACTTAGAATTTGTTATCAAAGTCATTAATGTGCTTTATTTCAATTTTTATCTTTCTGATTTCATGGCCATGTACGAGGCCTTTGTACTTTGAGGCCTGTTCAGCATACTTGGTTTTAGTTGTACCACAGCATACATTCAAATTCAAACCTAGAACAAACCAGACTTTTCTATTCATCATTGCATGTGATGCTTTACTTGCGATGTAAATGAATTGTTTTTGCTAGCAGAACCACTAACCACATTCTTTGTGAACCATCACTGTGTTAGAGTAATTTAAGTCCAGAGAGTTGGGTCAAGATTCTGATGGTACAAATTCATAGTGATACCGCCTGGTGTCTGGCAAATGCACGGAACAACACACACAAACCAGAGACCTATCATAAACAAGTCACAGTGGGTAACTGCCAGACAACGGGTGATATTCCTCACTTTATAGTAAATAAAAATACTTTTCTATTCTATTCTATATTGAGCTCAAATCTTCAAAATGTTGCTCATATGCACAGGAGCACATTTGTAACTACCTCAACTGAAACTATTCTAACAAAATGGTGTCACATAAAAATAATGGTTAGTGCTTGTGCAGACAAAAGCAATTCAGATATCTCCAAAATCCAAATATATTCCAAATCTGGGTTTCCTCCGAAATATGGATTACCTCTGAAATCCAAATTGACTCTAAAATCTGAATTCCTCCAAAATCCAGATTGCCTCTGAAATCTGGATTCTTACAAAATTCCAATTTCTTCTGAAATCTGGATCCTTAAAAAATCCAATTACCTCTGAAATCTGGGTTCTTACAAAATTCCATTTGCCTCTGAAATTTGGATTCTTCCAAAATCCCAGTTGCCTCTGAAAATTGGATTCTTCCAAAATACCAATTTGCTTCTGAAATCTGGATTCTCCCAAAATCCCAATAGACTATGAAATCTGGATTCTTCCAAAACATCAATTGCCTCTGAAATCTACATTTTTCAAAATCCCAATTGCCTAAGAAGTCCATATTCTTCAAAAATTCCAATTACCTCTGAAATCTGGATTCTTCAAAAATTCCAATTACCTCTGAAAGTTGGATTCTTAAAAAATTCTAGTTGCCTCTGAAAGTTGGATTATTACAAATTCACAATTGCCTCTCAAATCTGGATTTTTACAAAATTCTAATTGCCTTTCAAAGATGGATTCTTCCAAAATCCCAATTGCCTCTGAAATCTGGATTCTTCCTAAATCCCAACTGCCTCTGATTTGGATTCTTCCAAAATTCCAAGTGGCTCTGAAATCTGGATTCTTTCAAAATCCCAATTGCCTCTGAAATCTGGATTCTTACAAATCCCAATTACCTCTGAAATCTGGATTCTATCAAAATCCCAATTGCTTCTGAAATCTGGATTCTTACAAAATTCCAATTGCCTCTGAAATTCAGATTTTTCCCAAAATCCTAATTGCCTCTCAAATCCAGATTCCTTTAAGATCCAGATTGTCTGGTTTCATTATCTAGATTCCAGGTAGTAAAAATCCAGGTTTGCCATCCCTAGTTCTGACCTCACGTCATGCAGTGAAAAACTATTTTACAGCTCTTATCCTCAAAGAGCTGTTCAATCACTCAGAAGAAATATCTTCAGCATACTTTGCCCAATCTTGTGTGGGGTCAGTTGCAGTAATGAGGATGTAAGAAACTGGCCTCGTTTTGAGATTGGCATCTGGTACCTTACTTAAAAAGTAAGGTAAGGTTCCCCATACACTTTGCATCATGCCATGAGGCATATATAGGGAGATGTGGGGGTAGGGCCCCACACATTCTATTGATATTGGACATATTGGAGGTGATGTGATCAGCTCCACACTTCAGCTGCCTTTACCACCCAGGAACCCTTTAATTGAGGCTGGGTGAGCCCTAGAGCCATTTTATGTAGGGTGAAGGTTAGAAAAATTCCTACCTTAGATCACCCACTTTGGGAACTGAACCTGGGTCGTCTGCATGGCAGTCAGATGCCATACCAACTAGAACACCGTGGCTCCTGGGACCCTACTTAAGACTGTAACAAGTTTCACTGACAGAGGAGAAAGATTTTGGGAAAAAAAGTTGCAGTGGGCAGGAATGGGTACAGTCAAGCAAAGCCTGGGGATCATGTCACCAAGGACTTGATGGAAGAGGCCAACCATCATCAGGTTGAGCAGGTAAAACAGCATTTCTATGCACACACCTAATGTGATGCATAAGGGATCGACCAAGGCCCATCATTTGTCATATTATTTCTCTTGTAGTTTACAGTTGTTACAAGCATATAAACACAATTTTTGATGTAACGTTTAAGGAGAACATACACCCCCATCATCAGACATATATTTTTAGTTTGATCAATATTACAGTTATAACATTCCACAATGCAATTCTATAATGCAAGCAATAAGTACATACAAGAAAAAATTGTGTCATAATTATGTTTTGTTGCTTATCTTTGTCCATCTTTTAAAATAAGTGAATGATGAAAAATAATAGTTTTGAATTCATTCCCATGTATGCTACAGAGCTTAGTTTAGTTTTAGTGTATACTGAATCATTTAATTTTAAATTTAATTTGTCACAAGAAGTGCAAAACAAGCACATATAAAGTGTTGCATAAAGTATTGATTAGTAAACATCTTAAAGATTGTCTGACTTGTTCAGATCAATTTTCTTCAGTGATGTGTAGAAACTATAACTTACAGCTCATGCTATAAAATGTTAAATAAACTACACTCACCATACATCCTAATGCACATCTGGTAAATGTTAGAACATTGCCAGCAAGAGGAGCTGATCCAACCAACATTAATCGTAGTCGTCCTCCCATTCCATCCTGTACTTTCCGGAACACAAGCTTATCCCATATACTGTTGTTTCGTATGATACCTCTGAAAACAAAATTCACTATTATTAGTTCCACCTGAGAGTACATATTCAGTATTGCTCAAAGTCAATTAGTCAAGACTTCTGCTGAATGGTAACATCAGGTAAATATAATTTTAAAAAAAAAGAAAAGAAAAAGGAAATTTTGTCTACTATAAATTTTACTGTAGCAAAATGATGTGTTTAATCCACAAAGATATTTAGCATTTCTGTTACCCTAAGTTTTCTTATCGAGTTGTGCATATTTTAAAGATTAGAAATTATAATGAGCTGTTTCATTATTATTGTCATTTACATTCCACATAGATCTACAAAAATACCTATATTATATTTATGTATATTTACTCTTATGTTATTTATGATAGAGTCATCATACTCTCTCATAGCAGTGGCATTTATTTTTAATCTGAATAAAGATTTCTCTCTCTTCTTTGCAGAAAATTATCTTAACTGACTGGAGCAGTGCTGTCTTGAAAACCTTTTGATGAAGAAAAATGCCATTTCATGAGTAATATGGTACTATATATAATAATTCCTTAAATTTGGAATCCAATGATGTATTTGTGAAATCCACATTATGATTTTTTTCATAACTTATTATAAATCTTTGACGAATTTAAGAACAAAGAATACAGATATGAGGTATGAGGCCATACACATACAACACGGTGTTTCAAAAGTTGCACTTTGATCACTTCGACATGAAAAATGTGAGAAATTGCACAGTTTTCTGCATTGCAAACCACATCCAGTGATATAGCGTTAAATTTTATTATTGCCAGTTCATTCCACATATGAAATTTTAGAAGGGCTTGGGAGTAAAACATGGTGACATTTTGATCATTACTAAGTTACAAAGTAAAAATAGCCATCCTTCAATTCTCATGTGTAATTGCCATGTCATGCAATTTTCGTTGGACTCATTGAATGCTTCTGAAATTGGTAAAAACAACACAAAAACAATTGATCCACAGTATACCAGGTGTGTTGGTTAATAATTCTTAATTGATCCGAAAGAAAACAAGTGTATCTGGGGAGAAAGGTAAACAAATGCGTTATTCAAAGTATGCACCATCGCTAGCTATACATTGTGCCCATCTGTCCGTCAAATTGTGGATGCAATTCCAGAAAAATCGTTCACATTTTGAGGTGATCCAGTCAGCAAGCCATTGTTGACATCTTCGTAATTGTTGTGTTGCTGGGAAAGTGAGTGAGACATCGATGAAAACAAGTGGTAGTCCAAAGGGGCTAAGTCTGGTGTGTATGGAGGGTGGGGCAAGAATTCCCAGCCAAGTATAGAAATGGTGTCTCTGACGCTTTTCGCTGTGTGCGATGAGGCGTTGTCGTGCTACAAAATCACTTTTTTGTGTCTTGTCGCCCAATCTAGGTGCTTTTCGATCAATGCATGGTTTAAATTGATGAGTTGTTGACGGTAGCGAATGGCATTCACTGTTTCACCTGGTTTCAGAAGCTCATGGTACACCACACCCTTCTAATCCCACCAAATGCACAGCATTGTCTTCCTTCCAAAGCAATTTGGTTTTGCGGTTGATGTTGAAGGTTGTCCTGGGTCAAACCATGACTTTTTGCTTTTGTGTTCTCAAAGTAGATCAATTTTTCATCCCCAATCACTATCCGATGCAAGAAAGACTTTCTTTCATGCCGAGAAATTAACACTTCTCACACCATTTTTCGCTTTTCCATTTGTCTGTCGTTCAGATGATGTGGGATCTATTTTCCTGCCTTCTGGATCTTTCCCATGGCATGAAGACGATCAGATATGGTTTGGCGACCAACATTTAACTTTCTGACAGTTGTTGTTGTGTTTGCGTATCGTCTTCGTCCAACAATTCGGCATCTTGGAATTTTTTCGGCTGGCCCAGGCGATCTTTGTCTTTCAAGTCGAAATCACCACTTTTGAATCATCGAAACCAATGCACACACACGTCTTGCATTAGGACATTGTCACCGTACGTTTCCACAAGGATACAATGGCTTTCACTCGCGTTTTTCTTTTGATTGAACAAGAAAAGCAGGACATACCTTATTTGGTTTGAAGGTCAACATGTTTCCCACACAAACCCAATATCACGATCACTTGCACTCGGTTGCACATCCACGGCATTTTAATAGGTACTGTCCTGGCAACACACTGACGTAACAGTTGAGACTGTGCACCAACCCTTGCTTCCAGCGCCATCCAGCAACGAAATTAAGAATTATTAACTGGCACACCTGGTAGCTTCTAATAACCTTTCTGCTTAATGAACTCAATGATGACCAAAATGTCACTTACCGTGTTTTACTCTTGAGCTCTTCAATTAATAGCTCAAGTCGAAGCATTTTTTTTTAATGTCAATATTTCATCTAGTTTTCATATAAGTGATCAAATCTAGGATTGCATGACTTTTGAAATCTCTGTACAAGTTATGAAATATTAAAATAATATCGTGTCATATTTACCTTCTGAGTTCATTTTCTTTACTGTTCAAAGCCATATTAAAGAGTGCTCTTTTAATAAATGAGTTGCTTATTTCTGATTGCACTTTGTCATATATTCGGTTAAGAAGACGTGGAACAGCGGGTGAGATGGTAGGCTTCAGCAACTTCATATCCTCTGATAACTTCTTAATATCCCCTGAGAAATAACCTACTGCACCACCAACCATAAACAACCCAGTCTGAAAACACAAGAAAAAACAATTTCAATGAAGCTGCAGTACAAGGAGTTAATAAGAATAATATTTTGTAGCTTTGTTTTTACAACCATTATCATATGTCACATAATTCAAAGTTGTGAATTCAAATATCCTAGAAAGAAGAAAGATTGCTATTTGTGATTTAAAATGACATTATAATTTTTGTACTGCATACTTACTGTAATTATTCATTGTTACCATGCTTCTTAAAACTGAGACCAATGCAAATGTTTCTATTTATTTATGAATTTAATTGCAGATTTTGTTCACAGAAATATGCAAAGTTCAGCATTTATTCCCCTTTAATCATCATCATCTGATTAGGTAGAGTATAATTCTTTTTAAGGTAAAAGATAAAATTTAAAAAAAAGTTAGAAACAATGAATGGACATCAATGTTATAATCAATTATAAATTCCATGAGCAGTGTGCATAATAATGCAAATTGTGAGATTAATAAATGGAGAAACTTCCCAATAAAATATGTACGTATGTTGTTGTCATCAGATATATATAACGCATCCACTCAGAGTATGGGAACATAATTATATTAAAACACTAATTTAGGTACTGTTCTATTAAATAATATCATGTAATGTATGAATTAAGATTTACGACTATATACAAAAGTAGGCATAAGTAGTGTAAACTTATTGTTTCAAAGTAGCACTTAGTAGGTATCGTCTTTTAGCCTCTTTTTTTATCAATTGAATATCAGTTTTTGACATATTTTGTCGATGTTTTAGCGTTTAGCGATGTTTTAGTAAAATTTTCAATTTTCCTCTTTTTTTCCCACCTCGCACTTAGTAGGTATCGTCTTTTAGCATCTTTTTCTATCAATTGAATATCAGTTTTTGACATATTTTGACAATTTTTTGTCCATGTTTTAGCGTTTAGCGATGTTTTAGTAAAATTTTCAATTTTCCTCTTTTTTTTCCCACCTCACACGTGTAGGTATATCACGATCTTGCGTGATATAACTTAACCTATTCATTTTTTTTTTTTGTGCTAAACTACACGAGAGCCTCTACGTGCTTTGACCTACTTAGAGAGTAGGTGGAATGCTTCGTTCTGGCTGCACCCTTTGACCTACTTTTTATTTTACGACGTTTTACGGACTAAACTAACCTACAATGAGAGAAAAGTGGACAGAAGCAGCTCTGGCATCATTTTTTTAGCTATTTTTTACCTCCTGCAAATTTTGCTGTTATGCTAACTCGTCCTTTGACCTACTTTTGAAATAACTTAAGACATTTTCCTATAAGGCTGCTGTCTCCTCTTACTGTAAGGTTCCTCAGTGTAATCTACCACGACCTTGCTCTCAGCGTAATCTGCCACGATGTTTTTTTTTTAAACTCATGTGTGATCCTCTACAATGTGTGCCCTCCCCCTGCTAGGACCTAAACGGGGACCTCTCTCCTACGATGTTTTTGGGCCCCGTCTCCTCCTGCTACGATGTGTTTCTCCTCATGATGCAAAAAAAAAAAAAAAAAAAAAAAATGATATTGTAGCGATTGTGCTGTGTGAAGGGCACATGTTCAGTGAACAAATAGGAGAGTGGGAGAGTATAAGCAAGCGCCCCCTCAATTTTTTTCTTTTTTTTTAAGAAATTCGATTTGTCAAGTTAGTTTTTTGATCCTAAAAAACACTCTGCAAACCTATTGGAGTGCTTTGGGTGTGTTATAGATTAAAAATTTTGTAATTGGGATTGTAGAAAAGCCATTCTTGCTTGTTGGCGATATTTTTAAAACTGCTCCGTGACCCTCTCGTTCTTCACGTCGTACGCGAAAGACTTCTCGGCGATCAGGATGACGCTGCACACGGTGTCCTCAGGCAGCACGTCGTGGAACTCGCAGATGACCTTGATGTTGGTGCGATCATTGACCACAACCTGCTTCCGCTTCGTCGTGTTGATGACGAACATCGGCCTGTGGGTTTTGAATTCGCTGGGCGTGTAGTACATGTCCACGCTTCCCTCGGTCACGCGTTTGTAAGAGGTGTAAGCTTCGTAAAGTTTGAGGTAATCATCTTTGGTCATGTCGAGGTTGTAATTTTCGCGAGGGAACACTTCGTTGCATACATTCTTGAGATAAACGTTCTTGATCTTGCAGTCGTCGAATTTGCTGGAATCTTTTTCCTGATTGTTGTCCCTCCCGGTCTGAAAGAGCACTACGACGAAATCTCGCATGTCGAACTGTATGTTGTTGAACTGCGTCGTCACGTCGAATTCCATGTGACTTCCCGACGCCAACTTCTGCACACACTGGTAACCGTGAAAGTGAATCGGCACCTGTGGACTTTTCAAGATCTCTGCTTTGTACTTGAGGGCGTAGTTCGTTTCGTATTCCACCACCGGCATTCTCAACTCCATGCTCCGGATGACGCATTTGGCTGCTTCAGGTAAAGTGTTGGCTATCGGCGTACCGTCTGCATTCAAGTTGGTGTATCGCATCAGTGCGTCGTTGTCGTTGGCCGCTCTTCGAAACGTGATCCTCAGTCCTCCCTTCCACATGATCTCCTTGTAGTCCGAGAAGAATCCCGGAAGCAAACGCATGGGAAAGAGCACCGTGTGACTTCTCGTCGATATTTTGGTTCCCGCTTCGAATCCTCCCGCCTGATAGTATGCTGCGTCTGTTTTGGATAATTTCAAAGTTCCCACTGCCGTCGACGTGATGCCTGGATAATCGATTCTGTCGATGACGGTGTTGTGTTTCCTCACCTCCACCTGCGAGAACAGGTGAGGCACGAAGTTGTCCACGAGTATCAAATTGGCATTGGGCGGGAACGCGTCTCCGCTTTCTTTCTTCACCACGTCGAATTGAAGGTAAAGGTCCGCTCTGTGAGGATGAACGAACCCGTCGCCTACGTCCACGTCGTATTCGATCTCCCGGTTCGCTTCGTTCAAATTGGCGAACGTGCGACGGTTCGGAGGGAAAGATTGCAATTCGTAACTTTCGATTTGCTCCATTTTCACTATGTGTTATTTATTATACGTTGATCTCCACGACGGCCGTCATCGTTGCACCTGCGAAATCCACCACCTCTCCTTTCTCGTTCGTCACCACCAACTCTATGTCGTCTATGCGGTTGCGACATACTGGAAAATAGATCGGCGAAGAGGGTGTGTAGATGATCGGTTCCATGAATTCGTAACTGGGTTTGAACGTGGCTATGATTCCCGTCTGCTTGTGACTTCCCAACAATCCATCCGAGGATTTCGTGATCATTCCTTCCGCTACGTTGCAGTGTACGTTCAAAGTTTTGATGGCCAAGAATTTAGGAATATTGACTGCTACGTGTTTGATGCCAGCTTCGAGTTTGGTGTCGTTCTCGAAACCTAAAAGTTCTCCTATGGTGCCCAGGTCCACGGTCTCCGTCGCCGACAGGATTTCGACTCTGTGCGTGACCGAATTTTGAGAAAGGTACGTGCCTTTGGGTAACTGAGCTTGCAAAGTAGAAAGATTGTATTGACCTGGCGTGACGACGATATGTTCGCTTCCGACGCTAATTTTGTTGTTGTGCTGCGTGACGTTAGGTATGAGGTACATGCTGTAGAATGCACGCAGAGCTACGGATTTAGGATAGACGATGTCGTCGTGCAGCGTGAGTTTCAAGATCGAAGATTCGCTCGTGAGATGGAACACGCCCATCGTGATGCTGTTTCAGGTTCCACAATGCTTTCTGGAAATCTTCCACCTGCGGCTTATTTATTTTAGAGAGAAACGCAAGCATGGATAGACAGAGATGACCGCAGTTCACGTCTCCGAAATTTTGAATGCGTTCGTCGTTGTAGTATATAGGATTGCTTGTTTTCAGATAATGAACTAAATTTGTAGGTGGAACACCTCCGAAAGAATCGAAAACGAATGCTTTATCATTTTTGTGGTAACATATCCAATGCGTGCCTGGATTTTCTTGACTGTCCAAGTTGACTACTCCGCATTCTCTTCTTTTAAGGGTTGAAGTCGGACATGAAAACTCCTCTGAAGTGTTTGATTTGTAACGGTTTGATCAGAGATTCAATGTCTCGGTTGGTGAGTGCTGTTTCTTTTTTTTAAACTTCCTCATGACCCCCTTCCCCTTCTTCTCCATGGCCAGATTGTGACGTTTCTGTTCTTCCAACTCGGCCTTGTTCTTCTTCGAGTCGATGACGGTTTTTGCGATGGCGGCACTTCCGCCGGCCAAACTTCCAACGGCCCCCAATGCTGCCAGGATGGCCGGGATGCTGAATATGAAACCTCCGATCTTTTGTTGTTTTCGCGAACGCTGCAAGCGTCTCAATTGAGGTGTGCTGAGCAGCAATTTCATTCTGTGTCCTTTCGTCAAGCAAGAACGTTTCTTCTCGTGCTGTTTCTTGGTGAGTAACCCATCGAGGGCACCCAGCGTTTTCAGATTCGAATATGGTATCTGGTACACGACACCCTTGGGCTTCATCTTTGTTTTTGTTTTTTTTCACGGTATGTTATTTATATATAAATGTTCTGAGATTTTTTTTTGTTTCGTGTAATTTTTTTTTTTTTTTCAAGGATATACTCCGCGCAGCCGTTGCACAAATTCTATTACGTGCTTCGGTTTCTTACCAAGAAGTTCCTTTGTCCCCTTGTACACGATTCGAGTTTTGTTCTCGATTAAAATAGCTAGCTTCTCGTCGGATAACATGTTAGCGTATCGATCTGGTAAAAATAGACTGTATTGTCCGTTGAGCAACAGACGAACCTTGGGACCATACTGGGTAGAAACAATTGAACCGGAAGTTATCGTGTAAGGTTTGTCGACTTCCAATTCCTGAATTTTTACATACTCGACTGACAAATTTAGCATTTGTTTTAATGCTTGAAGATCACTCATTTTTTCAGTCGTCATATCGAAGAGAAATTTCAGTGTGTGTTAGAGAAATTTAATTTTTCACAATGTGTTATTTATATATATACCGAAGAATTTTTTTTTGATACGTATATTATTATTTTTTTCACAGAGTGTGTGTGTGTGTGTTAGAGGAAGAAAGTTCGTGCTTCGGAAAACGCGATGATGTGCGTTATGATATCTTCCGTCTCCTGCTTAGACTTGCGCCAATCATCCGTGTATCGTCTTCTCCCCTGCCTCTCATCGTGAAGTTCGTCCATCCTATCGTTTAATTTTTCCCCTGCGGCCGAAAGAAGAGTGTCGAGATCACCGCACCTCATGCCGCTTATCTCCCGAAGATGGTCCTTGAAAACCATTTCACAAGGGATACGAAATTCCGGCGTCGTTTTTGCTATGATTAAAAGTTTCCCTACATCTCCGTTTACTGCGTGTTTGAATATTTTACATAACAGTTCGTGCGCTAAGTCGGTTATACAAGACATGTTGTTTTTTTACTGTATGTTATTTATTTATACACCCCACCCAAATTTTTGTTTCGTGTTCATGGCGATGGTGGTGCCCAGTGCCGCAACTCTTTCTCCCAACGATGCGTCTCTGCTGACGAATCTTTCGAAAGCTGCGTGCTCTAACTTTCTGTCTGCTTTGTGACGTGCATCCAGATCGGTGCGAGTGTTGTTGTAAGCGATGTCGTGATCTTTGCATGCCGCGTCCAACGGATTCACACCCTTGTCTCCTCTCTCCAATCTTTTCTCGAGTTTGGTACCTGGTCCGCAGTACTGGTAGCCAGGTAAATGCATCTCGAAAGGTAACTTGTTGATGATGTCGTTCACGAGCCCCTTTCCTTCGGCCACGTTCCAGAATCTCGGAGGCAGCGTGTTGATAACTTTGATCAGGTAGCCGATGCCCTTGTCGTCGTTCACGATGAAGTTGGAAAGTTTGGTGCTGATCATGTCCATGATGCCAACCTTCTCGTTGTAGAAATTACGATTGCCTGCATTCTCTTCGCCGGCTATCACCAACAATCGGTCCACGAGCTTCCTCACGTCGTCCATCCAAACGAATTCTTTGGGTAACATGTTGTAGCGTTTGACGCCGCTTCCACTCTTCACCTCGTTCCAAATAGGTTTGATGAGATTCCTGTACTTCTCACCGCTACTCGATTTCACCCTATTCTGCGAGGCATCGTTGTTTTGGTACATGGCATCCGTCATGATTAGAATTTCCCTGTAACTCTGGTAATCTTCGTCGGTGTAATCTTTCGGCTGCTTTTTGGCAACGAGCTCCCACAGTCCCACCGTACCCGGATACCTGGTCCAACTGTTCTTATCGCCTAAATTAACTTTAATGTCATTGCCTTCGAAGGTGACTTTCGATTTTCCAATTTTCCACACGACACCTTCGTTGGTTTCCATGCTCGGATACAATCCGAACACTTCGTCCTTGTCGAACTTCCCTGTGCTCAGGTAGTCTCGTGCCAAAGGTCCCAACTCGATCTTATCCGAAGACGACGACGTGCTACCTATGGCTCGACGTCGTGCCGGTACTTCCTTCAGTTCGAACGGCGTCGAAGGAATGCTCGAAATGGGCGTGGGTACGGTGTAACTTTTAGCTGCGAGCGGTATGAGTTCGTTGATCAAATTTTTATTTTGTTCCGTGACACTTTTAATTTCTTTACCTAGACCACTGATGGCGTCGATCACAGGTTGATCTTGACGTTTCTTCTCTTCGTAGGATCCGCGATTCTCGGATTTCCAACCTTTGAAGCGTTTCACGAGGTATTCCCGCAACTTGAGATTTTCGTCTTCTTGAAATTGACGTTTTGACATTTTGCTATATACGTCGAAACGTTTCTGAAACGTCGAATTCTCAGCCTATACGTTCGGTTCTCCTAGTTTTCTTGCCGTCACCCTCTTGAGACTATCCACTTTTCTAACACTCACTTTTTGTTTGTAATGGTTATTTATATATGCTTGTCAGACGTTTGAAAAAAAAAATTCAAAATTTTATTTTTTTAGATTCTCACGACCTTTTGATTTTTTTTTTGGGGATTTTCTTCTCGTTGCAAATCTGAAATTTTCCTCTTGTTAGCTTCAGGGTGATTAATATACTCTGAGACGTCTAGATAAACGTTTATTTTATTCCTATACTTTCCATGGTTTGCCTTTCGAGTCATGTCAATGGTCACGAATCCGAAATCGTCACTGTTCCAACAGTGGGAGCAGAATTTAGAAAATAGATTGTAATTCATGTCAGCCCCTACGTAATCATCATGTGCGTGTTTTAAATTGGTGTGGTCTTGTCGAAACAAACATATGAAATTAGCATTATCGCGTAGCAGTTGTTTCGGAACCTTGGAAAAAGTTTGTGCCAGATAGAAACAATCTAATCCTTTGTGACGACCTCGAGTGAAAAAATTACGAATCTCGTTTTGATTTTCCAGGATCATGTCGTCGAACACCACAACGGAATTCTCGAGACAATCGTCCAGTGGAATGATTTCAGATGCGAAAGTTGCAATGCCCAGTCCCTCGTACAGTTTCATAAGTTGCTGGTATTTCGCTTGTTCGAGACTTTTCGAAAATACGTAGAGGTATTTTCCCAGTCTAACCAATTGGGTGCGAGGATGAAATTATCAATGAGCAGTGTCGTCTTTCCGCACCCCGAAGGTCCTACGATCAGACATCGTATGCTATCGGGGAGCAATTCGCCGTTCCTTTTTTTCGTTTGACTTTCCGAATCAGGTAGACGTTTCACAACATTCCACGTACTCATAGAATCACCTCGTTCGAATCGATCCAACTTGTTCCCGGAAGTCCCAGCCATTTCACCAAAAGTTTGTCACCTCTCTTACGCAAAACTTTTTCGATAAGGTACGTGTCGGGGTATTTAGTTTTAGAGAGTTCCTCCTCGTAGAAGCGCCCCAATAAAATTTCACCGCCACTGTCCTTTATTACATACGTGTGACGGTTCCCGGGTAAAACTCGAACCACGGTAAAAAGTTCCGTGCTCCAGTTTCGTGTGAAACCCTTGTCGAACGTTCGCTTCAATTTACTGATCCTCACCTGGTCTCCAATTTTGTATTTAGATCTTTTTGTCGTGGGTGTGTACTTTGGGCAGTAAACGGTAGAAATTAAACGCTGCTCGTCGGACTTGGTAACGTCAGCTGGCTTCATGCCTATCGTTCTGTGCACCGTGTGATTATAGTCGTTAACGAGTTCCGGAAGAATGGTGACCCACTTGTAGCTTCCCTGAAGCGTAAAGCGTGACCACATGCGCGATTTCAGAGTGCGATTGAATCTTTGCACAATGCTGGCTTTGACGTCACTGAAGGTCGAGTAATGTCGAACGTCGTGTTTCCGAATAAACTTTTGGAATACGGCGTTGTAGAATTCCTTCCCCTTGTCCGTGTGCAGAAATCGAGGTCGTCTGCCGCCGCTTTCGTGAAAAATTGTCTTGAATGCTTCCATGACGCATGTTCCCGTTTTCGCCTTCAACGGCAGAGCCCATGCAAATTTCGAAAATTATGTGTCTATGACGGTGAGGAGGTACTTGTTGCCCTTGTTCAATTTATGTACATTTTTTAACTTGCCGCTACTCATCTCGACGAGGTCACTTTCCCACAGGTCATCGATGCCCTTGGTTACCACCGCCAAACGTTCGTAGTTGCGGCGTGTATTTCATATATGTTGCGCGTTTCGTTCCAACGTGCCAGAGGAATGTTTCCTGCTTTCTGGACACCACGATTCGATATCAACGTCATGGTGGGGACGCTAGCTTTTCTGCCGTGAGACCAGTACGAAAATTCGTTTATCTGAATCGTGCCATCGAGGAGAAACTTGTAGTACGGATGATAAGGATGTAACATGTACAGTTTGTTACCTTCGACGAACGTGGAGATTCTCTGTTGATTGGGTACGCTGTTGATTTCGATGGCTTGCAAGGTGAACAATTTGGCGATTTTAGTGTCGACGCTGAGCAAATTACTGTGAACGTGTCCAAGTTTATTTTCGATGGGCAACAAATGCTCGACTATGGTATCCGTTACGGCAGAAAATGACGGTTTGATTTTCACTTCCACGTTCAACTGCTTGTAGTTTTCGTTCAGTTCTTTCAACTTGGCACCGAAAGAGGCCAGCGTCGATTCCTGCGTGGATTCCAGCACTCCAACTTGATCTCTGATGTTGACGACAATGTTCTGAAGGTTCTCAACTTGATTCAATTTCGAACTTTTCTCGGTAAGATCGTTCACGATGCTTCGCATCTCTGTAAACTGCGTGTGAAGATCCGCGACGCTCTGCGAAGTGGGCAACGTCGACACCAGCGAAGTAATTTCATCTCGAATCTGTTCCACATTTGCCGTTTCCGTTTCTAGTCGTTTCAGCATTCGAGATATGTTCCTTTTCAAAGCGTGTAATTCTTTGGAGGTGGGGAGATTGGCCACCGTACTTTCGAGATCGCTCAATGAACTTTTGATGTCGCTCGAATCGGATAATGCCGTCACCGCCGTTTTTAATTTTTCCAAATCTTCGCTCGAAGGCACGCTCGTCCGTAACGATTCCAAGTACTGTATGTTGTCCAGTACGTGATGAAAATGGGCAAGGTTCGATTCGACGTTCAAATTTTCTAAATATTCGATCTTCTGCTGAACCGTGCTTAACGTGTCTTGAATGCTCGTCAACGCACTTGCTTGAACGTGAATATTTTTAATTTCTTCGTTGATCAACTCCAGAGACGCCTGAAGCGTAGCGATGGTGGTTTGAATGTGTTCGAAATCTTGATAAGCCTCCAATTGAATTTTTATGTTCGCGACGCTTTTACCGATGACCTGCAGTTCGTCTGACGATGGTAGGTTCGTCATTGTATCTTCCAAAGTCTGTAACTTGGATTTAATTTCTTCCAACGTGCCGGTGAATTCTTCTTGTAATTTAGAAACGACGACATGCAAGCGTTCTACATGGATATCATTCATGACGGTTTGAAGTTCAGAGAAATTCTTTTCGATTGCGGAAGTTCGTTCTTCGATTTCGAGTTTCAATTTTTCCAAATCTTCATTCGATTGAAATTGCTGTAATTTGGCCAAATCATTTTGAAGCGAATCCACACTCAACTGTATATTTTGAACGTTGTCGTAAGAAGGTACGTCAACATAATTTTTTTATTAGCGTTTTCAGTTCGGAATCGATTTTCAGAATAGGATCGAGACATTGCGTTTGGAGCGTAGCGATCTCGGACTCTAAACTTTTGTTTAAGGTCTCCTGCAAAGCGATCAAATCGCTCCTCAACTTTTTAACTCGAATATCCAGCATGAGAATCTCTTCTGCGTGGTCTACACGCTTTGTGTGGCCGAAAATGTCGTTAGGCATTTTGTTAACGGTTATTTATTAAAGGATAGACGATTCGTAATTCTACGAAGAGAGGAATGAGTTTGTCGTAATCTCCGAGGAGTTCCACGTATAAACAATCTCCTGCAGACACATCGTACGCCATGTTAGAAAGCACCTTGTCGTGCTTCATTCGAAAAATGTTCTTGCCGCTAGAAATTTTGATTTTTCGCCCTGCGTTCTCCGGATTCACGGTGATCCGAAGTTTCCCGTCGATCGGAATTTCGTAGAAATGTAAATTGTTGTTGAAGACGTAAAAAATCTTGCCCACGTCGTCATCCAATTTCGTCCAAATGCTGTTGAGGTGAATCATCAGTAGACCGTTGAGTTTAGATAACACGGAAGGTAGATCTGTCATCGTGCGGTGTACAGTCTCCATGATGATCTGTTTTCGGAAACCAAAAAGATTCATGCTGGTTATTTAAGAAAAAATTGAGATCGTATCTAATATAAACAACACCACAAATAGTAACTTCATCTATGGTAGATCGTTTATGCTTGGGTCTAATATAAATAACACCACAAAATAGTAACTTCATCTATGGTAGATCGTTTATGCTTTGGGGTCTAATATAAATAACACCACAAAAAAAGTGTGCAATATTTTAGTAACTTCATCTTTTTTTTAGCAAAAAAATGGAGAAGAAGGAAGCGAAACGTGCATGTGACCACTGTGGGAAATATATATCCATTTCTCACTTGAGTAGACATCGGAAGAATGTGCATGGGGAAGGATCAAGTAAGAGAAAGCTCGATGTTGACGATCAAGCACCACGAAAGAAGCAGAAGAGTGCCGGCGAAAGTATTCGAAATATTTTAACCGAGGAGACTTTCCGATCTGAAGAAACATCTGATCTAAACAACTTTTTTCGCTCGGTCAAAAGCAAGTTAATTTCGTCTATCACCGAAGCTTTGTTGCAATGCTCGATGAAAATCCACCTCATCGTTTCAGTCACTTATGAAAACGTAAAAAAAGAGCGAGAAACTTTCCATCATTACACTGGTGTAAAGAGCCTCCACGCCACCGACGTCGATGAGGTGGATGCCATTTGCAACCAGATGTTTGACGCTTTGTTGAACAAGCACGAGACTTTCCAAAAACGTGGATCGGGTTGGACACTTTGCGGTTCGCCTCACACTTTAACTTTGAAGGTAGCACGATACAACCCGATGGGAGCATCCAGCTTCATCGATTTGCCTCCAGAAATAGCCAGTAAGAAAGCCATCATCAACATTCAAAATGAGGATAACAGATGCTTTTTGTGGTGCATCATTGCCGATCATCACCCAGCCAATAATAACAAACAACGTTTATACCACTACAACAAGCCAGATTATCTCTCAGAATTTGAAAAACCTATGGCTGGCATTAATTACCCTGTAAATCTACGAGACATTAGTAAATTTGAGACACAGTACAAGACAGATAAAAACGAAAGTATAGCAGTACACATCTTTGGATTAGACAAAAACAACACCATCTACGTTCTCAGACATAGCAACATTAAAAGTAATCATGTCATCAGATTACTCCTGATCGAAGATGATGATAATTATCATTATTGTCTAATTCACAATCTTCCAAAATTAACAAGAAGTCAAATTACCACACATCACCATAAAATTCGAGTATGCGACAGATGCCTGAGTATATTCTACGGTCGAGGAAAAAAGAATGTTGATGAAGAACTCAGAGATCATCATGAAATGTGTAGTAAACATCCGGCTACGGCTATCAAAATGCATTTTCGAGACATGACATTTTCCAACTACAAGGTATTACTCTGGCATCCCATGGTGATATGCGCCGACTTTGAAAGTTTCCAACTTCCACTCGCCATCTGCGAACCGAATCCCAGCGTATCGAGCACTACCGAAATTCTACATCACGAAGCCTGCGCTTTTGGATTGATGGTCAACAACACAGGCAATGTTATTTTACATCGTGGCAATGATGCTCCACAAAAATTCGTTCAAACCTTGAAACAGATGGCCATACAATTCGCTCCTCTACTAAGAGAAGACAAAGCAATTGAGCCTCTTACCCAGGAAGAGAAGGAAGCATACGACCTTGCCTCTCAGTGTGATGTGTGCGAATGTAACTTCACCCTCGAAAATGTCAAAGTTTGCCACCATAATCATCACACGGGAAAATATGTGGCCCCCGTGCGTAACAACTGTAATCTACAAATCAAAAAAACAAATTTTATTCCTGTATTCATTCACAATTTGGAGGGCTACGACGCCAAAATCTTCATAAAGGAGATGGGATGTGACGCTCAACCCATTAGCGTCATAGCTCGCACCAATGAGAAATTCATTTCATTCAGCAAGAAGGTGGACGTTGGAAATGGCAATCACGTAGAAATTCGCTTCTTGGACTCCTACAACTTTCTGTCTTCGAGTTTGGCGACACTTGCGTCTCAACTCACCGACGATGATTTGGTCGCCACCAGGAAATGTTTTGGCGACCAACATTTAGCACTGTTGAGACGCAAGGGTGTTTACCCCTACGAATACATGATGGATGCTTCCAAATTCTCAGAAACATCATTACCACCGAGAGAAGCATTCTACAGTCGTCTTAGCGACACCTGTTGCACCGAAGAGGACTACCATCATGCTCAGCTTGTCTGGTCTACATTCTCTTGTCAAACCATGGCCGACTATCATGATCTGTATTTAAAACTAGATGTTACGCTATTGAGCGACCGTTTTCATTTCCATCGCTCGAGAGGAATGGCAACATATGGTTTGGACCCCGCTTTCAGCTACACCACACCGGGTTATTCTTGGCAGGCGATGTTAAAATCCACGAAGGTGAAGATAGAACTCATCAAAGACGTCAATCAACTTTTGTTTGTCGAAGAGGCAAAACGTGGTGGAATCGTCCAGTGTTCCCTTCGATATGTCAAGGCCAACAATCCATATGTTGCCGATTTCGATGCAGGGAAACCGACAAACGTCTTGGCATACTGGGACATGAACAACCTGTATGGTTATGCCATGTCCGAGCCTCTGCCCATCGGAGAATACGAATGGATGAGCGAGCAGGAACTTCAAGATTGTTTAGAATGGAGCGAAGATCATGAAAATGGATGTTTCCTGAAAGTAGATTTGGAATATCCTGCATCGCTTCATCAAGAACACCATGGATTTGCGATGGCACCTGTGATGGAATCGGCTCCGGAGAAGAAGCTGATGCTCACCTTCAAGAGCAAAGAGAATTATGTGGTGCATTATCATCTCCTACAATTCTACCTCCAGCATGGATTGGTTTTGAAGCATGTGCACTCTGGATTGAAGTTTAGACAGACCAGGTGGCTAGCACCCTATATCGACGGCAACACTCAACGTCGAGCATCAGCTTCTTCTTCAGCAGACAAAGACCTATACAAATTGATGAACAACAGCATCTACGGCAAGAGCATGGAAGATGCGAGGAAAAGAAAAAATATCAACTTGGTCTCCGACCCGAAGAAAATAAACAAGCTCGTCGCTCAGCCCACGTACAAGAACTTCACGATACTGAGCGACACGTTGGTATTGATCGAACGTGCTCTCCGTCACATAACAGTCAACAAACCAATCGCCGTAGGAGTCGCGATCCTCGAGTTGTCGAAGCTGGCCATGTACAAGTTTCACTACGACATCATGAAACCACGCTATGGAGAGGGGATCGAGGTGGCTTACACCGACACGGACAGCTTCATATACAACATCCACACCGATGATCTGTACGAAGATCTCAAAAGCATGAGCCAGCATTTCGATTTCTCCAATTATCCGAAAGATCACGCTCTCTTCGACAACAGCCAGAAAATGACAATCGGGAAGATGAAGGATGAAGTCAACGGCCGCATCATCACAGAGTTTGCTGGCCTTCGAGCAAAAATGTACGCAATAAAAATCCAGGATGAGACCGAAATAAAGAAGGCAAAGGGGGTGGGTCGTTCGAGCACAAACAAACTAACCGTAGAAGATTATAAGTCGTGCTTGTTCGACAAAAGCAAGCAACGCATGACCGAACATCGGATCACGAGCACCATCGACCAGTTGCGTACATCCACGATCAACAAAGTGGCGCTTGATCCCCATGACACCAAATTGAGGCTACTGGACTGCAACATCCACACCCGAGAATGGGGATACCATGACGAGGAAGAAATCTGCTCGCACCATTAGACTTCTGCATCAAAAAAGTACGTATTATTTCTTGCACCACTTTTTTTTTTAAAAAAACAATCATTCACACTAATTTTTCCATTCACACTTTTTTTTGTATTTTTCTATCATATTATGTACACTATTTGAGTATATTTTTTTATTTCTTTCAGATGCTGCACCCCTACGGAAACTTTTTTAGTTCTTACACATTCCATTCTTAACCAAAATTTTTTCTTCTCTTCAATCATAAAACAGACACATTACACACGGAGGTCCTCTGTAGGGAGTCATGGGGGGGTTTAAAAAAAAAGAACCCATAAAACTCTACAGAGGCATGGCTTTGATAGCCGTGGCCATTAGAACTGTGTTGGGCACCATGCACCCCTGGCGGGATATTTTCTTTTTTTGGGGGCCAGGGATTTCCTTAACAAAAATAATTTTGATTATCACACACACACATTGTAGAAGATCACACATGAGTTTTAAAAAAACATCGTGGCAGATTACGCTGAGAGCAAGGTCGTAGTAGATTACACTGAGGGATCTTACAGTAAGAGGAGACAGCAGCCTTATAGGAAAATGTCGTAAGTCATTTCAAAAGTAGGTCAAAGGGCGAGAGCAAAATTTGCAGGAGGTAAAAAATAGCTTAAAAAGTGATGCCAGAGCTTTTTCTGTCCATTTTTCTCTCATTGTAGGTTAGTTTAGTCCGTAAAACATCGTAAAATAAAAAGTAGGTCAAAGGGCCGTTCCAGAACGTACCATACATACTACTGGCATACAGCATTAAAATGTTAATTATATTAACCAAATAAAATAAAAAGTAAGTCCCTAAATTTTTTTGGTTTTCCAGACAAATTTAAAATAAATTAAATTTAATTCTCTGGTGTTCCAACATGCTAATCACCAAGTTTTAAGTAATAAACTACCCGTGAAGACAAAAGAACAACAATAAACTGAAAAATCATATAATGGAATATTTCCCATTAAGAAGATCATTCAAGCTCATTTCAAGAAGAAAGCAGAATTTATTTTCATTCTCAAATCTTTGCAAGTATAAAAACATTTGATTTTCCCTCACAGTTCCAATTTTTTTAATGTACTTTCAAAGCTCCATGAGCTTTCCATTACTTTTATGTTCATAGATTGATTTCCTTAACTTTTCCAGGTTTCTTGGATTTTGAATATTTATTCAATTACATTATTTATAAAAATCAGAACATAAAATTCCAAAAGCACCAGCAAGTACAAGGATCATTCAGTGGAAAACCAGAAAAGTTGTATTAAAATTGCATGTACAACAGATATTATTGTGTGTCTGGTATGCGGATGTGGTGACCTTGAGCTTTTAAAAGATGGCATGGGCATGGCACTGGCACACATGGGAACCTGGCAAACAGTTGAACAAAATGGAGGCGCCCTTGCTACAATGCACCAAGCAAGAGTAGCAAAGTGTTGTGATATTTTTGTTCAGCAAAGGTGTGAAACCTTTATAGATTTTTTATTGGATAACAGTTCAGTATAGTGATAGGTGTACGAGTCGTACAGAAGTCCAACAACAGCGTCACTAGTGAGGAGGAACCATTTTGCCCCTGGTCCAGCACTGAACTCAAAGGGGTTATGTTGAATACTTATAATATAATCATTTTAGTGTTTGTAATAAATATTCAGTAAATAAAAAAAATAAGTTTTCCATTGAATGTACCTGGTATAAATCACATCTACAAATATATGATCATTGTATTTCACATCCAAATTTTATCTAATACATTTTCATTTTAATTCTTGCTTGTTTTATAAATTCGTATTAATTTATTTTAGAAACACAAGAACAATCTATCCAATGCAAATAGTAGAGATAATAATCATTATCATGCAATTTGGCAAGAATAAAGTGATCCATGACAACCGTAATTTCCAAATTACTTTTTATGCAATTACCATGGTAATTTTAGATATTGAATTATTTGGGTGGCATGATATATACTACATCAACATCACATATCAAGTTCAGAATTACCAATTCTATGTAAAGCTAAACAAATGTAGTACACTAGCAAATAACTCAAGCAGCAGGCCACCTTTCAACAGCTAATGCAAGTTCATTGAACACCAAATTCATATTTCCCATATACCTAGGTATTATAATTAATTAATGAATTAATCAATTTTTAAAAAATGTGGCTGAAGATATGATTTTCATCATTCTAAAAATTTATGTAATCTTATGGTGGATACAAATGCTGTAAGGTGTGCCAGCCCTTTCAGTCCTGGCAGTGTGGCAGTCCTGTATCTCTCTTATATCCTTCTATTGTTTTTTTAAAACTTCTACCCCTAATCCCCTTCAAGGTTCACATCCCCAGATCCTAGGTCACATGTATCATATCTACAAAGTACAACATATCTCAGTAACTCAACTTAAAATTAGAAACTATAAGAAATAAATCACAAACTTACCTCACAACATCGCTCTAACATGTGAGCCAATGGTAGAAATGAGATCATAACGTCATGGCGTCTTGGTTTGTGTTCACCCATCTGCATGAGAACTGCACTGACAGCCGATACCACATTTTCATGACTAAGCATAACACCCTTGGGATTCCCTGTTGTCCCAGAAGTGTAGCATATGGTGCAGATATCCTCTGGTCTCGGAGGCTAAAATTTACAGAATTTAATTATTAAAATTCTTCCTTTAATTACATTTTATTCATGGTTATAATTAAATGCAGTTTTTTTCTGTAAAACTTAATCTAACATGCACCCAAGTCCTTTTGGTTTCAATAATCCTCAATATAAAGGGTGAGGTGGAAAAAGGCAATTGCCCCACTTCTCTCACATAACCAGAACATCAAAACATGTTTATTGTTACAACAAAGTGATTATAAGAGTTTGCGAGTTTTAAGTCCACAAAAGGTTACTGTTTAAGTTTGATCTGGACCACTATGTGCCTCCACACTGGGTATTGAACCCAGAGTCCCTTGATTATGAGGCACTACACCACTGGGGAGGTCCAGTGTTAAGAAGAGAATATCATTATATCTTAAACACATGTTTTCATGTATACTCTACTGAAAATTCAGTATACTCTTTACAGTAAATCAATAGATGTTTTGAAACAGCTGCTGTTTTCAGTTGCTATATTTTTTACAGTTTAGTTTATGTGGTACACCTCAAAACAATTAGGGAAGATTGAGAGGTATTTTAAATATTTTGCACTGTCATGTAGTCTAGGGATGGCCAAACGGATCCGGGTCTGAAAGTTTTGGATCTGGATCCGGATCCGAAAGTTCCAGTTCTGGATACGGATCCGAAAGTTCCGGATCTGGATCCGCATCCGAGAGTTCCGGATCCGAAAATTTCGGATCCAGGTCTGAAAGTTTCGGATCTGGATCCGAAACCGGATCTGAGAGTTTTGTATCTCAATCCCATTATAATATTACCACACCTTAAATGGTATTATGATCTTCGATTACAAAGAAATTTTTCATTAGTTAGTCCTACAAGAATTTTTTTCAAGTGTTGTTCCTAAAATACTTTGCTACGCATCGGGTAACACACTCGTGCACCAAAATAATCTTACTTGTTTAACATAAAATGTCAGAGGTGATTTTGAAAATGCCATTGAAACGAATATGTATTCATTCGAATGTATTGGTAATGAAAACACACATAAATGTGAGACATTCCATTCCAGGATGAAATCTTTAACACGTATAACAAGATAGAAATGTTATACAAAAATTATACAATTCTTCTACAGTTACAGTTTTAAAAATTAAAATAAAACATTATAATATATGCAGTGTTATATAATTACAAAGTGTAAGACTAACAAGGGAGGTTATCTAAGTGTCTCCTTCCGATTTCCATGAAACTTGGCAGGCGTATAGTCGGGCCCAAAGGAAGAAATACGTGTCTTTTTGTTTCAGCTAAAAAACGGTTTTAGGGTGCAAAACCCCATCAAATGTCAAGATGAGGACAAATTGAAGTGAGGATCTGACCCCTGTGTCCCCCTCCTCAGGGTTCCTACACAAAATCATGCAATTTTTTCCAGGACTTTTTCAAGGATTTTCCACAATTGCTTCAGGACAAGTGTAGAAAGTAAGCATGGCAAAATACACATCATTACATATTTTCTTTTATTAAAAAAAAAAATTCTAAATTTTTTTAATACGAGTACAGGCTCCCAACTTCCTTACACCTGCTCCTTTCCATACCTTTCATTTCTTAGTATAATGAAGGTTATTTAATTTTTACAATAATACAGAAAAAATAGAAAGGTAGAAAAACTAAACACAAGTATATATAAGTTTAAAAAAATATATATCATCTTGTATTACAAATAAACAAGAATAATATCCTTGGAATACTTGGAATATTTAGGATAGCAAACCCTTTTTTTTAACCGTTATTATTATCATCATATTTTCTACCTCTGAGCGATACAAAATAATGCAAAAGCATGGGGCATTATACATCAATCACAAAAATAAAACTTATCACAAAACTATGAGTACAGTACACAGCAACGTGACATAAGTAAATAAACCACTGTCATGACACTGGCCTGTTTTAAATGAAAACTTATTGTAATTCATACAAATAAAATGGGGCAAAGGAATTTCCAGGACAATCTCCAAAATTCCAGGTAAAGCTTGGAAAATTTTAAATTTCATAACATTTCCATGCCTGGAAGGAATATTTTAAAATTCCAGGTTTTCCAGGATGCGTAGGAACCCTGCCTCCTACTTCCATGATACTTGGCAGGTGTGTGTATAAACGGGCCCAAAGAAAGAAATACGTGTTTTTTTGTTTCAGCTAAAAAACTGTTTTAAGGGGTAAAACTCCCTCAAATGTCAAGATGAGGACAAATTGAAGCGAGGATCTGGCCCCTGTGTCCCTCCGATTTCCATGAAACTTGGCAGGTGTATAGTGGGGCCCAATGGAAGAAATACGTGTTTTTTTGTTTCAGCTAAAAAACTGTTTTAGGGGGCCAAACTCCCTCAAATGTCAAGATGAGGACAAATTGAAGTCAGGATCTGACCCCTGTGTCCCCCTCCGATTTCCATGATACTTGGCAGGTGTGTGTATAAACGGGCCCAAATGAAGAAATACGTGTTTTTCTTTGTTTCAGCTAAAAAACTATTTTACAGGGCAAAACCCACTCAATTGTCAAGATGAGGACAAATTGAAGTGGGGATCTGACCCCTGTGTCCCCCTCCGATTTCCATGAAACTTGGCAGGTGTATAAACGGGTCCAAATGAAGAAATATGTGTTTTTTGTTTCGGCTAAAAATCTGTTCTAGGGGGCAACCTCCCCTCAAATGTCAAGATGAGGACAAATTGAAGTGGGGATCTGACCCCTGTGTTCCCCTCCGATTTCCATGAAACGTGGTAGGTGTATAGAGGGGCCCAAAGGAAGAAATATGTGTTTTTTTGTTTCAGCTAAAAACTGTTTTAGGGGGGCAAAATTCCCTCAAATGTCAAGATGAGGACAAATTGAAATAAGGATCTGTACCCTGTGTCCCCCTCCAATTTTCATGAAACTTCGCAGGTGTATAGAGGGGCCCAAAGGAAGAAATACGTGTTTTTTTTGTTTCGGCTAAAAAACTGTTTTAGGGGGCAAAACCTGCCTCAAATGTCAAGATGGGGACAAATTGACGTGGGGATCATCTGACGCCTGTGTCCCCCTCCGATTCCTATGAAATTTGACAGGTGTATAGAGAGGCCCTATGCCCCCTGTTTCTTCCTATGCCATATTTATGTGGTTTCGGGGTCAGATCCCCACTTCAATTTCTCCTCATCTTGACATTTGAGGGGGGCCTCTATACACCTGCCAAGTTTCATGGAAATCTGAGGGGGAGACTTAGACCTCCCCTGTAAGTGTATTAATTAATTACAAATCGCGCACACACACTATATGTATATATGTGTATGTATGTATATTATATATTTATGTATATTAGCAGGTAACAATATGTTATAAGCACATTCTTACTTTCCAAAGAAGCGCATGTGGGATGGCAAAATGGATCCAGATCCGAAAATTCTGGATCTGGATCCAAAAATTCTGGATCCGGATCCGAAAGTTCTGGATCTGGATCCGAAAATTCTGAATCCGGATCCGAAAGTTCTGGATCCGGATCCGAAAATTCTGGATCCGGATCTGAAAATTCCAGATCCAGATCCAAAAAATTTTAGGATCCTCCGGAACCAACCGGATCCAGATTTCGGATCTGCCAGGATCCGGATCTGGCCATCCCTAATGTAGTTTCATTTTTTTTTATGCTTCTTGTAACACACAAAATACCTCCTTGCTGGGTTTCCCTTCTCAGGAACTGGAATATGTGTCGAAAATTATGGGGGTGCCCAAAACCAGGCTAGTCTACCTATCACCTTGTCAAAATACAAGGGCTGTTCAAAGCTTTTAATTCTAGGGGAAAAAATGGAAAGTCCTGCAAGCACCAAACTAGGTTACCTTTTCAAAGTATTTCCTCTGAGCATGCAAGGACTGCTGCTATCATTGTGGCAGTTCCCTGATTCCTTTGACATAGATGGAAGTTGGCTCCTGTTATAATAGGGTGACCATATGTCCCGTTTTGACCGGCATCGCATCAATATTGTGTATATATATAAAAAAAACACTATTTGTCCCATTTTATACAAGTCTAGGAGTATACTTGAAAACCAACTCAAGTCTAAATTTGAGACATTTGGTGTTAAAAAAACGTTGATGGAATTTTTAAGCTAGTGTCATAGCAACGCTTTTTCAAGTATTTCATAACAATCAAAATGTTCTACTGTTGTCCAAAATGTTATTTTTCTGTCAAATTCAATAGATGATCATCCAAATTGTTCGTTGGTATTGTGAAATGTTGCAATAATTTACCTCAGCTAGTTCTGTGCATCAATACACACGATTTGCAAATAAAAATTTTCCGCCTTTGGCAATACTTTGCTTATTTGTTATTAAAACATGCATGTTCTTACATATGTTTGTCTCTCTAAATTTTCCCAATATACAGGGCATTCTCTTGGCAGATAGCGTTTCTTCTCATTCCGTTTCGCTATTCTGTTATACGGTCATAAACACCGGGTTGCGTGACTTTTTGGACATTCTGTACTTGCTGCCATTTATGCTGACACTACTGTGCATGTGCACATTACATCTTGGCAAATGCTTAATACTCACAAAGGATGAAGGTACATCCTCTGGTAGTTTTATTATTCTCCAGCTATTCACCACTTTTGTTATGCACAAATGTCAGCAAAGGAAATATTTACATGCCAACATGGGATGACCTATGCATAACTGGAAAATTTCATGATAAAAATAAACTGAAAGTGTATATACAATGATGAATATGATGGGAAACATTGCAAAGTTAGAAACCAGAATTTCTGGTCTTGGAGCACACTTTACTAACCTCTGGACCATGGAGGCCTGAACTTAAAATTTAACACATATTCAATGCAATATTTAAGTCTGTATAACTCGAATATTTAAACTTTCTTGCTTGGATCACTTAATAGCAATGCAAATATATATGAGTGTGTGTGTGTAAAAGATATGTATTGTATATATAGTGGTACCTTCCATAATAAATAACTCGCAAAGTGACTGTACCACATAACAAACATGCGCATGGGTCAGAAAATGTTCCACATAACGATACAGGCCTACCAATATAAGACACGTTTGAATATCGTCACACATGATAAAACTCTCAACAGGCATGCTTCATAATCTTACACAAGCAGGCCCTCAGGGTACTTTACTTTATACACAAGCGGTGACCTGCCTATGATTGTTATAAATGCACTAAAAGAAAGACGAAACAAAGAGTTGAAAGTAGAAATAATAATGAACAAATAACTGGTGCATGAAACAAGTTCCATGCATAGCGTTGTTACCACAGCCAGATATCTAACACATGGAACAAACTTCCAGAAACTTAGCAGCCACTAAAACTGGACAAAAAAATCTGTTGTGATTTTTTTATTATCCATCAATTTCTTTATGGCGTTTTGTGGTTTTAGACCAGGCTCACGAATGGATTAAAATTATTCCTATAGTTAAGCTGTGGGAAACAACTTCCTGCATAATGAAAGATTTGCAGTGTCATGATGTGCGCCCATTTCTTTGCTGCAGCCTTAGTTTTGTGATTGCAGAAGGCCTCTCAGAATTTGCAGAAGTCATCAAACACCTCTAGAGCAGATTGAAAACACATTCAGAGAAAGAAAGAAATAAAGTGAATAGTGCTATAAGAAGTGCATGGTGGTGTGAAAAGTGTTCAGTGTTAGACAGAAAGAAAGAGAAATGCAATGCACACCATACATATGAGTAAGGTAAGGCAAAGTTGGCACCATATGTGAGCAATTAACAGTAGAGGCAAAAATAGGAGTGTTCATGCTTGTGGGTCTGATATGCCAGTGAGACTTGGACCAAATCGAATCATATTGGCAGGAGATGGCAAAAGAGACAAATGCTTCAAGTGTTCACAACCTATAACCCTCTGCCCACAAATGCATTGAATGTTCTGGTAACATTGAAACTGATGTCATGCCTGGATTTGATTGGCTGTTATGCTCAGAGCCGCCAGGAGGCAACGAGCACGTTTGGTCTTGAGGCATCGGTCACGGGGGAAAGAGCGGTGTAGCTCTGACTGTAAACGTGTATGGTAAGTGTGGCGATATGATGGGGAATTTACGTAGTGTGGTTCCTTTAAAATTCTATAGTTTATTTGTTCATTTCTTTACCCTATATTAGGTTTTTGTTATTCTAACTTCTAATTAAATTAATATTAGTTTGGGTATTGAGGAACCTATTCTTAGAATTCTCGGTCGTATGGCCGCATTCACTATACACGCATTGACCCCTAATTAATTGTCAATTTAAGTTATAGAATATAAATTTAAGTTGCATATCATACAGTTGTGTGATTATGGATATATAAAGAAAGGAAATTTATTTACTTTTTGATTGTTACAATTCTATAAAAGTACTTTTGCACTGTTAAAATAAAAAGGAAAAGATCTAAGTTTCTGGTTTTGACTTCGTAACTAATTTCCTAGAATAATGGACTCTGATACCAGCTTGCTTTCACTGTGCCTCTGTATGGTAGATCCTGCTTTATGCAGTTGAGGTTGAGCGTGTTGAATATGAGTAAATGGGCCTTTTTTACAGCTTAGTTGCAAACCTCTCTGAGAAATCTAAAACTAACAATAAGTCGGTTATTAATGTAAGAGTAAATGCTTATCTCATACTGACACAGAAATAGGTGATTATAATCACCTTCTTTTGTCATCTAAATTTAAGTGAAAACCTTTGAATGTTCATGAAAAAGTAACAATAAACCTTCAATAAACCTAATGAACAGCTAAAAACAAACAAAGTCATCTGCATACTGCAACAGAAAGACATTAATCTGTCACTGTTGTCAGATAAATATTGAAACTTTAACAATAACTATCTTTTTCAAGGTCATTATTTTCTTCCCGAAATTACTGATCATGTGTTTCTTTAAAGCACAGGAAACACATAAGACATACTTGTTATATTTTTGTAAATTTTTCTCCGACGATTCAAAACATAGAGATAAGTTAAACATTATGTGTTCAATTACCTTAAAATGAAAATCTTGCAAAGAACATTAAATGCACAATTAAGTAACTAAATATACCTACTACTTCTCTGTTATTTTTGGATGCACCTAGACGTTCTACTTCTTCAAATTTTATAATTTCAATGCCTTTGTTTTTGGCTCTTTGGCTTGTTGCAGGACGCACATCCTTAATGGTTATCAGCCTACGTAAACACCTAGGAGCTTTGTCCAAAAGTAGATTGCATTTTGCATCACCTTCACACACCACAATGTTGATATCAGCTGCAACAGAGAGCATTTCACATGAATAAAGTATAGTCACACAGAAAAAAAGCTTTAAGTACGAGGCGTATTTTTAGAGTAAGTACTATTTTGAAATTCCGCTGCTGCAGCGCTGCGGTCTGTGTCCCGTGCATATGCACTGTGTACCTACATCTGTTGGCAAGCCACAGACGCCATTGTGGCAACAATCGATCGTGTATACATTTGCTTTTGTGTATTTAAAATGCCTCCGCTAATTGAGAATCCCGCCGACTGTGAAATATGCGCTGTTATTAGTTTTCTTAGTGCTAAAGGCATGAAAGCAGTTGAAATTCACTGTCAGATTTGTGAAGTGTATGGACAAAACATTATGAGTGATGGAAGAGCTTCCAAAGATGGCCGAAAGAATGTTCATGACGAGGAACGGAGTGGGCGACCCTCAGTGATCACTGTCGATTTGGTGCAGAAAGTCGACGAAAAAGTGAAAGAGAACAGAAGCTTCACGATTTCTTCATTATCAGAGGAGTTCCCTGAAGTTTCAAGAGGTGTTATCTACGAAATTGTTACCGAACGCTTAAACTATCAAAAATTGTGCTCACGATGGGTACCAAAAATGTTAACTGAGGCACACAAAAGCAAACGTTTAGGTAGCATCTTGACTTTTCTTGTCAAGATCTCATCGCATCATTTGGCTGGGAACAATTTGATCATCCTCCATACAGCCCCGGTCTAGCACCCAGTGACTACCACGTGTTTCTGCAACTGAAGAAGCATCTCGGAGGTCAGAGCCACGATGACGACGATAGCCTCAAAACGGCCGTGTTGCAGTGGCTGTCGATGGAATACAAAAGCTTGTTGTTCGATATGATAAGTGCCTTAATATTGGTGGCAATTATGTGGAAAAGGAGATAAAAGTGTAATATTTCATGTAACAATAAAATTGTTACAAAAAGTTTACTTGTTTTTTGTACATATCAAAACGGTACTTACTTTAAAAATATGCCTCGTATATTACTGAGATAAAAATTTGCAGTCAACAAAATAATTTTAGAAGCTTTAATGCAAAACATAACACCTTTACTTAGAGTATATTAACCTTTTAACATAAAAGCCCAAGTATACTCGGGTTTTTAATTTCAACGAAAATATAATATCCCGAGTATATTCGGGGTAACTTCTTTTTATCGCTAGATAGTGCTGTTGAAGTTGTTGTTTACTTGTTTTTCCGGTAGATGTCACTAATAGTGCTGTTGAAGTTTTTTTTTTTTGTCTTTCCGGTAGATGTCACTAATCTCCTTTATTTGACGTTTATTTTCGTCTACGGCGTAGGTGTGAAAAAGTCCGTTAGGGTGCCTTTGTTTTCTTCCTTGTTTCTTGGCGGTATACTTCTTCTTTTGTGAAAATGGAGAGTGAAGAAGAGCTTGATATTGAGTTTAGTGGTTCAGATAGATCCGAAGAAAGTCATGAAGAAAGTTCAGAAGAAAGTGATGTGTCAGATTCATCGGAAACTGACTTTGCAAGTGGCAGACAGTGGTGTGAAATTGATACTTCTGGACAAATCCCAACTGCCCGACCATGCTTTACTTTCACAGGTAAGCCCGAAGTGAATTTCGAGCCACATATTGAGGATGTTATGCACTACTTTTGTCAGTTTATTGATGATGATTTTGTAGGAATTTTGGTGACTGAAACTAACAGATATGCAAGGCAGACACTGGCACGAGAATGGAAAGACACAACAATGGACGAAATGTATATTTTTATTTCACTCATACTGTTACAGAGTATTGTAAAGAAACCTACCTATCAAATGTACTGGACTAAGAATCCAATTTTAGCTTCACCAATTTTTCGACAAATTTTGCCGTTTCATAGATTTGAGAATTTGAAGAAAAATCTGCATTTCTCTGATAATAGTACATATGATGCTGAGAGTCATCCTCAACCAAAACTGAATAAAATATGGCCAATTTTGGATCATTTGTCTACCAAATTTAAATCTGCTTGTACTCCAGAACAAGATGTGACAATTGATGAAAGTCTGATGTTATACAAAGAACGGTTGGGATGGGTCCAATATATACCTATGAAACGAGCCAGATTTGGCATCAAGTCATTCATGCTGTGTGAATCGGCAACTGGATATGTTTGGTCCCTAATAATATACACAGGCGCTGGCACTAAATTTCATGAGAACTATAAAGATTTGCCCATGTCATCACAAGTTGTCATGACACTCATGAAACCCCTGCTGAATATGGAATACTGCCTAACTGTAGACAACTACTACAGTTCTCCCCAGCTTGCCGACATTTTGATATCTAATAGAACAGATGTGTATGGCACTGTGCGTCCCACGAGAAAGAATATGCCTCCATCGTTTCAAAGGATAAAACTGAAGAAAGGAGAGACTGTAGCATTCCAAAGAGGTAAACTTCTTGCACTAAAGTGGAAAGACAAAAGAGATGTCTCTATGTTATCCAGTTTCCACAGTGCGGAAATGGAAACATGCAGACAAAGGAACAAAGATGTTGTGAAGCCTGTGGTCATGTTTGCATATAATGATAGAATGGGAGGTGTTGATAGGGTAGATCAGTACATTGCAAACAATCCATTGCCACGAAAGCGAGGTAAAAAATATTATAAGAAAATATTTTTCCACCTCTTAGAACTAGTTGTGTGGAATGCCTTCGTACTCTACAGAAAACATGGAGGACAGAAGAGTGTCCTTGACTTTCGTGTCGCTGTCATTGAGAAAGTGGTTGCTCATCATCAAAGAGAAGAATTTTCACCGAAAGCAGCTGGTCGCTCCTCAACAACTGCAACACCAATGCGACTTGTTGGTCGCCATATTCCTTCAGTGATTCCTACAACTGAGAAGAAGCAAAATCCTACAAGAATGTGCAGAATGTGCAGTAGTGTGCGTGATGCTAGAGGGAAGAAGGCTAGAAGAGAATCCAGATACATGTGTGAGGAATGCAGTGTAGCTTTGTTCATTGATCCATGTTTCAGGGCTTATCACACAGCCAGTAACTTATAAACAATGTATTTCACGTTTAGTGGGTACACTTATACACGTTTTAGGACTAATGACAAAGTCCCTATAATATAAACAATTGTTTTTAAGTTCACTAATTAGTGTTTCAGTGCTATTTTGTGTTTATTTTGATTATTAAAATAACTTATCTTGATTTTTTAACAAGTTCTATTTGTAATATTTTACTCATTGATAGCACGAGTATACTCGGGATTTTATTTTAGGGGTGTTTCAGATGCATGTATCTCATTGTTGAGTTGTCAACAATCAACATTATTATAACCATTTATAATGTTCTTAACTGATTATTTCAACCGAGTAATAAAAAAATTACATTAAAATCAAAACAATTTTTTTAAAAAAATCTCTATGTTAAGAGGTTAACAAATATTCCTTCTTCCCACTTGGTTTTTATGTAAGAACTAAATAATTTCTACTGATATATGAACGACACATGAAAAATTTGATTGCATGCTACATATAATTAAAATATCATTAATAATAATAGATCCATGTTACATAAGCAAGAACGTATATCTTTCTTTTTGCAATTGTGAATAAAATATGCAGGTAGCTGTAATTCAATAACTGTAATTACACATTAAAAAGTTTATGTTCATGTAGTCATTTATTATAATTTATCATGCATGGATAGTAATTAGAGTACTGCATTGGACTACTTTCGCTCGCTCAAAATCGATTGAATGTCCCATGCTTGAGCGTGATTCGCTCGAATATATAGAATATAATTTCAAGGTGACAATAATCATACAAATATATGTGTAAAATTTGTGCTGGTACTTTCAGCCCATAATCATCTATTCATTTTTCATATATTGCTATGTATTGGTAAGATAGACTAAATTACATTGTAACATGGAGATGATGACTATGTTCACTTTAGTTTCAATTTCACTGCATCTTTCACTTCATGATCCATATTTGAGGACCCACTATCACAGACAAATTACGGTTGTACATTAACAACTAGGCTTCCAGTGTATATACAGTAGATCGTTTGCCTCTTTGAGCATTATTCACTCAAGTGAAGAAACAGTTGATTCCGTAAGCCATCTAGCTTCATCCATGTGAACTATTAGACGATCGAGCAAGAAGCCTCGATGCAGCACTCTAGTAGTAATATAACAAAATTTCTATTTACAGCTATTTTACAAAATGTCATATACCGGCTGCATTGGTCAATTGCTCTTAATGTTTTTAATCCAATGTAAGTCAATTGCCTCTTTCCATTTCTTTTTGAAAATATTACAATGGTGTAAAAAATTAAACTCATTATTTATAAAAATTAACTTAAATATTTTAAGAATTGCAGTGATCCAATCAATAATACCTCTGAGTCATACACAGGAGACCAAGGTTCGATTTACATGTGGCTGATCTGAAGGCAATTTTTCATTGATGGCCTCCATAAGTTACTTTGGATCTATGCTCATCAATGAGTATCTGGAGGCAATCTCGGGAGCAAAGATAAGGAACAATGATTATTATATTGCGGCCTCCCCGATGGCACAGTGGAAGCGTCGTCACCTTGTAATCAAAGGGTCCCAGGTTCGATACCCAGTGGAGACACATAGTGGTTTGGATCCCACTTTAAACTGTAGGTCCAGTCCCGATTCACCTTACTGTATATAAAGTGGACTTAAAACACCAACTCAATATCAATCAATCAATGATTATCATATTGCTGCCACTATAACTAAGATTGAGAATGTGTGGAGCACATGTGGACTACTGCAACGTAATTTACGGACTAAATCTATCCATTCGAAACAGAACCAAAATTCAGAAAGTCCAAAATTCATGTTTCTGTTTCGTGTACCATATAAGAAAATATGATCATATCCTCCCAACCCTAAACACAAACAAAATGTTGAACATGGCCAGATGCTGAAAATTATATCTGTGTTGTTTTATTCATAATCTTTTTCAAACCAAAACACCTAAAAACCTACTCCAGAAATTAAATTTCAGAAGGGAAATACACGATTATAAAACAAGGGGAAAATCAAAACTTGAGCTTAAAAAGCACACACTAGTGCTTTTCAAATCATCAATTACATATTCAGTGGCCACGGTGGCTCAGTCGGTAATGTGTCTGACTACCATGCTTAAGGTCCCAAGTTCGATCCCCAGTCTGTTCAAATCCGAGAACTTTTCTAACGTTGGAAACGGCCCCGGCACCCACCCAGCGTCGAATGACATGGGTACCTGGGGGAAACCCTGGGGGGTAAAGGCGGTCAGGGGCATGATGCTGATCACATCTCCCTCAACCATGACCGGATCAAGAAAGTGTGGGGTGTTACCCCCACACCCCCTATATGCCTTCATGGCGTGGTGCTAAGCAAAGGGGAGCACTTTACTTTTTTTTTACTTTACATATTCAGCTGCAAGAGCATGCCTCTGTCCATGACGTCCCTCACTAATCGCAACAATTTCAAAGGCAAATTAAAAAATCTATTGTTAAATGAACAATATCTGTGTTCCAGCACTCACGAATAATAGCATCATTTTGAACCAACTTCCTAAAGACATGTATTTTCATTTTCATTTTGCTTCTTTACTTTCCCTTTACATGTTGCCAACCCTTGACGATATTTTGTCCTTTCTCGTATATTAAGAACATTTATATGTTTTTACATAATATTAATTTGTATTAGATTTAAGTATATCACACCAAGCACAATTGTGCCAATTATGTCAATTAATTTGTGTATCCTTTGTGTATTTGTTTTCAATCTTTTTCCTTTTTTTTGAATATGTAGATGAATCTTTGTTCTCAATTTTGTATTTGTTCTTTTTGTGTTTTATGTTTCTTTCTTTTTTCCTTTTGTTTGTTTGTTATTTGTACAAACATTTAGTTTGTAGGATGTATTTAGTATGTAGAATGTATTTAGTATGTAGAATGTATTTAGTATGTAGAATGTATTTAGTACAGTATGTATGTATAGCCTATGTATTATGTATCCATTGAGGTTAGGTGGTAGAACAGCCGCAGGCTGAACCTCGCCCTTTAATAAAGGAAAATTGAAATTGAAATTGAAATCTAATACTGCCTTGACATGGTAAAATGCACAAAATACTATTTTATTTCCTTTTAGTTATGATATCATAACTAATCATGATATCACAGTATGAACAAACTTCCAGTACAAATTACTTTAGCCAAATAAAGAAAAAAATTAAAGTGCTCCCCTGTGCTTTGCACCATGCCATAAAGGCATATATGGGGTGTGGAGTTAGGGCCCCACACTTTCTTGATTATTGTCAAAGGTGGGGGTGATGTGATCTGCAGCACGTCCCTGGTCACCTTTACCCCCCAGAGTCTCCTCCAGGTACTGACTTTATATGATCCTGGTTGGGTACCAGAACCACTTGAACAGGTGGAAAAAAATCTTGGTTCTCCCCCATCGCGGATCAAACCCAGGTCATTCACATGGTAGTCAACTAAATGATATTCCCTGATTTTAGTATTTTACCAACTAGGACGACGTTTACAAATAATGAAGTCAGTGGTCACTTGTGATCACACATCCGCAATTATCTCGAAAATGGCTCGTTTGCAGACCCATGTTTACTGAGACTTTTTTGCTTCTATTATCGTTTACTTTCACCAGTGTCAGTTTGCACTATTACTTATGAGACACCCTGTATGTTGTACATGCAAAATGTAATACAACTTTTCCAGTTTTCTACTGAACTGTCCTTAAATAAAAGCTTTGGTTCCAGATGAAAGAGACATTTTAAAGAGTATTTCTACTCAAAGGACCTGTTGTATATGTGAAAAAAAGTCGAACAATGATATGTTATATTCTCTGACTTTTTACAGCTGTTTGAGAATTCTTATGAAATAACTTGACTTTTTCACCCATAGGATGGGTTAGTGAGAACTATATATATGTATTTAACACTGTACTAAGCAGAATACCTTCTGTTAGAGCAGAAATATAGATACACGTGTAATAGAAACTTGATATAAGGATTACCATTTCATATTTAAAAATTAGTAAGATATATACTTTTTTCTTTACTGCTCAAAACTCTCATTCTAAAGAGTAACTCAGGTCTGAGATGAAAAAATTGTATCAACTTGAATGGCTGATTCCTATGTATTTTTTTGCACTGATTACGGGGAAAATAGTAAAAGCATTCCATCGCATACCATTTTTCCGCAATACACGATTTTTTGATTTTACACTCCATGTATCGCCTTATCTGGTAAGTAATAGGAGTAGTTAGTAGCATCTTCCGTAACTTAAAATAAGCTGTTCCTCATAACTTTCAATTTATATTATTGAGACAAGGATATATGAGTCAATGACCTACTGGCAAACGTCCAGTTTTCCTCTGAGAGCAGGTTTTCCCCGATGCACCATCTAAAAATCCCCATTCATCCACTCCTCTACTGCGCTCCATGAATTATTTTGTTCCTTGCCTCTGACCCCTGCAATTCATTTAGCTTGCGTGTGTTCCGGTGAACAAGTTCTTCTTTTTAAGTGTTCGGTTGTTTTCTTTTAAGAAGAAACTAAATGGATGGAAGAGGCTGCAAGAATTCTCCTGACAGCTTTTTCTATTATTATTTTCCTATAGTTTACGGTTATTACAAGCATAAGAAAACAGTTTTTCGTTGTGACGTTTCAGGAGAACACACACTCCCTTCATCAGACATTTATTTTCATTTTGACTAAAGATACAGTTATAACAATGGTTATCAATTTTTTAAACAAAAAGAATCCGTTATATAATGGATGTTGTCAATATTACATTGTTGCAAATCGCAGGCCTGTGTTCAATTCAAATTAGTTCAGCAAACAAAATTTTACATGTAAATGTACAACATATACTTTAAGGATGTAAATAAAAAAAAATCTACTTACCTTGTGTAATAATATATGCACATGCATCTGGTCCCAAGGTGTCGTACAAAGGGACGATGACCATGGAATAACAATAAGCACCTTGTTCTGTGAGGATCCATTCTGGACAGTTTTGACTGTAGATACCAACATATGTGCTTGATGAAGAGCTTAGACCCAAGGCCACCAGCCCAGAACCAAAATTTTTAGCTCTCAGTAGAGCTTCATTATAATGCAGCCACTGATAGGGCTTATTAGGTGCATCATGCCAACCAAGACAAACCGAATTATCTGTGAAAAGATAATAAATACTAGAATGAGCTTTGTATTAAAAATTATGTATTGTATGCTAGTGTAAATTGTTGATTATAGAGGGTTTCTGAGAATGAATGGTGGGTTTTCATGAGGTTATTGTGGAAAATGAGTTTACACATTGAAAGTTGATTTATTAGGTTCAGCTACTCAAACAGTCTCTATAGTAAGCAAACAGATGATTTAGGAATTAACCCTAGCTTACCCCTGCCATACGAGAAACTTACTTACCTGAGAGAGGGAAGAGGGGTCAGAGGCTCACACATTTTAATTTTTTTTATCACTAAGTTTTAAAAAAACATTTTCTTTTAAAATCACTGCTTCCTTACCATCTTTAATAAAAAATAAGAACCAATTATTATTATGCATGAGTGTCACACACATATTTTATCATTCACTAAACCACATAGAAATATATTACTGTTGCATCAATGCTTTTTTGGTTTATATAAGTGAATTTATATATTAATCAAAATAATTTTAACAATTACAAAAATTATCACCATTACCAAGCAATTGTTCACACTTACGGGCATGAGTGTCATGTCGGAATACACATCCCAAGTGGAGAGCCTGTTAATTTTTCTTCTATGAACGTTGTAATTGTAATTGTAATTTATTCTTGTTCTATTGACTACATTGTAGATATTTCTATCTGCAGCAGTATAAGGATTTTAATAATTAAAATATTTATTTATTTATTTATGTCTACATTGGTCATACAAAATTACAAAATTTAATACATAATTATAAAATAATACAGTGGATTCTACAACCTTATACATCATCATAAATTCAAATTGTAGGTTTTAACGAAAGTACTACAGAAACATTTGGAACACCCTAGGGAACAATATAATTTATTTTCACTTTTACATAAAAATATTCAAAGTTTAAAAATCGAAAAACAAGTTGTGGTGGTGTGTCCAGCAGCCCGCCCCCCTTCCTCGGTAAAACAAGGGTTAAACACAAATTCTGCATTAACTAAAATACATTCTGGTATCCAACAGCACTTGCTTTCATCATGTACACCATTGACAACACAGCACAAATTATAACAAGACTTATTGTTTTGTCTGATGTCCTCGGTCAACCCGACGACTTTATTTTTTCTATGCTACCCATCTCTTGGAACTGTGCGAATCATGAATGGATATTATTCTCATGCAGCGAATCCTTTTGATACTAGTGTCTAAATTGCCTATGCACCACAATCGCAGGATATTCATTTTGCCAGCCAAGGAACACGAGCAGCTTTCTCTTGTATGGTGTACATCACATTACAATACACAAAATCACACTGTAAGTTCTTCCCTGAGAGTGCACAACCCAGATGACAGTTCTTCCACTTTGTTTTCTCATTCCTACCCCATGACACAGCCTGCAGTCTGTGCAATACATGTGCAGAAACTGCTAAAGTTGCTCAACCTAATATAACAGCCTTCAAGGTATACTCTGTAATGCATCTTTCACAATAACCTCACCAAACTTCACCATTCATTCTTGGATACCCTGTGTTAAAGTTCCAAGGTTTCAACATAATAATCTGCAATACACATGTAGAAAGAAAAAAAAAAGGTAAAGTGCTCCCCTGTGCATAGCACTACGCCATGAAGGCGTATAAGGGGTGTGGGGGTAAAGCTCCACACTTTCTTGATCCGGTCGTGAGTGGGGGTGATGTGATCAGCATCATGCCCCTGACCGCCTTTACCCCCCAGGGTTTCCCCCAGGTACCCATGTTATTCGACGCTGGGTGGGCGCCGGGGCCGCTTCCATCGTTAGAAAAGTTCCCGGATTTGAACCGGCTGGGGATCGAACCCGGGACCTTCAGCATGGTAGTCAGACGCGTTACAGACTGAGCCACCACGGCCGTAACTTATTAATTCTAGCCTGTTCGGGAAAAAGCAATTACGACTTTTCAGGATCCCGCACACCCATAGTTATTTATGTTTATTCTATTAATAGCAAACATTACAGACATGGTATACTTGTTGGATCATCACTGTTTAGTATCTTTACACATGTCCAATATAAAATTATACTTATAATATTTTCTTTAATTGATTCAGTGTGACTTAAATGAAAACAACAGAAAATGAAAGTTTGTGACTTAGGTTGTGACTGTTCTCTATTGCAGCACAAGTTCATTTTTTTTTTCTTATGTTCATTTTTAAATGTACAATTATAATTATTATGTATTTTAAACTTCAAATGTTAATGTTCAAGTTGCTGTTTAATAACGTATGTTTTCTATCTGTCTTAAATTGTAAACGTTTATGTACTTGGCAACATTGACTTTGCTAGAGTAACAGAAATAACAGTTATGGAAGATTGTGATAAAAGTTTCTGTCAAATAGTGATTTGCTGCATTTTCATTCATAGAAATATTGCAAATTTAGGTCTGTTGTCAGCCCATAGAAATTTAGCTTCACCTTTGCAAATCAATATATATATAATTCAGTTAATAACAGTACAAGCATAATTAATCACCGACAGCAACAGCACAAAGTGCCTTTTCATGAACACCATAGAATCCTTAGTTATGCCATTAAATATGAGTATACCACACATAATTTTGCAACTTTTTCCAGTTAGAAGAAACGATGTATGCAAAGCGTATATTTCCTTGCACTAACAAGAAGTAATATGCTGCAATGTAAGACAAAATTGAGTTTCCCCATAAGAAAAACATTTTTGTAATCAGAAATTTTCTTCTCCATGAAAACAAGTGTGAAAAGCTTCAATATAATGAGAGGGTTATTATGATCAAGCTGAGTTTAAAGCCAAAACGTACAGTAATTGCACAAGTTTACATGACAACCTCAGACTGTGATATAAATGAAGTGTGTGAAGATATAGTGAGAGCTATTAAATATGTGAGAGAAGATGAAAACCTTGTCCTACTTGTAGATTGGAATGTAGTGGCAGGAAAAGACCAAAAAAAAAAAGTAACCGGAACTGGCGAAATGAAATGAGAGAGCAGAAAAACCAACTGTATTCTGCTCCACACATAAGTTAGACACTGTGGTTTCCTTTACTTTCTTTTTCTACCACTTGTCTCTAATCACAAAGATGTGTACAAAGTATGAGTGATGATATGAAGAAACTGAAGAAGGGACACTCAAGGAACACCCATGCCCAGGCCGAGATTCGAACCTGGGACCTAAAAGCAGAAGGCATACATGGATGATGCCAGTAGACATAGAAAGATACCAAATAGTGATATCATAGTGAAACAGAGATTCAGGAACCAGATCAAGGATTCTAAAATGTATCTGGACACATGCCGCTCATAACCTAGTAATGACGAAAAGCACAGTGAAGTTCAAAAAGTATACAGAGAAAGACAAAGAGAATGTGAAATATCTAAGGAATCAAATGTTTTCTGCAATGGAGAAAAAAATGAATGAACCGACAGATGGGAGCAAAAAGGGTATAAGCATTGAAGAAAAACAGAACTCAATCAAGCAAAGGCTACTGCTGCAAAGAAGAAATTTAAACCAAACTTTTTAGTGAAACAGCACTATGAGGGCTAGAGCCTGCCAAGTAGCTTATTTATTGGGTGAAGCATTTTAGGCACATCAAATTTCATCACCACTGATTACTGACATTTGAAACCAAAGCCATTACTACTTCATTTAGAATAGCTCTCCAGTTGTCCTTATGATGAAGAATAAACACTGAAAATTTGGGAGCTCCCACTGGGAATCGAACCAAAGGTGAAAGTGCTGACCAATTGACCACGTGGGAGCCCTTCACAAGGAAGTAATTCGTAAGAGAAAAATGTAAGTGAAGATCCTCTGGTTAATGAAGGTAATATTATACTTAATGGAAGAAAGGCTGGATGCAATATTAAATTCGAATTATTGTCAACTTGCAAGAAAATAGATCTAAAAGTTTCCTTGCTCACTTTGATGGCAACCATTTTTGCTGTGGTCTTCATGAGCTTGCAAAGTTGGTTACATTACAATAATGCAAAGGATGGTAAACAATGACAATACAATTTCCACAAAAACGGAAAGGGATTGGATCAAAGGTGCAAAAAAATACATAGGAATCAGCCATTCAAGTGATAGCTAGAGATTTCTAAGCCTCCTGCACCAAGTTGTATTCTCTCTGTGTTATTTCTCTAGTACATATCTGGATCACCAAGTAGTTTATTAATCTACAATTTTTATTCACTTCAAATTTTCCTCATGCTGCAGTCTAATATGGCCAAGTCGACTTAAAGCAAACTTTAAGAAATAAGATGTATAAATATTTGTTTCAAGTACTGGATTACATAACACTCCCCTTACACACACACACACAAACACAATACACTGGGATGCCAATCCACTCCACACCCCCTCCACAAGGCCTTGGATGCAGTCTCCCTAAACATTATTCATCTAATATCCAAAATTGTTTGATAAGTGAGTAAGTTTTTCATATGGATGTGGTAGCTTACTAAGTGGTTGATATTTATGTGCTAAAAGTTTTGAAATACAGAAAGCTAGCACACGGATTGGTTAGATACTTCAGTTAATCTGAAATGTCAGAAGATAAATTGTATATATGCATTTAAACAGTGTTTGTAGATGGAGAATACAATTTTAAAACCAAAGATCAAGAATGAATCACAATTTGTTCTACAAATTAATGACAGGAGAGAAAATTCAAACCAGGCATATCAAATATTTGTCCTGCAGCTGTCTATTAACCAAAATTGGCTAATTCATGCAAATATTCCAAATATTGTTTCATGTGTCACATTCAGAGTGATAGCTAGAGATTTCTAAGCCTCCTGCAACAAATTCGTAATTCTGAAAAATATGAAGCTGTACAGTGAATTCATTATTTGAGGTGAAACATACATTATTCGGGGAAACATCAAAGTGTGCCTCGCATATTTCAACCAAGTGAAGATGTCATAACTGAGATATACTGTGCATGCTTTCATTTGATTCGTTTTTTATTTAACTTCATTTTCTTGCCACTTTTGGATAATCACGATGATGAGGATGAGTAATGACATGATGAAATTGCTGAAGGGACATGTACAAAGAACACCCATGCCCAGGCTCGGATTTGAACCTGGGTCCTAGTGTGCATGCATCAACTGTGAGATGCACGTTGCTCCTGGTCAATGCATGGACCCTATATTTACATGCTCTAAACTGATGACAAGCATTTTTTCCATTTCCCAGGGTGTGATTTATACAGAATTTTGTTGTCATTATACAGGGAATAATTTCTTAATGTATTGGACAGTATTAATGTTACAGTCCAGAGTTTCTATATAGTAAATGTTCCAAGAAAGGAGACTGGTAACACATGAATAAAGACACTTGGAAAAGGATCCAATATATTAGTGAGTACCATTTCCAAAGAATTAAAATTATTTAAATTAAAATTAAATTAATTACCTTACATGTAACAATTTCTGCTCCAATAAACTAGTAAACAAAATTATCAATAAACTTGAGAAATTGCAGGATCCTTTTTCATGAAGTCTCTTTATTTGTTGGGTTTCTGAATAGCCAAATGGTTAGTGCTCTTACCTTTGGTGTGAGGGATCTTAGGTTTGATTCCCAGTGAGAGCCCCCAAACGTTTGACGTTGACTCAGCATCATGAGGATAATTGGGAAACTACTTGGAAAGAAGAAGTAGCTGGCTCCAGTCCAGTGGCCGAATTGGAAGTATATTAATGCAGACATGCTCATATGCACAGACCTGCTTTTGAGACACTCCTTTTCTATGTAATTTCTTAAATGATACATCGATTTTCATTCTCTCTCTCTCATCACCACAACTTGTAAAAACTAATGATGTATTAGACATGAAACCACTCATTACTGTGGAAGTTCCTAAGACAAGCTGCGTATGTGAGACGGATGTATCATGTTTCAGTAAATAAGTAATAATAAACAAATAAATAAATACACTAATTAGTAAGTTTACTATGTACGTTTTTAAAAATTTACTGCCGGTATGCTTTTTGGCATCTTCATTTACTACCGGTATGTCATACTGGCTCATACTTGCTCAATTTGATCACTGCTCCAGTCTCAAAAGACAGAAAACAGCGACAATGAGACTCAATGCACTGACTCATCATCCAATGAAAAAGCCTCTTGGCAGGCTCTGCCACCTGTTGTACCATGGAGTTTAGTTTAGTTAATCTTTATTTGTTGCATAAAAGTAATATACTTCATTAATTCTCTTATGTAAACCAACATGAAGCAGTATAAATCAGTATTTGTAAATTCACTTGAATATTAATAAATATAGGACTGTATTATTTATAATTTCAATCATAGATCTGTAGCAATATACTATTTTCTTTTAATCCTTGTGCTTTTCCTTTTTCTTTAAGTGTCTCCTACATTTCTCAGTTCTTCTCCAGAGTATATCATGATAAAGTTAACTTATTGATTTTACTATACACATTATAAATTCAGGCCTCCCCAATGGCGCAGTGGTCGGTAGCATCGTCGCCTTGTAATCAAGGGGTCCCGGGTTCGATACCCTGTGGAGGTACATAGTTCAGATCCCACTTTAAACTGTAGGTCCAGTGCCAGTTAGCCTTACTGTGCATAAAGTGGACTTAAAGCAGCATCCCCATCAATCAATCAATCAAACATTATAAATTCACAACATTTTTTTTATGTTAGTGTGTTTTGCCATCATAGAAACACATTTCATCTTAACGATCATATAATTTGAATTTTTTTATTATTAACGAGGCAATAGGTCTGAACATTACTTGGAATGCAATTACTAGGAAATGGATATTAAGGTGCAGCACAGTGCAGCACCTTTCTAAAAAACTATCTGTTTTCATACCAATCGTTCGAGATACGTATTTTAGGACATGAAATTAAATAAAATGAACACATTTTGTTGCACCTTTTTGAGAGATTAGCATGTGCAAACATTTTCAGAACCATTTTCCCCTTTCCCGACCATAATTTTGCACCTTAAAATCCTTTCCCTAGTGATTACATTTCAATTTTATTATACACCTACAGTTATAATTAACCTAAGATATGTATACGCAATATTTTTTTAGGAATTATCTTAATTATTTTGATAAAGAATATTTGAAACAGACTCACTATACTGTTCCAGTTAATATCACTGTGAGGAACTTCAGAGTAAGAATAATTTTTAACAGATAATGAGAGGTGCACTTGAACAGTACTGGATTTTACAGTTCACTTCAAAGCCTGTGTTATCCATTTAAAAAGTTTTGGAGGGAATTGTAACATTCAGCATACATGATTGATTTAACCTGTTTCTGTGTTAACCACAAGCAAATAAAAAATTGCATGAATTGTTATATACACGTATTGTTGTAATAATCACTTTAGTGTTTCTATTTATCTTTTGTTACAGTCTTCATGTTCATAATTTTATAATAAATATCTCAACATTTCATTAGAAAAAATATGGTCTCTCTAATCACATAGAAATAAAATGAGTTTTCTGAATAATATGGACCGTGAAATGAAAAATAGTAAAACTCTATTTTGTCACTGTCATATCAAAATTAGATTGATGCTTCATTGAGAGTTATGGGTAATTTTTCAAAGTTTAATAGATTTTATACAGTCACAACAAATGTATGAAATGTGTTACTAGAGTGTAAAAATATTGAAGGCATAATTTTCAGTGCATTTTGAAGAAAAATGTGATAAAACAAAATCATCAATTTTAATAAGAGTAACACTAAAATTGGGCCGAAAGAACCCCCTAAAAATTGGGGTCTCCAATTATTGTACTTGATAAGAAAAAATCCTGTAATATTTTGGTATCATAGCCACCTGATATCAGGTCATTACAAATAATCATTTACTATAGCATGGTGAATGGTGATAGGAAATTTGTGATTCAGTAGTTATCTCTATAATTACGTAGATTGTATTCCTAGAATTCACAGCTACATGCAAACTAACAGACATAAATTACTGCACAAAGAATGTTACATGGCATTTCATTATCTTTGAAGCTTATGAATGCATTTGACTACACAAAAGACATGATGTTTTGTTCATTTCATTCTACAAACCTAGGGTGACCAGATATGCAGTAATCCCTGTAATCCCTGTATCCCAAGAGGTTTCTTTGGGATGCCTATGTAGTTGTCCCTTTTTCTAACCCAGAAGCGAAATATGTAATATTTTCTGAGTAATTTGACTTAATCATTTTCATCATCTGATAAATGTAACAAATTCTACCTTCAAAGTGCTTTTGCATAAGATACCAGGTGGTCATAATCAAAGTTCCCCTACTCAGAGCTGTCTGGAGCCCATTCAAATACATCGGATTGTGGTGAAACTTGGTACCGTGGGGAAGTAAAAGCTAACAAAAAAAAATATTTAAAATGTTCAGCACCAGGTGGAAATGTGGTGCTGAAAACTAGTGCAATGTGAACAACATCCTGCTACTCAATGAAGACATTAATTACACTACGAAGAAATCTTCAGCAAAAAATGCAGGCTCGACCAGGACTCGAACCTGGGTCTCTGGCATATCGTGCCATTGCTCTAACCACTGAGCTACCGAGCCGGCCTGACCTCACCTGATTTTTCGCTATTGAGTCCTGGTCGAGTCTGCATTTTTCGCTCAAAATTTCTATGTAGTACATCTCCTGTGTGTGCCTAATCTACAATAATTAATTACACTGTCTTACACTTCCAAAGTGTCATTGATGTTGACATTGTGCATATTGAACACTGCTGTACTGACATAAACTCGAAATAACTTTTTGTTTCTCTGACTTCTGGCTGTTGTTAATTGAGCGCCACATTTTCATCTCGTGTTGAAAATTTCAACTATTTTCTTTATCAGCATTCACTGCTTCGAACAGGCTCCAAAGGGCACTGAATAAGGAATCTTAAATGAAAACCACCAGTATTTAACATTGTGCAAGAATGAAGCACTGCAATATATCTATGCTATTATAATTTACTCTCAAAATTACTAAACTAAACTCCATGGCGCAACAGCCCTTCACGAGCCAAGGACTGCCAAGTGTCTTTTCATTGGGTGACATGTGGTCAGCCCATCAAATCTCATCGCTGCTGTTTTCTGACTTTCGAGACTGGAGCCCACTACATCTTCTTTTCAAGAAGTTTCCCAAATGTCCTCATGATTCTGGCTCAATGCCGAAATTTTGAGAGCTCCCGCTGGGAATCAAACCCAGGACCACTAGCACCAAAGGTGAGAGAGCTTTCCATTTGACTACATGGAAATCCTTTACTCTCACAATATAAATTAATTTTTTTTAGAGCATTTGAAAACTAATTTTTGTGTTATTTTTTTTTATTCTCTTCCATAATGTAGATTTTACTGTTTTAATATTAGAAATTCCAATCCTAATGGTACTTTGCACTTGGTGTGGTTTTGCAGTTGCTGCATTGAAAACATTGAATGTTAAGGGCTGAAGCAAAGTATAAACTGAGGTGTCCCAGTTTTTTGCATGAAGAATCTTGTCAGCTCATATATACCCTGGGGTCACAGTAAATTTACTTGTAACCAGTGTTTTCTTTTCTGCTGGTATGCTGTACTGGCACCTTGTTGTAGGTGAGAATATTAATATTCCATTTAATATTCCATTTTAATACAATAAATATGAATGAATGTGTGTGTATATGTGTGCATGTGTAACTACATGGATGCACTATAATTTATGAACATACCATAATATTTTGATAGTTCTTATGATGAGCACAATAATGCACCAACTTTAAGAGTACTGAAACCTTTCTTCCTAGCAAAAAAAAAAAACACTGCTTGTAACAAAAGTCTAGTATTAGTAATGGAGAAGGAAAGGCAAGTAAAGACCATTAAATCTTCACATATTACAAATAATGACAAAATATTTTATGGAATGAGAAGTTTGTCAACCAAAACAAGAAAATTTACGGTACGGTGGGTAAGCATGTAAAATTGATAAAACAGTAAGCACAGTACTTACTTGATTCCTTTGCTCCACGTCGAAATGTATCATAGATGGTTTGTGTGTCTGGAAATAAGTAACTAAGATATTTTCCTTCTCTTGCTTCCTTGTAGAACCTTGACGTTCGGATCATCTCTGGACCCTGAAAGGAATAAGATATAAAAGTGAACATCTGTTTCTAAGATACTCGTACAGTATATTGTAGACAGGATTTCTATGCAATTGCAAATGTATTTATTGAAAAGTCAAAAGTCATATTTCAAAAATAAATATTTTCTATACATCTTGGAAAAAAAAATTATACAAGAATAAAGTTGCTTGAGTTTTGAGAGACCCTGTACTCTGTCCCGGGAATGTCTGGAGTGAGCAAGTGAAAACAAGTCTCTGTTCAAGAAGTGAATTAAGAGAGCTTGACCAATGAATTCGTGAGAGGGGAAGTCCTTTGCAGCAGTGTGCACTGCTTTGCTCCACCAACTCGCTTCCTTCCCTTCTCTTCCATTATGTGCAACCGTCATCCACAGATTCCAAGGACAGAGTATAGGTTACAAGATTATGGATAAGTATTTCAGTGAACAGTCGTATGCCAACGGTGGGAGAGGGGGTGCAACCGACCACAGAGAAGTTTATATTTATAACTTAGCTGTTTCATGGATTATTATTTGTTTTGTAATTTCTCATTATTTATTGTGAAAGGTTCACAGAACGTATTGTTGATATTTCCACTGTTAACAAATCAGATAACTGATGGACCCTATGCAGACCACAACAGCATAGAACATTGAACTAATTACTTCTGATTGTCCACACTGGTCCAACAGTAAAGTTTATTTGTGTGGAATATGTATGAAAAGCAAGTTGACTATCTGGAATATCCAAGTGATGGATATCCTGATATTCCAGATTCTCATTATATTGTATGATAAAAATCGAAAAATAATATAATATTATTAATAATAAGTCCGCCACTAAGACTCTACTACGATGGACTCCACAGTATACTAAATAGAAGAAACATTTAGATTAAAGGTTATACCATAAGGAAAACGAGGATTAAACAACATCAGGAAGAGAGGTAAGGGTTAAAATTCGTCTCTCTATGTTCTATACGCATCTACGAAGATCTAGAGGACTCCAGTCCTTCAATTATTAATGCACTATTGTTGTGCTTATCCAACAATGTATGGTATCTTGTTGCCAGGAGTTGGATGTTTTCTGCTAATAGCCTTTCACTACATCTGCAAGTAACATTATTATTCTTAGAGCAGTATGGAGGAATCCTGTTATTTTTCTTGGTGGTTTCAACTCTTGCATGCATGCCTTTCGTTATTTGGCACATGTTCTTTACTTCGAGCAACAGAAAATTCTCTTTCAATGTGTTCCTGGGTCTTCATGGACATCTAATAGGAAATTTCATCTCTGCTTTTACAATACCCATCTGTGTGATCTTCACCTGTGCACAGGGCCGTATCAAAGTTTATGGAGGTCCCTGGGTGAAATGTTTTGTGGGGGGCCCCCCATTTTTTTAATATTTTTTACTAAGAGCTTTATTAGCTCAATATGTTAACCACCAATTCTCAGCAGTTGAAATTGTAGACCTGATTTTAGAATCAGTAGTCATTCACAATCGAACATATCGCAGATAGGTTTGCAGGGAGAATAACGCAGTAAAATAAAGTTACAGGGCGAAAATTGCAGCGCTATAGCAGCAGTAAAATTCTGCGTCTAAATGTCTACAGTGATATTATGAAGAGTGAACACCGTAACTACAATATATAGTAAATACTAAGGGGGTTCAGACGAAAACAGAGAACTGAGCAGTAGACTGTACTTACGTACATAATTTATTATAAATGATATTATTTACAATTAAGAGTAAATATGTCACTACATATGCACGGTCCATCTACTGGACAATTACCGACAGGTTCATTGTGAAAATTGTATTAACTACACTTCCTTCAAGAAAATTCCTAAAGGCTTAACACTTATAGTAGACACACTTTTCTTGCCTTTTTCGGCGAAAATTCATCTACTATATGATCGAAGTCCAATTCACGAAAAAGTTCATGTTCAATGCTTAATAAACAAAGATTGGATAAGCGATCCTGTCCCACGGCAGCACGAAGCCTGTTTTTCACTAATTTCATTTTTGAGAAAGATCTTTTTACGCTGCAGTTTGTTACCATTAAGACCAAATACATTCTAAAGAGAATTTCGACATTGGGAAATGTACTGCGGAACGCGTCCTTACATACAATATTATACATAGACAGTTCTATTGGGATGTCTTCCTGATGTTTGACATTGCTACTGCTTACTAGGTGTGCAAACTGTATCAGCCCATTCTCTACAGAGGGTTCCAGATCCTTCTCGTAGATGCTCACAAGCTCGCGAGCTGCCGATGTAATTTGTCATGGAGTTGCCACTGCAAGTTCATTTAAAATACTGAACCTCTTTGCGACTGTTTCATAGGGGAAAGTCCTGTCTGCGAGTGATGAGGTGATTTGATCAATCACTGGTAGAAAACTTTCCACTCAGAAATGTTCACTAGGCGAGAGGTGGATTTGAGGTTCATTTTGATAGTCAAGAGGATTCAGTCGGACGTATCTCACCCACTGACGTGAGTGTTCCTTATTGTACTCTTCTGTGCCACTTCTTCTTCTCGCTATCTCTCATATTCAGAAGACGAGTTCCTTTTTTATTTCTACGGACGTCTTTAAAGATCTCAAAATGTCAATGGCAGACTGAAGAACTAACATCGGATCCTGGAGCGTTTTGCTCGTAGCATCAAATTCTCTAAAATGTCATTCCAGACGACGGCTAACAATGCAGTTTCCAGGGACGACATCTGCCGTGAGAGCCCATTCGCTTCACTTCTTACAACACTCTTATCTTCTTTGTCATTGCCTATTTCGACAAAAGCTTCCTTAAATTTTTCGTAACCTTGGACTATGGCTTTTGTGGCATCTGCTCTACGTGCCCACCGAGTCTCGCTTAAACTCTTGAGAATATAGTATTTCCCTCCTGCTTGTCTTAACTTATCCACCAACCAACGTTTGATAACGGTGAGGTGATGCTGTGAAGAACACATAAAGCCGTTGTACAAAATCGAAGAAATGAACAGCTGCAGGACATGCATTAGCCGCTGCTTTTCCTACCAGATTCAAAGAGTGGGCACAACATGGTACTAGCTCTGCTAGTTTATTTTTTCCTTGGCGAGAGCTTGCATGCCTTTATACTTTCCACACATATTCGCAGCATTATTGTACGATTGGCCACGACAGTCACGTATATCAATCCTATGATGATCTAGAAACTCCTATAACGCATTAGCAATAGCAGACCCAGTGTGACCACAATTTGGTAAAAGTTCAGAAACCTTTCTTTTGGAGATAACCCTTTCATTTAACGCACAGCTATAGTCAGCTGATCGATGTGTGTCTCATCTGGGGTGGAATCAACAGATACAGAATAGTATTTTGGTGTCTTAACTCTGTCAACTATTTCTTGTTGAACACGCTGCTCCATGAGACTTATTATTTCTTCATCTACAGTAGACGAGAGATAGTTTATTTTGCCTTTTCCTTTCTGAGCGTGTTCCTTGTGATGATTTGAGAGAAATGAGTCAAATTCAGTTATCAGTTCCATTATTCCAAGAAAGTTACCATTGTTTGGTGATCCTAGCTTATCGTTTTTACCTCGAAACGCTAAACCACGTCAGAAAGAAATTTTATAGTACTCACAACTCGCATGAGAACCTGGCGCCAATACACAATTGTCTGTATAAAACAAATCACGATCGATACATCCTTTGGTAGATCGTCGTGTAACTAAAATCGTAACCGATTCAAGTTGCGATTTGGAAGACTCATGATCAGCCAATTTTCTGTGTGCGTGTTTCCAATCACAAAAACCTTCTCCAGAGAGGCTATCTTTTTGGGAATTCAACAGTTTACAGACGTAACAATAAACTTTCCCAGTGTTCGGAGAGAAACACAGCCAAAATCTATTCACAGATTCACCATTTCAATTTTTCGTGTGAAAAGACTTGTAGTGCATTTCCTAGCAGTGATTTGTTTTCCCTTTGTAAACTTTTGGATTTTTTACATCTGCAGTAGCTTTGAATTGCAGTTCTGAAGACTTTTGGAACCTTCACTAGACCAAAAATTGATTGTTTTAATAAGTGTGCCTTATTTCCACACCACAGCCAAATCAAACCATGGTATAAAGTATACTGAGCTTCAAATATATACAAACAGATCGACTGAGAGCTGTGCTACAATTGGATCCAGAAGAGTGTAGACATACGACAATATTGAAGTTCTTTTTATTTTTAAAATACAACTTATGTAATTTTTCACAAGCATAGCCAGCTGGTTAAAATATTTTTTGGTGGAGGCCCTTCACAGCTTCCTTTTGGTGGGGACCCCGGGGCAATTGCCCCAGTTGCCCATAGGTTAATCGGGCCCTGTCTGTTCATGTCGCCAACGTCTTATTGGGTGGATCTCTTGCTACACCGTTAATTTCCTGAGAAACTGGAAGTTGGATTGGTGTTTACCCATCCTATAACAAGAAGGTTAAGACTCTGCTTACCTGCAGACAAGAGTAAGCAACAAGATGGCGCTAACCCATCAAAATTCAATGGCTTTCTCATCAGGCTGAAGAGCTTACTCATCAAAATCAACAAACCGCCTAGTCATAAAGATCAACGGCCTTTTATCAAGATCAGAGGCCTACTCATCAAGATAAATGGCATATACATAAATATCAGAAGCCTTCTGATCAAAATTAATGGCATACTCATTACCTTTTATCAAGATCAAAGGCCTGCTCATCAAGATCACGAGCCTACTCATCAAGATCAATTGATTACACATCACTTGTAAAGATAAATGACCTACTCATGAAAATCAACAGTGTACTTATTAAGATCAACGGCTTTTCATCAAGATCAAAGACCTACTCATCAATATCAAGAGCCTACTCATCAGGATTTACGGCCTAGCCATCAAGGTCAACGGCCTTTCATCAAAATCAATGGCATGCACATAAAAATCAAAGACCTATTCATCAAGATCAAGGATCTACTCATAAAAATCAATGACGTACTCATTAATATCAACGGTATTTTGTCAAGATCAAAGGCCTACAAGTGAAGATCACGAGCCCACTCATCAAGACACACTTTGAACCAGGGGTGCCCACAGGGGGACGATTATGGCGCTGACTGTGCCGTCGAGATTTTAAGGGAGATTCTTTCCCCTTCAAAAAATACAAAATTCAAGATTTATACATATTTTTCTAAAATATATGTTAAAAAATTACACCTTAAATGCATCATATTTAATCCATTAGATAAAGAACGAACAGGAAGTATTTAGGGACAGGGGCGCCCAAAGGTGGGTTTGTGGAAGCATGTTGTGTCTCTCCAAGTTGGGGTGGAGGGGGTTATGATGGGAATTTGACGTGAACAATATAGTAGTATTGGACACAAGTTGAATTACTTTATCAATTAACCATTGCTGCTATATAAATAACAATTTGTAGACTTCGAAGGGAATTGTAACGGGTAATATGTATTATCCGGGGAAGGGGCAATATCTAACTCTTACATCTTAGGCCTTAAATTGGCACGTGGATTCTGGGGGGGGTATTGAGAATTAAAGATTGGAAGGACACTATCTAACTCTTGAATATCAGTGTTAAGTCTTATATTATGGCGGATAAATTAGTTAGCGGGGCCTGAACATTAAATTGAGGGGTGTTCAATTCTTGTGTATTATTATTTTCTTAGACTGTTGCGGAAATTCTGGCGTCGGGACTGAGTATTATTTGTTTTGGAGGAGGCAATTTCACCTAATTAGCAATAATAAAATAATTATATATACCCAAGCAGAAGGGGCGAGCTATTTTAAGGAGGAACCGTATTATATTCTCGCCCTGAGCTTAGAGATTTCTAAAGTAGCTAGGGTTCTGTAATGCTTCGTGAAACAACAATTGAATCGGTCACACGGCTGCAACATGTTTTTGGTTTGCCCAAATCTTCGTAAGTTTCTATCTTAAGTTATGTAACAATTTGTGTTAAATACTCAAATTGTGGGTTTTATAAAAAATGTTATTCTCCACTCACAAAAACACTGTTTAAATGCATATATAATTTAATTTATTACATTTAACCAATCAACGTGCTAGCTTTCCGTTATTTCGAAACTTCAACAATTAAAAAAATATATGGACAGTTTAACATGATATTGTATTCAAAGAAACATTATTTATTATGTATTCATCCAAACTGTTTTGGGGAGGGTTATGATAAACAATTTGGGGGAGAGTAATGCATCTAAACTCTGTACCAGCTAACTGTAGACCAGGCGAACGAGAACAAGTCTCTGCGCAAGTAGTGACGCGAGACGGCTCCACCAATGAACAGTGAACAGTGAGAGAAACGGGATTGTGTAATGGGCGACGGGAGTTACACGATCTCTTCCTTGGCTCTGTAAGCGTTGCAAACTTTTGAAAAGGATAATACCGAATGCACATGGCAAAAAGGCCGTATTTTTGTCTCCAGGTCCGTACAATTGGTTTAAGAATTTCTTAGGGAAATATTGGGCATAAAACTGCAAGAGCAAATTTTGACAAGCATTTAGCGTACGGATAACATCTGGACCGTACGTCCGTACATGCCATGAAATTACCGTACATGTACGGTCAGGACCGTAAGGTTCACCACTTGATTTTCCTCCTCTTCTGCCGATATGCGCGGCTCTGCTCTACAGTTTGCTGGGTCAAGGTATACGGTCTTGGGAGGTATGGGAACCCCTGATTAAAAAGAGGGACAGATCAAGTACGGTGTCCAGTAAAGCTAAGGAAAAAGTTACTTTCAGTAGACACGCTGTGGTAATTAAATACTTTATGGGGATTATGACATGGTTTGAGGGGACGCATGATATGATTTTGGGGTATACGTTACATGATTTGGGGTGGGGGAGATGACATGGTGGGGTGCCTTGTGGGGGGCAACCCTGCTTTGAACGTTTAAAATAAGCCAGCTCCCAAATACTTCACAAGAAGCATTATTTTTGCTTCAACTGAACCCATATTAAGAATTGAGCAATTCAAGGTAAATGGAGTTGTAAACAAGCTACCATGCAAACTGCTCTCGCTATTGTCATTCATGTTTCTCTTACATAAATCTGTAATGCAAAACATTATTATTATTATTACTATTATTATTATTATTATTATTATTATTATACTTATTTATTGAACTCTATCTCCTTCGAAACATCGAATGTTCCCACGCCGCTTCACCAAGAGAGATGGTGTGCGAGCAAATGTAGTGTTGCAAACCCATTCCATTAGAGATTGTGTGGCAGAGTCGAGCCAACCCCATAGGTGTAGCTAGGGGGCGTGGCGGGTGTGCCTAGGCACACCCTAATGGGCTGCTTTGTCAAAGAGAATTAAAGACAGATATTTCAATAAGATAGAAAATAAGCGGCAGTTTGTAAGAAGTTGAAAATGTCATTACTTGGTACAGACGTGTGCATTATCGCTGATGAAACGGGTGTCTATAGATTTTCGATTTTTTGATATCATTGGAGAAAGAAGATATTTACTGCATTCTACTCTGTACTGCAGCGCCTTTCTTCTTCTATAGCTGTCACAAGCAGCATGTGTGAGAGAGCTTTCTCCAAGCTTACCCAAGTTAAAACTAAATTAAGAGCAACTCAGATGCAGGGTAGATTGGAAGCCCTGCTCTTGCTATTTGTGGAACAGGAAAAAGCTTCGTCTATTGATGTAAATGAAGTTATTGATGAGTTTAAGAACATTGTACCTTTTGACAGGCGTCTCTTGTTATAGATTGCGTGTATTTTGATGTATTTGTTTGTAACATTTATGAACATTTTGTGTGTGTGTAATTTCTATGCAATTTGATTTTTTTCTACTACATATATTCAGAAATTTTCAACACTGTCATTTAATGAATTTATATTCCTTTACAAACATCAGTGCAGTTAAAGAGCCAAGTGACTGTGTTGCAAAATATGCTATTAAAAAGGTACAAGACCTCAATTTTTTCCTTTATGCACACCCAAATATAAAGTTTTAGCTACGCCTATGGCCAACCCATACATCATTGCATATTGAGGGATTTTTATATATATATATATAGAAAAGGGAAATTTCGATGGTATATTGTCCCTCCCATTGTGTCCGTACATCAATCAGCCAGCTGTTTTGCATTGTGTGTTTCTGTTACTGAGTTGCAAAATTGTTTCGCGCTGTCAAAAGCTCGTACCTGTTTCAGTGCAATCTGTTTCATTTCATGATGAATAAGGAAACTGTACATAGTAAAAGCAGAGACTTAATATTTAACTTTGTTGAATTTTTGAAGGGAAGTTAGCTACAAAGCCTGTAGCAACTGCAGCAATATATACAGAATACGTCGGAAGGGATGGAAAAATTCTGAAGTACGAAGCAAGGCAGTGTGAACTGAGTGAATACTGTAATTTTCTTTAAGATTTATTATTATCTTGATTTCGCTTGATTTGCTTGGTTCGATCAGTCTGTCATTAGAAATAAACAACAGCTAGGTAGATTACAATTGATTTCCTTCATGTGGTAGTTGGATCGGCTTCTTTGGTGTACGCCAATGTTATTATCCTCCTTGTTCATTAATATCAACGGAGCGGATGAGGAAGTTTTTATGAAATATTTTGTTAATCGACAATAGTATTGATATTGTAGATCGGTATTTATATGTATTGAGTGATATTGTCAGATTATCGAATGCTGAATTAGATATTGCACAATAACATCGCTCTTCTTGTGATTGGCTGGATAATTTCCGAAATATTTGAAATTTGTAAAAATATCATGAAAAGTAACTCTATCATAGCCTCATTTTCAGTGAAAGTTGATCAAAACTTGGGTTGCCAATATATTAAGCATCAATATGTGCTCAAAAATGGATGCTAGTATTTGACAGGGGTGTTATAACACTTCTGGACGCGATACTAATGTGCACACCCATAGAGCCAGACCACGAGCCGCCACTGCTAAACACACAGAGCAAAATCATTGCAAGCATTGTGAGCAAAACTCAAGAGCTACCGTGGCTGCGTTAATATTAATTACTTTTGAATGCTATTAAAAGAACACTGAGGCTAGTCGAATGCACAGTCACCGGCAATAACAATGGGACATTTAGATACTAAAATTCTCGTTTTTATGCAAGGCGTTATGTGTGTTGCCTAACTCTACGGCAGTGGTAGATGTTGCCATTGAACATTTGCTATTAAAAGCCATTTAGTATCTAAATCATCCATTTCTATTCCCGGAGTCTGTACCTACTGTTTGAAATGTCTATTCCCATCGAGAATCTAACCCTTTCACTTTGTTGCAACGTTTAATACAATTATTTAGTTTTTTTTATTAAGATGAACATTTTGGGTGGGTAAGGGGGGGAGGGGTGGATCTAGAAACGGCACTTCCTACATTCTAGCGCTATAAATTTATGGCTTTTACCGTGGTCACAACATTGCTGATGTGTTCCTCCCGTCCCTTGCACTCGTAAATCACGCATTATACATCAAAGATTTTATGGGCAAATTATAGCAAGAGTGGTACTCTAACATTTACTTGGTTTTTGTTCCCTAACTCCAGAAATGCATTCTACACAGCGTTTTCAAAATGCCAAAAGTAGCAAAGGGTGGATTATTTAATCCCTTCATTCACAGACAGCTATTACAGGTAAATAATACTAGATTTTGGTGATAAATCATGATATTTTTGTCCATTTAATTAAGTACTATGAGACTTTGCTCAAGTTCTTTTGTTATGATATGATTCTTGTGTTTCTATACCTAAGCCAATACTTATTAGGTCAAAGAATTTTGTTGTATAAATTTAATATGATGACCGCTTTGAAGACATATTCCACCTATATTTGAACAGCTTCTTTGCATTTTTAAGTGTGACAATAACTTATTTGGCAGTATTACATATATACATATTACATTTAAGTTTAGCCATTGTTATAGATGTAGGCCTAAAGTTGCAATACAGCCGAAAATGGATGCCATGTGTCCATATTGGAGTGTCATATTTTGTATCTGCTTGATCTTTTGTATTTATGAATCAAATACATACAAACATTGATCTTAAATTATTGGGCTATTTGCCCTTGTGGGAACGAAATTGCAATATTGCAAATTTCTTCAGCCATATTGAAATTTTGAGTGTTACGAAAGAACAATATCCCATGCGTCTCTGTTCAATATACTAAGGGAGATTTTACACCGTACTGACAAGTGACACGTGTTGCTTGTCACTTCAGGATTTCACCAATCGAGTGTAGACTTGTGAATTGTGTCAAGCCGCTACCGAGGGAACCGTTCCTGTTGACTGGCTCCTTCCCAACTGGCACGTGTTACTTGTCACTTGTGTAAAATCTTCCTTAATAACAAAATAAAAATTCAATGTCCGTATAAACAAAATTTATAATTATGGATGACAAGCAGAAAGCAGTGGCAGTGGCATGACCAAGCCTCAGTTATGATTTAGTAAAAATATGTCACTTACAGTGGAAGCGATTAGGGACACTTTTGCCCCCCGCACACTATGCTATACCTTATCTACATCAGGAAATATACTGTCCTTGCCCCACCAGTTCTGGCACCTTGCCTTCCCCCGGTTGTGAAACCCAATCGCCGCCACTGGTCACATATATCATCAAACTCAGGAACTGACTACTAAAAAGGGAGCCATAACCCATCCTGTCCAGTCACATCGCCCCAATTTAGTAACTTACAGGAATGCCAGCCTATACTAGTATTAAGAAATAATCTGAACAATGCAAATAATAAGTGAGAATTTGAAAATCTTAATTGAAGCTCACTAATTAATGTATATTCTCAAAAGCTACCTGTAATCACAATCACAAACAACAGACGCTGACAGTGTTACTCCCCACTGGGGATGAAGGTGTTTGTGATCCACTCTTCATCCAAACTTCCTTTAAGAAGTACTCATCTGATATGTGTATATTAAAATATAGTAATGATTACAAAAATTACATAACCTTGCCGTTATATATAATCCTTCCAGAAATGTACCAACAGTGCAAATTTCACAAATTGCCATAAATTTACGTTAAGTAATGGTATTCACAAAACTAATGACATTTTGTTATATTTTTGGAATTGATGCATTTTTCAGTCTCTATCTCCCGCGTGAAAAAACATTTTACAATTTTCCCGGCCAATATTTTGAGTAAACTTATATTGCGAGAAAAAAAGATACCTGAAGGGTGTAAAAAAATGTAACCAAAACGTTTTTTACATTTGTTTGGAATCCACCTTATTTTTCCTTTTTTTTTCGAATTTATAAAAATTTTTTTAAAGATAAGTTTGAAATAGAATAGTTTGCTCCCGCAATTCCATTTTGAGGAGGTTGTTTTGATTGGTATCGGCCATCAGGAAGCTCAACTGAAAGGCTAATATGTTATATATAAGACTTCTCCTTTTCAGAACTTTCAGAAGATTGTCAAAACATTTTCTGCCTTATCGTGTCAGAAATAATGAACTTTTCCACGTAGCAAAGGGCAATAAATTTTAAGGCTTCTACTTCACAGGTTTGTATTAGAATCGAAAACGAACTTGAAAGAAACGGTTTCTCCCATTATACACTGCTCAGATTATAGCTAGTAAGTGATTTTCTTTCTGAGGACCACTCAAATCTCAAATGTACAGGATCATCACACTTCTTGTTTTTGTGTCGTTTATTCCTTGTGAAGCATCCTTTTTCTTTGTGCCACGATTAAGTTTTATGATAAACATGGAGAAAGTTAGGGTTGTTTAGTATTTGCTTCACTTTATTCTTAGTAATCAACGTGTTATTATATCAGAAGACAAGTTGCAAATAGGGACACCTCAGTCACCGAGCATGTAGAAGAGTCGACTGACAATGTCGTATGTGAAGAATACGTTTGGGATTATATCGAGACGATATGTGTCAGTCTCGTCAATCGTTTCATGTGCTAGGCCTGTCCGATTGTAGGTTTTATTTCCATTTATAAACTAACTAACTAACTAACTAACTAACTCTCTAGCCTTCTTAAACCCAGTGGTGCAGGAACGGGTGGGTACAGGGGTACGTTGTACCCCAAAATTTTTGAAGGGGGTACTGTACCCCCTAAATCCGTAGATTAAGATGTACCCCTTGTACGCCCCTCAGATAATTGGACAGACACAAGGTGCTACTGTTAAAATAACATATTCTCTAATCGCTTAATACAAAATGTTTATATTGTTTATAAGCATTAACTTCCTTACCACAGGAATTCAAACCATTGGAAACCTATTCTGTTACATTGTGCTACTAGTTAGTTCAATGATCGGTGTTCTTGGAAAACTTTTTAAGGGGATGAAAATTGTTTAAAATGTGAGGAACGATGGAATCACATAAAGTTTACATACGTTCAGAAAATCACGCTGCAGATGAATGCTCCTTTGCGTAAAGGGGGTACACTTTTCTAAAAATATGGTCGCGTCGATTCGAAGATAAGATATACAGAAGAGTATGTGACTGACCTTCTTTCCTTTTTGAATTTTTTCAAATGAAGTTTTCCGAAACGAAATACTTCCACAATTCCTGTCTCGTCTCGTTTTCGAGACGAGACAGACAAATTTGAGGGGTACAATGCAGTCCTGTATCTCACAGATTATTTTCATAACTTTGTCAGAGGTGGGTTGTTCGGAAAGTTATACTTAAAAATCTATAGAAAGAGATTTGTTGAAAATAGAGATGGCGCTGAGACAAGAAAACACTCTTTCCTTTCAAGTTTCGAGACGAGACTGAAATAAACTTCTGCGAAATCAAAACGAGACAAGAATAGGCACAAACGAGAACACGAAGGACCTCGCCACACAGAAGACGAGATGAGGCTGTGACAATTCTCGACTCGTCTCATCTCGATACCATTCCTAGTTGAGATGGAGCAGCGATGTTTCCGCGACATTAAAGCAGGGTGTGATTTGTGGTTTTAGCAGGAGGAGGAGAACTTATTTTTACCTATGTATTAGATATGCTTAGAATTCGATATTAATCTCTTAAAATCTAATTTTGATATTGAATTCAAGACAAACACAACGTCATTTAAAGTTAAATTCTAAAGTCAAGCTGTAAGAAAATTGCATTAGTCAGATGAATGCACAAGATAAATGAGACTCACTGCAAGTTTGATGGCTTGCCAGTTGGCTTGCCAAGGGCGCTGTGATACTTAGACTTGATCCAGTATCATGCAAATTTTTCTACATCAAATCAATGCATTGGGACTTTGTTTATTGAAAGGAAAGGCAGGTTTAAAACTCTAATCAGTTAACGTTAGGTTCACGGCACTGAACCCGCTTTCACATTCACTTGTTGATATTGGTAGAATTTGTAATCTATTCACAAGGTCTTTGAGTGAGGTGTAAATGTTTGATTAATTTGGATTATTTTACTTCGCATTTCTGCCACTTTTGCTAAAATCGAAGATGAGGATGAGCGGTGATATGATGAAGGGACATTCACAAATAACTCCCATGCCCGGATCAGGATTCGAACCTGGCGTAGCGCGTACGGAGGCCGGCGAAGTGGCATTGTGTTTTGAATTTTCTTTGTAGACAACACTATAACTGTGAACAAGAGCTATAAAGACATTAAAGGACGAAACGGCACAAAATCCGTCAAAAACAGGGCACAGTTTTAGAATTCGATAGAAAAGTTCTTGTTGAACATCACTCAGAAGGCACTGTATGTGGGAAACATCTGCCATAAATTGCTTCATAATATACAGGGTGACTGGTAATTAGATGTATTCCCTGAAAGGGATTAAAATAGAGACAATTTGCAATAAATTTGACCATATGATACCCCGTCCGAAAATTAGTAGTTTTCGAGATAATAGAATTTCTATTGTTTTTTTTAAAAAATGACAATTTTCCACTTAAAAAGATGAATTGAGTAAAAAACTGCTCATTGTATGGAACTTATTTCAGCGTTTTCTGATAGCTAACAAATAAATGGTTCGTTGAAAAAAAGTTTTCCCAAATAACAATCACATGTAAGTAACGGGTGGGTCTAAACTTACTAGTGATGATAAAAAATGCACTCTTAGTTTACTTGGTAACGTATTAATAACAAAAATGGTATGACACGAAGCGTACAAATTACTTAAATTACTTCCTTGTGTCATCTGATATCCAACAAGGTACAAATGTTGCTAACATTCACATTTGTGTACAAGAAATAATACTTCATTCATCTTCATGTGAATGGAATCAATGAACAATACAATTAAAAAACATTACACGTCTTGCTCAAAGTGAGCACCTCCGTTACGAATGCAGGCACGCAGGTTTTTACGAACATTTGGTCTCTTAACTCGTGATGTGATGGTGTCCTTGATGTGTTGACCAACAGTTAAGATCGTCTCCCTGAGCTCTTCTTGCGAGTTTAGCGGTGTCTTGTCATATGGCTCCAAATGTAAAAGTCGCAAGGTGTCAAATCGATCGGGGGATCGAGCTGGGCAGTCATCATGCTGATAAATCATGTCAAGTCTTGTAGCTAGAGGTTCATCCTCCAACAACATTGCCATCCCGTTCCTCAAAAAATGTTCATAAGTGATGCCATTTAAGATTTGGGGCAGGAAAAATGGATCGATCAAATGATTGTTAATGACGCCCATCAATAATTCTGCCTGGGCATGCGACAGTGTCTGGATGAAAATTACCCAACGAAATGGATTGGTCTCCCCCTTTAGGGTCCTGTATTCTAAAACAAAGAACGTCAGAGACAGGAAAAGATTGCAAAATGATGAATGAGTACTAACAAAAAGTACACGTAACCCCCACCCCTATTCGAAAAAAAATAGAAACATTTGATTTGACTACCAAGCCAGAGATCCTGGGTTCGAATCTCGGCTTGGGCATGGGTATTCTTTGTGTGTGTCCCTTCATCAATTTTATCGTCTCATCTTCGCGATTAGCCAAAAGTGGCGGAAAAGCGAAGTAAAATAATCCAAATCAAGCAATCAATCAATGATTTGATTTAATTTTTGTTACTTAGCGTCGCTTTCTTGTCACATCTGGTTAATTGCGAAGATGATACGATATAAGTAATGAAGGGACAAACACAAAGAACACCCATGCCCAGGTCTGGGTTCGAACCCGGAACTCCTGGTGTCGTAGCGCGATATGATAACCACTCCCCCACGGTTGGTTGATTTCGAGTTTTAAGTCCACTTTATGCACAGAAACAAAACACGTAACAAAACACAACACACTTTTTTGTAGTTTCTTCAATAGTATTCATTTGGCTTTTTGAATTCTGAGATACATTTTTCATTCCAAATTATTTCATTAATCACTGCAGAGTACAACGCATAGGAACAAGAATGCGCGCTCATCACGGGTTCGAATCCTGGCCTGGATCTTTCATATGAGGTCCTTTCATCAATTTCATCATATCATCACTCATCCTCATTTTCAAAATAACCAAATGTGGCAAAAAAGTGAAGTAAAATAAACCAAACTAACAACAATATGAACGCGCGTTCTCTTGCCCAAATAAATACATCCGTATTTATGACTGTTAGAAGCCACTAAGCACTACTAAAACGAGAGTGAGAGAGAGCCTAAGCACACATTTGTAATTTAATCATTATATATTCCATATTTGAAAAAAAATAAAACAAAGAAAGCATAACATTATTGTCTGCACATAACATGTTCCCATTTCATAAATAAGAAAACTACATCCCATATTATACATACATATTGTACAACGTGTAAAAAGTTGTGATGTAAATACAGAGAACATAACTACTGCAAAAAAAAATCCCCTGAGTTCTTTAGAGGATATACATAGGAATCGAAGGGAAAACAATCCCCTATCTGTCCTATAGGAGATAGACTGGTGGACCTGAAAGCACGGGCTTTCAACCATTGCAGCGGGGGCAAGAAAGGTAGGGGGCAAGGGAGGTAGAGGTAGAAATCTTCCCTTTTCCTTCGGGCTGCCGTTTTTACCTGAAACTGGTGAGGCGGAGGAAGAGCGAGCTAGGCCAACTTTATCCGCGGATCGCACCGAGGGACGAGAAGCGCGTGAAAGAAAAAAGTGTTGCGTATGAACTCTGGCTTTAACAAGGAAATAAATATTGTCATTTGAAAATAATTAGAGATGTGAGATTGATTGATCTATCTCTGCTAGACTAGCTACTCCTCAGTGCATGTCACTGGAGAAACCATGGACAGTTACCGATCTGAAGGAAGTGATTCTTAGCCATATTAACGTCATACCCCCAGCAATGATCCAGCGAGCTCTGCAGAGCTCCACAGACTATAGAGTGACGGAGTGCATCCTCATTTGGGCGACGTCATTTTTCGAACCTAAATCTTGTTCGAGGACATTTCCTCTTTCACTTTTTTAAAAGACACAATTATCTGTATTCAAGGATGCAATACAACATTTTCTAACAATTCACACAACTTAATAGTTTCATTTCATAATCTGTCAGATATTTTTGTCAACATATGGAAAGTGTCGCAGTTTTGTTTGTTTGATAACTAGTTTCGACTCTATGAATCCTTGAAAAACGGAATTTTATCCCGAATATGTGCAACCACGTTGTACAGGTTCACAGTTAACACTTTCATGACGATAAACAAATTATATGACCTATCTGTAAATTATCAGATATTCTCTTGGTATGCCTGAATAAGTTTCATGGTAATAACTGTGGCTTATGAATACTATACACTATAATTTACAAGTCTGGAACACTAACGTCCACGTCTCTAGAAATCTCGAAGGGTTTGGTCTCATCCTCATCCGGCCCCCGTGGCGGATTGGTTAGCACATCGCGCTACGATGCCAGGGGTCCCGAGTTCGAATCCTGGCCTGGGTATGGACGTTTGTTAGTGTCCATTCATCAATTTCAAAATATCATCACTCATCCCCCTCTTAGGAAATTAGCCGAAAGTGGCACAAAAAGCGAAGTAAAATGAAACAAATCAATCATCCTCGTCTCAAATTTCAAAAGGCCGTTTGGATCTCTTCTTCCTACTACACGTTCAAATGCCATCCAGAACAGGCACGTAGCCAGAGGGACAGCTCTAGGGACTGAACCCCCACCCCAGAAATCCTACAAATATCTAACTTAAATAATGTATAGTGGTAATTAATTTTACTTCATTGGCAGGATTATAAGTTGTGACATACTGACAAATTCATCTTCAGGGCTTCTACCCTCACTTTTTCGCCTTTAGGTGGCGGCTACTGATTGGGGACGAACATCCCCACAGAAATAAAATTCTAGCTACAAGCCTGAGCTAGAATTTGAATTTTCCATCGTGATTTGTTCATTTCTATTTAATCTAATCACAGCACATCGTCATCGTCGCATTTACTTTAGAGAACTATGAAAACGACGTTAAATAGCCTAACAGCTGACGCAGAATTATACATAACACCATTCAAACATACAATCGTACGTAGTAAACAGCTTAAATATGCATCGACTATCGGGATCTGCCATAAGAATTCTGAACTAAAGAGCGCACGCGGTACTTGTAAACAACTTCTTGGCAGAAACATAACATCACAAGACTGCTCTTCAAGAAGCAAGCTATTACGGACGCTCGTCGAAGATCACGAGTTGCTCAAATGACAAACGGAAGGCGAAAGGAAATAAAAGTCAACAACAAAATATATATTTGGAACCGGGAGATGAGACTAAACAGAAAATTGGGATATTTCAGGCATCAGCGACACTAGGGTTAACTATTCTTAGCTGTTGCCAGCTAATCTTAGACATCAAATCGATTCTAACCTTAACCCAGGTTGATGCAATCTCTTGCTCCTCGAGTTTACTTCCAGCCTCCTTCTCTCGCCTCGTGATTTTCGACATGATTTCTTGCCTCGTGGTGCGTGGCGTAACTAACGACCCAGCAGGATAAGGGGCAGTGGGGTTAGAGAAGGGGCTCCACACTTTTGAAACCAGAAGAAAAAAATGAAAGAAATTAAGACTTATGAATTCACGTTTGTCACCCATGTTGCTGTGGATTTTGTCAAGTAGAGACGCAATGAAATGTTCATTCATGCACAACAAAGAATTTGATTTTGATTTGCTTTATTTCACTTCGCGTTTTGTGCCACTTTTGGCTAATTTGCGAAGATGGGGATGAGTGATGACATGATGAAATTGATGAATTGACACTCACAAACATCCATGCCCAGGCCGGGATTCGAATCCGGGACCTCTGGCGTCGTAGCGCGATGTGCTAACCACTCCGTCACGGGAGCCGGCTCACAACAAACAATTACTGAAATGTGTATCATCATAGGGGAATCCCTTGAGTTGGGAAATTGTTAGATAGGAGGATGTTTGCTCAAGTCTTGTGGATTGCTGCTATGGTTTTAACAAAAAACGCCTAGGACCGTTTTACGCAATAAGACCTAACGCCGAGGGCGATTTTGGCGGGAAGTTTAAAATTGTGCAAGGTTTTAAATAAAAATTAATACTCGGTAACAGTGAACGCTAGAGTTAAAATTATAACTCTTTTTCTTAGTACAGTGAAGACTACAAGCCTGTGGTCTAAAAAAACAATTTTCATTTATCAAATAGAAGAAAAAAGTAAAAAATCTTATTTTTTACGAAATTTGAATTTCGTCGGGCCCCCACATAGGAAATGGCAGAACGTAAGTGTTCTAAACATTTCCCGCTCATGTTCGTTCTATTCTCGTGGCAAGAATTGCTGATACTTTCGGAGAAAAAAACATTCTATTGTAAAAGTTGTGCTTGATTTTGGTAGAAAAGTCAAAATTACATTTTTTAAATCTATTTCGGAAAATATGAACGCTGGGGTTTTAAAACTTATATCTATTTTTCTTCAGTACAAACTAGGCTATAAGTCTTTTCAATTATCATGTAGAAGACGAAATTTTCAAAATCATATTTTTTTTAGGAAATTTGAAATTCGTCGGGCTCCCCTTTAGGCAACGCTGTAACGTGAGGATTCAAAGTAGTACATACTTGCCTATTGCCTAGTATGTGTTCCATTCTCGTGGCAAGAAGTACGCTCTTGCTGCTGATACTTTCGGAGGAAAAATAATTTCTAATGTAAAATACGTGATTTTTTTTCGGCGGTAGGAATTCCCCCAGTCGTTACGCTACTCATACGTAGCTCCTCACGATGGTGGGTTCCATACATTGGCAGAAATCCCACGAGAAATGTTATTACGGTTCCCCCTGAAGACTCGAAACAGTGTGCGGCCCTTAGCCCGAGCCCAAAACCTGACGCCTGGCCACGGTGCGGGACATTAACATACGTAAACACAACACACACACAAACAATTATCATGCAATCATGACGTTTTCGGAAGCCACACAAATGTGACGTTTTCGGACTGCATTTGCTGACTAACGATGCCCTGGCGTGCTTGTGTTACGTCCTGTATCTTTTTGTGATTGTCCTTAATCTTATCTTTGCGATTAGCCAAAAGTGATAGAAAAGCGAAGTGAAATTACCAAATCAATTATTCAATTATCTTAATTTTTGATTGTAAAATTATAGTCAATTCTAGCTGCAGGGATTCATAAATTATAACTCGATACAATTTTCACACTTTCCATTTTTAATTGTGATGCACAGTGGGCTCATAATTGGCCAAAATGTCAGGTATTGTGAAAGTTGTATATACGGAGGATATGGTAAAAATGTAAAAATTAACATTTCAAATGTTGCCAAAATTGCTTCCATCTACAAATGAAGACTAAACAAATACGTTAAAATTTATTAATTTTGTGTAGAGTATGACGGGCTAGTTATGTTCAATGCAGCAGTTAATTAGGAGCGAATCTACAGTTTTGCAGCGGAATTCCAATGAGTATTTTGCCCACAGTATTAGATCTAATTCGATTATAATACCACATTTGTATATTAGCAAAAAAGTATTGATCCGATTAGAGAAGAAAATTAATTAGCAACTTGTAGTAACTACATTCACAAAAGCTTGTTTATGTTTACTGAAAACTATTTCCCTTTTTAGTTTTGCTTCCATAAAATACAGCTCAAAGGCTCAGCTCAGAATGCTTATTTAACGAATGCGTGGAATGTCTATCGGTGCAGGTATGTATGAGTCTCGCAACTGAAAGATAAGACAGGAGTTTCTCAGGTAAATGTCCGGTCACTACCAGGATGAACGCAATGCAATTGCAAATTACGAGAGGACAAAAGGGCCGGCAGTGATGGAAAAGGGGATCAGATCGCTTTGGAGAGGAAGTAGAGCTGGAGGTTTTGAGAGAGAGGGGTTCGAGACTCTGCGTGCCCGAACAGGGTAAGTTCCATCTTCCCTTGTGCGTCTGTCATTCTCAATCACGACGTATATGGGTTCATAAACATATTTCACTTCGTTTATTTAATCTGGTCAAGTGTGTACCTCATCGCAGTCCCTTTTGGGGAACATGTGCTAAGCGAGTGGCGTACCTGAGGGTTACGTTACAAATGTGTTACAAAAGTAATATTGAGGACGGCTTGACCTAAACAATTTGGTTTTCAGGATGCACGTAATATTTGAAAAGTAGAGTGGTATTTAAGAGCTCACATTAACATGTGACATTACGTACACTTACAATTCCATTTTTTATTAATTTATTGCCGAGGCATTGATAACAATCCCAGTTCCGTATATTATCTCGAGTTTCTCTTGGTTATTCGCCGCGTGTTCTTTGGCCTTTTGTGTTCTAGATTCTGACAGTTCAATCAGCTAAGTGGTCTTTATGAGATGTAGCTCGGGTTACTAATGACGGCATATTATGGAAAAATTGGGTCCTCATTCATGCTGATGATTCTCGGAAGCGACAGAGTTTTTTTTGCAAGTCTTGTTGTTCTTCCATCCAGCTGACTTTTAAAAAACATATAATATTTTGTTTACTCCTTCCTTGTTTTCGTTCTCAGTGTTTGAAAATTTCTCTTAATTAAAAAAAATTAAAATCTACAAAACTATATTATATTTCCAAATTTTTATATTTTTACATATTTAATATATTTCAAGATAGTTTATGTGCTAGATATGTATGTACTTACTACTTCATAAGATAATATAACGTACAAATCCAGGATCTTGTAATACGTATAATAATACACATATTCAAGGGCGCCCGCAGGATTTTTCTCAGGGGGGCAGTCACAAACTTTTATTATTATTATTGTTATTAACATTATTACTGCTATTAGTATTGTTTTTATTTTTGTTGTTGTTATTATTATTACATTACTGTTATCCTACTACTACCAGTTATGTTTTTTGTTTCTTAAAATACATACATTTGTAATTTCCATATTTTGTACATCTATATACAATTTGCAAAACTGTAAACTTAACATTATTTATGTAGAACAAAAACCTGTTTTTTATTATAGTTAGACTAGCTGATTGCCCGGCGTTGCCCGGCTATTTAATTATTACAATCTTCTATTAAAGTTGTCCGTGGGAGAAACATGGCGATCTTAAATCCACTCCGCATTACTTAATACACTGCCCCTGTAACTTGTTGATCGTGATCGGGAAAGCAAGTCTCTCTCTCTCTCTCTCTCTCTCTCTCTCTCTCTCTCTCTCTCTCTCAAATGTCATCGTCAATATCACCAATTAACTTAGCGACTCCGAAAACTGGATTCGACACTAATGTAGGTCACTTTGAAATTCTATTTCCCCCCTCTCACCCCCATGCCGATAGGTGATGAACCTAGAGTTGAACGGCATTTATAGTGTCACTATTCATCCTAGCGACCCCGAAAACTATGGATTCCACACTAATATCGGTCGTTTTCGATTATTTTTACATGTCACCCCTTCCCACCCCCACCCTTAGGGGTGCCAGGGGTGTCTTGGAGTTGAACGGCATTGAGAGTGTCACTATTCATCTTAGCGACCCCGAAAACTACGGATTCCACACTAATATAGGTAGTTTTTGATTATGTTTACACCCCGACCCTTAGGGGTGCCAGGGGTTTCTTCGAAAACTATGGATTCCACACTAATATCGGTCGTTTTCGATTATTTTTACATGTCACCCCCTTCCTACCCACACCCCTAGGGGTGCAAGGGGTATCTTGGAGTTTGAACGGCATTGGGAATGTCCCTATTCATCTTACTTACTTACTGGTCGGCGCTACAGTCCTTGTAGGTCTTTGGCCTTCCTGATTACCTCTCTCCATTCATCTCGATCCTCTACTTTTCTTCTCCATCCTTTAACTCCTAGCCTTCATAGGTCCTCTTCCACGTCCTCTATCCATCTTTTCCTGGGCCTACCTTCCCTCCTTCTCCCTTCTGGTTTTCCATTGAATATCTTCTTGACAGCCCGTGCTTCTTCCATTCTCTGAACATGCCCAGCCCATCGTATTCTACCCTGTTTGATCTTCACTACAATATCTGGCTGGTTAAATAATTGCTGTACTTCCATATTTGTTCTCATTCTCCATCCCTCTTTATCTCTTATCGCTACAAATATCCTTCTCAGTATTTTCCTTTCCCACCTTAATAACCAATCTTCCTCTCTTACCGACGTCACCCAACTCTCTGAACCATACATTACTATGGGTCTTAATATTGTTGTATATATTTTAATTTTTGTGTTGTTAGATTTGAACATATTTTGCAAATAAAAATAGCATCGATTTCCACTTGTTATCCTTTCCTGTATTTCTGTAGCTGTCTTGTTATCTGCTGTTATTATTGAGCCCAAATATTTGAAGGCTTCCACTCTTTCATATTCTTTTCCATTTATTCATATGTAAGGAAGGTTCTCTTCTGCCTCCTGCATCTCCCATCTTCATATATTTGGTTTTATTTGTGTTTACTTCCAGTTCTAGTTCTTGGGCTTTCTCTTCTAACACTTGATAGCTCTCTTCCATAGCTTGTTTATTCCTTGCTATTAATGCTACATCATCTGCATATGCTACTATTTGTGTTAGTCTATTTAATATTATTCCTCCAGGGTTGATTGGCAGTTGTCGGATTACTTTTTCCAATGCTAAATTAAATAGTATTGTAGAAAGTAAATATCCCTGTCTCCGTCCTTTCTTTACTTTAAACATGTTTGTCATTTGCTGTTCAACTCTGACTTTACATTCCGTTGTTTTCATTGTCATTTTTGTCAGTCTTATCAACTTTCTTTGGATTCCAAACTCTTCCATTATACTGTAGATCTTATTTTTTTCCAGGATGTCGTATGCTTGTTTAAAATCGACATATAGTTGGTGCAGTTCTTTGCTATACTCATAGAACTTCTCTAGCACTTGGCGCAGTAAGAATATCTTGTCCAACGTCGAGCGATTTTTTTCTAAATCCTGCTTGGTAATCTCCCATTTTTCTATCCATCCAATTTTCCAATCGTGTTGCTAAACTTTTACCAAATACTTTAAAATTTCCATCCAATAGTGTTATCTCACGATAGTTTTCACACTTTGTTTTATCCCCTTTCTTATGTATCGGGCATATTATTCCTATTGTCCAGTCTCTAAGCATTTCTTCTTTTATCCAAACTTCTTCTATCAGTTCATATATGGCCTTCTTCACTCCCTCCCCACCATATTTCAGAAAATCTGATTCTATGCCATCTTCTCCTGGTGCTTTGTTATTGCTTAGAGACGTTATTGCATTTTCACTTCTTCTAAAGTTGTTGGTATTATCCCTTCCTCCTCTTCCTCACTTATTTCTTCCACTTCCTTATCCTCCTCATTGGTTCCGTTAAGTAGTTCACAAAAATAGTCCTGCCATCTTTCCAACATTTTTCTTTTGTCTCCAATGACGTTTCCTTCTTTATCCTTATAGAAAACTGCTCTGGGTTGGTATCCTTTCTTCATATCTCTTGTTCTCTCATAAAACTTTCGTATCTCATTTCTGTCTTTCATTTCATCTAACTCTTCTATTCTCTTTCTCTCGAACTGCCTTTTCTTGGCTCTGCATATCTTATCTGCTTCTCTCCTCTTTTCTCTATATTCTTCCACCATTTGTCTTGTTGTCCGTTGAAGCATCTTTTTCTGGCGTCATTTCTCTCCTGTATTAGTATTGAGCATTCCTCATCAAACCACTGCTCCCTCTTCTTGTTTTGTTCCTTTCCCAATGTATCCTCTTCTATTTTACCTATTACTGTTTTTAGTATTTCCCACTTACATTCTAGTTCTCCTTTCTCCCATATTTCCTTTTTTGTTTCTAGTGCCTCCATGAGTTTTTCTTGGTATTCCTCTCTTACATGGCACTCCTGAGTTCCTCCACATTATGCTTCATGTTCTTACTTTACCTTTTGTTCTTATTCATTGTTGCTGTTATTTTTGTATTAGCAATTAGTAAAAATATATTATTTGTTTTAAGAAAGAAAATACTGAAATCTACTTACGAATTGGTATATTACACTATATCCCATAATACATAGTTAGAACAGTAACAGTGATAATGAAATGTCTTTCTTCTTATCAAAGATTTTTATATTACTTAATTGTGAATGTTATAAAAAGATGACAGTCACAATAACCTCCCCTCCTGGGGTGAAGAAAATATAGACATCATACTTTGGTGGCTTAAAAAGATACAAGATCTTAAATATACACATCGAACAGTTACATAACTTTAAGATATTCAACATTCAAAACAACATTTAATATTATAACAAATCTTTCAAAGAATGACAATCAATTCGAAACTTGCGAACCTATTTGTTAACATTCAACAACAGCTCGTGTTTCTTCTCCAATGAACAGTGGAAGGGTTTGATATTTTGTAAATTGTGTCTACACTTTATCTGTTGTCCGTCTAAAGACACCAAGTTCACGAAATTGTTCTTCACTTCCTCCACCAAAAATGGCCCCACATATAAGTCATAAAATTTATGGATAGTTTTGTTCAAGGCAGAACTTCTTGCATGATTCCTAACCATAACCAAATCACCTTGAACAATTGTAGGGGTTTCTGCGTTTGAATGAGTCTTCTTTCTTTTGGAACGTTTAGTTGTTTCAATTAACTGAATATATTTAGCTGTCCAAGACAATTCGTTCATCTCTTCTGGCCAGTCAATAACAGAAGTTATTTTATCTCGAACTTCCTCGTGTAGAAAAATTTCAGCCGGAGTGAAACCAACAACCTCGTTATATGAGTAATTTAATAATTTTATAACATTTGTTAAAACTTTGGACCAAGATCTGTGGTTGGTTTTACAAAAGAGTCTAAGCAAACGAATGATCTCTTTATTATATCTCTCAATTGGATTCGCATGAGGCGAATATGGTGAAGTGAGAATATGCTTTACACCAATTGACTTCAAAAAATTTTCCCATTCACCGGATTTAAATTGTGATCCATTATCCGTTAATATAACTGTACACATAGGATAATGATGGAAATAACCTAAGTTAATTCTGTTGATAATTTCTCGAGTTGTTGCCTTCCTGAGAGGATAAGCCATAACATATTTGCTGGTTAATTCTACAATAGTCAGAATATGTTGATATCCTTGAGATAATGGCAATGGACCAATCAAGTCTAAAGATAAGAACTGATGTAATTTGTAAGAAATCACGTGAAGCTCCTCTTTGGTAATATGTTGTGTTTTCTGTTTCGTCCTTGCACATTCTACACAATCACTTAAATATGACTTGACACTTCCTCTCATCTTAGGCCAGAAATAGAATTTAGAACACTTCTTATAAAGCTTAGAAAACCCAAAATGGCCAGCCAAATCATGTTGTTCATACAAAACTTTCTTGACAGCTGCTTCAGGTACAAAAACTCTCCAATGGTTCGAGTTGATAGATCTATAAAACAGTATATTTTTATGTAGTTTAAATATTCCCTTAATTTCGAAATGGTCATCACCCTTGCCTAACATAGAAATTATACGTTGACATAATTCATCGTTTTGTTGCACTTTCATCCAATACAAAAAGTATTCTTCTTCAAGTAAACCAATATCTGTGCAGTTTACATGTAAAGTGGAAGGAAACAAATTGTTTTGTGACTTAATTGGATATCTACTTAACGCGTCCGCGGCCGTATTTGCAGAACCACTAACATGCTGAATTGTATAATCATAATTTTGCAATTTCAAAGCCCATCTGTTAAGCCTTGGATTTAACGATCTTGCTGAATTTAACCAAGAAAGTGATTGATGGTCACAGTGTATTACAAATGGTCTGCCCAATAGATATATTGAAAATTTTTCCACGGAAAAAAGGATGGCAAGACATTCTATTTCATGCACAGAATATGTTAATTCTGAACCTCGTAAAACTCTGCTCGCATACTGGATAATCAAAGTTTCACCATCGTCAGAATATTGCCATAAGACTCCACCGATTCCTATTTTACTGCCATCAGTATTTACATGGAAAGTATTGTTCAAGTTAGGTTGAGCTAACATCTCCGGAGACAAAGCCAATTCCTTCAGACGTTTAAATGCCTGGAGATGTGCTTCATTCCATTCCCATTTCTTATTCGTTCTAAGTAAATCGTATAAAGGAGCCGCAATCATTGCAAACTTATCCACAAATTTTCTCCTCCAATTTACCATTCCTAAAAATTTTCTTAAGGCTTTTCTATTTGTTGGAGTAGGATATTCAGTTATTGCTAGATTTCTTTCTGGATCTACAGCGATGGTTTCACCTGATACTATGTGACCAAGAAACTTCACTTCAGTTTTACAAAATGTGCACTTCGATAATTTGATGGACATATTTACTTCTCTCAAAGTTTTCAACACGTAGTCCAAATGTTTTAAATGACTTTCCAGTGATGATGAAAATATAAGAATATCATCCACATACACTATAAGAAATGAACTGGTATCATTGCCAAACACTTTATGCATTCTGTCGACAAAAACACTAACAGCACTCTTAATACCAAAGGGCAAAAAATGAAATTCCATTAAAATACCACGATATGAGAAAGATGTGAACTTATAAGATCTAGGTGTCAGTGGTATTTGAAAATATCCACAAGTTAGGTCAATCGTCGAAAAGAATTTTGCGCCTCTCAACCTAGGCAAAAGTTCAGATATAGGTTCAACCTGTGTCATGGGTGAAATTACATGTTCATTCAGCTTCCTAAAATCAACAACAGGACGCCACAATCCACCTGCCTTTGGAACTATGTGGAGAGGGTTCCGGTATGGAGAAGTACTTTCATGAATTACTCCCCACGTTTTCCATTTCTTTAATTCTTTCTCCATATCATCTCGCCTAGCGAATGGAATAGGATACGTAGATGCCACTATAGGTTCATTCGTATCTAGCTCTATGTCATAAGATTCCACCTTGGCTGCCTTTGGTTTGTCCGAAAACACATCTTGATACTTCAGTAATAAATTATATAAATTATCAGCAACTCCAGCTTCACAATATTCGTTGCCATAAACTTTCTTATGGATATCTTCTTCAGAAGCTAGATAAGCAGAATCATTAACATGAGAAGATTCAAATGTCAAAGTTTTACAAGATTCAATTACGGAATTTTGCGAGCAAGTATTATTTGTGGAACTCGGAACAAAAGGAGCTGATACTTCCTTACCACTTGAATGAATTAGTTCAACAGTAGACATACGATAATTAATTATAGCCTTGTACTGCCACAAAAATGGTGCTCCCAAGATCAAATCGGCATGTAATTGTTTAACTACATATAAACCCACGTGGAAAAATTCATCTCCCAACTGCATAATGACATATTTAAAACCTACAACTTTTATACGTTGCTCACCAGCGAAACAAGCCAACTGAATTCCTTCTATTGGTTCCAGCTTTATACTTGGCAATAAAGAACTTAGAGTGATCCAAACCTTGTAATCCAACAAATTACACTGACTACCAGTGTCAATTAAACAATTAAGAAACAAGTCACAAATTCTTCCCTGTATTTCTGGTGCTTCAAGTAAAGGTGTAGGAGTTCCTTTATCTGTAACAGTCCACTCAGGCTCTGAATCAAACCACTCCAGCAAAAATGCAACAGGTAAAACATCTTCTTTATCAACGCCTAAATATTTAACTCTATTAAAGTCACCGAGACAAGACTTAACATGCAAAAGGTAAGGATCATAATTACAAGTAAGCTCCATGTGGTCATCCTTTGGCAGGGCGAATTGGAGCGCATTTCCCCGCCTTAGTTGTTTAATGTTCTCTGAGGGCTCCCACTAGTAGCATTAGTTACTGAGGAACATTCTTGATTTAAACTAATGTCATTGCAATTCATTCCATTTCGGAAATTTCCATTGTTCCTTGCTGAAATCTCTGAGTTAGTGTTAATGGAGTCACCTCGCAATTCTGTATTGGTCGGACTTTGAAATCTTCTATTCCTGTTGTATCTAGGTGCATCTGTATTATTGCCATTACTAGCGTTCCCTTGAGTGTTTGTTCTTCGATTGTTATTATGAAAGTACAAACTTCGATCGTTACCTTGTCGCCTATAGCTCTCTTGGTTAGCTCCAGATTGCCTATAGTTGTTTCTGGGATTCCTAGCAGCTGGTTGGCCCGTAAGTCTCTCTGAAGCTACTGTTTGGGTAGATGAATCACTGCATGACTTATTTTCCATAGACACTTGCCTTACAAAATGCCTAGATTTTTCGAACCTATTCGAGTTGTACTCCCCACTTATGTAATCACCAGGTAGTGACAAAGATTTGGTTTTATCACTAGAATATAAGTCTATTGTCCTGAGTTTTTGTGTTAATTGTTTAAGGTTGGAAATTTCGTGACAACCCACATTCTTAGAAACTGTTTCTGGCAATTGCTTCAGAATTACTCTTATTATCTCAGCTTGTTTAGGCTTTTCTACAAGATTGCAATATGATGAATATACCTTCAATGCGTACGCTTCTAATGATAAACCAGAAGATGTGTTGTATTTACGAGAACGCAAAACTGCCAGTTGGCTTTCTAACAAATCATTCGAAGCAAATTGTTCAAGAAACTTGCACACAAAATCATCATATGATGTGAAATTCCGTCTTTCACTATTGAACCAATACGCTGCAGTATTGTAGAAACATTTGTGAATAACTTGCAGGCGATATTGAGAAGATACACCAATCAAATTTAACATTGTTGTCAGCTGGTCTATAAACTCCCTAGCTGATTGTTTCGAGACGTCACCTCCAAAACGTGGTAACTGGCTTAGCTCATTTACACGAATAACTTTACCCGGGCATTCTCCAAATGGGTTTCTTGCAGAAATATTTGTATTACATTCTGCACGCGCAGGTTTACAAAACTGGTTTGATTCAAAATTTGGAGACTCAGAATTCTTAGAAGCAATGTTAATTGGATCATTCAAAATGTCATTTCTGGGAATGTAATTTTGATTACAAAACATCGGACTCATTGAAGTTGTAGTATTTGTATTACCAGCTACAGTATATAATGGCTTCTCACATGAAGGTATATGCTGAAAATACATTTGTGAAATTGGATTATTTGAATAAGCTTTCGTTGTACAACACTGAGTTTCATTATGAAAACTGGCATTCGGAGGACTTCCATAACCATAATGGTTAGTAGAACAAGGTTCATTGTAATGCACTCTATATGCATTCTCCGAAAGTGCGAGGTCCCTATTGGCCAACGGATGTGTAGTGAAATGAGCAGGTGATTCGTTACGTGATGGAGGATCCCACAAATAAGATGTATTGGAAAGCCTATAGGAAAAATCAGTTCCAAAAGAAGTAGCGTTCTGACCTGATTTACGTTTAGTAATTACAGGTACATCAATATCAGATGAATCATAACCCGAAGAACCAACACCACGTTTGTCACTAGCCCGAAATTTAACATTTCGTGATCTTCGATTTGAATTTGCATTATTTGTTTGACAAGCCACATGCTCAGTTTGTTTACTATTTCCATCCTTTTCGCTCAGTTCTCGTCCTCCATTGAAAGTTTCGTTAGCAACACTGTTGCTGATGGCATTGCCTTGCTCCAAAGAAATAACCCTATCTCTAAGGTCATTTACCAAGGTTTCAGAGCTACATGTAGCAGTCTGAAAGTAGTTGTATTTACGGTACTATAAACCCGAGAAAGTATGAACCCCCCCTCAAGCAGATTTGCTATACTTAAAACAAGCTTAACATGAGCATATAAGCTTTTTGCTCAAGTGTGGAATCTTGTCTAATCTAAGATTTTTGTGAAAATGCCCTCGGGAATTTCCTCAGAAAGTATGACCCCCTCAGATTGATGAGGCTACACTTATAAAAGGTACTTCTGAGAGATTGTTGTTCATAAATTTGTTAAAAATATGCCCCTCTTGTGGCCACACTTAAAACTAGGCCATCCACACACATACACACATACATCCATACACACACACACACACACACACACACACACACACACACACACACACACACACACACATACACACACACACATACATATTTATTTCTGGTTTAAGTTCAATTGGATACCAGCTTCAATTTGTTTATCTAATATTAAAACAATGTAATTCTTCTAGAATTGCTCCGTGACTCTCTCATTTCTTACATCATAAACATATGATTTTTCCCCTATGAGAATAACACTACATATGGTGTCTTCAGGTAAAGCCTCATGGAATTCACAGATAATTTTAATGTTTGTTCTGTCATTCACCACAACTTGTTTCCTTTTTGAAGTGTTGATTACAAACATGGGTCTCTGTGTTTTGAATTCATCTGGTGAGTAATACATGTCAGTACTGCCAGTAGTGACACGTTTGTATGATGAAAAAGCCTCATATAATTTGAGGAAATCATCCTTGGACATGTCTAAATTATAATTTTCTCTAGGAAATACCTCATTTCTGCCATTTTTAAGATATATGTTCTTGATGTTGCAGCTATCAAATTTACTTGAATTTTTTTCCTGATTGTTGTGTCTTCCAGTCTGAAACAGTACCACTACAAAATCAGGCATGTCATATTGAATACTGGAGAATGAATTTGTAGCATCAAATTCATAATAAGTACCAGATGCGGGCTTCTGTACACATTGATATGTATAAAATTGCAGAGGAATCTGTGGATTTTTTATTATATCAGCTTTGTATTTAAGAGCGTAACTGGCCTCATATTCAACAACCGGGATTCTTAGCTCCATAGTCTGAATAATGCATTTGCCTGCATCTGGTAAGGTATTGGGCAGAGCTTCTCCTGTAGTGTTTAATGTGCTGTACCTCATCAAAGCATTATTATCATTTGCAGCTCTTCTAAATGTAATTCTTAAACCACCCTTCCACATAATATCTTTGTAATCTGAGAAGAATCCTGGCAACAGGCGCATGGGGAACAGCACTGTGTGATTTTTAGATAATATCTTATCACCAGCCTCAAATCCACCTATTTTGTAGTATGATGCTTCGGTTTTGGATAATTTTAGAGTAGCCAAAGCTGTGGAGGTAATGCCGGGATAATCTATTCTGTTTATAACAACTCCATGCTTTCTGATCTCAATTTCAGAGAACAGATGCGGCACAAAATTATCTACAAGTCTTATATTTGAATTTGCCGGATAATCTGTTCCATCCAGCTTTACAACATCAAATTTGATGTATAAATCTGCTCTGTGGGGGTGTATAAATCCATCCCCTACATCAAGATCAACCTCAATTTCCGTATTGGGTTGATTTAAATTTGCAAATGTCCTCCTGTTTGGGGGGAATGATTGTAGCTCATAACTCTCAATATTTTCCATTGTATGTATTTTTATTTAAATGTTAATCTCTATGATAGCAGTTGTTGTGGCTCCAGCAAAATCAACTAATTCTTCTTTTTCATTAGTGACCATCAATTCAATGTAATCTATTCTGTTGTGGCACACAGGAAAATATAATGTTGGGGATGGATTGTAGATGATGGGCTCCATGAATTCAGAATTAGGTTTGAATGTTGCAATGATGCCGGTTTGTTTGTGAGTGCCTATGCCATTTGATTTGGTGATCATACCCTCAGCCACATTACAGTGAATATTCAGAGTCTCTATGGCTAAGAATTTAGGTATATTCATAGCAGTGTGTTTGATGGCCGCTTCGAGTTTTGTGTTGTTCTCAAAGCCTAACAGCTCTCCTATAGTACCCAGATGCACTGTTTCTGTAGCAGATACAATCTCTACTCTGTGAGTGACAGAATTTTGACTTAACACTACACCTCTGGGTAATTGAGCATTTAGAGTGGACAGATTATATTGCCCTGGAGTGATGACAATTTTTTGATCCCCTACTGCAATTTTGTTGTTGTGGTGAGTAATATTAGGGATCAAGTACATGCCGTAAAATGCTCTGAGAGCTATTGTTTTGGGATACACTATGTCATCATGCAATTTGAGTTTCAATATTGAATTTTGGCTGGTGAGATGGAATACCCCCATGATGTTTCAGATACCACAAGGCTTTTTGAAAATTTTCAATTGATGGTTTATTTATTTGAGACATATATCTGAGAACAGATAAACACAAATGTCCGCAATTAACATCTTTGAAATTTTGAATACGGGCATTATTGTAATAAAGATTGGGTGAATTTAGATATTTTATTAAATTTTCAGGTGGAACACCTCCAAATGAATCAAACACAAATGCCTCATTTTTTAAATATTTAAGATAACAAATCCAGTGAGTGCCCTGATTTTTGTACTTATCCAAATTAACAATGCCACACTCTTTGTTGAGTGGTTGTTCCGGCAAAGAATCAGACATGTACACACCCCTAAAATGTTTGATGCCCAGTGGCTTGATTAAAGCTTCAATATCTTGGTTTGTAAGCGGCTCTTGTTTTTTTTAAACTTACTCATGGCTCTCTTAACACCTTTGCCTTTTTTCTCCATGGCCAGGTTATGGCGCCTCTGCTCATCTAATTCTGCCCTATTTTTCTTGGCATCTATTACTGTTTTTGCTATGGCAGCTGATCCCCCGGCCAAGCTCCCCACAGCCCCGAGAGCAGCTAAGATGGCAGGGATGGTAAATATGAAACCCCCCACATGTGATTTTTTCCTGGATTGCTGTAATTTTTTTAATTGGGGGGTGCTAAGCAACAATTTCATACCATGTCCCTTTGCAATACAAGAGCTTTTTTTCTTGCGCTGTTTTTTGGTCAAGAGACTATCAATAGTTTTAAGAGATTTGAGACCTGCATAAGGTATTTGATACATAACACCCTTGGCCTTCATCCTAGGTTTATTATATACATATTCACAGCCCCCACCCCAGTTTTTGTTTGGTGTTCATAGCTATGGTGGTTCCCAATGCTGCTATTTTTTCACTCAAAGAAGCATCTTTGCTTACAAATCTACCAAATGCAGCCTCTTCTAATTTCTTGTCTGCAACATGTCTCTTGTCTAGATCAGTATGTGTGTTGTATGCTATGTCATGGTCTCTACAAGCAGCATCTAGGGGATTTACACCAGGGTCACCTCTGTTTAATCTATGGTCCAATTTTGTGCCTGGACCACAATACTGATAGCCTGGAATATGTAGTTCAAATGGCAGCTTGTTTATAATGTCATTAACCAGTCCCCGGCCCTCAGAAAGATTCCAAAATTTGGGGGGTAAAGTATTAATAATTTTTATGAGATATCCAATCCCCTTAGGGTCATTCACTATAAAATTAGACAATTTTGTGCTTATCATGTCCATAATTCCAACTTTTTCATTGTAAAAATTGTGGTTGCCAGCATTTTCTTCCCCAGCTATCACCAATAACCTATCTACAAGTTTCCTGACATCATCAACCCACACAAATTCTTTAGGCAGGGTGTTGTATTGTTTGATTCCACTACCTGTCTTGATCTGTGACCATATGGGCTTGATTAAATTATTGTATTTTGCCCCACTGCTAGACTTGACTCTTTTTTGTGTGGGATCATTGTTCTGGTATAGAGCATCTGATTTTATTAATATTTCCTTGTAATCCTCATAATCTTGATCTGTATAGCTGCCAGGCCTTTTCCTAGTCATCAATTCCCACAATCCAGGTGTGCCGGGGTACTTAACAAAACCACCTTTTTCTCCGAGACGAGATTCTGAATAAACAATTATATCATCCCCCATAAATGTTACTCTGAAATTGCCAATTCTATGTATGATGCTCCCATCAAGCTCTGTGTCAGCATATAAGCCAAACACCTCATCTTTGTTGTCTTTAGGTGTGGTTAAATATTTTTGAGCAAGAAGACCCAATTCAATAGGATCCTGTGTAGCTTCAATTCTTCTAGGAGCAACAGGACTAGGTGTATGAATACTGGAAAGTGGGGTGAATGGATAATCTAATATGTTCCTTGCAGCTACAGGTACAAGCTCTGTGATCAAATCTTGATTTTGCTCTGTAACAGTTTTGATATTCTTACCTAAATTATTAATAGCATCAATTACAGGCTGTTCTGTTTGTTTGTGTTTTTCATAAATTCCACGGTTCTCTGATTTCCATCCCTTAAATCTTTTTACAAGATAATCTCTTAACTTAAGATCATCAATTATTGGCCTTTTCATGGTTATTTATATACGTCTCAACGTCTAGAAAATCGTTGATTTTATTTCTGTATTTGCCACTATTGGGTGTTCTTGTCATATCAATTGTGACAAACCCATAACTGTTCTGGTTCCAGCACCTACTGCAAAACTTGGAAAAATCATTGTAGCTCAAGTCCCCACCTACATATTCATCATGTATGTGTTTGAGGTTGGTATGATCTTGATGAAACACACATATAAAATTGCTGTTGTCTCGGATCAGCTGCTTCGGTATTTTTGAAAAAGTCTGTGCCAGGTAGAAGCAATCAATGTTTTTGTGCCGCCCCTGTGTAAAGAAATTCCTAACCTTGTTTTGATTATCCAATATAACGTCATCAAACACAACAACAGAATTATCGAGACATTCATCAAGTGGCTTAACATCTGGTTCAAAAGTGGCAATATCCAATCCATCATATAGCTTCATCAGCTGCTGATATTTTAATTGTTCCAAGCTCTTAGAGAAAACATACAAGTGCCTGTTTTTCCAGTCTAACCAGTTGGGTGCCAATAAAAAATTATCAACCATTAGTGTGGTTTTACCACAAGCAGATGGCCCAACAATAAGACACCTAATATTATCAGGCAGCAAGTTGCCATTTCTCTTATTCTGCTGTTCAGGTTCTGGCAGCCTTTTTATAACATCCCAGGTGCTCATATTATCACTTTGTCTGCATCGATCCAGCTGTTTTCCGGATGACCTAGCCATTTGACAAATAACTTGTTGCCTTTTCTGCGGATGATTTTTTCTATGAGATATGTGTCAGGCTGTTTAGTTTTGCTGAGTTCTTGTTCATAGAATCGGCCTTTGAGAATTTCTCCTCGGTGATCTTTTATTATATATGTGTTAAGGGTCCCGGGTTTAACTTGAACAACTGTAAATAATTCAGTGCTCCAGTTTCTTGTAAAGCCTCTTTTGAATAAGTGCTTATATTTGCTGATTCTTACTTGATCACCCACCCTGTATTTGGCCCTTCTTGTTGTTGGCTGGTATCTAGGATAATAAACAGTCCTGATCAATTTTTGCTCATCAGATGAAGTTACTTCAGAGGGTTTCATGTTGATTGTGGAATGGACCGAGTTGTTATATTTATGTAGAAGTTCTGGAAGAATATTAAGCCATTTATAATTACCTTGAAGTGTAAATTGTTTATACATAAGATTTTTTAAGGTTCTGTTGAATCTCTCTACAATTGAGGCTTTGAGATCACTGTAACTCGAGTAATGTTTTATTGCCTGGCTTTTAATAAATTGTTGAAACACTGAATTATAAAATTCTTTGCCATTATCTGTTTGCAAATAGCGCGGTGATCTTCCTGAATGATTGATGATTGTCCTGAAGGCTTCTGTAACACATGTTCCAGTCTTGGATTTGAGTGGCACAGCCCAGGCAAATTTTGAAAATGTGTCTATCACAGTGAGTAGATACTTGTAGCCCTTGTTGATTTTGTCTAAGTTTTTCAACTGTCCAGTTGCCATTTCAATCAAGTCGCTCTGCCATAAATCATCTATGCCCTTTGTGACTACTGGCAGTCTCTTATAATTATGTCTGGCCTGTCTGTGTAATTCATCGACAATAATTTGTCTAGACATGATATGTAAACAAGAATATTGCAACTATAGGGTGTTCAGCAGCTGAGACTGCAGGATTTTCTAAATATAATTTGTCCCCTATTTGTATTTTAAATTCCAGAGATCCATCATCTTCAGTATAGGCTGTTTCTAATGTATTGGGATCTGTAAAATCCTCCAATTCTACACTGGTGATTTTCACTTTGTTCTCAGCATTTGTTATTGATAAGGTGGGGTAGTGGTGTGCCTGTGGCTGATGCCAATATTTGATCTTGATTGGTCTCAATGTGCCCCCAACAAAAAACTGGTAATAAAATTGTGCAGGGGACAGCATATATATTTTGCCACCTGGTGTAAATGGTGAATCATATTCTTTGTTGGGGATGCTGTACAATTCAAGAATTACTGTATGTTTTGGATTCTCGATTATGCCTGTTATTTCTTTTTCTGCTGTAAGCAATCTGCTTGTTACAGATTCAAGGTGCTCATTGATGGTCCTAACAACATCATCGTGGCCTGGCTTAATTTTTATGTCCACAACAAGTTTCTTGTATTGTTGCACAATCTCTTGAAGCTGGGTGGCAAAAACAGACAGAGCATTTGCTTGATTGGATTCCATGGTCCCTAGCTGCTGATTGATATTAGCTACAATTTGTTGCAAATTTTCAACAACTGCCAATTTTGAATTTTGAGCAGTAAGATCATGGACCTGTCTTCTGATATCCTCAAACAGGGCATGCAGTTCATTAATATGTTGATTGGTTGGTAGAGTGGCCACTGTTTGAGTGAGATGTTTGATCTCTGTCTGGATATTCTTGATATCTTCTGATTTCAATATCCTATTCACTGCCCTCTTAATATTTTTAAGTTCCTGTGATGTGGGAAGATTTGATACTGTATTTTGCAAAGATTCAAGTGCCAATTTTACATTGTTTAATTCAGAAGCATCGGCCACATTTTGCATAGCATTTTGGAGCAGGGCTATATCTGCCTGAGAGGGTGTTGATCGTTGTAAAATTTCAAGTTTTGTTTGGATATCATCGATCAAGTGATGAAAATGAGATAGCTCAGATTCAGTGTTGAGGTTTTCAAGCTTTGTGATTTGGTGCTGGACACTGACAAGAGTGTCTACAATCCCAGGCAGGCGAGATTCTAGTACATTTGCCAAATCACTTTGCACTGCTGCTATTGTACCTTCAAGATGGGTTATGGTACTTTGAATTTTTCCAAAATCTTCATATGTTTCAAGTTGCAGCTTAATATTTGCAACACTCCGAGTTATTGCATTCAAAGCATCAGAAGATGGCAAATTGTTCATAAAATTTTCAAGTGTCTCAATTTTTTCTTTAACCTCGGCTATGGCATTGTGCAGAGGATCCAGATTAGGTATCTGGAGTGACTGAATCTGTTCCTTTAGAGTGGAAATCACTAGATCAAAATCTTCTTGTGATTTTATGCTTTTGACAATTGTTTGGAGTTGTGTCTGGACATTATTTATCTGCTCTTCCAGTTGCTGTTTCAATTGCTCGGAGTTGGTGGCCTGGGTCTTAAATTTGGCTTGAAGAGCTGCTACAGCTTCTTCTAAACTTTGAAAATTATCTAATGTTGCCAGATCAGTATATTTCTGAAGCAATAATTTGAGTTCAGAATCAATTTTAAGAAGAGGGTCCATGCATTGTGATTGCAAATTTGTAATTTCTAGTTGAAGACTGGCATTGAGTGTGGTTTGTAAAGCTTGTAAATCACTTCTTAATTTCTTGACTCTGACATCAAGCATAAGAATCTCATCACTGTGATCTTCATGCCTTGTATGGCCAAATATATCATTAGGCATTTTTGTTTTATTGGTTATTTATTATAGAGTATCTGATTCTTAATTCTATAAAAAAAGGTATAAGCTTGTCATATGATCCAGGGACCTCAATATATAAGCAGTCACCAGCAGAAACAGTATAAACAGTGCCAGAAACCATGTTTGAGTGCTTAATTCTGTAAATATTTCTCCCTACTGAAATCTTGACATCACCCTCAGGGGTTGTAATAAATTGCAATTGCCCACCTACAGGTAATTGGTAATGATTTAAATTATTGTTAAATATGTACAATGTTTTGCCTGTTTCTTCATCATTATCTGTAAGTATGCTGTTCAGATGAATAATTAACAAGCCACTCAGTTTAGACATTACAGATTGTAAATCAGAAGAGGGTTGTGGTGTAGGCAGGTCCATAATAGCCTGTTTTTTGAACCCAAATAAGTTCATAGGCATGTTTATTTATTTCAAATCATGCTCTGTAATTGGACATTGTTTGCCATTTTTCAAATCACAATGCCCCCAAGGTAAAGTATGTATGCCACATGATAAAATGCATCTCTTATCATCATGTGGGTCCAGGGCCACTTTTCTTACAATATTGCTAGTCAGCAAGTGATTCTCACTCTGAATTCTATTTTCTGATGTTCTGATTGAACTCTGTGATTTGATGCAATTTTTATAATCTTCAAATACAAGCTCTTTTTCAACAGTCACTCTGCCAATGCCCTTGGCCTTTTTGACAACAGCACTACATGTTTTAAAACTGTACACCTTGGCACTTAACCCAGCAAATTCCACAATAACATCACCAAGTGTCTCATCTTTTAACTTGCCAGGCACCTTTTTGTTGTGGGGTTGAATTCTTGTATGTTCACTGGTATCAAAGTATTGAAACAATTCAGGCTGTGACATATCTTGATAAACATCTTCTGTTTGAATATCAAGAATAAAACTATCCGTGTCCATGTACAATAATTTTACACGATCACCATAAAAAGGTTTCAGCACATCATAATACAATATTAACATATGTAATTTGGACAATTCCAATATCACAGCCCCTACATAAATAGGTTTATCAAATTTGATTTTTGTTTTCATCATGTTGAAGAGTGCCATGTACTCATCATAAATTCTTCTGTAATTGAAGTTGGGCTTTGCAACCAATTTTTTGCTCCGGCTGGGGTCAGTAATTATTTTAACATCGGTATGTTTCCTGACATTTTCAATTGTTTTGCCATACACTGAATTCACCATCAATTTAAACAATCCCTTATCAAATTGGCTCTTTGCAGATGTTCGAAGCTCCGTGTTTGTATCAATGTATGGTTTCAACCATTCTGAGTGCCTGAACCTTAAGACTTTTCTAACTTTGGTTACTTGAACACCATGTTTCATCAGGAACTGGAGGTTTTTATAATATGTGACATATCCCTGTTTTGGCTCCAGAGTCGTCATGAGCTTCTTCTGTTTAGAGCCAGGTGAGCACTGAACCTCGGGAATTGGGGGCAGATCAGAAAATGTGTTGTGTGAATCATCAGGAAATGTCAGATCAACCTCTAAGATGAGGCCACTGTCACTGTCATCAAAATTCTTAAGATCCTCAATATTGAAATCTTCAACCCATTCAAGCTCTGCATATGGCAGTTTTTGCATCATGGCATAACCATAGAGGTTGTTTGCATCTACATACGTTATATAATTTGATGGCCGTGCTGGATCATAATCAGGCATATGCTTGTTATTTGCTCTGGCATATCTCTGGGAACATTGCACCATCCCCCCTCTTATACATTTCTCCATAAACAGATACTTATCTTGATCGTGGATCAGATCCAATTGCATTTTGGTATTCAAAAACGTTGCGGCCCATGCTAGGCCCGGGGCACTGAAAAAATACACTGGGTCCAGTTTATAATTTTTCATGGAAGATTTTCTGAATGCTTGCAATATATCAGCTAAGAGGGTCACATCAAGTTTTAAATATGCCATGTGATAATCACCAAATGTCTTGCATTTTAAATTGTTCCACATCAACTGAGCATGGTGATAATCATCATCAGTGATTCCAGATCCTCTGATTCTGCTGTAAAACTCTTCTTGTGGTGGCAGGGAACACTCATCAAATTTAGAAAAATCTGTGACATGGTCATATGGATATACACCCTTCCGCCTAATTAATTTCAGGTCCTGATTTGGAAACAATGCACGTGTGATTTTTAATTGATCATCAGGTAATTGAGTGGCCAGTGTATCTAGGCTAGCAGATAAAAATCTGTAAGAATCAAGAAATCTTATGTGAATAGGAACACCATCAACTTTAATTATCTTGCTAATAGATATATATTTTTCATCATTTTCAGCTAAAATATTTAAATTCTGCTTCTCAAACCCCTCGTATCTGATCAGATGATGGAAATCATAATTGGATGCTCCATGGCAAAATATGGGGACAAATCTTGGTCTCTTGATCTTAATATTACAGCTATTACACAGGGCCATTAAGAATTTACCATCTGTATGAGAATGGTGTTTCACCTTGATATTTGTATCTGAAAATTCAGAATCACATACCGGGCATTTTTCTGCATTGTTGAAATCCTCAATCTGTTCCTCTGTTAAAGGCAACATAGGCTTTGATTTTAATAAGATGTTAGATGCTATGTCACGGCACACATTTTCTATTCTATGTGCAAATTCTTTGATGGCATTTGGTCCCTTGTATGAATATTCTTTAATAACAACACCATCCCGTATAACCACATAACAAAAGCTGGAAGGTTCATGTAACTGGTACGGTGTAATTGAAGATTCTTCTGGATCTGGGCTACAGAATGCAAGAGATTTGAGATTCGATTCGAAATCACAGACAATATATACAGGGTGTTCCAACAAGGCTTCAAACTTTTTGAATTTGCAATTTTCACTTGGATTGGGCATCACCATATGAACAGGTTTATGATTGCCACAGTATTTCAGATGCTCAATTAACTTATTTTTTGCAATTTCTGCATTCTCTTCCCGAACCCCTTTCACCATTTTTTGACCATCAAATACAGTTAAACATCTTCTGCACAACTTAAATATTTTATGAGTTTTGTCTAGTTGTGTTCTCACTAAAGCTTCAAGATTATGTATCAGAGTATAATGATATGTGCCATCCCCTTCAATTAAGAGCAGATCAATCGGAATAGCAGATTCATCATCAAGTGTACTGATTCTGAGAGGTGCTATCGGGCAATTGCCAGTGGAACAAATAAATACATTAATAGATAATTGTTTGCCATTGATGTGCCTGGCCCTTTTTTCAAATTTATCAATATTCTGAACTGACATTGGATATTCTAAACCCTTCATTGCATCGTCAAAAAGATGTTCATGTTGTTTGTAATAACTTATTCTCTCAGGATGTCTTGAAACTAGAAACAAAGCAGCTAATATACACCACAGAAAACATTTCTGGTCGGTATTTTCTATATTAACCACGGCTCTTCTGTTTTTAATATTGGCAGGTAATGGTACATAAGTGGAACCTTGTAATGGGCTGAATTCAGAAATATTAACATATAACTTGTGTGATGAACCGCATAGGCTCCATCCGGACTCTTTTGCCGCAAATTCAGAGTGTTTGATATTTAATTGATCTATCAAATTGCCTATTATTGTGTCTGAATTTGCATTTGAATATACCGGTACAGTTTCTGTTAAGTGGGGCTGTGTAAATTTTGTGCCATTTGGTTTCTTATATTGTACAAACAATTTGAGGGAGAGCTTATAAGAGCCATTTTGTGCATTAAGAATTGCCTGCAGATTAGAATTTATACTGTTCAAGAAATTCTCAATGCCACATCTTGGCTCTGATACAAACCGGTGATCTCTTAATTGGCCGTTAAAACTGCTACGGATAGGTTCATGGCGTGGCTGCTTTGCTGCTCTGGCATTAAGAGGTGCTTCGTGCCTTCTTTTCAGTGCTTGTAAGGGCAATGTTGATGACTGTGCAGAGCAAGTATTTTTATGTATATATGTGAAATATTCCATGTTGTATTTTCTATTGCATTTGGGGCAAATTTTTGTGGGAGTTCTGCTTTTGTCTGGATTACAAATTTTTTGATGCTTGGCCCAATTGGGGCTGGATATATTTTTATTGCATTGATTACAATGTTTTTGACTTGGCATTTTTGTTGTTGTTTATTATATACAATTTCCTGGGTTTCAATTCAAAACTTTATACTGAATCAGTTGGGTTCAGCACTGTGCTTTGTATGTATGTATGTGTGTGTAGGTGTGTATGTGTGTATACACTTAATATTTTTGGCTTTGGTATTTATATAAAATTTCCTGGGATTCAATTCAAAACTTTATACTGGATCAGTTGAGTTCAGCACTGTGCTTTGTGTGTGTGTGTATGTGTGTATGTGTATTAATATTTTTGGCTTTGGTATTTATATACAATTTCTTGGGGTTCAAATCAAAGCTCTATACTGGATCAGTTGGGTTCAGCACTGTGCTTTGTGTGTGTGTGTATATATGACCTTACTTGGATTATTCCGCCAAATTATATGCTTCAAGTCTCCTATACTTTGGTGGAGCAGTGGGTTCCACTGCCAATCCAGCAATGGTGAAGAATCTGCACTGTGCCCTGGCTTTTATAGTTTTACAGAGCCAATAGAAACACTGTGGGGGTGCATTCAGAAGCATGAGCTATTCTCTAACATTTTTGCCGAAGTACTTTCTTCTGAGTGTATCCCGTTTTTCTGCTGAGCGTACATGCAATCGAGACCGCAGCGCCTCCACGCTTAGGGGAGCGGAATTGTCTGGAACTAATCGATGCAATCCATACCGCAGCGCCATTGCCTCCCGGCGCGGCGGTGGACAACTCTGGAACTAATCGATCAGAATAAAACTGCCGGAGCTCGCTCTAATAAGACTCAATGCAGGCAAATAGAACTGTGCACCGTGCGGAAAGTATCGATCCCACCGCTTTGGGGCCGTCATGCGCACATATTGTTCAAGTATTGATCTTATACTTTCTCGGGGCTTGATTTTATATATGAACAGATTACAACAAATAAACTGAATATAACAAATGCAAAATATCCCAGTTTCTATTCAATCCATTTATCTGGATTGAAGAAACCAACAATTCACATATCCCCATACCGCCGTATCTTGCCCCATTGGTACCTCTTTTGCTGGTGTGCAATTTTCTTGAAGAGGCAATTTTATTGAACAAACCTAATAGAACAAGATACGGCGGTATGAGAAATATGTGAATTAAAGATATTTTAGTAATATACGACGTCTAAGAAAGGAATATTCAGCTCCAAAGTACTTTGTTTATTGCTTGCTACCATTTCCCTATTACTGGCAAAAGAAGTTAAAAATATTGACATAATGAAAAAAATTGACTTGTTCCCAAGTATTCACCGAGTTCAGGCATTTGCACATAGATGGGTCTGTTGTCACGGAGCAATTCTAGAAGAATTACATTGTTTTAATATTAGATAAACAAATTGAAGCTGGTATCCAATTGAACTTAAACCAGAAATAAATATGTATGTGTGTGTGTGTATGTGTGTGTGTGTGTGTGTGTGTGTGTGTGTGTGTGTGTGTGTGTGTGTGTGTGTATGGATGTATGTGTGTATGTGTGTGGATGGCCTAGTTTTAAGTGTGGCCACAAGAGGGGCATATTTTTAACAAATTTATGAACAACAATCTCTCAGAAGTACCTTTTATAAGTGTAGCCTCATCAATCTGAGGGGGTCATACTTTCTGAGGAAATTCCCGAGGGCATTTTCACAAAAATCTTAGATTAGACAAGATTCCACACTTGAGCAAAAAGCTTATATGCTCATGTTAAGCTTGTTTTAAGTATAGCAAATCTGCTTGAGGGGGGGTTCATACTTTCTCGGGTTTATAGTACCGTAAATACAACTACTTCTGAACTACATTCATTCTATCTAATTCCGCATTTAATGTTTCAAACCTAACCTCATGTTGAGTAAATTTCTCCATAATTTCATCATTGCAGACTTCCAACCTTGCCAACTTTCCGTCATGACTCTTCATTTGTTCTTGAATAACTGAAACTTCGACATGCATTGTACTAATACCTTCATCCAATTTACACCTCAACTCACTGCTAACATTTTGACAAGTTTGGGCAACATCTTGTAACGAATGTTCAATATGATCAAGCCGGCCGTTAAACCTAACATTATGCTGCTGTAATTCATTTCGAATGGCTTGAAACTTCTCTTCCAGATTTTTATTATTTTGTTGCAATTCCCTTTGTAATAATTCATTATTTTGTTGCATATCCTTTTGCAACTCCTTTTGTAACATTTCATTATTTTGTTGCATATCCTTTTGCAACTCCTTTTGTAACATTTCATTATTTTGTTGCATATCCCTTTGCAACATTTCATTATTTTGTTGCAATTCCCTTTGTAATATTTCATTATTTTGTTGCAATTCACAGCGAATGTTCTGTTGCAACTTTTCTTGAAGATTTTCATTATTTTGCTGCAAACTTTGGGTAACCGTAACTTGAAATGCAGCAATAATCTTGTCCAAGTTTGGATTCACTGTACTTGTATAAGATTTTAACAAAAAAGGGTCGAAATCTGGTTTACAAGATTTACAAAAATAGCTTTCATTAGAAGAGCTAAATATTACCCAGTGCATTACAGTCAAACCTCTGCACTCCAAATGTTCCCATTTATTGCAGCTATTGCACTTCACAAGACGGGAATCTGCTTCAATGTTACTGCAACAAATAATATTCTTCATTGGGTCAGCATTTTCTTCAATAGTTTCATTTTCCCTGAAACTATCGACGACATCGGATCTTAAGAAAACTCCCGTTCTTAAGTTGTAAGAATGTTGCTTCCGATCCATTATTTAAAGTAATCAGAAGATAACTTCCATACTACATATTCACGAATCCTGGCTGAAGGTCGCCATAATTGTTGCTGTTATTTTTGTATTAGCAATTAGTAAAAATATATTATTTGTTTTAAGAAAGAAAATACTGAAATCTACTTACGAATTGGTATATTACACTATATCCCATAATACATAGTTAGAACAGTAACAGTGATAATGAAATGTCTTTCTTCTTATCAAAGATTTTTATATTACTTAATTGTGAATGTTATAAAAAGATGACAGTCACATCATCTAATGGATCCCGAAAACTATGGATTCCACACTAATAGCGGTCGTTTTTTATTATTTTTACATGTCACCCCTCTTCCCACCCCCACCCACAGCGCCAGGGGTGCCAGGGGTGTCTTACCCCCCACAGTATTTCTTTCCAGATTGTAAGTCATATGTCTGCCTCAGTGTAGTGCTAGTTCGGGTCGAGGGCCGAAGAGATCAAGGCGCCTCTCTCTCTCTCTCTCTCCCTCTCTCTCTCTCTCTCTCTCTCTCTCTCTATCTCTCTCTCTCTCTATCTCTCTCTCTCGTGAATATTTCAGCAGTACCGGATATTTGAATGGTTTATTAAAAGAGAAATAAGCTGCATAGATCAACTGAAAATCAAAGTTTTGAGTGATGATTTAGTTTTGCCAGAACTAAATTTCGTATATGCATTCCGAGAATTTCATGGTATAAAAAATACTTTTGTTTAAGCCTACTGGGTTTGAAACACATTCAAACACTTAACTACCATAAAGAGACAGCCGAAAATTTTATGAATGTCGAGAAGAACGAGCAAGAAGATGTTGCATATGCAGACATTTTAGGTGGAAATTGCAGGCTCTACCAGAACCCGAATCAGGGCTCTACCAACTGAGCCACCTAGCCATCCATCATTGACTTCAACCGATTTTTCGTTAAAATGTCTACATAGTAATGTCCTGTGTATATCAAATCGTAAGGTGTTGCCTGTATAGTGAACAAGCACAGAAAATATAGGAGAGAGAAGAAAACTGAGGAGCATTCTCACCGGTTGAGGATAATTTTTTTCCTCTGTGGTCAACAAGAGCTACTACTTCGAGGTGACAATGACAGTAGCCTAATAAGGGAGATTTCACACCGTGTCGCCTGAGGATTTTACAAGTCGAAATTAGGTTTGTGCGGTCTTTTGTGTCGCTACGGTGTGAAACGTTGCTGTTGATTGGCCCATTCCAATCGACATGTATCGCGTGTCCCTTTGGTCTGAAACCTTCCTAAGACTTGAAAATCCAAGTCACAATGATGGAAAATTAGGGCCTTGTTAAGGTTAGGTGTGAAGGCAGGCAGACGACAGCACCCTAAAGGATCATATCCAAACCTGCAGGAAGAACGCATCTTACTTTAATCTGCAATACGGAATGATAAAACTTCTGGTGAGTTGATTTTAAAAAATGTGTCCGAGATAAAGAGTGGCGTGCCCAGGATTTTCGGAATGGAGAGGGGTTACGCATACCTACTATTTTTGGTGGTCAGTCCTGATTTTGTCATTTTTTTCCTGTCTTTGACGTTCGTCTTTTTTTTTTTAAAAAAAAAAAGAGAAAAGAATACTGGGTCAAATGGGGTTATGACCTCACCAACCCTCCCTTGGGCACCTCACTGGAGATAAATGAGTAAGCATTTGATCATACTGGGAGACGAAACATTAGATGTGTTGGGAACGGAACTGTGCATTAATTGTTTCGTGATCCAGCTGTATTCGAGAAGACTTCCTTTGTTTCGTGCCGACATATGACAAGACAGGCATTTTTGAACACTTGTGAGCGCTAAAGCCTGAATCTGAACAATTTGGTGGGTTTCGGCTTTTATAAGAGCTGCAAACATGGGAGGACAAGACACTTTAGTGGTGTTCAGGCTCGAATCAGAGAGAAATATTCGAGAGCTGTCTGCAGCCATTTCGCAGCCCACAATTTGAATCTCGCGTTGTCGAGTGGATTGTCTATCCCGTGCATGTGTAACAGCTTCGTAAAAACACTCAAAGACACCATAGATGTTTTTATGTCTGATGAGATGAAATGGACAAACACACATACTGAGATGGTTCTGGCACACAATGTTAATGCATGGAAACAGAGGAGTCGAGTGGTAAAAAATGTTCCGATTTCACGTTCTGATTAAAATGACAGCCTTACAGTGGCGACGATTTAAGGGATAGTTGCTCCCCATTTTTTCCCCTCAACATTATGACCTCTTAATGTTAAGCCTTGTCTACCAAGAGAAAGTAAACTTTCCTTGCACCCCCCCCCCCCGTTTTGAAACCCAATTGCCACCACTGGTCTTAAATATACAATTGTGAGGTTCTTATTATACCCCTTAAAAAATGGTGTTGAGCCCCCCCCCCCCCCGCCCGAAAGGAATTCCTGGATACGTGCCTGCTCTACAACTTCACCATTCGAATTGCATTAACTCTTTACAGATATCTCAGGGGGCCACTGGCCATGCGGGCGGCCATGCACATATTACTTTTCTTAAAATAAGGAATGTTGAGAACTACAGAGTCAAACTGTTTCTCTATATTCAAAAGTAAAATAATTATGCCAATGAAATAATAAAGTCAACATTTTTTAGCTACTGACTGCCAATTAGCTTTAATGATCGTCCGAATAATCCATCATTTCTTAATATTCTGAATGTACAGTAGAATGGTCTCATGCATCTTCATGACTAACCAGACTTTATGTAGTGCTCGGAAGCTGGAGCGTGTCGGGATCAAAATGGCCCTCCCTAGGATAAACATTTCCCCGCTTTTGAACACGATGTCTCCTCCTCACGCTATATCTCGTGTGATTAAATCATATCTTGCAGGCCGTAAAACTACGAAAAATGTACATGACCATGATGAAAAAGCTTTAAAATTAATAAAATGGAAGTGTTCTAAATACTCGAGTCTCTTCGCCCGATATCTCTCAGGATTCATGAATATTCACAATAGGAACGCAGGATTTATTTTCGGAGGGAGCTGGATTTGTAAAGGTGGATCTTACATACGCTTTTTAGGGGGGCGGGATTCACAATAAATCAATTTTGAAATTACCATTGCTAACCTTTCGTTTCAATAGTTGTTCAAAGACAAAACTGGTTATCCCGGGTCATTTTAAAGGAGTTTGCACGTACCATTGTGTTTTCCCGAGTATTTTCCTGATTTCATTTGAAAATTTCGGAGGGGACTGTAGCCCATCTGCCCCCCCCCCCCCACCACCACCACCGCTGCGTACACCAGACTAACTAAATAGTACCAATTAGTTCCTGTGGAGCTTTTCCAGAAGGTTATTTTAGTGTATCTATAGTGCAAACTCTCTTGGCACAATCTGAACTCGGTAAAATGGGAAATCCATCACTCTTGAAGTCTAGAGCATTAGTGGCGTTCCGCCTTTACATTACATGAGTGTTCTGTATATGTCCAGGTTATGAAAAAAATTTGAACATTGTTCGCGTTGCATCTATAACCGCTTTATATCTTCGAGGACTGACTTATATTGCATTGGAGCAAAATCGGTCAATCTTACTGTAACCAAATTTCGTGCAGCTGACGTTAAAAAATTATAATTTTTATATTGAAGTAGAAAAATCCTTCGCCGTGGGTAATTTAAGTAAAGTGGCAAAAATTACTTGTTCAAAAGCACTGGCATATGCACGGGGGAGCTGATGGAGCTACAGCCTTTCCAGAAATTTTGAGAAAATTTAAATATTCAAATGAGAGCAGTAAAGAACTCGGGGATAACCAAAGTGGTAAATACACACTCCCGTTAAAACGAGCTCCAACTACCATTATTGTCTTTGAGCAACTTCTAAAACGAAGGTTGAAAACGGCAATTGCAAAATATTTTATACTTTATCCTGCCTGAAAGCAGCTATGCGATAGCCACTTTTACAATTCCAGCCAACTCTGAAAATACGCTAGTGTTTACAAGATCTTAAAAAATGCCTGATAAACATAAGTACTTCAAAAAACGAAACCAACAGTTATGATACAGGTATCTCATAATTTTCATGAATGACAAATTCCTATTACACCAAGATACTTCGTAGCTCAAATTTTTATGAGACCCACAGTAATCTATTAGTATCCTCAGAGGCGTCAACTTCATTTAAATATTTGGGTGGCAAGATTGAAAACATAGGCGGCACAAAAAATAACCTTCCAGGCTAAAGGAAGAAATGCTAAAAGCATAATACTCTACATAATATATGCCAGTAGTATTAGGAGAAACATAATGGATGTTAAAGTTATAAGAGGTGCTGAACTGGGTACAAACCATAGACTAGTAATAGTGGGCACACGCTTCACGAGACCACCAAAGCCCAGAATGAAAAAAATACCAAACAATTACGATAAATGAGCTACAGAAAAAAAGAGAGGAAGGGAGTATATAAAGAACAGGTAACAGCCAGACTGACAGAAGGACCAGAGGTAGAATATCTCGAAATAGAATAAATATGAAAGATAATTAAAAAGGCACTCATAAAAGCTGCCGAAGAAGTATGCCGAAAGAAAATAGTAGATACAACAAGAAAGAAAACATCTTGGTGGAATGAAGAAGTGAAACAAAAAGTAAAAAATCAAAAAGGAAGCATGGAAAAAATATATTATGTCTCACACAGAAGAAGATAGAAGGGAATACATTGAAAAAGAAATGAAGTCAAGAAAATAGTGACGGAAGCTAAAATAACATCCTGGGAAAAATTTGGAAATAAGGTTGAAGAGAAAGGTAGAGAAAAGAATACAAGGAAATTTTGGAAAGTTGTAAAGAACTTGAGAGGAAAATATGGAAGAACAATATGAACTATTAAAGATGGAGATAAATTGATCACAGAAAAAAATATGTGCTGGAGGTATGGCGAAAACACTATGGAGAAAAATTTCAGAAATAATAATAACCAAGATATAGAAAGAGAAATAAAGGAAGATGAATTACAAATAGCAATAGAACTGATGAAGAAAGGAAAAGCAGCAGGATCAGATGGAATAAATTCATAATTAATATAATATGGAGGTATGGAAGTAGTTAAGAATTTAATCAAGATGTTTCAAAGAATATGAAAGGATAACAAAATACCAAATGAATGGAGGAAAAATATCATTATACCACTACATAAAAAGGGCAGTAGCTATGACTGTAATAACTACAGAGCAAATATGCCTCTCATCAGTCGCGTATAAATTATACACAAGGGTACTAAAAGGACATCTCAGGAAAGTGGAGGAGGAAGACATGGAGGAGGAACAGGCAGCTTTCCGCCCTAAAAGGCAAACACAAGATCATGTATATACTATAAGAACGATTATGGAACTAGATTTGCCAAGAACAAGGACACATATCTAGCGTTTATAGACCTAAAAGCTGCTTTTGATTCAGTCCCCAGACAATATGTATGGGAAGCATTAGAGGCAAAGAAAGTACCAGTAAGACTACTGAATGCAATAAAAACTGCATATAATAATCCGGTAGGAACAAATAGAGTAGACGGCGAACACTCAGGTGAATTTGACATTGAGAAAGGCAGAAAACAAGGAGACAGCCTTAGTCCAATCCTATTTAATGTCTTCTTAGACGAAATTGCTAAAATATGCAAACCACGAACACATAGAACGAAAATAGGTATGTGAAGATTAAGGTCAGTATATCTCCAAGCACTATTATATGCCGATGATATCGTAATGATACACCTGAGAGACTTCAGTAAAGAGGGGAAGAATGGTATGAAGAACTCAAAAGGAATGGCATCAAGATTAATATCGAAAAGAGTAAGATCATGTGGGTGACTAAAGAGGACAAGGAAAATGATGCCTTAAATATAATATGCGAAGGGAAACAACTAGAGAAAGTAGAAACATAACTATATAACTCAATTGTAGTTCCCATCATGGTCTATGGCACGGAGAGCTTAGCACTCCAAGATAAACATTGAAGTAAATTTCAAGCAATAGAGATGAAATTTCTCAGAAGAACAGTGGGGAAAACCCGAAGAGACAGAATAAGAAATGAATGAATAAGAGAAGAGGTAAAACAAAAGAAGACAATGACTGAAGTAGTAGAGGAACGCCAGCTGAAGTGGTATGAACATATAAATAGAATGAACGAAGATAGGAAAGCCAAGCAAGTGATGGAGATGAGGGTTGAGGGTAGAGTAGGAAGAGGCAGGCCAAGAAATACATGGAAAGATAGAATAGAAAAGATAGGACTAAAATATGGAAAAAAAACTAAGAACGAAATGAGAAGAATGAGTCGAGAACGGATGGAGTGGATGAGATGGACAGAACGAGGTACCCGACGCTTAAAGGCATAATGGAAAGGAAGGGAAGAAGAAGACGATTGAAAACAACAATTGTTTCTCTGTACGTACAATGCATAACTGAGCAATTTGGAGGGAATTAGGCGGAAAGTGGCTTGCCCCCTAAAGTCTGCATCTATGAGTATCCGCGTTTCTTCCGCTGATCTAATTCGCCAATGTACACTGATTTAAGAGCACCTGGTAGTCTCTGTTTGCAGTCTCAACATATAATCCAGCGATAGAGAAAAATTGTACTCTGCAAGAGTTAATATGAATGTACAGTCACCGGCAATATAAATGGGACACCTAGATCCTGAAATACCTTGCAAAGCGTTATGTGTGTTGCCTAACTCGACGGCCGTGGTGAAAGTTGCCATTGAAAATTTGCTATTAAAATCCACTTATCGTCGTAAAGTTAGGCAGCACACATAACACACTGCAGGGAAGCGAGCATTTCAGGATTTATGTGTCCCATTTTAATTGCCAGTGACTGTACAGTACATACGTTAATATCAACTCCACTCTTAAAGGAGAAGAGTCATTTCAACAGAAGTGCCAGAAAATGCAAATCTTTAAATGGATACTTTTCTGGATATATATACTAATTTAATTTTTCTTAAATTTCAACAAAAAACAATGGAGCTGGTGGTAGAAACCATTACTGATTTTCAAGTACATATAATGTGATTCTATATATGACAGAGATTGGGAGTAGGGTATAAATTACATAGTACACAATTTTCTGTATTCCCAAGTGTAAATATTACCAAACTAACCAAAGGCAAACACACTTACTTTTATCCATTCCGACTGATGGTTCAGGTCTATAGGTATCCTTATTGGCTCTTGAAAGCAACAGTCCGTAAGACCCGGAGCCATTGTTGCACTATTCACAGCACTTCACAACACACGAGACTGAGACAACGGTCAGCTGCACACCTTAAAGAAAATCGCTATTCTGATTCAGATGCGACAGACCAGATGACGAAACGAGCAGAAGATCTTTTGGCTAACCACACGCATACACATACACGCACGTACTACTGTCACTTCAGTTATGATTGGAGAAGGAATATTGATTGATTGATTGATTTGCTTTATTTTACTTCGCGTTTTGTGCCACTTTTGGCTAATTTGCGAAGATGGGGATGAGTGATTATATGATGAAATTGATGAAGGGGCACTCACAAACATCCATGCCCAGGTCGGGATACGAACCCTAGACCCCTGGCGTCGTAGCGCGATGTGCTAACCACTCCACTACGGGGGCCGGCTGGAGAAGGAATAGATATCGCCAAATAAAATTTACACTTGCATGTATGCTTATGGTTATTTTGTTTGATAAAATGTTCAAACAAGTACTTTACCATGAGTGAAAGAAATTGAAAATCTTAAACTTGAACGGCAAAGTTCGCGTTCCGGGAATCTCTAAAGGAAGCGAACGGAAACAAGTTCTCTGCGCAAGTTGGACTCCGGAAGCTACGACTAATAAACGCGTAGAAGTGAGTGCATGGAGCGTAAAATGCGGTTGCAGCTACCAGCCGTTTGCAGGAGCGGGCACTGCTTCGCTTCGCACATTCCCTTTCTCTCTTTTCTGCTGTAGAGTGTAGGTTCTGAGGTCAAGAAGCTGTAACGTCAGCCGCAAATCTGTTTTTTAATTATATTTACAGGGTAATTCGGTTATTTTTCACGATCTGCTTCTTGGATATGTTACAATCCCCAATGGCCAATATAACATATTAAAGGGAAAATACAATGACAATCTAGGTGAATAATTTAAATTAAATATGTCGTATAGTGACTAAGTGCATACGTTACTCATAGACGTAGATAGAACTAATATTTGGGTGTATAAATAAGAAAGAAATCATTCAGATGGCTTGGAAATTAACTATAACGGCAGAAAAGAAAATTTTCAAAGACTCTCGTATGTAGGTAAATTAACAAAATATATGATTTTTTAAAAAAAATCACGCTGAGTAATTTATGGAAACAATAACTTTCCCTCTATGTCGCAATTTTTTTCTTCAAATAACATTATTTCTTTTGTTAGAGCGGCGTTTTTGAACCTAACGAACAGCTCTTACAAAAGACCTTTACCAACAACGCAATAGAAAAAAATTAAAAAGCGAAAAGTCAACAGAAGGAATGGCATAAAGATAACATAACTAAGAGATTAGCGAAGAACAAAACTGTCCCATCCTTCCTAATAACTGAACTGTATAAAAATATATCCGAAAATTCCATCTTTCCATCCGAAACCCCAGCAAAGTATTCTTAGATGAATGTAATGTGGTTATACCCAAAGTTACATAGGCTACCACACTCTGTTCTTATGGCATTGACGATATTTCGACTAGTGTGAACTAAAACTCTACTTTTAATTTCTACAAAAACTTATTGGAAGGGAGATAAACAAACTAAACACATTGGTCCATTAGGGCGTGTCTGGGCAAGGCACATCCGGCACACCCTGTAGCTCCGGCTATGATGTTACGTCAACATTTAGCCAACATGTACTTAGCAGAATACATATTTAACGTGCATATCACGATGTAAAATTACTGTTGAAATCAGCTGAATACCACACAATATAGGCCTAAGCCTGCACGTACACAAAACGGAGGTCTACAATCAACAAAACACAAGGCCGAAGAAGATAACTGAAGGTAAATACAGGATAAATAACGCAGATTATAATGCTGAATGCAATTTCAGTCGCCAGAGCCTCGTTAGCTACAATATCTCTTACATGGTAAGGTCGCGAAGTGACAACCTAACATTAGGCCAACCATTGGACATATTCCTCAGGACTGGAGAAAATCTGCTCAGTGGTAGATTTAGGAACAAGCGCAGATATGAGATCACAGAGATGTTCACGTGGAAGCCTGTGATCTGACCTGCGAAATGCTAATCGGAATATAGAAGCCACACGGAACAGAAATATTGTCTGTGTGCATAGAGGGATACCATTGGGCTAACTGTACAGTGTCATACAGGACTTCTTCTACTTCCATGTTCTATAAACGCCATAATCTGGAATATATTTCGCGTTTCGTAATCTTCTATTGCTGTTGCACGTACTGTTTGTAGATCTTTTTCCTTCTTCTTAATTTTGTCTTCGGAAATTGGATCGTATGGGACTTTCGGCGGAGATGTTATTGTCACTTTCAGAAGTGCTAATGTCACCACAGTGATACCCCTGCCCGAAACATTTGATCATGCCCTTCCTCGCAGAACTCGCTCGATTAACGTCGACGTCCGTGGTGGAGTTGTTAGCACAGCGCTACACGACGCCAGGGTGCCGAGCTCGAATCCCTGCCTGGTCATGGGTGTTCTTTGTGAGGGCCCTTTAATCAGCTTCATTATATCATCATTGGTAATCATCGTCGCAGGTGGGGCCTCCCCGATGGCGTAGTGGTATCGTCGTCTCCTTGTAAGGGATCCCGGGTTCGATATACCCGGTGGAAACACATTGCACGGTGGTTCGGATCTCACTCTAAACTGTAGGTCCAGTCCCGATTAGCCTATATGTGAATTCAATTCAAATCAATCAATACTGGTTGCTTTCTTTCTAGTAGCACTGCGCAGGTTGCCTATGCATCAGGCATTGGACACTGATTCATTGATTGATTGATTTGCTTTATTTTACTTCGCTTTTTGTGCCACTTTTGGCTAATTTGCGAAGATTGGGATGAGTGATGATATAATGAAATTGATGAATGGACACTCACAAACATTAATGCCCAGGCCGGGATTAGAACCCAAGACCCCTGGCGTCGTAGCGCGATGTGCTAACCACTCCGCCACGGTGACTAGCTTGGACACACTGGTTCGACGATCTTGTAAATTGTATATCTGCGCTTCAATGAAATGTACCACCGTCTCGTTTTTTATTCTTTCGTCATAATGAAGAATATGTCCTCTCGCCGACCCAATATTAGGTAGCTACTTCGCAGCCCTTCCCTTGTTAGAAAAACATCCAACTCTACAAATAATAGAATATTTTAAAGGTTTTTCAGATTTTTATCCAGGCAGTTTCTGGAAAAAACGCCATTCCTGGAAATATATTCAATTTTCCGAACTCGTATGTCCTTTCAACTTCACAGGTGATGTCTGATAGCTCCAAATGCTCAGAAGTACTGAGATGAGACCGAGACTTATTCCCCGGTAGTCTCGTCTCGTTTGAGTCTTTAGTAAACTCAAATGCAAAGACCTTGAACACTTTGCCAGTATCAAAATTGATTTGCTATGCAATTTATTCATACATATGTAAATGTACAGACAAGGTGTGTTTGTCGTGTAGCTCACCTTCCGAAGTAAAATGGATAACTATGACATGTATGGCCGAGAACGTGACAAATATTTGTAACTTTCACAAGACAAGGGGAGACTGTGTCAAGTCATGATTCTCTCTTCACCAGCATCGTTCCTATTCGAGAGCTAACACGTATCTGAATAACTTATTTTGCAAATGTATTTCGTACGTAATTGTTTCCATTATTCGTCTAGCTCTAGGTGATAACTAGGAAAAACTTCAACACGGGAGTGGAAATTTTAAACTTTCAGTTCAAAATATAAAATATGAAACGTAAGTAATGTACAGTAAGTAAAAATGAAGTGTAAAAAAGTTTCAATAACTATAATTATTACTTTTGGCATTAGAATAAGTGTTGTGGATGCTATTAATGCACACCTTTAATTTCAATGAGCAAATGGTAATTTTGAGATTTCAAATCTCAAATTATAAGAAGAAATGCTTCTGTGTCAGTTGATATTTGCTTTTAGTATGAAAGATGAATATTACAATCAAATACACATCATTATGGTATGCTGTACTCTATCTGTCAATCTCTGATCTAGCAATGAGTATTTAGGTATCGTGTCCGGGGCAGGAAGTTTCCATTAGAAAAAAGCTTAGGAACGAAGGGAAGTACCTAGGTATATTTTGTAATGGTACTATATTTTAATAGCAATTTCACAACTCTCATCAATATTTCCGTTCTTATGCAACAATTAAATCACTTCAAAGCGTAGGCAAATCGGTGTGTATTCTTATAAAGGAACAAGTTACGTAAACACAAAAACACATTATGCATAACCGCTCTTTTCCGTCACACATGTTGATCAAACACCTCTGATTCCTCCACCAATAGAGCTCTTGCATTCTTGGCACCGGAGCTCCTTGATGGGCTAAATACCGTGCTGGACAAGAAATGCCAAACGGGCTGTTGTTTGTGGTCCCATGAGCGTGAATATTTGTGACAAGACATGTGGTGCTGCGTTGCTATTATTGCATGTCTCTTCCTCTCGAGAGATGACAACATTGGGAACGCTGCCAGACACCGGAGGACCTCTCGCACAATATATAAGTCACAAGGACAGCGCAAATGGCTAGTTAGAAACAAGGAAGACCGCAAGGTGAGCCAGAAAATTTCGGGAAATTCTTTTTTCTTTTACAAAAATTAATTGGAGCTTCAGAAAAACTGGAAGTTCCAACGGTGACCAACTTTTGGTAATGAGGTTACCACCTGTCGTGGAATTTTCGACAGTTGCTTGAAGAGAAAGACACATTCATAAATATTTATTAACCGATAATTTTATTGCAAGATTTTAATGGAATTATGATTATCATGGTATGTAAAACTCGATTTAAAGAAGATTGCGAACCTAACCTTGTAACTGTAGTCAATGAGTAGTTGGTTACTTACACCATCGCACTTTGTATTTATGTCTGCCTGGTATATGAAAATTAACGAGGAAAATTTGAAAAGTAATAGACCTATTAAAAAGTATAAATTGATTGATTTGGTAAGTTTTAGTTTGCTTTTCTGCCACTTTTGGATATTCGCGAAGATGAGGATGAGTCATGATATGAGTCATGATATGATTGAATTTATGAAGCGACATTTATAAAGAACACCCACGGCCAGACCGGAATTCGAACCCGGGAGCATTGACGTCGTAACGCGCTGTGCTAACCACTCAGCCACGGACGTCGGCTAAAAAGTATTAAACACATCGCTCACTGACTTTGCCTTTGACTGTGCCTGTATATGTTTTATTTATTTTCATAAACTGAACAACGTAACCGTTAATATGAAGAAGCAACAATTCACATGTAACAAAAAATGTGTCTGATCCAATATTTTATTCTGCTTTTCTTGTCGTCTTTTACTGCTAGGTTTTGTCCTGGTGGCAGTTCATTCACAAACAACCTGAGAGTCCTAATGCTCTTTATTTTGTCGTTTTGTTTTCATTATTAGCTAGTTTGAGTTCTTGTTTGAAGTTCGCTTTATGCACAGAAATGCTAAACGGGATTCATAATTAGCTAATAAACGAAGAAGAACAGAAGCACACACCTTACGGTCTCCCATGACTTTTGAATCCCTTGATTCAAGAAAACAAAGAATATATATATATATACACACACACCTCTTCCAGTGTGTTTCATAATCAATGAAAAATGTCGAAAGTCTAATTGTATTGTTTGTATAACCAACATCGTTGTTCTAGAACTTCGAACTACGATGTACATGTAATGTTCATTTGGAAATAATAAAGAAATTCAGAGGAAAAGTAAGACGGGGGAACCGAAATTCAACCAATATAACGTCCTAGTGTACATTTCAGGTACCAGGACGAGGACAATAAGCGCATATCCCTGAATGTATGCGGGTGGAGTCTGGGCTACTTTTGGGGTTCCCCTTCTTTTTTTTTGGTCATTTTTTGATTCACCAGTTTCTCGCTTCGGAATGTGAATATCTATTCGTACCAAGAATTGAGCATGACTTTCGTGGCATTTTGGAAAAGCACTGTCGTGTGCATGTGTGGACTGCATAGCGAGCAGGGGGACGAAATATGTACCCTCCCCCTTGTATCCCAAAGAAACACAAAAATTAGACTCTTCTACTTTTATGGAACAAAAAATAAAATTTTGTATAATAATCTCTTTAGAACTCATTAACTTCACAACCTATTGGATATGCTCAATTTTGAAAACGCTTAATGTATTATAATTGCTAACCAAGCTGCTATGTGATAAGTAGACCTTGGAGTTTAGGTTTTTAATCTATTTTTTCCTTTGCAGGTAAATAAGAAATAACAAGTTATGCCAGCGTTTCATTAAAAAACTCAACAACTGACGAAGTTTTATAGTGCCTAAAATAACCTATTTTGCTTTTTATGAGCCTAAATTAAACTTTCTTTTAGGTTTTTATATACATATATATATTTTTAGTTTTTACATGATTTTTACATCTCTCAGGGGTAACGAAAAAATCAATGACTGGCGTGTTTGAAACATATTTTCTGTCAACCACCTCCAAATCTATGATGTTTTTCAAACCTCTAAACATAGCAAAATGTCTGACGTCACTTTTAGCTGCATACAGTGGCGGCGATTAAAGGAGACAGTTCCCTCCGAACCATGGACCCTTAATGCTAAGCCTTGTCTACAAAGACAAAGTAAACTGTCCTCCCCCTCCCCTTCCCAGTTTTGGCACCCGATCGCCTCTACTGCATGCACAGTCCAAAGTGCAAACTTCTGATGCGCGTGGCCTTGCTCACTTTTGCTTCAGTTCGGTCCTTTTGTAGCATTCACGCCTTGCGAAGTAACGTTTCACCACTGACTATGTTTCAGTTGAAAGATAAATTAAAAGTTAAAGATAAAATAAAACATCCGCTTGTACCTTTTTTTTCAGGTTTTACCAAAATTCACGCATAATTCCCAGGGCCAATAATTCACGTATAATTCCTGGAATTCAAAGAATTCCCAGTGAGTAGTCACCCACCTGTGCAGCAAATTATACATACGTAAATAACTTTTCATACCAATAAGTGACTTTTGTTAACAGCACAAGTACAGGAATACAATAATCTGTAGATAATTTTTAAAATTATGCAAACAAATGAAAATTTGGTTAGAAAATTAATATTTGGTCGTTATACAGGGTGACCTGTAATTAGATGTATTCCCTGAAAGGGGTTAAAGTAGAGGCAATTTACAATAAATTTGACCATATCATACCCCGTCCGAAAATTAGTAGTTTTCGAGATAATCGCATTTTTATTGTATTTTCTTAATATTACAATTTTCCACATAGAAATACGAATTGAGAAAAAACCGCTCATTTATGGCACTTTTTTCAGCGTTTTCTGATAGCTAACAGATAAGTGGTTCGTTGAAAAAAAGTTTGTCCCAAATAACAATCACATGTAATTAACGGGTGGGTCTAAACTTACAAGTGGTGATAAAAAAATGCACTTCTAGTTTACTTGGCAACGTATTAGAAAAATGGCATGACACGAAGCGTACAAATTACTTAAATTACTTCCTTCTGTCATCAGCTACCCAACAAGGTAAAAATGTTGCTAACATTCACATTTGTGTACAAGAAATAATACATTTATTTTCATGTGAATGAAATCAATGAACATGACAATTATAGAACATTACACGTTTTGCTCAAAGTGGGCACCTCCGTTACGAATGCAGGCACGCAGGTTTTTAGTCGTAACTCGTAGTGTGATGGTGTCCTTGATGTGTTGAGCAACTGTTAAGATCCTCTCCCTGAGCTCCTCTTGCGAGTTTACCGGTGTTTTGACCTAAGCCTTTCATGTGGCCCCCAATGTAGAAGTCGCGAGGCGACATCGGGGGATCGAGCCGGCCAGGGAATCGGGCCGCCTCGGCCAATCCATTTATTTTGGTAATTTTCATCCAGTCACTGTCGCACGCCCAGGCAGAAGTGAGCTGGACAGCCATCATGCTGGTAAATCATGTCACGTCTTGTGGCTAGAGACACATCCTCCAACAACATTCCCATCTCGTTCCTCAAGAAAGTGATGCCATTTAAGATTTGGGACAGAAAAAATGGCCCGATCAAATGATTGTTGATGACTCCCATCCATACATTAATGAGAATCTCCTCTGACTGGCATTTTCTTTGACTTTTTTTCGGGTTCTCGCCCTTTGTCGCCCAATAATGCGCATTATTAAAATTGGTTATACCGTTCCGGTCGAACTTTGATTCGTCCGTTCATTACGTCTTGATGAGGTAATCTGGATCTTCGAGATCAGCATTTATTAGAAAACGACAAAAATCCATCCTCCTGGCAGGGTCACCCCCTCCAGAGCATGCACGGGTGTCTAGTGGTATGGATAAAACCACACTTTCCACAAACTCATGACAAGTTGCTTGGCCACAACTCTCGTCGAAGTCTCTCTTTGAAAACACTCCAGTATTTCCTCCTCCGCTTCAGGAGCAAACTCGCGAGGTCTGCCTACATCGCCTTGTCACCGTCGAACCGAACGGATAACCCCTTTACATTTTGTAGAGGGTGTTAAGGGACATTCGACTCGTCATAGTTCATGTAATGAGGCTTTTATCAGTCACATAGTTACACATATTATTTTGTATCTTCTGATCCCATTGCAGTCCCAGAATGATTTTTTTAATATGTTTTAGAGTATGGCATTAGGGACCAAATATATTTTTTTCACGATTTTTGGTGATGACATGTTATGAGATATTCAAGGTCAAAGGTCAAGGTTACGTGACAAAATTGTATTTTTATCCAAACGTAGACTAATCATAATAACTTTTATTTAATGTTTCCATCTTGTCTGCAAAAGAAACAATATTTTCTGCAAATCTGACAAATATTCTTCCTTTCTCGCCCTCAAGATTAGTTCCTAGTATTATTCAATACCATCTGTACAGAAGATAAGCATAGCAAAGTAAAGTAGAAACTTGTAGGGAAGGAAAGTAAAATAGGAATAACGTCTATTATCAATAATTCTACGTTTCAAGAATCACAATGCACGAACGTTTATCGGCTATTTGGGTGAATATCGCACGAAACATAAAGAGTTCTATGCATAATGAATTATGTTCTCATATTGATCAACGTGTGTATGAAACCTCCACGAACCGTGCATAAAACGTAAAACGCATGCCATGAAACATTTAACAAAGACTCGTAAATAACCAGTGACATTGATATTCGTTGTTGGTACCAATGACTGACTGGTACTGATTCGTTCGCTCTCAGAATACATTCCAAGACTTATAGAAGAACATTTATTTTATGTCGAATTCATAACCTGCTCTCAAACGATATTCGTAATGATTTTCAGAAGGAGGTGCAATTGAAGGGTTGATTCCTTGGGACATTACAACTTAGATATGAATATTAACACACGCAGTGGAAAATAATTTTATGAAATATTCTTATAAGAAATATAAACTGAACTGTATCAAGTGAATGTGCAATTACTGTAAGAGATTGCGCGATAATCCTTCCTTCAGAATTATCTTTTCGCCTAAATTGTATTTATTATTTTGTTACAATAACGCCACGAATAAAATATTAGCTTAAATGTCAAAAACGTGTAACTGTAGTTAGAAGTTGGAGCATTCCAGCGTTACATATGTGACATTCACAGATAAAATGTAAGATTCTATACATGAGATTGGATTAAAATAATCATAATGAACGGATTTTATAGAATTATGAAGTACTTTGTGGTGTCATAAATGAAAAACTTGAGTATAATGACATAGCCTGAATGCATGAAAAGCATTAAAGAAAATGTGCTAAAAGTGACGCTTTAAACATGAAGCAAAGTCTGACTTCATTTGTCTGTGAAGCATATAGGCTACAGATGCTAATAATTTTGGTTGGTTAAATGTTCAAATTATAGAATATGCATTCACAAGCATTTAAACCTTAATGCAGATAAAAACAATAATAGTTTCTAGATTGATTCATTTTGTTATTTAGAGTAGGACCACTTTCCGTGGGATTAGCCATTTATCAAAGATTCTTTTGTCATTTTATAGTTAATTCTTTATTTCTCTTCTCTAATGAAGTCAGGTAATTGACGTTGCCAACGATATTTTCCTGATACGAATGTTTGATGTCAATTCGCCTTTGTGAAAACAAGATTACAGACAACCCTTCTCTACGAATCCTTCAGCTAATATAGCAAGGCAGGTTTAATTACAAGGGAGATTAAGATATCAAATATTAGTATTCAGCCTATGAGAACTCGTAACCTGCTTGTTATTGATCGTGGGTTCCAAGAAGTAGGTTAGGTTATTAGATTCCCTATCGATTTTGTGGTAATCTTCCTCTTCCCCTGCCCGACTGGACAACAAATTGTGTCCATCAATGATACATCACGATGCGAAGGCGAAAGAGTTCCTAGAATTTGTTAGCTTGTGGGATTATACGAGGGCTAGTCAAAAAAGAGTGAGAATGTTTTATATATATATATATATATATATATATATATATATCACACAGTGAACATGCAGCGGTGAAACAAATTTGCGCGAGAAGAACGTGTCTCGTGAAATCGGCAGATTAAATTGCAAGCGCGTATACGCATGCGTCTGGCAACAGTGCGCGAACAAAACACGAATGCTCAGAAGTCGCATACGGAAAATGGAGTCGGTTCGTGAGGAGCAGTACGCGGCTTGCGTCCGTCTGCAGAAATCCGCCACGGAAGCATACGGCGAAGACGTCCTTCCACAATCGACCGCATTTCGGTGGTTCGAACAGTTTAAGGAGGGCCGTGTTTCGACCACAAAGGAGGGAGGTCCGGGCGCTCCGATCACCGCAGTGAACGAGATCATGGTTAACACAGCTGCCGTCATTGTTCGGGAAGATCGCCGAATAACAATAGATGAACTGGCGGACGTGTTACACATTTCCCATGGTAGTGCGTTCACCAGTCTGCACGATCGCTTGCACATGAGACGCGTATGTGCAAGATGGGTCCCGAGATTGTTAACGCCTGAACAGAAGCAGGTGAGAGTGGAGGTGTGTCGGGAGCCTCGGCGTCTGGTAGCGGAGCATGGCGAGGCCTACCTGAATTCCATCATAACTGGTGACGAGAGTTGGCGTCAGCACTACGATCCGGAAAGCAAACAGGCGAGCACAGTCTGGAAATCATCCAGTTCTCTGACGCCAAAGAAAGCCACAGTTGTTCCGTCGGCGAATAAGGTAATGGTGATTTCCTTCTTCGACTACCGTGGAATGGTCTACCAACATGAACTGCCCCCGCATAGCATGGTTACTAGGATAATGCACGCGCTCACGTTTCCAACGTTGTTGCCGAATATCTGGCTCGACAAAACATTGAATGTGTCATGCAACCTCCATACAACCCGGATCTTGCTCCGTGTGACCTTTCTTTTGTTCTCTCGGCTGAAATCGGAGCTGCGGAGTAAGCGTTTCGACTCATCAAAGGCCGTTCTGAAGAAGGCGGAGGCGGTTCTTAAGAAGATGTCAAAAGACGAGTTCCAGCACATCTTCCAGGATTGGCAGACATGTTAGGCCAAGTGTATACAACTCGATGGGACTACTTCGAAAAAGACCATACCAACCTGTACCCTGCCTAATGTATTTCGTAAGTAAAAAAATAATTCTCAATCTTTTTTTGACTAACCCTCGTACTTCAATTGGCTTACGCAATGAACAGGAGGAACAATCGTTCTCTAACACGATACGAAGCGATTAAAAGTTTCATCGTCTAACAACTGTGAAAGATGGGTTACAAAGGAAAGGAAAGCAGTGGGAAAAATGTATAAATTTATCCTTGGCTTCTATTATTATTAATGATGATTTTCGGTTCTCCTTCATCTTTCAACGACAGAAATCATTCCAATTCATTGTATCTTCATTCATCTTTATCTTCGCGGTTAGCCAAAAGTGGCAAAAAAGTTAATTACTGGCTAGCAATCTAAATTATAGCAAAAAAGACCTTATTTTTGGCATATCAATCCTATATCTAGACTACAGTTTGAAGCCTACAGAACAAATCTCCCAGTAATTTTAGGGAACCCCTTATTAACATAATTTAATTATAAACTGAGTAGTTATCGAGGGTCGGGGAGCCAAAGTGAAGAGATTCCAATTTTGTTACCATCCAGCTGTAGGACTAAATTTTATATGTTCACTATATACCTGAAAGGACTGTATGCATTTCAACAAAATTGGTCAATATGTTTCGAAATGGTAGGGGGGACTTTGAATCTACCTATCGTAACCAAACTTTGGAAAATACAATTTTCGAGGCTGATACGCGAAAGAGAGATCTTAAAATAAGTTCCATGAGGAAACATTATTGAATTTTTGATATCTATAAATGACCTACACTGATACACACACATAGAGTAATAAGAAAACAAGATAAAAGCTGGTGTCAATGGCTTGTGAAGCTTCATCCAATTATACCAAAGATAGGTATCGCTTAACTCGTTAATTGTCTGCTTGCTAGATTACAATGTAATGCTAAGTGTTGCTGAATTAACGAATCTAATATGCGCACAAACAGGCGTTGACAATTATCCTGGCTGGAAAAGCGAGCAAAACCAATGACAATATCGATCGCCATTCAGCGTCGACATATTGCGTGCAGACGACTAACGCTAGACTTCGGTGACAGATAGTGGTCTCAGACAGATAGACATCACTTGTTTAAGAGTTGCGTCGCCTCAGTGGCCGACGGTCTCAGATTTTAGTCCTGGTGTGCATATAGGTGTTGTTTGGGTTGCTATTAGGTCCACTGTACTCACAAAAAGGCTAATCGGGACTGGATCTACGGTTTGAAGTGCAATCCGAACCACTATGTGCCTCCAGCGGCTATCGAACCCGGAACTCCTTGATTACAAGGCGACGACGTTACTATTACGGGTTTTCTCTTTGTGGGCATCTATTCATCAGATTCATCCTCATCATCGCAATTAGCCAAGACCAGAAGAAAATCGACGCTAAGTAGGACAAAAACAAAATTTAGAGCTGCGGCCCCAGGGGCTTTCCATGGTCTAACTTTCACTATGAAGGAGTAGGTACACAAAATAAATGTGGTACCGTAACAGTGGCGCACTCAAGGGGTTTGTTGGGCGATTTCGACCCCGACCCTATTTTCAGCTCAACTTCCTGCATAATATACCAGATACACGAAAAGACAAAAAAATATGACACAGACTACTCAGTAAAACAAGCGACAAGCTACGACCATGTCCTGCTTACAAAATTCCTAGACATGCCACCAGTAGCAGACCTCGGTGGCGGAGTGGTTAGCACAGCGCGCTACGACGCCAGAGGTTCTGAGTTCGAATTCCGGCATGGGTGTTCACCAATTTTATCCTCATCGTCGCGATTAGCCAAAAAGCCACGTAAAGTAAGCTAATTCAATCAATCAATCTACGCCACTAGTAAATGGAATCGACTCCGAGAATCATAGGAAGGAATAGCAAAAGTTACTCGACTCTGTATACATACATAGGCTATATGCACCGTGGGTGTAAGTTTATTAGCGCGGGGCGAGCAATATAATTTTACGTGCATTTAAATTTCTCTGGTATGTGAACTTTGCCTTATACAGAACACATGTCAGAGCGAACACTTTCATATGAATAGATCGTAAACTACATAATCGACTCTCTGATAAGCGGACCAAACCACACAGTTCCAGAACCATTTTATGAAACCGAAAGCTCTTGTTTTCTTGCCAAGTCCTTTAATCTCATCTGCGCCAGACTTTGCGGTGAATAAGCCAAGTGCGAACACCAGCGAGTTGAAAGAGAAGCAACAGCTAAGATCACTGGAAATACGACTGGAATTAGTACCTAACAACTGGGGCGGAACGTCATATGGGAAACATATATCACGTGCCTCCTGACATTCATTACAACCAAAAGTCTGCACACACTAGGAACGACACATGCTTTGCTTTATTTTAGTTCACTTTTCTGCCGCTTTTGGCTAATCGCGAAGATGAGGATGGGTGATGATATGATGAAGTCGATGAATGGACACTCAGAAAGAACACTCATACCCAGGCGGAGATTTGAACCCGGGACCCTTGGTGTCGTAGAGTGCTGTGCTAACCACTCCGCCACGTAGGCCGGAAGAACGACACATGATTTTGTAATCCTCAATCAAACACGTTAAAAAAAGTATGTTTGATGACTGTAGCCACTCTTTCAACGTAATGCAATTTTTGGACTAAATAGTTAGCTAATACATTTTATTGTTCCAAAGCTGGTTTTTCTACCTCCGCGGGCGGAGTTGTTAGCACAGTATACTACGACGCCAGGAGTCCCGGGCTCAAATCCCGGCCTGGACATGATTGCTCTTAGTGAGTGTTCCTTGATCAATGTCATCATATAATCACTCATCCTCATCGTCACGATTAGCCAAAAGTGGAAGAAAGGCGACCCTAAATAACAAAAATCAAATCAATCCAATGTTCGCTTGTCTAACTTTACGAAACAACAATTTTTTGAAGTAAAAAAGAACCGACCATTATTGTGTTTCGCATATTCGACACAAATAAACTAATTTTAAGCAATTAAATCAAATAGGCGAAAGAACTTCCAAGAACATTTTATGGATTTGACTATAAATAAAACACTTTTTTCATGAGTGTACATACAGTTTTTCGTACCTGAAATATAGATTAGGTTGCTTGTAACACCGAGATTCTGATATTCCGATCATAGTCATGTGAGAGGCCTAGAGTTTAAAGTATGCCTTCTCCGGAAATCGAAACCGCGACCCCTTGAATAAGACGACGGCAGTAACTACTTACGCTATCGGAGAGGTATCCATTAAGTGCATTAGAAAGAGGAAGATAAAATATGTTCTAAATGTCAGAACCTTTACAAATCATGCATTGTGCGCTTTGCGCTGTGTGCGTTGAGTGCTTGCATCACAATCTCGTAACCGTTCCGTGTTGGAGGCCCTGCCTGGTTATGAATATTTCTTTGTGTGTATTCCTTCATCAATTTCAACCATCCTCATTGGCTAAATTAGCTAAAAGTGGCAGAAAATCAATGTTAAATAAGATTGATTGAGTGGGAGTTTTAAGTCCACTTTATGCACAGTAAAGCTAATTGGGACTGGACCTACAGTTTAAAGTCGGATCCGAACCACTAAGTGCCTCCACCGGGTATCGAACCCGGCACCCTTTGATTACAAGGCGATGACGCTACAACTGCGCCATCGGGGAGGCCCTATGCTAAATTAGAAAAATACAAAATGCCAATGCCAATGACGACAAGAGACTGGTATTGTTCTGTGCCGTGTGGTCGTTACTCGGTTTCATTACTATTTAGCCCTAAACAAGGCCAACATCAAGAAATCTTCTTCTTCAATAAGTAGCACCTACGGTCACTTACACCGTTAGGGACTACCAGAATTCTTAGCAGTTAGTTCAGATAAACTATGATACAAAAGCTACATTATAACTAGATTATAACATGCCATAAATTTGAAATAAGTACAACATTTTCGTTGATGATGACCGTATTAATAAATATTTTGCGAGATCCAATTGTACTGATCTTGTAAATCCGCGCCTATGGATCTTATTATTCTCGTGTTCATGCAACTTTGTTTAATGCTTTCTATGTGTACGTGAAAATTAAGAATAGTAATAGTAATGATATGAGGGATGAAGAACTAAAGGGTAGATAGTACTACCTATAACTCCGCCCTTATGCTGTGACAAAGTTCACAACCTTATTACTAATATTCATACCGGTCTATTTGCTATTCCGTATAATTCTTTTTGAAAATGGATATCTCCATTAAAACAAGTACGTTCCACAGCCTAAATTACACAAAATTTCACTACGATCCGTCCACTACTTCTTGCACGATTCCGCTCACATACATACAAACCAACTGCCATCATACAAAAAATACCAATGCCCAGGCCTGGATTTGAACCCCGGACCTCTGGAATCGCAGGCATTTGTCTATTTAAAATAAAGTGTTATTACAGGTTCTCGAACCATGATTTTTGGAGGCACACTAATTCTTACAACATGCACACGCGAATAGCCACCCATAATACACATACACACAACTATAACATCATCAGACTTTCGAATAGTTTTCATGGATTCGAATCCTCGTTGTTCGAGGTTGTTCTCGAACAAATACTACCGCTGGAAAGCTCTCGAACATGAGCGAGTTAACGGAATCTTGAAGTCCACACAACTTACGATCCACACAGCTCTTTGAAATTCTAACGGTCGCCACCGAACAAACTTATTCCTCTGTGCAATTACTCTAAAACACTAAATGGGATGATTCACAATTTTGACCTCAACCTCAAGATCCTCTGCTCGTTTTCTCACACGTTAAAAAGGGCAATGAGCCGATTTCGATTACACGCACACTCGAACACAAATTAGCAGACCGCTATGCAACTGCCACCTGTATGGTTTGATGGAGCACAGCCACCAATCAATCTTGAGATATTCCCTCTTCCGCTCGCTCGCAACACATCACAGGAGCACAGTGTGTGCTACAGACACAAAAATACCGCCCGATAGATCAGCATTCAAGTGCGGCTCAGGAGGGACAAGAGGCGGCTAAAATTGGAGCCCCCCAAGGCACGGGTCCAAGTCGGGTGACATGGGCCGAAACAAGAAGGAAGCCGTAAACTATTATGGAGCCGACTTACGATGTCACAATCTCCTCACCTGAACGCGTAATCCACCATTGTACTCTACTTAGGCGCGAATCGAAGCAATTCAGGAAGGGAAATTGGGAGTTGTGTATTTTGTTAAATGGATCGATCGGAAAGGAAAGGGGTAGGTCTATCTCACTTTTTTCTTCTTTTTCCCCAGCAAACATCGCCTTAAATACATCAAGGCTAGACCCTGGGTGGAACTCCAATTCGGGGCCACGACCACTTTTATTCTTGAGGCCATGAGGGAGCTGGTGGTTTAAATCTTCACTCGCCACGGCTAGTTCTATTCTGTATGGGTGAGGGCATTGTTCGGTTCAATTGATTGGGTTTGATTTTTGTTATTTAGCGTCGCTTTTCTGCCACTTTTGACTAATCGCGACGATTAGGGTGAATGATTGATTGATTGATTTAGTTTAGTTTACTTCGCTTTTTGTGCCACTTTTGGCTAATTTGCGAAGATGGGGATGATCGATGATATGATGAAACTGAAGAATGTACATTCAAAAACACCCATGCCCAGACCGGGATTCGAACCCTGGGCCCCTGGCGTCGCAGCGCTATGTGCTAACCACTCCGCCACGGCGCCCGGCTAGGGTGAATGGTGATTGATTAGTTTTTATAGTATGGACACATCAGCACATAGGCTACTTTTGCCCGTTACGCCATACGCGATAAGCCCCTCAACTAAAACAAAATTGAGGACAGACTCTTCACAATAAAATATCTACTTCAAAATATCTTATTCAATTTCGAAAACTCATCCATTCCTTAACAAGAGCTACAATTATACCAAGACTTAAAGCTTTCCTGGAGATGAATGATGAAAAGATTCTCTCGGGCTATCGACCAGGTGAGTTGCGGAAAAGATTCCAAGCTTTCGAGAGCTAACGACACTTTCATCTCCAAGGTAGAAGTGAAGATGGGAGTGACATTAGCTCTCGAAAACTTGGAATCTTTTCCACAACCCACCTTGTCAATAGCCCGAGAGAATATTTTTATAAAAGCTAAACTATCTCTGGGGACTAAAATCTCCTTACCTAGGTTAAAACCTGAAGCTGTAAAGGGGCACTCAACACACACACAAGGACAAGCATAGGACAACATGACCCCACAAAGGATTATCCTAGCCATGTGTCCAGGAGCCAGAGCCTCGTTGACCTGCAAGAAACAATTACCGGGACGTATTCGGGTGTATTTCCAGAAGGTCGCCCCCTTACGCCCCGGGTAAGTGTTGATATGATGAAATTGATGAAGGGACTTACAAAGAACATCAATGCCTAGGCCGGAATTCGAACCTGGGACGTGAAGTCGTGGCGTGGTGAAAAGCTATCCGCCACTTCAACGTTGGAGCAAAGTTCTTACATTTAATTTTATGTTAATGGATATAAATTATGAAAAACTAAATAAATTAAAGTTTGATCTCAACTATATGGTTGATAATTTTTCCGGCCTTCTCCCCGCATAAAGCTGCTCTGGGACTCACCCAGCCTCAAATTAATGGGTACCTGGAGGTAAAGGCGACCGGAGGCTGGTGCTATTTTCATTATACAATTACCCCTTTCGATTTCAAATTTCATGCAAATAAAAATACATTTTGTAAAATTTTCTTGCTCGCTTCGCTCGCATTCTACTTGTTTTCTGTAATGTAATGTATTTAAATAATATGTGTTCTATATTTGTATTGAATAAGCTTTGAATACGTACCCACTTTAGTGTTAGCTTGTTGCATTGTATTTTCTATTTTATGTAGCTCCATGTTGCATATGTGTAAAACATATGTTGTACATGAAAGTTGCACATGTGTCTTCGGAATACATTTATCATTTATTTTCTGCCATTCAAAAATACAGTTTGTGTGCTTCATTTCCATTATTAGCTAATGTGAAATTGACGGTGTTGGAAAAAATTCAAATAGTTTGTTCCAAACAAATGCTTTAGCACAGACTTCTACCCCCTTTTTGCGTAATTTATGAAGATAATAACGTACCTACTACTTCTACATAATAAAGCCATTATTAATGTTATTATTATTATTATTATTGGTACGTTTATCCTGGTACTTGCCTCTCCCAGACAAAAATTCGTGGTTGCATCTCTGGTATTATATTTTCCCGCAAATTATGTCTAACAAAAATAGTTTGATTAATTCATTCGGCATAAATGGGGGGGGGGGGAGGAATGTTCTACCTTTTATGGGGTGCGTCATGGGCCTTGGGGGGACACCCCTGACGCCACCTGCTCTAACTTCATGCTACTTATTTTGAAACATACGCGAACAAATGGGAATATTTAAGAATGTTACGAACACTAATATTGTAACTGTTTCGTGAATTCAGTATCAATATCAACGGGCCCCAGTTCCATTCCCGGTGGAGGCATATTATACAGTGGTGTGGATCCCACGTTAAAAGTGTAGGTACAGTTCCGACTAGGCTCTATGTGCTATACTTTGACAAACATATTTATGTTTTGAAGAGGTTTTCTCACTTCAATCCCTGAAGACGAGAGTCAGCTATTGAAAGCCCGGAAGCCTATCCAGAAATCACCTGGTTGATATCCTGAGAAAATCTCTTCATCATTCGACGCCAGGAAAGATTCACGAATTATTTGAAGAATTATTACATTTATATTATATTCCTACTTTTTAAAAGGCTTCCTGGAGCATAATCTTTTTCGGATAACCTGTATAGAATATTCATTCTTCAACTTCTCAAAATTAAAATTTTACTACTTTGTACATAATGGCAGAGGCACAAACTTTAATTCAGCATATTTTAAATTTAAATTACTCTTGAGAACTTCTCTATTCAATTTGACTGAAGTAAATTCGAGTTCCGTTCGGATTAACGTTCATTTTTTTCAATATATGTAAAATCCCTGCCGATTTGGATAATAATTAAAACAAAATAGTAGACAACATTATTTTTATTCCTTAGATTTAATTTACGTTAACCCCAACGCCAATTTATGGGTTTCTTTTTGTCGCTTTTGTTTCTATGGGAAACTAGTATAAAGTACAAAGTGCAATTAGGGACGATAAAAATAATAAACCAGTATATGGAACAACTAAACTTGTCAACTTTAAAGGATAAAATTCAGGAAGATTTCTTTATAGCCTTCAAACCCTTTAGATTCAAATCTAAAGGATATAGCAGATGTCCTGAATATCAGCTGGTATCTGTTTGTGGTCTTGTTACTATGAATACAAAAGTGAATCAATTTGATCAAAATAACCTAGAAACTACAATTTGTAATTGCACAAAACAAAATCAAAATACAGATACACAGACTCTTCTCAGCCTGTAATACTAGAACAAAATTCTCAGAAATGAAATACTATAAATTTATTTATATCAATAATTGCATTAATAATTAGCATTTGACTTAATAACTGAACAGGAACACTGAAACGTACTAAATCCTACTGTAACATATTACGAACTAAATCTATATAATGAAGCAAAATTGCGTGGAGGAAAATAAAAATGTCTCGAGACTTTGATACAACAATGCCTTTATTTTCGTTTTTTGCAGAAAACGAAATATAGTTTTCTATGAAAACTTTAGTGCATCTATGTGTGTTTTAACCTTTCTATATCCATCCTCCCACTTCCTTAAAATGACTCATTTTTCACGAGTCTTCTAATAATATTGTGACGTTTAAGTGTTTGGTTTGCTAAAAAGGATATCTTTACTTGGCAAATGCATACCAAAAGAAAATGAAAAAGTAATAATAAAAACACAATAACGCTAAATCTCGTCATTCCAGGAGATGACAAAATGCAACATGGCAGATGAAATGAACTGGTTTGATTTACGAGTGAAATTTTTCTGTTCATCACTGCTAACAATGTCTGCTTACCCTATGGAGTTACTTTAATGCAGCTTTCGTTGACGTGAAAGGATCTTACTAAGGATGTGATTTAGGGAGACATGACAGCGTGACAGAATGAAATGAATCTCCCGGATCAATTGTATACAACATGCACCAACAAATGCACCATCCAGCAACAAGGTGCTCTTCTGAAGAAAAACAAACGAAGCTTGAATTTTGCAACTGTTCAAAGAGGTCGGCTAATACATGTCCTTTCGCTCAAAGGAAAAAGCACTAATGGCGGGGATGTGAATGCTGGGTCTTTTTTTCCCCCTTGACGTGATCATGAGACACTGTTCCGCCGACTCGCAAGCTGAATGTTTATTTTGGTGGTCTGAGGTTCCGAGCCCAGCGCTCTCGTGATCAAAGAATCGATGCGTCGAAAGACACATGGGCTCTCTCGACTTGAGCAAGTGTTTGTGGGCTGGGTCATCTCTTTCCACTACGCCGTCAGTCAAAACAGAATATGTGTCATTTCTAACATTCTTCTTCCATTCCCTTATCAAAACAGTGTTACATAAAAAGTACTAGAATGGATCTTCCCTTCATTAGTTACATCACATGCACTTCTCACTTGTTTTACATACATTGAATTTATGGCACATTGCCAGAGATCCATTGTGTAGACAATCGTATTACTCATTAATGCTTCACTGCCAAAGGTCCCGATTTCGAATCCCGGCCTGGGCATGGGTATTCTTTGTGAGTGTCCCTTCATCAATTTCTTCATATTATCATTCATCCTCAACTTCTCAATTAGCCAAAGGAGGCAGAAAAACGAATTAAAATTAACCAAATAAATAAAAAAATAATACCTTCTGCTTGTTGAAAGTCTACTTTATGCTCAGGCAGACTAAACGGTACTAGAGCTACATTTTAAAGTGAGATCCGAAAAACTCCACTGGAGATCTAACTCAAGACCCCTTGACTACAAGTCAATGGCATTACCACTACGCCATCGCGATCGGGAGGCCCTTAATGCTTCTTAAAAATACAACTTGTAACAAATTACTATTATCCTGGGCACATTTTGACGTTCCTCCTCCACACTACTAGAGCCCATCACTTCCGATTTTTTTTCGGTTTTCTAATTCCCAATCTCCTTGTACTTGAATAATTTTCTAGGACTCTTCTTGGCATCCTTTTGTAAAATGATAAATGCAGAACATTGAAGTTCATTCTCTAAGAACAAATACGCGTCACAATATTCTCATCTCTTGTGATAAAATTAGTTCTATTTTTAATCTCTCATGTAGCATTTCTAAAACTGATATGGTAAAGCTTTTTATCAATATTGTTTAAGTGCCAACATAAAATTTGCCAATATCAACAACTGATATAATAAATGCTAATATTACTTTTTAACAAAATGGAATGCTATATTCACCACTTTATTCAGTGTATACTGGATATAAATAACATCCTTAAGTTTCTTGCCTTTGAAAAATGTACACATATGTCTGAAAATTGATTTGAGAACATACCGTACTTGTTTTTCAGTCACTGTTGAGTGTAATCTTAAGTTGTTTTCTTTAATTACAAACTATGTCGAATACAAATTATATCTGTTAAGTCATACTCATACTTTTCAAGTAGAAATATATCATTCAAAAAGAACTAATCCACCAATTAAACTCGTTTGTTGTTTAGTAAACTGCCGTTCAAGATTCTTAAATGTCAGCCATTCATTCACAAAACTGTGCAAAAAAAATAGGACAACGTTATTTGTTGTAATTGTAGGACTGCAAATATATTGATCCAAGATAGTGACAAGTAGAACTAAACAATGTTATAATTAAAGGGAAAATGGAATAATGATCAAAATAAAGAAGAAAGGAATCGTTTCCTAGAGTTAAGTATAAAGAACACTTCCATAAAGAATACGTTGCTGTGCAGAGCCTACAAAATGCTCAATATACCCCATAGTGAGGTCTGCAGTCATGGGGATGAGAACTTCTACGTGACAACATTAAGCTCTTGCTGCACAATAGAATTCCATTTGAACCATTCCTGAGCTTTTGAAGAGTCCTGTCTCTTCCTGTAACACATTCCCAGGGGATTTCCCATTCACCCTCAACGCGTTTAAACCTGGAGATGGATCTATAGATAGATAGCGGCGGTATATTCTTTTCCGAGACATTCATCGACTAGGGAACATCCAGCAATGAGCAGGTGCGTTGTGATCAATGATAGGAAGTTAGGTTCCATTGAGCCCTTGGAAGAGCCGGGTATGTTGCATCGCAATATTTATGTTTCTTACTGTTCTCTGTAACAGTGTACGTGAATATACCACGTGCTGAAACCATGCTCAATGATGTTGGAGTGGTTGCACCAAGTTCAGGGTGCTCTGGACAAAGAGGCAACCAGAACCTCTCTGCATCAGGCTCCACGAACTCTTCTACGCTCATGCAGTCTTCTGCTGAAAGGTGTTTGGCAAGGCCTGCTGTACTCCTTCAGAGTTTTCTGGCCGTTAGTGGCAAATAATGGCCTTGTTTCTGTCGTTGTAATCTTTGGGCGCTCTCAAATGAAGCATTGACTGCTATATACAACATGTTTGCAACTTTATTACACTCTAGGTGGCACTTTGTGAAACTTGAATCTTCTGGGACACTGCCATATGAACTTGAGCAGCTTCAGCTGCCCAATGACTGCACAACTTCCCTTTATCAAAGTTTAGTTTTTTTCTTATTGGGACTGAACCTGCAGCTTAAAGTGGGATCCTCCACACACGGGATCCTTCGCTTACAAAGCATTGGGAAGGCCCTGACCTCCACTCATCAACTGCATACGTTGTACATTACGCGCTACATACTACTGTAGAGTGCATTGCAAAAGTTTACCCACACAATCTAACTTAACCAGCCGTAGGCAAACACTAAGTTATTTGATTTTCGTTCTTAATAAGTTGATTTCTAAGGTGTGAATTAATTAATGAAACGACGTTTTACCTTTTATTGCAAGAGCCCCATTGATTTAGTGTTCAGTAAGTAGCTTACCCCCGTATTATGTAAGGGACTCGCTAGCACACCTAGGTATAAATTCCAAAATAAATAAATGGTTATAACATGAGTCTGCGTATTCCAGAAAAAACATGAGTTGAAGGGACAACTGCCATAACAATGTTGTGGTTCATGCTAGAGGAATTGTTCGTTCTGCGTCACAGAAGACTTGAGTAAAGGTGGTTGCAAAGAAATGTGTGCAATGTGAAGCACCATTGAAATGGGATTTTTTTTTCTATTCAAATTTCCCGATCAACTTTGAAGGACTGTGTTTTGTCTCTGGGCTTAGTCCATCGCAAATAGCCCATTCCCTGGATCTGAATCACCAAAATGCCGAGAATCGAACCTAGAGTTTCTTGTTTGTATGACTTATTTGAATGTACTATGATAATGACTAGGGCTAGGATTTTCATGACAGCATATTTTTTTGGTAAGGATGATGTGTTATTATGAAGAAACAAGTTAAATTAAGGTGCTTTTAAGGGCATATTTAGGCATATTCGGCCATTTCTACATTATAGAGTGTATTTTGATAAATTTTTGGTCATATTCAGCATATTTTTGCTTCTTCAAGGAGTGTATAGCCACTTTCTAAGTGGTATCGTTATTACTCTTGTGTTCACTCAAGTTGAAGATTTTTTTACAATTACACGTCCCACTTTATTTCCTAAAAAATGGTGAAAAAATGTTGGATTTCTTCCTGCTGCTATAACTGCTTTGGAACAATCAGGAGTACCACTAGTGGACCAGATAGAAGTTGTGAATAAAACTGTGAATAACTTAAAAAGTCTATGCGGTGAAGTGGGACAACAAGATCAACGAAAATGAGGAACGTTTTGGAGAAACAAAGGGGTATGATACACTGTGCTCTTTATCAAAAAATTTTATTGGGAGAAAAATGTTCTTTCGATACCACAAAACTTGAGCCGAATGACATTGTTTACTTTAAATATGTTCCTATTGTGTCAGCCGAAGTAGAAAGAAACTTTCCGCATTACAAGGCTTTGCAATAATTTTTATTCGAAAATTTACAGTAAGTATTAATTGTACTCAGGGCTCATAAAGTCAACTTTTTGTTGAAAATGTTTCAGCACGCGTTAAATATTGATGTTTGAAACCGTTCATGTAAGGGAATATTTTTCAAATTATAATGCACATTTTTTAAATTTTTAAACGGACCCTAATCCAAATCTAATCCTGGGCCATTTGTTTTCACGAAAACTTCACGAAGCGTTGGCCCACGCGCCTCAACCATAGTGCTTGATCACTTTGCAAGTTACACGAAAGCTTGCCAAAGTATGATGGAAGCGTGCAAAAGCGTGTGAAATGGGTTTTGGCAAATAAAATGCATTAATGGAAGCGCAGAATAACTTCACTCGACTCCCTACTGTGCAACGAAAATGGACTATGATGACACGACCGGCTCTCAGGAGGAGTGCTGACTGGTCACACCATGCGAACTTATTTCTGTCCGAGCTCATCTGGCAGCTACCCATCCAGGTTACGGCGTGGAATCATCTCTCTCTCTCTCTCTCTCTTCCCTCCTTCTCTCTCTCTCTCTCTCTCTCTCTCTCTCTCTCTCTCTCTCTCTCTCTCTCTCTCTCTCTCTCTCTCTCTCTCTCTAACTGTGCACTTGCACTCATCTTGTTCTACACTAATACGTGACCAGATTCCAAGGAAAAGTATACGTAGGCGATGGCCTTACGCTGGCGCGCAGGTGTTGCTTTGAAAAGTTTTGATTTTAGATTCAATTTCCGGTGGAAACTCTTGGCTTGGCTGCATCTTTTAATGATTACCTCCTGCCGTTCAACCCACACATGAACTATTTGCCTGGACGCCAAGTACCCTACTTTAACGTATCGAGCGATGTTGCATTTGCTCTCTGAAGGAGATATAAAGGAACAAAGAAATTACTTGTTTGCTTTACTCACTCGGTATTGATCATCTAGGGAACAAAGTCAGCTGTCTTTCTACAGGGTCTACCGAAAGTAGAGGTTTTTAATGGCAAATAGATAACAAAACCGACGGTATATAAATGTGCATGCTACGTTAATAGAAATCTGGAATATAAGCAGCGCATTTATGGAATAGATCATTCATAAAGTTTTGACAATCACCATGAAGTTTTTTAGCTATAAGAGTGATTTTTTGTCAGTATACTTATGAAACCCTATGTACCTAATTGTGCAAAAACCAAGTGATTGTGTTTTTTTGTTTTTTCAGAAATCGCATGAGATAAGAGGAAAGTGTGAGATGGATAAAATTGAAGCCCGAAGTGTGATAAAGTTCCTGAATTTGAAGGGGAATAATGCCCGGCAGATCCATGATGAAATGAAAGCTGTCTATGGTGATGATTGCCCATCATATGATACTATTGCGAGGTGGAAAAGGAATTTCCAAACTGGACACATGTCACTGACAGACGAGCCAAGAAGTGGGAGACCGTCATGCACAGACGATGCTGTCAATGTGAAGAAAGTGGAGTGTCTTATCCTGGAAGATCGACGTGCAACCATCCAAACAATAATGAACGAAACGGGGCTTAGTTATGGTAGTGTGTCAAAAATAATTCATGAAGAATTACACATGACAAAGGTGTCTGCACGCTGGGTTCCACGCTTGCTGACTCCTTTTCAAAAACACTTTCGAGGCGGATGTTGACCCTTTTGGAGCAGGATGAAGATGATTTCTTTGGTCGTCTGGTAACCATGGACGAATGTTGGGTCTACCAGTACGATCCAGAAACCAAAACCATGAGCAAGGAGTGGAAGCACTCCCATTCCCCCCCACCCAAGAAGGCAAAGGTGCAGAAGTCGCCAGGGAAGATTATGCTCTCAGTTTTCTGGGATTGTCGCGGGGTCGTATTCACAGACTACCTTGCGAAGGGTCAGACCATCACTGGCGACTACTACTGTACACTTCTGGACAAGTTGCGAAGTGCTCTGAAAGAAAAACGGCGCGGCATGCTCACGAAAGGCGTTCGTCTCCTGGTCGATAATGCACCCGCTCACTCTTCGCAAGTTGCGATCGAGAAGGCAAGGCAATGTGGTTATGAAATCTTGCCGCATCCACCCTATTCTCCCGATCTCGCACCAAGTGACTTCTTCTTATTCCCTGAAATGAAAAAAATCGCTGCGGGGTCGGCGATTTGACACCAGAGAAGACGTCATTATGGAGGTTGAGCAATGGTTTTCATCATAATCGAGGGAGTTCTACAACGAGGGCCTTCGGAAGGTCAAGAAACGATGGGAGAAATGTGTGGCTATGGATGGTTACTATGTAGAGAAGTCCTAAGTCCCTCAATATAAAACACCAATTCTAGCTCGTTTAGAACAGGGTGATTGTCAAAACTTTACGATACCCCCTCGTATAGCGATAGCAGTGACAGCGCCAGGAGGGGAACAATGATCCCTCTATCCTATTGAAAATAGACAATAAATGATGAGTTAAAATATTTGGGTGCGTCGGCACATGTGGCCATTTTATATCCTTCAAAGTGTACGACGAAAATCCTCTTAAATAAAAGCCCTTACCTTCAAGTTAAAACATGGTGTAGAGTCCCTTGAGAAGTTAAAAGTGCAAGGTTATCAAGGGACCTGTACATGACATACACAACACATTAAAAGGGCAAGGATTAACTAAAAAGTTCCTCAGAAGAGCTCCGCTCTTTTCAAGAAGCTAAAACTCCCAGGTTCTATACCCGGTGGAGGCACGTGGTACACAGGTTCGGATCCAACTTTGAACTGTAGGCCCAGTCTCGATTAGCCTTTCTGTGCATAAAGTGGACTTAAAACAACTATTCCATCAAAAAGCCAAAAACATTTGTTAAAGCACTGTCTTTATCTCCTAACATGGAAGACAAATTGATAAACATTGGTAATTCGACGAAGCATAGGTGTGCATAGGAATATTGCCAATGATGTCACACACATCAACTTGTAGAGTATTTTATTTTTCGGAGAGAGACAGAAATGACTGAGTTATAATTGAATTATACCTTCCTTTATTATTTTATTTTATTTTTATTTTTCAGATTTCTTGAATTCGGATCCGGTGGTAGCAAGATGGTGATTCACCACGCTTGGACACCGAGGCGGCAAATTCTGCCTGTTGAACATTTATTTAAAAATGCATTATTGTCTTCTAACTTTATACATAGTGCATTTTTACTGTGCAGGAAACATGTCTTGTGCTGATCAAGCATTATTTGCATGATTGGTATTTTGTTGTACGAGGGGGTATCCAAAAGTTTTAATTATAATAAAGAAGTTATAGAGATATTTACATGAAACACGTACGCACGAAAAGTAAATGCATCAGTTGAGACAAATTTGCATAAAGTCTGTAGCTCAGACCAAATGTTTAAGTGCATCATCGAGAAAGATGCAGGAAAGTACATCATCAAAAAATGCATAAATTGGTGCATGGAAGTACCGTTCGACATATAACGAAATACTCACTTACATTATATGATGCAGTTTGGCGTTACCTTTACAAATTATACACAAAGATGCATCAACTGTAAATCGGATTCTTGGCAAAGACCCAAAAAAGCGTTTCTGGTGCATCAGAAAGAGTTGATGCATTTAGTTTTCTGTGTGTACAATAGACGAAGGAGTGTCGAAATTTCTGGAAAGGTACGCAATAACACAAATACGTGGAAGGATAATTACTACAGTAATAACTAAGTTCTTAACATAGTCAAACGTGCCATACTGACTAAAACAATATTGATGGGTAACCTCTCAACATTATTCAAGCCATCTTAACTTCACTTCTTCGCAATTTAAGCAATTCCTCTTTACAGCTTCTATTTCTATTACGAGTTTTAAGTCCACTTTATGTACAAATAGACTAATCGGAACTGATCCGAACGAGTGTATGCCTCCACCAGTTATCGAACCCGGGACATTTGATTAGAAGGCAACGATGTCGCCACCACAGCATCGGAGGTGGCCTCCACTGTAAAGAGCGAAGTCAAAGTAATGCCTTAGTGAGTATGCCCCAGTATGCTTTGATTGATTGATTTGATTTATTTTGTTTCGCTTTTCTGCCAGTTTTGGTTAATCGCGAAGATGAGAATGAATGGTGGTAAGATGAAAGAAATGAAGGGAGAATCACAAACACAAATAGACAACACGCAAACCGAGCCCTACGGAGGATCGGACTAGTCGTGGGTTCAGTCGCCAGAGCCTCGCTAGTTTTCAAAATGCAGTCCAGGACTACATGGAAAAAGGTTGATTGATTGATTGATTGCTTTTATTTTACTTCGTTTGTGTGCCACTTTTGGCTAATTGCGAAGATGGTGGATGGGTGATGATATGATGTAATTGATGAATGGACACTCACAAACTCATGCCTAGGCCGGGATTCGAACCCGAGACCCCTGGAAGAGAGGTTGGCATTTGGGTGTCTTGGTAAAGGGTCACCCCTTACACCCCACCAGTGTGCAGTACCTATGCAATGATTCGCATTTAGTGGAAAAGAGTAGGTTTAGCCCGTAATAGCTTCATAATTCAAATTTTCTTGAACTTTTTTTGTCTTAGCATATAGCCTTCAGTGTGTAAAAATGAAAAATACTCGTATCTCCAGAATACGACCCTCACCCAGACACTCTCACACTCATAACATACAACATTAACTTTAGCTTACCAGAGGGAGGAATGGGTCTATTAGGCCCAGTACCTCTAGTTTTTCGATTGTTCAACTGTAATTTTTTTTTTTATAAAAAATGAAAATTGTTTACATTGTTCCCTAGGGTGTTCCAAATTTGACTTTTGTTCATAAAAACATAAATATAACTTACATAATATGAAAAATTGACATGGTGGGCCTATCAGTGTACAATTGGCTGGTAATGATGGTATTTTTTGTAGTTATTATAATTAATATACGGTACAACTGCATCTATACAAACAAAAAAGCATTGATGAAAAATTAATATGGCTTCTGTGAGGTTTATTGGATGATAAAATATGTGTGTGACACTCATGTAATAATTGGCTGTTTTTTTAATAATTACTTAATTTTTGTAATTATTGCACTTATATAAACAACAAAGGCAGCAGTGATTCAATACCAAAATGGTTTCTTGAATTTTAGTGATAAAAAAGTGTGGGCCAGTGAGCCCCCTCAGATATGTAAGTTTCTCGCACAGCACGGTTAAGCTAGGGTTAAATTCTCCTTTGAATCTTGAGAAACTTTAGGATTACATCTATGATAAGAAACGGCACTATAGTTAAATTAGCCAGCAAAATTTGCTTTCATGGCTGTTTCGACTCAGCTTTACACAAACATTGCGGTAAATCAATGTATCAACACTCAGCAGTTGTAGTACATTGCTAATTATCACCTTTTATACAATTATCCACTCTGTGGTCGTCTACAACGAGGAATTCGGGGTTTTGGCACACTACGTGAACTTCAGAATCCCACAAGGCTAGCTGGCTCTAGATCAGGAACTCACCTTGCTGTCTGACCTGCATTTGGTTCAGTGACAAACTGCTTGTGCTTGGATCAGTTTCAAAGTTTGTTGCTCGACCTAACTGAGTCAGCTTTGTGATTTCCGTGGATAACGTCAAACTCTGGTGTCGAGACTGAACGAGAAATATTAAGCAAAACGTAAACGACACGTTTCTCTTTACTATTATGGGCGTGAGTAGAAAAAAAATATACAATTTTTATTGCAAGATTTATTGCCCAAAATTATTTCGCTACATTTACCTATTTTGTGCGTTAGACTTGAAATTTTAATGATATTTCGGTAAATGATTACCACTGTTTTGAGGGCTTTTAAGTGTATTAAAAATATATATTCACCTTATAATCGTCTCGTATTTATTTCTCCACTTCATGAAAACAGAGTGATAATTTTATTATCAATTTTCAGGATAGAAACCATTTACAATTATCTTCTCACTATTCCTTAGTGTTGCTTATTTATCATTAGAATTTACAGATAAAGAATAGACAAAAAGCCATACAGAAGTTACAATACATTTCAGTAGACAGGGACCTTTCACACCTAAATGTAATTTTTCCTATCTTATTGTTCTCGAATTACATTTAATACTTATATTTCTACCATTCAGTGTTTCCACCATATCCGATAATGTATATTTTCCGTCCTTCCGTGCATATTTCTATCTTTTAGAACAGTGGTTTCCAACTTCAAAAGGTCCGAGGGATTATATCCAGCAGTTGATTGGCGGGTCGCATTTTTTTGTGGGGGGGGGGATTAAAAATTGAGGCCGATCTGCTTCTTTTATTAAAGTTGGAATGTCCACTTCAATTTCTGTATTTGAAAGTCTCAGAAGGCGAAGCAGTGAAGAATCTGCCAGTCGACTTCTGTAGCGGTTCTTGATGAACTTCATTGAAAAAAAAAGCACTTTTACACGTGTATGTACTGCCGAACATCGATGTCATTATTTGCCCAAAACTACGAAGGTTTGGAAAGCGTTCCTTTGAAAGGTATTCGAAAAACTCTGGCCCCTTTTCTTGCCTAGTTTGAAGGAAATCGCCTTGCAAATCACACAATTCAAGTAGGAGAGAAAAGCTTCTTGTTCTTCGATATTAACGCCAAGAGGATTGCTAAATAGCTGGATGCTGCTTTTAAGTTCTTCAAAATCTTTAAATCTGGAGTCAAACTCGTCCATTATTCCTTTAATATTTGCACTGAATTCAGAAAAAAGTCCAGTGTTTCTTCATCTTCGCAAAAAAAGGCATCGCGGGCCGCATGCGGCCCGCGGGCCGCCAGTTGGAAACCCCTGTTTTAGAACGTGCGACGAGTTTGGATTTTTTAAGGTTTTGCGTTTTCATCTTCTTAATGATATAAATTAATTAATACTTGCCGACCTATGTACATGAGGAGAGAGAAAAGAAAATCAAGAAACAAGTGGATAGAGGAAATATGGAAAAAGAAGGCGGAACACTGAAAGGACGCTAATGGTGATAATAATGATGTATGTAAATATGGGCTTATTTAAGGCGGGGGGTTCAATGGGTCCAACCCTCCTTTTTGTTCAGGTTACCAGATTACCTGCTCTATCCCCTTCTTCATAAAAATTTATTCGGACTTATTTTATTCTCCTCAATTAGAGACGTATAGGACGGGATATGGAAGGGAACGAAATTACGTAATTCCACACACCAGATGGGACTGCAGACCAAATGTATGCAATTTCCTGATAGTTTCGGAATTTCTGCTATAAGAAATTGCATTGGGACTGTCTAATCAGCTATATTTTTCCCTCCTCGAGTCATCTTCAAGGAATTTGGTTTCTAAAAATGCAGTGCAAGAAAAACAGGGAAACATCGTAACATTCTCAAGTTGTTTGACACAAGATGGACAGAAAGTATCCCAGAATCCCATAATGATATCATTTGTCCTGGTGTCCTGAATAGTTTATTCGGGATGCACACATGTCCTGGAATCGGGTGGGAAAGAAGAAATGATTAAGACTATACTTTCCTGAACTTTATTTATATTTAAATACGTAATATTAAAATGTTCATTTTACTAAACAATCTAACTGTACATTGAACAGATCCCTTTCCATGATACAAGAGTTATCGAGTTACAAGAAGATGCTGCAAAGATATTTGACTTCACAATAGTGCCGCCATCTGCTAGCAGCACTGAATTTCAGTTGCAAATCTCTTCCATTGCACAGTAAGCTATTCACTGTAAACAGCCAGTACTTGGGTGCCGCACTGTTCAGTCCGCAGTTCTCAAATAAAGTTTCGACATTGTGAGATTGCAGCATAGTTCATTATGGCATCGAAAAGGAATCGCAAGATTAATGTTATACTTCGAAGTGGATTTCTGTTTTTCTTTTTAAGAAGTGGAAAGAATATGATAATGGAATACACACAATTTTGTCGGGTCCAGCACCCCCCCCCCCCGCTCCTCAACAAGCTTCCGGTCAGCAGTCTCACGGATATTCACTTATGATATATAGCAACCTTAATCATACCAAAAGTTGAACCTCCCCCCTACGCGAACTATATATACGCCCATGTATGTAAATATTTGTTCCTTTCACTGAAAATAATCAACGTCTGGCCACAACTGCTCTTATATCGAAAGGAATAATAAAAATATCAAATAAAAATTACTCTGAACTGTCGCTAGGTGCTCACTCTGTTGGAAGACGTGCTTCTATTCTAATTTAGGGTCCATCTCTCGACAATGCTTTATTTACACTACTCGTTCGAAGAAAGCAAGCAGACGTTATCTTTCAAGCAGATAATTGTATTTTGTTATCTGAGACTAATTTTTATGAGTCGTTAACAAAGATTTACGACTTTCTGGTGGTACGAAAGGGTTGAAAAGTAAAAAGAATGCTTAGTTGGCAAGCAAGAAGCACTCTGGGAGAGAAGAAACCCTGGACATCTGGTTGGATCCTAAGTCTTCTACCACAAATGACATTGACAATTGCCGGAGGTGGTTTCCGGTCCAGTGTTCTAATATTGTCCTGGGCATGGGTGCTCCTTGTGAGTGTCCCATCAACAATTTCATCACATCATTACTCATGTGGCCAAATGTGGTAGAAAAGCGATAAACCAAATCAATCAAGTATGTGGTTTGTGTCGGCGCAGAGCTAACCACTCCGCCACGGAGATAGGCTTTCTCATCATGGAATTTGGCTTCGACAAAAAAAGATATTATATTATGGCCTTAGATTAATAATATGTTTCATTAAATGAATATTATTATCATTTAATAACAACTAAAATTCTATCTTCAGAATACAAGTAGGAATAGTCATCCTTCTTTATACCTATATTGTCTGTATGTTAAGCTAGGACCCCAACATGAAAATTGGAACACAATGCTAGTGTGTTTAAAGAAAAGAAAGGAACAACACGAAAATCACAAATGTTATTCTCCCTTTATTAATTTGAGAATAACTATAAATTGAAAAAAATAACATGGAAATGGATTTTTAGTATGTACGTAGGAGGAAAAATGTTTAGGAAGTCTTATAAGTTCTTGGGAGGCTTAGAAGGGTGCCTATTAAAATCGACTTAAAGTTTAACTGCACTTTAATTGTGGATTGGGAATCCACACTGAAAATATAAAGGTAAAGTTCCCCGTGCATATATTATATGACCGTACCATGGAGGCACATTTAGAGGATGTGGGGATAGGGGTCCACACATTCTCGATCTAGGCCATTTTGTAGGTGATGTGATCAGCACCACGCTCCATCCGCCTTTTAACCTCCCCCCCTCCAAAGGGTTGCTCCCAGATATCCATTAATTTGAAGCTGGATGAGCACGGGAGCCGCTTTATGCGGGGACAAGACCGGAAAAATTCCGACCATAGATCACCCACCCCGGGAGTCAAGCCCGCGTCTCCGGTGTGGCAGTCAGACGCCTTACCGACTAGATTAACATGCAGGAGCTACAGATCGTATGCGTGAAATGCATGTCAAAGGTGGCACTAAAGTGCGCCTCAAATCTCCTGCATATGGCCTTGAACGGCTGAAGAGCACCAGCGAATCACAGCTGTGCGACGTTGCCTAGTTCCGTGACATGGCGTTTCGCTCAACCACGCTGTCTCTTTTCAGTGTGAGATTTCGACATGCCACCGCTGCAGTTCGCTGCTTTTGGCTATCGCCATATACAGGTGATTTGACGCGCACTTTAGATGTACTTCATAATGTACAATTGTGCTCTACATAATGAAAGCTACAATGAAAGCTACATAATATCTATCAACAGTCGGAGGTGCAAGAGGTGACCTTTTTGAGAAGGCATCCAAACGTCAACCTCACTCCCACGTAATGCACCCAGTAACTGTCGTCTTGCAGGCCAACACGGCTCTGGTGGCTGGGTTGTGTGTTGTCCTGTGTTGTGTCCAGGTATGTGCCGAGTGTCCCTTTACAGCCTCAGGTATTGACATGAGACAGATGTTAAATTTAGCTACAGTAAGGGGCTCCCCCCTTCACCTATAATGTGGCGGGTTCAAATAGCCTAAGTGCTGACACACCCACAATTTACATTTCATTCAATCAACAGCCTTCTGTGAGTGGTGGCAGAGAGTAAGCAATATTGATAGACGGACAAGATTGATTTGATTGATTTAGTTTATTTTACTTTGCGTATTGTGCCTCTTGGTTAATTTGCGAAGATGGGGATGAGTGGTGAAATGATGAAATTGATGAATGGACATTCGCAAACAACCATGCCCGAGCTGGATTCGAACCCGGGACCCCTGGCGTCGCAGCGCGATGTGCTAACCACTCAGCCACAGGGTCTGGCGATAGACGGACAAGTTACGTTTTCTCGCAACTTACACGGAATTATTACATGTTTATGCAGTGGCGTCTCGTGGCCTCAAATTTGGCCGAGGCTTATTTTTTAAAGAATTTAAAATACAGGGTGTCTACACCGAAATGCCCTATTTTTTGAGGCAGTTTAAAAATAGTAAATCTTTCTCGTTTCAGGTCTGACTTGTCCGTTGTGTACAGAAGGTCTTAAAGTTGCTGCCTAAATTTTTTCAACGTGTGGCGCGCATTGGTGTTGGTGTAGTTGTCCATCGAAACCAAAATGGTGTCAGTGCAGGAGAAGGCACAAACTGTGCTTTGGTACGCGGAGTTTAAATCCATTGTGATGGTGCAAAGGCAGTTTCGTTGTGTTTACAAGAAAGCAGCACCAGACGCCAAGAGGATAAAATCATGGCACAGACAGTTTCTGGACACTGGCAGCATTCTGAAGCGGGTGGAGGGGGTCGGCGTGTCTCCGAAGAACAAGTTGAGAATGTCCGCCAAGCGTTCCAGCGAAGTCCACGCAAATCAATTCGTCACGCTTCACTGGAACTTAAGATGCCACGTGCAACTGTTCATAAGGTCCTCAGAAAGCGGTTGCATCTGTATGCATAAAAGGTGCAGATTCTGCAGGCTATGAACCCTGATGACAAGCAACGACGATATGACTTTGCATGTGACATGCTTAACCGAATCGACCGGAATCCTGCCTTCTTGTCAAGTGTAATGTTTTCTGATGAGGCCACATTCCATGTCTCTGGTACTGTGAATAAGCATAACGTTAGAATTTGGGGGTCAGAGAATCCACACAGTGTCAGGGAAATGGTGCGAGATAGCCCGAAAGTGAACGTTTGGTGTGGCCTCATCTGCGACAAGATCATTTGACCGTTCTTCTTTGCTGAGGAGACTGTCACAGGATCGACGTACCTAGACATGCTGGAGTTGTTTTGTTTTCCCCAGGTTGAAGACCTGCAACCAAACCTTTGGTTTCAGCAAGATGGTACTCCACCTCACTGGTCGCTGGATGTTCGGAAAACTCTGAATGAAACATTTCCAGGACGCTGGATTGGACGAGATGAACAAGTGCATTGGCCTCCACGTTCTCCGGATATCACACCATTACATTATTTTCTCTGGGGTTACGTGAAGGACAGGGTGTTCGCCACTGCAGTGCAGGACCTTGAAGATCTCCGTAATGGATTGTGGAAGTGATTGGTATCATCCCTCCGGACATGCTGCAGCGGACCTGGATGGAAGTTGAATATAGACTAGACATTCTTCGTGTCACCGCAGGGGCTCACGTAGGAGTGTTTTGATTTGTTGCTGCAATTTTTTTTAAAAACTTAACTTGACACACAACTTATTTTTGTGAAAAAAATTAATTAATTTCATTTCATTTTGTATATGGAGCAAATTGAAAATAGGGCATTTCGGTGTAGACACTCTGTATAATGACAATTCACATGAATTACAAAAAATAGGTATTTTTTTTTGTAGACTACAAAACTGGACTTACTTTTTTGAAAGAATTTAAAATGTAATGACAAATTACAGGAATTACAATAAAAACGGGTATTTATCTTCTTCTAAACTACAAAACTGGACTTATTTTTTTTAAAGAATTTAAAATATAATGACAATTCACATGATTACAAAAGAAACAGGTATTGTTGTGAAACATACCATTCTACGAACGTTGACTCCTGTTCTTCTGCTCAGGAAATTTTGTTATTACTTTTTCGTTGAAGCCATCTATGTTTGAAATGTATTCTATCTCTATTGTAAGCAAGTGCCAAGGCATTTGGTCTGTCTTGTCCCATTGTATTTCTTAAGCAGGTTTTAATACGCTTCAATGTGCTGAAACATCGTTCAGATTCAGCTGTTGCCACTGGAGTTATTAAAACTATGTCTGTCATTTTTACTGTTTCTGAAAAGGTACTCTCTAAATGATTTTAAATAAAAAATGAATGCAATCTACTGATAGAGTTTATGTTTTTCAACTCTTCACTACAATAAAGAACACGAAGTTCCCTCTTTAGTTTTCCCTCTTCTATGAAGGGATAATAAATCTTGGAAGATGCCTCTGTTTAAAGATTGTTCTCTTTCATTATGTCCTCGTAGAGCAAGTTCATGTCGACCACAGAATTTTAAGCAATCGATAATTCTATTTAATATATGCCTATTTTTTCGGACAAATTCATTGTGTCTTGTAATTGACAGCCTATGTCCTTCATCAATTTGTGTTCGAACATCAACCCTGCCAAACTCACTCAAACAAAGCGAATGAAAGCCACCAAAACACTACAGAACAACACGCGAGATCGAACGCGACGCCACGGAGCTAGCCCCGAATCAGCACTCAAATCCATTGCACTCTTCCCTCCTCTCTGTGCTAGCATGTGACTTTCACTGTAGCGTAGGTGGGTGTAGGCCACGCCTTCCTTTGCGATGTGCCCCGAAAAACGATAATTGACATCAATGCCGCTAGGAGCGCTGTCGTATCCATTGCAACAGACGATGAATTTACGTGGGTAAAAATCGCCTTTTAAATAACTGTGTGATAGTTATGCGTTATGGTGATTGATAATTACGTGAATACGTCCGTTTTTCTTTAGGGGCTAAGCCGCGGAAGCCCCAAGGGACGAGACGCCACTGTGTTTATGTAAGAAGTTAAAAACTACATTTTATCATTCAAGAGACCAATCAATTATGCCGTATTTACACTCATTGATGCAGAAAAATGCTACATAATGACAAATGAATGGATGGTAAAAAAAAATACGAAAAAACCTTGCGCTTGGAGCTCGTATTTATCAATAGATCAATATCCTTTGTCATTATTTATATTTGCTTATTTAAGTTAGAAGTACATTCGTTGATTCATTCTACGTATAATCAAACTGTTCCTTAATACCTTCTTAAAAGTGCAAATCATATCGTGCGGTGTTATCGATCCTTCTTTTTTCTAGGTTTAGTTTCGTAAAGTATCAGTGAAAATAAAGATTTGTTTCATTGCTGCTGCCTACAAAATATTCAATTTTTCTTCTTACAAAACATAGGCGAATAGCGTACAACTTACACTGTGTAATGTGTAAGACCCTCGCGTCTCTCACATACTTAAACCTGTAATTAGATAAAAGAAATATCCGACAAACACATTATATAACGGGTGGTACTTATGCAAAACTCGCCACAATACACTTCTTCTATGTTGCCAGTTATCATGCGGTTTTTTTTCCACATTTAGACATTGTGTAAAATGTTTGCCCTTAAACTTTCACTTGAAGAAAATCACTGACCACCCGTAACACATACGAAATCGATTTGCAGATTACATTGTGAATGATAAGGAAAGTATGTGATGCACATGCAGAATATGTTGAATGGTTGTGAAAGAGGAAACATCAGATACATACATACGTACAAACTTTGACTTATAGTACAAGATGTCGAGAAACACCAAGTCGATACAATACAATAGAATTTGCATGCATACTATTGAGCTGACTCTCCGGAATTATGTAATTCTAATTGTTTTCCTTGCCAAATAGTGGTTCTTATCGTTCATGTGTATACTTTACACAATTATCTTAAGGTTAAATATTGGCATAAGTGCACCTTTAAAAATGAGTTTCCTACAGCCAAATTCTTACCATCACAGCCTCGGAGACACATGGTTAAGCCCTACTCTTATGAGTAAAATCTACCATATGAACAGAACAAATTTTTAGTAAGGACGACATAATTATGTATTTTTAATTTATCACCACAGTAGGTATTTACTCCAAACATGTTTTCAAAACTTTAATCGTCACATTCTCATTTTTTAAACAGGCAATATCCTCGTACGTCGTTGTTACGATTTTAAGCTGGTTTATGATGTTCAAACAAAATGATGTTGTTCTGCTAACAGTATACTTGGAACAACGCTATAAAACAAGCGAAAACTGAATTCAACGAAAGAGTAGTTCTTCTTCGTTTACATCACGTATGTAGATGGTTTTAATAAATAATAAGCTTGTACTTACCGGCAGAACGCATGCCTGGCTGTCGAGTTCTACCAGTGGTGCCTGAGCTTCAGGTCGACTTGCGAAGTAGTATGCCGAAGCGGCGGCCACACCGGTGAGGGCTAGTGCCCCTGCAGTCCCTCCCACATATTGAAGGTACTGGTCCATCTCCTCTACTGCAAAACAAAATACAAAGGAATCTCGTAAGTTCAATATAGTACCTTATACGTAGCAGTTGAAATGAAATACTATCCTTAGAACTCCTCGCTGTAGAGAGGTGGATCTCATATTAGCCTAAGCCTACCATTGCTTTTGTTATTAGCAGGGCCCGGATTTTGATGATGTAAAAATACCTGAAAAATGATCTATAAAATTACCTAAAAATATTTTTGGAAATGACCTAAAAATGACAATGTTTTTTGTCTTTATTTCAGGGTATGGAAGTACGACACGGTTCTTACTTCTGTAACGTTAGAACTGAAATTACAAGGTGTAGGTGGAAGTTTAGGTATAAAAATCTTATTCAGATTTATTGCAGTAGGTAACAATCAGCATGCGAAGGTTCTGGAAAGTGAGGGAACGCCTGTTGTCGGACAACGCCCCTTCACGGATAACCTCGACGACGAGAATTGCCGCACAAGTGCCAGTAAGCCGCAGTAGTATATGGAGAATTTTACATCGCAATTTACCCTACCCTTACCACCTCTAACGAGCTCAGTTTCTTAGTGATATAGATTGTGTTTCTAGAGTGGCGTTTTTTCAGTGGATGCAACAACAGGTTGTACTCAACCCTCGTTTTGCAAGTAACATTTCATTTACAGACGAAGAGGGGTTCCACACGCGTTGGTATTTTTAATTTTCATAATTCTCATTTTTGGAGTATATAAACCCACATGCTGTTCATGAGGCACCACATCAGCAACGTTTCTCATTGAATGTCTGGTGATCGTATAATTGGACCACACATTCTTCCAAGAAGACTCAATGGACCGAGGTACCTTCGGTTTTTGCGGCATGATCTTCCAGGATTCCCCTTGATCCACGTCAGAGTATGTGGTACGTACATGCATGATGGAGCACCGGCACATTTTGCTGCTGCTGTGAGACGACATCTAACACGCAAATATCATCAAAGATGGATAGGTCGAGGCGGGCCTGTACCGTGGGCTCCAAGGTCACCGGATCTAAATCCTTTGGATCTTTGTGTCTGGGGTCACCTCAAAAGCGTAGTGTACAGCACTCCCGTTGACACGGTTGAAGAACTGGAACAGAGAATTGTACATGCTTGTGACCAATTCCGAAATTATCCGGGGCTGTTCGAAAGAATTCAAAACTCAATGCGGAATCGCGTACAGTATTGCATCCAGATGGAAGGACGACACTTTGAACACCTGCTTTAACAGGTACGAGTGTACAGTAATTGTAACATAGAACATACTAAAGTAGTGCTGTATTCCTTGTTAAAGTAAGTAGAATGTTCAATAAAAGCAACGAGATCTCCTGATTTTTCATGCTGTATTATTGGTATTTTACCAACTAGGACGACCTTTACAAACACTGAAGTCAATGACAGCTTGTACGCACACATTCGCACACATTATTAGCATTTTACCAACTAGAACGACGTTTACAACAATGAAGTCAGTGGCGGCTTGTAATCACACATTCGAGATTATCTCGAAAACGTCTCGTTTGCAAACCCATGTTTACTGAGACTTGTTTGCTTCTATTATCGTGTACTTTCACCTCTGTCAGTTTGCGCAATTAATTTTATAATGCCCCGCTATAAGTAAAGAAAAATATATCCGATTGGAACACAATTTCAAATAAGATTAGTTACATTTACTGCACAACGTGTTATAATATTCTTACACTATTAGGGAACTGAAAAAAATGGTATTTCATTGCTAAAATATTTTTGAACAAACCGCCGATTCAAATTTATTATTTATTTCAATGAGCTTTTAAAGTACTATTAAAGAAGACTCCGTATATCCCTGCTGTGAGCATGAATTATAATGCTTATGACAGGGGCATTCAACCCATGGCCCGCGGGCCAGAGGTGGTCCGCAGAGCCCTTTGCCGTGGCCCGTGCACGTTTGAAATATTAAGCACTTAACATAAAAACGGATTAAGTAAATGGTAGATGGCAGCATCTTACAGTTTTCAATACCGTAGTGTAGCTTCGTGGCCCGCGAGCATAATTGAAATTGTTAATGTGGCGCGCAATGCCCAATGAGTTGAATACCCCTGGCTTATGGGCTGCAGACTTGGTTTCCGTGTTCAACAATAAAAGATCACATACGAAAAGATTTTCAAGTCAAACCCTATTGCCCATTACCGATAAACGAGCAATCAGATATGGATGTATTCCAGTGCCAAGAGGTGTGAAACTTCCTTCTTCACAAATTCCCTAAAAGAGAGGATAAAACTAATGCTCCTTTTAGCCATAAATGTGCTACTTATCGTAGTTCGACGGCAGAAACGTTTATTTTCGGTCCCGGTGAATGTCAAACTTTACCAAGAAATCGAACAAACCACTCACTCCTCATATAACAGAAGTGCTATTATTTAGACTACATTCTTTCGAGTGTCCAGGAAATTATACGACTTACCTACGTGTGGTTCATGAACGGTTGTTCCTTGAACTTTAACATAACAAAAGGTTAATCCGACAATACATGGTACCAGTTGTAACTTCCAACAAGATGAGAGCCAGCCTATTTTTTTTTTTTAAAAAAACGCCATTTTTAATTCCTTGATTCCGGAAACCTATAATTTGCTACACAACAAAGCATACTTTATTCAATATTCGAAAATTAGTTGTTACAGAACTTACAGCGCATTCGGTTTAGCCTGAGCTCTGGCATGCGCAAAGCGGGGAATGTTTGTCGTCTGCAGAAGACGTCACGTGACTCATAGGAGCAGTGTTGCAATTCGCGCAAGTTACAATTCCACTAGACATGAAACTGGCAAATGCTATATGTTATGCTGTCGTGTCATTAAGAAAAAAAAAATATTTACGAATCTAAAATAGGACACTGTCCTTCATGATCGTCAAATTCGTGAATTGTTCTACGAATAACACTTGTCAAATTGGCCCACATCACATTCTCTCTTCTGCGTGGTTTGTACTAATCCCTTCCCAGTTACCGTGTTGCGATCATTTTCGTTTAAGATGCGTTTCAAAGTACTTACTGGCACACCAGTAGCCGCGAAAACATTCCTTTGCACTTGTTTAACATTCAACGCAGACCACTGTCATCTTCTTCCTTCATAAGCACGTTGATATAATTTCTCTCCTCTGACAGTGAATCACTTTCCTTTCTCCAATATTATCTCCAGTTTTCATCTCAGCTTCCGTTGAATTAAAACATCCTAAGCAACACAGGTCAACAATAACCTTACTCGTGGTAACACGATCTGCCCCTCCCCCTGGAGAGGAAAGGGAGGATGCCTCTTTCACCGAGGGGGCTTAATAAATGGGGGTTTCACCGACACAAAGAATACTGTCGTGATCTCGTAATTCGTGATCGCCCAATACTACTGCGAAATTCGGTGGAACATCGAAGCTAGTGAAGCAAATGCATACACAATATGCAGTAGTATACGTTAAAATTAGTCTTCTAGAGGAAGCAGATAATTAAGTGAAATTTTAAAGGAAGAATGTACATGTTTAAGTCTCCTAAAAAATGTGTACGATTTAACACAGCGTGAGTTTATAGGTGTGTTTCACATACGTCCTAAATTTGTTGCATTGTGGCTTTGAGCAGCCATAATTGAAGCCAGTTCTTGTAAGCATACAGAATTAAAGCGTGCGGGCGGGAGACACTAACACAGAGATTCGTGACTTAAAACAAACACACAGTTGGTGCAGATGTAACGAACGCTACGTGGTGGATATTTCCTTGCAAATTACAAATAAAATTGGCCGCAAACATAACAGCTGTGCGTATCGTGACGTCACATGAAACCCACCTACACTCTGTCCCAAATATCTCTGGAGCAGGCGAACGAAAACCAGTCTCTGCGCAAGTAGTGACGCGAGGCGGCTTCACCAATGAACTCGTGAGAGAAACGGGATTGCGTGGAGGGAGGGAGGGGCAAGTGCAGTTACCAACCTTCCCAGTCGCGTTTACTGTTTCGCTCTGCTGACTAGATTTCCACTTCTTCTCTGCCGCTATGCGCGGTCTTGCTCCAGAGATAGTTGGGACAGGGTATATACTCTCACATGAACAACTATACCCACGCCAGAACTCAAACCTCAAACCGTGGCGAGATTGTGAGACCAACACTCAACACGCTCGCCCACCGAAGCGACTCACGGTCCAAATTAAATACAATATGCAGGGATGTTTATTCAAAACGATTAAAAGAGCAAATAAAGAAGAATGAAATCCATCTATTTGGTTTTATTCACTGCAGCTTCAAGGAACCCCTTTTTTACACGACTGGTATTTTACTTGTATTTCAGGTCTGTTCAAAATATACCGTTTCAGAATAATACATATATGTTGCCTTATTTCCGTAGTACTATCACTGTCCACACTAGATCATGCTGCTATTCGAAAGACGTGTTAAGGAATCTCCTGCGATAACACTTCTGTACAATGAAATGACGATGTCTGGCGCGCACTGCTCAACCGTTCTCGCAGGTATGTTTGGCAGGAACTGGCCTCGTTCTATATATATACAGCTCTGGCTCAGACGGCAGAATCTATTCAAGGACATGCTAGCTCAAACACGGAAAAAGTAATACAAGCAACTAAAATACGGTTTAATAATCATGCCTCATGATAACTAATAAAGTTGTTAGTTGTGTATTACCAATAAAAGCGTACATATGCATAATTCAGGTTAATATAACTGGTGTTCTGCTAGTAGAGTGAAAACGTCACGCAAACACTGAGTTTAGCTTCTGTACTTTGTTAGGGTTCTCAGTCTGTGCTTACCTTGTAGTTCCCGTAGAAAGGGCGAATGAACTCGAACCAACCAACTGCTTCGCAAACACGCTAAAACTGTAGACGGCCACGTGTCTCCCCTCGTCTGAAAGTGTCGTCAAATGGCCCGCGGATCTATTAAAGCGCAATGTTTTGTTTTGGTGTGAAAAGGAACCAATGAAAACAGAAGGCAAGCATCGAAAGAGAAACGTTTACTTCTGTAGAGGGAGGTGGGGGGTATGATAACTAGTTTCTTTGCCAACTCTTGCCTGAGCTACGAATTCAGCGAACGCGAACGGAAACTATTCACTCATTCGACTCTAGATCGAGCACAAAGCGACTGCGGTGATGCAACTTGCTTGCGTCAATTGTCTGTCTGAAGGTGGGTGCACACTGTGTGTGGCGAGTTGGGCGAGCTTCAGGATACATTCAGACAAGCGATTCAGTTGCAAGCAGCTCTGTCTTACGTCGACATGCAAACGAGTCTCTTGCACATGCAACCGAATTGCAGTGTGTGGCAGTTTAGGACTGGGCGCATGGGGTGCAGCAGTGTTTGGAAGCAACTGGTTGCAAGTAACAGTTACTTTTTCTAACTATAACTAGCTACTTTTAAAGCAAGTAGCTGTAAATATAACAGAGTTACTTTATTGCAATAGAAGTAACGTTATGAACAGTTTCTTTACTACACTTAAATTATTAGGTAACGTGGAGGAAGAGCTGAATTTGGCGACTCTGTTTTCAACTGTCTTCTATGGATGTAAGGTGAAAGGATTATCCTGGAATGAACCAAGGCAAGGGGGCAAAGTTCATTGCATGCTAAATTTACAACATCCATGCTTTATTCTAATTCATCATGTCTAATTGCGCGCAAAGACTTCAGTTCTTTCGATGGATTGTTGCATTAATTTGGAACGTGCTAATTGCACTCGAAAAAGATCATTGTCGAGGGAGTGGATCTTGCTGAGCTTGGAATGGAAGAGAAAGAGACAGGTGCAAGTATAATTGATGCCATCACATGCAAGGTACCGTCAGAGCTGACTCTTTGATTCATCATTTGTTATTTGTTGTAATAATATAAATATGTATATGCAGATATATACAGGGTGGTGCCAAAATTCCGTTTACAACGCGGAGGAGGTGAATCGCCAAGTGAAATGAAGACGAAAATGTAAATGGAATTTTGTCGAATGAAGCACCGTGTCAGAGCTAGAGGATGCCGAAATCGTGTGAAAATGGACTTCACACCTCCATATGCTGACAAATAGTACTCATAAAGAAGATGCGGCACGATATCCCCAAAGAAAACACACCTGGGCTAGCGAATGATGCACAAATCACGTGTCGAAAATGAATGCGGCAGGGATTCCCCACAAGAAGTGAGGGATTTCCAGGAATACGTATGTCCGACATGGAACGCAGGCATCGAATGGGGGTACAAAGGGAAATGACGGAGGTGACAGCAAAATGAAGAACATTTCGCCAGGAAGTGTCCGAAAAGCAGGCTGCAGAAGGGGATTCCACAGAGAAGAGGGGACACAACATGTGCAAGAGGTGTACTGTGATGACACACACGTACACAAGTAGTATCCAAGACTGTACGTAGAAATAAAATACGTACGTACATGTGAGAGAACGACCAGCATATACTGATATCGGCTCCAAATACTACGACGGAAAACGTAGTAGTACATAAAGCTCCGCTAGAGGCGCTCAGCGGGATGCTACCTGTCACGGCCCGCTATCACTGGTATACGTACGTACAAACAACGCGTCAGTGTACGCGACTGCCTGTCAGTTACGCGTGTTGTCGCAAGATCTTCATCCTGAGGCGTGTGGTGAAATTAAGCACATTGCTAAAGTGACCGTTAGGAAGTACGTAGTGTGTACCATCTGTGTTGTCTGTACGGGGTGGACACCTGTGTGGAGTGTTCAGTGCTGTAGTCGTGGACGGTACATCACAAGCTAGTTTCGTACGTATTCGTGTGCTCCTTTGTGAGCCTGACAATGGCGACATACACCACCAACGAGCTTGCCGATATGCATCTCGTTTACGGTGAGACACACCAAAACAGCCATCACGCAAGACGTGTGTATCGCGAACGATTTCCAAATCGGCGCCTACCATCACATGTCCTGTTTCAACAGGTGGATGCTCGTTTACGTGAAACTGGATATGTACGATCTAGGGTGTGGGATCGTGGCAGACCGCCCAGTGTCCAATTTGAGGAGGAAGTGTTGGACAGGTTACGGGAGACGCCAGGCACCAGCACCCGTGCCATTGCCCATGTGCGACACACGCACCATACCAATGTGTTACGCGTGCTGCACGATGATGATATGCACCCATACAAAGTGCAGAGGCTGCAACACCTGCAGCCGACGGACTTTCCCCTACGCCTTGATTTTTGCCAGTGGTATTTGCAACAAACCTTTGCAAACCCCAATTTTCCAAATGCAGTGTTGTGGACCGACGAGGCACTATTCACCAGAGAAGGCGTCTTCAATACATATAATAGTCACGTGTGGGATGTGCAAAACCCGCATGCAATCATTGAGCGTCATTGTCAGCGACGGTTCGCAGTGAATGTGTGGTGTGGCATTGTCGGGACAACCTGATAGGTCCGTACGTGTTGCCCAATACTTTGTCCGGTGGGAACTATTGTGTGCTCCTACGGGAAGTTCTACCTGAACTGTTGGAAAATGTACCCCTTGCAATTAGGCAAGATGTATGGTATCAACATGACGGTGTCCCTGAACATTTTCACCGCCGAACCAGAGTTGTACTCAACAATACATACGGTGATAGATGGATTGGTAGGCGTGGACCTGTTCTGTGGCCACCTCGGTCACCCGACCTCACAATGCTAGATTTCTTCTTGTGAAGCGAAATGAAGAGGCTGGTCTACGAAACCCCGGAAAGTGTGGAGGACCTCGTTGCTCGAGTTACCGTCGCTGCTGGGATGATCACTGACATGCCCAACGTATTTGAGCGTACCAGAGCGTCCCTGCTACGCCGATGTCGTCTGTGTGTAGATGTGGCTGGCGGACATTTTCAACAACGTCTGTGATATGTACCGTATGTCATTTCCACGGCCAATAAAGAATACTACTTGTGTACGTGTTGTGTCATCATACACCTCTTGCACATGTTGTTGTGTCCCCTCTTCTCTGGGGAATCCCCTTCTGCAGCCTGCTTTTCGGACACTTCCTGGCGAAATGTTCTTCATGTGCTGTCACCTCCGTCATTTCCCTTTGTACCCCCATTCGATGCCTGCGTTCCATGTCGGACATACATATTCCTGGAAATCCTTCACTTCTTGTGGGGAATCCCTGCCGCATTCATTTTCGACACGCGATTTGTACATCATTCGCTAGCCCAGGTGTGTTTTCTTTGGGGATATCGTGCCGCATCTTCTTTTGAGTACTATTTGTCAGCATATGGAGGTGTGAAGTCCATTTTCACATGATTTCGGCATCCTCTAGCTCTAACACGGTGCTTCATTCGACAAAATTCCATTTACATTTTCGTCTTCATTTCACTTGGCGATTCACCTCCTCCGCGTTGTAAACGGAATTTTGCACCACCCTGTATATATATATATATATATATATATATATATATATATATATATATTATGTACCAGAAACATAAATAAAAAACATGAAAACCTTCATATGCTTCTTTATTACAATGAATGATCATTGATTTTGTGTAATTTGTTTGCAAGAAAATTTCCAGCAGAAAGTAACTGTAAAAGTAACTTAAGTTACTTTTCAAAGTTACTTTCTAACAAACACTTTAACTCAGTTACTTTTTGAACCAAAGAATTGTAACTCAGTTAATTTTTAAAATTAACTTTCTGAAGACTGAGGTACAGACGATCTCATTACTTATTGTGACAAAGTTGAAGGATTATTCATTCTTTTTTTGTTGTTTTTAAGCTAACTTAACTAAACTCCAGCAAGAACCCTTTGAGGTCCAACCCCTAACAAGATACTTTCCAGAGACTTTCCATTGGGTAACGCATGACAGTGCGTTGAGTCCCATTGTACAGAAGGTTGTTTGGGATCTCTGGTGACGATTTTGAAAGCCGCTGGCGGTGCTGTTATCAACGTCAGTCCGTCCAAACGGTGCATGCTGAGTCACGTCAGTATCGATAACGCGTGTACAGAATGTTGTTCCATTTACCTACAACGATGCCGAAGAAAATTGAACCATACTGGGAGGGCTACATAACAGCTCTTTCCGATGCTAAATATAGCTATTCGGCAATCAAAGGAATGTGCAAGAAGCGTGCTTTTGTGACATCGAAGAACGGGATCGGTGCGGTATTGAACAAAAAAAGCAAAGGCCGACTGGGCCTAATTCCACAGGGGAAGAAACAGGCAAATCCACGACCAGCTACGAGTCGTACACCGGACATAGTGAGAAAACTGAAGGCCCTTGTGTCAGGTGGTAACCCTGCCCCCCAAAGGAGTATCGCACGTAAGTTGGGAATGTCTGTGTCAACAGTGAACACCATAATCAAGAAGGACCTGCAACTAGAAATGCGGCATAAGCGGCGAGTTCACAAGCTGTTGCCTCGTCACATTGCGGAACGTCGCACGAATGCTAGAAAGCTCTATGAGACCTATCTTGCAGGGGAGAGAAGGAAAAATGTGATGACATTAGACGAAGCATATGTCTACTTAGTGACTGTCACAAACCCCTGGCGATTTACTACCGCCCTCGCGACAAAAACAATTATCAAACATTGTATCGAGAATGCCAGGAAAGTTTTCCACGGGGTTTCGTGATCATCGCTGGATACTGCTATAATGGCAAGCTAGGAATTCGCCGTGTAGCTAATAATGTGAAGGTGAACTACACGTAATATCAGGATAAGGTTTTAACACCCATTTATAACATAGATATCCCGGCACTGTACGCGGGGGCCAAAAACCAGGTCTGGGTGCACCAAGATAAAGCATCCAGCCATACCTTCTGTTCGACTCATCTGTTCTTACAGCGAATGGAGGTGGAATCTGGCATCCGTGCAATTCCTTACAGCAACATTCCGGTCAAGGTGCCAGATGGGTCACCCATGGACTTCTGTGCATTTGGACTCCTAAAACGAGAATTAGGAAAGAGACGTCCACGCACTCTCAATGGCCTCTGGAAAACCTGTCAGGAGGAGTGGGAAAAGTTGGACATGATAACTCTTTGGAAAAGTCTGTTGCAATGGAAATTACGTTGTCGGGCTATAGCGCAGAATGCTGGTTTTCCAATTGACCATGATCGTTGGTGGCGACATGGGTTTTCATGAACTTATCACCCTTCCAACATTGTCCTCAGAGATCCCGAACGACCTTCTGTATATGTTTTCTGGGTTTCCAGACCGAAGTCCGCTACTATTGCCTTCAAGCATCTCTGCAATTGCCTCACGATGCTGGGTCAAATCCAAAATTGTATTTGTTTGAATTGTTGTTTTAAGTCCTACTAGAGACGAGAACGCTAACTATTTAGGTGGATAATAATCATGATTTTTATTTTAAAAAATCATGATTAATTTAATTTTAAAAAAATATTTTTGATGATTTTTTGTATTTAAATCGATTTTTTTGCTTGTATAATTTCTGGCACTGGCAGTGAGTTCTGACAATCAATTAATACGATTTGCAATTATTTTTTTCGTTTCTGGCAACATTTTAATTATTTATTATTAAATCATGCATGATATTCCATAGGCTATGTTTGTATCACATAATTTTCTCAACATACAGGGCCTTATCTTCAGTTATACGGTCGTAAACAGCTCGTTCGGCGCCTTCTGGGACACCCGGTATATACGTATATATATAAGGACGTTTCCTGGTAAACGGCTGTGTAAAATATTTGAACCGTTTTATTAAATCAAATAAAAAAATACGTGTAAATATACATTTTTCTTTTTCCGATACTGCTATATATAAACATACTGTGGAAATGTTTGTTGAGTGTGTTAATTAAACTATAATAATTTCAGTAACTATTCTTCCAGTGAAAATAAAAAATTCTGGATGTACTTAAAATATTTTTGCAGTCTTTGTAGCTGAATTTTGGTGTTTTTAATGATAGTTTGCAAAATATCAGCTGGCATCTTTGCTTACAGTTTAATGTTAATGGCACTATTTCCTTAGTCTACACAAAATGTTTGCTATTTTTGCCTATAAAAATTATTGAATTTTGAATCAAGAGAAATTTAAGTGTGTTTGCAGTTTACCTATTTATTACATTTCTTTTCATACGAGCTTCACCCCATCAGTAGGCCTACATATATTTTGTTTATTTTCTTTTCCTTTTTAAGAACCTAATAAACACCATTAAGCAATTACGAGATTGATTAATTTGGTGTTTTAAGCCCACTTTATGCACAGTAGGGCTAATCGAGACTGGACCTACAGTTTAAAGTGGGATCCGAACCACTATGTGCCTCCACCGGGTATCGAAAAATAATTACGAGATTAATGTGCTTTCACCAAAAGTGATTCAAATATCTGCAAAATCATTATATACATTATTTTTTAAGGTGATTTAATTCAGTGACTTTTTTTAAAAAAATCACCTGATTTGAATCGCGAATTAAATCAACCAGTTTAAATCAATCTACCTTGGCCATGACGGCTCATTTTAGTGGATGTGTGGGCAGGGCCCCACACATTCTCGGTACGGCAATTTTGGAGGTCATGTGATCAGCACCATTGATTTGAGACTAGGTGAGCCCCAGACCCGCTTTATGCGAGGACCAGGCCGGAAAAAATCCGACCATTCCGAGAATCGAACCAGTCTCTCCCGCGTGGAAGTCAGTCGTCATACAGACTTCTTATTATTATTAAAGGAATACCTCCAAGCGGAAGTATTCTCCGTTTTCACTTTTTTTCTCATTGATCAATTTTCTCTAAATTCTTCATAGCCTTACAGGAGGAAGAACAAGTATTTAATATCCGAGGCCACAGTGGTGGGCGGCTGCATATAAAAATACATTATTGTTGTTGAGAACAGCAGGGAAGAATGTTTGGGATGTTTTTCAGAAAAACATCAGTTCCGGCAATGCAGCAGCTGGCAAATATCCGATATATTTAGTGCCCTAGGGAACCTATCCATATTTCAGCGAAAGACATCTCCCCGTTGCTTTTACCAATTGCACCCTCTGGCGCGAGGACGCCAACATGAGGAAAGAGCGAAGGTCGGAAGTCTTCAACGTTAGTGTCCAAAAATAACAAAATCTCTTATTTTCACACACCCAACAGGGGTGAGCACCTTGAGCTAGTTAGCAAGTGAAAAATGTCAGCATGACAGGTGAACTGATTTGTGTTGGCCTAAGTAATTTCGATCTCACAACTCATAACACTTTGTAAGCAATGAGTTGTTCTCAGTTATAAATGGTGGCATTGGTTAGAAGCGTATGAATTGGTTAGAAGGAATTCCGCACAAGAACTACACTCTGTCCCAGGAATCTCTGGAGCAAGCGAACGAAAACAAGTCGTCTGCGCAAGTATGACTCGAGAGGGTTCGACCACTGAACGCGTGAAAGGGTAAGTGAGTGAATGGAGGGGAGAACGCAACTGCAGCTCCAGCCATTGCAGCAGCGGGCACTCCTTTTCTTCGCCCACTCACCTTCTCCCCTTCTCTGCCGTTACGAGTGGCCTTGCTCCACAGATTCCAAAGACAGAGTGTAATGGTAAGAGGGTTGCGGAGATAGAAGAATGTGAAATACATCCTGTAATAAATTTGCAAACATAATACATTATTCTAATCTGCTTGAAATAAGATTTCAGTTGTTGATGGAACAGTCCTTCACTTTTGAAGACGATTATGGTTATCAATAGTTGGGCTAAAATATAAAGAATACGTCACTGCGCTCAGTTATTTTCTATTTCTATGGTAATTATTTTTATGAGACTTCCTCCCTATCTAGGTTAATCACGATAATGAGGATGCATGATGAACTTATGAAATAGGTGATTGGAGAAATAAGCCTCCATTTCTTACCGAGAATTCAAGATCCTTGTATGGTTTGTGACCCAGTTCTCAAAGGAAGCTGACATTAATTTAGTAAAAGAAGACAATTCTAATGATTTCAACCTTTCAAATATTTATAGCATCTTCTGATAACATCATGCACAAGTGGGAAAATGTGAGTTCACTTGATTAACGTATCTTATTGAGTACTGAAGAAAGTGTCTTTCTCCTAGCTACAGTTCCATTGAAGTGCCTGAAAAAACAAACACGGAGACTCATAAGAAGAGTAGCCGGTCACCAGATTTAAAGCTGTGATCTTTAGAATACGAGTTCGTCAAACAATAATAACAAACAAGAATAAATGTAATCCGCGACCGGACGAAATCACTGTGCTTGACATTGTATCCATTATTTCCTTTTTTCGAAAAATAATAGTTTCATCTAAAAGATATTCGTGGAATAACAAATATTGCAGCAAATATAGTCTGCAAAAAATGCTGTTCGAAATTGGGTTTCATACATGATCGCTTTCCGATCAACAGAAAGGGAGTTTTCGCATGAACCGTTCGAAATAAATTTACTTAAACAATCTAGCTTTGAGAGAGAGAGGTGAATGGAATACGTCCATAACTGGGACACGTACAGATTAAACGGTACCGCCCTGTTGTTACCTGCTCACCCTTATTAAACAATTAATTGAATTTATGAGATTTCATCGGTTAGTAAACAACTTGATATTCTGCCCGTGTGTAATTGAATGGCACATCAATATTTTTTCTTCAAATGCATTCTACCTTAGCACAAGCTTAATATTTTGAATTTTAGTGATCTGCACTCCCAAAGTACTTCTAAATAAGTGGATTTGGAGATTTTTACTATTTTCTTTGCAGTAAAAAAATGTATGCTGTTGATTCATTATTTCTGCACTGCAATTAATGACACATAATTGCGGAAAACTGATCACACCACCGTGTTATTCGTGGAATTCTAGTCCATTTTGATGTGTCACATGTCCACCTTTCTATTTAAGAATGGAAAGAATTGATAGGATTTCCCTCTCACACACAACATGTGTCGGGATATTGAATTGGTGTGGGTTAGATCATTTATCTTTATAGTGTGGTTCCTCACTTTCGACACACGACAGGACTTGACTAATTACGTGAGAATGATTAAAGTTACGATAAAATTATACATATCATGTAAATATACGAATATATGTATATATATGTGTGTGTGCATGTGTGTATATTTGCAATTTCTACTACATAAATATACATACACACATACATAGTAGAACTTGCAATATTTTATTCTTTCTTGAAATATATAGAAATAAATAGTATTTACTTCTTTCCGTGTTTAAATTAATCCTATATGTACAAGTGTTGCTTGGCAAATTGTCCATGATAATTTTCATTAATATTTCTCTCGAATCTTATGTGATATTAAGGAATAGATTTTTACGTATGTTGTTGCAGAGGATGTGAGCAGCTTGTCTGGCATTTTGTTTCAATTCTTGAAGCTTCCATTGCGTCAAACAGAGAGACTAAACATGGTGGTGGAAAATTTGCTTCGTAATACTTGTGCATCCCACTGTACAGGTTAACCATGACCAGGAGAGTGGATGATGATAGTTGAAAACATGACAAGAAAAGACAACCATAACTTACCCGAGATTCGAAAAGAAGGCTTCCGGCTTTACAGCGTAGAGCAATGTAGGATCAAAAATTTGAATGTTGTAGATGTTGGCGTTCATCACGAACGCAAAATTTTCACACGCCCACTACACCAAATCACAACGACACTACAGCTCAATAACGAATATATATTGTTTTCAATTTCCTCCACTACAGCTCTGGAGTCACACCAACTGGACGTATCATGTTTAATGAGATACGATGGACTTAAATCATCAGTTTCTACAAGGTTGTCCACGTGGCCAACAACCTACACCTAACAGTATTGTAGCATTATGACGTATGTGATAAGCATTGTGCATAGCATACCTGACGTCACTATTCACATTCACAAACTTTATCACGTCGCATTCCTCTTACATTGTGCTCGTGCCAAGAACAATAATAGACATTTGTTTACGACGTACTCGTGTGCCGGTATTCACAATTTCTCACCGCCAAAAATTTCAAACATCTACCGAGCGCCATTGTTTTTTATAATTCATGTGGAAATCCATTTGCAAGTTTAGCGCGGGGGCACGTGCCCCCTCAAAATCCGTGACTAGCTATTATGAAAACTGATGACATTGTTATATCCCAAATAAACAAAACAGTTAGAGCAACATAAAATAGAATCATTGAACTATATATTTTTCCAGACTATCAAACAATACAAATAAAAAGTTTAGAACAAGTAGCCTAATCGGTTCTGGATCTATTTAAAACTATTTAAAGTTGAGACATTTTGATTACAGGTCGATACGAAGAGTTTTAGTACACACCAACAAAAGCAGTAGGGGGGGGGGGACATACCAGTTTGGCCCTCTCGTTGCAGAACTGATTAAGGGGGACATGTATAAATCCAATCTCGTAATTTTTTCCTGCAGTTTCCAGTACAATCTCACGAGCATTTGGCAACTCCATTGACATACAAGAAAAATCGAATACATGGAATAATAATATGGTTGCATTTTACCTACACCGGAATGAATGCTATAAAGATCATAAGGTAGGAAATCTATGTACTTCCCTAAAACCTGGACTTCGGAGTCTACGTGCTTTGGACCCTGTTTGTTTTGAAGGGAGCCAGGCTATTGCACTACTACAGACAGTGATCTGATTACGTAACTCAATCAGTCATTCTGCAAAGTATTTTGTGTAGTGTTAACATTGTATTATTATTTTTGGTCAAAACCACTCGATAAACGAATAGAAACCCCCTTGACTAATAAACGATTTGTCACTAATGTTTCGTACTAATATTCATGTCTTCACTGATCTCATCCTTCTCCTTCAGATAATGCTTTTAAAACTGCATGCACATCGTATTTGTTGCGTTTGCACAAATGGAAGTATTCGTAACATTTGTAAGATATATTTACACTTCACAGGATTCCTAGTCTATCCAGTAACATATAACAAATAGTGTCGGTTTTGCTTGTGAGTAACAACCGTGAAACTTTGTCACGTGGTTGGATATACATATGTAAAATAGAAAAATACCGTTTCTCGAGGATTCCTGCCGGTCTCCTTGGCAGAATGGTTAGCACATCACACTACGACGCCTGGGGTACTGAGTTCAAATCCCGGCCTGGGCATGGGTATTCTTTGTATGTCCTTTCATCAATTTCATCATATCACTCATTGTCACATTCGCAATTAGCCAAAAGTGGTAGAAATGCGAAGTAAAATACACGAAATCAATCAATCAATCAAAAGAACCTGCTTCGATTCCAGATGAAAGCATATGTAAAGTGAGATACACAAGTATTACTTGGCAAATTGTCCATTGATATTTTCATTAATTTTTCTATTGCGCCATACGTGGTTTTAAGGAATAGATTTTTGCGTATGCTGTACCGGTTGTCATCAGCTTGTTTGGCGTTATGTTTAAATTCTTGAAGCTCTCATTCTGTAAAATAAAGTGATCATGATGATGGGCAATTTGATTGGTAATACGTATGCATACCACTGTACATCATAGTTGTTTGGTTCGTTTTTTTGCGTCCTGACTTGTTCGTAAACAAGAAAATTTTCGACAAGACATTTTTAAGGCACCAAAATTCGTATTTTCGAATTTATTTGTACATCTTTAAGTATATGAACTAGTTCGATTCAGCTGTTTAATATCATATAATAAGAACCATGTTTAATTAATAAAATTTAAATTTCTAATTTGAGACGTATCCTGAAATCAGTAAAATCAGGACTTAGATCAACCGTGAAAGCACCAGAGGGAAGCAAGGGTGTGGACACTTCCTAGCAAACAAGTAAAACTATTTTAGCACAAAATGTGCATTTTTGTGTGGTAGTTTGAGGTATATTAAATGTAACTACTCTCCCACCCTATGCCACCCAATCATTTTTTTTCTGGTCCTGCCACTGGACATCACTGGCGTTGCAGGGTAAGATGATGGGGCTACTGACCCTCCCGAAATTTTGAGAAAAGAACATTTTTAAATAGAACCGAAGTGATTTGTGAAAACCCACCTTGTTGTCTTTGAACAAATTTTAAAACAAAGGCTAAATATAGTACACCCCGTCCTCCTTACATGAAAGTTAAAGCAAGGGGTGTAAGAAGCGCTTTGAGAAAGGTTAAAAGTGCGAGATTGTAAAGGGACCTGCACAAAACGAACACAACACAACAAGAAGTAAGAATCAACTAAAACCTTCCTCACAGACAGTAGAAGAGACAAGCTCTTCTAAAAAAACTTAAAAACATTTGGTAAAACAATGTCGTCATCTCCCAACAGGCATGACAGACAATTGGGAAGATAAAAAGTCCGTCAGAGGAAAGCAAAATGGGCACATTCAAGAAGAATACGACGAACACTTAAAACGACATTACAGACAAGACACATAGGAGGGTCTAGTCCTTGTCGCAGTGGTAACGTCATCGCATTATAATCAAAACGTCCCTGGTTCGATACCCGGTGGAGGAACGTAGTGATTCTACTCACTTAAAACTGTAGGGCCAGTCCTGATTAGTTTTTCTGTGCATCAAGTAGACTTAAAAGAAAAACAACTCATATTTCCAATTTTATGGCCGCACATGTAACACTGACATTTTTATTACGTGGAATATTACTTATTTTGTCCTATGCATTTAACTTAATTAATTAACTAAAATAGACATTACATAGTTTTATATAATCTCAATCGTTCGCAATAAAAAAAGATATAATCGGAATAATTTAAGGTTTGACGCTTTAGACCTTTAATTGAACATATAATGATGAAAAGCACGGGGATTTTATTTAAACCCTGTCCCAGCTAACTGTGGAGCAGATCCGCGCATAGCGAGAAAGGAGGAGGAGGGAAATCGAGTGGTGAAAGCGCAGTGTTGCCAACCGTACGGTCCTGACCGTACATGTACGGAAATTTCATGTCATGTAGGGACTTACGGCACAGACCTTAGTCCCTACGCTAAATGTACGGCTTTTCAAAATTTGCACTTGCTGTTTTATCCCTAATATTTCCCTAAGAAATTCTTAAATCAAGCGTACGGACCTGGAGACAAAACTACGGTCCGTTTGCCATGTGCGTACGGTATTATCGTTTTCAAAAGTTTGCAACACTGCAGAGCGAAGCAGGGAAATCGGGTAACTCCAGTCGTCCATTACGCAATCCCGTTTCTCTCACTGTTCATTGGTGGAGCCGTCTTGCGTCACTACTTGCGCAAAGACTTGTTCTCGTTCGCCTGGTCTACAGTTAGCTGGTACGGGATTTATAAAATAAAATAAACAGGAAAATTATTGTCTGAGTTCGAGCCCCACAGGTCCATATCAGTTGGCGTCACTCGTAGTGTTGTTTAAGTGAGCAGAGTCATTCTTGCCCAGGGCAGAAAAATAAGATTAAGCCGAGGAAAGAAGAAAAAGTTGAAAAAAGACAACAGGGCTCGTGGTAAAGCCACAGGAAGAGTTGGCCAAAGGTCAACAACGTTCACAGAGGAACGCACACTCTGGTGGAGGAAATAGTGAACGCGGTCGTTTAGGCGTGCCAAAAAATTTTCGACCGCAGTAATGTGACCACGAACCTACAAGTTTACAACATTTAGCAGAGAAAGGAACGAAGAATTAATCTTGAGGTTTTGAGTGCCAGAATTACGCGATATATTCAGAATAGTAACTCCTAGCAAGTCCACATTACAATAAACAATGTCTTGTTTATTGAAGGAAAATAAAATTCTCCACTACACTCTGTCCCAGCTATCTGGAGCAGGCGAACGAAAAGAAGTATCTGATCCACCAATTAACACGTGAGAGGAATCGGATTGCGTGGAGGGGGGGGGGGGCGACTGCAGTTTCCAGCCTTAGCAGCAGTGTGTACTGCTTCGCTCTGCCCACTTGATTTCCTCCCTTTATCTGACGGTATAAGCGGCCTTGCTCCAGAGATAGCTGGGACAGGGTATAATCAGATCATCACAATTTCCTTAGTTCCGTTTACGCTGAGGAATGGAGTGATACACTTCCTAAACAAGAAGTGCTAGAACAGTGGTTATTTTTAAAAATACTCGTACTTTTGAATTTGCTCCATTCCTTATCGGAGATATCAGAACGTAACCAAAATAATAATAATAATAACAACAACAACATAGTGCATTCTACGGGACAGATTTTCCTGTAGTCCACGATTTATTTCTTTATGAAAATCGATAGGCTTCAAACATAGCCTTAGATTCATATCAATGTACTTGCTTGTTTGATTGATTGATTTATTTTACTTCGCTTTTCTTCCACTTTTGGCTAATGGCAAAGATGAGGATGATTGATAAAATTGATGAAGGGACACTCACAAAGAACACCAATGCCCAGCCGGGATTCAAATATGGAATACTTGGCGTCATAGTGCTGACCATTCCTCCACAGGGGTCGGCATAAATTGTCACTACTTTGGGGCATGCTGTGATTCAGGAAATGTTCGGAGATGCGTGTTTTTATGAGCCTTGAGACATGTCATTAGTAAAGTTTAATTTGATTGTGGCTATATTTGAAAGAAGGGGGAATTAATTACCCGCCGGAAAAAGCACGATTTTACATTACAAATTATCCCCCCATAATGTCAGTAGCAAGTGTAAAATTCTTGCCATGAGAATAGAACTCATAGCAGGCAATATGCAGGTACTATTTTGAACACTCACATCTCGGCGTTGCCTACGTGGGAGGAGCCCAGCGAAGTTCAAATATCGTTAAAATGAATTAAGACTTTTAATTTCGTATCCTTGTTCTTCTACTTCTACTTGATAAAGGAAAATTAGGTTTCTTCAACAATAGGTTTATACTCTAATCTGTATTGAACAAAACGAGCTAAAATTTGTATCTCTAGTTTCCGATATATACGAGGGGTATCCAGAAGTTTTAATTATAATAAAGAAGTTATACAGATATTTACATGAAACTTTTTGTGCATAATCAGTGTCATTGCCATGCATACTTGTGCAAATATCAAATCTTTGTCTAACGTAGTTTTCTTTCCACACGCTGTAGAAGACATCAACCTGCATGATGAACACAATTGAAGCCCAAAGTGTCATAAAGTTCCTCCATTTGAAGGGCAACAACGTACGCCAAATCCACGACGAAATGAAAGCTGTGTATGGGGATGAAAGCCCATCATATGACACGGTTGTGAGGTGGAAGAGGAACTTTCAAAGTGGTCACATGTCCCTGACAGACGAGCCACGAGCGGGTAGACCCTCAATCAAGGATGATCTTGATATGGTGAAGAAAGTGGAGGCTGTTATCCTCGACGACTGAAGATCGACCATGGAAAGAGTGATGGCGGAGACTGGACTAAGTTACGGAAGTGCGTGGAGGATTATTCATGAGGAACTGCACATGAATAAGGTGTCTGCCCGCTGGGTACCTCGGTTGTTGACATCTCTTCAAAAGCAAACTCGCCACGACTTTTCCCAGCAGAATTTGACTCTGTTGGAGCGGAATGAAGACGATTTTTTTTGCTCGTCTCGTCACTATGGGCAAGTGCTGGGTATACCTCTACGATCCGGAGACCAAAAAAATGAGCAAGGAGTGGAAACATCCATCCTTCCCCCCTCCCAAGAAGGCGAAGGTCCAGAAATCTGCCGGGAAGGTGATGCTGTCCGTTTTTTGGGATAGCCGCGGGGTAATCTTAACCGATTACCTTCCGAAGGGCGAGACCCTCAACAGCGATTACTACTGCAACCTTCTGGAGAAACTTCGTGATGCATTGAAACAAAAACGTCGTGGCATGATCAGCAAAGGCGTCCGTCTCCTGGCTGACAATGCACCCGTCCATACGGCCCAAGCATCCGTTGTCGCCGCCCACTGGTTAGGCTATGAACTTTTGCAGCATCCACCTTATTCGTCTGATCTTGCGCCAAGCGACTTCTTCCTCTTTCCCGAGATGAAGAAACCACTTCGTGGTCGGTGATTTGAAGACAGAGAGGATGTCATTTTCGAAGTGGAACAGTGGTTTTCGAGCAAAGCGGAGGACTTCTACAAAGAGGGCTTGAAACAGGTGAAGAAACGCTGGCAAAAATGTGTGACTCTGCAGGGAGACTACGTGGAGAAGAACTAACTTTGACCACTGCAAGTGACTATTGTTTGTTTTTTATTTCATGGTGATAATTAAAACTTTTGGATACCCCCTCGTATAGGGTAACTTCGGTGAATAACGCCACCAATTGGTCATTTTGTTCCATAACTCATACATTTTTATTGTTAGGAACATGAAACTTACATGTTTAGGAGAATGAACTTTCCTCTATTGTGTAATAATAAAATATTGATTGCACTGTTATAATGAAAGCAATAAAATACGAAATTCTGTGTTAATGCAAAATGGCGTTATTTCCAGACCTGTCGGGTAATAACGCCATGTTCTTAATTACAAGTAAAACATTCACATTATCTTAATTACAAATAAAACATTCACATTTTCTTTACTAAACTGTACTAGGAAAAATAATTACTGTAGTAAGTTATTAGAAAAAGCATGTCTTTTTTTTTTTTTTTTTTTTGTCTTTTCGCGATACCCAGTCCCTCAAAGTTCTGCGAGGAATTTGGAACAAACGTGCAGCACATGCTATCTTCATTCCTTGTTTGACGGCTGCCATAGCTTGCCTAAAGTCATCTACTGACCATTTGGCCTGTATATTTCTACATTTTCTCGCCATCTGAAAGAGGAAATTAACCGAGAATAAATATCTGTACGCCTCGAAAGTAACTGAGCAAGGATAAACCTATTTTCGAAATCAACATTTCCTTAAATTTGAGTTTAAATTGAGTGGCGTTATTCCCCGACACGATGATGGCGTCATTTCCCGAAACAACAGATTGTAGTTTAACCAACTGTTCTAAACTTACGACACCGACCATGAAAACCGTAAACACATAATTCTCTTATGTAATAAACGTATTGTGTACGTACAACATTGTTAACATTTAAAATCTAATCCTACAATAGAAAAACACTCATCTTTGTCGGCGCGATGAAAATGTGGACCCTTTTTCCTCGAAACGCAACTCAAACGTCTACACTGTTCAAAGTGTTTCTCTTAAATGAAGGCTCGACAATGGCAACCGTTCTTATCAGCAATGCTACCAGGCACCATTGTTTATCGCAAAACGGTGAGTCACCCCTTAACTTTACATGCGTCCATGCTTTCAGAGTTGAAACTTTGAAATGGCGTTGTTTCCCGCCTGGCGTTATTCACCGAAGTTACCCTATATAAAAAGAAACCTTTCGGAATTTTGAATTTCCCGCCAAAAAAAGCACGACTTTTACATTAGAATATTTTTTCTCCGAAAGTATTAGCAGAAAGTGCGCAATTCTTGCCCCGGCGTTTTTTGTAAAAATAATAATAATAATAATAATAATAATAACGAGATATTTAAAATTTCGTCTTCTTCTTCTTTTACTTGATAATGAATTTTTCGACCACAAATGCATAGTACCTAGGTATAATCTGTACTGAACAAAACGAGGTACTATAATTTGTAACTATGGCATCTGCGTTTCCGAGATATAAAATGTTATGTAAGAACTGCGGAATTTCCTGCTGAAAATACTTCCGGCGTTGTGGCCTACAGAGCTGGAGTTTAAGGCTTAATCATCATTTTCTTATCGTCACGATTAACCTAAAGAAAATAGAAAGGAGTCCCTGTTATTTCCGCTGTGTCACTCTCGCTGAGGCGTCTTATCATTCCCACCGTGACATAATTCAGAGTTTCCTTGACTGGGTTTCCTGCAAGCCAGTGTGTCAATATCGTCGCGTGCACGTGTGTTCAGGAAGTTGATTGAATTGCTGATTGTTTGAATTGTTGTTTTAAGTCCACTTTATGCACAGAAAGGGTAATAGTGACTGGACCTATAGTGTAAAGTGAGATCCGAACCACTGTGCCATGTGCCTTCTCCGGGAATAGAACCTGGGACGCCTTCATTACAAGCCGACGACGTTACCACTACACCATCGGGGAGGTCCTTATCTTCGATTGAAAAGAAATAAGATTGGTGAATAAATGCAAGATGAAAGTGTATATGTAAGGAATCTTACTTTGGGAAATTATGAGTTGTGATCCTGAAAAAAAACAAGTGAAATTAAAGTGTTAATTTGAAACGGCGAGATGGCTGAGAATATGGAAACCATGAAAACAACACGTGGGAAGCCGTCCCTTATTTACGAAGGTACTTGCGAAGGTATTTACGACTTCAAATAATGTTTGTATTTTTTGTGTGATTAGATTAATAATGTAATGGACTGACACATCTATGTTGTTGCAAATGTTTTAAAATATTATACATACATATGTACAAATATTTGTACATATAGATTGTTTGCAAGACTTTAATAACGCTGTATTTTTAACGTTTTTTAAACGATTTTGCAGTGTATAAATGATCAATAAACAAATGTAAATGAATAATTAAATGGTATTGAACTTTGTTTTTCTGAGGAAATAAAATTGATACAAGTAATCCTGCGTAATATCATTCGATATAAGTTTCTTTTTAAGTCGTTTGCTATCATAGGCGTGTGCACGTGTGCAACTTTCCCCCTTGCCCCCCTAATACCTCAAGTGAAGAAATTTTTCCCACATTTTTTCGGGATAAACCAATACATATGTAGCTTCAAATACCAACTAGGCATGGTATCTTCAAAATAATTTTAAATGAAACAGTCCAGAAACTTCTTTCTTTAAAGTCCCTATCAGCATTGATGTCAGCAGGAACTTTTTCAGGGACAGGCAATCATGGTATTTTTTACCGGAGCTGGGGGCAAACGAGGCACATTGTCCACGTTAATAGTGTTGTCTCCTAAAAAAATAATAATAATTGCTTTACTTTGAAGTTATCATGTTCCTGCAACGTTCTTGCAATAATTACAATATATTAGTATGACTGAAATGAAATAATTTTCATGGGGGGGGGGGAGGCGTGGCATCTTCTTGCTCCCCTTCCGGCCGTCCTAGGCTATCATTAACAAGATGGACTTGCCATGCTGACGCTGTAACCATCATAATATCATTTCGTAAATATTTGATGGCAGTTATTCAGTTATTGATGAAATAGCATCACACAACAAGAGCGCCCGCAGAGGGGCGTCAGGGGGCACTTGCCCACCTGAGATATGCGGAAAGTCTTCATATAATTCACATTTTGAAATTGTAGCGCGAGAACATCAACGAGGAGTGCTGTGAAAGGCAGCAGATTATATGCCTATGGAAATTATCCTACTGCTGGGAATGCTTTATGAGAATTCTATTAACTCGGGGAAAGCATCACTCCACGTTCTCCCTTCCCCCACATGAAAAAATTTGCAGGCGGCCTTGTCACACACAAAAGTATCTGAAGGCGAAATCAAAGGATTGCTTTATGTTAAGAGATATTGGCTCAATTTAAGTCGATTGTTATAGTTAGCAACGGTGGCGGCGATTGGGTTCCAAAACTTGGGGGGGGGGGGCAAGGTGCCAAAACTGGTGGGCAAAGACAGTATATTTCCCTTTGTAGATAAGGTTTAGCATAGCGCGAGTGCAAAAGTGGCGAAAAGGGGGGGGGGGCAACTGCCCCCTCGCCGCCACTGGTTAGCAAGACTTTATAGTCATCACAGATTGACCTGCTTTCGGCAATGAATAACGCGCTATAGTGTAGTGTAGGCGCTCTACAAAACCTGCGTGAAGCTGACACATGCTACGAAACCAGATTCACAAACAATGTTAAAACATGTACTTACTTAATAATAATAATAATAACCTATGGCTCGACAGCCCTCGAAAGGTCCTTGGCCTATCTCCCGGCTGCTAGTCTCCCTCCTACAACCCTACCTAGAGGTGTGGAGTTCTTCAACCGGTAATGGGGTGACGTGGGGTTAGCACGTCGAACCCTCAGCCGTTGTAGGAGATTTCCGAGACCGGGTTACGCTACTCACTCGTAGCTCCTCAATTTCCTCACGTTGGTGGGTTGCACCCTTTCCTATACACAGGTCGAGAACCCAGAGACTGAACCCAGGCGGACTCGAACCCATGCCGTCCCGTAGTCGGAGCCCAAAGCATGTAATTACTTGGACATAGAAATTCCTCCAGTCAAAAGAAATAAGTAACAAGATGATACGTAACAAAATTAAGTCCACTTCAAATCAAAAGGGGAAAAAGTACACTTTGCCCCTTCCTTGACTTACTCGCCAGCAGCATCGATTTACGTTTCAGTCAGGAAACTGCAAGTGTGGTAACTGCAGTGGGCAGGCTAACCTAATGAAGAAGATATCGGGCTGATTTCTGCTCAGTTAATTGTGTCCGAGATTGAGCTACGTGCGAAAGTCTGACTTCCAAACAGCTCTAAATCGACTAAAAAGTAAAGTGCTCCCCTGTGCTTTGCACCACGTCATGAAGGCGTATATGGGGTATGGAGTTAGGGCCTCACACTTTCTTAATCACGGCCGAAAGTGGGGGTGATGTGATCAGCACCACACCCCTGACCACCTTTACCACCCAGAGTTTCCTCCAGGTACCCACTTTATACGACGCTGGGTGGGCGCCGAAACCGCTTGAACAGGTAGAAAAAATCCCGGTTCTCCCCCGTCGGGGATCGAACCCGGATCTCTAGCATGGTAATCGACTTCCATGGGATATTGCTTAAGTGATTGAGTCTTCTCTAAGATGTGGTATGTAAAAACTAAATTACGATCAACAACATCAGATATCCTTGGCGCACAGTAACATAGTAAAGTTGTTTAAAATCTTGTATCAACTGAAAGAAGACTAACATTGTATAATAGGATATTTTTGTAAGACTGCAGGAGTTCATTCTAACGTTCAGAAAACAGTGTTTACACTATCCAATATATATATATATATATATATATATATATATATATATATACATATATATACACAGGGTGTATAATAAGTGATGGTCATAAATGAAACCAGAGATACATCGCGTCAATCCCAGACGAAAGTTCCTCTTCCACTTTCCCGAGAGATGCTCAGTGTCGAAGCTAGACACCACCGAAAGTGTGGGAAAGTACTGTTCATGTCTCTGTAGGACGAGTACTATGACAGTTAGAAAGGCGGTTCCAAAGAAATCATAAAGGAATCTTATGCGCTCTACCAGAAACGCACCATGGGAGACCTGTGGGACCTAATGCGGAAGGGACTCCCCATAGGAAATGGGATTCCCCATAGAAAGAATACGTGAAAGGGATATCTGAGGAAGCAGGTGGACGTCAATTACATGATATCCAGATACCATTCACAATTACGGAAACACGATAGACGAACCAGGTATAATTTTTGCATGGTTGTGTTGCCGGAGGGGCAATGGACATAACAAGACTGACAGTAAATGCAAGCAAAATGCTCGTTGGCTGACGAATGTCTTGGAAAAACATTGTGATTGAATGTGACCTCACATGGGAATGTGACCTCACATTCAAGGAAGGTATTAAAAAAAATACCCTGAACACGTATGATACACTTTACTTCACAGGTAGAACATTGTTGAAGAAATTACAGCAAGTGCTCAAAATGACTTCCGTTCATTTCCACGCAACAGCGCAACAGTCGGTGTAGTGAATTCCGCACTCTTTCCAATATCCCCTGTGTATTTCGTATTTGTGCACATGCATCAATCACACGTTCCTCTAACTCGGTAACATTATCGACAGGAGAGATGTACACCATGCTCTTCATGTGACCCCAAATACAAACATACAATGGATTTAAATCAGGTGACAGTGTTGGCCACAATACAGGCCCCGCACAACCTATCCAGTTCCGACCATAGCGTCGCGTAAGGTGTTTATCAATGCTTTAAACAAAAAAAAAGTCTGACGTCACTGTTACCTGCAGACAGTGGCGGTGAAAGGGGAAAGTTTCCACCTACTTTTTACCCCTGCACTATAGACTCTTAATGCTAAGCCTTGCCTACTAAGATAAAGTAAAGTGTCTTTGTCCCCGCCCCTCTCCTCCCCAGTCTCGGTTTTGGCACCCAATCGTCTCTACTGCCAGCACAGTCCCAAGTGCAAACTACTGATCTGTGTGGCCTTGCTCACTTTCGCGACAGTTTGGTCCTTTTTGGCATTCACGCCTTGCGAAGTAATATTTCAGCATTCAAATTAGCACTACTGACTATGTTTCTGTTGAAAGATAATTTTCAGGACATGAAATGATCCTCACAGACAAAAGGTGGAGTTTGAGTGTTGATAACGCAAAATCATGAATCATGGTGGTCACTAGGACCATGATAAAATTCAAGTACTTATAATTCCTGTTTTTCAAGGTGAACTTTCCAAAAATTCAAGGATACAAGCAGATGTTTTCTCTATTCCAACCTTACGTATTACCGACTCTCATCCTCCATTCCACACACAAAAATATTGACAATATAAAGGGTTTGTATGATACCAATGTAACAAAAAATTTACCTAATCAACTTCAAGATATATTATTTTGTCATAATCTTCCGTTTGCCAGATAGATTGTTCTGTAAAAGACACTAACGATGTAAACGGATTGAGAAAATTTTGTTTTATTTTCTGTGTAGCTTTCTTTTTCATCCTCAAAAAATGAATGAAATAAAAGCTAAACTGAGATAAACTTACCTCAGGGCATTTATAAACATGAAAAAATTTAATGGGATATGGATTATTACAAGTTGCAATTTTTCACGTCTACGGAGAAAAAAATGGAATAGGGAAAACATCCGCTTGTACCTTATTTCATGTTTTGCCAAAATTCGTGAATAATTTCCAGAGCCAATAATTCAAGCATAGTTGCCGTTGCCAATAATTCACGTGTAATTCCCGTAATTCAAGGAATTCCAAGTGAGTAGCCAACCTGATATTGTGCAGCAAATTATACATACGTAATTCATTTTTCATATCAACAAGTAACTTTTTCTAACAGCACAAGTGCAGCATTATAATAATTTGTAGATAATTTTGAAAATGATATAAAGAAATGAAAATCTGTTTAGAAAATTAATATTTGGTTAATGTTCCGGAATGTAGGACATTGAGTCAAAATGTAGGACACAAAATATTCGCAATAAATAATACATATTTCTATAGAACACGTTACAGAGTAATTTAAAATTGACACTTTTCAGTTAAAAAAAATATTTTTTAATGAATTCTTTAATTCAAAATTTCCAAACTTGTAATCATACTAAACAATGCACCTGATTTAACTGGTAGTTCACAGAGGAGCCAATTTTTCCCAAAATTTCAGGTGTAGTCAAAATATATTTATGAGAGACTGGACAGTCAAACTTTGAAATTATATGGACCAGCACCAAACTTCTTACAGACTTTATAAAAAAAATTCTCTGCTGAGTCCGTTGTGCTGAAGGTAATGAAAGTAATCTCTCAACCTTTGCATTATGACCTGTAATGGCAAACAAATATTTAGCTATTGCCGTCAGGTGCCCATCCCCCCCCCCAAGGCCCATGACGGGCTCCCCCAAAAGTAGAACATTTGCCCCCCCCCCCCCGTTTATGCCGAATTAATTACTCAAATTATTTTGTCAGACAAAATTTGCGGAAAAATATAATACCGAAGATATATGTGTAACTTTCATGTACAACATATGTTTTACACATATGCAACATTGAGCGACATAAAATAAGAAAGTACATATGCAACAAGCTAACACTAAATTGTGTACGTATTCAAAGCTTATTCAATACAAATATAGAACACATCTTATTATTTAAATACATTACATTACAGAAAACAAGTAGATTGCGAGCGAAACGAGCAAGAAAATTTGTCGATCCAATTTTTGCAATTGAAAACAATATTGATTTAATAGGGCGCAAATAATTTCACTGGACGCCATGGCATTCTTTTTAGATCATTCGGCGCCCATCGTCGACTCCCGCCGCCCCTAGCTACAGCTGTAAACTTGACGAAAACGAGAAAAGCAGATAATGAGAACGAAGCAAGAAATAAAATTTTACAAAATGTATGTATTTTTATTTGCATAAAATTTGAAATCGAAGGGGATAATGGCTCCTCTGTGCCCTACTGCAGTTGCCCTTGGCCATCAACGTTTGTCCCCCTTCCTCCGTAGAAATGACTTCCGTCAAATGTTGGGGGGCAATGACCCCCTGTGGTTGCGTCACTGTATAATACAGACATATTTAAGCAATATACAGGGTGTCATTTTAATGGCGCCCACGGACCACAGATTCGCATAGAGGACATCAAAACAAACAACGTTTCTCAGAAAAAATTTTCTCGTTGGTGCGTCGATTCGACACTACAGCCGTTCAAAAAATACTGTTTTGCCGCCTAAATGCTGGCAACCCAACACAACATTTGATCGTATCTGTGACGTCATTTCCTGCTGCGAAACTGCGCACGGCAGGGTTGCAAGGAATACACAAGTTTTGTGAAAAATGACAAACTACAAACCACATTATTAGCTGTAAAATGAAGCGAGAAACGCGTCCAGCAGACCGAACATCATAGCCTACCAGCCAGAAGATCAGCAGTCATCTCAGGGGAAGGGGGAAGTGAACCAACGATATGAGAAATGATATAAAATGTATTTATTCAGAATGATGTGTCAATATCGGATCTTGTCTCAACAACAATAAATTTTATTGGACTTACAGCTTACATGTGGCTGTTTACGCCCAGCTACGTCAATTATATTTGCAAATCTCGTTGCAAGGTTGATATCTACAGGTTTGTGTCCAGATGCTTTATGGTACATTTGTACTGATAACGGAAGTATTCGAGGTTCACGTTGTTACATTACGGCTAAAACACGTACAACCACAGTAACAATCTAATGATGAATCAGTAGCGAATATACTGCCCTGTTCACAGCTGCAAACTATTACATGTGTATCCGGTGTGTAGATAAACACAGTCGTCGGTGAGTTTGTTTTACTACTACTTATATCCCTGTATTTTCAACCATTTTTGTAAATTGCCTAATAATAATGCCCTGAATATACATTATACATTATATTATGTATTGCTTACCTTTGGAATTTTGAGTTCCTTCATTTCTATTTTGTCATCTGTTCAGTGTGTCACAGACAACTAGTATCAGAAGGACGAAGTGGATAGACTAAATTGTAGATGCCAACTTGGTAACTAGATTTGCAAATATTTGACATGTAAGCTGAGATAAAATCGATATGACCACTTCCACTTGAATTCTATTTTCTTTCTACCATTTTTCGTACCGTTTGTTTACTTCCTGTTAGGTTACAGAACGTGTTTTCTCGTTTTGTTTTACGGTACATAATGTGGCTGATTGTAGCTATGTCATTTTTCACAGAATAAGTGTGTTCCTGGCAACCCTGGAACGCATCGCTTCACGACGAGATATGACGTCACAAATGCAATCAAATGTTGTGTGTGGTTGCCAGCATTCAGGCTTTTTTGAACGACTGTAGCGCCGAAATGATGCACCAACGGGAAAAATGCTACTGAGAAAAGTTGTTTGTTTTGATGTCCTCTATACGTTTCCGTGGTCCGTGGGCGCCATTAAAATGACACCCTGTATATTTACTTTAGATACTTTAGGCTTTCCGCGTACGTGTTGGGAACTCCTTTTCGGATCTTCACGAACAAGAGAACGGTGTCCCGCAGGGCAGCGTATTAAGTGTGACTCTGTTTGCCATAGCAGTGAACAGTGTTATGGCAAGCATTGTTGCCCCTGTACATGGTCTTCTGTATGTAGACGACCTCACGATCTTTTGTCGCTCACGGAATCTCGCGTCAGCTTCTCGTCAACTCCAACTGACGATAAACCGTTTGGTTGAGTGGTCCTCCCAAACAGGTTTCACCTTCTCATCGGAGAAATCCGTGTGTGTTCACTTTTGTCGTCAACGTACATGTCATTTCGATCCTGACCTGTACATGGGGAAATCTCCCCTGTGCTTCGTGAATGAGGTCCGCTTCCTGGGCCTCATTTTCGATAAGAAATTAACATGGCTACCTCACCTTCGCCAGTTCAAGTTCTCTTGTCTTCGAGTTCTCAACCTTTTACGTGTTTTATCTCACACTTCCTGGGGTGCTGATACGATAGGACGGTACTGCTTCGATTGTATCGTGCACTCATCAGGTCGAAGCTTGATTATGGATGTGTTGTGTATTCTTCTGCCCGCCCATCTAGACTTCGCATCCTAGACACCGTCCACCATGCTGGTATACGTGTGTGCTCTGGTGCTTTTCGGACCAGCCCTATCGCCAGTTTGTACGTAGAGGCATCTGAGCCGTCGCTGTCTCTGCGAAAACAGCGGCTGGTAGTGAACTACTTCCTCCATCTTCGCTCGATGCCTTCACATCCCTCATTTCACACCATCTCAGACGTGAATAGGCTGGTAAGGTATCGGCTCCGCCCTAGTGCCACAAGACCATTTGGTGTTCGTGCAGACGAGATCCTGTCAGCACTTGGTGTTGACAGTGATCTTCCTGGCGTCTATCCACTCATTCCGCCCCTCCCTACCTGGGAGTTTCCTGCACCTTCCATCGATTTATCTTTGACTGCCCTTCCAAAGTCAGAGACACCAATGGTTGTATACCAGCAAAGGTTTTTAGAACTTCGTGCGAAGCACCCCAATTTTAATGTGTTTTACACGGATGGGTTCAAGACAGTCGAATCAGTTGGTTGCGCCTTCGTCCTAGACTCTCAAAGCTCCAGTTACTCACTACATCCTGCCTGTTCCATCTATACGGCAGAGTTGTACGCCATTCTAAAGGCACTGGATTTTGCAGATGTCAACGGTCTGAAGAAGGTCCTTGTGTGCTGTGATTCGACCAGCGTGTTGCAGTCTCTGGATTCGCCGTATTCCCGGCATCCAGTAGCGCAACGCATATTCAGACGGCTTGTGTCCTTATCTGCCAGCACAGATGTACACTTCTGCTGATGCAGATGGCGACGTTCTCGTCCACCTTTTGCCAGCTAGCGACCTGCAGAACATGTTCCGTTGTCGCCTTCTTGACACTTGGCAGGCCGAGTGGGATGTGGAAACGGGGAACAAGCTTCACGCTGTTAAGCCCATCATAGGTGTTTGGCGTTCCTCGTCTCGTCCCTCTCGGCGAGAAGACGTTATTCTTACCCGCCTGCGTATAGGACACAGTCGTCTCACGCATGGTTACCTACTGCAAGGGCTGGACCCTCCGTTGTGTCGTACTTGTAATGTTATTTTAAGCATCCGACACAATCTCGTTGAATGTGTCGATCTTGCTTACCTCCGGCAGACTTTTAACCTTTCCGGCCGTTTGTCATCCCTCTTGGGTGATGACAGCAGTATTTTATCACATGTTTTTAGTTTTTTGCGAAGAGCTGGTCTCTTCCAACATCTGTAAGGAGGTTTTTAGTTTATTCTGACTTTTTAATGTGTTGTATTTGTCTCGTGCAGGTCTTTTTACAACCTTGCACTTTTAGTTTTTCCCAAGGGGCTCTTTACCCCTCTTTTTTAAGTTCTCAGTCAGAATTTTAGATAAGGGATATTTTCCCGCATACATAGAAGGGTGCGAAATGGCCTTAAGTGCCGACGCACCCATAAATTTTAACTCAACAACAACAACAACAACATTTAGGCTCACTGCCATTGTTAGTCAACCTTATTCTGCACAGTTTGTCTGCAAGAATGTAAATGTGAATACCACGCCCCATCCAAACCGATTCTAAAGGCATAAGAGGTGGTGTTTCATTTCAACCCTACCGCCGCGATCACCAACAGGTAGGTAGAAAAACTATACATAATAACCAAAATTAAAAATCAATAAAAAGTCAATCAAACGATACGATCCCCCCCATTATTGTGTGAAGATATATAGAATTGGTATAAAATTCTGTACCCCCAAAAATTCCCATGACGCAGGCGCGTCATGAACCCCCCCCCCCCCCCCCCCGTGAGGGCATCCCTGATTGCCGTAATTGAAATGGTTCCAGAAGTTTCATCTTGGGTAGTTTTTAGTTGAATAACAGGGTGTCTACCAAAATTCTTGAGTTTTTCAGGACTTTTTATTTACATTTTTTCGTTTTCCTTTACCTAAGTAGGAGTCGAATAAATAAAGGTTAAGTTGGAAATTATCAATTAAGAAAATCCTAACAAAAGGCCGGTTAAAATGAAAACAGCAGCAGTATATAACAAGAGATTTAGACCTGTTATATCTATTAATGCAAGTTGGACGCATTTGTCAAACTAGCGAGGCTCTGGCTTCTGGACTCACAGCCAGTATAATCCCAATATATTTGTGATTGCCCCTTCATCCATCTTATCTTAACACCATTCATCCTCATCTTCGCGATTAGCTAAAGGGGCAGAAAAGTGAAGTAAAATACTAAGTCAACTAATCAGTCATTGGGATAGCAATAATTCTTGACCTGTATAATTTATTGACTTCTTGACCTACTTTCTTGACTTTCACGACTTTCTTGACTGGTAGACACCCTAAACAACTTCGTTCTCTATACCCCTGCTTTACAATCAAAATAATGAATAAGAATGGGAAACACCTTGTTTCATCAGTATAAACCCCAAGGCAAGAAATTATCCTCGGGCATTGAACGGTCGCATCATTAGAATGTGACCCCAAAAGTTTGTTCATTAATTGCTTCCGTTTTTCCGTTTGTGCTCTAGCAGGACAATCTTTTCTTTTCTTTTTCGGCAATGACTGAATCAAAATAAATTTCACTATTGAGTTCGGGAGCGCAGTCTATAGACTTGTAACTTGTATGATTTATCTTTGTTAAACTGAAACACTTATTTTCCTAATTAATATATTGTGACGTTCAAAATGTAGGGCATTTATGACATTTTTCAAATCCCTCCCGGACGCCGGACAGAAGGCTAAAATGTAGAACATGTCCGGGAAAAACCGGACGTCTGGTAACCCTAGTTATTACGGTTCTTGTGAAATTTTGTTTTTAACGATTGTATCTAATCAGTATTTTTGAGGAATTTTGTACCAAATTAATTCTTTTTGCAACCTTTCTCAGGCTTTTTCGAGCCTAATTTAAGGTTTTTAGAACCTATTTTTGGATTTTTAGAGTCTATTTCAGGAACCTAAAAGCACGCTTTTTAGAACCTAAAAATCAGAGGTCTACTAATAAGGTAAAAAAACAGAAGGGAATAGATGTCTTGACTCCATATACGTACGCGTATGTATTAATTAACAGTTGCAGAGGTAAAAAGGTAAAGTTCCCCGTGCATATAGCACCGTGCCATGAAGGCACATTTTAGGGGACGTAGGGATAGGGCCCCACACATTCTCGATCTCGGCAATATTGGAGGTGATGTGATTAGCACCACGCTCCGGCCGCCTATAACCCCAAGGTTGTTCCATGGTACTCATTGATTTGAGGCTGGGTGAGCCCCAAAGCCGCTTTATGCGAGGACAAGGCCGGAATAATTCCGACCTTAGATCACCCACCCTGGGTATCGAACCAGTTTCAGAGGTCTAATAAATAAATTGCTTAGTGGAGAAATATAAATACATTGCAATTTTTTTAGGAACCTTTGTGGCTCAGTTATAATTTTACTGGTTACATCAATCGAATTAATTACACTTGCTCAAAAATTGTTATCAAAGGTTCAAGTGATTAAACTAAACGTGAAAGAAATCCAGATGCAAGATTTGATTTTGTGCATATTACTTCGCTTCTCTGGCACTTTTGACTAATCGCGAGGATGAGGATGAGTGATGATATGATGAAATTGATGAAGGAACACTCACAAAGAACACCCATGCCGGGATTCGAATCCGGGATCACTGGCGTCATAGCACGTCATGCTAATCACTCCTCCTCGGGATCGGCTAGAGAAAATTGCCATACATGCTCCAAATTTATAGATAAAATTGCAATAAATTATATCCAAATATACTAGCATCAAACGATTTGCGAGTAAGTATTTTGCTGTCAGAAGGAAGTCAAGCTTTAGTAATTAGGCTACTTATATTTATCTATAATATGTAAACAATTATCACACTACCTTTCTTCATATTAGCCATGAATAACTACAGTATCTCACGCACCTAAAATGCCTGCAAGAAAGAAAGAACAACAATACTATCAGCAGTTACAATCTTATCAAACAATTTGTTATTTGTTGAAAGTATTGGGGTTTGGACATTATCATGCTGATAATTTTCGTGACAAATATAACGCGTCAGCTATTAAAGAAAAACAGTTCACTTTCTTCTAACTACGTTTGTTTTTTCTTTCTTAATCGGAAAATCGTTATTTAAATGAAAGTTGAGTTAAAATGGTTTGTCAAAGACCTGTTGTATAAGATTCACTTCAGCAGTACTACAATCTGCACAATAAGTTTTATAATAGGTAATGAACCGACTCATTTGAAACAAATTACGAGGGATGATCGAAAAAAAAGGTTACAAAGCATATTATGGCGTATGTGTTAGACATAGCTGGAAGATCAATACACCTGATGATGGAGGGCACTCAACATTAGTCCTCGATGTAATCACCTTTTTTGTTCAAGCACTTGTCACAACGGTAGATGAGGTTTTAAATACCGGTTGCACAGAAATCCGCGTCAAGTTCTCGTAGCCACCGTGAGGCAGCTCTTTTGACATCATCACATGTCAGATAATGGTGGCCAGCCAACCAAATGGTAGTCCCAGCTCAGCTGATATTGAGCGTAATGTTCTTCTGTCCTCACTAATACACTCACCCACAAGAGCACAGTTCACGTCAGTGGTTGAGGTACTGGGCCTACCGCTGCGTCCAGGGTCCAGGGTTGTCATTAACAATACTGGTCCGTCCTTCTTTGAAGGCACGACACCACTTCGCTACATGTTGTCTTGAAATTGTCCCCTCCCCATACACCTCCACAATCTGCCTATGAATGTCAGCAGGTGTAGTGTTTTTGGCCCACAGGAACCGCACCACTGCCCTCACTTCTACTCTTGACCAATTTTCTAGACGAGTCACCATTTTAAATGTCCGCTTCTCGGGTATACATGGTCAGAATCCGAAGTCCTCAAACTCGCAACAAGACAAACATGTTATTAATTTACACATAAATTTTCGTTACGTTACAGTGAATAAAACAAAAGTTATATGCTTTGTAACCTTTTTTCTGATCATCCCTCGTATGTAGTTAATAAAATTTTCATAATAGAGTACCAGTAGATGATATTTCTTGTATTAAGTTATCCGTAAATGAGGCGGGCTCCGTTTCCAGACGTTGAAAAGTGAACTTCGATCACTCTTTCACTATCACTTCCTACATATTAGGCACATTTATTTTATACAAAATCAAAGTTGTTTGTACGTACTACATGATCCCATCTGCCATCGGACGTACCATATAGTACATCAGCGTTAAATCATAATCTACATACACAAATGAGTCATTTTTCTGTATTATTGGAGACAAATTGACAAAGGATCAAGAGTGCACGGGAAATAATTTTAAAATAATTAAAGAAGAAAGATAGGAAACAAAATACGGAGAAGATCAGTAAACAGGAAAACTGGTACAAACTGGTACGAGAGGATTGGCAGGAAATATCAAATAGTAAGACAGTGAACAGAGGATGTGAAGCATGGGACCAAGGCAGAGGAGGAGACAGAAATAGAGAAATAGTTAATGGAGAAAAAGGGAGTGACAAATAACAGAGTGAATGAGTATAGGCTATTTAAACCCAAGACTATTGAAGAACCTGCCACTCTTAAATTGTCCTGCTCACACGTTCAAAATTTACTGGGCGGACTCTGACCTGCAACCAACCCTTCACAAAATACAATGTAAATATAAAATCTAAAGAGCAGTGTGAAATAACTATGACTGAAAAGTCACGCAATCCTGTGATTGCTAATAACATGAAAAAGCGTAAGAAATATCTGTCGTCGCCTTTAATCAAGGGTGTAATCGATACCTGGTGGATGAACATAAACGTTCACAGATCCCACTTTTGAATGTCAGGTTGATTAGCATATGTGCATAAAGTGGATTTTAAACAAAACTCAAATAAACTCAAGCATAAGAAATATCCTCACTATTTTTTAAATTTTTGCATCATAGCCTTTTCCACTGAAATATTTCCAACTCTTTACTCTTCCTTGAAACGTCATGTAGCAACTTCCAGAAATTAATTATTAGAGCACTTCAAAGTGTATTTGTTTCAAAAGTGTACAAATCGACGAAAACATACATGAAATAATTAATGTTCACATTGAGGAGAGGGACATTAGTATCCAGTAACCGAACAGGTAATAATGCTATTTGTCAATCCGTATGTAGTACAGTACTTGAATATGATAAATATATTTGTCTATTTTTGAAAATAGTTAAAATTTCGATTAATACGTATCGAAAGTCACAGAAAAAGTTTCTAACACTTATCTAGTGTTTATATTCAGATGTTACGTAATTCTCGTCTTATAAAATTACGTGGTGCAAATATTAGGTTTAGAAACAGTTTCCATGAAACAACTGATATTTATTTGCCTGTAGAGGTAAAACTAAGCAAGTAAGGGAACTTCCTTGTCCAGTATCTAAATAATCAAGAAAAATATAATGGCATATTTCAGCATAAAAAAAATATTATGAATATTTTATAAAGTGCATGCAAAGTTGTACATATACAAGATTGTAACTTCAATTGCCAACTAACCAATGTTCGTAGAACGTTCTAGTCACTATAAAACATATTAAGTGTGACTAATTATGGTTTGAAAACTTTCGTACATTTTTATGAAATACTAACATCTTTAATAAATGGCACTTTCACAGTGTAGGCAATTTCCAATTACATCCACAACTTGATATGATGTTTCTCTTACATTAAAAAAATGTTCTGTATATATAAGGCCACTTGCTTAATTTCGCATAAATGTGGTATAGATTCATCAAATCTAATGCAAATTTTAGTTAAATGTAGATTTCAAACATTTTACATGAAAACTATTAAAGAACATCTGCTTTCATCCTTAACAATATGTATTGGATAAAGCATTCTTACTAACTACATTAACCTTAGATGCAGATATCTATATTTTAGTTCATAGTTTTCAACTTACCTAATTTGATGAACCAGTCCAACAAATATGTGAAGAATGTAGGCATATATTGCAGTACTTGTACCATTGTGAACAGGTTAAGACTACACACGTATATAACACGGGCGAATCGTGCAATAAAAATTACCTTATTGTCGGTAAAAAAGTAAATGCTTGTTTATACATGTTGAATTGATTTTTACGCGACGAAACGCACTTCATATTTTCTCTCGAAGGATAATATCACCTCGAAAAGATTTTAGTGAACGTTAAAACAATTTTGAACGGCTTGTCTTTTAACACAAATATTTTTTTGGGAGAAAAATTATTGAGACCACTTAAAAATTACTTGTACTTCGTTCTCGCCATGTTGCTGACACAACCAGGATTCATGAAAAAGGTTCAGCAACAGATAAAGAGCTGTCATTCATTGGTCGATACAAAAACGTCATTTTGTGCCATATAATGTAAACACACTATGGAAATAATTTGGCCAACTCAATAAAGAAGAAATATTACTTTTTTTGGTTTCTGTGCAGTAAGGGATACGAAACTCTGATCTGTAAGCTTAGTTGTGATTAATCATACGTTTCAGTCGTTCATGCCAGAATAATTTTTGTCCCCTTGCATACTTTGTGTATATTTGTCATGTGACTAAAACAGCAATAACGGAAGAATGCTTGAAGCGTTTGTAGTTTAGGATATGTATTAGATTAACATGTTTAAATTATCACGAAAAGTATACTACAGCCAAGCTGTCTGAAACCTTGGGAAATGCGAACTACAGACTTCCCAGTGCCTAGCGACACTGCTTCCAAGTCAGGGTTTGAAATACGATGGTATATCGTCTATATCACTGACGGACGATACCACCAGCAAACAAGAAAAACTGGATAAATAAATGCTATTTTAGCCCAAATATGCATTCTTGTGTAGTAATTAGTGTATTATTAAATGTAACTACACCTCCTGCAGGAAACGGCAAGCTGCAATGTAGGGCAGTGCTTATAACAGCAGTTCTTAAAAATAGCTAAGCTAAGAAAGAAGTAAAAGAACTTGCAGCCGTAGCGAAGATACTTCTATCGTACTGTATTTTAATCTCTGTGTAAATATAGCTTTTGTTTTTAATAAAACATCGCGGAAACTAGAATTTGAGGCAACTTGATTACAAAATATTACACTTGAGACAAAAATTAATATTTTTGGTGTAGATGAAAATGGAGCTTCATTGTGATTATTTGCAAATTTATGAAGGAGCTGTTGCATGTTGTGAAGTGACGTTAAGTTAAAATAATTGAGAAGACCTTACATGTTTCATTTGGGGTTAACTGCCATTTTATTTGTATTTTTGTATCTCATAAATTTACTTTGATTTTGTTCCATTTTTTGAGACAGGTCATGGGCAATTGACAAATTAAATGTATATCTAGATTTTACGAAACCTTTTCGAACTATTTACATGCTAAATTTTCATCGTTATTCAATTCTTGTGACTCTCCAGAAGAACTGATTCTGCTCTTACCAACAAGAACGCTAACATTGTGTCATTGGCCTACATCAAAGATTATCGTGGAAAAACATTCCCTGTGGCGTCCTTGAAGACACTGTACTCAAGTTTGCCCAGTATGCCAATGACCACCGTTGGTGTGTGCATGATAATCGTAGATAATGCATCTATGGCGACGATTTTCAATTATAACTCTATCCCTGAAAAGTAAGCGAACAAGATCAAGTCTCTGCGTAAATAGTGACTAGAGAGGGTTCGATCAATGAATGCGTGAGAGGAGAAGTGAGCACACGAAAAGGAAAATGCAGCTGCATCTAGCAGCCGTTAACAGGAGCGCGTACTGCTTCGATCCGTTATGTGCGACCTTGCTCCACAGATTCCCTGAATCTCCCCCTAACCCCCCGACACACACACAAGAAATACTGCACGCAATCGAATTTGTGAACAACGACCTGGGGGAAAATAGCAAGTAATCTCTAGTTCACAGCTAGCACGTCAACCTTTCGAACACAGAGCGTCTTCGTATGTTCATTATTGCGTAACGTAAAATAGCATTCGGATATTGCACTCTCTCTATACCGGCTCGAGAACTTACTCCACGAAAGTATAAATTTTAAGCTTGTCCAATCCCTTGCATTTCCTATTATTGGTTACTGCGATATGGTCTATTTGAATGTCAATCACGTTTGGGTAATGAAAATATTCTCAACAACACTTAACATTGTAGTACTTTAAATAAAAAAATCCAAAATATCTCTCTGGCCGATTGCAACACCTTTCTAACTTCTATACCCGCAACACCAGATCATGTGAAGAGTTTCCGCTGTGCATTTCTATTCACCACTAGTGGTGATGATTGGGAGGGGCGTGGGATTCAGTTGCCCCCACTTTTTGCAACTTTTCCATACCAAAGGACCAAAGAAGTACAGAAGCATCAATTAAATACTATGACCTTTTAATGCTAACGAAGAGTAAGTAAACTGTCCTTGGAGTGGGCAGATCTGCTGCGAAGGCTGGTAACAGCAGTCCACGATATCCCGTTTCCTCTCACGTGGTCATTGGTGGAGCAGTCTCGCGTCACTACTTGCGCAGAGACTTGTATTCGTTCGCTTGTTCCAGAGATACTCGGGACAGAGTACAGGTATGTCAAAATTCTAATATGATTCCCGCAAGTTATCACCACCTTGGCGCCAATAGTGGTTATTGGTTGCAATTATGACCGCATTTAAATTCGGCCAACATTTGTGTGATTCCTGAACAATAAACTATCGCGATATTTTCACATTCGACTGAGCTGTAAGGTCTTGATTCGAGACGCGGAGCTGCGTTGTAGAAAAACACGGACTACGAAGTTCGTTACAGCGTCATCGATCACCCCGTATCGGATCTGTTACGTCATAATTTCTTCAGCTCTCCGCTCTGTTGTGAAGTCGTGCACGGTACCATGCGGAAGGAACAGCCGGGTATTCTGTCTGGACCCGGACACGACCAGGATCGTTTATTTTCAACGGATGCGACTACGCTCCGAAACTTGATTTCAAGTTCAGTTTTACTTTGTTGTCGTTGTTTTATGTCCACTTTATGCACAGATAGGTTACTCATGACTGGACCTGCAGTTTCAAGTGGGATCTGAACCACTGTGCACTGACCTTCGTGGCGGAGCGGTTAGACACAACGCACTACGACGTCAGGGTTCTCTTATTCGAATCCCGGTCTTGGAATGGGTGATCTGTGTGAGTGTGCCTTCATCAATGTCATCATATCATCACTCATCGTCGCGATTAGTCAAATGTGGGAGAAAAGCGACGCTAAATAACCAAAATCAAAATCAAACCACTGCGCAGTGTGTCTTCACTGGGGCATCGAACGTAGAAATCTGATTTCAACCCACGCCAGTCCCGCAGGACTGTCTGATTGGTAGTGATTGGGGGGGGGGCATAGGTGCTTCCAGTAAGGTTCAAGGGGAATAAAGGAAAATTACCATTTTTACTTATCCTATATGTTTCTTTTTGGATCTTCTTTCAAACATTTCTTCTTATTTTTTCACCCTTATGTATTTTCCTTCATCACTTCCTCTTTTCCCTCTGTTTTCTCTCCAATTTACTGTCTCAATTTCATATTCACCCATTCATGATCTTTTGTGTACGTTGTTCCGCAACACTCCACACTTGCCGGGTCGCTTTTGGCAGGAAAAAACAACAACAAAGAAACAACTAAATAGGCTTGCAGTCCTGGGTTCCCATCTCGTTCCTCACCAGAGCGCTCGAAACCAAAGAATCAATTCACAGGCAAGAATTAATGTTGCAGGGTGATTGCTGAAACACGCAGAAATGGGCTTCATACATTTTACAATTCAACAAACAAGGCTCGGATTCTTCCATTAATTCTCTAATTTACATTATTTACATTTTCCTAATTTGAGCCCCACGGCGGAACCGCCTCGGGATGCTTTTTCTGATGGGAGGCCGCTGAAGACCGAAAGATCACTCTCCCTTCTAGAATCCGTTTCACACACACTGTCCTTCACTCTGTCAGGGAAGCCATATTTATACTTCCTCCCTCGTCGCATGGGGGAGGGCTGAAATTTCAAATCTTATTGGCTTTTTTAAACTACACTGAAACATGGAAGAGACCCGTTTCACACACACTGTCCTTCACTCTGTCAGGGAAGCCATATTTATACTTCCTCCCTCGTCGCATGGGGGAGGGCTGAAATTTCAAATCTTATTGGCTTTTTTAAACTACACTGAAACATGGAAGAGACCCAAGCACACAGAATTATACACGAAACACAGAAAAACACCAATACAGTTTGTAACAACGTACATATTAAGCTGGAAGAAGGTCTTAATTCATAAAGTATAGTTTGGAAATAATCAACGAAAACTCTCTGCACTCTGCATCTCTTGCTGGAATATGACAATATTCATGTATAATCGTTTACAATATACATGAGTATTTTACGTATTCCAGCAAGAGATGCAGGGTGCAGAGAGATTAGGGCTGAGCCGATCTGCATCGGCCGATAACAGTGGTATCGGTATCGGAAGGTATCGGTTGGAATTCATCTACCGATACCAGCCGATACTTTTCCGGCATTTTGGTCTTTCAAGGAGTCCGAAAAAATGCCGGAGTCTAATTATTCTAGAAATTATGCAAAATTCAAACTTTTCTTGCAATAATTTTGAACACGGAAAACTATATTTTGTGATTACATAATATCTATTTTAATATTCTGAGGCAATTCTTGAATATTATAAAGTAAATTTCTTTGTAAATTGATGCATATAATTCTAGAAGAAAATTTACACACCAATACTGATCAATATTTTGAACAAATTTTAATTATTGTAATTTTCAAGTATTGGTATCGGGGGGAATCGGTGAGAGTATCGGCATTGGTATCGGTATAGGTTCAAAGTGGTATCGGCTCAACCCTAAAATATATTATATATATAAGATCATGAGGGGGTAAAGAAGAAAATGACACAGTAAATTGGAGAGAAAACAAAGGGAAAAGAGGAAGTGATGAAGGAAGATATATAAACCCTTCATATAAATATTTCATCTCTTTCCTCTCTCTCTTAGTGAGACTAGCTTTTTAGGTCTCTCTCACCCCCATTCTCTACTCATCTCTCAATCCATATTACCTCTCTCTTCTCTCTCTCTCTTAAAACCTTCCTAACTTATAATGACACGTATACCTGATACCTCAATTACGGATACAACATTTCGATTCTGACTCTCCTTGGAAACTGTTCTTCGAGCTCCATAGGTGAGGGTACATAATTGGTATGTACACTTCAGTTCCCACAGCATCATCGTAGCTGTGATTACGAATCATTTACAAGAGAAAGTAGCTAAATACAGCACGTATTCACAAAGAAAGACACAGGAGTACGATTATCAAAAAAGATGTAAAACTTTCCTGTGCACACGACATCTTCATTACGAAAATGGCAGAATACAAAGGCAAAAAAATAGGATAAATGTAAAAAATACTTAAATAATTATGTGCTTACATTTTATGATATGCCTTTGTAACGTGACACTCATACCCAGGCAGGAATCCCTGGTGTCATATCCTGCTGTGCTAACCACTCCGCTACGATAGTCGGTTCAATTCTCATTAACATACACAGTTTTGATAATGACAATACTATCAAAATACTCAACATGGTTCACAACGCCATCATGCTTCTATTAAATATATGCTGAAAAGTAAAGTTTTGGTCGAATAACCAGTCTCAAATCACGAATACATATTATTACTATAAAGATTGAGTTTGGTTGTTTGTCGAAAATGATATAGATCCTCATTATTTATTATTATTTTCAATAGTCTACAATGTAAAAGGTTACATGTACAGTCAACGTGTTTTCCTCAATGGAAAAAGAGGACGTTCAGTTTGTACGTTATAGATGCATAATCCAAATTACATTACTAGTGACTTTTATAAATAAAGGATTAACATGTGAAGGTGTGCCTTCCCATAGGCAAACTAGAGGTGAGAGTCGGTACTCTTTCTTTCTGTTTCTCAACTAGATTCATGTTTTTTTAGAACTATGTAGCAGACACTGGATAACTGTTACTGGAGTGAAATGTCAAATATCTTATGAAAATATCGTTAAAGTTTAAATCCACTTTCTTACAGATAGATCAATTGGGGCTTGACTACATTTTAAAGTGAAGTGGAAATTGCATACCTGAAATTCACCTCAAACAGGAAAAGAACTCAAGATGTCTTGATAGGTTCGATAACGCGTAGGGTGTGAGGGATGACCATTTCCGAAGACACCCAAATGTCAACCTCCCTTCCACATATTACACCCTTGACTGCATTTCACAGACTAGCGAGGCTCTGGCGTCTGTAGGCACAACCAGTATATCTGGCAGGGTTTTTAAAGGTCCTGGAACCCATAAATTATAATGGGTTCTATTGGACCGGAAACGCTTTTTTCGCACAATCTAAATTCGGTACAAGTTGCGTATTGTTTCATTCCTGGACCGTATTTAAATTGATCCGAAAAAAAAACGGTCCCTGGACCGTATTTAAATACATTCGGGAGAAAGAGGTTCCTGGACAGTTTTTAAATTCATCCGGAAAAAAGCTTCCTGGAACGAATTGAAATACTTTAAACATAAAAAAAAGGTTCTTTACGTCCCAAAACCCATTTACCCTTGCTGATTTTCTCTCCCGGGCGGGAATTGAATTTATTTAAAATTCCTGGATCTTTAACAACCCTGTTATCCTGTGTGGGGCTCTTGTTGTGTCATCCCTATATGCTTGTGATTGTTCCTTCATCTTATCACCTGTCATCCTAATCTTTGCGATTAGCCAAAAATGGCAGAAAAGAGAAGTAAAATAAACCAAATCAATCAATGAAACAATTATCGAGGAGATCGTTTAAATAAAATTTAGATTATTTAAATAAATATTAGCACATAATTGAAAACAATTGTTGGTCAATTCAATTCATCTTTCTGTAGTAACTATCTAAGTTTTTTCATTAAAATATATAATTTTGAACAGTTTCAAGTATTATTGTAGGAAACAGGAGTTAATAACAAATCCAGCAGAAATAAAAATTAATTTAAAAATCGACTAGCGGCTGCACAATGTTTCTTCTGTGACTTAGACGACGTCCAGAAGACACGTCTTGATCACAGCGCTAAAACAAACTGAAGTGGGAAAGCACGTGTAGCAAAGTATGAAAAGAGATAAGATTATGCTAGGTGTTTGTGTGGGGAAGGGGAAGTGGATACGTAGACTGAAACGATCATTGTTTCCAACTTGGCTCTTTTGGAGCCAGATCTGGCCCTTTTGTGCTCTACAAAGCTTCTAAAAGCATGAAATGATACAAGTAGCCGTTTAGCTAATACTACATTAGATAGCTCCTACAACATTTCTAGAAAAGCAAGTCACATTGATTGACCTGGTTCGTCATAATTTCTTCCCTATTTTTACCCGCTTGTTTAACACGATGCAAGCAGTAAAATATCAATGCTTCATGATGTATACTATTGAACTAGTAATAATCGATTCTCTAAGAGCAGTATTAATTTAGGTTAATTTTTTCATTAAAAAATGGTGCTCCTTTACGCATTTTGTATTACACTGTTTTCGAACTTGTGATTCTTGCCTTTTCAGCAAGATATAACAACCGCTATTGCAAAGAGTACAGAAATTTCTGGTTTCGAATCACGGCAAAGATACGTATGTTTCCGAGGATGAAAAAATGTTAGCAGAGGCAGGTGAAAAATAACCCCCATGCAGACGCACCCTAGTTTCTTTTTTTAAACTCTATACGACACAGAAAGAAAGAAACTAGCGGCTACCGCCACCTACACAATGCTACAAAAGTGTAGCAATTTGTAAATAATGCTAACATCACAACCCCTGACTTGTATAACCTTTCACGTATTAATGCATTTAATAGAAGAAAAAACATGTGAATAACTTAGGTAGATTAGGTTTAATGTTGTTAGTTTACTTTGCACAGCAGTCAATAAAAACGTGACGTCATGAGTCACTATTGCGAGTGTATCTCCAAGTTGCTAAAGCTGTTGAAAATAACTATTTTTTAATATCTCACCCCTCTAATGTGTATTTTAGAATAAATTTAGCCCTTTTTGCCCTGGTATGGATTGGCAACACTACGCACAACGAGAGACGTTACGTAAGTTAAAACTACTGCTACTAATATATCAGTGAACAGTTAGCATGTGATTGTTATTGCTGCAATAACATAATTATATCTTACCTTTATGTTAATGCTCCAATTCCTGAGAGTTCTACACTGGAAAACTAAACGCTTGTCTTGAAGAAGTGTTTTCGAGACTTCGTCGCTAGGAGCACAGGTGGCGCGAGTGTCCAGCTGTTGGACATCAGACCCCTTCAACAACAGCTGATATTAACACCATCACTTGACCTCATACGAGCTAAAAATGCGTGCAATGTTCACGGAGATCTCTTTCGATGAGACGCGACAAACAGATAAAGCAAGCGGACTTTCAACTTGAGTCAAGGAATGCCAACTCTTTCCTACTGTCCTCAAGGTGTTTGCTAATCGCGTCGCAGCAATAGACTCACCCCCCGCAAGTGAACACTGCAGGAGTTGACTGCGATTGCTTTGCTGTTTTCCGGATGGAACAGGAACAATAGCACGCTAGGTTGATATTCATTGTAGGAATGTAAACACATTTACTGCCGAGTCATTATAGCGAAGCTAAAATGACTAAACCCTATTGGTTGCAGAATACTTATGTGATTACCTTCCTTTGTTGACTAGTTTCTTTTCGAAATTGCTCTTTTCATTTCCAAGACTGCACATAAAAATTAATTTCAGTGAAGGATAACCTAATTATCATGAGTAAAAGTACTAATTTTAATATTTTACATATCACTAATTTATGAATGTAATATCATTTTAAATATTATTGTGAAAATGAGTTTAGTTAAAACATGAAACACTATTGTAATACTTTAAAATCCACACACACATGTATAACAACAATATATCTATTAAATCTTACGCAGCAGAAATGTAGACAAATGTTGTAATAATACCAGCAATACAAATTGTAACTGATAGAACATACTGTTTGTATTAGCACTGACTCTATCCCCCGTCCCAAAACGACAAAATGTTTAGTATATTACTGACGGACTGTGTGGCAATCAAGACAATGGCATTCCTATGGAAGGAAAAGTATTAAGCCTTTAACTAATGCAAAACCATGAAATAATTACTTGTAGAATATGAACCATGATGCTGTCTCCGGAGCATGTTATTGTTATTAATATGTTATCCGACAGAAAAATTAGACACTGACATCTATGAAATGTGCCTCGTTGCTACATACATAAAGCATAGAAAATATAGTTTTCCGAGGGCTCGAAACTTTAAAACGAGGCCATAAATAGAAAATTATTAATAAGAAAAGTTGTTCGTCTTCATGTCCAGGAGCGGTTCAACATAAAATTTTCACCCGGGTGAGGTGGATTCTTGAAGCCCGCTACTTTCTTTCCACCCTGCCATCCTTAACTTTCCACCTTGGTCTTCCTACTTTCCACTTCTGCCCAATGAAACACTTGATCATGCTACATATTTATGGTTTCAATTACGACAAATAATAATATTATTTTTTAAATACTTTAAGCGTTGCTGTTATGTATCTGTTTAATATCTACATAATGATTTAAAAAATAACAGTAATCTCGTATCTTGAATCGCTATTTGATTTCGCAATATTCTTATTATGTTATACAGCAAGTAATTCTTATACGGCCACCCTTATGTAATCAGAAATTAAGGTGGACGAATGAGTTTTGAGCACCGTCCCTCCTGATCAGCCATGTGTGCATAAAGTGTACTTATGGAAAACTCAACTCAAACATACACACAAACGAACAGATAAGCACATTTGCCCGTTGATATCCTGAAAAATCCTAACATTTATTTTATCTAGGGTACATTCATGCAGACGATCCATTTAATCATTTGAAGCAAAATAGAGGTGAAGATTAGGAAAGCCACTTGTATTAGTAACCTTCACTGGTGCATGAGACATTTGTCACTTGTGTTCGTCTAAGTGTTAACACTATTGATCTTTCTTCCAGCACTGAACGTTTTCTAGCCTTCTCTCCGTTTGCGAAAGAGAAGCAAGCCAGAAAACTGAAGCAACATGAAGGTATTACCTTTACAGTCGTTTACAGTCATAAATTAAGTTATTCCCATTTTTGTGCATTTTTCCATGTCACACATTTTGAACGTTACATAATATGGATTAGGAAAATGTTTCAGTTGAACAAAAATAAATTATGCAAGTTTATTGACAACACTCCCAAACTCAATAGTAAAATTTATTTTGATTCAACCATTGCTCACAAAGAAAAAAATGTGTCCTACTAGAACAGAAACGGAAGCAATTATTGAACAAAGTTTTTGGGCCCCATTCTGTTGATGGCACTCTTCAATGCCTGAGCGAAATTTCATGCTTTGGGGTTTATACTAACGGAATTTATTGTGGAAACTACCAGGTATTCCCCATTTTTATTCAATATTTCGATTGTAAAGGTACTTTCCGAGCATTCAAGTGTTTGTGTAGTTTGCTATTGCTGTTGTCTAGATATTTGGAATAGTTTCGTGTCACAGTAAGCTTGTTTTCTATCACCAGCTTCCTCCCCTCCTTGTAAGGTGTCTCCTATTCATGAGACAAAATCCTACTTTTGTAAGCTGTAAGAGAAACTTTTTTTTCTTCGTGACGTTGTGTTACATTTACCATTTGAACAGAATGGATGGTTGACAACAATGTCACATCCTTCTTATCTTTCCATTTCATGACTGTCACTTTGCCGCGTTACAACCCTACTACTTCACCTTTCTTCAATTTGGCTGTTCTGAGAGCCTGTGGTAGATCCTTCCTACTGCGTTTCTGTGTTTAGAAATGTAGTTGTGCTGTCTAATTTGTTTGTGTTTGTCTTGTGTAGTAGTTGTGGTGTGTAGTTTGTTTATGTCTATTCTACTTTAATGACCTTTTAAATGTCCATGTAGGAGATAAATCAGAAGTAAATGAAGTCCACACAGCAGAACCTTTAATTCCAGAACCTAAATTGACTGAAGTTAAGGATGCTATTAAAAGGCTAAAGAATAACAAAGCACCTGGCATTGATGTAATACCAGCTGAGTTAATTAAATATGGTGGAAATTCGTTAATATGTCAAATTCATAAATTAATTTGTTTAATATGGAATAAAGAAGAAATCCCTCAACAGTGGAAAGAATCCATAATTGTTCCTGTGTTTAAAAAAGGTGATAACTGCAATAATTACCGTGGAATTTCTCTACTCTCAACAACATATAAAATATTATCTAACATTCTTTTAACAAGACTAACCACATATGCTAATGAAATTATAGGTGATTATCAATGTGGATTTAAACGTAACAGATCAACTACAGATCAAATTTTTCACATCAGACAGACACTTGAAAAAAAGTGGGAATATAATCAAAATGTCCATCAGCTATTCATTGATTTCAAAAAAGCATATGATTCGGTCAAAAGAGATAAATTATATAATATATTAGTAGAGTTTGGAATACCTAAGAAGCTTGTTAGTATGATAAAAATATGCACCAGTGAAACAGAAAGTAAAATTCGTGTGGGTATTAATATGTCTGACAAATTTACAATTCATGATGGGTTAAAACAAGGAGATGCATTATATCCATTGCTCTTTAATTTTGCCTTAGAATATGCTGTAAGGAAGGTAAAAGAAACTAAAGAAGGACTAAAATTAAATGGTGTGACTCAGTTGTTAGCATATGCAGATGATGTAGACTTATTAGGGGATAATATAAATACAATTAAGAATAATGCTAAAATATTTTTCAAAACTGCTAAAGAGATAGGTTTGGAAGTTAACAAAGATAAAACTAAATATATGCTTACAGGCCAAAACCAAGTGTTAGGTAATAATCAAAATCTAATTATTGATAACAACTCGTTTGAACCAGTTTCCAAATTCAAATACTTAGGAGTAATATTAACAAATGAAAATTATATTAAAGAGGAAATAAAAAGTAGGCTTAATTCAGGAAATGCATGTTACTTCTCTCTTCATAAACTTTTGTCTTCTCGTTTAATATCTAAGAAACTAAAAGTTAAAATATACAAAACAGTAATTTTGCCTGTAGTATTATATGGATGTGAAACTTGGTCCCTTACATTGAAAGAAGAACATAAATTGAGAGTTTTTGAAAATAAGATCCTTAGGAAAATATTTGGACCTAAAATGGATGAGGAGACAGGTGAGTGGAGAAGGTTACATAACTTAGAACTACATAATTTGTATTCATGTCCAGATATTATTAGAATAATTAAATCAAGAAGACTTAGGTGGGCAGGCCATGTGTCACGAATGGGAGAGGAAACTCGAGTTTACAGGATTCTTGTTGGGAAACCTGATGGTAAGAGACCTATAGGAAGGCCAAGACGAAGATGGAGGGACAACATTGAGATGGACCTAAGGGAAATCGGTAGGGATGGAAAAGAGTATATAGATCTTGCTCAAGATAGTGAAAGATGGAAGGCCTGTGTTGCTGCAGCCATGAACCTTCGGGTTTAAGAAGGCTAGGGAGTTAGTTAGTTAGTTAGTTAGTTAAGAGAAACTTGTTGAACTTCTTCTCTGAAGTGTTTCGGTAAATATTTACTTCCACGTCGTTTATTATGATTGAGAAGTGATAGTTTGTAATGTTATTTTATTTTTCAGATGACGTAGGCAAACACAGCACAGCAATAGCAACTTAATTGAATTGAATTGATTTATTTTACTTGGCTTTTCTGCCACTTTTGGCTAATCACGAACAGATGAGGATGAATGGGGAGAAGATGAATTGGAGGAAAGGACAAACATAAATGGACGACAAAGACAGGCTCCAAGGAGGATTATAACTGGCCATGAGTCCAGACGGCAGAGCCTCGGTAGCCTGCACAATGCAGTCGATGATGTACTACATGAAAGGGAGGTTGACACATGGGTGTCATCCAATTGATTGATTGAGTTGGTGTTTTAAGTCCATTTTATGCACAGTAAGGCTAATTGGAACTGGTCCTACAGTTTAAAGTGGGTTCCGAATCACTATGTGCCCCATCGGGAATTGAACCCTGGGCCCTTGATTACAAGGCAACGACGCTACCACTGCACCATCGAGGACGCCCTGACACTTTGGTGTCTTCGAAAAGGGTCATCCCTTACATCCCAATAACGTAAACCATTGTAACAAAATCTACCTTTCATATCTCTGAAGAACTATTCATCTTTTTACCTGCAAATCTGTAAGTCACTAAAGTCATGGTAGAAATATTTTACATCAACAGATCGAATAATTTGGTAGAGAATGATATATACTTCGGTGAAGGTAAATTCGCGTATGTAAATATGTAATTTATCTACTACATACCAATTTCTCACCATGATAATTATAAGCTAAACAACCTGAGTGAAATTGTATCACAATGATACGAAAACTTATATTACTCCGTGCAGGACATGTTAATTCGAATTGGAAATTGCAAAGAGGAACACCATTTAGAATAGAACTAACATCATCTGTTATCTTGCTGTGCGAAACAAGGCATTTTCGACAGAGAGAGAAAGTGAGAGAGAGGGGGAGGGGGGGAAGAGAGAGATTATTGATTTCGAACCCATTTCGTTCACTTAACCCAGTTACGTTTTGGATGTTTCATTTGCAAAGTTTGGTAATAAAGTCCACTTTATACACACAGGTTTATGGAGAACTGGCTTACAAATTATGGAAAATCTCAGCTAGCGAGCATTCATCATGAAAAGAACATTGATTGAAATGTTTTATTTAATACATGTAAATTAAAATAATAAAAATTGACTGCTGCCAAGCTTTTTAATATAGGCTACTCCAGTCTGAGTGCCAAATAACAGGTTCTCAAACATTAAACATTTCGAAAATGGTCACATGACCACGCACCAAATAGAGGAAATACAGTGTAAAGGAATATGAGACCTGCATTGAAAGCGGAGAGCTGCTAAAACATCCAAGATACGTCTAAGGCTTTGACATTTTCACTCTAAGAGTTTTAAAAATGTTCGCGTGGTTCACGACTTTTGACTCACACTGTATCTACATGTAGTACATAGTTTCATATTTAATGTACATTTTTAATAAGTCTACATTTCAAATGTATTTATAGTTATCTTTTGTCTTGCATTTTCTTCATTTCCCAGTTCTACACGTGCTTCATTTAGTATTGTGAAGGGGCTAATTTTGAGCAATTTTAATCTAATACAGTATATTTCTTATTCGAAAAAAAAACGAAAAAAAAAACATTCACTGAATTTTAATATTATGTTGAGCATGAAGAGTTCTCACTGTCAGGTAAATTTCAGATTTCTCCTTCGTCCCCCATTTGGGGATACAGAGCTTCAAAATTTTCAATTTTGGGGAGATTATAATAAATAAGAGGCCCAGGAACTTCATATGTTTAACAATTTTCGGACTTACCCGACAGGCCCCTTCATGGTTATTTTGTGTCCCAAAGATGAGAAATCATGAAAAAAAATATATATATATCGGGTTTATTCTAGTATAGCATGGAAACTACTGATCTGGAAGCAAAAATGATAACAAACAAAAGGGAAGAGCATTTAGTTTTGAAGAAAATGGTTTTTGAATCATTACATTTGGAATTATCGAACAGAAGTTACAGCGATTTTCGTAAAGGTCTGAAAACATTACAATCACTGCACCCCGCTGATTGAAAATGGCTGACAGATCCAAACGCAAATGTGAAAAAAAATATTCAATGCCAGTGTTGAACACTTGAAAAATGTAGAAATAAGTGATTAAGATATTAATAATTTAAAAAATGGTGAGGCGACAAATTAATTCAAAATTGATCGAAATGGTATGGAATGACCCAATAAAATGAGAACCAATGTCAAGAAGAATGAAGCGGGTGCTTATAAAGATATGGAACCTGAAGATAAACGAGGAAGCACTAAAAGACTTGTACCACTGTAGAATTCTGAGGATAACGCGGAAGAAGAAAGCGAGCGGTGATAAAGTAATCTGAAGGGCACAGAGGAGCCTTTTCCAACCCACAATTGATAAAGCGAATTCTTACGTAAAACAGGTTGCAAAACGTAATATACAAGTTGTGAACATTAGGAAAACAGGAAAAGCTCAAATTGGAAATGTGCCACAGCTAGGGTTACCAGATCGGTATGAGGGAAAAGTGGCATATGTCCGAAAATGTAGGAATTTAAGTAAAAGTGTAGGGTATAATATTCACCGTAAATAATGCACATTTCTAGAACACGTTAGAAAGTAATGTAAAATTTACACGTTTCCAGTTGTTGTTTTTTTAAAATATTATTTCTAAGTGATTTCTTAAATGCAAAATTTGCAAACTTGTAATCAGTGCTAAGCAATACACTTCTTACTATACGTGTTTTAACTTGTACTTCTCAGCAAAATTTCAGTATACTTATGAAATTCTAAACAGTCAAACTCTTTGAAATTATACCGAACCATTACCAAACCTTTTACAGACTCTTATCAAAAAAGTGTTTGTCTCATGAGTCCGTTGGGATGACATGAATGAAAATTCTCCCTCAACACTTGCATTATGACCTGGAATGTTAACAGCAATTAACACAACTTGAAATGATCCCAAAGTTTCATTTGGGGTGGTATTTAGTTCAATACTTTTGTTCACAAGGAATCACTTGAATGCTCGGAAAGTATCTTGCGCCCCCTCCCTTCTTTTCCAATTTAGTGCCTATGATATCGTCAGTTCAGAATATTCTAGAACAACACATCTCAAGTTCCCCAACTTGAAATTATTGGACCTCCTGATAACGAAGCGCAATTCCAATGTTTCGTTTCTTTTGTATCCATATGATTTTGAAATTAATAATTTAACTCCTAACTTGTTACCCCCTTTAGAGAAATGGAATTAAAAAGAATGATTTTTTTATTTGCTTTATTTTACTTCGTCTTTGGTGCCACTTTTGGCTAATTTGCGAAGATAAGATGAAATTGATGAATGGACACTCACAAACATCCATGCCCAGGCCAGGATTCGAACCCGGGGCCCCTGGCGTCGTAGTGCGATGTGCTAAGCACTCCGCCACGGGGGCCGGCTTGAAAAGAATGAGTATTACCTATAAAGAATCGCATAGAGGAAGGGAAAGATGAATGTCCTGTAATTGTACTACCACAGAAAAGCATTAATTAGCATTAATTTACGGGAGATATTCCGAAAATAGGTATCGTGAGTCTTTTATTCACAGCATCAGTCCCGTACTCAAGGGAAGAGGAGCAAGGGGGTCATGTCCCCCTCGAAGTATGGCATGTTATAATATGACAGTATAAAAACGTACGAAACTATTCACGATCTTCAGATTTTGAAACAAATGCGATTTTGTCCTTGCATAAATGGATGGTTTGTTTGTGGAGAGAGGCCGGCTGCAATATTTGTTAACTTTAGTTTCATAAATATTGATGTAATTTATGTAATTATGTAATATATGTAATTTAGTCGGGACAGTTTATTCTTTGTAATCACTACCCGACTTTTATCAAACTGCAGTCGTGATGCGAAAATTCCCCCCCCCCTTTTTTTTTGTTTACTCACGTTCAGACATTTTATTCATTATAAGAATCATTGAATTTGAATTAAGAGTTTTTGGGTGCGTCAGCACTGAGGCTATTTTGCCCCCGTCACACTATACGGGGTCCAGCCCCTTATCTTAACAAGAATAAAAGCGTGTCTAAAATTTCCTTACCTTGGTTAAAAGCTGAGGCTAAAAAGGGCGCTCAGCACAAATAAGGGCAAAACAGAGGACGACACAGAATTATACTGGCCATGGGGCCAGTCGCCAGAGCCTCGTTAGTCTGCAGTCCAGGGTGTACTACGTGGAAGTGAGGTTGACTATTGGGTGCACTACGTGGAAGTGAGGTTGACTATTGGGTGCACTACGTGGAAGGAGCACCCCTTACACCCCATAAGAATCATTGCTAATACGTATAATTTAATTTATAAATATATTATATTCTAAACTTTCAGGAATGCAATACCACTTTCAAATAGTAGGTACCACTGTCGGCGATTATCGGGGCGTGGGTTCTTTTGCCCCCCACTTTTGCCACTTTTGCCCCTGCGCTATGGCCTCTTAATGTTAAGCCTTGTCTACCAAGAAAATAGTGTACTGTCCTTGCCCCACCCTCTACCGGAAGGTACCATTCGATTACTTTTGAGAATTGAATGGAAACAATAAGCACCAAGCTGTACACCATGTGACAGACTTTGTCCGTAAGCCATTGTGTTGCCGATTGGTTGACGGGTCGGGAAGTGGGGACAGGTCTATCTGTGAGATATTTTTTTTCCCCATTACTTTGGACCAGAATGTTGCAACTACGTCTAGCTGTAATACTATCATAGCGTTGGTGGGCACATTTGACACTCGAACGGCATTTTCGGATCTTCCTCCTCCCCACCTCTTCCTCAAACAAATCCTGGGTACGAGCCTGCACAGAATACACACCTATTCTACTTGTTTGGGAAAGCTGTTCTCACTACGGAAATCGAAAACGCATCTCTGAGTGACTAAAATAAATACTGACCGTACTGGCTAAAATGTTTTGTCTTAATTACTCCAGGCGAATGTTTGCATGAAACCTTCAATTAAGACCTTCATTGACTATGCTTTGTTAATTCCGATCCGACGTCCTCTCACATCCTTACCGCGATTAACCTAATTGCACAAACAGCAAGATAGCTAAATCAATCACTCAATCGACGTTACGTGTTGTACCGAGGTTCGATTTCTTTAAACCACAAAGAGGAACGGGTTCAAAGTTCTGTTCTATTCCGAAACAGTTATAGTTATCAACCAGATAATGACTATCTGTGAAAGATAATTAGCTCTTGAGACAAAATCAATAAAACTCGCAGGTTGACTTACAGATAAGACAAGGCCAAGTATACGCTTTCGTTGAAGCATGGAATATAACTTATCAACGTGAGGCAAAGATAAAAACACGGCGAAATAAATAACCTTTGCTTCAGAGCATGTTCTTCTATTGAGACATTGCAGAATATAATACCTGTGCAGGAATAATTTTCTACGGAATATAGAATACAGGGCTATTATAAGGTCTCTATACATTTTAGTGATATTGTGACAAAATACATTTCTTTTGCAGGTTATGTGAACGTGAAGTAATGCTAAAAGTAGAAGGAAGAACAGCCGTTGTTTGTGTTCGTCTGTGTGGAATGACTTATGAACAGGTGCGGACGGACTTCACTCGGAAATTCAGAAAACCAGGCCCCATCAGGCTTACTATGAAGAACCTGGTCAACAAATTCAAGTGAACAGGTAGTGTTGTGGATGAAGAACGTCCTGGGAGGCCAGCCATAACACCACAAATTGTGCAAAGTGTACAGGACACGATCACACGCAGCCCCAACGCATCGACCAGAAGACTCAGTATCCATAATCCCATCAGCTACCAACTGTGGCCCGTAGCACGGTGGATTGGGGAAAACCAAGCTCCCTACTGTACACCAACAGGATGGAGCAACGAAGTTTTCCCCGGTAGATGGATTGGTCGTGCCTCGCAACGACTTTGGGCCCCCCGCTCACCCGACCTGACCCCCTTAGACTTTTTTATCTGGGGGTTTATCAAGTCTAAGGTGTACGACGTGAAAATCGACAGCTTTGTCCAGTTTAAACAACGCATTACGGTCGCAGTTGCTGAAATTACACCAGCTATGTTGGAGAAGGTGTTTCGGTTCAGGGTCGATCGCTGGCATATGTGCCTAGACTTGAGGGGTGAGCTATACTGATTTTGTGTCCTACTGTGATATATCTTTCAGTAGGATTGTATTTTGTGAAATAAATTCTGTCCATGCAGAAATGTATAGTGAATTTATAATCATCCTCTATATTTTCTTTTGTCTATATTTAAAGATCGCAACCCTTTTCTTGTGATTTTGAGAAAAATACACTTTTCAGTTAACGAGTGCTGGTCGATAATTTCTATATTTTTCACACCATCTCCCATTTAACCTAAAAATTGAACCTAGGTTTCCCTATATCAAGGAAAAATTCGTTTCATGTAGCAACACTGCCTCTGCCAAGCGCAGTACAGAAAGCAGGAAGCTTGGCAACTATTCATTTCGTTATAGTAAGAAATTGAGGTTCAGTGAGATAAATATGACCATCTCAGACACTTTGTTATAAATCATGGCTCATTACAATTCTTTGTCGTGCGACAATCTCAATTCGTAAAACGAGACGGATTCGATAAAGTTGTCCACATTATTTAATTATTTGATAATTTAATCTACAAGCACGTCTATAACAGGGTGTCTACCAAATAACAAATCCAAAATTCTTTCGTTTTTCTTGACCTTTCTTTCGTTTTTCTTAACCTTTATTCACACGACTCCAACTTAGGTAAGGTTGGAAATTTGTAATTAAGATAATAAATATGTATTTAATGAAACCCTGTACCAAAACGACAATAAGATGAAAAGTGAAGCTGTATTTAACAAGACAATCAGACTTGCTTTATCTATTATCTATAATGTATCCTGGACTGCATTTGGACTCACTTTGGACAGAAATAGTCTCACAACGTTCCCATAGGGTTATTGTGCTCCATCCTGTTGAAACAATTCTTGTTCCGTAAGCAAAGATGAAAAAACCTGTTCACTAAACAAATCCAAGTATCTCTCAGCATTTAAGGTTCCGTCGATGAAAAGTGGGCCAACCCATCGCGTTCCACACATCACACCATTAGGTTACCAGTAGCAACCGTTCGACAGGGATCTCTCCAATGTGTGAACATTAGCTTCGTCATTGTAAAGGACTTTTCGTTCCAATCTAAGCGTCACACTGTAATTGTTCGAGACAATGTTTCATAATATTCAACTCTACGGGGATGTAGCTGATGAAAATCATGTGCAATGGTATGTGAACTTATCACCCTAGACGTCAATGATCTAGTTGCGTTACTGACGCATTAGAGGTATTTTAATGCTTTTTTCTGACAACTTGAAAAGGAGGAAATGGGTACAAACATTCATTAATAATATTATACTGCTTAAGGAAAGGTAAAAAAAAAAGAAAATACCTTCACCACTGCATTTGTCGTGAAATTCTAGCCTGACTTGATATATCACATCACCCCCTTCCACTTTAAAAAGTTTTGAGTTGAATTCAATATGGCGGCCAACAATATGGGGGACGTCCGCTTAGAACACACCAAAATGGTTCCTCCTCCTAACCTGTTCCTATCGTGACCATTTGTACCCAGTCTAACTCCTGTATATTTTATATTGTCTCCTTGCGAACTCTGAGGTTTCGTTGTTTAAAACTGAACACTGCCGCACATGTAACATACTGTACAGCATGGGCGGTTATTCCATGGAATGAAGGGAATGAGTCATTCCCTTACAAAGTAGAAGTATTAACTGTGTTTCTGTGGTCAATTTATTTTTAGTTTCATTCAAACTATTCTTATGTAGTCGTAAGGGCTATTGTAAAAACCGCGAGACGTGTGTCCTCGTCGTAGCAGACGACCATCAGTGTCCGTGTCGCTCACCCTCGGCAAAGGGAAGGGAGCATTCGGCATTCTTCGTAGATCTTCGGCTCTGTTTTCGGCGTAGGGAACGCATGAGCGCCACTCATTCCTGTCTTACAGTTTTTCTCGAACTAAATTCGCCTAAAATAAATTATTTTGCAATATTTCTACTTCATTTACAGTGAATTTTGTGTTGTCAGTTATCCCAGTAAATTTCATGTGCGTAATTTCTGGAATTTGTATGAAAAAAACAGTTGACGAAATCAGTGCGGTTCAATTGACTCGAAGGGAATGAATCCACAGAACTCATTCCGGGTCCAGTGTTGCCAAGTTAGCCCTTTTGGGGCCAGAACTGGCCCTTTTGAGTACGTACTCAGCCCCAAAATTCAGCAAAAGCCCCAAGGGGCTTTTTAGCCCTACAGAGAGAAATCTTGCTACAAATCTAGCCCTTTCAGTAATGAAATGTTTTATGGTATTTTGAGTAATGTAAACTGCAAAGAAGAATTCACTTAACCGATCCTCCTCTGCACCTGCAAGCTCGTCCTGCGACCCCTCTTGGGGAGCAGGTAGCAAGTGCACATTGTCACTTTATCCTCTGGTTTCTGGTTTTGATATGCTGTGTAGCCCGGGGCGAATTACGGATAGCGTCGATTCCAGAAAATGCGAATCTTTGTTCAGTTGTATTGCATCTGGTCCTTGAAAGTTCACAGAAATGCGATGTGGAATCGACGAATCGTTCGTAACAGTGAGGCTCGACCAGAGACTAGTTCGTGTGTGCGGCCGTGTGTGTGTTAGGAGTGTGCGTGGGCCAGGGAGTCGTAACGTACCCAATTTGCGTTACACGTTACGTTCCATTTTGTAGGAGGAAGAGTATGGTTCAGCTGCTGGTACCCACGTAACGTAACGAAATGCAATATGTTATAGACTGACGTTACAGAGAACGTAACAAAATGTATTATGGTAGATATTAACGTTATAAAGGAACGTAACGAAATGAGCACATTGGAACATAACGTAATATGCAATATGGTATATACTACCGTTACAAGGAACGTAGTAACGAAATGCAATATGGTATATACTAGCGTTACAAAAACGTAACGAAATGCAACATGGTAGTAAATAACGGTACATAGGAACGTAATGAATGCAATCCTCCGTAACGGAATGAAGTGAAAGGCAATATGGTTAACTAACGTTACATAGGAATGTAACAAAATGTAAACCACTGTAGCGGAACGGAACAAAATGCAGTTGGGTACATACCATCTGCATAAGGAACGTAAATAAATTCAGTATGGTAGATGTTAACGTTACAAGGAAAGAACAATTCACAAATGAAGGGCCAGGGGGAAAAACGATGAATGTCGATTTTTCGCCAATTTTGAGATCGCAACGCCATCTGATAGTTCAGAAGCTGTACTATAAGAATGAGAACGGCCTTGGTTGGGAAACGATGAGAAGTGCCTGAAAAACGCATTATTATTTTGGCATATATTAACATACTTATGGAAAGAAATACTTTGTTTTTAATTTCCTGGCAAATCGTCTCGAATGAACATTCATCGTTTTTCCCCCTGGCCCTTCAAATGTTAGCTAGTAACGTTATAGGCGCGTGACGAATATAATCTATTTAACATCAAGGAAGAAAAAGGAATAGCCAAAATCTCTTACCTTTCATTGGAACATTGCGAAAAATAACTCAGTATATCGTATGGGAAATAGCCGTGAAAAATATGGTTGTTTGTTAAAGGGTCAGGAATTTTAAATCAATTCAATTCCAGTTCAGCAGGGAATATTAGCAAGCATAAATGGATCTGGACTGTAAAGAGCCTCTTTATGTATTTCAATTCGTTCCAGGGACATTTTCTCCTGATCAATTGAAACACGGCACAGGGACCTTCTTTCCGGATCAATTTAAAGACGGTCTAAGTTCCATATTGAAATGAAAGAATACGCAACTTGGACCGAATTTAAACTGTGCGATAAAAAAGGTTCCGGTCTTGTTAAGGAACCCAATAGAACCCATTAGAATTTATGGGTTCGTGGACGTTTAACAACCCTCATTTGATATTAAATTACATTTTTGGCTCGAAATTGAATAAAGCTTCCAACTAGTGTAGAAATGAGTAGCAATAGGCGTGCGCACGGGGTGCAAGGGGGGCAAATGCCCCCCCCCCCCTCGTCATGGACATCTTTCGATATTTTAGACGCAGGGAAATATGCCATATGCAACTGCATATTAACCCGATAATAGTGTTGGCCCCTCAAGAAACACCACTTGAATTCGAAATTATCGCATTCCTGCATCCCCATTATAATAATTAATGTAAATTACTATGACAAATCAAATTATACGTGTGAAATATATACTTTAAGCTGACATTCGTTTTCTAAAGGGGAGAGGTGGCCATCCTCGCCCCCCTTCAAGATTTCCATGCCCCTATATTATTATACTTTATTCCAGAAATTTAGGGTAGAGGAATCATATCGCCGGTTATTAAACGATATTATGCTCTTGAAGAAAATGAAGTATTTTGAAGCCGATGAAAGTTCACAAAGCAACAAAGGTGGAAGAAGATGCAGTGGCACAACCACAGGGGGCAGGGGAGATTAGCCCTCAAACTTGTACAGAAATCAATTCTAGGATTAAAGGAAGGCAAACATTGGACTATAGAAAGAAAGGTTGCAGAATCTAAGAGTAGCAAGACAAAAGGATAATCAAGATGGATTTAGTTTTAACGTCTTTCGTGCACTATTTCTTCCAGACGGCCAAGAGCACCTGCAAGGGGGCACAGAGGGGCAATTGCACCCTCTCGATTTCTATCTTTATACTTATTTAAAAATAGTTATATAAACTTGGACAGTTGCTGCTGATTACGTTGTAAGTTTTGCCCGTGTAAGGTAATAAATAGATTAATTATTAATTTTTGAAGCCGCACCGTTCATTTAGAAACACACTGTATATGAGCCATTGTGAATTCGAGTCAATTTAAACATTTTGCGTTGTTGCGAGATTATCTATTAGGATAAAATTTGGACATAAATAATCTAAGTAGAAAAAGTGCAACTTGTATATCAAAATTGCCATGTCCATCTGATCTCCGAAAGTAGTGTTTAGCACGTCACATTTCAAGTATATGATTGATTGATTTGGTGTTTTGAGTCCACTTTATACACAGTAAGGCTAATCGGGACTGGACCTTCAGTTTGAAGTGAAATCCGAACCACTTGTGCCTCCACCGGGTATCGAACCCGGGACCCCTTGATTACTAGGCGACGACGCAACCACTGCGCCATCGGGGAGGCCATTTCAAGTATAGTCCATGATTGTATCTAGTATATGAAAGAGATTTGTCCCTCCTCTCAAACAATTCGTGGCTTGTCCCCACCGAACGAAGTGTGTCACTTATAAATTAAGTTTCCGAAAGCAGGCATTATGCATGAACAGAACAAAAAATACTCCTGAGAAATTACCGGGAGTTATTGACGGTCTCCCCCCCCCCCAACCTATCCGCTTTAGGTTCCGGGTTCGAGTCCTGGTCTGTAGATATCTTTTTTAGGTGTCTCTTCATCAATTTAATCTATTTATCATCCATCTTCATAGTTTCGATTAATTATAAAAGTGACATAAAAGCAAAGCAAAATAAGAACAAATAAAAATAATTGCAAAATGACTAGAATGTCAGAACTACATTTGAAAAATAAAATGCGAGCAGAAGATTCATTTTCAAACAGGTATTTTGGTAGAATTGTGTAGACAGACAGCATGCTCCCGAAAGTTGCCAATCCACGTGTAGCATGACCTTCGATACTGGGGTTGCGCTTTTTCAGGAAAGTTTTCTCGACCCTCCTCAAGCGTCTTATCAAGAATGCCTCGGTGTTCGCAGCATTGCCAACTTATTTTCCGTCGGAAAAAGTCTTTTTCCTCCTATTTAATCTGCGGTTGGCTCTACCATACATCATATTAAACAATATACAACAACTGATTTACGGCGAAGTAGGTTAGAAACCCTGCGTGCTCAAGAGCAGCTTCGATAAGGCACCTGAATTGTTTCGAGCTGAACCAGGAAATGGGCGATCTTTATTCCCGAAGGCCATTCCGTAAAACTAATGCCACAAGAAGTTTTCTGTGTGGATTTGAGAGCATGAAATTGTAGGTTGATGATAGTACTACAAGACGTCAAGTGGATTTTTTTTTCTGTTTCGTTATTTTATATAGCTTTGCTACCTATATAGTTTGAATAACTAATCAATCATTTGATGAGCAGACAAACACGAAGAAGCCGATCCCGTGGCAAATTAGTTAGCGTAATAAACTGCGAAGTCTGTCGGATTAGAAAATATGGATGGGTCATTTGTCTTTATACCACTTCCATCACCTATCACATCCTTTATCATCGCGATTAACCGAAAGTGGTAGACGCGAAATAAAAATAGAACCTTTGCATGAATGTCCGAAAAAGAGGCAAGGACACGACCCACCTGGAAAAGGAAAGTCAACCAAAAATTATACATATCGCGCAATTGCATTTTAGCTATAATAATAATGTTAATTATTGCATGAACATGATAACTTCAAATTAAAGCAATGGCTTTTGAGGAGACAACACTGTTATGGGGGAACATGCACCTTGTTTGCCCCCCCCCCTGGAAAAAAATCCTGCAGACGTCCATGAACCTTTGGTATCGACTTCTGAGTATAAAGCTGCAACGTGCCACCACTCGTAACTCCAGGATATGCCGAATTGGCAACACACCGCTCCTTGCTCCGGCTGGTCAGTTGGGAGCACCAGTTCTCACTCAGGGATCGGGATTAAGACGATCCACATTCCTCCAGGAAGGAAACCACCGAATTGCGACACGTGACAGTAAATAAAATTCCAAATACTTTATAATTAAAATGTCCAAATCTTTAATCACGAATGGCGCGCGTACATACTGATTCGCACAAGTTAAAAGTTATAATTTATTGGGTCATGCACGCTCGCAGGCAGTCATAAGCAATTTATTTAACACGAGAGTCCGCGCACCGCTTTCACAGTTAATAGCAAGACCTCAACTGCTACCTCAAGCGCGAGGCGCAGCATAACAGATTGTTATAACTTACAATACAAACTCATAACATAAAATAACACAAGAAAAACTGATAATTTATATAACACATCAATGTTAATTAGCGATAGTAAGCTAAAGTTGAGGTTGGCATCAATTAAAAATGCCAACGTGGAAGTTTTTACATCGCAAAGAACACGAAGCGTGGTTCCCCCACTCCTAACATAAACAGTCAATAGGAATACGATATTTTATTGAAAACGAGGGAGAAATACTTTGCTATAATATTACAATATTAAACTATATAGAAATAACTAAACTGATTTTATCAAATAAATCATATTTGCCCTTGTACATAAAAAAATGATTAAATAAAGATTTAGTTTATAAGGAAGACAAAGTACTTCAATCTTGTACATTGTTGAACAAAAATCGATATTAAGAAGAAATGTATTTAACTTGTGCTTCAAAAACAATGAAAACGTTGCATATATTATTTGGGATCCTATAAATTCTGAATAAATGTTGCAAAAATACGCGAAAAAGAAAGTAAAAAAAAATACGTGAATGATATTATAAAATATAAAGAAACGTAATATATACATGAATTATAAAAACAATTAACTATAAATAATTTAATCCAAGTTCTAAACTTGAAAATATACGAATAAGATAAATGCCAATATACAACTGAAATCTGCCCGACATGGCGGTCGTTAGAAAGCATTGTTTCTTCAATGTATAGCGCGGCAATAGACCGCGACAGCCTCTTATTTGCCAGGAAATATCAACACGAGAACAGGGATAGGAATTCCTCTTATTTTAGATTTTCTCAAACTAATGGAGTGCATACATTGCTCTAAGCAGGATGCTCTCTACCTATGATGGGAGCAAGGTATGCGCTCGAAACATTGGACGCTAACGCCGATTTAAGCTGGCTCGCAAGCCGAGAACACTGTTCGAATCTCCACAGGAATATAATAAAAATGTATCATACCCAAATGACACATCTGGGGTAATAAATAACGTGCCAAATTTTGGAAAATAGGAGCTGGTAGCGCCACTTCCCCAGGATTATTATCCGTGGCCTGCAAGCAAGGTTCTTGTATGTGTGACTTTTCTGTTTCTCAGACTACGTGTGACTACCTACAAATTATGTGAAACAATAACAAACAACTTCCCGACCGATTTCCAAGGCTCGTTTTACCCTAGCTACAAACTACCACTTCGATCACTACATCCACGAGTGAGTAGTGGTATTCGCGTGTCTTCCCTTTAATGCAAAACCACAATTTGCTCCACAGCATGCTAAGATTTTCGAAAGCAAAACTTGTGTGTTAATTTAAATTTTGCTCTGTTCATTCATCTATACAGTATTTACTACTTCCAAATTTGTGCGCCTGTCTTGAGTTTGCATTCTCGTGGCTGCTGCCATATTGCGTAGATGAACGAAAAACACACTCAATATACCAAATTGCTTGTATGTAGACATCAGACGATAAGAGATGAAACAATTACAGCCTACAATTTCCCTCAATCAACTACAATTGCCATCTGAGTATGAGAAACCACTTGCATTCTAACCGGGTTCGATTCCTGGTGGAGGCACAGTGGTTCATTTCCCACTTTAAACTGTAGGCCCACTCCCAATTAGCCTATCTGTGCATACAACTGAACTTAAAACAAGACAAACTTTCATTCTAACCTCAGTCAATTGTGGGAGCTGCTTAGAAGTAGTAGCGTTGCTGGCATGGTGGACTTCGGTTCTTACTTTTGCTTTTAACATATAGATACATTTTGAATAATAGTGAAATCAAAGTAATCGATTATTTTACCGAATGACAAAGTTATAATGGAATTGTGTTATCTCCATTACAGAACAACTACCTAATCTCATTCAATTCCAGTTTTCTATCTGGTAGATAGATATATCAACCTTTGCAATGATGTAAACTTTCAGTGCAATGGAGACAAAGATCCAATAACTATAATGTCAAACTTTAAAGATTTCCTGACAAAATAAAAAAATGGACAGATCATTTACATTCTCAATGGACATGTTGAAAAAAAGACATATTCATTTTTTAAATTTCTTTTTTTAGCGTAGGTAAAAGGAAGTCACTTGAATAAAGTGGGAATATAATCAAAATGTCCATCAGGTATTCATTGATTTCAAAAAAGCATATGATTCGGTCAAAAGAGATAAATTATATAATATATTAGTCGAATTTGGAATACCTAAGAAGCTTGTTAATATGATAAAAGTATGCACCAGTGAAACAGAAAGTAAAATTCGTGTGGGTATTTATGTGTCTGACAAATTTACAATTCATGATGGGTTGAAACAAGGAGATGCATTATATCCATTGCTCTTTAATTTTGCCTTAGAATATGCTGTTAGGAAGGTAAAAGAAACTAACGAAGGACTAAAATTAAATGGTGTGACTCAGTTGTTAGCATATGCAGATGATGTAGACTTATTAGGGGATGATATAAATACAATTAAGAATAATGCTAAAATACTTTTCAAAACTGCTAAAGACATAGGTTTGGAAGTTAACAAAGAGAAAACTAAATATATGCTTACAGGCCGAAACCAAGTGTTAGGTAATAATCAAAATCTAATTATTGATAACAACTCGTTTGAACCAGTTTCCAAATTCAAATACTTAGGAGTAATATTAACAAATGAAAATTATATTAAAGAGGAAATAAAAAGTAGGCTTAATTCAGGAAATGCATGTTACTTCTCTCTTCATAAACTTTTGTCTTCTAGTTTAATAACTAAGAAACTAAAAGTTAAAATATACAAAACAGTAATTTTGTATGCAGTACTCGTATTGTATGGGTGTGAAACTTGGTCCCTTACATTGAAAGAGAAACATAAATTCAGAGTATTTGAAAATAAGGTTCTTAGGAAAATATTTGGAGGGATGAGGAGACAGGTGAGTGGAGAAGGTTACATAATTTAGAACTACATAATTTGTATTCATGTCCGGATGTTATTAGACTAATTAAATCAAGAAGACTTAGGTGGGCAGGCCATATGGCACGAATGGGAGAGGAAAGAGGAGTTTATAGGATTCTTGTTGGGAAACCTGATGGTAAGAGACCTATAGGAAGGCCAAGACCAAGATGGAGGGACAACATTGAGATGGACCTAAAGGAAATCGGTAGGGATGGAAAAGAGTATATAGATCTTGCTCAATATAGGGACAGATGGAAGGCCTGTGTTGCTGCAGTCATGAACCTTCGGGTTTAAGAAAGCTAAAGAGTTAGTTAGTTAGTTAGTTTAAAAGGAAGTAGCTAAAATGAGTAAATAAAAATATTACGTGGCAGAGTGGTTAGCACAGCGCACTACGACGCCAGGGGTCCCGGTTTCGAATCCCGACCTGCACATGAGTGTTCTCTGTGTGTGTCCCTTCATCAGTTTCAGCATTCGTCGCTCATGCTCATCTTCGCTTTCTGAACCGCCAGGTGTACAGCACGTGGCGTAGCGTTTCGCGTCCGAATTCCAGGAACAGGCAACTTACGGTTACCTGACCAAGTAGCGTTTCGTCCGAGGGCTACCATCCTAATAGTGTTTAATGAAGCGGTGCTTGAATCTCGTGGGGGAAGGTTGTGTGGTTGACAAGCTCGTGCGCGACGGTGCCAGATTTCCGAGATGGGGGTGGACATCGTTACTTGGAGAGTGCGGATCGGCCTGGGCGGCTTCGAGGGGGGGAAGAAAGAGAAGAGACGGCCAAAAGGAAAGGAACCCCAGGTGAATGTATATTTTACTTACGGAATAGTGGTGCTAGTGTTACTCTTGCGTGCAGGGGTGGAATCTAACCCAGGGCCAGAAAGAACGCTGGAAGAGATATATAATTTAGTGCAGACAGGACAGGAAAACCTGAAGATAGAAATAAAAAAACTCAGTGAAAGTGTGCAAAGTCTAATACAGAAGAACAGAGAACTGGAAGGATCATTGGCAGTGGCACGGAGACAAAACGAGTGGCTCTTCGACAAAGTGTATGAGTTGGAGGATAGATTAGACTCAATGGAAAACCAGAGCAGGCGCTCCAACCTGGTTTTTTACAATGTTCCGGAGAAAGACAAAGAAACATGGGAAGAATCTGAGGAGACGCTAAAAAAGGTGATAGAGGACAGTTTGAACATGACCGTTAGTGAAAGATTTTTCCATCGAGTGCACAGGCTGGGGACAAAGAAAGATAAGGATAAGCCACGACCGCTGATAGCCAAATTCGAGCACTTTAAGGACAGATGTGCTGTGCTCCAAAGGGCCAAGGACCTACGAGAGTTCGGCGTTAGCACCGCGGAAGACTTCTCCTACGAAACGAGGCAGTGCAGAAAGAAGCTAAAAACGTACATGTCTCAAGCAAGGTCGGAAGGATGTCAAGTGCAACTGAGGTACAAAACGTTGTACATAAACGGGAGGCCATGGACACTTGAGGAGCTGCAGAAGAGCGACCAGACCCCGACTGCAAAGAACGGTGTGACAACGTCGCCTGGAGAGGATAACGCAAGGTCCATCGAGTATGTGGCAACGTCGCAGGAACCAGGCGGTTTAAGGAACGGGACAACGGAAGAACAAAGGGCAGTCCGTCAGGAGGCAAGAGACCCGCGCTTTAGAGATGGAAGCTACAGGGGGAGGGGGAGGGGTGGACCGCCCCCCCGCCTAGGAGCAGGTAGGCGAAGTTCCTGAAGGCAAGGACCGACCGACGGAGAGGGGGAAGAGGAAGGTATCCAGGAGGACCGGGACGACGGGGGAGGAGGAGGTAAGGTCAATGACTTTGAGGGGGTTGAAAGTGGGGTCATAAACATTCTATTTTGGAACATTGAGGGTCTCAGGGGGAAACTCTCCAATCCCTCGTTTGTAAATTTTGTGAAAGAGTTTGATATTTCATGTATGGTGGAAACGTGGTTGCCAGCAGGCGAAGCGCCGCAAGCGATGGGCAAATACTCTCTCCTGCAGGACGCGCAAAGGTCGGGGAAGAGGGGGCGACACTCGGGAGGGATTCTTATTAACTTAGCTCATAATATCAGGAAGAACGTGGAAGAGATAGATACAGGTGTAAGGGGGTTATTAGCGTCAAGGATAAATATTGGAAACTGGCATTTATATATAATAGTAGCCTACAGGCAACCGAAAAATTCAAAATTTCACTCAGAAAAATTCTTTGAGGACTTGACAAAATGCGTAGAGGATATAACAGATAGCGACCCAACAGCAGGCATTATAATATTAGGAGACATGAACGCCAGAATTGGAGACGAAGAAGTCATATCGGAAGGGGAGGGGGGAGGGGGAGGGGAAGAAAAAGCAAGGATAAAACTATCAACACGGACGGCAGGCAGCTATTACAAATGTGCGAAGCGATGAACCTAGAGATATTAAATGGGAAATATTTTGGAGATCGGGACGGGGAGTATACATTTATAGCTCAATCGGGGAAAAGTGTCATTGATTATGCTATTTGTTCGAGGGAAATAATAGGGGAGCTGAGGGACTTCTATGTAGGAGACAGAATAGATTCGCACCACTTCCCAATCATATTGTCACTGAGATCAGAACCACATGAGGTGAACCTGGGAGAACAGAGTGCACAGAAAAAGGGAAAAGGGGTACAAACTAGGAAAATTCCGAAATTTAAATGGAACGAGGCGGAAAGGGAAAGGATGGGAGAAATCATGGGGGACGGGTTTACGTTGATGATGGCAGAGCAAATAGAGAGAGAAATGGAAAATGGGGAGGTGGAAAGAGCCGTAGACTTGTTGCAGCACACTATTACAAGAGCAGGGAAGCACATGCGAGTTCACAAAATAAAACAACCAACGAAAAGAGGGTGGTACAACGGAAAATGCAGGGAAACAAAAAAGACTTTGCAAAAAGCACTCAGAGATTTTAGGATATTAAACAGTGAAAATAAAAGACAGCTGTATGTAGAACTCAGAAGAAAATATAAGCAAATCATAGAACAGGCGAAGCAGGATTGGAAAGTAAAAAATACGGAGATGCTAGAAGCAGCAATGGAGACAAAAGACAGTAGAGCGATATGGGGGGTGATAAAGAAGCTAAGGGGAAGTAAAGGGACCAACAGTACCATAGAGCCAAAAACATGGGATATATATTTTGCAGAACTATACAAAATACCAGAGGAGGAAGGGGGAAACAATGGCGTAAATGGAATTTTCCAACCAATCCTGGGGACACATATTCCTGTCCTAGACAATGAAATAACGGAGACGGATGTCAGACGAGCAATACAAAACTTGAAAAGCGGGAAGGCTGCAGGGACGGATGGAATTTTGGGGGAAATGGTAAAAACAGGACTACAAAGGCCCAATATGGTGGGAGTAGCTACACGTTTGTTTAATAGTATGTACAACAGGGGATTATTCCCCGAGTGCTGGAGCCAGTCTATCATCTGTCCCATTTACAAAGGAAAGGGGGATATGGACAATCCAAACAACTATAGGGGGGTCTCGTTACTTCCAGTATTAAGTAAAGTCTACACGAGCATACTGAACTGGAAAATTAAAAAATGGACTAACATATTCGACAAAATAACGCCATTACAAACCGGATTTAGAGATAAGAGCACCACGTTGGACAATATATTTACACTCCAAACATTGATGGAAGAAAAACTAAAGAAAAAGAGAGGGAAGCTATATACCTGTTTTGTCGACTTCCAAAAGGCGTTCGATACTGTAAATAGAGAAAAACTTTGGGACAAATTGTGGGAAATGGGAATGTCGGCCATGATGATAAACGCAATAAAGGCAATATATTCAAAAGTAGAATTCTGTGTACGGTGTCAAGTGGATACCGTGACAGAGAAACGAAAATCGGAAGCGGGGGTAAAGCAAGGATGTGTTCTGTCACCCCTGCTCTTCACTCTCTATATAAATGATATAGTGGCGTATGTAGAGGGTGAAGAAGCCGACACCCCCAAGGTCGGGACGACAAGGGTACCAGCGCTCTTGTTCGCAGATGATGTGGTTCTGATCTCGGAGACAAATGCCGGCCTACAAAGGGCTCTGGACGGGTTGGAAAGATACAGCAGAGAATCCAAACTGCAAGTAAATCTTACAAAAACAAAAGTTATGGTGTTCAAGAACGGATATGTATATGGAAAAGACGAAAGGTGGACTTTCAGAGGGCAAGAATTAGAAAGGGTAAAAAGAATAAAATACTTGGGATTAGTTCTCACTATGGCAGGGACGTGGACAAGACATATGCAAACGGTACAAGGAAAGGCTGGGGCAATAACAAACGAAATAATGCGGACAGTATGGAAATTGGAGAAATACGATATACATTTTGTGGAAAAACTGTATCGTACATTATTAATAGGGTCAATAGGGTACGGGAGGGAGATATGGAGAGCAAAGGGGGGCGATCTACTAAACAGAATCCAATGCACATTTTACAAGAGGGCTTTGCATATCAGCATGGGCACTGCAAACTGCGGCGTACTACGGGAACTTGGATTGGTAAGGGAGAATACGTGGGGTATGTTGAGAAGGGTTAAATACTGGGCGACATTAATATCGAGAAGGGAGAACTCGGTAAAAGGGCAAGCGCTGATGCAACAGGTGCAAGGGGAGGAAATGGGAACATGGGCGAAAGAGATCAGAGGTAAACTATACGAAATTGGACTGGGATGGATCTGGGAGGGGGAACACGTCGACCAGGGGACATTGCAATTAGTGAAACAAAGATTAGAGGATATAGATAGGCAGGAAACAATAGCGGAATGTGAAACCAAGAGATCGCTCGAACTCCAAAGAAGGGGACCGCGGGAATGGGGACAGGTACCGTACATCAAGAAGGTGAGCATGGTGGCAAGAAAGGGGTTGGCATGGATCAGGCTAGGAGGATGGAGACACAACACAGTAAAAAATGAGGAAGGGATATATAAATGCGTATTATGCAATGGTGAGGATGGGACAGAACATTTATTCTTATGTCAGGACACGCGCGTTCTGCAGGAGGAGAAGCTACGCAACATCAGCTTGGAAACTGTGTTCAAATCAATCGTAGAGCAAAGGAACATGGAACTATTGGAAAAAGTGGGGGTTTATTTACAAACAGTTAGGGGAAAAAGAAGTGTTGCACAGAGACGTGATAAGGAAGAGGAATAAGTGTTAGTTTAAGTGAGAACAGTTAAACAACCAGAACTGCTATTTTACACCTATACGAAATGTAATGGAAAGTGTAGTGTGTAAGAAAAATCATAGTTGTGTAATACGAATAGATGTAGTGCGCACAGCCGATGGCTCGCACATGAGATGAGCAATAAATACTTAAATAGTTAAATAGTTTAATGAAGCAAACTCTTGCTAACACTCTTAAATGCTCCATCCAAGAAAATATCTTTTTGTTGTTTTAATATTTCTTTCCCTCTGGAAATTGCAAATCTCACCTTCATATTTGTCAGATAGTAAGAAAGTGTTGCCATCTGACATGACTAAAATTTCTAGATCCAAGTTCACTTCCTCTCGACGATTTGTTTTGATTTGATTTGTTGTTTTAAGTCCACTTTATGCACATTAAGGCTAATAGGGATTGGACCTACAGTTTAAAGTGGGATCCGAACCACTTGTGCGTCCACCGGGTATCGAACCCGGGACCTCTCTCTCGACAATTTGTCTTGAGTCTGCACTCCGCTGTTTATGCAATGTAGTTTTAAAAGTTGTAAACCGAGGTATATTAGTCACCAATTCCATCGCTGCCAGTGGTTAGTCAAAGTGTGACTCATCATCAGCCAGGCTAGAACGAAACGCAACTCATTAAACCGTCGCAGACGAACTGTAGCATTTTTCCAGAAATTTCGCTTTCGGACGAAACGCTACTGAACCGTACAGCAGTCCCAATGCCTTCTCGTACTTCAGTCAGGGAGAAATGCAGCTACTGGTAACAAATGTAGTCAGGAAGTAGCATCAATTGTTCCTTCCCCGCACTGTAATTGACCAGTAGAAAAAAACTATGTAAAGCCTCGTTTCTATTACCACAAATTTGCCGTGCAACATGACGCGCGGCATGCGACGCTGCATGTGCCAAGCATTTGTTGAAATGGAAACTGTCTGCAACATGCCGCGGCGCAAGTGCCGGGGACAAAATTGCCCCAACAATTAAGACGCACAACATGCGCCGCGGACAATGGAAACAGCCTGCAGCAAGTTCCTGGGGCATGCGCACTAGATTAGAAACAGACGACGCGACTACAATCTGTGGTCCAACAAGATTTAATAACAATGCAAAATCACTTACAGTCATTCTTACAAAGTTTTCGTATCCACTCTGAAGACGTAAGTCTCTCATCAACGAGTTATATGCTCCTTCCGAATTTGTTTTCGCTAGAAAACTTCTAATCCACCATCTAGGTCGTTTTCGCCTCTTATTTTTACAAGTTCATGGTACGCGCCTACCATAACCACAAAACCCGCCATAGTTGTATTGTTCATCTTTACACAAGTTAAATCACTACCAAATTATTACAATACAAGAGAAGAAACACCGACTACTCTAAAGCACAATGGAACAACGGTACACACAAGTCCTGCACTCCGGTGCTGTTGCGGGCGTATTTTGCAGAAGTAGTTTTGAATTGGAAACAGTGTACTGAATGACGCGCAACATGCGCCGGCACATGTTGCGCGTCATGGGTCTGGAACTTGTCAGAATGGTAACGTAGCTTAACAGAAACAGAAGGCTTTCACGATTTGTCTGAATATTAAAGTGATCTCTTTTTTCACATCCAAACATAATAACTATTTTCAGATTTGAAAACGTAACAGGGGTGTAAGGGGTGACCTTCCACGTATTACATCCAATCCTCAACTTCATTCCACGTAGTACACCCTGGACTGCTCTTTGCAGACTAACGAGACTCTGGCGACTGGCCCTATGGCCAGTATAATTCTGTGTGTTCTCCTGCTTTCTGTCATATGCGCTGAGTGCCTCTTTACAGCCTCAGCTTTTAACCTGTCAGAATATTTTAATATTTTTGTTATGCGACATTACAGTTATGTTATTTGTTATGGTAAGGGGCTGCACCCCGTATAACGTAGCGGGTGCAAAATAGCCTAAGTGCTGACGCACCCAAAATTTAAAAAGAAAGTTACATATAACTTTAAGAAATGAGTATAAATATTTCACCATCGTTTATATTTATGTACATGTTGTTAATTTTCAAATATTGTGAAGAAATGCAGCAAGATGCTACGTATTTGATTACTAATGTGAGCCACTGTATATGTTATGTTTTTATTTCATGAACAATGTATGGTCAAACATTACTTTGAGCTCCGTGGCGGAGTGGTTAGCACAGTGCAATACGACGCCACAGGTTCCGAGTTCGGATCACAGCCTGTGCATTATTTTCTTTGTGATGTCCTTTCATCAATTTTGTCATTTCATCACCCATCCTCGTCTTCGCGATTAGCCAAAAGTGGCATAAAACCAAAGTTAAATATAACAAATCAAAATCAAACATTACTTGGCATGACAAGAATGGATAGGTTATTTTGAAGCTGCTGTTATTAAAAGCAAATTGTATGTAGCTTTCCTAGACAGAAGTTTCACACACAGAAACTGATTGATTGGATAACGGCTGCGGATTCCTACTCGAGCAGAAAATATATATATTTCCATTTATTACTTACAACAATAGCAGACTGATTTCCTGCTAAATCAAAGAAAACTTGCATTCACAGTTACAAATTGACGTGTTGAATGAAGTTAACTACAGATTTCTCTCACTCCAATTCTGATTAATCGAACAGCACACCACAACGTGGGTCATTATATATTTCCAACTTACTCTCGAGTTCCTCAACTAAAAATATATTGACTGCGAGACAAAATCTCCTCTCCGATAACACATTATATGCAGAGTATACGTAAGTTGAAATTCCATCATAATAATAATTTGAATTCTTCAAGTAGTAGCTACAAATATAATTTTTCATACATATTTTGTTAGCAAAATATGAAGTTCCTCACTTCACAAGGATAACATATACACAGTATTTCACAAGAGTTTTTAGTTCGAGCTAGTCGTAGGCCTAATATCAATATAAACGTCACTTCATTACTTAGTTTAGAAAAAAAGTACCAGGCAATCAGAATTCGAGGGTATGCCTGAAATTATTTGTAGTATCTCATGTATCAAGGGGGCTTTTAAAGTAAAATGAAGGATACATACCACATGCTTTGGTCAATTCAGAGTAGTAGAAACGTAATTATACTGCATGTTGCAACTGAAACCGTAGCCTCGAAGGCCGAAGTCGTTTAGTGATCCACTCATACACTCGGTACCAAACATTTCAAGTTCGAGTAGACATCTGGGCATGGCTGTTTTTTTTGTAAGCATCCCTTCATAGATTTAATATGATCATCATTCATCTTCATCGTCGCGATTATCTACAAGTGGCAGAAAAGCGATATAAAACATGAATAATACAAAAGTATAACAAACAAAAGAGGATAAAAGGATGAACTGAGTTTGAGTTAATGATAGGAAGTTTTATAAAATTACTGTTTCTTGAAGAATCTTGTCCTTTGTTCCGATTGTATTTCTCAGTCACACGTTGCTCAATGTCCATGTCGACTGCCGTTCTTGCGTTCTTGAAAATTACTTTCTTGTCTGTCTATGCCCTTCTTTCAAACGTGGTAGGTAGGCGGGCGTTCTGTCTGTTTCTACACCAAAAAGTTTAATGCACCTCCTGTCCAAGAAGACAAGAATTACTGAAAGTAATTTTCAAAATTGTAAGCGGATGAGGGCCCTTGTAAATGATAAATATACTGTCCTTTTATTCGCTTAGTTTTGAGAATCACTTTCCATACAATTCTTGCCTTCTTGAGAGTCCAATGGCCCTGTCTAGCTACAGACCAGTTGCACAAACGCGGTGCCGTTTGTTTCGTACAACAATTACATCTAACATTTCGTTTCTACGCATTTTCTACTTGCCAAAAGTGCCTTTCATATAGCCCCAAGGCGTTGTCTACTCGGATGCTTTGTGATCGAAGGTCACGTGTACAAAGTTTCAGGATTCAGATTTTCGATTTTGCGTGGTGCTGCTGCTATCAGTTCTGTTCGCCTTCTCAAGGTCGCGAAGCAAGCAATTATTTTTCCTCTTCCGATAGGAGAAAGCCTTCCTTCCTTCTTCTTTGTGTGGCACACACCGCCTATGAGCGATTTCTTGCCAGGGGTCCTATTTGGTTTGTTATGAGAAAGTTTGTTTACATTCCAAATGTCTGTTTGTTTATGTTACAATGTTGTTCTTTCGTGCAAAGCTGTACAGTATCCACATGACATCAGACCGCGGCTCGTAGAGTAGAGTCGAAAGGGACATCGGAAATGGAATACCCACACGGTGTAACTGTTTGTATAGTGTATTGCGATGTTGTTGTCGAATTGGGCATTGTAAGAACAAATGGGTGATTGATTGGATAGCTTCTCCACACGGACAGGAAGTTGCAGGCACGATATATGAACTGGGATGTATAACGACGTGACCTGTACGCATTCGCATGGTAAACACTAAAACTGCACGGGGTAGGTTAATGTGTTGAAACCAAGGACGTTTATTGCCGACTTGTGCATGCCATCTATATGTAGTGGTATTGAGGAGTTGCTGGGTACACCAATCGTTCCATTGTTGTTCTATTTTGATTTTTACCCGTGGGAGGAGGTCAGTGTACGGCAGGCGCATCGGGGTAACAGTTTCTTTCGTTCTTGCTTGTTTGGCCATTACATCAACGCGATCTTGATATTTATTGAGGTCACTGTGGGCACGAATATATGTGAAGGTCGCTGACAGACCCTGCTGTTGAAGTTCTAACATGATTCGGAGAATAAGATAAGGAAATACCGTTAATTTATATGCTGCCCGACCTGTTCGTGCTAACGTTTGAAGTACGCTCAATGCGTCCGTAAGAATTAACGAATGATCGATTCGGAACTGCAGGGCGAATTGTAATGCTTTATAGATAGCATAACATTCCGCCGAGAATATCGACATATCGGATGGGAGGGAAAATTGTCGGGTGATGTTATGAGATGGTACGTAAAAAGCACATCCCACACCGTCTGCAGATTTCGATCCGTCAGTATAGATAAAGGTTGATGTGGGCCACAAGTCTCTATAATTTTCATGTCGGCCATGATCTGCATAGTGTATCTCTACTCGGGGTTCTGTGGGAATATTCAGTTGATATACAAGCGGGTCCGGATGGGTAAAAGTTTGTTGGTAAGCGTCAGGGTCAATATTATAACATTGTAAGAAAAAAAAACGTTTAGTGGGGGGAGGGGGGGTCGGGAGGCCAAACCATTGTCGTTGAATCGCAAATATTTTATTAAACGGATGAGCGTGTCGCGCCCACGATTTAAACAAATATTGCACAGTGAGTTTGATACGTCTATGTGACAAAGAAGATTCATTGCTTTCTAAATATACACTAATATTGGGACTAGACGGCATGAGTCCTAGACAGGTACGTAAGGCTCGTCGTTGTAATACGTCGATAGACGTAAGAAGTTTTGGATTGGCTCCACCATAAGCTGGTGCTGCATAATCAAATAATGCTCGAAAACAATTTTTATAAAATAATAGCATTGTATGGGGGTGTCCTCCCCACTTGGTCGTGGAAATACAGCGGAGTAAATTAACAATTTTTAGACCCTTTTCCTTGAGATACTGTAGATGCCTTGTCCAATTCAGTTTCCTATCAAAATATACACCCAGGTATTTGACATTGTCGACTACTGGAATGTGTTGTATTTCTGTGATATTGTTAGGGTAACTGCTCATTTTTCTCGAGTTAAAAATTATGATTTTGGATTTCGGAATGGAAATAGTGAGTCCTAAGGTATCTAAGTGATCTGTAAGAATTGAAACTGTTTTCTTTAGAGCGAGTAAGCCTTGCGTGGCGTCAGGGGTGCATTTATAGCAGCACAAATCGTCGGCATATTGTAACAATTTAAAGCCGTGCATATTTAGGTGATGTATTTGGTGGGTATAGATATTAAAGAGTAGGGGGCTAAGGGGCGAACCCTGAGGGATTCCCGTGCGGGCTATACGGGGGCCTTCCAACCTATCTTCAAACCAGAATTGTAAATTCCGTTCGTGATATAAATTCCAGATGATGGTCCCTACTATGGGGTGTATGTTTAGTTGTACCATCATTTTATATAAGATCGGGATGTGAACTGCATCATAAGCATGTTCTATGTCAGTGAAGAGGCCAAAGCAATAATCATGAGTAATCTGGCTATTTTGGATTTCAACTGTTAGGGTAGCTATGGCATCTTGGCTTCCATGTTGCATGCGGAAACCCATTTGTGTTGGCGAAAAGAATTTATTCTTTTCCAACGCCCAATTAATGCGATGTTGAAATGTTCGTTCGAAAAGTTTGGCAACTACTGGTATTAATACTATTGGTCGGTATGACTTTGCCTCCGCGGGAGGTTTTTGAGGTTTTAATATGGGGAGAACTATGTGGTGACGCCACTCGATAGGGATTCGTCCTGTGCGATAGACGGTATTGAATATGTGAGCAAGTAATTGTATACCTTGCTGTGGCAGATGTTTTAACATGTCATAGGTGAGACCGTCATATCCCGGGGAAGTGTTCGGCACGATTTCTAAGATTTGTTGTATTTCGGTAGCAGTAACTGCCGGGAAATCGGCAGTGAAATCGAAATTCTGTGCAAAGGATTTAGCCGCTCGTGCGCATACAGCGGGTGGCGTGAGTATGTTCATGAAGTCTGTTTCCCACTTTCTATCGAGATTTTTCCGTTGTGGGTGGGCCGGGTTCCTAATAGAATGAAATTTATGCCATATGGAGCTGAGGCTATCTGTGCAATCTAGGGAATTACAAAATGATTGCCACGCTTCTCGTTTCGCGTTTAAATATATTTTCTTCGCCTTAGCTTGTAGTCGCCTAAGTTCGATTTTCTTCCCCGGCGAGGGGTTTCGTTCGTATCGTTTTAATTGATTTTTTTTTTTGGCTTTTTATTAAATCACAGTCTCGGGTCCACCAACTAAGGGATGGAAATTTAATTGGGCTACGATATTGGCTTCGATGGGCACTATTGTCTATTGCACTGGTAATCATACTGAGGAAACGTTGATATGTTATTTTTCCATCAGTGTGGGGAGTTGTTTGATCATAAATGCTTTTAAATTGTGTTGTAAAAGCGTCCCATTTAATGGAAGCTTTGGTCCAACGTTTCACCGGGACCGACTCCCTATTTTCACGCAACAAGTATGTGGAAAACGATCTACGGGCTATAATTAAAATGGGGGAATGATCACTGCCACGGAGATCTTGTTCCTTTACCCAATGAAACCTATTGTACAATCGGGAGGAAGTAATTGTGAGGTCAATGCAAGAGGGGCGGTTGCTATTTAATGGGTAATGAGTAGGGCTGCCATCGTTTAAAAGTATAAACCGGTTGTGTGTGATCCATGCATCTAGATTTTTTCCCAATCGGTCTGCGTACGGATGTCCCCAAGAGGGGTGATGGCCATTAAAATCTCCGAGGATGAGGTAGGGTCCCGGAGCAAGGGTTATGATCTCTTGTAACTCGTGAAAACTGATTCTCTGTGATTTGTTGGAGGATGGAATGTATAAGGAAATTATAACTATATATTGGTCATTAATGTTGACTCTGAGAGCCACGAGCTCTAATTGGAAGGTCTGAACGAGGGAAAGGGTATGTGGAATTGGTATTTCGGTATGGGAAAGGGTTTCATGCACATAGATAACCGTACCACGCTGATGCGTAGGGTTGCCGTATCTGTGATAATGAGCAAGTCTATATTTCTCATGCTGCGTTCCCTTAACCTCCTGCAAGCAAAGAATAAGCGGGTGGTGTTCTGCAATTAGATCTAATAATTCGAGTTTCCGTGCGGAGAAGCTATTTACATTCCATTGTAAGATGGTACCCATTTCCGATATTACCTTAAGCAGTGTCTTCGAGTAACGTCAAAAGTTTGTCTGTCAAAGATTGAATGTGTTGGATGAGGCTAATTCGATGAGCGTTGTCCCGTATGTGTCTAATCGTTTCCCACATGCTGGGAATCATTTCTAAAAGAGCCTGGTACACCTCACTGTGTTCGGTAGGGCGGTCAGGAATGTGCGATTGCGGATGATTATTCCTCTTGTTCGGGTGCACAGATGATTGACGATGGAAATTCTTAGAATGGGAAGGAGTGTTATTTATCGGGTAGGCGTTGTTTCCTATAGGTTGGGATTTCGCTTCCTCTGGGTCAGTAAGGGTCGATGAACTAGCCGCGGACTCTATTACGACGTCATCGTCTTCCCATCGCGGACGGCGATGTGTTTCTTTCCTCGGAGAAGGGCGAATTTTGTATTTCTTAGTGTTTCGTGATTGAGAAGTAGTCTTAAAGGATGGCACCTTAAAGCGATACGAATCCAATGATGTTTGAGAATCCTTATTTTCAGGAAAGTCTCTGTCAGATTGATTTCGTAGCGGGGAAAACATATTGGCATATGTCCGATTTGAGGAGTGCCATGTGTGATTAGGAAAGAAAGGTTTTGTGCGGGAGGTCTGCAAGTCAGGGAATGCCGCTTTTGTCACTCGGGGTCGATAAACATCATCGCGAGTGGGGGTGGGGATGAAGATGCCTTGCAGCTTGAGTTTCGCCTCCCGATATGATAAATTGTTTTCAGCCATGCTGGTTTGGACAGCTGATTCCAACCGCCAGCTCGCACAGTTACGGTCTAAGGCTGAATGTGGTAGCTTGCAATTGATGCAACTCAAAGTACTGTCACAGTCCTCTGGGTGGGAGTCCAATCCACACTTAGCACACTTGGATTTTGATTTACAAACTAAATGGAAATGGCCGTATCGGAAACATTTGGAGCATTGTTGGACTGATCGTATACGCGGTCGAACCTCAAATATTTCACTGTTAATGAGAACTTTCTCCGGCAAACTATTACCGCGAAATGTGATGCAAAATAGTTTAGTGGGAACTAACTGGAAAGATCCATCCTCTTTCCACAGTTTTTTGTTCATGCGTTTGGCCGAAAGGGCCGGGATAGGACTCTCGAAACCATCGAGGACGTCCTGTTCTGACACGTCATGAGCTATTCCGAATATGAGTCCTTCCCGTTGAATTAACGATAATGGAATTCTCGTTTTGACTCCCATATCATGATGCATTGCACTACGCGTGAGAAACTCATTAGCAGCTTTAGCGGTGGGGAAAGTCACCCGGACGCGATTACGACCGCATTGTTCCACTAACTGTACTCGGACTGCTTTCTTACGGAGATAGTTACCAACACTTCCAGCGGCAAGAAATTTCTCGTTTGTGTCTATACCGTCAAATAGGACTATGTAGGGACCCGGCATATCCGTGCCATACCAATATGTAGGTGGAATCTGGGGGGACTCATGAATTGTATCACTTCTGGAGATTTTATCGGGGTGAACATCGTCCACTTCTTCGCGAGTACGTTTATTAGAACCTTTCTCAGCGTCCATGTCGGATTGGGAGTCCGGAGTATGATTCCCGGCCATGGTATAACGGGCCTATTTCACGGTCCCGTAAATTTAATTCGATACGCAAGCACAAGATCACTTCACAACACTATCACTAGTTCACAAATAATTTCCCGTACAGGAAAAGGATACAGAGACAGCTCGAACAGGTATACGGTGGTAGTTACTCAGGACCGCTTTAACTACAGGTCTTGATCCTATCACTTCCTATCGCGAACCAAATAGGAGAAAGCTTGCCTCTCGCTTAGGTGGACGAACGCGTGGCACGGTTGATTTTTTGGCTCGACCATGGTTGGTCCTTTATGTTTCGTCCTTCAGCAACTTAATCTAAGCACGAATCATTCTCATCGCCAAACAACTGTATTTTTTTTTAAAAAAATATGTAATACATGTAAACAGAGAGAGAGAGAGATAGATAGATAGATATATATAAACGTTTTCCCTCAACAAACGTTTGCTTTGCTATCGTATAAAGTGAACGTACATGTTAAAATTCATCTAGCATAAATAATCAAATTAGAACAAATTCACATAAAGCGATTAAGTATGCAGAAAATAAATATATTTGTGATAAATACATAGTTAATAAGTAAATTCCAATAACCAGAACTTTAGTCACGCCGAATCTTGTTTACTGATGTTTTCAAACGTTTTGTTTTACAATTTAATTTTTTCACTGACATCAAAAACGAAAATACGTATTATAACTTAGTGACTTTCAAGGGGTCAAAGTACTGTAATGTTAGTATGCTGCCGATCATAATTATGAAGCTTCTTCGAAAACGCCTTCGATAACGGTATTTGCTATTCGTAACGGATATGTGTATCACTTTTTCGAAACAGACTTTTGTGGAGGAGAAGAACTGTAACGTTACAAAAGTAACGAGCACAATTATACGAGAGACCTATGTTATTCTCTCCGGAACACGGCATCGGACACGGTATTGCACATCGGAACGTCTGTATGATACCAGCTATAAATAACGTTGTTGCTTTGAAAAAAGGAGTATAACGTTTTTACAGCCGTGACCTCAATTAAGTTACTGGTTAATTGTAACGTTACTATCACTTTCCACACACACTAAAGTTACTAGTCAATACGTGACGAACCTCTTTCTTACTCTGTAACGTTACTGGTTGCCGGCAATGGATGTAACGTTAAAGTGTCACGTGAAGACCTACTCCTTTAGAGATCAGTTATGGTTCGGTACCGTTATGCACACCTGTAACGTAATGTTCATATACCTGAGGTAACGTTTCTGTTCACGAAAAAAGTTATTCTGTTTCTGGTTGTAACGTAACGGAAACCGTAATTGAAAATACCGTTCCATTTCGTTACGTTACGACTCCCTGGCGTGGGCATATATATGAAGGAGGAATATGCCGAAAATGTGTAATGCTTTTGTGTAATTTACTGCACCACAATTTACGGGGGAAATTAATTATTTAAGGTAAGAAAATTTAATTTAGTTGAGCGTATGCCCCTCATCTTGACAGTTGATTAGTTTTGGTTCTTGAGTTTCAGAAATTTTGCACCAAAACACCAAAGATTTGTAAATCTAGCCCCTTGGATGTGAATTTTAGCTCCATTTTGGGTGCGATTTAGCCCGTTTTTCTCTCGTGCTGTTGGCAACACTGTCCGGGTCTTGCGGCAGCGCAGCTAGCTAAGGGTGCGGGGAGAGAGTAGGTGGGTGATGGAAACACTCTTCGTCCAGGGCTTGAGATCAAGAAATTATGAAGAGAAGAGAAGGGTTATTTCAGGTGGTAGATCAATGTCCGATTTAGACTCTACCTTGTGTAATAGAGAAAAAAGTGTTCGACATTTTAATCCAGACTAATGTGGAATAATGTCCTCCTCCGTAGTCGAGCGGGTTAAGGCGTTCACTCGTCTTGAGATCGTTCGCTGCGGGACGGCGTAGGTTCGAATCCGGCTCTTGTCGGAATTTATTCGGCCTACGTATAGGGCCGGTGGCAACCCACCATCGTGAGGAAATTGGGAAGCTCCGAGTGAGTGAGCGTAATCCGGTCGAGACGACCTACAATAACGGCTGGGGATACGTCGGGCTGACCCCCCGACTATTCCAGTACTGGTTGAAGATCTCCACGCTTAGAGGTGACGAGAGAAAGTGTGGGAGGGAGACCGGCAGTCGGTAGGTATGCCCAGGCCCTTCATGGGCTGTTGCGCAAAGGATTATTATTATTATTAATGTGGAATAATAGGTGGTTGCGGAAGAGCATTAAAACTCTACTGTTGATTTTGGGTCTAATTTTCAAATGAATTCTGCTCCTAAGACCACTTCATGCGTAGACAGCCTAATCGGGGATGGACCTACAGTTTAAAGTTGGATCCGAACCTCTATGTGCCTCCACCAGGTATCGAATTCTGTATCCCTTCATTTCAATGCGACAACGTTACCACTCTACCATCCGGGAGGACTTATTTTCAAATGAAAAGGGTGTGTGGAGCAGTTCAGGTTTCGATTATATGAACAATTTACTTAAACATCACAGCATCTTCGGCAAACTCCAATCCACGCTGCAAAACATCAACAGCCCCAACTGGAGATAATGAATCAAAAAAATAAATTAAAGTTTTTACAATTAGTTGATAAAAAGAACGCAAAAAAAATTCTGAAGACATTTTCTATTGGTTTAAACAATTCCCGTGTCTAGTGCTAGAGCTGAACGATCTTTTCATCATTTCGCCGAATTCACAGTTAATGTAGAAATACTAGGGGTGTGCGGGACAGAATTTTCCGGGTCGGGACGGAAATTTTTTTAAATCCCGACGTTCGGGACGGGAAAAATTCGCAATTTGCAGACAAAGTTGGGAAAGTTTCGGGACGGGAAATGTTCGAAATTTCCCGAAGCTCTGGAATTCTCGAATTCTACACGTCATTTTCATTTTAAGTGACTGTTTTTGCATTTCTGGATTAAAACTAACAATTTCCGATAAGTTCCAGAAACTTACAATGCAGAAAACGTCGGAAATTAATGACTTTTTAAAATGACCATTCGGTATTTCCCGACTTTTCGGGATCCCGCACACCCGTAAGAAATACCCAAGGACAGTAATTGAGAAGCTGCTAAAACTGAAATGAAAATGCAGAAGAAGAATTCTACAATCTAGTGATAGAAGAATTCATAAAGAAGGCGTTAATAATAATAATAATAATAATAATAATAATAATAATAATAATAATAATAATAATAATGCTTTTTTAATTTTTTTACGATACGTGCTTCCCTTGCTGTAAAAGTCACGGACCGCCCCTGCTGTACAGCACAATAGCCCTTGCTAATATGTATAGCAAGGTGAACCTTTTAATTATGTTATTTATTTCTAAGTAGGATTATGGCACGTCACTTGTGAAAAGCATACGATGTGTACAAACAATGAAGTCAGTGGCGAATCGTAACCAATCATTCGTAATTAACTCGCGACCCCATGTTTACCGAGACATTTTTTGCTTCTAGTATCGTGTACTTTTCACCGTTTCAGTTTGCGTTATCACTTCTGGTACACCCTATGTAAAGAAACTGAGGAAGTATGAATAATATACTGAATTTAAGATCTATTTATTTTTGAAACAGGTGATTAAAATATCCTTTGACGTCACCGGCTGATCTGTGTGGTAGCCGGGTAAATGAATTATAAAGACATAATGTTTCGTGTCTCATGCAAAGCCTTGTTCAATCAATACGGCACCAATAGTTCATTGGCACATCGGAGAGAGTATTTAGAGAAGAGACTAGCGGTACCTAACCTAAATGCGTGTAGCACATAAAACGAAACTCGAACAGCAAGTAATGGCTATAGTAAAATAAAATGGCAGAGGTCAAATCGCAACCCGATAAAAGCTATCGGTTGCAAAATCGGGGAAACAATATGGTTTCCATTTGTGTTCATGGAATGCAATAAAGCTTCCCAATTGATGTGGCATTGTTCTTGACCATATCAGATATTGTTATCGGGTGTTGACTATACACAAAATAGCTATCACCCAAGTGTAAAAATGAAAGATAAATTACATTCGAAAGCAGAAAACGCGTATGAATGGATGGATATTTTGGAAATACAAAACTTTGGTATAAAAACTTACATTTTCTCAGAAAACAAAATGCAAATGTTAGGAAAGTAAAATCAGGATATGAGAACAAATTTTAATTTACATAAAATAGAAACAGAGTAATCTCCACAATGTTTCTGTGGAGAATCAGAAGGAGATACTGACCACATATTTTCCAATGTTTGAAATAAGAAAAAATAAGAGAAAGAAGAGATGAAGGCATTAATATCCTTCTCAGCCTCTATTTCCACTTTAATAGAAGATTCTAACATTCAAACAATATACGCAATAAATTCTTTCAAAGGAAAAACCCAAACTAAGAAGAAAATAACTTAGAAAAATAATTTAAAAAAATTAAGTGTTGAGGAATCCAATTCAAATGAAAACAAGAAAGAATATAAGATACAGACAAGTACAAAGTAAAGGGTTTTCCAATAAGGGCGGGTCGATGTTGGCAGCCTGTGGCGGCCATGTTGTTTTGGTGGCGTCTGTCTAATCTGTTGTTTCCTTTTCAGGCACTGATGCCAAATCACCATGGCAAGTTACACGATTGAGCAGCGCGTCCAAATGATAAAACTTTATTATCAAAATGAGTGTTCGTTAGTGCAAACGTTGCGCGTGTTGCGCCCATTTTACGGCAGACGCGGTGGCCCTTCAAAGTCGACTCTCCAACGTTTGGTGGCCAAATTCGAGACGACCGGTTCGGTAAACAATCAGCCAACACCCGTACGTCAAAGGAACGCCAGATCGGCTGAGAACATCGCCGCGGTCTGTGCAAGTGAGCAGGATAACCCGAGGCAGTCAATTCCTCGCCGTGCACAAGAAACTCGGCCTTTCGCAGACTTCAACTTGGCGAATTTTGCATCGGGACTTGGGCCTACACCCGTACAAGATCCAACTGACCCAGGAGCTCAAAGTTAATGACCATAGACAACGCCGTTTGTTCGCTGACTGGGCTTCGGAGCGTTTGGAAGAGGACCCCAATTTTGGCCGAAAAATCATCTTTAGCGACGAGGCGCATTTTTGGATGAATGGCTGTGTTAATAAGCAAAATTGCCGTATATGGGACGACTCCAACCCACACGAGGTTCACCAGGTGACATTGCATCCACAAAAAGTTACTGTTTGGTGCGGATTTTGGGCCGGCGGCATCATTGGTCCGTACTTTTTTGAAAAAGACGTTGGTGAGGCCATCACCGTCAACGGCGAGCGCTACAGAACGATGATAACCGATTTCTTTTGGCCCAAATTGAACGATATGGACATAGACGACATGTGGTTCCAGCAGGACGGCGCTACGTGCCACACAGCGGACGCCACGATGGACATTCTGCATGAACGATTTGAGGGTATGGTTATCTCTCGCAGAGGTGACGTGAATTGGCCACCAAGATCGTGCGATTTGACCCCGCTAGACTTTTTCTTGTGGGGTTTCCTGAAGTCGCAGGACTATGCCAATAAGCCGCAATCGACCGATGCCCTTAAAGTCAACATCACCCAGGCCATCGCTCAAATTCAGCCGGATCTATGCGGCAGTGTCATTGAAAATTGGACCACTCGGATAAGTGCCACCGTGAGAAGCCGCGGAGGACATTTGAACGATGTTATATTCCATACATAATGGCATACATCGGCCTTTCAAATAAAAAAGAATTTCGTTCATACCTCACACACAGCTTGTTTTATTCCATTTCAACATCGACCCGCCCTTATTGGAAAACCCTTTATAGTCAGTTAGTCAGTTGCCTTCACATTACAAGCTCACCCATGGGTTGATGATTAAGGGGATGAATTGCTCATCTCCGAGAGTAACTAAAACAAAACTAAATCTTCAACTAAAATTCTGCAATAAAACAGTCCTTTATTTTCTTGTGAACAGAAATACAGTTATTAAATACTTACTGTATATCACGTTGCTCAAGCAAAGCCAGTCATCGAATATTTGTTTATCGTAATTGGCATTGACAGCTTCAGGTTGAATAGCAACAAGATCACCATTGAGAGGTCATTCAACCCATCATTGCCCTTACAGGAAGCAGGATGTACAACTCGGAACATTTTCTGCTTCCTTCTGTCAAAAATCACTTCAATGGCGGCGCGAGTACTTTCGTCCGAATCTGGAAGAGCATCGTTACGTTATTTGCAGTCGAAGTCGACCGAATAAAAAGGTTTCCATAGTTACGTATAAGGAAACCAGTTTTCCGGCCAGGTGTCAATTCGAATTCTACCCTCTGGGCAAGGACGTATTTAGGGGGGGTGTCCGGACCCGATCCCCCCCCCCCAAGAGCTTACCAAATACTAAAGTTAAATAATGAAAATATGCTTGTTTAGCATTTGTTGTATAATCGATGGTTATTAATTTCCTCTGAACGTATTGAAAGTCAAGGATTATATTGGGATCATACAGCTTTGAATCACAGATTAATGCACACTACTATTCATAATAATGTGCATAAAATATTAACCAGAAACTTTACTTTTCTCCAACTGCATCTAACATTGTTTTTGTTATTCAATAAATATTCAATTCTTCATGTATTTGACAATAAATTCATTGCCAGAGCACTTGCTTTTACATACAAAATCCCGATCTTAACTACAGGTAAACTACGAGTACATAATGAAATACGCGCTGTTGTATTATTATTATTATTATACGTCTTTTTACCTATTCAATTATAATAATACAACATTAATTTATATATTATAATTAGTACAAATTTAATTTAATGCAATTAGTATATTTCAAACATCATCGTCATCATCATGATGACACACATCCATTGGCGTGCGCACGGGAGTCAAGGGGGGCATTTGTCAAGTTACATTTTTTTCCACTCTTTTTTCCCCATAGTCCAATCATATGCCAACTAGGCATGATATCTTCGAAAGAATTTTAAAAGAGGAACAGTGCAGAAACTTGTTTCTTTAAAGTCCCTATCAGCATGAATGTCTCCACGATTTTTTCTTCAGGGAGGGGCAATAAAGGTATTTTTCCGGAGCGGGAGAAAAAAGAAACATTGCTCTACATGGCTCCCCCCTGCTCCCCTTTCGAAAGATCCATCCTATCATTAACAAGATGGACTTGCTATGCTGTCATAAAATCAATATGTGAATATCTGATAGCAACTATTGAAGAAATAGTCTCACGAACAAAAAACGCCACAGAAGGGCCTTCATATATTCAAATTTTTGAAATTTGAATTACATGTGTGAAAACATGGACATGGGGTTTCGTGAAAGACATCATATTATGTGCCTATGCAAATTGTCCTAGCGCTGAGGTTGCTTTGTGAGAATTCTCTTAACTGGAGAAAGACATCAGACCACGTTTTCCTAACTTTAAACACTGCTACCCCCCCTTGAGAAAAAATCCTGCGAACGGCACTGTCACACACAAAAGTAGCTGAAGGTGAAAGCAAAGGACTGCTTTATGTTAAGAGATATTGGCGCATTTTAAGTCGAATGTTATAGTTAGTAAGACTTTATAATCATCACATATTGACTTGCTTTCGGCACTGGAGTTCCCAGGATTTTTTTTTCGGGAGGGGCTGGAATTGTAATGGTGGCTTTCTGTAGAGGCGGTATACACATTAACATATTTCGTATATTTAGAACTTTCCACTTTCAAGAAAATGGCAATCGAGGGACATTTTAAGGTTGGGTGGGGGGGGTGTTGTATTTACCACTCTGTTTTTTCCGAACTCTTCGCTGCTTTTATTTGAAAATGTTGATTTTCTCAAAATTTCGGAGACAGCCGGATCAGTTCCTCCATCAGCTCCCCAGTGGCTTTCGGCAATGAATACGCGAGGTATCTTAAATCCACTGTACGAAACCTCCGTAAAGCTGACACATGGTACGAAACGAGATTCACAAACATTGTTGAAATCTGTAATGACTTGGATATAGGAATTCCTGCAGTCAAAAGAAAAAAAGTGTCTCACCGACTAGATGATACGCAACTCTTCAGCCTGCGTCGTAATAGAACCAACGCTCTGACAATATCCCCAATTTGGAATATGTGTAAAACATTTAATGATACCATCAAAAGTGAAAACAGTGTGGACTTATTTTGCCCGACCGCAATTTTGAAAAGGAATATACTAAAATTACATAAATTACGATAGAACTTATGATTTACATGTTTGTTAAATGTTTTCTGTCTATATACTACATTCATCTGTGCAATATTTCAATAATGTTATCACAAAATTATTGTATAATGAACGCCATTAATGGGTAATATACCTGTTGCGTTCAATTTCTGAAATAAATAAATAAATAAAAAATTAAGTCCAGTTTAAATTAAAAGGGGAAGAATTCAAAGTGCAAACACCTTGCCCATTCCTTGACTCCGTCGATGTACGTTTCAGTCAGGAAACTAACTGTAAACGTTTTGGATGCAGTAAGCAGGCTAACCTAATGAAGAAGATCTTAGGCTTATTTCTGCTCAGTGCATTGTGTCCGAGATTGAGCTAGATGCCAAAGTCTGACTTCTAAACGGCTCTAAAGCGACTTCCATAAAATCAGAGGGTCTGCGCACGCCTATGCACACATCATAATGTTTCCCGCCTATTTACTACTTAAACTGATAATGTGGCATGTGATTTTGTCTTTTACAATTTCTCTAAATACAGTGTTATCGATAAAACGTCCAAGAAGCACCAGTTTTAGACCGTATATTCATAAAACGTTGCCTCAACAAAGCCAAAATTGCAATATGGCTGCCACGTTTAACCAGACAACGTGTTGGAGCTCTTAGCCTTTTAGAATCCTGATTCAAATTTATGTTCTCGATGAATATATCGGAAACGCGGGGCTTCTCAAAGCAAGAAGTCCTTTGCGGTTGCACGTGTTGTTGCCCTGTGGCGTATTCTCAAATTTGACGTGGTTTACTGCAACAATTTATATATTGTATATTCAATATATATAAAGCCCCAATCCCACCACTGACTGACTGACTGACTCACTGACATAAATGTTCTCCATGAAGGAAGCCCCGGAGGCGAAAAATGCCCGACCGACCCCCCATGAAATCGTCCAAAAAGGCCGAGAAAATTAAAAAATTACTCACTTTGCCCTTCCTTAAGGGTGAAAATGCCCCTTTTCATGTCTTTAGCAACCCGTTGCCAAGCGCATTTTTTTGCAGCACACATTGTTTGCTTCAATTCTTAATTGTCGAGATACATTAAATTTCTCACAGATCAGTATAACACACAAATGAATGAACTCCTGGTTAGAAATGGTGCCTCAAACAAGGGTGACATCTACATAAGAAGAAGATTCAGCCCAGATACAATTACGTATATATTGCGAAAATATCTACATCGTGCATGTTCTAACTAAATATTTAGAGGCATGATAACAAACAATTCTGTAGAGCTTGCCGTGCTTGTTGTTGTCCATGGAAACGGACGTTGCTAGGAAACTTAAAGAAAGTTTATTTTAACTCCGAAAACTACTGTAAGGGAATTATGCTAGACTTTTCGAATTTCAAAATACGAGCATCAGAATTTATTACAGACGAGAGTTAGGAATTTGATGGGAATGACCGAAAACAGTTATTATCCAAATACGTTCAAAAATGTGAAAATGGCAAAAGACGTAAATATTGCATTTTCAATTTAGTCGCTATTGAATTCGTTTATGTAAAATATCCAACTAATTATCTTGAAACGGTTATTACTTACTCAGTTCATTATTAAGAAAATATACAATAATATTTTGAATATTTGTACCTTATTAGAGCCCATACACACATAAAGTTACTTTCTACTTTCCAAATTAGCGAACTTATACACATGTTCCCCATCATCCAATACAACATGCAGACATTTTCAAAGTCATTAAGATAATTGAGGAACCCCATCTATAACATGATTGCTTCCACAACGTGGCCGAAGGTCACGCATGCGAGCGTACAAGACGTGGCCAAAGGCCACATCGAAAGTACGCGACTATTTATTATATACCCCATCTACTGTTAATTAGATGTAATAGAAATAAAATATCAATGCAGGCATGCAAATAAATAAAGAATAGAAGTCGAAATTCAAATTTTCCGGCAATTTTTATATCATTCATAAAATTTTTCTTTTTACCTAAAATTTGATCTAGATTTCCTTGCACCACCGGAAATTTTCATTTATGTGCCGAGCGCGGCACAGAAAGCAGGAAGGAAGAAGCTGTGTTCTGTGTTTCCAGCGGTGGAACTGTCGCCTGTTGGCCGAGTGTTTTTAAACAGCCACTCGCTTCGGCTCCCTGCGTACAATCGGGAAGGAAACCAAGTGTCAGAATTGTGCGATGGAGAATGAATGATCAGGGGCGTACAGAAACCAGTATTTAAGTTCATTAAATATACTTAAATTTTGGATTAGAAGCTTGTTTTAATAGTTTGCATAATATATAATGAGCAAATACCCATACAATAAAGCTAAATGTATACAAATATAAAGAAAAAGTTGCTAAAAGCGGTTACATGGAGAATATGCCACTGTCGCTACTCTTGTCTGTGATAATGTTTATTGTCTGTGTTCCTTACACATAGTATAAATGTGGTAAAAAATATAGCGAAATCCTATCTCCTCTGCCCTTCACAAATATACATCAACTTTTTAAAAAAATCTGTGCATACACATTCCTGCGCAAGGATATGTGTAACACCGAGAGTAATACAGTTTCAGTATATACGGTGGTATTCCCAAGGAAAGGAAGCTTTATGCAATATGGAAGATGCTATCGTAGTGTAACCTGCGTTCGCTTCACTATCTATATAGGAGCCTGATTCCACAAGGATTTAGTTCGGTCAACTGCAAAATGTAGGGTTTATTTCTTAGAGAACCGAGGTCGTTAGCCTGACAAACTAACCTCTAAGGTTCAGTTATGCGTGTAATAATCGAGCACTCCCCGAGTAATTTAATTACCTAAATCATTATGCTTCTTGGTCATTGCTCACTCGCTTCCAAAGCGGTGCCAAATTCATTCACAGGTGAGTTTTCTGCTAGAGTGAATGCTATGGGTCTCAGAAGAGTTCATTATGAACTGTGACGCGTATCATGTCCGACATGTTAGCGCAAGTTATGCTGGATATGCGCCGATCTATCCTGACTCGACTACTTCTAAGGGCCAAGTTGGCCCGTCGATACCAGCTTCTTAAAATTTATCAAAACGTTGAAATCGCCAATGCCCTAGTGCTGAAAAGTTGTGATTTGTAGTGAGTATACCACATTCTAAATAGTTTTTATTCCGAAGAATATATTTTGTCGGAAATTTTGCTTTAAAATTTCGAGTTTTTTTTTTTTCAGAAAAAATCGAAGTTTTTGACAATTCATCAGTTCTAACAAATATGTCTGACTTCCAAAGTTTAATCATTCGTGGAACTCACTCAAGTTAAACACTTGTACTGATCACCTTCTACCTCCCTATTCCCGGCCCTGTTTACTTCCTTTTAACCTTAATCTCTATCCTTCCACAAGTCTGAGGTTCCTTGAGTGCACATTAATAATGCCGGAATATCAGAAAAGGGGTCATACATACAACATTTCTACCTATCCCTAAATTCATAAAACAAAACAATACAGAAATACAGAGTGAATAGGTAACTAATAATGGCAGTGTATTGCTTATGGAGTTAATTCAAAACATTGTTTCTGGAGTTGATTATAATAATAATAATCCGTAGCTCGACAGCCCTGGAAGGACCTTGGCCTATCTCCCAACTGCCAATCTCCCTCCCACAATCTTACCTAGAGGTGTGGAGCTCTTCAACCGGTAATGGAGTGACGTGGGGTCAGCATGACGAACTGTGGAGTTGATTACATACGGTTTATTACGTTAATACTGTTTCTATTTACGTATTTACAATCGTTCCATAGGTGCATTGTTCAAATCCATCAGAACTCTAAAATAACAAATGCTCACCTATGGCTTGTACAGTCACGGACACTTCTGCGTTGTTGCGATTCCATTGAAAGTAAATGAGGTTATTACAACCCAGAAGTGTCCTCGACTGTACGTAGTATTGGCACTCCCATTAACGCAGAGTTAGCAGAACTATCTTTGCGGGCCTACCCTCAACTTAATTATAATTCAAGTAACAATCCTTCTAGCCGTATTAGTAGTGAGCGTTCTTGTGCCTTTTCTAAACTGCATCATCTTTCACTTTAACGCGCTAGGCCAGTGGTTCTCAAACTGTGGTACGCGTACCCTCAGGGGTACATGAACGACTTGAAGGGGGTACGCGATAAGCGAGGAAGAGAAATGTCGAGAATTCCCACACGACAGATTTTTTGCTGCTGGTGCGTAGAGCAGACTTCAGAGCTTTAACACTGGACAGAAGAGGAAGTGGAAGCAAGAGTTTCTGGTTTACCTTATAAAGGGTGTTCCGTATAGGACGCCGATTTTGAATCGAGAGTTATTGTTTTGTTTCGAGGTTGGCAGACCTGTTCTTACCAATGTTGGCATCTGTTGTCATTCCGATTAATGTAGCCTCAATTGTTTTGACTCGTTTGTTGTGGTTTCCTTCCGAAAATCCTATAATAATCCAGAAGCGTGAAATCCATCCATCCACTGAGAACGACTGTGTGGTGTGGGTTTTGGCAGGTGGAGTGTGATCTTACACCCTGTGATATCTTCTTATGGGGGGTTTGTGAAATCACAGGTGTACGCCAACAAATCACGAATCCTTTTGGAACTGAAGGCGGAAATCATACGGGTGATTGAAGGCATCGGGACAGACATCTGCGAGAGGGTTATCAACAATTGTATGGAGCGTATAAATGCATGCAGACTCAGTAGGGGTGGAAATATGCCTGACATTGTCTTTCATACGTAAATGGAAGATGTTACTGCTTACATATATGTGAAATATAACTATTTTCATGATATTTTCCCTATTTTCATGATATTTTCTAATTCGGCGCCCTATACGGAACACTCTATAATTATTACACAAGAATTTGCCTGGAATTATTGAGGGAAGCAACGAAAAACCCTTAGTCAGGATGATATTTGCACGAAGGGGTCCATTCGAATATTTGAAGATCTTCTTCGATGGCGTAGTGGTAACGTCGTCGGCTTGTAATCAAGGGATCCCGGGTTCGATTTACAGTGGAGGCACATTGCGCAGTGCTTCGAATTTCATTTTAAACTGTAGATCGAGTCCCGAGTAACCTTTTTGTGCATAAAGTGAACTTAACAACGAAACTAAAAAACTCGAATATTAGAAGGTATAGTTAACTGTGTTTTATGAATTCGGTTAGTCACGTATTCGCTTTTCTGATAACAAATGAGGAATTAGGTTTGAGTTATCGAATTACAAGTTCGAACCAACTGGTTTAAGATTCAGATTTGACTGCCCATACCCAGCTTTAAGGCATTGTACCAACCAAACATATGAGCGGGTACACCTTCCATACAGAGTTTCAAATATATTCATAAAAAAAGTGTCCCCCTGGCAAATCACTATTCAAAAATTTTCCCCGCCCTACTTTCGCCAGTTACCCTCCTGTTGTCCCTACCAATCGCATTTGGTCTTATCCTCTTCCCCTCCTAACATCTGCTGCCGTTGCGTGTCCACTGCGTTCTCCCCTCGTTCCAGCTAGCTTGCGAATTAATTGAGAGATGTCACGGAGCTCGCTGCCTTCAAACAGGCCCATGCATCCTTGCGAATAGTAACGATTTTATTCTCCTATAACCACACATATGTAAAATATTAGATTGTCATTCGGTTCTATGCTCTCCAACACCATCATTGTAATTGCCAAGAACCCATCTGACGTAGGGTTTAAGGGTCTTTCTAAACCTCTCTTTCACGTAATTCAAGAGGATGTGTTGTGTCTTACGAATGAATGAAAGAACTAAAACTTTGGGTGATTCGGAACGTATGGTTATTTTGCACCCTTCACAGTATACGAGAAAAAATCCATTTATCTAAAATCACTATAGTTCAAAAGGAGGTGTAAAAAGTCCCTTTGGAAAGGCTAAACTTCCTAGGTTCTAAAGGGACCTGCACTGGACATACACAAGACATTATTATTTGTGATTGTCACAACACACAATCAATCAATTAATCAACGTTAAATAAATTAAATCATAAGAGAGTTAACTCAAGAAGTTTTCAAGCCTTCTGTTGTAGTAGTCATTCTCACATAAAATCCTTGCAGTAGATGGAATTAACGTTGTGTTCTCGGAAACTCACATGCAAAGATCCAAAAAGGATAAATTTCAATTGGTTCCCGTATACATTTGTTCTAGAACAAGGAATTGACTAATACATATGTTGCAAACTACAGTTCTGATTCATAACAAAAATCAATGTGGCCTTAAAATAGCAATTCAATCAATCAATCAATTCTATAGAAGTGAACGATTGTGATATGTAGCTAAGTGTGTGGGAATTAATTATGAATTTTCCATTATTTTAGTCTTTTGCTTTCTTGCAAAGTTTTATTGAGTACACTTCATTCTCGGATAGGAAAATCAGAACTTGTCCTACGGTTTAAAATGGAACCAGAAGCGCTACGTGGAATGTTCCTACATCAGGAAAATTAATGCTTTCTCATATTTTTAAGTTTTTTTATTTTTTGTTCATCCATCTCCCATAAAAAATTAGCGTATTCGCTTATTAAAAAATGAAATTATTTTCTACGTGTGGATCCTTGAGGGTTTGACCTCCAAGCAAAAATTTAATTCCAACAATAGTTCATGAATAATATTTTCAAATGCCAATTTGAAGCCGAAGTCTGAAATAATAAGTTCGTGTTAAGGTGCAGTAATTTACAAAGAACTTGGCTCTAATAGGGACAAGAGTGCTTCGGTGGTCAAGAGTAACTTATGTTGCAACTTTAGCACACACTGCAACTGAACAGATTTTGTCATCTGAAGATCTATCATGCAGACTATTGGGTAGGGTTGGGTCAGACTATTTAACGATTTGCCGGATGCCTACCTTGCTCCCTTCCCTTTCGTGGGAACGCACCTGCCTTCCCTTCCCTTCCCCTCACCAGAAACCCAGCTGTCAAACTTCACGCGTGCGCCTAGTATACTGAACGAACTAGGTTACGCAATTCGTCAACCAACACGTTCATTGATCAACTCGAGCACACTGACCCACTGATCCAGGAACGCATAAATTCTAATGTGTTCCTCTGCATGATCGGAAGATTTTCCTCGTACAATTTAAATTCGATGTTTCTGGACCGTATTTAAATTGGTCTGGAAGAAAGGTTCCTGGACCGTATTTAAATTCATCCGGAAAAAAGCTTCCTGGAACGAACTGAAATACTCTAAACATAGAAAGGTTCTTTACAGTCCAGAACCCATTACACTTGCTGGTTTTCTCTCCTGGACCGGAATTGAATTTATTTAAAATTCCTGGACCTTTAACAACCCTGCTTTAAACATAACCATAATAGCAGTCACGATACATACTAAGGTGTCTTTAATGGGCGTAGTATCTACCTGTGTTGCAGATTGCTCATTTCGAGGAACTACGTTAGAATCCCCATACCTAGATAGATACCGGGGAATTAGATCGGCTCTAGGGAACTTTCCTTTGGTGTCAGGGAAACTTCATCTAAAAATCCAACAGAAAATTGTTACATAATGACCGGGTATAGTTTTGGAAAGTTTTCAAATAGCAGAATTTTTTTAACAAGCATGTGTGCGAAGAGTGTGCGAATTAGTTCCAATTAAGCATTCCAGGTGGCAGCACAAATGCAAAAGTGTGTATCATCTGTCATAACTGTGGAAGCCCAGCTCATTATGAAACCCAGAACTGTGTAAGGCCAGCTCATTATGAAACTATATAATGTATGTACTGGATCCATAGATAGCCAGAAATCTCTGTAGACATCAAAATAAGAGGGTCCTAGAAGTAAGGTGTCCATGTCAGGTTTTTTTTTTCGAATCCCGGTCGGGCTTGGTTGTTTGTGAATGTCCATTCATCAATTTCATCATTTCATCACTCATCCCCATCTTCGCAAATTAGCCAAGAGGCACAAAACGCGAAGTAAAATAAACTAAATCAAATCAAATCAAATCAATTTTATATATTTCGTCTGTTGTTAATTTGTGTATACAGGGTGTCTCAAAAGTAATAGTGGAAATTGACACAGGTGAAAGTACAGGATAATAGAAGCAAAAAAGGCTCAGTAAACATGGGTCTGCAAACGAGCCGTTTTCGAGGTAATCGCGAATATGTGATTACAAGCCGCCACTGACTTCACTGTTTGTAAACGTCGTCGTAGTTGGTAAAAATGCTAATAATGTGTGTGATCTGTTTGATTACAACGCCACCTCTCGGAAACGTTCTGTTTTTTAAACAAAGAGCAAACCTCGGACCGCGCAAGGAGTAAAGCACTCGGTGTTTACAAAATGCAATCAATGACGGCTTGTAACCACATATTCGCACACATTATTAGCATTTTTACCAATTAGGACGACGTTTACACTGAAGTCAGTGGCGGCTTGTAATCACATATTCGCGATTATCTCGAAAACGGCTCCTTTGCAGACACATGTTTACTGAGACTTTTTTTTTTGCTTCTATTATCGTTTTCTTCCACCTGTATTAATTTGCGCTATTACTTATGAGACAGCCTGTATGTTTAGCCGTCTTTCACTTCGTAATGTGATACTTCAGTATGTGCGTGCAAGGGAAAATCAGTTTTGGGTATCTACTCATGCCCTCATACCTCCACGGGTCTCGAGAGGGTGGGGGTGTAACCGGTTCGTCGACCCACCCTGGAAATTAGCTTCATTAATTTCAAGTTAGAAAAAAACAACTTGTTACTGCCATTGGTAATAACAGAAATAAAGTTAAGTTCTAGTCAGTATTTGAAAATAATAACCAAAGTTAAAATTGTGTTACATCAAAAAAAATTGAGTGTCAAATTCAGGAACCAGTTTGTTCTCATATTTTACCATTTAAGTAAAAGAATAAATGGTTCCACAGTTTTTAAACTTTAAAAAATTAGAATTTAGAGCTCACACAACATAAAATTTATGGCTACAATTTCCTCCTAACATTTAAAGGTTTTCTCTAAAGAGGTGTATAAATGTAATTAACAAAATAGAATAACTATGCATTTCAGTGCAAAATGTATGAAGTGTAAAATATAGTGATAAACAATAGCGCTGAATATTCTTTCATCTGCTGAATCAGGTTGGAAAGTTTCCCCAAGCATATAATAACAATAATAATAAAAATAATACATGTGAATAAAAAATCCTTAATATGCTGACCAAGGCAGTAATTTATTTTATTATAAAACATAAACTAAACGTAACGTTTCAACCTTCTAGCAAGGTCTTCTTCAGACTGCACCAAGTACAAATGTTTGTACTTGGTGCAGAGTCTGAAGAAGACCTTGCTAGAAGGTTGAAACGTTACGTTTAGTTTATGTTTTATAATAAAATAAATTACTGCCTTGGTCAGCATATTGAGTTTTTCATATCATGGAAACAAGGCTTAATGGTGTTATAATTCGAATAAAAATACCTCCCCGAAGGAGTAACGTAACGTTGTCGGCTTGTAATCAAGGGGTGTCGGGTTCAATACCCGAAGAAATCACATAGTAATTCGGATCCTACTTTAAGCTGTAGGTCCAGTACCAATTAGCTTAGCTGCGTATAAACTGGACTTAAAGCAAAAACTAAAAACAAAAAAAAATGCAAATGGAAAAAAATGTTGATTTTTATAATTGAATTTAATTGTTATTTCAGGCCCACTTTATGCACAGGAAGGCTAATCGGGACTGGACCTACAGTTTAAAGTTGGATCCGAACCACTGTGCCATATGCCTCCAGCGGGTATCCAACCCGGGACCCCTTGATTGCAATGTGACGACGTTACCACTACGCCATCGGGGAGGCCTTTAATTTATATAATTTTATGAAATTATTGTATAATAATGATCATAACCTCGCTAATAATAATAATAATTGTTATGGTATTGTATTTCTAGAATTAAAGTTTTATCAATGGGCTGCCTCCCCCCTACAAAAATTTCTGGCAACGGCCACTCCCCACCCTGCTGATTCAGGTAGCCTGGCAGTCTAATCGAGGCTTTACCTCTTTTCGGGTTTTCATATTGACCCAAACCTCACCTGTCAAACCAGTTACGCAAGTGGCAGAGCAGTCAGGTTCAACCTCGCACAAGAAACTATTATTGTTGTTATTTAAAAATTAAAATGTCCCATTCTTTAATGGGATCAGTTCAACTTGCGGAATCAATAAACTCTGATTCATATTCTGAGCAAGATAAAAAATAATAGTCATACATATTTTTCATACTCGAACTCTTTCAGAACATCGCACGTGTATCCGGTGGTGGGACTAGAATTTTCGTAAGGGAAGTATTTTTACACTAAAAGAAAATTTTTGTTTCTCTTTTTAGTAGTCAAGTGATATACTTTTGCCATACTTTCACAATTTAGCGTTATTTCTTTAAGACGAAATGGAGGAGGGGATGACCCTCACCAGTTCCTCACACGACGCACAACTGTGTGTATTCATAGGCTATTATTCCTTTTTTACTCTTCGTGTATTCAAATGCTCATTTCATATACAATTAACACACACAAATTTTGAGCAGTAAAATTTTATCCAAGTTTTATTATTAACTTTCCATTTGTGCAGTATCAGTTGGTAATTTGATCGTTTCTAAGAACCTCTTATTTACTTAGGTAATTCCAGGCACTAAAACCATATACGAATAAGATACGCTTGTAATTCGTTTGTGTTGAATACTTTGCTATGTGGGTTCACTATCGTACACAGGATTGTTTTCGGAGGGGGCTGGAATTGTAAACTGGATATCACATAACTCCTTCGTAGGAACGGGCGAGATAAACTATAAAATAAATAGTTTCCAATTACCAATTTTTAACCTCGTTTTAATAGTTGTTCCAAGAAAAATGGTAATCAGAGGTCATTAACGGTAGTTTACATTTTCCACTGTTTTTTCTCGAGTTCTTTAATGCTCTAATTTGAAAATTGTGATATTCTCCAAATTTCTGGAGGGGCTGTAACCCCATCAGCTTCCACCTACGTACGCCAGTGTATGGAACTTTAAAAAGTCATCCCGGTGACGTAGTGGTAACTGATGACTTGTGATCGAGAAGCTCTGTGGAGGCACATTGCACAGTGGTTGGGATGCCATTCTAAATGTAAGTCGAGTCTGCATTAGCGTATATGAGTATAAAGCGAACTTAAAATATACTTTCGAAATTTGGAAAGAGGAAATTTTACATTTGAATATAAGGATATGTGGTTACTAAAGAGGATCGACCAGGATATCTCTAACACTGAGAGTCCACAGCAACTTCGTCCCCTGTTGTCTCTCATCGTTTTCCTATTCACCTGATTCTGATCTTTTCTTACAGATCTTCCATCGTTTAATCCCTCGTGTCTTTTTCTCTCTCTCTCTTTTTTTTCACTCTCTTCTCTAATACTTTCTTCTCTCCTGATATTTGCTCTAACTGAATTCCTTTGTATCTACCATCTCTTCTAGTTTTCTTTTCATTTTGCCCAGTTTCCATAATCACTATTTATAAGGTTTCTAACTACCTTTCTCTCACGGATGTGTACAGCATTTTTCTCTTTAGATGCTATCATAGGCGCCGACTCCATGGGGCTTGGGGGGGGGGGCCTCGAGCCCCCCAATGTTAACGATGTGGAGGCAGAGCCCCCCAAATAATTTTGCTTAAGAGGATCTAATGTATTATTTTGCTTCTCTTGCAAAGTTTACTCTGAATTGTGCCACATGAACTTAACTTTAAATACACATTTGAAATGTTCTACACCATCAACTTTGGGGGGTTCAGACCACTAAACCATCGACTTTGGGAGGGCTATGACCAGAAACAGCAAAACACATGACTTATTACTACATACTAAGTATGTAATTATGAGTATTGTTAAAATTTTTACTAAAAGAGTTTCAAAAGACTATGTGTATGAACTAGGGTAGTGGATGGAACATTCGGGCTACAAATGGCTCTTACATGACATTCAGAACGAAATCATTGATAGATTAGGGAGATCTGTTTTGGGCTCGTAGTAGCAGATATTAAAAGTCGGGAATATTTTGCTACGTTTTATGGTTGACGAAACTTGTGACATATCCATCCGTAGACAATTAATATTCTGCATTCTAACTGTGTCTAAAAATTTTGATATTTTTGAGGAATTCATGGGCTTTTATGAAATTCTGAACACTGAAACCAAAACTTCAAAAAGGGAGAGAGTGAGCCATTCATTAATTTATTTCAGTGATCAGAGCCCCCCCCCCAATAATTTTGACAAGTCAACGCCCCTGGATGCTATCATTATTATGTTTCGTATCCTACTAAAAGATAAATAATAATAATAATAAATGAAGATTTATTATTGTTTCAAATATTAAATAGGTATGTAAGTACGTTACATAAGTAGCATGCTTGCAATGAAATATCATTTGGATATCAGTGACGAATAAATCTTTGGGCGCAGTGCCTTGATCTACAGGACACTAATTTGCTGAATATGTAAATATTTATTTCTGTTAATGAAGTTAGGTAAAAGCAAAGTGGAAAAAGAAAGAAGGTGGTAGATAAACCTAAATATCCTAGCCTTCAAAACTGCAGGTCATAAGATCCAAAGCAATATATTGGGTAAGGAAAAAAAAGAAGCAGCTTATAATGAAATATTTGGACAACGTTTAACACGCGATATTTCGAAGCTGCAACTGTTTTAAAAAATCGATAATAGAACATGTTGTTTGTGGTGACAAGATGCAGTCTTTTGAACAAATCGAATATGCAGGTAAACATAGTATCTAATGATCACCAATCCAGCTATATTTTGAAACGTTACAAAGTACTTGAAAACGTGAGAGATGGCTGATATGAGAAGTTGAGGTAAATCTATGATCAGCGATAGTTTCCACTTAGTATAACAAGCACCAGTATGAGATTTATAAATTTATAAATTAATAGCAAAACTAAATGCTTGTCTTGGTAATGGTACCCCTTTTTCTTACCAACCCTCGCATATTAGCCAAATTGGTGAACTTTGCTTTCCCAAGGTTATCATTATAGGAAAGGGGTCTATATATGCTATTAGTGTCGTGCCCTCTTTTATGGGGATGAGAACCAATGGCAAGGCGGAGGCAGACATTGTTATCGATTATCTGTCTGCACGCTATGCACTTTAATCAGAAGTTTGGAGTCAAGAATGCAATTGCTGTGGGTCTTGAAATTCTCGAAGAATTCTTAGAGAAAGAACATTCAAGGCAAACTTGAATTATGCAATGGCGCAGCAACATCTTTGACTTGGTGGGTTACAAATTCATCCTTATGCTCTCTACTTTATGCACAGAAAGGCTAATCAGGACTGGACTTACAGTTTAAGGTGAGATCCGAACCACTATGTCTCCACCTATAGTATAAAAAAGGACGCCTTGATTACAAGATGTGTGTTTTCTATTTTAGATCAGGCCACAGAGCTTTCAATTTTTAAAGTGGAATTAGCATCACCCTGTACTGTCAATGAAAAAGCAATATTCGCAAAATGATTTTGAATCTCTCTTACTTTTTATGGTTATTTTCAACATAGTTTTTAACAGACTTTTTTTTTCAAAACATGAACAGTTTCGGAACATTACTTTTACTTCCTTATAAAGTTAGCTGCCAGCATGGATCAAGTGAGTTAACTATATAACTCCCCCACGTAATTTGCCTCTAAATGGGAAGCAAGTTACTTGCGAAAGTCTTACCACGCTGTAGATAGTTAAACTGGACCCATTTTCCTTGAGCCATAAAACTACATACATCGGTAGTGACCTTAGTAGTTAATTAATAATTACAAGCAAATATTCCAATTTGACACAACACATATTTTCAATTTCAAGTTTATTACTTGTACTACGTAGTACAGTAAATTGTTAACAATTTGAAACTACAATTAACAAGAATTCGAATAAATATGACATGAACATTTACATTAATCACTCACTGTAATTACAACCTTGACTTGGTTTGTAATTTTGTGTTGTCCCTCATTGTATAGGTTAAATGGTTATAGCACGAAACTAATTCTTTTCATTAACCACAAGTAACATTATCGGCCATATAAGTGTAAGCTATGGAAGTTTAATTAAATAAAATAACCCCCCATTTTAAGTAGGTTATTCTTAGTCCTATATGGCCGATAAGTACACTAACACGGATTAGGTAAATTATTAATTGATGGTTTAGTTGTTATTAACTGTTATGTAAGTTTCCCTAAGTGTGTGTTGCTACCCGAGAGCAAGTGGTCGAGTGAACTTCCTTGCTCGGACACGAGAGCTCGATATTACGTAGCCTGAGGTCAGAACATGTGATGTAAATGTTGCTAAGTTTATTGTACAGCTATGAAATTGGGGGGGGGGTGATAACTAGTACCACAATGAAGTAAAATAGCTTTAATAGGTTTGAATCCTTTTGGATAGGAAGATAATAAAGAGAAAATAAACTTTTTTTGCTTTTAGTTACGAAAAATAGATTATTTGAAAGCAACAGTTTCGTTCGTCAAATTATTTGAAGGGTTATAAGGGGTAGAATTCGGATGAAAGGATTTAGGGGGTATTGTATCCCGTTCTTTAAAAAATATGGGATACAAGGCGAAGGTTCCTGTGCTACTAAACTTAGGGTTTGACTTTGAATACTTGATTCGTTTACCGTTAATAGGAAGAGATTATTTCGCGAGGTAGCGGTGCACGGAAACTGAAATGATTTTGATATAATTTTTGTTGTCTAGCGTCGCTTTTCTGCCACTTTTGGCTAATCGCAAAGATGAGGATGAGTGATCATATGAAGAAATTGATGAAGGAACACTCTCAGAGAACTTTCATGCTCAGGCCGGGATTCTAACCCGAGACGTCGTAGCGCGCTGTGCTAACCACTCCTTCACGGAGATCGGCATGCAAAGAAACCACACATATTCACAATATATGAGGTGATCATATCCATAATTTCTTTGGTTCAAGAACGTTTCCGGGGGAGCTCGATCCTATGTCTTCTTTAATGCACCAATGCCTTTGAGTGTTGTTTACGGATAGCGTGACGTCAAGGAAACCAAAGGTTTCTGCTTCCTGCCTGAGCAGTCGAAGCCGACCTTCCAACAAGAACTGTTCCATCTTGGAACGGAATAACAAGCACACATTGGTGATGACTAGAGGTCGGATTTGTATGTAATTACATATTCTATTCCTTTCTAGATACATACCTTGAACAGGAAAATGTCAACGAATTATATAACTGACATGATTTTGCATAAGTTTTATGTTACATCTTTTTACATATTTGCTAGGATGTTACATATTTTACATATTTGCTAATTTACTATATACACAAAACAACATACTTCGATATTTTTTCCTATCTTGATCCTTTTTCCTGTATTTTCGATCTCTGAAACATGATGAAGAAAATGTGTAGATCATGTGATGTCATATTTTCTAATCAATGAGATGCATAGTGCTTACGGTCACCTACAATTGACTGCCAAGTCCAAAGACAGACAAAAGAGAAGAGAAAATACAGGAACTGTTATATATCGAAAGATGCTGGAGTCTCTCGCCTTTCCCCTACTTCTGAACCACTTATGGCCTAATTTGAAAATTATGTTGGACATGGTGAAATAAAGTAAATATATAGCAGAATTCTTGAAATTGCTTGGATACTAGATTATTATTAATATTACATATTCTTTGATACTACATGTTTAGCTACATATCCTTTTGAAAATACATATTTAGGTACATATTTTATCAATTATTGTTACATATTTATGTACATATTTTCTACTTTGATATTACATAAACATCCAGGATCTAGTGATGACGATATAATTTCTATCATAGTAGTACTCTTTTGGATACTTCATTTTAATTTTCAATACTATTAGTTGTGACTGTACAGTGTTATTTTACTTTCAAAGTTTGGATATACACTATGATCTTCCATAAACTTAGGGGATTGCGTTCTAAAGCAGGGGAGACCAGGTGTCAGAACTAGGGGAGCAAAGACAGTTTAGGCTACTTTCTCTTGGTAGATAAGGTTTAGCATAGTGCGGGAGCAAAAGTTGCAAAAAGTTGGGGGCAACTGCCCCCTCACCCCAACCCTAATCGCCGTCACTGGTGAGGAGAATTGTATCACATATTTACTGCTACATTTCAAGTAGAAAGTTGTTGGGAACTATGTAAAGTTGTTTAATAATTAATGACAAGCCACGTATTGACGTATTAATTTCGTTAATTATTATGGAGTGTTGTCATGATTGTGCTTCTGTCGAGTATTTACAAAACTCTCGTTTAATTTCTGTATTTTTGTTTTTTAGAGTCGCTTTTCTGCCACTTTAGGCTAATCGCGACCATGAAGATGAGTTTTGATGAAGGGAACAGCCATGCCGGGATTCGAACCCGGGACCCCTGGCTTTGTAGCGTACTGAGTTAACCACTCCGACACGGACGTCGACTCCTGCTGAACTTGTTGGTTGTCTTCTCAAATTGCAGTACATCATCATATTACGTTACATTTCGATTTAACTTCTAAATTTCCTCCGAGTGAAGGCATGTAGCTACATTTTTCTGCGTACTCGTACTTATAGTATGAGTATAGTAGTTTCAATAAAGTATTATAACACCGCCTTCCTTACAGAAATAAGGAAGAACACACTGCGTTCATTAATTATCATGATGCTTTACATTTTTTCATACGAGGATTCATTAAGTAGAGGAATAAGGGTACTGCGGTGAGTATATATATATGATGATATCTAAGGATTATTATTTCTCCATATATTCCCATCTACATCCAAGCATCAGTGTATCATTCAAAATTGCGTTAGTCACCTGCTGAAGAACTACATTCATCACATCATGATTCTGTTCAGGATGAAAAGTTCACTCAGTGACAAGTCGGGACTATGAAGCGGGTGGTTATAGAGTGACATCTGGCGCTGTACAAAAAAAAAGAAGAAAAAAAAGCCTTTGTACAATTATCCTATATATTTCACATAGCGCATGCACACCTTCACCATCGTGTAGAACTTCAGCACATGATGTGTCCTTTGCACGCAGAAATTGTATCCTACCATGCACCTCAGTATTTGTTCACGAAAATACAAGTGCAGCGATCTATCTGGCCTGCAAAGAAAGATTTATCCTCACTGGCATGCTAGAATATTTCATTTGTGTTCCCACGTTTAGCTGTGTTGTACAGTACGTCATACTATCTTAAATTGTGAATTCACCATGGTAGTTTTTAGTAAAACAGTTCTTGTACTTAGTACTAAAAATAAAAATACAATCTTAGATATTTATGTAGAACTGGAATTTCTGTGTTTTATGCTCTGACAATAGTTGCAGATCACAAGAGAGAATTTTCAATATGCCTATCAATCAGACAGATTTAACCTTTTGTACTACTGTAGAAGAACTTCTCTGGAAATTAAGTGAGCAGAGGTCAAAGAAACCGGGAAATATAAGTACACTATAAAAATATACAGGTACTTAATTGTAAAGTTCGAAACTTTGATTTCCTGGTGTGTATTAAGTGCAAACATTGTCCTTGCATCTGTAATCCAAATGTTGCAACTCAAGTCAAAATACAGGGACTTTTGTCATAGAATGATGGTAGAACTTGACTTTTAAATAGCGCCATTATATGCAGCTAAAGGATGTTTGCAAATTTTAAGTGATATAGTTAAGCACACAAAACGTGCGATACGTTAATTTCGTTCAGTTATAGTGAGAACTTGAAACTAAATAATAAGTATGTATAAATTCCATGTAGGAGTTTAAAATAAAACGTTTGAAAACCTTGAAAGTAATGGGACAGAAGTAGGTTATGTGTTTGTGAAAACTTCACAAAGTGATGAATCTTTTCTAACTTGAAGATGTTACAAAACAATAAGCTGCTCACAGCCATTGCCCAAATTTAGAAAATATTAAATATGATAAATAGCACAGAGGAAACAGTAAACAGTCAATTTAAAAGTAACAAGGAGTTAAATTTGCCACCATATTTGATTTATTTCTTGTATAACTATGTCACGTTACTTCGCAACCTCGTTTTCCACGTCATCTTTTTCCTGCTAAGGCAATTGAAACTTTTTTTTTTTGGTGAAACTTATCTCAGTTTCACAGTTCAATAATTCATCAAGGCCTCAAAGATTTAACCCATTATTGATCTTCTTTGAGATCAGTTCATTGCTGTTTCACATTAAAGGACAAGTTGAGTATATAAGTGAATGGAGTAATATAGCAATATCTTGTTATATATTCGTTGAAAAACATGGAAGTTGGAGCCATGACATATTCTCAACCAGCAAAACGAAGTAACTAAGGCGACTTGTTCTGCAACATTTGACCGCTTGCATCATAAGTCCCTAAATAATTGAAGCTTTATACCAACTAGATAGAGATAACCAAGAGCGTGTCTAGGAAGTTCTAAAGAAGGGAGCTATTACTACCTTGCTTAGATATCAGTGCTATAATTTGCAAGCCTTTGTAGCATCTGACGTTCCCCTTTTTCTGCTTTAGGAAAACCTGGGGCAAAGAGCGGGAATGATGCACCACTGACACACCACTGATGTTAAAATCTTACATTTCTATTGAAAGCATTTATTTCAGAACTGATCTGCTTTAGTTCTGGTTAAATTCCGAGTTAGTTGAGGTATTGTGCCAAAAGAAGTATTACTAAACGTGTATGAAATAATAAATGGCACTACTTGAAACATTAGAAATGCAGAAGTGATCTAACAAATGGTTGTCATAATTTAGCTCAGATTAAAGGATTTCTTAATATTCATGTCCAGATATTATTAGAATAATTAAATCAAGAAGACTTAGATGGGCAGGCCATGTGGCACGAATGGGAGAGGAAAGAAGAGATCACAGGATTTTTATTGGGAAACCTGATGGTAAAAGAGCTGTAAGAAGGCCAAGACGAAGATGGAGGGATGACGTTGAGATGGGCCTAAGGGAAATCGGTAAGGATGGTAAAGATTGAATTGATCTTGCCTAGGATAGGGACAGATGGAAGGCTTGTGTTACTGCAACCACAAATCTTCGGGTTTAAGAAGGCTAGAGAGTTAGTTAATACGCATTACATGATGTACTTACCTCTTATTTGCTCGCAGTAGCAGAGATAGCTAAAATGTGTTACACTAGCTTTATACTCAGATACTCAGTAGTTCCTATGTAAACATACATTACTAAGATATCTGATATTAACCCGGCATTTGCGTTAGTAGAATCAGAGCATACGTGTAATTTAAGTATAGGCCTACAATATGTATTTTTTCGTTATTCTAAGGATTGCCATTGCATTGGCAGATGCGATTCTACAATAGCCATTGTTATAACAAAATTGGGTTATTTTGTACATTGCATGTAGCATGTCTATACAGTAGCCTGGACATTCTTTACACTCTCGTGCCGCCATTTCAAAGGAAGTCAAATAGCGCGTTGATATGTCGAAGCTATAACCCTGAGTGTGCAGCTGTTTAGTTCACTCACTAATCTAGTTCCTTGCAAGGTGCAAATGCCGCAAAAGCCGGGTTAAGATCAGGTTGAGACTGGAAAAACAAGTTCTGCATTGATCACACTTACCCCACGAGGAAATGTCCATCATTTCGGCGATGAACAAAACCTTCGAGAGAGGGCGAAACAGACTCTCACACCAAATCGACACCATTGAACATATATTAACCGCACGCACCCACTCGAGAAAACTCTCACACATTTAGTACATATCACTAAACTCTACGATTCCTTTCCACATCACATGAAGTCGTGCACAGCCTTCAACCCCCCGTGCTGACGTCATAGCCAGCAGGTAATGGGAGAGGGACATTGAATCCGGATTGGCCGCGCAGGGGTGGTCTGTTGGACGGACGTCACAATGCACGAGGTGGCAGCACAATCGGATCGATATGGTGCCGGTTGCGGGGGAAAGACGTTGGGGCTACATTCAACGTTTTTTTATGCCGTTATTCTTTGATAAGCATGTGCACATGTAAATAGCTACAAGCTTCAACAACTAACAAAGTGTGAGGCTTTAACCTAATTTGGTATCGGCGTCAGAACCTTAGACATGGATACAAACTGGATACTCTTTTGACTAACGTATTGATCAGCTGATACTGAAAGAGCCTATATGCGCATTATCCGCAGTTTTAAAGTTGGGACAAAGTTCGACGGCACGAAAGTAGTCCACAAACGTCGGTGACAAATATTTAACGATATCATCACAAGGTTGCATCATCATTATTTCAAAACCTTCCTTCCTCAACGGAAGCAATTGCACCTATGTAGAAGGAACACGTGTTGCAACAACGTTAAGTTTCACCACGTGTCGTATTGCAGATGCTCGACGTAACACGCATTCGTTGCTTTATGCCTATTTCAATGTCGCGTTTCTTCAGATCAAATGCGACGAATATGTCTGAAAGTGAACTTTAACCCCGTGTATTTTGTAGCGAATATGCATCGGAAAATTTACCGACCTCCGTAAAGGGGTGGTTAGCACAGCGCGCTACGACGCCAGGGTTCGAATATCGGCCTGGGCATGGGTGTTCTTTGTAGTGTCCACTCATCAATTTCATCACTCATCCTCATCATTCCGATTAGCTTAAAGCGGCAGAAAAGCGACGCTAAATAACAAAAAAAAAATATCATTGGAGAATTTGGGCGCCTTGCTCAATCTCGTGTGCCACATGCTGTATTTGGAAAGTTATTCTTGAAGAGTTACTCAGTTACAATAACGTCGTTGAAAAGGTAACTAAGTTGCTTTGCTCAAATTAACTCAGTTACAGTTACCTTTACCTTAAAAAGTAAGCATAAAAGTCCCTTGTATAGTTGCTTTATCCTAGATAAAAACACTAAATTATAATAAACCTCACAGTGTTAATATTCAATTATAAAAGTAATACAATAATATTAATAAAATAATTAATAAAATTAATTCACGCAAAACACCAATGGTTTCTAACAAATGTGTGGTGTGTATATAATAGTATATGCATATATATATACAGATATGAAATTTAATAATTTTCCTCTTTTGCTAGTAAATTATAATTTCCTTCATTACTATTGAAATGTTGAATAATATTGATTGATTAATTTGATTTATTTAACTTTGCTCTTATGCCATGTTTGGCTAATCGCGAAGATGAGAATGATTGATGATATGATGAAATTAATGTAGGGACACACACCCATACCCAAGCCGGGATTCGAACCCGGTAACCCTGTCGTTGTCGTACGCTGTGCTAACCACTCCGCCACAGAGGTCGGTGAATTGAAAAGGAAACTGTTATTTTGTTACTCGTAACCGGGAAAGTAACTAGTTACAGTTAACGTTATTCAAAAATGCCTTATTTCCTGAGTCTCATGCAGTCTTGTTTGTGGACGTTATTTTTATTGGTTCTTATTATTTCTCTCCTCAAAAATTATTTTCACTCCAAATGAAGTTATTTTAGGTCTCGAGATCTGGCTCAAAATTTCGTTTCTGGCAACAGCATAATCCTTGATTTGTGTAACAGATTCAAATTGCCTAAGTGAAGACGATTTCACACATGGTCAGTAACTAAACAAAGGAACTTCAACATTGAGCCAGATAATTGTTTCCATCTTTGTCTACGTTGTTGAATATTTGAATGGCCCAATAAGGATGATAACCTGCTCGTTAGGCAACCTGCAAAAAGGAAATGTCCAGCGGGTCTAACTAACTACAGGGAAAGATGACTCTTGGTGAATATATTGTATTTTTGTTATTCAGCCACTCTTCTGCCACTTTTGGCACATTGCGATGATGAGGATCAGGCTCGTAGCGAGGGATAGGCTATGGGGGGGGGGGGGGGGTAAGGGCTAGGGTGCCATTCAAAGCATTTTTAAAAAGAACAAGACAGCATAGTCAGAAGATGTGACAGAGAAATTTACACTTGTTATTCTAGTAACATACTGCTGGAGTTTTCTGTTTCGCAAAGTAATAGTACGTTTCTAAAGATTGTCTTCAAACACTAAGACATAACTGAAATATTCTTAAATGTACTAAACTTTCTTAAATCAGAAATGCAAACTACGAGTCTTTAAGTATGACCTATATATTTTTTAATGAGTTTTTTTTTGTTTCCTCATTTCAAAATTTGTAGGTTGTAAATATCACAAACCATGGCATAACAAGAGAATATCGAAGGACACGCATAAAATTTCGCCGGTGTGTGTGGGGAGGGGTGGGGGTACCAAACCACAATCTTGCCTAATGCACCAGATTGTTTAGCTACGATGCTGATGACGATGAGTAACAATTAGATGAAATTGTAAAGGGACACTCACAAAGAACGCCCATCTCCAGGCCGGGACTCCAACCCGGGAATTTCGTTGGCGAGATCGAAAGTTAACACTCTCCGGCCACCGAACTGGTAGTTTTCGTTTATTCACATATTACGTGCGTTTAAAACCTGGCAGTTTTGACCCCGTGTTCAGGTCAACATAACATTGGAGGTGTTGAAAGTGTCATTGTAGGTTATTGTCCATTGACTTATTAAAGTGGCATAAACGCGTTTTAATCACCCGGACGACAAGCAAACATTTACACACTTTGTAATCAAGAGATCACGATATACAAAAATTAACACACATATTTGCAACAACGAATTGAGTGGTAGACGAAGTTCATTAAAATATTTACTTTTGCAGGACCGAATAAATTTCTTTTTCACAATCAGTCCCCTACGTTTGTTCTTCATAAAGCCTTGACTCAAGCTGAGGTAATGATGCAATACCGCTGTTGCTGGACTTCTTATCCAGTTTTGCTATGGAGGTATATTAATTACACCGTGGTTCGAATCTCTAAACTGTAGGTTTAGTCACCATTTCCCAAACTGAGCATAAAGTCGACATAAGAACAAAGTAGGTAAACCACGAATAATGAATTATAATTATTTCAATGAACATCTTGCCGAGTATTTGAACTCACTTTTTCTGGTTTCTCAAGACACCAACCATCCATATGTCAAAAAGAGAAAAAAAAATATTTGTGCTTTGCATCGTGTTATATACGACTAGCTACGTACGCTCCCATACACAGAGTAATGCTGGCTACATAAAATTATTAATATAAATTATTATGAAATAAAGAACATATTTTATATACCATTGTAATGAAATTAAAAGGAATTGGGGAAACATTTACAGAAACTCATAATTTTAAGTTCTCAAAGAGCACTTACTTATTTTATTTGTTATTTATTTACTACAGAATTCCAAATACATCTTTGGCCATTTTACATTGGAATGTAATAACAATGGAAATAACAAAAAATAACAATGGAAGTAACAATAAACAATAATAACATAACTAAAATACATATTTTTTCCCTTCATACTTCACGTTTGTGCATACATACATATGAGATAAAGTGGATTACATGTTGTTCCACAGTAGCTTTTTAAAAAGTGACCGGTTTTCAAAAATATCAACTTGGTTTGGTAGAGTGTTGTATTGGCCGGGTAGTCTGTGGAAGAGAGAACGCTGTATTAGGCTTAATCTGGGTTTCTGATATGTGAAAAGCTGAGTGCTTCTTGTGGTGCGGGACGGTACTCGAAAGTGAATTTCTTGAAGAAGTCGATCACTTCTTATGTTCCCATTGGTTATTTTATGGAGGAAAATATGGTCTGCAAGTATGTATCTATCATGAGGGGCATGGATATTTAGCATTTTCAGAAGGATGGACTTTTGTAATTGTTTTGTGGATGGAATTCGGTGACGAACAATGGCCAGGAAGAAATTTAGAACAGAATTTAGTCTATCTAATTTTGAGGGGCATGCCATAGACCAGATCGGAGAACAGTATTCAAGTTTAGGTGAAACGAAAGATTTGTAGAAAGTGCCGAGAGCAGACATGTTGTTTATTTCAGTAAAACGATAGAGGAGACCTAGCATACGCATGGTACCCTTAGTGACTGGAGAGATGTTACCCAAAGGAGAGTTTCTCATCAAATATGACGCCTAAGTCCTTCTGTGCGGCAACCCTTTGAACGCAATTGTTTTCTATGAAATATTGCGTATTAAAAGTATTTTCCTTAAGGAGAAGGTTATGAGGATTTCTGAGGATTAAGTTTCAGGTTCCATATTTCACACCACTTTATTAGGGAATCTAAGTTCTTTTGCAAAAGTGCCATGTCATTTAAATTTAATATTTTACTGTATGTTTTGCAATCATCGGCGAACATAAGAAGGTTTTTACAAGAGTCAGAAAGATATTCTGGAAGATCATCAAGGTAGAGGATGAAGAGAACAGGTCCAAGAACACTGCCTTGGGGAACACCAGAAGATACACCTCGATATGAAGAAGAGGTTCCGGAAAGTACAACCTTTTGTTGTCTGTTTCGAAGATAGTGTTTGAGCAGAGAGATAAAATTTCCCATGAATATTAAAACGATGAGATTTATGTAGGAGGTAGTTGTGGTTTATAGAGTCGAAGGCTTTGGAGAAATCAAGATGTATTACATCCAGTTGAGAGTTTTCAGATATACAGTTGATAGCGTCAGATAATACGATGCGCAAGTTAGTTAAGCAGGAGCTGCCTGGTAAGAAGCCGTGCTGTGCTGTATTTATGTATGGAGAGGTGAATTTGTAAAGTCGGTCCTCTATTATTTTTTCACAGGCGATAGAAAGTGGTGATAACAGGCATGTTTCCGGACACCGGATTGGGAGAAGGCACCCTATGTAATATACACCACGGTTATCTGACCTCAATCCCGTGAACCTTATGACATGGAGAATGTTGAAATCTGCGTTGTATACTATGAATATCCGGTATTTGGATCATCTACGGGAAAGCATAGCCACTGCAACCGTTGATTTGGATACCACATTTTGAAACAGTGGCGGTGATTGGGTTCTGAACTAGGCGGGCAAGGTGCCAAAACTGAGGGGGGGTACAGTTTACTTTCCCTTGGTATATAAAGTTTAGGATAGTGCGTGGGCAAAAGTGGCAAAAAGTGGGGGCGGCAACTGCCCCCTTCGTCCCCTAATCGCCGCCACTGTTTTGAAGAGAATTCAAGTAGACATGTTAGAAGTATGTTGAGTCTCGTTGTGAGACACGTTTTGCGTTAAGGGAATGTGATCTTCATCAGTTCTTAAATTGGTTCCAGACTATTTGGTCATCCTGTATAAAAGTAGACTTTTCTCGTCTTATCTGAGAGTGCCATACAAATAAGAGAGATATATCTACTTGCATTCGATATAAATTGTTGATCATCATAGTCAGACAGACAGGTTATGGTTTCCACAATTCATTGGCCTTTAGACTAAACCGTTGAAAACATTTTTTGTTCCATACTGCACATATTTAAGTATTGTAGTCTGTAGTTTTATGTGAAAACCAGAAGGAAACAAGTTGTTGACGACATCCTCTAGGTCTGTTGTGGAGCCTACTGTTGCTTTCGTCACAGCTCTTTTACGATCCAACACTGCAGAAGATACACCAAGCAGAAGCAAGATTAGGTATATTAAATATAGTATTCTCAAGTGTTGATCATCTGGCTCGAACACGGAGTCCGTGCATAGCGTGAAACCCTTGCGATAGCATTGGTATTTCTGGATCGTCTGCCAATTGCATCGGGAGATTCGTTCCGTTTAGCGGAATGAGACAGGTCACTCCTCACTGAAGAAGTAATGAGGATCGGGTGGTTCGTCTTGCTGTGTCAATTTTTCTTGTCTTCGTGCTTGTGCTACAAAACCACCCCGAACTCATGGTTTGGGAAGGGTGCGGTGGGAGGGGTGGATGGAAACCGGAGGCCAAGGGCGCCGAGGTACATGCTGGAGCTGTTCGAGGAAGGCAACAGGCGATCCAGAGCAGACACCGTGAAGAGTCTCAGCCCGATGAGGACTGGTAAGTTCTAGTATGTTGCGTGTTGGCAGATAGTGAAAATATTATGTAGGTGATTCTAAACTTAGGAGATACTTTTGACGTATAAAAAATTGAAGATCGAAAAGTTATGATTATTTTTTCTTGATACTAGATGTGTAATATTTTGACGCGATATAGGCATCAACTTAATTGTCACTAATAAGTTAAGGTATAGTTCGTCGTGCACTTTTGCAGAATGCCATGAGACATAATGTAGCCAGTAGAACCTCAAAAATTCGTCGATGTCAGCTATTTTGGATGGCCTCCCCGATGGCGCAGTTGTAGTGTCGTCGCCTTGTAGTCAAGGGGTCCCAGGTTCGATACCTGGTGGAGGCTCATAGTGTTTCGGATCCCACTTTAAACTGTGGGTCCAGTCCCGATTAGTCTTACTGTGCAACTCAGCCACTTTGGAGGTGATGTGCTCAGCCCTACGCTCCAATCGCCTTCACCCCTCTCTCCCTTAAGGGTTGCCCGCAGGCACCCACTTATTTGAGGCTGGGTGAGCCCCAGACCTGCTTTTTGCCGGAAAAATTCCGACATTACATCACCAACCCCGGGAATCATCCCGCGTGGCAGTCAGGCGCCGTACCGACTAGACGACTGCGGCTTCAATTGTCACTAATATCTTTTATTTAATTATTGACAATACGATACTCTATGGTAATGGCATTTTGTTCATGCTAATGACCCTGGTCGTATCTATGGTAATTAGAAACCAGCCATCTTTGATTTTTCTCTTTAGGGAGTTCGGTTGAATTACTTCCAGCTTTCGGTTTCAGATTTCAAATCTTTCAACAAGTAAGTAAATCCTAATTTTATTATATAGTTCTTGTTGGTCTGCTTAGTCCACGCTAATGAAAAGAAATTAATATACTGACCTTGGTTTCAGAAGAAATCCATTTGTAATGCAATCAGTCAAACAAGATCCTCTGAAGCACATGCTCCCTCACTGTAGCTTGAAATAATGTTGCCACATGTTCCATGTCAGGGTTAACCTTTCCAAAAATATAGCTAATTCTTGCCAATAGTTAGAGATATGTATTTTAGGACATGAGATCAAGTAAAATGAACACACTTTGTTGCATTTGTTTGCACCTTTTCGTGAGATTAGCACATTTATCCCTTTTTTAGCCCTCTTTGATGCTTCTGCACCTTTTTCCTCCTTTTCTTTCATGTTTTGTTGAAAAATTGGACAGAAAAATAAATGATTATCATTTTTCTTAAGCAACTACATAAAATCATATAGTCTCATTTCCTAGAGCACAACGAGAGCTATAAAATTGTATAATATAATCATTGCAACCAAAATAGTTCCCAAGATAATGTAGCAGAACCCGCGAGAGAAAACACAAACTTCAACAAAATCTATTCGTCAGGAACCACAATTCTCTACGCGGTCCGCGTGCATTATATACAGAAGACGCAAAAAAGAGAACATTTAATAAAGGCATTTTGTCAGCATCTTTTTGAAAACATTTTCAGAACGTTTACCGACCATAATTTTGCACCTTAAAATCCATTCCCTAATAAAGACAAATTACATTGATATAGGCTACATTTTTATAATTTAATTTTGAACATTTCTTTGGTATAATTGGTGGTGGAATATAAATAATATGAATATACCTAGAATATGAACATTTGTTTTTAAAAATTACTCCACAAGCTTAGAAACTATTGTTGCAGGTGAGGTGAGTAGAATAAAACTCAGGTAGAGGCACAGGAGGATTCAATGTTATTGTTTCCACTTTCTTGTCTCACTACGTAGAATTACCCACATAAAATAGAAGAAAAGTAAGTCAAGATGGCAGCAAAGAGTCATCATTCGAGATATAGGCCGATCCAGAATTATTTGTTGAAGAGGAGCCCAGAATATATGCATAAGCCCAGAGTGTATCGTAGGATATTTCGAAATACAATGTGTAGCATTTTCTGCATGTGAAATGCCACACCAGACCCCTTGTCAACCTCCTTCAATCGTATCTTTTACTAAACAACCCCAATTTTCGATCGACAACTGCTTTAATTATGGATGCGAAATATATTTTTTTCAGAATGACATTTTTTTTCATGATTCTAAGTTTTTGACTGACACGAAGTTTTGTGACAAGAATGGCTCTCTCTTGCTTTATGTGCGATGGTGCTCAATATTATCAAACCCCATGCATTGCAATAAATAGTAGTAGTAGTAGATGAAGAAATAGAAACAATTAGAAATACGTAATTGCAACATTTATGAAACTACTAACAGTATAGGCACAGGTTTACATCAACATTTGCTTTTACAAAAATATATTTTTTTAAATTTTCAAAACTTACGCTCACACCCTTATGACAAAGGCACAGAATTCTTACGTACGCTAAATTAATATGGGGATATAAAGTATAAAGGGTTTACTTTTCCTTTAGCACCCAACTGTCAATCTCGCTTCCACGTTGTATACTCGTACAACCCCTTAAACTGCATTTCTGTAGGCCACCGAGGCCCTGACGTCTGGACTTAGAGCCAGGGTAATTCTCTGTACGGGTGTTTGTTTCCATGCATTTTGTGCTTTTGTAAGTGTATATGGTGACTGTCCCTTTACAGCCTCAGCTTTTAAATAGGTAAGATTTTAGTTCTCAAGAGACACATGCTGATTGTGGTTATGGTAAGGGACTTGGCCTCGTATAATGTGAAGGGTGGAAATAGCATACGTGCTAACACACTCAAATTCTCACTTCATTCGCGTATACTGCACAATCGACCCTTGTGTTTTACCACTTTGTCATAAAAATAAAATATGTTCACTCGTAGTACTTAATTCAAGCTTCGATTTGGCACTGTGAATTTTTCAATTAGATGTTCCTGTTCTGTGAAATAATACAAACTTCCTTACATTACTTACCATAGCTTCTTTCCTGTATCCACATTCATGTTGTAAGCACACAGTATTGCCAGGTCGAACTTTGGTTTTAACGTGAATATAGATGCTAATTTCCACTAGGATTCAACTTTCTTTATATCGTATTTTCATCCGTATTTATGGTTTTCATTTTATTTTTGGATATTGAAGTTTCTATTTGTTTAATAGCTGTAAATTATTTTCGTCATTTTAAATTGGTTTCCTTCAATTTGTTTGGGAAATATATGGTTTTTGGTTATTTTATTGTTCAAGGTTGTCTGATCGTTGTGCGATAAGGGAGACCCTGAATTCACTTGTCTTCTTTATCGCACAATGTGAGGGCAACCTTGGGTTGTGACGTTTCTCGAGGAATGCCTACGTTGTTAGGTTGGGTCCTTAGGTTTGGTTCTCTTAGTATAAATACACTGTAAATGTATTACACCGCTCTGCAATTTGACATTTTTTACTTGATGTTTTGGTTTCGAATGTAGTTTTCCCCCAATTTTGGGGCGCTGATTCCAAATATGTAAGCAGTTTTCTTCTATCACGTCCAGATTGTTGAAAAAAAAATGAAAACAAAATTTGCATATTGAACCATTACCGACATATATTTATACCCTTCTACAAGATCATTGCAATGCTTAAAAACGTGGTGTATATTATAATTATGTAATTGTAAACACAATGTACGTACCGTTCACAAGAACTACCAACAAGTGATATTATTTAGTGACCTCACTTATTTTACAGGCAGGAATTTTCGTCTTTTTGAACTTCTTCCATATGCATGAGAAGTAGTCTGCCATCATGTCCACAGTCCAACCACCATGGTATCTTCTTTCCATGTCTTTCAAATCCTGATGGAAACGTTCACCCTGTTCCTCGCTGTAAAATCCAAGACAGGTATCTGGAAAATAGTCAATGTGAGCAAGTAGGAAGTGTAACTTCAAACTCATGTTACAACCTAGTTTTCTCAAATTTTCCAACACGGTGTTCACAATGGTTTTGTAAGCTAGACTCCTTCTGTTTCCTAGGAAGTTTTTTTACATCTTTGTAGCTCTCCCAGGCTTGCTTTTCCGTTTGGCTCATTGTATCCTCAAAATTGGGGTCACACATTAATTTCCAGATCTGAGGTCCAGTAAAAACACCTGCTTTCAGCTTATCTAGGGTCATTCTCTGTTAAACACTCACTGTTCTTATCTAGGGCACGTACAAACTGGCTCATGATACCCAATTTAATGTGTAGAGGAGGGAGAAGAACTTTTGTGGGTTCCACAAGGGGCACATGCATAATATTCTTTGTTCCGGGTGTCAAGGGTCCTCTGGTTGGCCATTCCCGCCTTTGCCAGTGATTTTGTCTGTCTCGACTATTCCACTCGCACAGGAAACAGGGCATTTTTGTGTATTCCGTTTGTAGTCCCAGTAAAAGGTTGATAACTTTGAAGTCACCACATACAACCGACCCATACTCGGAGTACTTCACACACTGCAATAGAAACTGCAAACTTTCATATGATTATTTCAAAGGAATAGAATAAGCAACTGGTACAGATCCAAGAACATTGCTATTGTGGAGTAAAACACCTTTCAGGCTGGTTACAGAAGAATCTATGAAAAGCCTCCATTCAGAAGTTACATACTTTACACCAAGCCACGTTACAAGTTTCGGTATGTCATTGCAGAAGATCATAGACCTTTCATCTGAAAATAAAGAAACTATTTCTTGTTCCCGGGATCTGTAACATGAAATTTTAGTGCCAGGTAACAATAAATGTCTGTCTTTCAGTACAGAAGCTAACAGTTCAGAACTTTCCTTTGGTAAAGCAAGATCACGTACCAAGTCATTCAGTGTGGTCTGACTAAATAAGTGTGGGGTGTTATCACTTGTACTGATTAGGGATGGCCAAACGGATCCGGATCCGAAAGTTCCGGATCTGGATCCGGATCCGAGAGTTCCAGATCCGGGTCTGAAAGTTTCGGATCTGGATCCGGATCCGAGAGTTTCGTATCTCAATCCCATTATAATATTACCACACCTTAAAAGGTATTATGATCTTCGATTACAAAGAAATTTTTCGTTAGTCCTACAAGAATTTTTTTCAAGTGATGTTCCTAAAATACTTTGCTACGCATCGGCTAACACACTCGTGCACAAATGTCCGAGGTGATTTTGTAAATGCCATTGAAACGAATATGTATTCATTCGAATATATTGGAAATGGAAACACACATAAATGTGAGACATTCCATTCCAGGATGAAACCTTTAACACATATAACAAGATAGAAATGTTATACAAAAATTATACAATTGTTCTACAGTTACAGTTTTACATATTAAAATAAAACATTATAATATATGCAGTGTTAAATAATTACAAAGTGTAAGACTAACAAGGGAGGTTATCTAAGTGTCCCCCTCCGATTTCCATGAAACTTGGCAGTATAGTGGGGCCCAAAGGAAGAATTACGTGTTTTTTTATTTCAGCTAAAAAACTGTTTTAGGGGGCAAAACCCCCTCAAATGTCAAGATGAGGACAAATTGAAGTGAGATCGGACCCCTGTGTCCCCCTCCGATTTCCATGATACTTGGCAGGTGTGTGTATAAACGGGCCCAAATGAAGAAATACGTGTTTTTTTGTTTCGGCTAAAAAAACTGTTTTAGGGGGCAACCCTCCCCCCTCAAATATCAATATGAGGACAAATTTAAGTGGGCATTTGACTTATGTGTCCCCCTCCGATTTCCATAAAACTTGGCAGGTGTATAGTGGGGCCCAAATGAAGATATACGTGTTTTTTTTTTGTTTCAGCTAAAAAACGGTTTTACAGGGCGAAACCCACTCAATTGTCAAGATGAGGACAAATTGAAGTGGAGATTTGACCCCTGTGTCCCCCTACGATTTCCATGAAACTTGGCAGGTGTGTGTATAAACGGGCCCAAATGAAGAAATACGTGTTTTTTTTTTGTTTCGGCAAAAAAAATTGTTCTAGGGGGCAACCTCCTCTCAAATGTCAAGATGAGGACAAATTGAAGTGGGGATCTGACCCCTGTGTTCCCCTCTGATTTCCATGAAACGTGGCAGGTGTATAGAGGGGCCCGAAGAAAGAATTACGTGTTTTTTTGTTTCAGCTAAAAACTGTTTTAGGGGGCAAAATCCCATCAAATGTCAAGATGAGGACAAATTGAAGTAAGGATCTGACCCCTGTGTCCCCCTCCGATTTTCATGAAACTTGGCACGTGTATAGAGGGGCCCAAAGGAAGAAATACGTGTTTTTTTGTTTCGGCTAAAAAACTGTTTTAGGGGGCAAAACCCGCCTCAAATGTCAAGATGAGGACAAATTGACGTGGGGATCATCTGACCCCTGTGTCCCCCTCCGATTCCCATGAAATTTGACAGGTGTATAGAGAGGCCCTATGCCCCCTGTTTCTTCCTATACCATATTTACGTGGTTTCGGGGTCAGATCCCCACTTCAATTTCTCCTCATCTTGACATTTGAGGGGGGGGGCTCTATACAAATGCCAAGTTTCATGGAAATCGGAGGGGGAGACTTAGACCTCCCTTGTAAGTGTATTAATTAATTACAAATCGCGCACGCGCGCACACACACTATATATATATGTGTATGTATATTATATATATATGTATATTAGCAGGTAACAATATGTTATAAGCACATTCTTGCTTTCCAAAGAAGCGCATGTGGGATGGCAAAACGGATCCGGATCCGAAAGTACCTGATCCGGATCCGAAAGTACCTGATCCGGATCCGAAAGTACCGGATCCGCGGATCCGGATCCGAATAATTTTAGGATCCGGATCCTAAGGATCCGGAACCAACCGGATCCGGATCTGGCCATCCCTAGTACTGATCCACTGATGTCTGTTGTATCGCTTACAACTTCCTTTCGAGGCGATGTACAGCTTGAAGATGGACGAGAAGGAATAGGTAGACTTTCGTCATGTTTGATTGGTCTCATTGCAGATCGCAAATGTGGATACACTATGTCACTTTTGTTCTTGGCACTAAAACCTTGCACTTGAACTTGACAAAAATAACAGTCATCCGTATGGTTTAATTGTTCCCTCCATACCATTGGCAGAGCAAAATAGAATTTATTTTCATAGCCAAGCACAAGTCCAAAATATGCAAGGTAGGCTTCTTTGATGAATGGCGTTATCTTTAGTCTTTGTTTACACAACATGTACTTCCCACATACTTAAGAGAAAGTGTTCGGGTCGTTCTTGCGGCCACGTGAAGACATTGTTGTCCGAATATACACAATTTGTCACTTCATGCAACCGTTCAGCACTATGAATACAAATCACTCGACCACCTGTGAAACAAAACAGTTAAATTAGTGTTGCCAGACCACATACAAAGGTGTAATCACAATTTAACCCTAAATACTCTCCATGCCCTCCTATGGTATATAAACGGGACTTTTATGAAACACAAATTCCTGATTTTCTCGAAAACCTGACGTGATAGGAAAAAACGGATTGCACCGTTGAACTCAGCGTGAAAATTCCATTTAGGAACACTCATTCATTTGAAAACCTCATTTTTGCTGCAGAGCAGTGTTACTTATGCTAGGATAACTAAACCCAACAACCCTTATATAACAAATTAGGCATTTAACTTACATCTTCATGCAAATTAGGCTCATTTTTAATATAGGTTCCTCAAAAACTATGATTTCTTCCACTTCCAATTGCTTCCTCACCATAAATCCTACATTTCTGGAATCCTTGATTCATACCCTTCCCAACGATGTATCATACATATTTCTATTAGGAAGGGTCTATTCGACATCCTTACCCTTCATTCATTCATTCAAAGCTGTATGCGAAAATACTTAAACACTAAAACTATTGGCGGAACAGATATATATGCTTTCATCAATGTAATTCAATTGAAATTCATTCTTTCTTGTTCCGTTTTTGAAACTATGAATATTATTTATTTTTAAATTTAATTACGTTGAACAATGTGTGATCATGCAACCAATGAGGAGAGTGATGCATAGCGTGAGTGAATGCAATGTTTGTTAATTGAACCTTGCGTGACTTTCTGCACTGTTATTCAGAAATTAGGATGAAGCAATGCAGTTACCGATGTGAGGTTAAAGAGGTTATTCTTTCAAGGAACTTGAAAAGATGTAATACAGCCACGTTGTATTTTGTTTACTAATGTTAAACTTTAATATGTGCGGATTAACTTTAGTATTAATAATGCACAATGGCGTATTTAACGATTTAATCGCTTACAATTTATTATAAATAGTGGAAAATGCATGATGAACTTATGGTCATAGGTAATTTTATTGATTACTCTCTCTGCTAAACTACAAGGGTGGTTCACAGTTGATCCAGACATTTATATCTACAGAAGGAACGAAAAAAAACGCCAAAGCATTCGCCTTGTGCATCTAGGCACCGCTGCCATCGTTTGGGAAGCTGCCTGATTCTTTTGGAGCAGAATTAACTGGCGTTATTAACAACAGTGTCGTACCTAGATTGGTCAGTACCGATAATGGACTTTATTTCTCGAAGTTCAAGATCATTCTGTTTCACGTGTTCATTCAACCTTTCTTATAACTTGTTACTTTGATTGGAGCAGTTTTTTGCAACCTCGTCAATTTTTGTTTCTAACTGATTACGAAATTACTTAAAATTATTCTTTACATCAGTTAAAGACTCACGAGTTTGAACACACAAATCACTAACTCTTTTCCCAACCTTCGCTTCAAGGCGAACAAATTCGTCGTTAAAGTTAGATTCAAATTGATCTAGTTTTCTAGACACGTTTTCGTCAACATGCGTAACACTAGTTTCCACATTGGCAATTTTCTTCTTCACGTTAGCAACACAGTCTTCTACTAACCTTTATTTCCTTGTAACACTTTTTTCTACTTCAGAAAACTTCGAACCCAACGACGACAGCTGAGAATCCATCTTTTCATCCCTCGCCGCGACGTTCTCTTGCAGGGAGGTAACATTTTCTTGCAAGCCAGTAATCTGGGATCCAAAAGTAGATAGCTGCTGCTGCAATACGTCTCCTAGTCGAGATTCCAACTGCTTCAATGACTGTTCAATGTCTGGTTTTGCTGGCATTTTGCTGCAACTAGTGACCTACTTATCCTTTCCACTAAACTATGCTTACCTTCGTAATCAAATCAACTTCTCCCTTCGCAGCACAATTCGTAACGTAACGGTCAAAAACTGCACAGAAAGCCCATATGCTGAACAACAGATTTATTTCACAAAATGAAATAAGAAGCAAACATAGTACACGAATACTACATCTTTACGAGTACTAACAGCCAGCCAGGGCCTCCCCGATGGCGCAGTGGTAGCGCCCTCGCCTTGTAATCAAGGGGTCCCGGGTTCGATACCCGGTGGATACAAGTGGTTCGATTCCACTTTAAACTGTAGGTCCAGTCCCGATTAGCCTTACTGTGCATAAAGTGGACTTAAAACACCAACTCAAACCAAACTAACAGCCAGCCAACTTCGAAACACGGATTGCACACAAACATCGTGCACCGCTCACAGTCTGTACAGCAAGTGTCAGATGTGAATCACTCGACCCCGCCGGTCAGCTGATGCCACTTGGTAGTGCTGCCCTCACACAATGGGTGAATTTACAGGTACAGCACACCTTTTGGTCATAATGTAAAAAATAAACTTAGTTACTCAGGGGTACAGAAACGAATACAATATATACAGTAACACTGTTGAGCCTTTTTTCCATGTTAATAAAACATTAAAATGCTGGCCAAGGCAAAATTTATTGTATATATAAAATATACCCTAAACATTTAACGTTTCCACCCTCTAACAGGGCCTTCTTCAGACAAAGATTCACAATTATTGATGAAAGATCCAACCATCATCTTATATATACATTCCCAGAACAGGGTCCATACACAAAAGAACATGACGGCACCAGTTCTTATCAGAGAACATTTCCTGTCAGGAATTCCTGAGTGTGGAACCTCCTGACAGGTAATTGACACTACCTGACAGGTGATTGACAGGTACCTGGTGAGATTCTGCGCCTTATCAATTCCTCCAGGTCTGGATGTGGACAGATTCCTTATCTCCTGGACTCCTTCCCTCCTCTTTTCTTTCTTCGTTATTCTTCCATCTTATTTCCTCCTTCCTTTCTCTCATCCTTTCCACTCTTTCTAACATTCCTTTCCATTCTATGTTGATTTTCAGTCCTCCATTCCAGTTTATTATTTCTTCCTCTCCATTTTCTCTATTTCCTTGGCCTCTTTCCACTTCCTCACTAGTCCTCTCTTCTCCCTCCCTATCTTCCTATCCCTCTCTCATTCTATGTCGTGTCCCGTTTCTTTTGTGTGCTTGAATATAGCATTTTTCTCCCTCTTTAGTCTTACGTTATCCTTATGTTGCTTCAACCTGTCTTTCAGTCTCTTTTTCGTTTCCCCTATGTACACACTATCACATTCCCTGCACTGAATCTCATAGATGATCCCTTCCTCCTCCTATTCTCTGTTTTCTTCCTTCTTCTTCTTCGCTATACTTAAAATGTTGCGGCCTCCCTTTTGTACTTTGCTTATCGTCTCTGTGGCTTTCCCCATACTCCTTATGCCAAAACTCCTAAATTTTTCTATCTCTTCCCCCTCTCCTGTAGATCCCCTGTTCTGGGAATGTACGTATATATTTATAAGATGATGCTTGGATCTCTCATCAATTTATTATGAATCCTCGTCTGAAGAAGACTCTGTTAGAGGGTGGAAACGTTACGTGTTTAGGGTAAAAAAAAAAGGTAAAGTGCTCCCCTGTGCTTAGCACCACGCCATGAAGGCATATATGGGGTGTGGGGGTAACGCCCCGCACTTTCTTGATCCGGTCGTGAGTGGGGGTGATGTGATCAGAATCACGGACCTGACCGCCTTTACCCCCCAAGACCCCCAGGTACCCATGTCATTCGACGCTGGGTGGGCGCCGGGGCCGCTTCCAACGTTAGAAAAGTTCCCGGATTTGAACCGGCCGGGGATATACAATAAATTTTGCTTTAGTCAGCATTTTAAAATTAAAGAGTTCCCTGGGCATATAGTGCCGTGCCATGAAGGCACATTTAGGGTATGTGGGCCCTATATATTTTCGATTTCGGCCATCTTGGAGGTGATGTGATCAGTACCGCGCTCCGGCCGTCTTTACCCTCCCCACCAGAATACCATTTGATTTTAGGCTGGGTGGGCCCTAGAGCCACTTTATGCGGGGACAAAGCTGGAAAAATTCCGACCTTAAATCACCCACCCCGGGTTTCCCGCGTGGCAGTCAGACTAGAATCGAATCAGGCTAGAATTTCACGAGAAATGCAGTGATGAAGGTTTCTTCAATCTATCTTTAGTCAGGAAAAAGTGATGACTGCATGAGGGTAACAAATGTATCATTTTCTAGGTGTGAGAAAACAGTGCCATATATATCACTCCCTTCCCATTTAAATTTTTTTGAGTTCAATTCAATATGGCGGACGTACGCTTGGAACACACCAATGTGATTCCCCCTTAGTCTAACCTGTTTCTATCATGATCAATTGTACTTTACTTTTTATAGCGGGTGTTAAGAGACTTTAGAATCACCCTCCGTCTAGGCCCTTTTATGTGACTTTGTCAACATAAGATCAAGAATTACACACATTCACATACATTATACACACACACACACACACACACACGTATATCTGTGTGTGTGTGTGTAAATTGATTGATTGATATGCTTTATTATGCTTCGCTTCTTGTGCCACTTTTGGCTAATTTGCGAAGATGAGGATGAGTGATGATATGATGAAATTGATGAATTGGTACTCTCAAACATCCATGCTCAGGCCAGGATTCGAACCCGGGACCCCTAGCGTCGTAGCGCGTTGGGATAACCACTCCGCCACGGGGGGTTAAGGGTAGGTAGGTAGAGGGGTGAGGGCCTTTGGTAATAGTTTGCAGGGGGGCAAGATTTGTAGATCCGGCACTGAGTTACGTCCTCCGCACGTTTTATGTACTACAATTATTATTTTTTTTCTTTTACGTAGAACATTCTCTGTCAACCTTGAACGATTCTTGTAGTGCGCACCAAACTGGAAATGAGGCTCCATATTTACTTTTGAACTTCTTGTATATTGCCAGGTAGATCATATTCTATTTTCTAAACTGCTTTCTCCCTCCCAAGTACTGGGAAAAGCCAGTTGGAAGGGTTGAAAATTACACTATCCTTAATTTTTAACATTATGTATACAGATGTAACATAATGTACAACATAAAATCAAACCAAATGTGTGAGTAATTTTTTTAGAGTGGAATCTCCCATAGTTTGAGGTAATTATTTTTGTTTATTCCGATTACTTTACATCGTTTTTCTACCCTTCTAAGGAAAGATGAACTGAAGAAAGATATGAGGAAACAAACATAATGCAGATTCAAACCTGAGCCCCATTTTGAGATAATTTATTATAGGACCTTAAACAATTCCAATCTTTGGTTGAAGTATGTGACATCTGGTCGTCTACGTCAAGTTTGGCCCCAACAAAATGGCATGAGGAAATAAAGAATTCACGAAACGTTATCATTAGTGCTCGGAAGTTGAGGAAAAATTCTTTTTTTTTTTCCTAGTGTCCGAAGACGAGGCCCAACATAATATTCGTTAATTTTGGGTCATTGTAGACCAGAAAAAGGTGGATTTTATTTGTCCTTTTTTGCCTTTTTCGGCGTTCTTTGGCTTATTGGTCCTTTTTTAGCCTTTTTTAAGGTCTTAACGGCTTTTTTTTGCAACTTCACCTTCTTTCGACTACGTTTTTACTGCCCATTCTCAATTCGAATCATCATCAGTTCATCACCTCTTAAACATCCTTTCTGTAGTAAAGAAATAAAAAAAAAAGAAATAAATAAATATATATTTTGGATGACTCAAGCAGGTACGGTATAATGTCCTTTAACCGTAACTTGTCTGGAAGGTCGCGCTGTAAGTGGCAACTTTCTCATGTTTTGAAGCTTTCAGTTTTTCGCACTGTGTGTTCCATACCACCAAAAATTTGTATTCTTTTACTCATTAAATATGTAATTAAAACTGAAGTTATTAATTAATTTGGATCATATTTATACTTCCTTTTTTCCGTTTTTAGGTCCTTTTTTGACTATTTTGAGGTCTTCAACTTCCGAGCCCTAGTTATCATACATTTTACACCACAAGATGTCTGCCTTTAATGGTAAAGAAATAAGCGTATTGTAAGCTTTGTAATTGTTGATATCAGAGCTCTAAGAGTTTCGTTGACATGCACACTCGTTTGCTTGCATTCATTGAATTGGTACTCGAACCATGAGTGTGGTATATGTACCTTTACATATTGCATTGTTATTATTACGTGAATAGGTAAAAAGACCGTATAACAATAGAGATACAACAACACTATTTATTATCTAGCTTCCATGCAGTTATATTCGCCAAAATTTGTATAAAAACCACTTGTCCTGGCAAGGAAACAAATGTCAAAAATATAAAGAATTGAAGATTTAATGACTGATTAATTGATTGATTGAGTTGGTGTAGTAAGGCTAATCGGGAGAAGAGTTAATGAATATCAAGGAAGGATGGTAGATTCAATTGATAGAAAACATGCATGCATGTATCATCTTTGGTACTGTCATCCAAAGCCGTTTGATTGAAATCTAATTCTTGACTTTCAGTAAGTTCGGTGAAAATAAATAACCCTTGATTATACAAGTATAAACAAGCTAAACATATATTTTCATTATTTAATTTTAATATTTTCGGGGTGGGCCCTTGTCTGCAGGGGTCTTATCGCCGTCACTACCTCCAGCCTTCCTACATCCGGAGCAATACATTAAATTTGAATTTAAAATTTTGGGTGCGTCAGCACTAAGGCTATTTCGCACCCGTCACATTATACGGGGTCCAGCCCCTTATCGTTACACATAACAACTCTAACGTTGCAGAACTAAAATCCTAAAATATTCTGACTTCCGTTAAAAGCTGAGGCTGTAAAGGAGCACTCAGCACAAATAAGGACAAAACACAGGACAACACAAACAAAATTATACTGGCCATGGGGCCAGTCGCCAGAGCCTCGTTAGTCTGCAGTCCAGGGTGTACTAAGTGGAAGTGAGGTTGACTATTGGGCGCCTACGTGGAAGGTACCCCCGGAGCAATACTAACCTAGACATATTGCAGTAACAAAGTGTTGAGTGCATGCTAATGCGAGGAAGAATCTTTTAGTCCTGGACCACACTTGTGCCAAATCCATTCCATGTGTCCTGAATCATGATCAAATTTCCCCGATGAGTGTTGCTATCATAAACACATCCATTTCCTGTTATGATTTTGCAACTAATGCAGCTTCCTTGTATGTTTTCCTTATGAGTGACAGACACTTCGGTTTATTCCAAGGAAAAGAACCTCGATTGCATGGAAGACAAATGATAGAGCAATCAATATTACACATAACGCAGCTACATAAGGAGACAACGTTGACAAAAAACGTTTTGTATTTCTTTATTAATAATTGGTATTAACTCACCTGCATATTATTCCTCCTGTGATACTACAGTGGATGGCATTTGGATTCGGGGATCTTGAGCATTGGCGAACGCAGGATGTTTCTCGGTGAGGTACCTGGACTTGTAAAAGTGGATATCACATAGCTGCGTTCTAGGTTGGGGCGGGATACACTACACAATATTTCGTAGCTACCATTTCACACCTTCGTTTTAAAAGTTGTTCTGAGAGAAAAATGGAAATCTGGGCTCATTTTAAGACGAGTTTGCATTTACCACTTTCGTTCTTCCAGAGTTCTTCACGGCTTTCATTTGAAAATTTTGACTTTCTCAAAATTACGGGAGGAGCTGTGCGCCCTTGATCGATCTTGAAGGATGTATTCCTCTTTTAAATATTTTTGAAGTATAATGTATATCTGATCCTGGCTGCTCTTCTTCCAATGTATACATGAACTGTAGACATTACTTTCAACCTGTTCTAAAACCTTTAGAACTTCTGTACTAAAAAGAGATTTTTCTAGTGATGTGAACAGGTGCATGTTCGCCTGCCGCACTCAGATCAGTTGCAGATAATCAGCTTGCATTCGTCAGCATTCGGTCTTCGCCCAAGCAGAGAAAGCCAACAGCTGCCTCCACTATAGATATTATCTAATTTCTGTAACGTGATTGCACATAGTCCTTGAAGAAAGCTCCATTTCATTTACGGAGAGCAAAGTTCGGTAAGGTCCATCTTATTCACAGAGGTTAATAGGTGATCAAGAACTCAAATTGCAATGTCTTGATTACAGCATTAAGAAAGGACGAACAGACAGGTGGAGGAGGTTATTAGCGTAATTCCGGGAGAGATGGACCAGAGGGAGGATGGGCCAATTCGTTATTTTAAACTGGCCGATAGAATTCAACGGAAGGTTATGTTTTCTGGTAAAGGTGCATGTTTGTGCCACGCTGTGTTGTTTATGTATTTATTGACTAATTATTTTAGCCACCATACCGTCTAAATTGAAATCAGCTGGGTGGAGGTTTTTCCCCTATTTCCATGGATTGATATTACGCACATTATCTGATAAGTTCTGAACCAGTGTCTCATAAAAGTTAAAGTGTCAATCGTCGCTCTGTGTCTTAGCGGTGCTGGCAGTCTGGCACCAAAGGAACCATCATTGCTGCTTGCTTCATATCTCCCGGATATTCGGGACAGTTGGACCACGTCGAAACGGTCTCACCGGGACCTTTGTACATGACCTATGTTTGACACTTAGTCCGGAGACCGAAGTCCCCTTCCTAGGTGCCGGGCCCAGCTAAACGGTTTGATTCCAGGGTACGTGTGACCGGATCGGTTTTTACCCCCGACGAATAGCCGACTCGTGCATAAAGTGACGTTGAATAGTAATAATAATAATAATCAATAATAATAATAATTGATGTTAGCCAGCAGAAATGCTTTGCTGACTTAACGTTGAACTAAAATATAAATACCAACAGTTATGAGGATTAGTATACTATTTGTATGAACACAAATCATAGTCAAACATAGATAACAAAAATGTATATTATATAACACACAAAATAGACACTCTACACAACCCCTCGCTATCACTCAGCATTCACGCACTCAGTCAAACTTCAGGGGACAAATTACATTAATATTAATACATTGGCCATTTTTTAGACACCATGCAATATTTAGTTTTTCTTATGAATATTAAACTGCACCCGAAGACGTTAATGTGCTTAGAATTAAAGATACTAAACTTTCATCTGCGCGTGCTCATTACATTCTGCCAACGGGCATGACACGTAAACCTTTTATTCTTGCAATTTATTTAGACATTTAAATAATTGTTGTAGAATTATCATTAATGCGCCTTGGAACTTCAATAACATTAGGCTTAGATATCAACTGCAAGGCACACATGTTTACAGAATAAAAATGAAGACACTGATGTATGAATACATTAAAAATAGCACGAAGTTAATTTACTTCCTCACTTAGCAAACTTGAGAGGTGATCTTCCTCACTTAGCAAACTTGAGAGGTGATCTATGCAAGAGATACACGATTTATGCTGTTTTTAATCAAATATTTTACCGAGTAAAGCATATAAGGTGACATAAATAAAAATTATTACTCAACAGTTCGGCGCAGAGCGTGGAAAAACAACAGTATGCTGTGAATATATCTTCCGAATTAGCAATTGTCGTGAAATTTAGATGATGCTGGCGAGAAATAATTATAATCAATACCTTCGCGACTTTTAATTTTAAATACTGGTATCTTTTCGTCCGACGGCCGATCTTTGGAGGCTTGGGTAGATGATCACTCACACATATAGAAAATTAACAGTAGTATACTATACCATCTCGGCGTTCTAGACGTTTCAGCGACGTTTATCGTAGTCCTCTAAACGGCGGCGTGACGTTAACCCGCGGTCCTATTTGCGACACTAACACTTCCCCACGCTACTTCTTCGTAGCAGCACTTCGCAATCTTCTTGGACACACCTTCATTCTACGCTTCTACATCACTGCGATGATCTTGTCGGCCTCGTAATGGAGCGAGTAATTGCTTCGCATCGTCTCTCTCTCTCTCTTTCTGGGGGGACGGCGAAAACGGGCGAAGTTCCTTTACCGGGGGTACTCGTGGATTCTCGCTGCTAATCTCACGCGGGACGTCGGCGTCGTCTCAAGACGCAGTAGGTGTCGCTTCATTATCTCAATCTTCTCTTCTAGACGGTAGATCTAAGTGTGGGCTGGTGTCGCTTCATCTTCCAATTTCTCTCTCTCTCTCTTTCTCTCTCCGTAGAATTCTCGTCGGGCGTCGGCGTCTCGACTGGCTGCTTTCGGCGGTATCATTTCATGACTTCTAATCGGGCTGTGGGCGTCGTTTGTGGCGATGTGGCGTTTTAGTGGTGTGACTTCGCGACGCTGAGCGATGATCTGCTGCGTTGTCGGATTCATGCAGGCTAGGAAGACCCGTAGCCCTCCTTCTCTCGTGATTAGCCCGCCATTGTGGTATTAATGTTCCTCGTCACAAAACGAATAACGCGAATCCAGTGCACAGGTCACTAATTAACACTGCGTATTCGTATAACTAGTCACTGTCCTTCACTCACGCAGGATAAAATACACGGCGCTGTAGAAAAAGGACAAAGTCCCGAATCTGTACTCCGACTGTCGCAGAGGTGTTGTCGGTTCGAAAACTGGCGGTAGACTGTAGTTGTTTGTTCGTTCTGCCACTATATAAAGACAGCTTGAAACTTCGAATACAACGGACTGACTTTTAGGCGCGGGAATCTGAAGTTACGACGTTGGTGGTCAAGCGTCCATTTTTTGCCTGGTCCAGCTTCTTCAAGCCCACGTGTTGCCTTAGAATGGGGTGAAAAGAATAGTTCTACCCTCATCCGGTACGTAACATGTTCCTCCAGTAATTGGCCTCCCACGTTGACTTTCCGTCGCCAAATGCACAAAAGTCGCTCAAAAACAGTGAAAGATTTATCACAGCACATTGTTGGTTCCGAGCTCCTACGACCGAAAGGGGGAAAAGTCGACAAAAGCAGAGAAACACAAAAGGTTCAGAAACGTGGTGTTTTTCTGCCGAAGCTTCAAGAGGATACGAAGTTTACAGAAAAATATAAAATAACGAAAACCTAGGATAAAAAAAGTAGGTGACAAAAACTGATTGTCATAACGGGAGAGATGGACCATTTGGTATGTGTGTAAGAAGTATGTTATTAATAATTCTATATTCTTAAGAATGGTACTTCGATAACCCAGTCCATCTCAGGTGTGCTTCTTATATAATAGTACTGTGATGACAGTACTGTAAGGTACTGTAATGTAAAGATAATCTTGTGCCACAAAAGCAGAGAGGGAAAATCAAGAGTTACTAATTCTCGATGGCCACACTTCTCGTTGCAGCTCTGTAGAGAAGTTGAGTTTGCTGAGAATAATGACATCGTTCTACTTAGCCTTCCGAGCATTTCGGTATCAGTACTGGTGGGAATCGGTAAGAGCCTCGGGATCAGTATTGGTGGGAATCGGTAAGAGAATCGGAATTACTGTTGGTGGGAATCGGTAAGAGCATCGGAATCAGTATTGGTTGGAATCGGTAAGAGCCTCGGGATCAGAATTGGTGGGAATCGGTAAGAGCATCGGAATTAGTGTTGGTGGGAATCAGTAGGAGCATCGGAATCAGTATTGGTTTGAATCGGTAAGAGCATCGGAATCAGTTTTGGTGGGGTCGGTAAGAGCATCGGAATCAGTATTGGTTTGAATTGGTAAGAGCATCGGAATCAGTATTGGTGTGAATCGTTAAGAGCATCGGAATCAGTATTGGTTTGAATCGGTAAAAGCATCGGAATCAGTATTGGTGGGAATCCCTAACAGCATCGGTATCAGTATTGGTGGGAATCGGTAACAGAATTGGTGTCAGTACTGGCGGGAATCGGTAACAGCATCGGAATCAGTATCGGCGGGAATCGGTAAGAGCATCGATATCAGTATTGTGGGAGTCGGTAAAAGTACTGGTGGGAACCGGTAACAACATCGGTATCAGTACTGGTGTGAATTGGTAAGAGTACTGGTGGGTATCGATAAGAGCATTGGTATCAGTACTGGTAAGAATCGGTAAGAGCATCGATATCAGTACTGGTGGGAATCGGTAACAGCATCGGAATCAGCTCTGGTGGGAATCGGTAAGAGTACTGATAGGAATTGGTAACAGTACTGGTAGGAATCGGTAACAGCATCGGTATCAGCACTGGTGGTAATCGGTAAGAGCATCGGTTTCAGTATTGTTGGAGTCGGTAACAGTACTGGTGGGAACCGGTAACAGCATCGGTATCAGTACTGGTGTGAATTGGTAAGAGTACTGGTGGGAATCGGTAAGAGCATTGGTATCAGTACTGGTGGGAATCGGTAAGAGCAACGATATCAGTATTGGTGATAATTGATAAGAGCATCGGAATCAGTATTGGTGGGAATCGGTAAGAGCATTAGTATCACTACTGGTGGGAATCGGTAAGAGCATCTGTATCAGCTCTGGTGGGAATCGGTAACAGTACTGATAGGAATTGGTAACAGTACTGGTAGGAATCGGTAACAGCATCGGTATCAGTACTGGTGGGAATCGGTAAGAGCATCGGTAATAGTATTGGTGATATTCGATAAGAGCATCGGTATCAGTATTGGTGGGAATCGGTAAGAGAATCGCGGCCAGTATTGGTGTGAATCGGTAAGAGCATGGGTATCATTACTGGTGGGAATCGGTAAGAGCATCGGTATCAGTACTGGTGGGAATCGTTAAGAGCATCGGTATCAATACTGGTGGGAATTGGTAAGAGCATCGGTGTCAGTATTGTTGGGAATCGGTAAGAGCATCGGTATCAGTATTGGTGGGAATCGGTATCAGTATTGGTGGGAATCGGTAAGAGCATCGGTATCACTACTGGTATGAATCGATAAGAGCATCGGTAACAGTACTAGTGGGAATCGGTAACAGATTCTGAATCAGCTCTGGTGGGAATCGGTAACAACATAGGTATCAGCACTGGTGGGAATCGGTAAGAGCATCGGTGCCAGTATTGGTGTGAATCGGTAACAGTACAGGTGGGAATCGGTAACAGCATCGGTATCAGTACTGGTGGGAATCAATAAGAGCATCGGTATCAATTGTAATGGTCGGATTGACCATTACTGGTTTGTGGTATTGTATTAATTAATTGCTGGCCAGCTACAAGGTGTAGGGTTAATTAATATTTTCCCATGTATGTACTTTTATATGTTATTGCTTATAAGATTATGTGCTTTCTTGATTGTGCTTTTTACTGGATATTAAATTCCCCTGTTTTTTAGCTTCCCAGCTGGGAGAGCTGTCTTTCAAAGGACCTTTGCTGTGGAAATTTCCAGCTCTACAGGGTGAACGTCCACAGACTTCCACCCAAACTATGAAAAAGCCTGTTGGCCCTAACTAAAAACAGTTATTTACCACCTTCACGACGACGAGGAACCATTCCTCTTGGATAGTCCACTTATGTTGTCTAGACTGATGATCAAAATGTAACATTTGGTGTAAGCCAACCCCTGTTTGCTGTCCAAAGTCCCGTTCAGAAAAGCTTTGCATATTCAGATATTTCCGAATTGAATAATAATGCCCAAAAGAAAAGCAGTAAAGGCGTAAGGAAACGTATGGAAAAGATCGGAATAGCGTTTAAACTGAGGGTAGGCCCGTAGAGATAGTTATGCTAACTCTGCGGTAAAGGAAGTGCCAATGGTGTAAGCTGTAGGTGCGCAATTTGTTGATTTAGAGTTTTGTTGATTTTGTAAATGCACATATGGAAACGCTATGTAAATATGTATATAATAGCAACGTATAATAAACCCATGTAATCCTCCAATATAATGTTGTGATTTGCTGAATTAAACTCCCTGAGCAATAGTATTACTTTTTAAAAGTTATTATTCACTTTCTGTACTTTTTAAAGAACATAGGTACTAAAATATAATTGTTATGTGTAATCCCCCTTTCATATTTCCGGGATTATTATAATCTGCTCGCTAGGCACCCAGGGAGAGATGTGGAAGGAGAGATTTGAAAGGATTAAAGAAAGGAATTAATCCAGACGTCCGGAAGCGGGGGCACTTCACAGTATTGGTGGGAATCGATAACAGCCGCGGTATCAGTACTGGTGGGAATCAGTAACAGCATCGGTATCAGTACTGGTGGGAATCGGTAACAGCATCTATATTAGCAGTAGTGGGAATCGGTAAGATCATCGGTATCAGTACTGGTGGGAATCGGTAAAATCATCTGTATCAGTACTGGTGGGAATCGGTAACAGCATCGGTATTAGCACTGGCGGGAATCGGTAAGAGTATCGGTATCAGTACTGGTGGGAATCGGTAACATCATCTGTATCAGTACTGGTGGGAATCGGTAACAGCATCGGTATCAGTACTGGTGGGAATCGGTAACAGTACTGGTAGGAATCGGTAACAGCATCGGTATCAGTACTGGTGGGAATCGGTAAGAGCATCGGTATCAGTACTGGTGGGAATCGCTAACAACATCGGTATCAGTACTGGTGGGAATCGGTAAGAGCATCGGTATCAGTACTGGTGGGAATCGCTAACAACATCGGTATCAGTACTGGTGGGAATCGGTAACATCATCTGTATCAGTACTGGTGGGAATCGGTAACAGCATCGGTATCAGTACTGGTGGGAATCGGTAACAGTACTGGTAGGAATCGGTAACATCATCGGTATCAGTACTGGTGGGAATGGGTAAGAGCACGGTATCAGTACTGGTGGGAATCGCTAACAACATCGGTATCAGTACTGGTGGGAATCGGTAACATCATCTGTATCAGTACTGGTGGGAATCGGTAACAGCATCGGTATCAGTACTGGTGGGAATCGGTAACAGTACTGGTAGGAATCGGTAACAGCATCGGTATCAGTACTGGTGGGAATCGGTAAGAGCATCGGTATCAGTACTGGTGGGAATCGCTAACAACATCAGTATCAGTACTGGTGGGAATCGGTAAGAGCATCGGTATCAGTACTGGTGGGAATCGCTAACAACATCGGTATCAGTACTGGTGGGAATCGGTAACATTATCTGTATCAGTACTGGTGGGAATCGGTAGCAGCATCGGGATTAGCACTGGCGGGAATCGGTAAGATCATCGGTATCAGTACTGGTGGGAATGGGTAACATCATCGGTCCTAGCAGTGGTTGGAATCGGTAAGAGCATCGGTATCAGTACTGGTAGGAATCGGTAAAATCATCTGTATCAGTACTGGTGGGAATCGGTAACATCATCTGTATCAGTACTGGTGGGAATCGGTAACAGCATCGGTATTAGCACTGGCGGGAATCGGTAAGAGTATCGGTATCAGTACTGGTGGGAATCGGTAACATCATCTGTATCAGTACTGGTGGGAATCGGTAACATCATCTGTATCAGTACTGGTGGGAATCGGTAACAGCATCGGTATCAGTACTGGTGGGAATCGGTAACAGTACTGGTAGGAATCGGTAACAGCATCGGTATCAGTACTGGTGGGAATCGGTAAGAGCATCGGTATCAGTACTGGTGGGAATCGCTAACAACATCGGTATCAGTACTGGTGGGAATCGGTAAGAGCATCGGTATCAGTACTGGTGGGAATCGCTAACAACATCGGTATCAGTACTGGTGGGAATCGGTAACATCATCTGTATCAGTACTGGTGGGAATCGGTAACAGCATCGGTATCAGTACTGGTGGGAATCGGTAACAGTACTGGTAGGAATCGGTAACAGCATCGGTATCAGTACTGGTGGGAATCGGTATGAGCACGGTATCAGTACTGGTGGGAATCGCTAACAACATCGGTATCAGTACTGGTGGGAATCGGTAACATCATCTGTATCAGTACTGGTGGGAATCGGTAACAGCATCGGTATCAGTACTGGTGGGAATCGGTAACAGTACTGGTAGGAATCGGTAACAGCATCGGTATCAGTACTGGTGGGAATCGGTAAGAGCACGGTATCAGTACTGGTGGGAATCACTAACAACATCGGTATCAGTACTGGTGGGAATCGGTAACAATACTGGTAGGAATCGGTAACAGCATCGGTATCAGTACTGGTGGGAATCGGTAACAATACTGGTAGGAATCGGTAACAGCATCGGTATCAGTACTGGTGGGAATCGGTAAGAGCATCGGTATCAGTACTGGTGGGAATCGCTAGCAACATCGGTATCAGTACTGGTGGGAATCGGTAAGAGCATCGGTATCAGTACTGGTGGGAATCGCTAACAACATCGGTATCAGTACTGGTGGGAATCGGTAACATTATCTGTATCAGTACTGGTGGGAATCGGTAGCAGAATCGGGATTAGCACTTGCGGGAATCGGTAAGATCATCGGTATCAGTACTGGTGGGATTGGGTAACATCATCGGTCCTAGCACTGGTTGGAATCGGTAAGAGCATCGGTATCAGTACTGGTAGGAATCGGTAAAATCATCTGTATCAGTACTGGTGGGAATCGGTAACATCATCTGTATCAGTACTGGTGGGAATCGGTAACAGCATCCACAGACTTCCACCCAAACTATGAAAAAGCCTGTTGGCCCTAACTAAAAACAGTTATTTACCACCTTCACGACGACGAGGAACCATTCCTCTTGGATAGTCCACTTATGTTGTCTAGACTGATGATCAAAATGTAACATTTGGTGTAAGCCAACCCCTGTTTGCTGTCCAAAGTCCCGTTCAGAAAAGCTTTGCATATTCAGATATTTCCGAATTGAATAATAATGCCCAAAAGAAAAGCAGTAAAGGCGTAAGGAAACGTATGGAAAAGATCGGAATAGCGTTTAAACTGAGGGTAGGCCCGTAGAGATAGTTATGCTAACTCTGCGGTAAAGGAAGTGCCAATGGTGTAAGCTATAGGTGCGCAATTTGTTGATTTAGAGTTTTGTTGATTTTGTAAATGCACATATGGAAACGCTATGTAAATATGTATATAATAGCAACGTATAATAAACCCATGTAATCCTCCAATATAATGTTGTGATTTGCTGAATTAAACTCCCTGAGCAATAGTATTACTTTTTAAAAGTTATTATTCACTTTCTGTACTTTTTAAAGAACATAGGTACTAAAATATAATTGTTATGTGTAATCCCCCTTTCATATTTCCGGGATTATTATAATCTGCTCGCTAGGCACCCAGGGAGAGATGTGGAAGGAGAGATTTGAAAGGATTAAAGAAAGGAATTAATCCAGACGTCCGGAAGCGGGGGCACTTTCACACAGTATTGGTGGGAATCGATAACAGCCGCGGTATCAGTACTGGTGGGAATCAGTAACAGCATCGGTATCAGTACTGGTGGGAATCGGTAACAGCATCTATATTAGCAGTAGTGGGAATCGGTAAGATCATCGGTATCAGTACTGGTGGGAATCGGTAAAATCATCTGTATCAGTACTGGTGGGAATCGGTAACAGCATCGGTATTAGCACTGGCGGGAATCGGTAAGAGTATCGGTATCAGTACTGGTGGGAATCGGTAACATCATCTGTATCAGTACTGGTGGGAATCGGTAACAGCATCGGTATCAGTACTGGTGGGAATCGGTAACAGTACTGGTAGGAATCGGTAACAGCATCGGTATCAGTACTGGTGGGAATCGGTAAGAGCATCGGTATCAGTACTGGTGGGAATCGTTAACAACATCGGTATCAGTACTGGTGGGAATCGGTAAGAGCATCGGTATCAGTACTGGTGGGAATCGCTAACAACATCGGTATCAGTACTGGTGGGAATCGGTAACATCATCTGTATCAGTACTGGTGGGAATCGGTAACAGCATCGGTATCAGTACTGGTGGGAATCGGTAACAGTACTGGTAGGAATCGGTAACAGCATCGGTATCAGTACTGGTGGGAATGGGTAAGAGCACGGTATCAGTACTGGTGGGAATCGCTAACAACATCGGTATCAGTACTGGTGGGAATCGGTAACATCATCTGTATCAGTACTGGTGGGAATCGGTAACAGCATCGGTATCAGTACTGGTGGGAATCGGTAACAGTACTGGTAGGAATCGGTAACAGCATCGGTATCAGTACTGGTGGGAATCGGTAAGAGCATCGGTATCAGTACTGGTGGGAATCGCTAACAACATCAGTATCAGTACTGGTGGGAATCGGTAAGAGCATCGGTATCAGTACTGGTGGGAATCGCTAACAACATCGGTATCAGTACTGGTGGGAATCGGTAACATTATCTGTATCAGTACTGGTGGGAATCGGTAGCAGCATCGGGATTAGCACTGGCGGGAATCGGTAAGATCATCGGTATCAGTACTGGTGGGAATGGGTAACATCATCGGTCCTAGCAGTGGTTGGAATCGGTAAGAGCATCGGTATCAGTACTGGTAGGAATCGGTAAAATCATCTGTATCAGTACTGGTGGGAATCGGTAACATCATCTGTATCAGTACTGGTGGGAATCGGTAACAGCATCGGTATTAGCACTGGCGGGAATCGGTAAGAGTATCGGTATCAGTACTGGTGGGAATCGGTAACATCATCTGTATCAGTACTGGTGGGAATCGGTAACATCATCTGTATCAGTACTGGTGGGAATCGGTAACAGCATCGGTATCAGTACTGGTGGGAATCGGTAACAGTACTGGTAGGAATCGGTAACAGCATCGGTATCAGTACTGGTGGGAATCGGTAAGAGCATCGGTATCAGTACTGGTGGGAATCGCTAACAACATCGGTATCAGTACTGGTGGGAATCGGTAAGAGCATCGGTATCAGTACTGGTGGGAATCGCTAACAACATCGGTATCAGTACTGGTGGGAATCGGTAACATCATCTGTATCAGTACTGGTGGGAATCGGTAACAGCATCGGTATCAGTACTGGTGGGAATCGGTAACAGTACTGGTAGGAATCGGTAACAGCATCGGTATCAGTACTGGTGGGAATCGGTAAGAGCACGGTATCAGTACTGGTGGGAATCGCTAACAACATCGGTATCAGTACTGGTGGGAATCGGTAACATCATCTGTATCAGTACTGGTGGGAATCGGTAACAGCATCGGTATCAGTACTGGTGGGAATCGGTAACAGTACTGGTAGGAATCGGTAACAGCATCGGTATCAGTACTGGTGGGAATCGGTAAGAGCACGGTATCAGTACTGGTGGGAATCGCTAACAACATCGGTATCAGTACTGGTGGGAATCGGTAACATCATCTGTATCAGTACTGGTGGGAATCGGTAACAGCATCGGTATCAGTACTGGTGGGAATCGGTAACAATACTGGTAGGAATCGGTAACAGCATCGGTATCAGTACTGGTGGGAATCGGTAAGAGCATCGGTATCAGTACTGGTGGGAATCGCTAACAACATCGGTATCAGTACTGGTGGGAATCGGTAAGAGCATCGGTATCAGTACTGGTGGGAATCGCTAACAACATCGGTATCAGTACTGGTGGGAATCGGTAACATTATCTGTATCAGTACTGGTGGGAATCGGTAGCAGAATCGGGATTAGCACTTGCGGGAATCGGTAAGATCATCGGTATCAGTACTGGTGGGATTGGGTAACATCATCGGTCCTAGCACTGGTTGGAATCGGTAAGAGCATCGGTATCAGTACTGGTAGGAATCGGTAAAATCATCTGTGTCAGTACTGGTGGGAATCGGTAACATCATCTGTATCAGTACTGGTGGGAATCGGTAACAGCATCGGTATCAGTACTGGTGGGAATCGGTAACATCATCTGTATCAGTACTGGTGGGAATCGGTAACAGCATCGGTATCAGTACTGGTGGGAATCGGTAACAGTACTGGTAGGAATCGGTAACAGCATCGGTATCAGTACTGGTGGGAATCGGTAAGAGCATCGGTATCAGTACTGGTGGGAATCGCTAACAACATCGGTATCAGTACTGGTGGGAATCGGTAAGAGCATCGGTATCAGTACTGGTGGGAATCGCTAACAACATCGGTATCAGTACTGGTGGGAATCGGTAACATCATCTGTATCAGTACTGGTGGGAATCGGTAACAGCATCGGTATCAGTACTGGTGGGAATCGGTAACAGTACTGGTAGGAATCGGTAACAGCATCGGTATCAGTACTGGTGGGAATCGGTAAGAGCACGGTATCAGTACTGGTGGGAATCGCTAACAACATCGGTATCAGTACTGGTGGGAATCGGTAACATCATCTGTATCAGTACTGGTGGGAATCGGTAACAGCATCGGTATCAGTACTGGTGGGAATCGGTAACAATACTGGTAGGAATCGGTAACAGCATCGGTATCAGTACTGGTGGGAATCGGTAAGAGCATCGGTATCAGTACTGGTGGGAATCGCTAACAACATCGGTATCAGTACTGGTGGGAATCGGTAAGAGCATCGGTATCAGTACTGGTGGGAATCGCTAACAACATCGGTATCAGTACTGGTGGGAATCGGTAACATTATCTGTATCAGTACTGGTGGGAATCGGTAGCAGAATCGGGATTAGCACTTGCGGGAATCGGTAAGATCATCGGTATCAGTACTGGTGGGATTGGGTAACATCATCGGTCCTAGCACTGGTTGGAATCGGTAAGAGCATCGGTATCAGTACTGGTAGGAATCGGTAAAATCATCTGTGTCAGTACTGGTGGGAATCGGTAACATCATCTGTATCAGTACTGGTGGGAATCGGTAACAGCATCGGTATCAGTACTGGTGGGAATCGGTAACATCATCTGTATCAGTACTGGTGGGAATCGGTAACAGCATCGGTATCAGTACTGGTGGGAATCGGTAACAGTACTGGTAGGAATCGGTAACAGCATCGGTATCAGTACTGGTGGGAATCGGTAAGAGCATCGGTATCAGTACTGGTGGGAATCGTTAACAACATCGGTATCAGTACTGGTGGGAATCGGTAAGAGCATCGGTATCAGTACTGGTGGGAATCGCTAACAACATCGGTATCAGTACTGGTGGGAATCGGTAACATCATCTGTATCAGTACTGGTGGGAATCGGTAACAGCATCGGTATCAGTACTGGTGGGAATCGGTAACAGTACTGGTAGGAATCGGTAACAGCATCGGTATCAGTACTGGTGGGAATGGGTAAGAGCACGGTATCAGTACTGGTGGGAATCGCTAACAACATCGGTATCAGTACTGGTGGGAATCGGTAACATCATCTGTATCAGTACTGGTGGGAATCGGTAACAGCATCGGTATCAGTACTGGTGGGAATCGGTAACAGTACTGGTAGGAATCGGTAACAGCATCGGTATCAGTACTGGTGGGAATCGGTAAGAGCATCGGTATCAGTACTGGTGGGAATCGCTAACAACATCAGTATCAGTACTGGTGGGAATCGGTAAGAGCATCGGTATCAGTACTGGTGGGAATCGCTAACAACATCGGTATCAGTACTGGTGGGAATCGGTAACATTATCTGTATCAGTACTGGTGGGAATCGGTAGCAGCATCGGGATTAGCACTGGCGGGAATCGGTAAGATCATCGGTATCAGTACTGGTGGGAATGGGTAACATCATCGGTCCTAGCAGTGGTTGGAATCGGTAAGAGCATCGGTATCAGTACTGGTAGGAATCGGTAAAATCATCTGTATCAGTACTGGTGGGAATCGGTAACATCATCTGTATCAGTACTGGTGGGAATCGGTAACAGCATCGGTATTAGCACTGGCGGGAATCGGTAAGAGTATCGGTATCAGTACTGGTGGGAATCGGTAACATCATCTGTATCAGTACTGGTGGGAATCGGTAACATCATCTGTATCAGTACTGGTGGGAATCGGTAACAGCATCGGTATCAGTACTGGTGGGAATCGGTAACAGTACTGGTAGGAATCGGTAACAGCATCGGTATCAGTACTGGTGGGAATCGGTAAGAGCATCGGTATCAGTACTGGTGGGAATCGCTAACAACATCGGTATCAGTACTGGTGGGAATCGGTAAGAGCATCGGTATCAGTACTGGTGGGAATCGCTAACAACATCGGTATCAGTACTGGTGGGAATCGGTAACATCATCTGTATCAGTACTGGTGGGAATCGGTAACAGCATCGGTATCAGTACTGGTGGGAATCGGTAACAGTACTGGTAGGAATCGGTAACAGCATCGGTATCAGTACTGGTGGGAATCGGTAAGAGCACGGTATCAGTACTGGTGGGAATCGCTAACAACATCGGTATCAGTACTGGTGGGAATCGGTAACATCATCTGTATCAGTACTGGTGGGAATCGGTAACAGCATCGGTATCAGTACTGGTGGGAATCGGTAACAGTACTGGTAGGAATCGGTAACAGCATCGGTATCAGTACTGGTGGGAATCGGTAAGAGCACGGTATCAGTACTGGTGGGAATCGCTAACAACATCGGTATCAGTACTGGTGGGAATCGGTAACATCATCTGTATCAGTACTGGTGGGAATCGGTAACAGCATCGGTATCAGTACTGGTGGGAATCGGTAACAATACTGGTAGGAATCGGTAACAGCATCGGTATCAGTACTGGTGGGAATCGGTAAGAGCATCGGTATCAGTACTGGTGGGAATCGCTAACAACATCGGTATCAGTACTGGTGGGAATCGGTAAGAGCATCGGTATCAGTACTGGTGGGAATCGCTAACAACATCGGTATCAGTACTGGTGGGAATCGGTAACATTATCTGTATCAGTACTGGTGGGAATCGGTAGCAGAATCGGGATTAGCACTTGCGGGAATCGGTAAGATCATCGGTATCAGTACTGGTGGGATTGGGTAACATCATCGGTCCTAGCACTGGTTGGAATCGGTAAGAGCATCGGTATCAGTACTGGTAGGAATCGGTAAAATCATCTGTGTCAGTACTGGTGGGAATCGGTAACATCATCTGTATCAGTACTGGTGGGAATCGGTAACAGCATCGGTATCAGTACTGGTGGGAATCGGTAACATCATCTGTATCAGTACTGGTGGGAATCGGTAACAGCATCGGTATCAGTACTGGTGGGAATCGGTAACAGTACTGGTAGGAATCGGTAACAGCATCGGTATCAGTACTGGTGGGAATCGGTAAGAGCATCGGTATCAGTACTGGTGGGAATCGCTAACAACATCGGTATCAGTACTGGTGGGAATCGGTAAGAGCATCGGTATCAGTACTGGTGGGAATCGCTAACAACATCGGTATCAGTACTGGTGGGAATCGGTAACATCATCTGTATCAGTACTGGTGGGAATCGGTAACAGCATCGGTATCAGTACTGGTGGGAATCGGTAACAGTACTGGTAGGAATCGGTAACAGCATCGGTATCAGTACTGGTGGGAATCGGTAAGAGCACGGTATCAGTACTGGTGGGAATCGCTAACAACATCGGTATCAGTACTGGTGGGAATCGGTAACATCATCTGTATCAGTACTGGTGGGAATCGGTAACAGCATCGGTATCAGTACTGGTGGGAATCGGTAACAATACTGGTAGGAATCGGTAACAGCATCGGTATCAGTACTGGTGGGAATCGGTATCAGTACTGGTGGGAATCGCTAACAACATCGGTATCAGTACTGGTGGGAATCGGTAAGAGCATCGGTATCAGTACTGGTGGGAATCGCTAACAACATCGGTATCAGTACTGGTGGGAATCGGTAACATTATCTGTATCAGTACTGGTGGGAATCGGTAGCAGCATCGGGATTAGCACTGGCGGGAATCGGTAAGATCATCGGTATCAGTACTGGTGGGAATGGGTAACATCATCGGTCCTAGCACTGGTTGGAATCGGTAAGAGCATCGGTATCAGTACTGGTAGGAATCGGTAAAATCATCTGTATCAGTACTGGTGGGAATCGGTAACATCATCTGTATCAGTACTGGTGGGAATCGGTAACAGCATCGGTATTAGCACTGGTGGGAATCGGTAAGAGTATCGGTATCAGTACTGGTGGGAATGGGTAACAGCATCGGTCCTAGCACTGGTGGGAATCGGTAAGAGCATCGGTATCAATACTGGCGGGAATCGGTAAGAGTATCGGTATCAGTACTGGTGGGAATCGGTAACAGTATTGATATTAGTATCGGTAAGAGCATATATATATTGATTGATTTGTTTTAGTTCTCTTCGCCTTTATGCTACTTTTGGCTAATTTCGAAGATGAGATGAGTGATGAATTGATGAAATTGTTTCCATGCCTAGGCCGGGATTCAAACCCGGGACCCCTGGCGTCATAGCGCGATGTGGTAATAACTCCACCACGAGGCAGGCATTTATACACACACATACACACATACCTAGGCATATATAGATTGGTATATTTCTTATTTCTATTCAAGGACAATTGACAACATTTCAAAATCTGCCTGTGGTAGTCCAGAGATATCAAGTCCTTGTGAATACGAGTCTAGCGATAAATAACAGCATCCCAGAAATATCACAGGCGAGGAAAAACCGCGAAACGGATTAAGTGTGTTCCTTCGCGGGACGTTTAAGGGAAGGGAATTTAGCTACACTCAAAAAAAATATTCTAGATACCTGGATTTAGCTCAAGATTGTGCTCTAGTTATCTCTCGACAAGAGTCGAAAATAAAAGAAATGCATCATTAAATTTTGTTGAGGTTTTCAACATATCTTTAGGTAGAGAAGCCTTCGGCTAAACCTCGGACGTTATATGAAGATGTTTATTATTATGGTATGTTATACGTATTTGCCAAGTCGATGGAAATTTAGATGCTAAGAAGATTTAACCTTATCGAACATTACTGCAAAGCAGGAAGAAGTTAGGTTTGAAAGCAGTGTGCGAATAACGCTTTTTGCGTTGGGGGGCTGATCCCCAATCAATGACGTATTTGTGATTTCATTTCCGGTAAGGGAGAGTTTTTTTTAGGTATGCAAAATTTCTGTATGTTACTATCTTTCCAGTTAGTAAACTCTCCTATTGCCTTTCACTTCTAAGTACCTAGGACATAAAATCTTATGATAACGTTTTTAGACGTAATTTAGAAACAGTAGCCTATGTTTACATTCTAAGAAAACCCAATCCCATATACAAAAAGAGATATTAAACTAGTAACACCAATAAAACTTGATCAAGTATCTATTACGCGTTCAACTCAATGACGAAGTGACAAATGAGAAATGTGATCTACGTACCTCCAAACGAAAAAAGCTGACGAAATCAGCTCCTATTGCCTTGGCGGTAGGCTTTCGAAGTTAATTTGACAATGGACAGAGCAACGGCGTTACTCTGAGAGCTTTTCGTAAAACCTCAGCACTCGGAAATAGTAAACAAATAAACAATGAGCTATTTAAAAATAGAACCTCAAACGCGAAGTAGGATGAAATTGTTCCAAAGATTAATTAACTGTTTTCCGATGATTTTTCAGTGGTGTTTGTTCCGTAGTTAAGAAATTGCATACTAAATACTTTCAATTCTATTTTCTTAAAAACATAAAAACATTCCTGGCAGGGTTAAAAAAAATATATTCTGTCGGGGATAAATTCTTAGTGGGGAGAAATCCCCCGCATCCCTGCAGTCAATTCCACATTGTCTGAAAGTGAGGAGATTTAATGTCGTGCGAACCGAAAACATACGAAAAGCGTTAAATATCTCGGTGATTTTGAAGGAAAACTGAAGGGCTCTCGTTTCAATTATGATATTCTGAGAATTTCGTGACGAAATGTATGTTATGTAATGCCGTTTGATGTCGTACATCAAGCACTGCATATTTTTCGCATATCAACTGAAGAAAAATACCGCTGAAGCGAAAGAAATTATTTATTTGGCGATTATGTCGTATCATACAGCACCTACTGCGGCTTCAGACATTCCTGGAGGGGAATTTCAATCTAGAAGGTGGGGTCCCGGGTTCGATACCTGGTGGAGGCACATAGTGTTTTGGATCCCACTTTAAACTGTAGGTCCAGTCCCGATAGCCTTACTGTGCATAAGGTGGACTTAAAACACCAAATGAACCAACCAAACAATCTAGAAGCTAAACTGCATCCTGGAAGACAGCCTAAGAAAAATCGAATATGCTATTCGGGACTGGACGTACAGTCTAAAATGGGATCCGAGCCACTGTGGAACGTGCGTGAGCCTACCACTTGTTCCGGTCGCTGCAACAGCATTAGTGGATTCTCATTTCACCGTCGTCATATTATATCGCCCGAAGATTCGCCAGCTGCCCGAAAAAGCAAAAGGGTTAATTATCCCAATGGAGATTACTTCGCCGATTAAAATACTATTTTCTTTCTTTTAAAAAAGGACGAGAATTAAAGAGAAAGGACGAAAATTGTCACATAATAATGAGAAGCAAATTGTACTTACGAACCCTTTATGATAGCTCCGTTTCCAACGTTCAGCATTTTGATTCTGTTCCTGGACTACAGTGTCGCCTCTAAAAGGTACAATAAGACACAAATAAACTCAATGCTGTCATATTATTTATTAATATGACCTAAAAAATATAGGTATATGACCTATAGAATGTCCTAATAAATGGGAAAAAATGACGTAAAAAATGCAAAAAATGACCATTAAATTTGTTAGTTGCAGGTTAAAAATTGAAATGAAAAGGAAATTAAACAAAAGCAATCTTGCCTTAAAAAAAAGGCACCAAATGATACCACATGCACATTCAAATATAATATGCAACGAAGATTTCCATTGGAAACAACCAAATAATTTTAAAAGAATTTAATGAAAAAGTCGTATACACTGAATGAATTGGTGTAAAATGCATTAATGCCAGGGTATTTCCAGTCTCCCCTTATCTGATCTTAAATCTCAGTTTGCCCCAGACGGACACCTGGTGGTTTCCCCCGACACAACAAAGACTGTCACCAGTTCAGCATTTCTTTTGCTCGTAAATTGCAATCCTGCAATGTTCACCTTGGTGAAAAGACTCAAGAATATTACCAAAATAAAAGAAATGACAAAATATGATGAAACAATACAGCGAATATGGCAAAAAATGACGGAAAAATGTCGAAAATCGGAGAAAATTACCTAAAACCTGAAAATTGGCAAAATGCACTTTAAAATTACATTTTTTGGGTTCTAGACGAAGTGTAATATTGTGTATATTTAATGGACATCGTGTGCGAGATGTCAGAAAAAAAGATGACATTTCATCAACTTCCGCTCCCTATTTATTAACAACTAAAGCTAAATGTAACCAGACGGTTAATATCAATCAGAACGAGTATACGAGTTCCTCATTTATTATTCGGACCGTTACGAACGAAGCAAACGGTACGAAATTGTTTGACGTGGGTCAACATAATCGTAGTGAACATCAAGCGAGGCATGTTCATTTACAGAACCTTTGTTACGGCAGGTTTGAAGTTGGAAATCCTTAAACTTATCGATTCACTGCACTAACATGTAACTGTTATATCTGAATTTAAGCGACATGATAACTTTAGGTTAGTATCTTTCAATTTACAGAATGTGGATGGCTCACATCAAATGGAAATAATGCTTATTCGGTTCAAATATTGTATTACCAAATATTAGGCAACAAGTGGGAAATTAGTGAATAACAAGAAAACGTCTTAAAAGTGTTTCAAATTAAAGTTTAAAAAATACAGTAATGAAGACAACCATTTATAAGGAATTTTTATATTCTGCAAAGCTTGAAGGTTAAATTATAAGTAACCATTGAGAGGTATTACATATTTAAACATTCTATCCGACAATTTTTAAGAGTTGTAGGCAAGAATTAGCACTGGCGTGTTTATTGCATCAATATTTAAACCAGACTTGAATTACTTTTATGTCAATCACTAAACAAGATTTTTTACTACATGAATCCTACTTTAGAACGAAACTTTTCGGATTGCAACAACAGGAGAGATTCCAACAAAAGTTTTTGTTCACGAATACACATTTCTAATGATAACCTACATTGTGTGTAGCTTGAAATAGTGAATTTTGTCATCTCTTGTATGGCTTTTGTTCGTTATTATATTTACGAACGAATTCATCATGCAACTGATCACTGATAACATGATTCCATTGCAACTGCGAAATCCTAAAAGTTCAATGATCGTACAGTGTACGTACATTTAATTATTATACAACAAGTCACACTTACTTTCTTTCCTCTGTTGATTGAATCTTAGTATTTGAAATAGTGAAAAGCAATTAATTCTGACATTTGTTATAAGTCATAGGTTTTTCAACTTAGTATAATTGCATGGTAAAGATAAGCTCTACGGAAACGGTTAACACGTCACCATTGTTGTAAGGCAACATTGCAAATGTTAAAGCTCGAGTGGACGAATGACGATGATACTCTAAATTGTTTAAAATCAGATCAAGTGACATCGCCAGAGAACGTTGTTCCAGTAGGGTTGTTATTGGGTTGGTGCGAATGAAATGTCCGGCCCAGGTGCGTCATTGCCAAAGGCCAAAAAAATCAAAACTACAACACCTGGTTAATCAAAATAGTCGCCGTCTGCAGCCACACACTTTTGTCATCGCTCAGCCAACAATTGGATTCCATGGCGAAAGAAGTCTGGAGTCTGCGACGCAAAGAACTCCTCAAAGGCATGTTGCACCGCCCGATCATCAGCGAAGGTCTACCCTGTCAGGAAGTAATCGAGATGCCGGAAGGGGTGGTAGTCAGTGGAGGGAAGGTCGGGAGAATATGCTGGATGAGGAAGGGTTTCATATTGCAACTCATGGAGAGCTTGCACCGTCCTTTGCGCGACATGTGGGCGAGCATTGTCGTGCAACATGAGGACACCATGTCTGTGGACCATTGCTGGATGCTTGCGACGAAGTTTGCGGTGCATTTCATGGAGTTCAGCACTGTAACGATCTGCATTGATGGTTTCACCTCACCTGAGAAAGACATGATGGATCACACCCACCATCGACCACCATACCAGCAACAACACCTTCCGTGGATGGAGAGGTGGTTTCGGAAACCGCCCTGGACGTTGATCACGATCCAACCATTGTCCTGATCGTTTACGATTGTCATAGCAGATCCATTTTTCATCTGAAGTGACAATCCGATGCAGGAAACCATCCCAGTTATTCCTTACACTCAGAGAACTGCACACCTCCAGACGGCGAGTCTTGTTGGCCGGTGTCAAATCATGTGGTACCCATGAGTACAACTTTTTCACTTTACCGATCGCACGGAGCCGCCGAACGACAGTGGTATGGTGTATGCCTCACTCGTCTGCAATGGCACGAACACTTTTCCGAGGGTCCGCTTCCACGGCGTTCCTGAGGAGCTCATCCGAACATGATGTTGGTCGATGGCCACGGGGTTCATTTTGCAATGCTGTGCCACCGGAACAAAATTTGACAAACCAGCGGCGAATGGTGCGTTCATTTACCATTCCTGGCCCAAATGCACTGTTAGTTTTTTGGCGGCTTGCTGAGCAGAATGTCCCAGTTTGAATTCGTAAAGACAAATCACTCGCAATTGTGTGTTCTCCATGGTGCACTTTCAGACGATCCTGTTCAGCAACACACTGCCTCCTGACTGTCTGGGTGCTCCAGCCTGTTTGCTGGACGTATACAGAGTTTATGACGTTAGACCCGTGACCTCAGTCTATCCCTGTGTTGTGTTGTTGAAGTGAGTTTCCCACCAGACGTCAGAGCGGACATTTCATTCGCACCAACCCAATATATTTCGTATGTGAAGATCCGGAACGCCGCTGGCCAAAAACAAAAGGCTGTTGGGGTGGGGGGAAAGGGGGCTGTATGTGCACCATAATTATTATGATTGATTGGTTTTACTTAGCAATTCTGCCATGCTAATCGCAAAAATGAGGATGTGTGATGATATGATGAAATTCATGAAGAAACACTCACAAAGATGCCGAGATTCGAACCCAGGACAAGATTATTATAGACATACACTGGAAATAGCGCAGGGTTCTAAAGACGGTAAGGTGTTTCAAACTGTTTTTAAGGAAGCGGAGGAAAATTAACACACGGCCTTATAGCCTAATTTTAGAAGACACGTTTTTGCAAACAAACAATTCACAAAAGTTCAAGACTTAAAAATAATTTTCAGAAAACAATTTTGTACCTTAAACATATCGCAGATTCTAGATTTATGTATAGGAATGAAATTCATAAAGAACGAAATTCATGAAACTACGGACTTTATCATTCCTGCTTTCCCATCCTATTCCGTAATATCCGTCCGTTCCAAAGTAACTTTTCTGCACACCGGGAAAAATTATACCATTCCCGGACTGTCCCTGACGTATAGCAATCACATTCTAGTGGGCTTCGTGGAAGTCGAAATAATTTTTTAAAGGTCATCATTCGTGTGGTAGAGCTACTAAGATACTACTTTCTCTGGCCTACACAGTATTATTCTTCCTCTCTATCTTTTTATCTTTTTTGTCGCGATTAGCCAAAATAGGCAGAAAAGCGACGTAAAATAACCCAATTCAATCAATCAATCTTTCTATCTTTTCTTCTTGATTCTCCATCTATTTTTTCTTCTCATCTTCTACTGTTTTCTCTCTCTTACTTTATCTCTCCCCCTTTTCTTGTTCTTTCTTTCTGTCCTTTTTTCCTACATATTTCGTGTCTTTCTTTCTCTGTTTCTCTCGCCTCTGCTTTTTTTCATTCTTCCTCTCTTTCCATTTTCTGTTTCTCTTTCATTCTTCCTTTGTGTCTCAATCTCTAACCCAGAGCAGAGTTGATGGATGATCTGCAAATTGCCAGAAGGGCCCGCCAAAAGCAAAACTGGGTCGGTTCTTGACGAATTTGGGCCGATGAATTCATCACATATGCGACTGAAACACCAAACATACACACACGGTGTTCCACAACGTTTACCCTTTTACAACACTTTTTCATTCTGGGCCTCATCGTCCTCTTTGTGCCTCGTAGCCAGTAAGCCGAATATCGTCGTCCATGATAAAATTTCAAATAGCGGAAATAAACATTTAAGTTAGTTAAATAGTTAATGGACGTGGAGGGAATATGACCGAACACCGTATGGCAAAATTGCTAATATAAAAGATTTATTGAAATAAAAATAAGTTCCATATTGCAAAATGAAGATCAGTCTTTGCACTGTATCTGGTAGTACACATGAGTAAAAATCTCTTTCTGTAAAGGAACAAGAAATGCACAAACTAAAGTCTGCAAAACCCATATTGTTCCACTGATGGGGTAGTATGGGCACATTGCTGGGGAATATGGGCTGTCTTGTTTGATGGATATGTTTAAGGACATATACATATAACAATTAGTTACAGGAAAGCACTGAATGAATGCATATCTTAAACATAGACATAGGGGGCAAGGGGGCAGTTGCCTCTCCAAATATTCTCACTTAGAAATTTAGTGTAGAGAAATTTTATTACCGTTCTTAATCCACATTATTCTCTTTAAAAAATAATGTATTTTCAAGCCGACGAAAGTTCCAAGCAACTACGGCGGGTTTATTTCCTATGTAATTGGACTCTCTCACTTCGTTTTCCAGCAAATTACTTATTATTAAGACTCACACATTTTCTATGTGGTCGCACAATAAATTTGTCACACATTGGAAATGAATAAATTATGTGTAGTTGTCTTTAATCGGCTGTACGAAATCATGTTTATAGTATGTAAATTACTGAACCACAGAAAAGGAAGCTGGAATTCTTTTAATAGAGAGATTTTCGGTGGGTCCGGACACACTATATACGCCCCTGTTCAGTACCCATCAATACAATAAAACAGTGAGATGGAATAAGATTTTTCTTTCTCCGACTGAACATCACGGCTTTTCTACCCCCCTTTAATTAGAGGGTCTGCGTACGCCAGTGATCATGAACATGTACTGCAGTCCTCAAATTTCCTCCTCCTCCTTACAACACAATGATTATGATACCGCAAGGAACAAAGGTGACAACAAATCCACTCCTCACCAAGATACCAAAGAGCACTCACCGACTGTTGTTAATTGCATCCGTTAATGGAATACGATGTGAATTCGTTATGGATCGTGAAGGGTCATGAGTAATACACTTCTTTCTTGGCAATATGTAAGGTTTCAAAAATATTACATGACTTAGAAGCTTGTCTTTCTCAAGTGCCCATATTACACCGAATTGCTATGCTCATTTTCCCCCGAATGTAAGTTGGTACTACTGCGTTAGACGAGCTATAACACCATGATGTAGTACGTGACCCACTCTTCTAGCTTTGTTGTTACTACATCCATACATCATTATCTCAAGTAATATTATGCTCAGATCTTAACTCCTAGTAGTCAAAAATAACATCAGCTGTATTTTTAGTGCAATTTCGAGAAGTACTTCCCTTTAAGCAGGTCAAGAACGCTTGTTTTCGCCAGCTCAGATGGGAACGCAGTTGCACCTGACAAGACTCCACCGATGTTGTCAACCTACAGCTGATTTATTCCACCGCACACAGCTTACGCTGTGATGCATAAGTGTGCCCATATACCCTACGTGCCCATTTTCTCCCTAGTTCCCCTATGTCTCCACTGAGGATCAAACCTGATACCCCTTGATTACAAGATAAGAGTATTATCACAATGCCTTGGGTAGGCACATACGCAAACTCACGAACAACAAAAACAAGTTAATAGCTACTGAATGTTCAAAAGGTCATGCAACTGACACTTTGAACGTACATAACATACGGTGGAGGTTTCTGTTTGTTTCTTAGTTTGTGCCTTATAGGAGTGGAGTGGGTGTTTCTCATGCAACTGCAACAGGGGGTAGTTTCTTCTGAGTTTTTATGAAAATTGTCGGTCCAGAAAACCTATATTCTTACTCTATGTTCGACTTGCTACATATACTAAAATGGCTGATAAAATACTGACTCAATAGTGCATGACAATCTTAAACAAAGTTTTATTTTGACTTTAAAGAACAATATAAATGTTTCATTTTTATTCATAGTGTTGTTTATTCTGCAGTGTTCGCCAGGATGAAAGCCCAAGTAAACACTCTGCAAGCTAAATATTGATTCCGTTTTATAAACTAGATTGAGCACTCCCAAAACTACTTCCTGATTTTGTCTTCTCTTATTTACAGATGAGTTTGAATGTGAATATTTTATAACTTTATACAGCTATACGTACGTGCTGCCATGTAATGGACATAAAAATAACTTCAGGCAGACCATGCCATCATGATAAAACAAATGGTTTTGTGACTTGTAATCAGGGTTTCCAGGCGTCCTGGATTTTAAGGCAGGCGTTTATCCAGAATTTTTCATCTGGGGAGTGTAAGTTCAAATTTATGGGGGGTGTACGTTTGCCAATATATTTATCTACTTGAAATTTCGTATTAAAATATCTAATATTATGGCAGCTGACTGGCCAAATAATTGGGTGATTTGGCCTTCCCACCCTTCTCAACCATGAAATATATTTAAAATATTTTACAACTTAAGAAATAACTTAAAATTACTCAGTATGGTTCACTAACATTTTATAATATAGTCCAGACGTAGATTTCTAAAAAAAAAGAAACATAATTTGAAATGCCTGCCAGCATGATACAAGGTGATCAATTTTGCTTGAATGTGTAGCATGAAACCAATATTCCAAGGTATATAGTTGCTTTTAATAAAACTTTCAAAATCTTTATACCTTGTCTCGGGAAATAAGTTTCCCGATTTTCAACTCAAACATCACGCTATACTCTTAAGTTGTTGTTTCTTTTTTACCGCTGTGTGGCAGTAGCTTTGGTGGCAGGAAGCTGAATTTCTAGCGCACAATGGATTCGCCGTGGAGGACAAACTGTATGGCCAATAAGGTCACCGGATCTTACATCATGATTTATTTCATGTAGGTGTTTGTGAAAAATGCCATCTACATTCCTCCCCTTCAACGAAGCTTAGAAGAACTGAAAACTGGAATTGCAAATGCAATTATATAGGCCAATAAGGACCTGCTAGACAAAACCTGGACTGAAACTGATTACAGGTGGAGTATGTGCCGTGTTGACGCCAGAAGTGACATCTCTAATTTTTTCATGAAACGTGAACAGACACAGAAACAGTTCTTAGAGCAAAAATTATCATAAACTGAAATTCTGTAAAATAAATAGAAAAAATAGTAGGGCGTTGAGGAAAATTTCGGGGGGGGGGGTGTTAGGGGTGTGTTGAGGATGTATGAAAAAGTCACTGTTTTAGGGGACAGTCCGTTATTTAAGTAATAGGCCACACGTTCCGTGGCGTCATGTGATGTATTTTTAAAAATTACATTCTTCCCTGCTGTATCCTTGGGCGCCATCAGGAATTTTGGCTGGATGGGGCAAACTCAGGGGGAAAAACATGTGCGTTTCAATTTTGAAACACTAAACACAAAAATAAATATATGAACAAATACCATTTTGTTTACTTCTAGAAGGCGACACAACATAGCAGTGGCGTTACCAAAGTGTGGGCGAAGTGGGCGTTCGCCCGGGGCCTTGCATCTAAAGGGACCTCACGTCCCATGGGGTTGCGAATAATATAATAAATAGAAGTGAGAAAAATAGATGGAAAACAGTAATTTTGTGGGCAATGAAATTAAAGCATTTGTTTTATCTTGTTTTAAATTATAGACATGTGGGCTCTAAGCCTAAGGGGCAAAGCAGTCCCACAATTGTAATTTAAGTTTGGATGCTGCACGGTTTACAGTCCCCTATCAGTGACTTTGATTTCTTGCCAGCAGTGCCGACAAAGAATTGCCTCTTATCGCTGGCGCACCCCGAACGAAAAGCCATCTTCCAAGGTAGTTGCCAGCTCGTAACAAAGTTCATTACATTATGACCAATAGTTTGATTTTTACAAGCGAAAATCAGGGGCCGAGAGCGAGTGTAGTTTCGCTTGAGGAAATTAATTCTGAAGCTTATCCCTTTCTGTAATCATTGTTAATACAAATAACTAAGAACTCCTTCCATTTCACAAAAAAAATATTTTGCTGTCACCTCATCATCAAAGGGTCCTTGGTTCGTTTTTTGTTGGAAGTACTTTCTACATAGATTGGATTTCACTTTGAAGGTTCAGTCCCGATTACTTTATCTGACTAAAACGAACCCTCGATTCCTGGGGTGGGTGATCTAAGGTCTGACTTTTTCCGTTCTTGTTCCTACATAAAGCGGCTCTGGACCTCACCCAGCCTCAAATCAATGTGCACCTGGGGGTAACCCTGGGGGGCAAAGAAGGTCAGAGCATGGTGCTGATCACATCACCTCCAAAATGATCGACACCTACAATGTGTCCTATCCCCACGTCCCCTAAATGCACCTTCATGGCACGGTGGTATGTGCAAGGGGAACTTTACCTTACCTTACCTTATTGCAATAAATTATTCATAGAGGAGAATTGTGTTGTCCGATAGATGACAGACAATACATTTTAATATTTTTATGAAAAAAAAATCAGTGTTACAAGTTTTTGGACAATATTTTTGCACTTAAATTGTAAAATGAATTGCTTCAAAAATTTTGTAACATAGCTTTTTATAAGATTTTGCTTAATGCAAAATGATTGTAAAATGTGCTCTTCGCTTAACTTGTCATTGGAACGAATTACTTACCAAATGAGGAAGGAACAAATGAATAAAGCTGAAAAGTAGTATTGTTGTCGGGTACACAGCTCACCAAGCATTATTGTAGGCTACCGAATAAGGAAGGAAAAAGTAAAAGTTTTAAGACCTCATCAGAATTTTTCTTGTCCACGTTCCATAACCATTCAGTTGCACATTTGTGAAGGGGGGGGGGGGGGGCAATCACATCGTAAAATTTATGTTCACTTCATAATCACATGGTTTGGAGGACAATATTAAATATGTCGGTTGGGAGTCCATTGAATTTTCTATTAGAAAAAAATTAGGATCTAATTTTTGTAACAAATTATTTTGGTAGATTACCACCCCACCTACAACTTATGTGATGCATTGATAATTTGTTATTACTATTAACTTTGAGGTTTTGTTTTAACTCCACGTTATGCACAAGTAGGATCCAAGCTACCATGTGTACTTTCATGGGGTATCGAACACGGGACCCCTCGAATAAAAGGCGAGGACGTTACCAATACGTCTTTACCAGGATTATTACCATTGAAACTGAATTACTGTCTATTTCGTAAAAGTTTATGACTCCATACTTGGTTGATAAACAATACCATTACCTTTCAATAGAATTGTTAAATTCATTCATTCATTCATTCCTTTATTTGGAACCTAACAGCTTTTATGCCGTTTTTTGTCCATAACAATACACATGAATCTTATCTTTAACAGCCTTAAATTCCGATACACATTGATTAGACCACAACCATTTTTCGCCTTTCCTCAGAAGTCGATATAGGTGTGGTATTGTAGATGACAAGTTGTGTAGAAAGCAGCTTTGAAATGCAACCATCCCTAAAAAACTTTGTAGTTGAACCTTATCCTTTGGCTCTGGACTTTCTAAAATAGCACGCACATGCCTTTCAGTTGGTGTGATGATATATGTGCTGCAGTACCTAAATGCATAAATTGCTCAGGAAATCATCTTGCAACTGAGAGGTCGTGCAGTAAGTGGGAAGAGGAAAGAGAAAATTGTTAAAATCCTGACGTGTTCGTGACTGTACTTCGCAACATCTTATTTGACCGCCCCGAAAGAATTCTAAGTCCCGAAATCGTAAACTTAGCAACATTGCACTTCAGCTCCAGGTAAGAGTAGCCAACTTTGAGTAGGTCCTTCCACTACACGAAAAACGCTGCGGTGATACGTTTTAAATTTAACACTTTCCATGAACTTAGAAACTATAAACCGCTATTATAATAAACAATCAAACAGAAATAATAAATTGGAAAAAGAACCTTGAAGGATATTTACGATTCTGCTTGCTCGACTTGAAATTTGGGGGGTTTGAAACACTGAATAGAGTTTTTCTCCACCTGGAGGAAATTGCCATCAAGTTTGTGCAGAAAGAAGCAAATTTGTGAGGAGTTTATGCGACATTTTATTTACAATACCTTGCATAATATCGAACAGTTCTCAAAAACATATATTTTACACGACTTGTCGAGAAAATGTGCTTGAAACACAGGAAGCTGGGAGTCTTCATAAACGTCAACATGTTTTTAAGGGTATAACGTCATTAAGTTAACGTAGAGCAGTTGGTTAGGCGCTGTTATCCTTATTTTTCATCAAGCGTGAAAGGTCATGGGTTCAAATCCCACCCTCTCCTCTCTTTTTTTTGATATTAGAATATTTAAAAAATGAATCCGATGCACACTTGAAGGACGTCTCTTCTGCGCATATTTCCCCATAGAAGTTGGCGATTTCCACGATTTAAAGTTAAAACTTTTCTTTTTATTTATTGTTCATATGTTGTGTTAACACACACATCATGATTAATTCACAAATCACATATATGTATTCAGGATACAAAATGTAATGTTATTTAAGTTATGTATTGTTTGTTCTTCACTGACACCTAAAATATTGATTATTTGATTTCGATATACTAAAAGAAGATGAAAAACTAAATATGCTGACCAAGGCAGTAATTTATTTGTACTTGATACAGAGTCTGAAGAAGACCTTGGTAGAAGGTTGAAACGTTACGTTTAGTTTATGTTTTTAACAAAATAAATTACTGCCTTGGTCAGCATATTTAGTTTTTCATAATCATGGAAACAAGGCTTAATGGTGTTATAAAAAAGATATACAGTTATGTTAAGTAGTGAAGTGCAGTACTGTAACGAAGGAGAGCGTTTAATGAGTTCAAATTGCTAAGATTGGAAATTTTATGTCCGTTCCTTCGTAATGACTGTTGTCAATCTCCTCACCACCATCTTACCATGCGCCTAAAACTAATAGTAAATCGCTAATTAACATAAATAAATTGTTATTGCGACGAAGGCCATTCGATAAGAAACTACTAATAAGTATTTATATAGTGAGTGACAAAAAAAATTCAAAAACTCATAATGATCGTTAATTCCTCACTGCTTTGTATCTAAAATGTTTGTCTTCTTTGAACAGAAAGTACGAGTATCAGATATAACAAACTTTCCGCACTAACTTTGCAATATTCGAAACCACCATTACAGACTCAGCTCTATGTAACTTGATTCTGCGCATTCCTCGTAGCATGTAACTTCCTCCTATCATCGAAATAAGTTTCTCTTACTATTTCCTTTCCTCTCGTGAAATACAGAGACCAATGTTAACTTCTTAGCACGGTGGATAAACTTTACACCCAACGATATACTCCTGAAAAAAATCCTGCCTTGGTGGAGAATCGAACCTTCGACCTCGCTCGTAAGAATCAAGCACGCTACCTCTTCTCCATGTAGCTCATGTTAAAATTTGCTACCAGTTTCAAGAAACCAATTCACACATAATGTCATATCTATAATTTCCTCATGGCAATTTTCATGAGGAAACGAATTCAGATAAAATCGAGAAACGCTGAAAGGAAAAATGATGAACATGTATGTTGGCATTTTGTCATATTTTGTAAATTGTGTAAAAATTCCGTGTTTTGAACAAGCAATCGTTTAGTTACGAAGTATTTTGTTGGTTGTTTAAAGTGGGAACAGGAGATCGAAAAGGAGTCATTTGAACCATACCCCGTTTGACAAGGAACTTAAGCTTTTTTTCCAAATACTGTATGAAAAGAGAGAGGAACGTATGAAATATAAAATATGTGTGAAATTAAAACAATTGAAACCTTGAAAGATAATACTAACTTCAAACTATGAAAAACATATTTTCGTGGTGGAAAACTCCAAGTCATTTTCGAAATATGAACTTGATGTTTTTCTTTATTATGAATTGGAGATATGGGACGATACGATCCCTCAGCAAGAACATTTTAAGTAAGCTACCTCCAACTTTTTCAATGGTTATAATTACTACTTAGGGTCCGGAAGTTGATGAAAAATCAATTTTTTTCTGACCCTTAAAAACAATACTAAACCTGATATCATGTCCGTCTCCCTTCAGTTAGAGCCGGAAAACGCTTTCTATTTTACATTTTTGTTGCATTTTTCGGCCTTTTTTGGCTTTTAGTTTATTCGTCAGTATTTTTAACAGTTTTTATTTTTTCATTTTACTTATTTTTGAGGTTTATTTTTCTCCTCCGCTGTTGTTTCGTGCATTTTAAATGCATTTACTAGTAAAACTTACATATTTAGATTTCTTGACATGGTACTTTTAGCAAATTTACCATGAATCGAAAATACGGTCAATGGAAAAGCATAATATTATTCTTAACTGAAATGTCTGGCATACTTTGTGTGAAGATCTACTTTGAGGTTTTTTTTCTGGACACTATTATCGCTTTAATCTGTAGTTTTAAAGTAAAATTAGTCACAATATTAAATGCAATTACACTCTTGTATACGCGAAGCAGAACTGTATTTTGGGATGCTGGCCGACTTCAGTATCATAGAAGGCCCACTCTGAAAGAAGATGAATTGGTTGATTTGGTGTTTTAAGTCAACTTTATGCATAGTAAGGCTAATCGGGACTGGACCTACAGTTTAAAGTGGGATCCGAACCAAGTGCATAAAATAACGTGAACCGTGTGGTGTAGGGGGATCGTTTGCTTATGGAATGGAAGGTCATGGGTTCAAACCTACTTCTTTGCAAAATCTTTTTCGGGAAGCTAACGGCTTTGGACGAGAATGCTTATCTACGTTTCTTGGATATTTCCGTTGATATTTATGCGATTTATGTCCAGCATTTCCGGATGCAGAAAGTTGACATGTAAGTTCTTAATATGTGTTAACTTATAACAGCTGAATGAAAGGAAAAGTATTTCCTAAAATCCTGCAAATCACTGAAAGATTAAAAACATTAGTAGAAGCATTACTTGAGGCATGCACAGTGGCGACGATTATGGAGTGTGGAGGGGCAGATGACCCAGCACTATGCTAAACATTATCTACCAAGGGAAAGAAACTGTCCTTGCCCTCCCCTCTCCCCCAACTTGCCCCATCAGTTTTGAAACCCAATCGCCGCCACTGAGCATGTATCGCATAAATATTTACAGTAATATTATATTACGTTATTAGAACACTTCGTACTCGGTAAATAAAAAGGAAAAAATAAGGAAAGGGTGGGATTTGAACCTACGATGTTTCGATCTAGACGAAAACAGTAAAAAAACGAAAGTGCTGTCATCTAACCAACTACTCCAGGAGACTGCTAACAGAAAGCTCAGTAAAACACGTTAATTTGAGTTGAAGCAACATTGTGCCGGAGTTTCGAACCATTTTTCACCAAGAACCAAGGAAAAGACACAATTTGCAAAATCGTTTGGTGTTGTGCAAGGTATATTTACTAAACATTTCGCATAAAATCATCATAAATTTGCCTTCTTGCATTCAAATGTGACCGCAATTCTTTCCAGGTGGATGAGAACCTGTTCAGTGTTTCACAATGCACGTACATTTTCCTATTTTCAAATTCAGAACGAACAATCTTGAAATATTTTCAACATTCGTATTTCTACTTAACATTTTTTTGTCTACGCATATATTTTATTACTGCTTTAGGGTATCTTTACTTTATGGAATGTGAAAGAATGAAAAAAAATCACGAGCGTTTTCATTCAGGAAGAAGAAATGTTGCAAAGTTGGCTACTCTTAGTTGGCTCTAAATCGCTATGCTGCCAAATTTACGAATTCCGGACTTTGAAATTTTTCAGGGCGGTCAAATAAGATGTTGCGAAGTGTACATGCCCGCCTCGACCTATTCATCTTTGATGATATCTGCGTGTAAATGTCGTCTCGCAGCAGCAGCAAAATGTGCCGGTGCTACATCATACATGTACACTTCGCAACATCTTATTTGACCGCCCTGAAAAATTTCAAAGTCCGGAATTCGTAAATTTGGCAGCATAGCGCTTCAGAGCCAACTAAGAGTAGCCAACTTTGCAACATTTCTTCTTCCTGAATGAAAACGCTCGTGATTTTTTTTCATTCTTTCACATTCCATAAAGTAAAGATACCCTAAAGCAGTAATAAAATATATGAGTAGACAAAAAAATGTTAAGTAGAAATACGAATGTTGAAAATATTTCAAGATTCTTCGTTCTGAATTTGAAAATAGGAAAATGTATGTGCATTGTGAAACACTGAACAGGTTCTCATCCACCTGGAAAAATTTGCGGTCACATTTGAATGCAAGGAGGCAAATTTATGATGAGTTTCTGCGAAGTGTTTAGTAAAGATACCTTGCACAACACCAAACGATTCTGCAAAATGTGTCTTTTCCTTGGTTCTTGGTGAAAAATGGTTCGAAACTCCGGCACAATGTTGCTTTAACTAAGATTAACGTGTTTTACTGAGATTTCTGTTAGCAATCTCCTGGAGTAGTTGGTTAGATGACAGCACTTTCACTTTCTTACTGTTTTCTTCAAGATCGAAACATCGTAGGTTCAAATCCCACCCTTTCCTTATTATTTTTTCCTTTTTGTTTACCGAGTACGAACTGTTCTAATAACGTAATATAATATTATATGATATTACTGTAAATATTTATGCGATGCATGCTCAGTGGCGGCGATTGGGTTTCAAAACTGATGGGGCAAGGTGGGGGGAGGGGGAGAGGGAGGGGGAGGACAATTTCTTTCCCTTGGTAGATAATGGTTAGCATAGTGCTGGGTCATCTGCCCCTCCACACTCCATAATCGTCGCCACTGTGCATGCCTCAAGTAATGCTTCTACTAATGTTTTTAATCTTTCAGTGATTTGCAGGATTTTAGGAAATACTTTTCCTTTCATTCAGCTGTTATAAGTTAACACATATTAAGAACTTACATGTCAACTTTCTGCATCCGGAAATGCTGGACATAAATCGCATAAATATCAACGGAAATATCCAAGAAACGTAGATAAGCATTCTCGTCCAAAGCCGTATACTTCCCAAAAAAGATTTTGCAAAGAAGTAGGTTTGAACCCATGACCTTCCATTCCATAAGCAAACGATCCCCCTACACCACGCGGTTCACATTATTTTATGCACTCGGTTCGGATCCCACTTTAAACTGTAGGTCCAGTCCCGATTAGCCTTACTATGCATAAAGTTGACTTAAAACACCAAATCAACCAATTCATCTCCTTTCAGAGTGGGCCTTCTATGATATTGTAGTCGGCCAGCATCCCAAAATACAGTTCTGCTTCGCGTATACCAGAGTGTAATTGCATTTAATATTGTGACTAATTTTACTTTAAAACTACAGATTAAAGCGATAGTAGTGTCCAGAAAAAGAACCTCAAAGTAGATCTTCACATAAAGTATTTTAATCCATTGCCAAACGTTTCAGTTAAGAATAATATTATGCTTTTCCATTGACCGTATTTTCGATTCATGGTAAATTTGCTAAAAGGACCATTTCAAGAAATCTAAATATGTAAGTTTTAGTAGTAAATGCATTTAAAATGCACGAAACAACAGAGGAGGAGAAAAATAAACCTCAAAAATAAGTCAAAATGCAACAAAAACTGTTAAAAATACTGACAAATAAACTAAAAGCCAAAAAAGGCCGAAAAATGCAACAAAAAATGTAAAATAGAAAGTGTTTTCCGGCTCTAACTGAAGGGAGACGGACATGATATCGGGTTTAGCATTGTTTTTAAGGGTCAGAAAAAAAAGTTGATTTTTCATCAACTTCCGGACCCTAAGTAGTAATATGACCATTGAAAAAGTTGGAGGTAGCTTACTTAAAATTTTCTTGCTGAGGGATCGTATCGTCCCATATCTCCAATTCATAATAAAGAAAAACATCAAGTTCATATTTCGAAAATGACTTGGAGTTTTCCACCACGAAAATATGTTTTTCATAGTTTGAAGTTAGTATTATCTTTCAAGGTTTCAATTGTTTTAATTTCACACATATTTTATATTTCATACGTTCCTCTCTCTTTTCATACAGTATTTGGAAAAAAAGCTTAAGTTCCTTGTCAAACGGGGTATGATCGATGATAGGAGGAAGTTGCATGCTACGAGGAATGCGCAGAATCAAGTTACATAGAGCTAAGTCTGTAATGGTGGTTTCGAATATTGCAAAGTTAGTGCGGAAAGTTTGTTATATCTGATACTCGTACTTTCTGTTCAAAGAAGACAAACATTTTAGATACAAAGCAGTGAGGAATTAACGATCATTATGAGTTTTTGATTTTTTTTTGTCACTCACTATATAAATACTTATTAGTAGTTTCTTATCGAATGGCCTTCGTCGCAATAACAATTTATTTATATTAATTAGCGATTTACTATTAGTTTTAGGCGCATGGTAAGATGGTGGTGAGGGGATTGACAACAGTCATTACGAAGGAACGGACATAAAATTACAAATCTTAGCAATTTGAACTCATTAAACACTCTCCTGCGTTACAGTACTGCACTACATCACTACTTAACATAACTGTATATCTTTTTTTAGTATATCGAAATCAAATAATCAATATTTTAGGTATCAGTGAAGAACAAACAATACATAACTTAAATAACATTACATTTTGCATCCTGAATACATGTATGTGATTTGTGAATTAATCATGATGTTTGTGTTAACACAACATATGAACAATAACTAAAAATAAAAGTTTTAACTTTAAATCCTGGAAATCTCCAACTTCTAAAGGGAAATATGCGCAGAAGGGACGTCCCTCAAGTGTGCATCGGATTCATTTTTTTTAAATATTCTAATATCAACGGTATCTGTTCAGCAAACAAAAAAAAATAAAAAAAGAAAGAGGAGAGGGTGGGATTTGAACCCGCGACCTTTCACGCTTGATGAAAAATTAGGAAAGCAGTACCTAAGCAACTGCTCTACGTTAACTTAATGACTTTATACCCTTAAAAACATGTTGCCGTTTATGAAGACTCCCAGCTTCCTGTGTTTCAAGCACATTTTCTTGACACTTCGTGTAATATATATGTTTTTGAGAACTGTTCGATATTATGCAAGGTATTGTAAATAAAATGTCGCATAAACTCCTCACAAATTTGCTTCTTTCTGCACAAACTTGATGGCAATTTCCTCCAGGTGGAGAAAAACTCTATTCAGTGTTTCAAACCCCCCAAATTTCAAGTCGAGCAAGCAGAATCGTAAATATCCTTCAAGGTTCTTTTTCCAATTTATTATTTCTGTTTGATTGTTTATTATAATAGCGGTTTATAGTTTCTAAGTTCATGGAAAGTGTTAAATTGAAAACCTATCACCGTAGCGTTTTTCGTGTAGTGGAAGGACCTACTCAAAGTTGGCTACTCTCACCTGGAGCTGAAGTGCAATGTTGCTAAGTTTACGATTTCGGGACTTAGAATTCTTTCGAGGCGGTCAAATAAGATGTTGCGAAGTGTACATGTAACCTTGGAAAAACGTTGATGTAATCCAGCTTGTTGTTGGACTCTTCTCTATTGGAATGTTTGTTGGTGTATATTTTGTAATTGTAATAAGTATTCTATAGTTAACAACATTTCGCAGACAATGCACTTTTGAATCAATTACTTGATATGATACAATACGCAGAAAATTCTCAATGCTGAAGCGAAAAATTGTCCAAAATTACGAAAAAAAAAAAAAAGATGTTGCAATGTATGATATTCAGTTTGACGTCATCACACAGTGTAGTCTTGGAAGAAATCTGGCAAACAAATTCACGTGTGCCGCCCAACCTGGAGGAGTGGGTTAGCACAGCACGCTTCGACGCCAGAGGTTCCAGGTTCGAATCTCGCCATGGATTTTCTTTTTAAGTGTCCCTATATAAATTTCGTTATATCATCAGTCATCATCATCTTCACCAAAAGTGGCAGAAATGCGAAGTAAAATAACACAAATAAATTAAAAACCAGATTCACACGTGTGCAACGAAAGCGTATGAGAAGTCATCTTGCAGCGATAAAATTTGCATTTCACAACTTTGAAACTAATTTGAAAAATTAATTGGTTCCATAAATTTCGTAACTATCTTCCCTAAGATTACGCTTGAATGCAAAATGATTTTTAAATGTTTTCTTCCATTAACTTGCCAATGGAACGAAATACTTAGCAAGTGAAGTAGGAAAAAATAACACATCTGGCATTGAAGCTTAATAAAGAGTATTTTTGTCGGGTACACAGCTCAGCAAGCAGTTTTGTAATAAGGAAGGAAAAAATAACGTTAATAGTTACATTAGTCACACATTCAATTTTAAGACAATATAACGTTTTTATTTCACGTTCAATAACTATTAAATTTTACATTTGGGGAGGGGGCAGACACTGTAAAATTCATGTATGTGAGTCCATTAAATTTGCTATTAAAATAAAATTAAAATGCTCTCAATTACGATTGTTTCTAATACGTACATTATTTGGTAGATCACCACCCCAATTAAAACTTACATGATACATTGATAAATTTTATTGCCGTTATTACGGAAGCCAATGCAGAAAAGGAGATTTCTAGATAGTATTCAATAGAAATAGCTATGCATAGCGTTTGGGAGAGCAAATACTTTTACATACTAATTGTGGAAAATAATTTAGACCAAAAAATTATCAAATTTGATCATGGTAGCAATTCTTCTCTTCTTCAATGCGTTTTAAAACTATCGAAAAAAGTTTTATTTATTTTACAATTATCACTAGGGAAAGTTATGCAAAATTATGGTCGGAAAAGGGAAAAAAGGTTCTGAAAATGTTTTCAAAAAGGTGCAAAAGACGGTGCTGATAAAATGCTTTTATTCAGGTCCAAACCAGTTACATCAACATTCTTTATTCAATACTGTAGCAAATAACATAATTAGTAATAATTATATAAAGTAACCAGTATTTAGGAAGTAAACTTGGCATTACTGGGTTTCAAACAACTTGTTATACTGGATTACGCTCAACATTTCTATGTTTTCGAATGTAAGTCGCTGACGCTTAGAGCTCAGGAGATCCTTGTATGTGGAGAAACTGCATTATCTTGGAAACTATTGGAGCTGCGTTGATTGTACTGCATCATTTTATAGCTCTCGTTCTGCTCTACAAAATAAGACTATACGATTTTATGTAGCTGCTCAAGAAAAGTGAAAATAATTAATTTTTCTGTCCAACATTTTAACAAAACATGAAAGAATAGGAAGGTTTGGTTTGAGTTGGTGTTTTAAGTCCACTTTATGCACAGTAAGGCTAATCGGGACTGGACCTACAGTTTAAAGTGGGATCCGAACCACTTGTGCCACCACCGGGTATCGAACCCGGGACCCCTCGATTACAAGGTAATGACGCTACCACTGCGCCATGGGGGAGGCCCTGAGAATAGGAAGGGAAAAGGTGCTGAAGCATCTAAGATGGGGTAAAAATGGGATAAATGTGCTAACCTCACGAAAGTGTGTAACGAAGTGTGTTCATTTTACTTGATTTCATGTCCTAAAATATTAATACATATGTGAAACGATCGGCATGAAAACAGCTATATTTTCGGAAAGGTGCTGCACCTTAAAATCCGTTCCCGAATTATCACTATAGGCGTTGACTTTAGAAGGGCAAGGCACGTTCTGCCCTCCAGTAACAACATGTAATCCACATTATCTCATATGTATGTATGCACAAACGTGAAGTATGAAGGGGGAAAATTATGTATTTTAGTTTATGTTATTATTATTTATTGTTACTTCCATTGTTATTTTTTGTTATTTCCATTGTTATTACATTCCAATGTAAAATGGCCAAAGCTGTTTTTGGAATTCTCTGGTAAATAAATAAATAAATTCCTCAAGATGTACGTACTTTACAAAAAAAAATATATATATATATATTGTTCTCAATCTTGCCCCACCACAAATGATTATATGAAATTGACACCCCTGATTAATATCATACTATCGAATTAAAACATTCATTACCCTAAACGCTAGGATAAGGAAGCCTTGTCATGGATCAAAGTTATTTTTCATACCATGTGGAAGTAACGTGTTTTTATTTACGTGTATGGTTGTTTTAAGATATTTGTTCCATTCTGTATGATTTTGTACTCCCCACCTCGGAAAACGTGCACTTTCGCTATAGCCAGATAATGCTCTACTCCTAGTGACAGAAGTGTTAAGTATTTTAACTTGATCATGTTTCAAGTTTTAAGTAAGAGATAAATTTGACAGGTATTATTCATCAACATGTTTTATAACTATTTTCCTTTTCTTACTCAGTAAAACTAATGTAAGTCCAAGAGCAACTAAGCTTCTTATAGGATGATTTGTGGCACTTAGAGTATCGACAATATTCACAAGAAAAATGTGCACGGAGTCAAGACAAGAATATACTTTTCTTACTGATGCATTCATATTTTCCTAAACACTTACATCTTGAACTTGTTCAGGTGGGCAATCAGATGGGAAGAGGAATTTTTGGGTGGGCGCTTGCTCACCCTCGGCCACCCGTCCCGCCGTTCGTGATGCAATATTAATGTCTCTATTTCTTTTTGTACAAATGTTACGTACGTTTAAAGTCTCGATTATTTGCCTTTGCGAACACTCTGCAGAAGAAATGATCAATATGTGAATTTTGGCTGCTACATCATGTAAAATTATTTAGCTACTTACAAAATATGACATTGCATACCTCTAAACCCTTAACTGAAACTACAAGTAAAATAGGTTAGCGGCAATTGGTAAAAGCCAAAAAATCCCCCCAAAAAAGCTAAAATATCCGGGTTTTTTTAAAAAATCGAAAAAAGACAGTCCATTCAAAAAAGCCGGCTATCTTGCATCTCTAAGTAGGAGTATATACATATTTGAACATTCTCTTCGTCAGGTTTTAAGCTCTACCGGAAGAAAAAGAGCACTGGCGTGTTTCTTGCATCAATATTCAAGCCAGACTTGAATTACTTCTATGTCAATCAATAAACAAGACCATTTTCTAAAAAGTATGTGTAACTATTGATCTAATTTTCTCTATTACCTCATCTTTTCCTACTGGCCTTGCATATAATTTGGACCCACCAGCCGCCACTGGACCCTTACTTTTGAACGAAAGTTTTCGGATTGCGACGACAACACGAGAGATTCTAACAAAAGTTTTGTTCCTTAATACACATTTTGTAATGATAACCTAGGTATATTGTGTGCAGTTTGAAATGGTGAATTTTGTTCGTTACTATATTCACGAAGGAATCATCATGCATATTTGTTGGTTGTCGTTGGGAGATCAAGATCGCCCATGTTCCTCACATGGTACATGTTAAAGTTGTGTTGTTACACTACGAGAATGGTTGAATGGTACCTTCAATGGTTCAATGCCTTTTGATGTGTGTATGATATGGCTTGAACCAAGGGATCACGTGACAGATCGTTATTTTTTTTCAGCACCGTAATTTGGAGTGCATTGGTCAGAAATGTAGCAGAATGTGTTAGGATGATATACACAGCTAAGGGGTTCTTTCAGTCGACATAGTTTATCACAGCACAGTCCACTGTGTCACTGCATGTTTTTTTTTGTTATGTTGCCAGATTACAAGAACACCGGAATTCATATATGGCATCACGTGTATCTCGAATATGATACGTGATCTAGAAAAATAAAGTGGCAAATCCGAAATCAGCCTGCCGAAATTAGTTAAGAACACATATTCGCTAACATGGTTGTTCCCTATTGTTATCTATGAGTATCTCGATGCATTGTATGGGCACGAGCCCTCAACTTCATAGGTAAGGATTTTTCAGACGAACTGTTCTAGTTATTAAGCACGTTTACAAACCTGTGTCGTGACATAGAATTTTGTTCAGAAACATAATTAGCTGGTTTCTGTAGCACTTCATATAACAGAAACACCAACAATATGCAGGCATAGCTCCACAACGTTTACCCTTTTACAACATTTTCTCCTTCTGGGCATCAGCGTCCGGATAGTCTCCCTCGGCCTCGTAGCTAGTAAAACGAACATCCTGAAAGATAAAGTTTCAAATAGCGGAAATAGGCATTTAATTTAGTTAAATGGTTACAAAGAAATTTAAAATTCTTAGCAGCAATGTCCACCTAAACAGAAACCAACTAATAATATTTCTCCTAACTGAACAAAATTCTGTGTGACAGCACAGATTTGTAGACGTTGTTAATAATAATAACTAGAACGGTTCATCTGAATAATCCTTAGCTGAGAGCTCTCTGTTACCCATACAAGGGAACGAGATACTCATTCAGTAACGCGTCTGACTACCATGCTAAAGGTCCCGGGTTCGATCCCCGGCCGGTTCAAATCCGGGAACTTTTCTAACGGTGAAAGCGGCCCCGGCGCCCACCCAGCGTCGAATAACATGGGTACCTGGGGGAAACCCTGGGGGGTAAAGGCGGTCAGGGGCGTGATGCTGATCACATCACCCCCACTCACGACCGGATCAAGAAAGTGTGGGGCGTTACCCTCACACCCCCTATACACCTTCATGGCGTGGTGCTATGCACAGGGGAGCACTTTACCTTTATTAGGGTAAATCAAATAACTAAAGGCAATTTTGAGTTCTCGCAGGAATAAACTAAGACTGGGTGTGTCTGAAGTCACCACATGTATACTTGGAGTGACGTGGAAGTAGGAGTATCCATCACTGTCCCATTCAGTCGAGTGTTGCGGAGCAAAAAGGTCACACGTATGGACGCACCACTCCACAAATGCACCATCAAGGAATAGCGCGCCGTAGTGCGCTTTCTATGGTCGGAGGGAGTCAAACCGGCCGCCGACATCCACCTTCGGCTGTTAGCGCAGTATGGAGCAAGCACCATACGTGTACACACACGAAAGATGTATGAGTGGATGGACCTCTCTAAAGTGTAACTGACGAAAGTCGAAGTAGACACCCAGAAGAAAACGTTCAACGGGTGCGGGTGGATATCATTATCAGGGACGATCGAAAATTCACAATAGCACAAGTGGCGGAACTCTTCGACATAAGTTTCGGATCAGCATATGCAATAGTGAATTAGTATACCAAAAAGTTTGTTCGTGGTCGTCGGTTCAGGTCAAATGACGAAGTCCAGCAGGCGGTGCAGACGTGGCTTCGTGAGCAACCAAAAACCTTCTTTGCGGACGAGATACAGAAGCTAATCAGCACGATACCAAAAGTGCATTGCCGTGCTGGGGGCATATGTGGAAAAGTGACATGTGTAGTTCTTCTTCTTCTTAAAGATGTTATGTGAAAATTGACTTTACTTTTTGATTTACCTAGTAAATTAATTGCAAATGCAATTCAATGAAAGAATTTCCTACTTTTATTTATTACCCTATAACACTTTAACTTCATTTTTACACTTACGTTCAACACCATCTTCCCCTCCCCCTCCCCAAGACAGTGTAAGCTGTGGGCTACCCTGGGCACATGGAATAGTATTACCCTGACAGATTGGCAACATCAGCAGAGACATCGGCAGTCTACTTCTCGAAACTGAAGGAAATAAGTACTGTAGACCTGTTTGAACGTAATTGTTTTTCAGATATGTAGTAAAAATGCAGCTGACGTTATTTTTGATTGGTCGGAGGTACAATCTGGACAGATCATTACTTAAAATTTTGCCAAACTGGCATAGCAATAACGAAACTGCATCAACGTGTCATTGCACCAAAATGTGCTGTTTGCAGATTTCCGAACACAGCAGTAGCAACTTACATAAAACATTGCAATTTTGGGGGGAATTGAGCACAACATTTTGATGTTAAACATGCATAGAAAATCTGTAAGGATGCTCCTTTCACAAGCAAATGTATCTAAGGTTTGTAATGTATATGAAGAGCACATACATTTTTTTACGCCAATGTTAATAGCATGGACGTTTGTTGAAAGGTTAAAACATTGAGGTCTTATACGCTGTACCTGCACAATAAAAATTGACCCATTATCACTAATTCTTATAGTGCTAACGCCGCCATCTTGTAATTAATTGATCGCGGGTTCGATCCCTTATGGAGCACAGTGTACAGTGCCTTCAAGCGCCTCCTCGATGGATCAGTAGAAAATGCGCCGTCGCCTTGTAATCAAAGGGTCCCGGGTTCGATACCCGCTGGAGGCACATAGTGGTTCGGATCCCACTTTAAACTGTAGGTCCAGTCCCGATTTGCCTGTCTGAACATAAAGTGGACTGAAAGCAGCACATTTTTATATGAATTCACATACAAGAGCTACTCTGGCACCCTAACACATTCTTCCCTTGTTTTTCACAGTGTATTTGATTGAGATAATCTCGTACCCAGCCGCATTGATCACGGTCAACAAAGCTTTACAGCGGAGCGTTGCCCTTTTATTAATCAAAGCAGCAGTCAACGGTCATTCGAATGATTGAACTATTTATGTAGAAGAGCGACTGTCTGCTTTACGCTGAGTCGGTTCAGAATGATTGAATTTGTTCGCGTGTCAAAGTTGAGGCAGTCCATGGAGAGTTGCGAGCACAAAATTTATCTAATTTAAACCCATTAGTGGCATGCAAAGGAACTTCTTGAAATGTGAGTGAGTCAGTCAGTCAAGTCAGGCTTGTTTTTGATTCCCAGAATGGACGATCTCCGGAAGGATTTTTCTGATATTTTGGTCAGGACCGTACCCAAGGGGGCCTTCCCCTCCAGCTATATATAAAAAATAATTTCAACCTATAAAAACCTACTAAAGTAACATTGATGATTTTTCAAATTTTTCAAGAATTGAAGACTAAAATTGGTAAACGCTGTAAGTGCCACAAGTATTCAAACACCGTTTTTCACGTTAAACTGTGAAATGTGCCATGCTTTATAATGTGGTAAACGTGAAAAGTGGCTGGTAGCCCTCTAAGTAGTTCAAAGGGCGTGTAAAGAGGTCACTCGTGAGAACGTTCTTACGGGCTGATGTGCGGAACGATGCGATTTCCCAACACAGGGACTTACAACTTTTACTACTTTTAATCCTCAATTTCGATTTTGTCCTTACATAAATGAATGGGTTGTTTCTGGAGAGAGGTAGGCTCCAGAAGTCTGCAGTCTACTACATTTGGCAATTTTAGTTTTATAACCATTGATGCAAGGCTATCAGACGCCTCAATTCAGTCGGGACAGGATTCTGGAGAATACAGTGTACATTTTTAAAATTGTCTGAATATCATTATGAGTCAAAAACAGTTGTTTGAAACTTGACACATAGGAACCCCTTGATTATTGAATGGTTTCTTTGATTACAGTGTTACTAATTTTTGACATTTGTATAAAGGGGAATTTTTTATATTCTTTACATTATGAAACAAAGGTTCTTCAATGACTGCAATACAAAACCCACCATATAAATATACATTTAGTTCTCCATCGGCACCACCACTGAGCAGAAGGATAAAAAACTTTGTTCTCTTTCTCGGGGTTTTTGTGCAACTGATGTTGATTCTGCCAGTCAGTGACTTTGGATTAATGCACATAATGTAAATAGGAGAAACCACTTCACAGCAGAATTGTTGCTGTTTTCTTTTTTTAATTGCCTGAATTACTTTCAACAGATACTGCTGTTATTTATTTTCCAAAAACACTCAAGAAATTAAGTCTCAGCTTTAACCGAAGTCAGAATGTTTTAATATTTTAGTTAACGATATTACAGTTAATTTAGGATAAGTAAGGGGCTCGACCCCATATAACGTGAAAAGTGCAAATAGCCTGTAAGTGCAGACGCACCCAAAAATTCAAATTCAAAATTCAAACACCGGCAAATTTCATAGTGTGTAGAGTACATCAAGATGAACAAATTCGATGGTATGAGTAGTTGAAATTGGTATTTTCTATCCTATAGGCAGCTACTGGCATTTATATATATTGTCGAATAAGATTCTAAAAGCTAAAATGCTCCATGAAAACAATATTATGCAGCAAAAACTTATCTTAGACGTTCCCTTCAGCTAATTCAATTACAGGATTCGCACTGACCTGAAGGTTCTGGACAACTGGCAGGGACGTAGCTAGGTCGATCAGTTTGGGGGGGGGCAAACGTAAGATTTTTTCTATCAAACTATTATAAATGAACAAACTTTTATACACCATATAGACCTATACTGTATACATACATTATATATGAATGTGTTTCTGTATAACATATATATATATATATATATATATATATATATATATATATATATATTCAGGGGTGTATAAAAACATGTGTCAGAAACTTTAGGGATTTATTCTTGACATCAAAACATAACAAAAAGTTCATATGAACATGGGTCCGAAAATCCTTCGTTAGGGAGGTATGAAAGGAAATAATATTCATGGCACAAAAATGATACATTGACCAAACACATTTACATAACAGTTGGGCTGAAAAGTTCGTAGGCTGACTCATAGATGGCGTTACTAGAATTAAATCCATGTGATTTTTACTTAGTACTAACCTTCAAAAGATACGTGTATAAATTTCACAGCTGCCGGATAATTAGTTCGTGAGATATAGCATTGTGAGTGAAGCAGCTTTTGTTATTGTGAAAAAATGGATAAAAAAGAATTTCGTGTGTTAATAAAGCATTGCTTTTTGGCGAAAAAAATACTGTTGAAGCCAAGGCTTGGCTTGATAAACATTATTCGGACTCTGCACCAGGAAAATCAACCGTTGAGAAGTGGTTTGATAAATTTAAACGAGGCGAAATGAGCATCGAAGACGATGCACGCAGTGGACGCCCCAAAGAGGCTGTTACCGACGAAAACATCAAAAAAGTCCACAAAATAATTTTAAATGATCGTAAAGTGAAGTTGATCGAGATAGCTGAGACTTTAAAAATATCAAAGGAACGTGTTGGACATATTGTGTATGAATATTTGAACATACGAAAGCTGTGTGCAAAATGGGTGCCGCTCGTGCTCACAATCGATCAAAAGCAACAACGTTTTGATGATTCGGAGCAATGTTTAGCGATATTCAACAGTAATAAACACGAATTTTTCCGTCGATATATTACAATGGATGAAACATGGCTCCATAACTACACTCCAGAGTCCAATCGACAGTCAGCCGAGTGGACTGCACGTGATGAACCGAATCCAAAGCGTGGAAAGACGCAACAGTCGGCTGGCAAGGTTATGGCATCAGTATTCTGGGATGCGCATGGTATTATATTCATCGATTACCTCAAAAAGGGCCAGACCATCAACAGCGATTATTACATAGCGTTGTTGGAGCGTTTAAAGGATGAAATCACGAAAAAACGGCCCCATTTGAAGAAGAAAAAAGTGCTGTTTCATCAAGACAATGCACCGTGTCACAAATCAATGAAAACGATGGCAAAATTATATGAATTAGACTACGAATTGCTTCCCCATCCACCATATTCTCCAGATCTGGCCCCCAGTGACTTTTTCCTGTTTGCAGACCTTAAAAGAATGCTCGCTGGAAAGAAATTTAGCACTGATGAAGAGGTAATCGCCGAAACTGAGGCCTATTTTGAGGCTAAAGAGAAATCGTACTATAAAAATGGCATCGAAAAATTGTATGACCGCTATAATCGTTGTATCGCCCTCGAAGGCAACTATATTGAATAATAAAATCGAATTTTGTCAAAAAAATATTTTTTACTATGTTAGCCTACGAACTTTTCAGCCCAACTGTTATATGAAAGGATTTAATATTCATGGTACAAAAATGATACATTTACCAAACACATTGCCATTTACAAAAATTGCTCGAAGTGACCACCTCCTGCTTCCATGCATCCCCTGAGCCTGCGTTCCATACTTTGCCGTACGTTGTGGAAAACTCTGGTGTGTTCCGTATTTGGTCAAATCCGTATTTGGATACGCTCCCTCAGAACATCGACATTGGGTACGGAAGTTGAATACACCAAGGATTTTAAATGTCCTCAAAGGAAAAAATCCATTGGATTTAAATCTGGCGATCGGGCAGGCCATGCAATAGATCCCTCGCGACCAATCCATCTGTTTGAAAACTTGTTATCGAGAAACTGGCGAACTATCCGTGTAAAATGCGGTGGAGCACCATCGTGCATAAACCATATACGTTGGATGACGTCCAGGGGTACATCATCAAGTAAATGCAGCAACTAGTGTCTGAGAAACTGTAGATTAACGCCTTCCCTTCTCGCAATTCTCCTTGTACTGGTTGATGGAGTTTCATCCACAGTCCGAAGAACCCGTTCTTCAAGCTCAGGCGTTCGTACATCGCGTGGTCTCCCACCATCTGCAACTCAATTCTCAAATGTGCCTGTCTCTCGCAAGCGTTGGTGTAGTCGTACAAACGTTCGTGCACAAGGTAACTGTCTCCCAGGGTAACGTTCAGCATAACGTTGACGTGCTGTGTCCGCATTCCCATCTACTAGGCCGTACATGTAGTGCATATCCGTCATTTCAGACACTGAATACATCGTTGTGATGTGTTTTGATGGAAGTTACTGTAAAACAGAACAAACGACAATCAGACAAAAAAACAAAAAACAAATGCCATGCCCAACTGTACACAAGAAAGTGAGTACAAATGCACATTTGAGGTACACTTCGCAACATCTTATTTGACCGCCTCGAAAGAATTCTAAGTCCCGAAATCGTAAACTTAGCAACATTGCACTTCAGCTCCAGGTGAGAGTAGCCAACTTTGAGTAGGTCCTTCCACTACACGAAAAACGCTACGGTGATAGGTTTTCAATTTAACACTTTCCATGAACTTAGAAACTATAAACCGCTATTATAATAAACAATCAAACAGAAATAATAAATTGGAAAAAGAACCTTGAAGGATATTTACGATTCTGCTTGCTCGACTTGAAATTTGGGGGGTTTGAAACACTGAATAGAGTTTTTCTCCACCTGGAGGAAATTGCCATCAAGTTTGTGCAGAAAGAAGCAAATTTCTGAGGAGTTTATGCGACATTTTATTTACAATACCTTGCATAATATCGAACAGTTCTCAAAAACATATATATTACACGAAGTGTCAAGAAAATGTGTTTGAAACACAGGAAGCTGGGAGTCTTCATAAACGGCAACATGTTTTTAAGGGTATAAAGTCATTAAGTTAACGTAGAGCAGTTGCTTAGGTACTGCTTTCCTAATTTTTCATCAAGCGTGAAAGGTCGCGGGTTCAAATCCCACCCTCTCCTCTTTCTTTTTTTATTTTTTTTTGTTTGCTGAACAGATACCGTTGATATTAGAATATTTAAAAAAAATGAATCCGATGCACACTTGAGGGACGTCCCTTCTGCGCATATTTCCCTTTAGAAGTTGGAGATTTCCAGGATTTAAAGTTAAAACTTTTATTTTTAGTTATTGTTCATATGTTGTGTTAACACAAACATCATGATTAATTCACAAATCACATACATGTATTCAGGATGCAAAATGTAATGTTATTTAAGTTATGTATTGTTTGTTCTTCACTGATACCTAAAATATTGATTATTTGATTTCGATATACTAAAAAAAAGATATACAGTTATGTTAAGTAGTGATGTAGTGCAGTACTGTAACGCAGGAGAGTGTTTAATGAGTTCAAATTGCTAAGATTTGTAATTTTATGTCCGTTCCTTCGTAATGACTGTTGTCAATCCCCTCACCACCATCTTACCATGCGCCTAAAACTAATAGTAAATCGCTAATTAACATAAATAAATTGTTATTGCGACGAAGGCCATTCGATAAGAAACTACTAATAAGTATTTATATAGTGAGTGACAAAAAAAAATCAAAAACTCATAATGATCGTTAATTCCTCACTGCTTTGTATCTAAAATGTTTGTCTTCTTTGAACAGAAAGTACGAGTATCAGATATAACAAACTTTCCGCACTAACTTTGCAATATTCGAAACCACCATTACAGACTTAGCTCTATGTAACTTGATTCTGCGCATTCCTCGTAGCATGCAACTTCCTCCTATCATCGATCATACCCCGTTTGACAAGGAACTTAAGCTTTTTTTCCAAATACTGTATGAAAAGAGAGAGGAACGTATGAAATATAAAATATGTGTGAAATTAAAACAATTGAAACCTTGAAAGATAATACTAACTTCAAACTATGAAAAACATATTTTCGTGGTGGAAAACTCCAAGTCATTTTCGAAATATGAACTTGATGTTTTTCTTTATTATGAATTGGAGATATGGGACGATACGATCCCTCAGCAAGAAAATTTTAAGTAAGCTACCTCCAACTTTTTCAATGGTCATATTACTACTTAGGGTCCGGAAGTTGATGAAAAATCAACTTTTTTTTCTGACCCTTAAAAACAATGCTAAACCCGATATCATGTCCGTCTCCCTTCAGTTAGAGCCGGAAAACACTTTCTATTTTACATTTTTTGTTGCATTTTTCGGCCTTTTTTGGCTTTTAGTTTATTTGTCAGTATTTTTAACAGTTTTTGTTGCATTTTGACTTATTTTTGAGGTTTATTTTTCTCCTCCTCTGTTGTTTCGTGCATTTTAAATGCATTTACTACTAAAACTTACATATTTAGATTTCTTGAAATGGTCCTTTTAGCAAATTTACCATGAATCGAAAATACGGTCAATGGAAAAGCATAATATTATTCTTAACTGAAACGTTTGGCAATGGATTAAAATACTTTATGTGAAGATCTACTTTGAGGTTCTTTTTCTGGACACTACTATCGCTTTAATCTGTAGTTTTAAAGTAAAATTAGTCACAATATTAAATGCAATTACACTCTGGTATACGCGAAGCAGAACTGTATTTTGGGATGCTGGCCGACTACAATATCATAGAAGGCCCACTCTGAAAGGAGATGAATTGGTTGATTTGGTGTTTTAAGTCAACTTTATGCATAGTAAGGCTAATCGGGACTGGACCTACAGTTTAAAGTGGGATCCGAACCGAGTGCATAAAATAATGTGAACCGCGTGGTGTAGGGGGATCGTTTGCTTATGGAATGGAAGGTCATGGGTTCAAACCTACTTCTTTGCAAAATCTTTTTTGGGAAGTATACGGCTTTGGACGAGAATGCTTATCTACGTTTCTTGGATATTTCCGTTGATATTTATGCGATTTATGTCCAGCATTTCCGGATGCAGAAAGTTGACATGTAAGTTCTTAATATGTGTTAACTTATAACAGCTGAATGAAAGGAAAAGTATTTCCTAAAATCCTGCAAATCACTGAAAGATTAAAAACATTAGTAGAAGCATTACTTGAGGCATGCACAGTGGCGACGATTATGGAGTGTGGAGGGGCAGATGACCCAGCACTATGCTAACCATTATCTACCAAGGGAAAGAAATTGTCCTCCCCCTCCCTCTCCCCCTCCCCCCACCTTGCCCCATCAGTTTTGAAACCCAATCGCCGCCACTGAGCATGCATCGCATAAATATTTACAGTAATATCATATAATATTATATTACGTTATTAGAACAGTTCGTACTCGGTAAACAAAAAGGAAAAAATAATAAGGAAAGGGTGGGATTTGAACCTACGATGTTTCGATCTTGAAGAAAACAGTAAGAAAGTGAAAGTGCTGTCATCTAACCAACTACTCCAGGAGATTGCTAACAGAAATCTCAGTAAAACACGTTAATCTTAGTTAAAGCAACATTGTGCCGGAGTTTCGAACCATTTTTCACCAAGAACCAAGGAAAAGACACATTTTGCAGAATCGTTTGGTGTTGTGCAAGGTATCTTTACTAAACACTTCGCAGAAACTCATCATAAATTTGCCTCCTTGCATTCAAATGTGACCGCAAATTTTTCCAGGTGGATGAGAACCTGTTCAGTGTTTCACAATGCACATACATTTTCCTATTTTCAAATTCAGAACGAAGAATCTTGAAATATTTTCAACATTCGTATTTCTACTTAACATTTTTTTGTCTACTCATATATTTTATTACTGCTTTAGGGTATCTTTACTTTATGGAATGTGAAAGAATGAAAAAAAATCACGAGCGTTTTCATTCAGGAAGAAGAAATGTTGCAAAGTTGGCTACTCTTAGTTGGCTCTGAAGCGCTATGCTGCCAAATTTACGAATTCCGGACTTTGAAATTTTTCAGGGCGGTCAAATAAGATGTTGCGAAGTGTACATGTATGATGTAGCACCGGCACATTTTGCTGCTGCTGCGAGACGACATTTACACGCAGATATCATCAAAGATGAATAGGTCGAGGCGGGCATGTACACTTCGCAACATCTTATTTGACCGCCCTGAAAAATTTCAAAGTCCGGAATTCGTAAATTTGGCAGCATAGCGATTTAGAGCCAACTAAGAGTAGCCAACTTTGCAACATTTCTTCTTCCTGAATGAAAACGCTCGTGATTTTTTTTCATTCTTTCACATTCCATAAAGTAAAGATACCCTAAAGCAGTAATAAAATATATGCATAGACAAAAAAATGTTAAGTAGAAATACGAATGTTGAAAATATTTCAAGATTGTTCGTTCTGAATTTGAAAATAGGAAAATGTACGTGCATTGTGAAACACTGAACAGGTTCTCATCCACCTGGAAAGAATTGCGGTCACATTTGAATGCAAGAAGGCAAATTTATGATGATTTTATGCGAAATGTTTAGTAAATATACCTTGCACAACACCAAACGATTTTGCAAATTGTGTCTTTTCCTTGGTTCTTGGTGAAAAATGGTTCGAAACTCCGGCACAATGTTGCTTCAACTCAAATTAACGTGTTTTACTGAGCTTTCTGTTAGCAGTCTCCTGGAGTAGTTGGTTAGATGACAGCACTTTCGTTTTTTTACTGTTTTCGTCTAGATCGAAACATCGTAGGTTCAAATCCCACCCTTTCCTTATTTTTTCCTTTTTATTTACCGAGTACGAAGTGTTCTAATAACGTAATATAATATTACTGTAAATATTTATGCGATACATGCTCAGTGGCGGCGATTGGGTTTCAAAACTGATGGGGCAAGTTGGGGGAGAGGGGAGGGCAAGGACAGTTTCTTTCCCTTGGTAGATAATGTTTAGCATAGTGCTGGGTCATCTGCCCCTCCACACTCCATAATCGTCGCCACTGTGCATGCCTCAAGTAATGCTTCTACTAATATTTTTCATCTTTCAGTGATTGGCAGGATTTTAGGAAATACTTTTCCTTTCATTCAGCTGTTATAAGTTAACACATATTAAGAACTTACATGTCAACTTTCTGCATCCGGAAATGCTGGACATAAATCGCATAAATATCAACGGAAATATCCAAGAAACGTAGATAAGCATTCTCGTCCAAAGCAGTTAGCTTCCCGAAAAAGATTTTGCAAAGAAGTAGGTTTGAACCCATGACCTTCCATTCTACTTAACATTTTTTTGTCTACTCATATATTTTATTACTGCTTTAGGGTATCTTTACTTTATGGAATGTGAAAGAATGAAAAAAAATCACGAGCGTTTTCATTCAGGAAGAAGAAATGTTGCAAAGTTGGCTACTCTTAGTTGGCTCTGAAGCGCTATGCTGCCAAATTTACGAATTCCGGACTTTGAAATTTTTCAGGGCGGTCAAATAAGATGTTGCGAAGTGTACATTACACAACCAGGAGTCACTACAGGGAATTCCTTTCATACCTCCCTAACGAAGGATTTGCGGACCCATGTTCATATTAACTTTTTTTTATGTTTTGATGTCACGAATAAATCCCTAAAGTTTTTGACACATGTTTATATACACCCTGTATATATATATATATGTATGTGTGTGTGTGTATATATATATATATATATATATATATATATATATATATATATATATATATATATATATATATATATATATATATATAGTCTTGGAAAGAAAAGGAGCAAGGGCCTCCTCGGTGGCGCATGATAGCATCGTCGCCTTGTAATCAAGGGGTTCCGGTTCGATACCCGGTGGATGCTCATAGTAGTTCGAATCCCACATTAAACTGTAGGTTTAGTCCCGATTAGACATACTGTGCATACAGTGGACTTAAAACATCAGTTCAAATAATAAATCAATCGAAAGGATTACTGGTGGTCAGGTTGATAGCCAGAATTTGATTTCGGAAGGGGCTTATCCCTTATCGGCAGCCGCCATCTAAAGACGAAAAGGTTGGGGGGAGGAGTAAATTCGCTGAAGATGAATTTCTTGGTATATTGCAACTTACCATATACAAGATGTTTAATCCTGTTAATGAAGTAAATTTAATTACTACTACACATTATTAAAATCAGATATTTGTAGGATTTTGGGAAAAGACTGCAGCCCTCGAGCCCCTTCCCTGCTTGTAATATTTCCAAAACTTTTGTGCTGTTTCAACATCGTGAGAACAATTTGGGAAATACTTGAAAGCGATATGGAAGCATACAGTATTCTGCTCTCGAAACTATGGGACTCGATGTGATGACCACGCGTAACCGAATGAAAGAACTCTTCGCAGGCCTTGTCCCTCAATATTAATTTTACTGATTAATTGTAAGTTTTTCTCGGCCTTCTTGATGACGCAGTGCTAACGTCGCCGCCTTGTAATCAAGGGGTCCCGGGTTCGATACCCGGTGGAGGCACATAGTGATTCGGATCCCCGATTAGCCTTACTGTGCATACAGTAAACTTAAAACACGAACTCGATAATTGGAAGGTTTTAGAAGAACTAAACGTGTCTTTTTATGCATCGTACAACTTTGCTTTTTTTCACCCTACTTTTACAGTTTTTCTTCCTAAGAATTTCACTGAGTATAACACGATACGAAACCAGAGGTCCAATGTTCAGACATTGGACAGGTATAGTTTTATCATGTCTGTCCCATCGCCATTCCTTCGGCTCATCTTTCATCCTCATCGTCGTATTTAACCCAAGAGGTAAAAAAGCGGCGTAATATAGAAATACATAAATGATTGATTTGGTTTATTTTATTTCGCTTTTCTGACAATTTTTGGCTAATCGTTAAGATGAAGGTGAAAATGAGGGATGTGAAATTGATGAGAGGACCATCATAAAGAACACACACGCCCAGCCCGGGATTCGAACCCAGGACACCTGGCATCGTAATGCACCTTGTTAACCACTGCACAACAAATAGAAACCGAAAATGCTTGATAAGTTATTTGCTTCTCCATAACTCATGATTATATTATATAACTATTATTCGCTGTATGACAAAGGATTAATTATGTCTAGCCAACCTAGCCACCTCAGCAGCAGCAGCTTCCGCATTTGCAGGTGAAAGCTAAATGAAGAAAAATCACAGAAAGTCAGAAAGGTATACAAATTTTGTAACATAATACTTATAGAGCATGCAGACGGCTGTAAAAATAATTGCTACATACCTAGTTTCCTTCCTTAATTGAAACGTGGTTTATTCTTCACTTTACATGAGATCAACCACCCTGGAGTCAAACCCAGGATCTTGTGTGGTAGTCAGACTCTCTTTTAGAATGCCAATATGTTGGATATTTGGTCGATCAGTCGATCCTGATCCATTGTTTCCAGAGGAAGACAATCTGGCAGCTTCTCATTCGACATGCAGGAAAACGAGATCACAAACACTTCGTGATGCTATCTTCTCGCGTTTACAGAAGTTTACCACTGCTCGGACCACAAATCCTACTTCAAACTATCTGACAGATATCAACTGTCCACCAAATCAACAGATGAACCGACTATTTCGATGTTTCTCCGAATTTTCAGAAAGTGGCCTTTCCCCTCCTTTGCAGGGCAGGTCATTAGCAGGAGGGTTTGAGTGCATGTGAGAAGAACTGACATATCATTCCCCCGCCGAAAAATGGACAAGCAATAGAATTCTGTTATTGGAATTTGAAACGCATGGGGATATTTTTTCTGAATCATATTGAGTCGTCTTTTCGGCGCCCATGGTGCCAATGCAGGGCCAGATGAAGAGAAAGTGCGGGTTTTGGGGGAATCCTGGATCTGGTGTGTAGCAGGGAGGAAAAGTGCATTTTCAATAGGTCTCAGACTTCCCTGACCGGGGCGGACCACAAAACCATTAACTGCATCTCCTCCCAATACATCTGTTTGTGTTCAACAAGCAAGGAACAGGGAAATAAGAAAGACATTCCTTACTTGGGTTCGTGCTACTGAAAATTGAAGAAGTGTTTCAAACTGCAAGCAAAATTTACTGAAGAATTATTTTGCAATATTTATCATCAAAGTAAAATTTCCAGCAAATACAGAACAGTTTCCCGGGGCCACGTGGACATTTGCCGCGGCCAGTGCCCCCGCGTCCCCCCACCTAACGACGTCCCTGACAACTGGAGAAGTCCGGAAAACCAGGCTAGGCGTGAGAAGGTAATTGGAAACATATATTTTTTAGAAAGCATTCAAAACCTGGAAAAGTCAGGGTAATTGAATGATTTTTGCTTGCTTGAATTGGTAACCGAAAACACATTTAGATTTTTTTTATTCCCAACAATCTTCGTTTTTGGTGTAATATTGCTTATAAAAACATTATTTTATTTTATTTTTCATTTATTTTTAAAAATATTCAACAAACTTGATTAATTTGATTAAGTTGCAAAGTGGAAGTGTAACTCTTATTTAATTAGTAGTCTGGAAAGTTATGTAAGAATACCTGGAAAAGTCAGGGTATACATGCATATGTTGCTTATCATAGGCTATTTGACTTGTTTGCATTTTAAAAAATCGTAATTTTGTAAGAGATATTTACAAGCCACACGATTCCTGTAGTCTATTCGTATCAAACTACATTTTTTCGCTCTCTGTCAGAAACAAATATCAGTGTAAACGGCAAATATTTGTCACGTGGTTGCAAATTTCTCTATACACCCTCTCCCACATGCATATGCATATATATATAGTGTATAATATATTTTCAACAATAATTCACATGTTGTCACTCTCCAGAGAAAATTTAGTTGGCCCGCGTGTGGGAGTGGTTAGCACATCGCGCTACGACGCCAGGGGTCCCGTGTTCGAGTCTCGGCCTGGGCATGGATGTTTGTGAGTGTCCATTCGTTAATTTCATCATATCATCACTCATCCATATCTTCGCAAATTATCCAAAAGTGGCACAAAAGGCTTGTAAAATAAAGCAAATCAAACCAAATCCAGAGAAAATTTATAAAATCCGCCCATGGGTCTGGCCTCCCTAAAGGGTAATGGCGGCAGGACCTTGCTGTTGACCACATCACGTCCACTATAGTGAATTTCAGGGCCGAGAAAGTAATTAATCATTTATAGGTTATATTTCTGTATTGTTAGAGTAGTGAAACAACTGCTAGGCAACAATCGATACAAGTTAAGGTTCAATATCTCCAATAACATTCAAGCTGTAGGCCTAAATATTCATATAGAATATAGGGTTGCGATACGTCCCGGATTTTACGAGACAGTCCCGGAATGGTATTGTTTGTCCCGGTGTTCCAAAACGTTTCTTCGTGACACATTAATGTCCCAGAATATGGCGATTAAGCAGACAAGAATGATTAAGACTATGCTTTCACGAATTTCGTTATTCGTTCATTACATTCTTACACATGAATTCATTATGTAAAGTACAAAATGGCTTTCTGAAAATGCTTTTTAAGTCTATAAATTTTGTTGCAATAAAACGTTTCTTCTGAAATTAGGCTACAAGGCGGTGTTTTAATTTTTCTCCGCGTCCTTTAAAACCGTTTCTGAAATACCTTATCCTCATTGGAACCCTACAGCAGTTTCAGTGTCTTGTCCATAATAATTATTGTATTCATACATACTACGTACTTCGTCGGGTCCAGGCTGCACCCCTCCACCTTCCCCAAAAGGCTTCCGGTAATCGGCATCTTGGATTTTCACTTATTACACAGCAACCCTAGTAGAATACCAACTTGATGAGTTAGTTGTATTTTCGATAAGTCATTCCGTTGGACTGTTCTAGCGAAGAAACGAAACCGATTGGTACATATCAACTACTGGGCGTCTCCGATGGCGTAGTGGTAATGAAGGGGTCCAGGTTCGATCCTCATTGGAGGCAGTGGTTCGGATCCCACATTAAACAGTGGTAACGTCGTAGCCCTGTAATCAAGGGGCTCCGGATTTGATAGCCGGCTGAGGTACATAGTGATTCGGATTGCACTTTAAACTGTGGGTCCAGTCGCGATTAGCCTATTTGTGCATAAAGTGAACTTCAAACAAAAATTAAAAAACAAATCCACATTAAACTGTAGGTCCAGTCCGGATTAACCTGTCTGAACGTAAAGTGGACTTAGAAGAAACTGCAAATATAAAATTCGATTACCAAGAATATGCACGTTTCGGATGGCTGACATCCAATCAGAAACCAGCCCCAAACTAACTGTAAGACAAACCGCAATCAGCTGTCAGTATTTATAATATCTATATCAAGCAGCGTTTTCTTGCCACACTTTCTCGATTGGTGGTCATAACATTTGAAAAGTCAAGAAACATTTTGCTGGCACTTTTTGGATGGGTGACCATAGCATGTTAAACATACTATATACTACAGTATTAGTATTATTATGTATCAGTAATGAGAATATCTCCATCTGAAAGTAGAATAGTAGACATATCTGACTCTAACATGAAATGCGTATATTCTAGATTCTCTCTACTCTCTGTAAGTAGTAACGTGAGAGCTGTGTGAAAAGAGGAACTCATCACGAATTTTTACGCAGCAAGTATAAGACGAGAAGGACAATATTCACAAGTGGAAGTCAGGGCATCAAAGATGCTGAAACTTCAATTTACAAAATGATAGCCTTGGTCTTTAGAACGCAGCCGTAACTTGTGTTGTATTGTCTCCTTCTGTAACGTTTCTCAATGCATCATTTGTTATTGTTCATTGCAGTGAAGATGCCGTCCCTCAGCGAAGACCCTCCAGACGACCGCCGGTACGCGATGACCTTCCAGATGCCGGAGCAGTCGCCGACGGAGCGTCTGCAGTCGGCGCAACTGCGCGTGTTGGCCCTCGTCCAGCCCGACCGCTCGTCTCCCGCTGGTGAGTGCCACGGCTGACAATATGATTTTTTAAAAGGCAGCTAGCTGTTCGATGGCCAGGATTCAGGACGCTATTCTTCAAGTCTATTGTTATGAAACGATTTGTTTTCTTTTCTTTTCCTCCAAGAAGACGCTCCATTCATTGGTGGGATGTGAGAGAAGACTGATTGATTGATTTGGATTATTTTTCATCGCTTTTCTGCCACTTTTGGCTAATCAAGAATGTGAGGATCAGGGTTGGTAAGGTAATTTACTCGTTACATTTTTTACGTAAGTTACGCGTAATTTACTAGTAATTTATTTTTCGTAGAAAACCAGTTTTAACGCAGATGTACGTATAAAACCAATTTGATTTCGTAAATTAGTAACATAAAAGCTATTTTAATTATATTACGTTTTAAACTTTCATTTTTTTACAAATTTCAGCACAAAATCATTATTTTTCTGAAGATTGTTTATGCACTTTAAATGTTTATGTATAAGAACACACAAATTCGGAAGGAAAGTTTTTTTAAATTTTTTTTTTTTGTTTACTGCCACTGCCAACTGCCGTACATAACAATAACCATCGCAAAAAAACATGTTTTCGTTTAATTTTAATATTTGATTCTAGTTTTTACATACTTTACGTATTTCACGCGTTTTTTTACGCTTAATTGCACATACCCTGATGAGGATGAGTGATAATATGACGAAATACATGACAGGACACTCACAGAACACCCATATCCGGCCGGGATTCGAATCCAACACCCCTGGCTTTCTAGCGCGCTGTGATAACCAAACCGCCACAGATGTTGACTTTTTGGCGCGGAATGCATAATATGCTTTTTCATATTGGATATATGGAAATTTTCTGCCACGATATGAATGTTTATGAGGATGCAAGGATTATTATTTGCAATATTTAAAACTAAGAAAATTATTAAATAAATCTCTCAAAATATTTTTTTCTATTTTTTGTATGGGTTTATACGAGGTGTGATCTAGAAATCCGTAGCCTGCGTTAGAAGCTGGATAGGTTTCACTGAGTGTTCATACGCTTTAATTTCCATGACTACAACCGAAGTGAGAAGTACTATGATCAGTTGTTATCTTTCTGTTACACGTACTTGAACCCTGAATGGCTGAAGTTTCTGTTAAAATGGGCAAGAGAAAGTCATTGTGTAATTAGCAACTATTTCAGTTTGAAAGGTTTTAGCATCCATGAATGTTCGTGAAACGGCTGTTGGGCCGTAAGGGTTACGAGAGCTTTTGTGTTTACACGTATAAATGTTGTGTTCGAACACTCATCTTAGCATTTTCCTTTATTTACATCGCTTTACAATCTTCTTTCCAGGTGTGGAACGACTGATCCGTGTGTTCCTTGTTGACGACTTGGGATCCCTGGAGGAAGTTGACATGCAGCACGTGTACGAGAGGGCAGACACGTGGGAAATGTTCAACGTGACGGCGGCAGTTCAAGCGTGGACACGCGGATACACGAGCAACCAGCAGATAATAATTCACATCAGTTGCGCCTGCCACACGGTAGGCGACCCTGGGACTTTTGAAATCGCGACGCCTCGCTCTCAACAGATTGAGGAATCGTTGCTGGTGCTTTACTACTCGACTGACAGCAGTGCTTCATTTTTCCACCGTCAGATGCCGCCACGTCTGACAGCGCTGGCGATTCCCCGCTCGAGCAACCACAGCCGCCAAGTGCGAAGTCTGGAGGTGGAAGATTACGAAGAGGAAACCAACATCATCTGGGACAACGAAGGGCAGGTGGCGGGAAGAACGAAGGAACCCGCTGATGGAGAAAAGCTGTCGCCACGTTTGAGAAGGTTACGTAATACGTGTCGACGACGACCCTTGTACGTCAACTTCGCTGATATTAATTACGATACCTGGATCATAGCGCCAAGTGGATACGAGGTACGAAAAATGCTTCTCAAGTTCATGCTAAAGTTTAAAGAAATTTGTTTCGGGTAGGGCCCAACCTTCGATATGAAACACAAAGCAAAGTGCGAAATTCTGGAAGGGGGGGGGGGGGGTACAGGATAATTCCCTGCAGCCACAATATTGTCCCCCAAAAATCCCTCCATCAAAATTGGGCTGAGGGGTGGGGGTTGTTGTAACAACAAAGATAAGCAATTAGTTTAGACCAGATATACTAAGGATAAAATCGAAAACACGCACTAAATAATATTTGTTCTGTGGTTCCTATGCCTTTCCTTTTTCTGCCTCCTTTAAATGTTCTTTGGTTGCGAATTAAAGATTTTGGGCGAATTTCCCGGCGAAGTTCTTCAGTTTTTCGCTTTTTACTTTTCACTACTTTCTTCAAAATTGACACTAGGCCTAGGTCGTCCTCTATGCCTTTCCCAGGAGTAGGCGAAAGAGCAACTGCAAACGCTTAAAGTAAGGTAAGGTAAAGTTCCCCGTGCATGAAGGCGCATTTAAGGGACGTGGAGGTTGGGCCCCACACATTCTCTATCTCGGATATTTTAGACGTGATGTGATCAGCACCACGCTCCGACCCCCTTTATCCGCCAGGGTAAAACGGCTTGAATCTAAAATCTGTTTTCATCATACAGCGAACACATTATCTACGTACATTAAAGCCATTCTATCCCCTTCCGGAACGGAACTTAACCTTACTTAACGCAAATATTATCTAATTTTGACTGAGTGACGATGCTAATGGGTGTAAGTTTACAAAATTGGTCAATTTTTACGTCGAAACATGCACAATTAGTAGGGGCATGCATATTTCGTTTTTGACGAAAAAACGAAATTTGAAAAAACACATTGTAGTGTTAATTTTTCATGTTTTTGAAAGGTGTGAGGTGCATTTTGTGACCATATTTTGTCACGAAATAATGCGAAATGAACTGCAAAAAGCGAAATTAACTCTTAAACACGAAATTCAGGATTTATTCACCGCCGTGACACCTTCCGAGGTCTGAATTATCCTGAGAGTTATGCAATTCCCGGAAAATTGATTAATTCTGCTGTTAATATTGGAGAAGCAAGAATGGACTCCTTTATACAGAAATAAACTTAATACTCTGATAACTACATAAATGTGCTATTAGAAGTGAAATGTTAATTCTGTGGAATAAGTGTAGTTTTTAAATCAAATTTAGGATTATTTTCACAATTTTAAAACCAATATGTCTTTTTATATACCACTTTTCATCCATTTTTTCACCGCTATAACACCGATATTTTATTTTATTTACCGCTTTTGAACCCGAAATTGACTCAGTTTTTGTACCGAAATTTTGCCTTTTTATTTACCAAAAATATGTGCCTCTAACAATTAGTAACAGAACTTACCTTTATATAGATTCCGGTCCACCTCTGTTCGTCACTGCAGTAGTGTCAAAAGTTTCTCGGAAAAAAACACTTCTACTTGGGTTTCTCAAGTTGCATGTACTCAACTAAAAACAGCACAGTTTAACAAAGACGCTATGATTAATTTGCACTACGTACAGTGGCGTGCCCAGGATTTTCGAAAGGGAGGGGTTATGTATACTTTTTCTTTGTAGTCAGCCCTCATTTTGTCATATTTTCCTACCTTTGACGTTCTTTTTTTAAAATACTGGGCCAAAGCGGGGGGGGTTATAACCCCCAATCAAACCCCCCTTGGGCACGCCACTGACTACGTAATTACACAAACACGTTAAAAAGTGTAAACGTTAACGACCTCGAAACGCAATCGGACGATGACTCTACCCAGGGACTTTAATTTGACAGCACATGCTCCACAACGCCACCTGTTAATCACAAAAGGTACTAAAATAGTCGTATTGCTCTGAGAGCCAGTTGCCAAGGGGTGGGGGCAGGGGGAAGAACAGCGAAACTTGTCAAAAGATTCATCGATTTCTCGGCAACTGCTGTAGATATAGAGATGAAAATTTGCGGAATGACAAATGATAGACCGGCAAAGTACGTATTAGTTTAAGGCAGAAAAATCACCAGGATTTATTTGCTTGTTCGTGGAAGACAATATTAAAACATTACGTGGGCTATCAAATATCTTGGAAATTATGAGAACTATAAGGACATTTTTTTCTGGACTGAAAAATACATGAAATACTATTATAAAACAACGATTTTCTTCGTCAGTCTATCTATCTATTAATTGCAGGCAGGGGTGCCTACCCCCCCTAAGGTCAATACCGCATCCCCCCAAATCATGTAATGCGTCCCCCCAAAATCATATCATGCGCCCTCCCCCAAAGCATATCATGCGTCCCCCAAAATTCATATCATGCGACCCCCCCAATTATATCATGCGTCCCCCAAAATCATATCATTCGCGCCCTCAAACTACGAAAGCGTGTCTACCGAAAGTAACTATTTCCTTAGCTTTACTTAATTAACACTATACTTGATCTGCCTCTCCTCTCTAAACAGAGGTGCCCATCACTCAAGATTGCCCATAAAATCGTTCATCATATTCCCCCAAAATAGTTTGGATGAATACGATAAAACTGATTTGAATGAAATACCATGTTAAATTCTCCATATTTTTAATTGTTTGATTTTCGAAAAAACTTAAAGCTAGCACATTGATTGGTTAAATGTAGTAAATTAAATTATGTAAAAATTCATATAAATAGTGTTTGTGAGTGGGCTTATAAAACTCACAATTTGAGTATTTAACATAAATTCAACCTTGGCAAACCAAATATCGTGCTGCAGCCGTATGACAGATTAAATTATTGTGTCACGAGACATTACAAAACCCTAGCTAGGGCCTCCCCGATAGGGCATTGGTAGCATCGTCGCCTTGTAATCAAGGGGTTCCGGGTTCGATACCCGGTGGAACCACATAGTGGTTCGGATCTAACTTTAAACTGTAGGTCCAGTCCCGATTAGCCCTACTGTGCATAAAGTGGACTTAAAACACCAAATAAATCAACAAAAAATAACCCTAACTAGAAATACTTAAGCTCAGGGCGATAAAATAATATACAGTTTCTCTTTCAAAGAACTCAACCCCCCCCTCATGTCTTTTTGGGGATAAATATAATTATTTTAATAACCCCTAACAATAATTACGTGGATATTTATTGTCTTCAGTGCAAATTTAACTTGTTAAAGTAACATTTTCCTGACAAGAAGTTAGAAATGTGATTCGATATATTTTTGTTCTAAATGATGCACCTGTTTTAAATTAAGCAGTATACAAACAATAAGCATTATATTTTAAAAAGTCATATTACTAATGAATATCGCTTATGTTTTGTAATGCAGCCATAGTATAAAACGTTACATTCGCCCCAGTAAAGCGCCAAACAGGCATTCTCGCAACACACTAGTGCGAGCGAAGCGAGCAAGAACATCTTTACATCAATTTCTTTGCAGGCTTTCAACAATATTAATTTAATGGAGTGTCAATAATTTCTTAGGATCCCGAGATATTTAGTCTTTTCCAGCTTCCCTTTTGGCACATTTGGAGTCGAAAACATGTGGATACCATATCGCTAAATACAGTCTCCACAATTTAATGTTCGAATTCTCTATCCACTACAGAAATCCATTGACAATCTAAGATTTAACACTTTATCAAGAGCTTCCTATCTCCCCCTTGATATTTAATACTAGGGCTGGGCCGAGACCGCTTTGAACAGATACCGATACCGATGCCGATATACTCACCGATACCAATACCGATACTTGTATAATTCCAATTTAAAATAACAAATATATATATATGGGGGGAGGGTGCATGCTCTGTTGCAACGATGCATCTCAACTGTACAGTCTTTTTTAGATCAGTGACAATCGGTCAGATGTTTCAGATATGAGAGAAATATTATAAGAAGCTAAGAGCGAGATAATCGTATCTTGCAAATTTAGATCATGCCTCTTCAATCTCCTTTAAAACTAAGGGGTCAATCTTCCCAAACTAACATTAAATCATCTGTGAACACAAGAATAATTGGCAATTTACCAGCCTCGGCCGGACACGACGTCTAAAACTAACAGTAAAGCTGTAATGTGAAACCAATCCCGTCTCTTTTTGTCCTTTAACAAAGGGAATAAAAATTTGTAAACGAAATGTAAGGAGAGAATGATAACTAACCAGTCTCTTGTTTCTATATCAGGCGATTGACTTCAGTACAGTGATATTCCGACATGACTTTGCTTTCGACACATATACTTTCGGCTGACCAAGGCAGAAATTTATTTTATTAATAAACATAAACTAAACGTAACGTTTATATAACAACAAAATTTTCATTTGTATGCATCATTTTCAAAGTTATCCACAAATTATTCTAATACTATACTTGTGCTGTTAGCAATATCAGGTTGGCTACTCACTTGGAATTATACGTGAATTATTGGCTCTGGGAATTATGCGTGAATTTTGTTAAAACATGAAAAAAAGGTATACAAGTAGATGTTTTCTCTATTCAATTTTTTTCCCGTAGACGTGGAAAATTGCAACTTTTATTAATCCAAATCCCATTAAATTCATACATATTTATAAATGACTTGAGGCAAGTTTCTTTCAGTTCAGCTTTTATTTTTTTATCGAGGAAGAAAATTAAAGTTGCATGAAAAATAAAGAAGAATTTTCCCAATCCGTTTATTTTGTTAGTGTATTTGCAGAACAATCTATCTGGCAGACGGAAGATTATTGCAAGATACTGTAAGGCATCTTGAAGTTGATTTGGTAAATTTTGGGGTGTATTGGAATCAAGTAGACCCTCTATATTGTTAGATACGTATTTGTGTGGGTGGGTGGTGAGAGTGCGTCATACTTAAGTTTAAGGGAATTAGCTATACTTGAACTTTATCATGGTGCTTGTGACAACCCTGAATCTCTTTTCATGTTATCCACAGTAAAACTCCACCTTGTGTCTGAGAGGATCATTTTACATGCTGAAAATTATCTTTCAACAGACACATAGTTAGTAGTGCAAATTTGAATTCTGAAACATTACTTCGCAGGGTGTGAATACCACAACAGGACCGAACTGACACGGAAGTGAGTAAGAGCACAAGGATCAGAAGTTTGTATTTGGACTGTGCAGGCAGTAGAGGTGACTATGTGCCAAAACTGGTATGGGGCCAGGACAGTTTACTTTCTCTTAGTAGACAAGGCTTAGCATTAAGAGTCCATAATGAGGGGGTAAGGCAAAAAGTTAGGGGAAAAGGGAAACTGCCCCTCTAATCGCTGCCACTGTGTGCAGGTAATAGTGGCACCAGCCATTTTGCTTTGTTAGAGCTTTGAAAAACATCATTGACATGTAGGGGAGTGAGATCGACAGAAACATGTTTAAAACATGCCAGTCATTGACAGTGGCGAAGCTAAGGCGTAAATACTGGGTAGGCTGAAAAATCTGCTCATATTTTTTATACAGCAGGTCCATGCGTCGATTCTTGTTGGTTGCAATTGCAAAAGTATAAATTACTCTTTCCTTAAAGCCTTGATCAATAGGAAGTTCTTTAACCAGTTTTTTTTTTTTCAATGGCTATTGTACTGAGAGAACTTAATCTTTCATTTTTCATTGAATTACGGAGATAATTTTTTACTCTCTTGTGTGCTCATACTTCTATCGGAGGAAGCTGTTGTAACAGTAACAAGGAATATCAAGACCAACTTGATAAGTTGTGTTACTTCTTTTGTAGATTGTTTGAAGATCATTGCTAACTATGAATTTTAGACGGTCTGCAGGAGGTAAATGCTTTTCTTCATCAGCATAGATATTTTTAAAATCATTTTCTAATCGTTCTTTGTTGAAAAATGGATATGTGAACTGAAGGTTATTTAATTTCATCACTGGAAAATGTAGTTATATCGCCCAAAGCTATTTTGGTCTAGCAATTCAACAAATTTTATCTTTTCAAGATCTCTAAAACGTATTTCCATTTGTACAGTCAGTGTCTCCAAGATTTCGAAGGTTAAGCATCTGAGAGCCACGAAGTCTTGTTCACTTACATTTATTTCACTGCAAATCCTCTTAGAGTTTTCAACACATAATTTCACAGTATTATATTTTTATAACATAAATACACTATGTGACACACACACACACACACACACACACAGGTGAGCCCATGCACTTGAAGTAAATTAACATTCAACAATGCAGCGCGTGAACGACGCACTTTGCACAAGAAGACTAGACAACAGGTTGGTTCTGAGGCTAGCCGCTTTCACCCAGTGAATCGGCAGTCCCCTCCCCTTACCCTCCCCTCCCACCTACACAGAGCGCACGCTGTAGCTGCCTTTTAAACGCGAGGTTTTTCGTTAAAAGCCTCACAGTTCGGACCGAACGCGCGCTCTCTTTCTGGCTTGACTGACGAGATATCTGGAAGGATCGGCGGAACCAAACGTTCGGATTACATGGTTTAATTCGTTTTAACGAACTATGATTGTTACAGGGTACAAGAACATTTTAATTTCAAAATTTTTTGGGTAGGCTAAGCCTCATAGGAGCTTCGCCACTGGTCATTGAAGTGTTTCGTCACCAAACAGAGTAAATACATCTGTGAGATATAAAAATCCTGTACAACCTAAAAAAATACATAAAAACCTAAAGAAAGGCTTAATTTAGGCACATATACCTAAAATAGGTTCTAACAAGCAAAATAGGATATTTTAGGCACTATAAAACTTCGTCAGTTGTTGCATTTTTTAATGAAATGCTGACATAACTTGTTAATTCTTATTTACCTGCAAATGAAAAAATAGGATAAAAACCTAAAATCCGAGGTCTACTCATATCACACACTACATGAACATTAAAGTAACAAATGTCACATTTGCGCATGTAACATAACCCTATAGCTCTACAGCACCATGGCGGGCCTTGGCTTACCTACCGACTGCTGGTCTCCCTCCCACACTGTTCCGCCGTCACCTGTTATAGCGTGGAGGTCTCACACCAGTGTTGGGGTGACGGGTGATCAGCCCGACGAACCCCCAGCCGTTATTGTAGGTCTTCTCGACCAGGTTACGCTCACTCACTCGGAGCTTCCCAATTTCCTCACGATGGTGGGTTGCCACCGGCCCTATACGTAGGCCGAATAAATTCCGACCAGAGCCGGATTCGAACCTACGCCGTCCCGCAGCGAACGATCTCAAGACGAGTGAACGCCTTAACCCGCTCGACTACGGAGGAGGACCATTTGCGCATGTCTTTCATGATATATTCCTATGTAGGCCATATTGAGTACACCTTACATGGTCTTCTTTCTTCCTTTATTATAAACAGTACTTTAGAATAAATTTTAAACTAAGTACAATGTTGTAAAGTACAAATTATGAGCTATTATAATATGGAATAGAGATAGACATCTACCGCTTGGAAGATGCAGTGTAAGTAATAAATTAGTTGTGCAATATTAGATCACGTAGAACACAATCACAAGGTTCAGCTATTTCGCTTCTTTCTCTTGAAGTTACTGAACTATAGTTACAGCCAACAGGTTCAATCATGTCATTCAAACAGTATAAATGACATACTAACGTAATTTGTTGTATTAACCATCTAACTACTTGGAAACAGCAAATGGGACATGTTGGGTACTAGGCAATATTGGGTTCACGTACCTTACAACTTAATTATTTAAAATAAATATATAAACTCTTTCAGGTACTCACTGCTCCATGCATTCAGGGATGGCATTAGATTGTAGACATAGATACCCCTGCATTTATCAACAATGACTAATTATTACTCAAGTATTGTTGTGCACCTGGAAGGTGAACTGAACATCAACATCATATGCATAAAAAGATATTTCAATTAGAAATCAGGATACAACAAACATACAACACATTTTTTCCATGAACCTGGAACATTTTGTGAAATCAACAAAGTACTACTCTTACACACAATTTTTTTTTATGGGTGATTAAAATTTCTTAATGTACTTGCTTTGATGATGAAATTTAAATTACTAATGTCTAATAATAGGTGTTTATCCCACATTGTGGCCATGTACTCTAAAGTGCAACCTTTGTGCTCTGGGTATGGAATGTGTGCAGGTTCGAGTCTCCAGGGGGAAGCGTAACAACTTCTCCTGAAATTTCAGCCTGTATAGGGGACTGGTGGCCACCCACCATCATGAGAAAATTGGAGAGTCACAAGTGAGTAGCATAACCCAGTAATGGAGAACATACATTAATAACTGGGTGCTCACCGTGCTGACTACATTCACCTCATAACTGGTTGGATGATCTCCCACCTCTGGTAGGGGTAAGGTTGGCAGTCAGTAGGTAAGCACTGGTCCTCATGGCTGTCATCTTTTGCAAACTTAAAAAAAGTGCCTTTTTGCAAATTGTTCATAACTCATGTTTTCACATAAATTAGTACTTTAATGGTTCAGCAAACCTGAATAGGTCAAAACCACATTTCTAAGTGCATTGTTTTATCTATTGTTTTTTTATCTTGACTCTTGTAGGCCTTCCAGTGCAGTGGAAAGTGCTTCTTCCCTGTAAGTGACCACCTGTCTCCAACAAAACATGCCATCATTCAAACTTTGCTGCACACGGTTGCCCCTAAGAAAGTTCCACGTGCTTGTTGTGTGCCAACAAAATTGGATCCCATATCCATTCTGTATTTGGATGATAATGGAGTACTTACTTACAAGTTTAGTTTTGAAGATATGGTTGTGGCAGAATGTGGCTGCAGATGATGAACACTGGCACTGTACAAATTGTATAAATATATTTGCTGTATATGCATTTACATAATGTACAGTTTATAAAGTATACAGGGTTTTTCCATGACCATGTAATAAACTTTCAGAGATGATAGACGGGAACTAAATCATCAACTTGAGATTAGGAATCCTTGTCCATAAAAGCCTTGTTCAGAAGTTATAAGCCAAAACGATTGTGACAAAACCTGAACATTTAGGGCAACACCACAAAAACATAGGGGAAGTAACTTCCATGAAAGACCCTGGATAAATTATAAATAATACTCCACAGCAGTGGATAATGAAGAGGAACTCCTGCAAGAATCCTTGCTGCCTGTGATGTCAGAAAGACTCCAGGGATATTAGAGCAAATGCGACAGAGCTTATTGTTGCACCGTTATGCCTGCATTGAAGCTGGAGGACACAACTGCTGCAAATTTATTCATCCTGACTTGTTAAGTATGATGTAGTAATGACAACAGATAGTAATTTACTTATTAAAGCTACAAACAGAGATCATTAAGTTTTTTCTGCTTTCATAAGTATCCCAAACTTTGTTTAAAACTTTGGTCTGTTCAGACCACTTTATGCTCAGATGGACAAATCAGGACTGGACCTACAGGTAGAGTGGGACCAGACACACTGTGCTCATTTCATATTCCAGAAGAAGGGTTTGTGTAGAACCTTCTACTTTCTGAAGGTTTTGATTTATAGCTCTTGACTGGGGTTCCTTATATATCCATAACAAACACCAATTTCTCAATGTTACATCCCTTATCCTTTTGTAGGGCCCAGGGATCAAAATGGACCAGAGTGGACTTGAACAGTGTGAAAATCTGGAGCCTACCCATTCCATCTCATCACTGTTGCAATCCGAGGAAAAAAAGCAAAAGCATGTTAAAGTAAAGCATTCAATTTTGTGGAAAATGCCCATTTCAAGCCCATGCGTGTGTTTCGTCACAATGGTTTTGGCTTAAACTTCTGAAGGAGGAGTTTCTGGGCAGAGGTTCTTTATCTCAGGTTGATGCTTTTATTCCCCTCCACCATCCCTGAAAGTTTGTTACATGGTCACAAAAACACCATGGGTATATGTATGTGTACATATACATAGTGTAATATAATATGTATCCTATGGTATCCAGGACGAACAATAGGGGCACTCACTATAGGTCTCAGGCTTGAAGAGATGCACACCAGGACATCTCCCCACCCCTACACACACACTACAAATATTGAACCCTAGTAGCAAATGCAATTGCAGGCCTCCTGACCAACACAATCACATAGCTTTTCAGTTCAAATATGACAATCATACCCTATAAACACATGTAAGGGAAGGATGGAGATCTCATTCACCAAACAATTAATTATTCTTATGAAAAGGCAGAATATTACAGCTTACCTTCTTCAACTTTATGAGTTTGAGACCCGGTGGAAACATAATGCATAGCAATTCAGATTCTAGTCCCGATTAGCCTATCTGTGCATAGAGTGGACTTGAAAAAAAAATTCAAATTTAAATTCTGTTAATTTACATTTTCCAAATATAACTTTCATCAACCACAATTCTAACAATTCATGCAATATTTTGCAAAATGTTTGGCACGCAGAAACTGCTCAGTTTTCTCGGTTGACAAATTGAGGTTTATCTTGCGTTGTGCCAACAGTTGTTTCTAACAACTGGATTCACGTCGAGCCACAAGAGCATGACCACTACTGGCCATGGAGAACTACAGGGCTGCCAGAAGCCATTAGATCCAAGCCAGGGCCTCACCAGAGGAGAGACCCCTCAGGCCAGCCAACTGGACCAACCCCCAACCAACCATTCCAGTATCCAGGCTCGATCAAGGGACCCGAGATCAGTACACCCTAAACTTTGTTCCTTTATATCGGTCTAATTGATTACCAACTAAACTTAGCAATTTGTAATTGTGTTTCTTAATTTACTGCTCTATCTCAGACTCATCACCTGTCAGTCAACAGGTCCTACCCTCGCATGCAAAGTGTGAAATCCAGTGACTAAGTTTTAACACCCCCGTTTGAGTCTCCAGGAACCCATCCTGGGATGGAACCTTACTTTGTAATGCTATCATGAAGCATTGGAAATTCAGAAAATATTAGTCACAGTTCTAGATCTATTCGATTTCAACACATGTTGAGTGTCATATGTATGATTAATTAAAAATTATGCCTGAGCCAATACCACTTTGAATCTATACCAATGCAGACACACTCACCGATTTCCATAGATACAAATATTGATGCTTAAAAATTGATTTACATGTTGTTCAAAATAATGAATAATATTAGGGTGCAACTATTCCACTCAAATTACATGCATCAATTTAGCAATATCTTTGCTATAAAATATTCAAGAACTACATCAGAATAGTAAATTACATGTTATGTTATAACAAAATTCAGAGTTTTCACACACTACTAATGCAAAATATTTAGAAACTTCGAATTTTGCATAATTTTCATGATAATTAGACTTCATGAGTGTCACATGGGATATTTGCAGAGCCTGTGAAAGATCAAATGCTGGATTAGTATTGGTTGGTATTGGTAAATAAATTACAACCGATACTTTCTGATATCGATATTACATGTATCGGCCAATACCGATACATCAGTATCGGCTCAGTCCTATTAAAAATATAAATAATTTTCAGATCTAAAGGTATTCGATCAACGTGTTAAGAAATTCACAACATTGTAACAAAATATCATTTATTATTGTACAAATAGAGAACAAAATACTTCCTGTACATACTTTTCTGTCCAAACCCTGTCTCCACATTTACCATGCAATTGTGTACCAAAGTGTAAATATTTTCCATATTTTCTTGGGAATAACAGTTTCATTGAAATCTGAGTGTGAACTGTACAAATATTTATACACATTAAAAATATAACTTTAAGTTAACAAATACAGCATATGTTCCCTGAGTGAATTATACATTGCACAGAGTTTAAATTTATTTATAGCAAAAACTTCCAAAATGTGTACGCATTCATTAAATAATCACAAATAATATTCATATATATACTGCTGGACAAAAAAAACCGGACACTTGCATTTTTTGTGATAACGCAATGGGTCGATAAAAGCTCTGGTACAAGGGCTAACTAAATGTTGCAGAAACTGAATTAAGTACGAATGCATAAACAAAGTCCGAGCCTATGAATGGTGCATATGGTACTACATGATCTGCCGAACATTCTGTAATATACCTGCAAGCTGTTATTGCAATTCAGATGTCAAATATTAAAGTGTCCGGTTTTCATTGTCCAGCAGTATATATTCCCAAAATATTTATCAGTGAATATTTTCAACTTCACAAGAATGTTTCCAAGAAGCAAAAATTTATGAAAAGGATTACTTCATACACAAATAAGTTTCCAAGTAGTAGATCATGCCTGCAGTTCAAATTAATGTAATTTAATTTATAGTAAACAACAGGGCAAAACAGCTGGTTGAATACATATGAGTAAGCCAGTGAGAGTCCTGATAGAAATGGTCCAATATTCCCACCAATTGATAATGTCTTCCTGTTCATACAAAAGCTACCCAATTAACCCAATGGCTGTTAATTGACAAACATCTTTATTACATTTTCAAACATTTAGAAAATATACAATTCCCTTTTCTATTTAACAATTTAATACCCTTGGAAATTACATGTATTTAATAAATAATTTCATAACGTGATATCTGCCATTAATTTTTATTGTGTGCATTGTTTATGTTACTGTCAGTTAATTATATATCAATATTATTTACTTATATTTGATGTATGTATATTACCATTCTTAAAATTTCATTGAAATAACTTCTCTTGAAAATTCAAACTCTTTCATATTAATGATGGAATGTCATTGCACTCAAATAATATTATATTTTCAGAATTAGATTTGGACAATTTCTCATGTAACAATAAAAATATAATTTTAAATTTACTTTTTAGACATACTAAATGTTTTCATTTAGTCACAAGATTAAAGTTTATGTACCTACTACTAAAAATTATTACAGTTTAATATTTTTCTTGGGAAGTCATATTAAAACTGAGTTCATTTTGCATTTCAGATGTTCCTTTTTTAAACTACAAGTCCTGATAATATCATTGAACTCAGGCATCCCAACATTTATAACTATAGTTACATAGCTATTCAGAAATTTTCTATGTAATTAGGTGCATAAATAGATATCTTTTAGAAAAGCACAGTTATACCTATTCTGATTTAATCATTACATTTTCTTTCGACAAGGAATCCTTAAAGCAGCAAGTGTTGAGCAAATGCAATGGAATTGTTCCACCTTTATCTTAATAATAAAAAAAAAAAAGACCAGAATTTCTGCATACAGTTTACAATCCCTAGATGAAAACTTTTATTCATATCAGAAAACAAACAGATATAATAGAGACTTAAAAGGCCTCAAATTGCAAATATATTATTTATATTCATGGAATATAATTTCTTTTATGAGCTTTGTTCTCTATATTGCACAAAAGTCTTCAACTGATTCAATCGCTTTCCTTGAAAATAACATTACACATTTCATTATTCTTCTTATTCAAAGCATAAGTTTTTCCTGCAAAGTTCTGCACTTTGTATTTTGACTTGCGAAGTCTATGCTTACTTCCTGGAATTCTTTCTATTTTATGAATGTTGTGCCTATATAACAGAAAGAAAATAAAAAATGTCATTATTATATATAAAATGAAAATAGTAAAAAAAACTATCAATGATGTTATCAATAATAAACAATAAGATTTTTATGGAATATTTTGATGAAAACTGGTGCAAACTTTTACAAACATTAATTCAAACCAATTTATAACAAATATGTCAATTATAAGAAAAACTGAAAAGGAACTTTATTATTCAAAACATTGAAAATTCCCTTATAAATTATGACAAGCCTTCATCCTGATTAGCCAAACGTGCCAGAAAGCAACCGTAAGTGACAAAAATACAAATCATCTGCTTCCCTCTAAAAATTCTAATCATCAACTCTGAAATTACCAGTGGCGAAGCTCCTATGAGGCTTTTGAGGCTTAGCCTACCCAAAAAAATGTTGAAATTAAAATGTTCTTATACCCTGTAACAATCAAAGTTCGTTAAAATGAATTAAACTATGTAATCCGAACGTTTGGTTCCGCCGATCCTTCCATATATCTCGTCAGGCAGGCCAGAAAGAGAGAGCGCGTTCGGGCCGAACAGTGAGGCTTTTGACGAAAACCCTCGCGTTTAAAAGGCAGCTACAGCGTGAGCTCTGTGTACTGGGAGGGGAGGGGAAGGGGAAGGAACCGCCGATTCGCTGGGTAAAAGTGGCTAGCCTCAGAACCAAACCTGTTGTGCTTCTTCTCGTGCAAAGTGCGTCCGTCGTTCACGCGCTGCATTGTTGAATGTTAATTTACTTCAAGTGCATCCACGCGTGTGTTTGTGTGTGTGTCACATAGTGTATTTATGTTATAAAAATATAATACTGTGAAATTATGTGTTGAAAACTCTAAGAGGATTTGCAGTGAAATAAATGTAAGTGAACAAGACTTCGTGGCTCTCAGATGCTTAACCTTCGAAATCTTGAAGACACTGACTGTACAAATGGAAATACGTTTTAGAGATCTTGAAAAGATAAAATTTGTTGAATTGCTAGACCAAAATAGCTTTGGACGATATAACTACATTTTCCAGTGATGAAATTAAATAACCTTCAGTTCACATATCCATTTTTCAACAAAGAACGATTAGAAAATGATTTAAAGAATATCTATGCTGATGAAGAAAAGCATTTACCTCCTGCAGACCTTCTAAAATTCATAGTTAGCAATGATCTTCAAACAATCTACAAAGAAGTAACACAACTTATCAAGTTGGTCTTGACATTCCCAGCTTCCTCCGAAAGAAGTATGAGCACCCTCAAGAGAGCAAAAAAAATATCTCCGTAATTCAATGAAAAATAAAAGATAAAGTTCTCTCAGTACAATAGCCATTGAAAAAAAAACTGGTTAAAGAACTTTCTATTGATCAAGGCTTCAAGGAAAGAGTAATTGATACTTTTGCGACCAACAAGAATCGATGCATGAACCTGCTGTATAAAAAAAATATAAGCAGATTTTTCAGCCTACCCAGTATTTACGCCTTAGCTTCGCCACTGGAAATTACCATTTAATTTTTCAAAGTATGCTATGTTTATCAAAATGATCTTTAAAACTTATGCCTGATATATATGGAAACATGACCCCAGTCCCCAAGATATACTGAAAAGGGGATATGGTAAAAGTTATTTTTAGTAGTCAGTGTACTTTCCATGTTTTAATCCAAAACTTTTGGACATTCTTGTTCTGAGGAATGTTGGGTCATAAACCCCTCTACTACTTTACTTATGTTTGGACATGCCAGGAGCACTGGTATTTTATTAAACTTCTAAATGTTACTGTTGGTGCTGGCTATAATCTTCAGGGAAACTTTGTCAAGTTCACATCTTCATCCTGATTGCAGCCCCAAGTGAACGAAATGCACAGGCTCTAGTCCAGTCAACAATTCAAGACTTAATAGTAGCAAACCTTCATTAGATTCATTCTCAGTCTCAGAGCAACTAAACTTTGACCCATGTACTAAAAAATAATGAATCTTGGAGTAATTCATGGCTCAGAGAATTTGGCTATCTTTATTCTAAAGGTCATAGAGGACCACTAGATCACGAGAAAGAAGAAAAGCAACTCGTTCTACTCTTCACTAGAATTTCACTATTTTAATCCAGTCCTTCAACACTTTTACGTTCATCACTTATTCATATTAACTGCAAATGAACTTGTTTTTGTCCATCACATGCTTCTGTATTTTTATTTTGGTATTTTAAATTGCTTTTCTGCAACATAGGCTAATCACGACAATAAGAATGAATGATGATTATACATGAAACTGATCAAGGGTTGCTCACGAGAAAATAACTATTTCCAGGATTTGATCCTGGGACAGTTGATAGAATGATTTTTGAGTCCAGCATTCAATGTGCTTGACCACAATGAAGTGTTTCTGGATAAATTAAAATTTATTTGAATTCATCTCACCCAAAAATAAACTATGTAAATAAACAGATCAGGAGGGTCAAAAATCTAAGCCATAATTTTGAAGAAGTTCCCACATGTTGAGAAACATAATTACAGAACTTCTTTCTGGGATCCACTTTAAAAAATCAAATTGAAACGTGTTAAGAAACCACTTCTATGATAGAAAACGTGCTGCATGTAAGATAATATAGACATGAGAAATGATTTATGCAAGATTTTGTTTAAATTAATTTAAGAATTATCTGTTAAAAACATTTTTGTAGACATTCCACATTGAACCAATACACAACAATAAACAAATTAGATTCTAATGAAAGAATTAGTACTGATAGAATTTAAATTTTCCAAATGTAAAATTTACACCAAATAATGCTAAATATTTAATTATACTTAACACAAACTTACTTGACTGTTACATCTGGCTGCTCTATCCTCAGACAAAGAGCTATTTTGTCATAGAAGTCCAGGTTAGAGGAGAGACTGATCATAGCTTCTGTTGCTAGGTTAAATTCCACTTGACTTTTCACAAATGAAGAGTCCACTTTAATTAATCCTTGGGTAGCCACACCAGCACTAAAATTATATCAAGGAACTTTCTTAAATGTCTTCAATGTATAACAGAAAAGTTAAAGTCAATAAATAACAGAGTAAGTGAATGGTTTTAATTTGTTTGCATTAATTCGTATTATATCTTGAGAAAAGGTGGTGCAACAGACACATATAGTTCATGTAAAAGGGGGAGGGGTTAACTTTTGGTATGATTAGGGTTGCTATATTTCATAAGTGAAAATCCGTGATACTGCTGACTGGAAGCTTGTTGGCGAGTGGAAGAGGGGGGGGGGGGGAGCTGAACCCAACAAAGTTGTGTGTATGCACACATGCATTATCATATTCTTTTGACATCTTAAAATAATAATAATAATAAAAAACAAAACAGAAATCCACTTCGGAGTATATCATTAATCTTGCAATTCCTTTTCGGTGCCATAATGAACTAAACTGCTATCTCACAATGTTGAAACTTTATTTGAGAACTGCAGACTGAACAGTGTGGGCACTGTTTACAGTAAACAGCTTACTATGCAATGGAAGAGATTTGCAACTGAAATTCAGTGCTGCTAGCAGATGGCAGCGCTATTGTGAAGTCAAATATCATTGCAGCATCTTCTTGTAACTCGATAACTCTTTTACAGTGGCAGCGATTAGGGGGGCAGTTGCCCCCACACTTATTGCCACTTTTGCGCCTGGTCTATGCTAAACCTTATCTACCAAAGGAAAGTAGAGAGTCTTTGCCCTCCACCTCAGTTTTGGCCCTTTGCCCCCCCCACCAATTTTGGAACCCAATCGCCGCCACTGCTCTTGTATTATCGAGAGGGAGTGATTCAATGCACACTTAGATTGTTTAGTAGAATGAGCATTTTAATATTAGGCATTTTGTAAATAAAGTTGAGGAAAGCATAGTCTTAATAATTTCTTCTTTCCCACACGATTCCAGGACATTTGTGTGTCCCAAAGAAACTATTCGGAACATCAGGACAAATTATATCATTCTGGGATTGTCCCAAAAAATCCTGGACGTATAGCAGGGCTAGGTATGATCAGGCTATCAAAATCCAATCTATCAATATTATCAACCAGGTAATCTAACATTTTGACACACTGTTCCAATGAATGAGGGATAGCCATGTCACATTTTTCAAATAAGTTGTTGCAATTTTGCAATGTGTTGACTGGGTTCAGAGGAATGGAAGTTCAATTCTACTACAAAATGGTTAAAAAATGGACGACAATGGTTTACTTTGTAATATTCTTTTGTGCTCTCAGCTGGTGCATTACTCCTCCTATTTGACGGCTGGGTGTTCTAGGTCTCCATTTCTTCATCATACTCTCTTTGTACTGTCTCTGCTTTGGAAAAAACTTCAATAAAGTTCTCAGAACTCTCTCTCAGATATTTAATAATAATAATAATAATAAACTATTAGAATACTGACATGTTCACAGTACTGAACAGTCCACCTTTTGAGGTGCCTAACGTAATCTTGCACTGCATGAAATCAATTTGGTTAGAACAAGTAGAGATATTTCAAACTCCCCGCAGGTTACACAGTGAAGAAAATGAAGAGCTTGCCGAGATATTTATCTTCTACTAGTAAATTGTAAAGTTTCTACAATTAGTGAATACAATTCCACAAGTCAGGCTACTTAGTATTGCTACTTTTCTGTCCATCTTGTGTCAAACAATTTGGTTTTCTAGCACTGCATTTCTAAAAACAAAATTCCTTTAAGAAGACTCGAAAGAAAAAATATAACTAATTTAACAGTCCAAATGCAGTTTCTTATCGCAGAAATTCCGAAACTATCAGGAAATTGCAGACATTTGGTCTGCAGTCCCTCTGGTGTGTGGAATTACGTAATTTCCTTCCCATGGCATCCATATCCCGTCCTATATGTCTCTAATTTAGGAGAATAAAATAATTCCGAAGACATTATTATGACCAAGTGGATAGAGGAGATAATCTGGTAATTTTACTGAACCAAATGGGGGGGGGGGGGGGGGGTTGAACACATTGAACCCCAACTTAAATACGCCCATGACAACACATCAGATATGTTGGAAAGCACATGAAATTTATCAGTTTTATGTTTTATTTGTAATAAGCAGTTTAGAGTTAATTCCAGAGTAACAACTAAACAAAAGAAAAACATTACTTTAGGTAAAAGTAGGTAAGTGTATTCTTGTGACTAAGATTAAAGGAAGGGGGTTATCTCAAATAATGCAATAAAAATGCATGTCAGGCAGTACTTGTATTGTAATAATTCTTAAAGCTTTCATGGAGATAAATAACGAATAGAAACTCTCAGGCAGCCAGATCAGTTCCAGATATACTTCCAAGTTTTAGAGAGCTAATGTCACTCATCTTCAACACTTAGTACTGATGATAAATTATTAGTATTTAAATTTTCTAACTACTGCAAAAAGTAAATGTAAAATTTACATAAAATAATGCTCAACATTTCATTACATTTTAGGAAATTACGTGACTGTTATCCAATTATGAATCCAAGGGAAGGGCTATCGCCCCTCCCAACTGCCCCTTTTTTGGATAAAATATTATGCCTAATATTTTTGAAAAGTTAATGTTCTCTTTTATCCCCAAGTTTAACAGACTCGAGAATATTTTTTTTTAAAGTTTCATTAAAGTCCATGCTCATGATAGGCTAATCGGAACTGGACCTACAGCTCAAATTTGGATCTGAAACACTGAGGAATATGCTGCAAAAGGGGATCGAACCTGAGACCCCTTGACAGATTAGGTTTTTCTCTCCTTGTTTATTCACTTTAGTCCTTGTCTTCTGTTTAGGTGGCAATGGGAGGAACTATGATAACAACATACAGTGCGTTCAGTTTAAAATTTTACCACAGGAATACCTAATGGAATCTGTTGGTACAATTTTAAAATGAACACACTGTACAATAATGAACATTTATTCTGGCCCTGGATTCCTATATTTGCAAAACAAAATGCTAATCTCTAGAATATGGAAGTCAGCTTGGTTCCTATTTACAGTGCTATACAGGGTGGCTCAATAAGTCACTTAACACCCTCAGTACAAGGCCACTGCGGCATGGAATGTGAAAATGGCGATGACCAATCATTGCCTGGCCAAGGGGGAACCACATTGACGCCACCCACACGGTCGGCGGCCATCTTGATGTCCGCCATCTTGAATTCAACTTCAGAATTTTAAATGGGATGGGGGTCGTGCGACATATCAAAATGGGCTAGAATTTCACGAGAAATGCAATGGTGAAGGTTTTTTCGACGTATCTTTAACCAGTAAAAAGTTATGACTGAATTCTTGTACCAATTTGCTCCTTTTCGAGGTGTTAGAAAAATGCCTTAAAATTTGTTTAGCGCATCGGTAATGCATCGAGATCAAAGTGACGTCTAGGGAGAGAAGTTCGCATGCCATTGCACACGATTTTAATCGGATACATCCATGAAGAGCTGCGCATTATAAATGGTTGTCACGAACAATTTACAGTGTGACGCTTCCATTGAATTAAAAGTCCTTCACAGTGACAAGGCTAATGTTTATATTCATAAGGAAGTTTATAAACAGAATATTCGATGCTTTTTATCTGATAACCCATTTTCGACAGATCAAAGCTGAATGGTTAGTGTTGGTAAGTTAATGGTGTGGTGTGCTGTGTGGAACACGATTGGTTAGTCAATTTTCCATCAACGGAACCTTAAATGCTTAGGGCTACTTGGATTTGTTAAATAAACAGTTTTTTTTTCATCCTTGCTTATGGAAGAAGGTACTTTTTACAGGGTTTTTTCCAATAGGGAAGAACACCAGAACACTTTTGGAAACGTTATGAACCTGTTTTTGTCCAAAGTTATTTTATCAGATGACAGGGGTCGCATATTCTGTTTATGAACTTCCTTATGAACATAAACATTAGCCTTGTCACTGTGAAGGACTTTTAATTCAATGGAAGCATCACACTGTAAATTGTTCGTGACAACCATTTATAATGCGCAGCTCTTCATGGATGTATCCGATTAAAATCGTGTGCAATGGCATGCGAACTTCTCTCCCTAGACGTAACTTTCATCTCGATGCATTACCAATGCGCTAAACAAATTTTAAGGCATTTTTCTAACACCTCGAAAAGGAGCAAATTGGTACAAGAATTCAGTCATAACTTTTTACTGGTTAAAGATACGTCGAAAAAACCTTCACCATTGCATTTCTCGTGAAATTCTAGCCCATTTTGATATGTCGCACGACCCCCTTCCCATTTAGAATTCTGAAGTTGAATTCAAGATGGCGGACATCAAGATGGCCGCCGACCGTGTGGGTGGCGTCAATGTGGTTCCCCCTTGGCCAGGCAATGATTGGTCATCGCCATTTTCACATTCCATGCCACAGTGGCCTTGTACTGAGGGTGTTAAGTGACTTATTGAGCCACCCTGTATATTGTTTACATAAAACAGTGCAAGTGTACGTTAGAATTGATTCTCGGTGATCCAAATAAACCAACAAAGATTTGCCCCTTTCAACTGTAACTTCTGGATCTGCCACTGCTGTTACCTCTAGCTGCTCTATCATCAGAAAAAGTGCTATATTGTTTTTACAAGCATTTCACATACAGGGTATCCAGAATCATCTATCTGGAGGTGTGTAAGATCATTTTGAAGTGCAAAGGTACATTTAGTATCAAATTTAAAACAAACTGAAAATATGTGGAAATATTTAGGTAGTGTTGTGGAAAATTGGAGGGTGGGAGATGTTGGGTGTGTGGGGTGTAAAATATCTCGCATACTACTTACATACTTTCAAAACTTACTACATGTTCTGCAAAATGATTAACAATTTGGAGTTCCTTCATTACCTTGGAAGGTTTCTGTGCTGTTCTTTATCTAGCCATAACAAGAAGCAAAGTAAAAATGCAATTCTGTGGATAACTTACTCTCTGCCCTAACAGGTATATTATAAGAGTCAGGATAAGATAATGCTAAGCCACATTATGTACAAACAATTCCACAAATCTGCATTTACAGTTGAAATCTCTTCTGCTACTCATACTTGGTAGGCTAACCTATTGAAAAATCTATTTGATGTCTGTAACTGACTTTCATACCATTTCATTTGAAATGTACTGCCAGTAAATGTGGTGACGGAAGGGGTCCCAGATTCGAATCCTGGCCTGGGCAAGAGTATTCTTTATAAGTGTCCTCATCAATCTCATCATATCATCACTTATCGTTGTCGCAATTAGCCAAAAGTGGCAGAAAATCTAAACTATCTCACCCTGACCAGGCTTGTTAAAGGACCAGCAATTTTAAACAAATCCATTTCTGGTCCAGGATAGAAAATTAGCAAGTGTAAATGGTTTCTGGACTGAATCTTTTATCTATAAATATTTGGATTTGGTCCAGGAACCTTTTTTCTGGATCAGTGTAAATACGGTCCAAGTTCCATATTAAAATGAAAGATATGCAACTTGGACAGAATTTAAATTGTGTGAGAAAAAAAGGTCCCTGTCCTGTTATGGAACCTTGCTGGATCGTTAACAACTACATCTTGTTAAAGATCCAGGAATTGTAAATAAATTCAATTCCCATCCCAGACAGAAAATCAGTAAGTGTAAATGGGTTCTAGACTGTAAAGAACCTTCTTATGTTTAAAGTATTTTAATTTGGTCAAGGAACCTTTTTTCTGGATCAATTTAAATAATGCCCATGAACCCTTTTTCCAGATCAATTTAAATACAGTCCAGGAAACCCTTTTTCCCCCAGATCAATTTAAAAACAGTCCAGGAAACCTTTTTCCCCAGATAAATTTAAATATTATCCAGGAAAAGTGGTGGTGATTGGGTTCCAAAACTGGAGGAGCAAAGACAGTATATTTCCCTTTGTATATAATGTTTAGCATAGTGCGAGGCAAAAGTGACGAAAAGTGGGGGGGGGGCAATTGCCCCCCTCGCCCCCCTAATCGCCACCACTGTCCAGGAACATTTTTCCCAGATAAATTTAAATATGGTCCAAGTTCAGTATTGAAATTAAACAATATGCAACTTGGACCAAATTTAAGTTTTGAGAGAAAAAAGGTTCCGGTCCTGTTACGAACCCATTATAATTTATGGGTTCTTGAACCTTTAACAACCCTCAATTCATCACTGGTAGAGATAAAAAATTAACTTTGATTTGCAAAAGATAGTTTGTCCTGTACAGTAGAAATCTCTGCTATCAATTAATTGAGTCATCACACCATACTTCACATACTTACATAATACTGTGTGCAAGTACTAGAACAAAATTAGCCATACTTACCGCTTATCCATTACTGTGTGAGCATTTCTATTCCACAAGCTCAGTTGAATTTCTCCTGATAAATCAAGTGATATTACACCAACTAGGCTGAGATCAGCAACAAATCCATTTTGCAGAGGAACTATTTGCAAATGATCTAGTAAGAGTGTCATAACCTGTAATAAGATTGGAAACATTTTAATTAATACACAATAGACATAATGAGATATCATTACATTAAAAAATATAAAACATACGTTTCTTTCATGTTACAATCGACTTTACGAGTATTTGTGAATGTTCTTAGTTACATTGGCAACATTGTATTCAGTGACATGCCCAAGAGAGATGGTGGTCATAAAATCCTCTCCGGCCCAGAATTTTTAAAAAAAAGGAAGAAAAAGAGAACATTAAAGGAAGGAAAAGATGGCAAATTTGAGGAATGACTACTGAAAAAGTATACAAGCGTGACTGCAATTTGAATGCATTTTCAAAAATTTTCCTCGGTCTGTTTATCATAACTTCCTACACCCAAAATAATCCATGAGTCGCCACTGCCCCCACCTCTGAAATTCGTAGGCATGCACTGACTGTGTTAACCATCTCATAAAAGGAATCCTATACTATCCTGTAAAAAGTAATTTCCCTTGTACTTGAGACATTTTTCTAGTTTTACTAATAATCTCAACTGTAGGCTGTGTAACAGCCTTTGTCTGTAAACAACTGTGTTCCTGATTGATTGTTGGTTGGGGGGGGGTATCGGTTACTTGAATTTTTGTCGTTACTTTTGAACCATATTATTGCAACTCTATAATTGTGTGTATAGCTGACATACTACCAGCTATCAATCAATCCAAATTGATTGGAGGTCACATCTAATACTCCAAGAGCATTTTGAATTTCTTTGTTCCACATTTTTTAGATCCCCACCCTAAAAAATGGGCCTAAGGGGAATGTTATCCACCAGTTAAGAAAGGCGTGTAAAGCTTCACCTTACCCACTGTATTGTTCTCAAGTTGGTTGACATATTTTAAATTAAAAATGTATTGTACACAGGCATTTTGATGTGCTCATCAAGCATCCTCCCAGCCAGGAATTTCCACTTTGATCAGTGACGCCAGCCCATTTTTGATTACCCTATGAGGGCATATGGGTAGACAATGGGAAAAAGAATGCCGAAGAAAAACTAGTGCAACGTTTCCCCACCAAGTGAAATATGGCATTGAAACCTGGTCCACAGTAGACAACATCATGCTGCTGAATCAAATATGAGCAGTCAGTTCCAAAGAAGCACTGCTTCCAATGCTGACAGCATGCAAATTGAACACTGCTACATTGACATCAACTGAAAATAAAGTTTTGCATGTCCAACTTCTGGCTGTTATTTCAGCGACACATTTCCACCTGATGACAAAAATTTGAACTGGTGGGGCGGGGGGCAACTTTGAAATTTCAAATAGAAACCCCTATTTTTTATTACAGATTCGGATTTTACGGAAAAAAATACATAAGTTTTGTCTGAAACATTTTTTTTGCTTCGTGATAGATGGCGCTATAATCGACAAATTTTCATTTCTTGAATGTTTACACTTTAAAACCAATGTATTTCATTTCGCAATTCATTTAAATTCAAAAAATAAAACATTCTCGTGCATGAACTTTGTACTAATTCTTGACAAATCTTTTGAGATTTCATTAAGCTGGTAATTCGCCTATTTACAACATTTAAAAGTTAGATTCGATATTTGTTTAATTTTTTTTATTGTTGTGTCTTCTTCTTCTTCTTCTTCTTCATGCCCCTCATATTGTTGTGTCAAAAATAACAAAGCTACAACAGAAAAAAAAAACAATGTCAAGAAACAGTTCATTTTTAGACTTTTTCTGTTTAATCATTGTTTCTTTATCATTGTTTGTTTTTCATTTGTTTTTTAAATCACAAGAATGCTCCGAGCGTTTAATTTGACTAAGCTGTTGATACTTTTTAATATCAATGGATGTATTAACTGTAAAAGAGAAAATTTCAAATGGTTCTCGTGTATGGAGAATCTGGCAGGAATCTCCATCAAGTTGTTTTTTTATGCTCAGCGTTTTCCAGACAGGGTGCGTTCTTTCGCTTCGTTTCAACGTACAGTCAATCAATTTACTACTGAAGGAAGTGTTAAACCTAAACAAAGGACTCGTCGAAGAACAGTTACTGAAGAAGAAAATGAAATTAATGTATTAGCTGCTGTGGCCCATGATCCTAATGTCAGCTCGCGAGAAGTAGCTCGAAATTCCGGATTGTCCCAGAGCAGTGTTTTGAAGATTTTACAGCGTCATAAATATCATCTATATCATGTGTCATTGCATCAAGAACTTCATGGCGATGATTTTCAAAATAGAGTGATGTTTTGTCAGTGGGCACGTGAACAAATACAAATGAACCCAAATTTCTTTCGTCTGGTATTGTTCTCTGATGAGTCATCTTTTACAATCCACGGAACAGGTCAATCGGCATAATATGCATTACTGGAGTGTCGAAAATCCTCACTGGCTGCGCCAAGTTGAGCATCAGCGTCCATGGACTGTAAACGTGTGGTGTGGAATTATTGATGACAAACTCATCGGTCCCTACTTCATTGATGGAAATTTGAATGGTCAACAGTACCGCGACATTCTTCAAAATGAACTGCCAATATTACTTGAAGATCTTAACCTGGAACTGAGACAGAACATGTGGTTTCAGCAGGATGGATGTCCAGCGCACTATTCGAGAGCAGCACGTGAAGTACTCGACCGTGACTTCAATGGCCGATGGATCGGCAGAGCTGGTCCTGTAAATTGGCCTGCCAGATCACCAGATCTCACTTCACCAGATTTCTTTTTGTGGGGCTACCTAAAAGATAAAGTGTATCGAGAATTGCCAACTACTCGTGAAAATATGATAGAGCGAATCCAAAACGCTTGTGCCATAATTGAACCAGAGGTACTTTTGAGTTGTGTACATTCATTCGAAGCGCGGATCAATAAATGTATTGAAGTTGAAGGTCACCATTTTGAACACTTAATGTAATTGAGAAGTGAATGTAGTTTACTAGCCATCGAGATATCTAGAGCTAAGAATTGTCAAGTAATTTTGTATTTTCAAAATAAATTTATTTGTTTTACAACAATTTCAAGTCCTGGAACAAAAATGTTTTATTTTTTGAATTTAAATGAAATGCGAAATGCAATACATTGGTTTTAAAGTTTAAACATTCAAGAAATGAAAATTTATCGATTATAGCGCCATCTATTACGAATCGAAAAAATGTTTCAGACAAAACTTATGTATTTTTTTCCGTAAGATCCGAATCTGTAATAAAAAATGGGGGTTTCTATTTGAAATTTCAAAGTTGCCCCCCGCCTCACCTACAAGAGGGGGAGGGGTGTTCTTTTGTTGCACCACTAAACTTCCCCCTCCAAACTATCAACTTTTTATTTGGAACATTTTTTTGTAGGATGATTTTTTTTTCAAGATATTCAAATGATTAAGGTTAAAAAAATCACCCGTTATAAGTAAGTGGTTGCTGAAACACGCCTGCATTTATTGCTATTAGCACCACTATTATCATCATTATTTTTATTTTTTAACATTCCTTTAATGAGTGCATATTTTTTATTAGGTATGGGCTCATATGAAATTTTGGGTAATACTGATAAAGCACAGATTTAAAATTTATTAATACTGATACCAATACTACATAAAATTCCAAATGTTCTTTGAAGACTTGAATGGTTCATTGACCTCCTTAATAAATGTGTGTTTCAAGGTGACTGCCATGCAAAAGTAGTTGTCTATTTCAATATTTACTTTTTTAAAAAAGTAGGGCATGGATATTATCCATAAAAAGTATAACAAAATGGCAGAATTTTGCACTAAACTACATGATATTTATAGATATATCAGATTGGTAAATAAACTGCAATTTTACCAATAAACCGATACACCAATATGCCTATATTGGCTGATAGCATTACAGTATTTATTATTCTGTCCCATCCCTAAAATTTATAGTAGTTTAGATTTGCAGAATCATTTTGGAATGTTGTTAAAGTTATTTCCATGAAGAATCAAGAACAGAAAAAGACATTGACTGGAACATTGGCTAAGAAATAATTGCTTTCTAAAGAGATGCACTGGAAGGAAAGGTTAATGTGAGAAAGAAGATATCAAATTATAGACAATATTAAATTACAGGTATGCTATCCTGACATGAAGCTTAAGGAACAAGATCAGTTGCAGTAAAAAACGTGCCCATTAACGCAGAGAATGGTGAATGAATGAATACCTTATATATCTGACTAGCAAAAATAATGTGTGTCATGATTCTTCACAATATAAGAATAGCTGACCTCCATGACAGAATGAATAGAACAGCATGCTATGATGCCAGAAGTCCCAGGTTAAAAATCCAGCCTGGGCTTAGGTGTTGTTTGTGAGTGTTTCTACATCATATCATCACTCATCTTCATCTTTGTGATTAGCCATAAGTGGCAGAAAAGAAAAAAAATTCAATCAATATAAGAATATTCTGCCTGTTTCATATTTTTAAATACAAACCTGGAATATAGGTGTTCTTTCTGACCCTGCTCCAGACCAAACTAGTCCCATCAGTTCGCCTTGGCCAGTGAAGAAAACAAAGGGCCTGATTTGGACTCCCCTGACGGTCAGCTCCATTCCTGCTGTTGCTGATTCTTCTTCTCCTTCACTGTCCTCCTCATCTGATGCCACAAATGAACTCAGCCCACCAGCAAACATACCCAACTGGAATACAGAAGTAATATGACTTGCTATATACATTTACCTTGATGGGGTGTTTAAAATTAAAATATAAACATTCTTTCTATCATACATAAGCATTTATCATTAAAGTTACAGTTGACATTTTGTTAGTCTCAAGACCACACAAAAGTGATATAAATAGCACCATGTTCCCGTCTGCTTTACAACTGGAATGCCCTCAGATACTCTTTAGATTGGAGGAAGGTTGAGTGAGACTTGACGTCTCTTCAACTAGAGAACTTGAAGAAAAAAAAAAAAATTCTTGACACTTCTTCACAATTTAACATTGGGTACCACCATAAAAGTTATTCAGTGTACTGATGTTAACATATAGGCTAATTCATTTTGCCTAAAATGCATAAAGTTACCTCACATAATTTATTACATACACTCCTCTTGGTAAAATAAAGAACACTGCATGGAACCACTTTCACTCGCTTGCAATTGTTCATGCTACACTCAAGTGTATACAATGTAATATCATTTTTAAATAGTAATTTTATTAATAACTTATATAAGTATATGTTTATATAGCTTATATTAAAGCTGTTAAAAAAAATGACAAATAATCATGGATACATACCTGTAAAATATCCACTCTGGTAGTTTGAGCCCACATATCATCCTTTTCATTTTCATATATTGTTGTGTATTGATAAGATAGACTAAACTACGTTATGGCATGGAGATGATTACTATTTTCACTTAAGTTTCAATTTCATCACACTTTTCACTTCACGATGCACATTTGAGGACCCTCTGTCACCAACAAATGATGGTTATACGAGGGTCACTATTTATATTTTGAGCCTAACAATGAAAAAACAGGAATTTGGCATTGAAAACTGCTTTATTGTTTTTCGAAGTATTCTCCTTTATGGTCAATACACTTTTGCATTCGTTCGAACCATTTGTCAAAGCAGTTTTCTTGAGACACCTCCATAATATGGTTTTTGAACGCATCAACGGCATCTTCCGCCGACGAAAATCGTTGTCCATGTAATTTATTCTTGACATTCGGGAACAAGAAGAAGTCATTGGGTGCCAAATCAGGACTATACCGCGGATGACCCATCAATACGATTTTTTGACTGTTCATAAAGTCGGTTGTTAGACGAGATGTGCGACAGCTGGCATTGTCTTGATGAAGAATGATCCGACGGCGTTTGTTTGTTTTCCGTATTTGACCGAAGACCTCTGGCAAACAAATTGTTGTGTACCATTCAGAGTTGACCGTTCTACGTTCCTCTAAAGGCACAGTTGCCACATGACCAGTTTTGCCGAAAAAACAGGCGACCATTTGTTTCGATGTGCTTCGAGCGCGAACAACTTTTGTTGGATTGGAACACCCATACAGTCGACTGCTGTTTATGTTCCAGCTCATATGCATATATCCATGATTCGTCACCTGTTACAATCTTATATACGTCTTTTGAAGCACCACGATTGTATTTATTGAGCATTTGTTTGCACCAATTGACGCGAGCGTCTTTTTGAGTTTTTGTCAAATTGTGTGGGATCCAACGAGAACATACCTTTCTCACAGCTAAATGATCATGTAATATTTTAGATATGCTGGTGGAACTAATGCCTATGGTTGCCTCAATCTCACAGTATGTCACATGACGATCTTGCAGTATTAGGTTTTGCACAGCATCAATGTTTTCTTGAACAACAACTGATTTTGGACGACCTTCGCGAATCTCGTCGGTGAGCGAATGGCGGCCACGATTAAATTCGTTATACCAGCGTTTCACAGTGGCAAAGGATGGGGCTTCATCGCCAAATGTGGAAGTAAGTTGATCGATGCACTCTTGTCTTGATAATCCACGTCGAAAATTGTAAAAAATCATCGCACGAAAATGTTCACGAGTTAATTCCATTTTATTGTTGTCGTGCAATCTTCAAGGCAACATAAACAACACAAATGAAGCTATTGACAAAACATTTGAAGTACGTTATGGTCAATAATGCCAGACGATTCCGTGCAAACGTCAAATCGCTCCTAACTTCAATCAGTGTTGCCAAGGCTCAAAATATAAATAGTGACCCTCGTACATGAACTACTACTGAGCTTCGAGTGTATTCCCCTCATTTTGCCTGGTTGAGTGTTCCCCATGCAATGAGCTCTCAATTCTGCACACTATCTAGTGTCTTCCAAGTGAACTATTAGGTGCTTGAGCAAAAAGCTCTCACTGCAGCACTCTAGTACAATATAATCTACACAAAATTACAATATTTCATAATGGATTCTTAATTTGTAAATGAAATTAATTTCATACTTGAGACAATGCGCAGGTTAGCACAGCACACTATGTCATTATGGATCCCAGGTTCAAATCCTGGACTGGGCATTCTTCGTGAGTGTTCCTTAATGATATCATCACTCATCCTCATTTTTGCGATTAACCAAAAGTGTCAGAAAAGTAAAGTAAAATAAACCAAATCAATCTATCAATCAATCAATCCAAAGTTCTGTTATTGTAGGTTATAAATCTGACATATTAATTGGCTTGGACATTTTCCAAAGGAGTACAAGGCTACTATCTAATTTTAGGACAGTTAATATGGTCAAAACATTATTGATTTGCCACCACACTTAGGAAGTCAGACCTAACCATTCTGTCATGGAGGCAGGTTCTCTTTTCATTTAGTCTGCATTTTAAAAAAATAATTGATCATATTAATGAAACATTTCTTACATTCTTCACTAGGTGGACAAAAAGTAAGTTTGTTCATGTTTACTTGTTTATGCAGAATTAGGTTACTAGGTCTGAACTTACAGTTTAAAGTGGGATCCAAACTACTGTGCAATATGCTTTCACAAGCATCAAACTCAGAACCCCTTAATTACAAGGCAACAGTGCATGAACTATGCAATTCATGGAGGCCTAATAATCTGACAAAAATATATAATCAACTTTCTAATGTAATTAAAAAAATGTAATTTTAATGAATTTGAGAATGTGTACTTTCCTACAAAGACAAATACATATTGTAGATGATATTTAATGATTAAATTTATATTGATCTAAATTTTCATATTGTGATATCAAATGAGAAATATGTTTGAATTTATAAACTGAATATACTACGAAGGTCATTCAAGTCAAACTAGGACTTTTGATTTTTCAGAATAATAGAACCACAGACATAAGGGCCTACTATTACCGCATGGAGCGCTAACATCAAAGGCAACGTGAGTCACTTGTTAAACAATATGGCGGACAAGCCTGTAAGTGCAATATGGAACAGCATCTTGTGATGAAGTTTTTTATGAAACAAAGTATAAAACTGACTAAAATTCACAGATGACTTTCAAGTACAGTATGATGATAGATCTTCTCTGCAGTAAAATGTATGAATGGGGAAATGTTTTAACCCTAGAAAGCTAAGTCTTCATCAAATTGACAACACGTAAATACAATCAGGTATACCCCACCCTTTCTTACCACATGATACACTTGGCACCCTCTGTACCTTCAATTGGCCTTGAACTGTGGAGGGAGTGATACTGTCTGAGTTGAATTGCTGTCCAGTTGACAAATTATTTGATATTATTTTATCTGTGCAGTTGTTCTGATGAAGCATTAGCTTTAATGTAAACAAATTCATTTTTTCTTGTTTTGACAAGGTAAAAATCAATTGTGTTTTGCAAAGCAAAACTAAAAAATGTGACTTTGCTGCTTTAGGCAACTCGTGGCACAGCATCCATTTATCAACATTCCGAATAACCTGTGATAACCATGAAAGGAAAGGAGGATGACAAAAATGTTTTTCAGCCATTGTTCCAAAGAATACCAAACAAATTGCTGTTTTAATTGTAACTACTATGAACATCAAATCATGTCAAAACTTTTTTGTTTGTTACTAATACAATCAGAAACAAATTATGTTATTAGCCAATTTTAACTGCCAATAAAACTCTTCCTATAGAGCAAAAGAGTAAGGTGTTCAAAATGACTACACCCTAGCTACACATCAATTCAAGACGATCCTGCCTGAGTTAGCTTGGAGCCCACGTAGACATTCCCACTAACATCCTGGTTTCAACCACTAAAGGCATTCTGTTTTTGGAAGACAATACATGCCCTATACTGTCCACCACATGATTTGTACACTACAGGAACTCAGCTGGGAGTTACTGTCACACATCCCTTATAGTCTAAGTCATTTTCACCTGTTTGGACTCTTAAGAAGTTCCTTGGAGCCCAGCATTTAAGCAATGATGAAGAAGTAACACAAGCAGTCCGATCATGACTGACATACTGAGAAATATTTATTTCTATGCTGCTGGTATCTAAGCACTGGTGATATGCTGGGATAAGTTTATTAGTATAGAGGGGCATAACATCAAGAAATAAAAGTATTTCTAGACATCTAAATGTGTTCTGGTATTCTGAAAAATCAAAAGCCCCAGCAGTTTGGCTTGAGAACCACTCGTATTTACTTTTAATAGTGTGAAATGTAATTTTTCCATTCCCAAATAAAAAATAATAATTAAATGCAACACTTTATCCATAAATACAATTCATATACACTGTCAACCTGTTAACTTAAACAAATAACTTTCATCATTCACCAAGGATAGTGACATCAATTTTTGCCTAATAAAGAGATGGCGATTTGTTGATTTAGTAATCTGATTAATAACCCATGGTGCAACAGCCCTTTATGGCCAATGCCTACCTACCGACTGCCATTCTTACTTCCACATGCCCCAGGGGAGGTGGAAAATCATCCAACCAGTTACAGGGTGATGTGTGGTCGGCACAACAAACCCCCAGCCATTGCTGTAGGTTTCCATGACCTGGTTGTGCTACTCATCCACAGCTCTCAAATTTCCTCATGATGGTGGGTGGCCACCAGTACCATACACTGGCCAAAATCTCAGGAGAAAATGTGTTATGCTTTCCTTTAGGATACTTGAACCAGCATCCATATTGTAGTCCAAGACCAAAACCTGCCATTATGGATAGTGTTTTAAATGTAACTGGCAAACAAACTATTTTTATGTTTGTAATGGTATTACACCTTTCATTACTTACATCACTGAAATTTAACTTATTTGTCACCCTCTTAAACTAAATTTATTAATATGGACCCAATACAATAAAAAAAAAATACTACTTACTGTAAACATCCCTGTCTTATCCCCTAAATTTTCCAAGATAACATCAATAGTACTTCTTTTCAACAATCCCCCTGAAATTTCAAGCACAGACACAAAGCTTCCATTGCCACTAGGGTTTTCCATGAAAGGCCTGTTCATTGCTGATGTTAAACCTCTTTGCCCAAGCACATGGTAATTGTTAAGTTTCCCATCACTAAGGACGTTCGTCACAATTCCTTCAAACTCGTTGTTTATTTCCTTCAACTGCTGTATCCTTTGCAACACATATTGATTTACTTCATAACTGTCTTGTGAGGTTAATGACACTAAAAGCTTCCTCACTAGATCTTTGGTTGGCTTCGATTCAAGAAGAATGTCAATGGCAAGTGTCCTTGCACTGGAATCATACTTCTTTCCCACTTGGAAGTACACTTTTTCCATCACTCTTTTCACATCCTCATCCCAGTACTCTGACGGGAATGATTGTAGAGTTTTCGTCGCCATCACAGACACCTTCTTTGATCCCTTCTGTACATATTCCAGCAACAAGGGTACAAAATCCTTCAAACCCATATTTTTTAATGCACGCAGGTACTTTAGCTTGCAATTATCATCTGTGCAGGCTTTAAACCTGTTTAAGATAGACGATTTTACAGTTTCGATTATCTGAAAGAAAAATAAATTTGAATCAAAATACAAGTTAATAATATAGCCAACATCTATAACTAGGGACGTAAAGTTTTTGTTTTAACAATAACACCAAAAAATTAAGGAAAGCAAAGTAAAGCGTTTGAAATGTATTTGGAAGGTGGAGGAGGCAAGTTTTTGGTGTTTCGGAATCACGAAATAACGCGAATTGTACCATTTTCCATAATAACACCGATTGATTGATTGATTTGGCATTTTATGTCCACTTTATGCACAGTAAGGCTAATCGGGACTTGACCTACAGTTTAAAGTGGGATCCAAACCACTATGTGCCTCCACTGGGTTCGAACCCAGGTCAGAATAACATTGAATTTTGCACTTTAACATGAAAAACACCAAAAAGTATGCAATATAAACTGGGGATAACACTTCTTTTGTTCAAAAAGAACTGTCTGAAGATGAGATATATCACTTTTAGTCTAGCTGGTGAAAGTTCGATTCTAAAAGAGATTGTCATGCTTCATTTATTGCAGTTTGGTGCAGAAATGACTGACAATACTTTGACCTCGTCCTGAACGAGAATTCGCTGTGGGGATCTTCTCAGAAGGGAGTTTCGTAAGAAGAGGGATTTTTTCAGGAAGAAACATCTGTTGTATTGTGTGGGGAGGGACTTAGGAGTGTGGGTGTATGTGTGTACATGAAACTGTATTTTGACGTTGGCATTGTTAGCGAAATTTCACTCAGTCAGAATCACTGAGGCTGCATGGTTTGTGCACCGTAATGAATTTCCTTTTCGTTCTGTGGTGTATTTCGCAGCAAGCCAAAGCTAGCAGTAAATGCATTATTTTGTTTCTGAAAGATTTTATGCTTCAGGTAAAACTACATAATTTTGTAATCACTGAATTGCGAAAGGATTTCTTGGTTAAGCACAATGGAAGTGAGAGGCACAAAGAGAAGAGAAGTTTGCTTGTTTGAATTGTTGTTGTTCATTCACTTTACGTACATAAAGGCTAATCGGGACTGGACCTACAGTTTAAAGTGGAATCCGAACCATTATGTGCTTCTACTGGGTATCAAACCTGGGACTGCGTGAACACTAGGCGGCGACGTTACCATTATGCCATAGGGGAGGCCCGATAAAAAGTAAAAGAAACCGCAACTTTCTGTCGTCGAAGGCTTCGAGAAGCCTAAAAGAAGGAAAGAAGATAACGACTACATCGCTTCAAACTTTGGAAGACTTTGGCAAAGTAATCATTTCATTATTGGAGTGAATGGGGAAAAAATGCTATCTTTTTATTTATAACTGCGTTTTGTGAAGGAAGTGTTGTGTTGTGAGTGAATACTGTGAACATTGACTATGCACCATCTGTGCATGGAAAACCATTAATGTTATTGTAAACTGAAAAGTAAATTTAAGGAAACAAAGTTATAAATATGATTATGTTCAAAGCTTTGAGTGATATCCTTCAATAAACATTTTATATTCAGTGGCCGATGAGATGAAATAGTTTTCCAAATGCAAGAAATTTGGTAATTAAAAATAATATTCCCTCAATTTTCCATTACTAAAGCAATGTGAAAATCTTATGCTTAGAGAAAACAGTAAAAACGCATGTAAAAAATACACAGATTTTCAATTAATAACACTGAATTTTGGGGAAAAATAAAATGAAAACTTTACGTCCCGATCTATAACTCATTGAATTTCAGTTAATACAATTGGAGCTTGCATGTTGCCAGAACCAACAAATATTATATTCAAATTATTTTATTTTTTATTTACAATTTTGTTTACATGATAAAGTTAAGGCTATAAACCCATTCCTTGCACTTAATTATCAATTATAATTTTTTGTTCTACTCTAAATGGAAAACAAAAATAAAAAGTAATATAATTTTGGATACAGGCACTCTGTCCATTCGAAGTGAAAAAGTAAGAATTCATTATACTGATTTCAGAGAATATCAGAAGACAAGAAGATACAAACTCCATGTCTTACAGAGCATTCATTATGAAGGGTGTCCCAAAAGTAATGCAGGATTAAAATCATGCACCATTTTTTTTCCGCAGGGTTGGCAGCATTCTGTGAGATCATATCTTCTAGTAAACATGTTGTGGTTAGTCAATATGGAACACTACACAATGGAGGAGCAAGCAACAATCCTTAAAATTCATTACAAGTACGGAGAATGTTTTACTTAGACTTGTGCACATTAAATGATATTTTCAGTAGGAGAAAGGCCCCAAATGAAACAACTGTGATAAGACTAGTTGAAAAATTTTAACCAACAGGTTCGGTTGGAGACAACAAGAAAACGGGCCACAGTTATGCGAAAAAGTGATCCAGAATTTTGTCAAAAGTATTCGAGAGTGTTAAATGCCTCATCGAGGACATTTGTCAGATATCCTATTCCACATTTAATGGCAAAGTTTACCCATTAAAATGATGTAATAACTTTGCCAACTAAAATAAATAATGTTTTTTTTTCTTAAATTAAATCCTGAGTTTCTTTTAAGACACCCTTTATTTCAAAATGTTTTTAGTCCTCTTTCAATTGATGTAAATAGTCCTAGGTTTGTTCCCTGTTGGAAACCCTCATTTTTTATGTTGATCTAGCATCATGATAACACTTGGAGAGCTACATAAAAATATAGAGAAATGGGCCAAGGTCAAGAAATTAAATTACAGAAGCCATGGAACTAGATTTACTGACCAATATCACCCAATGAAAAAACACTTCCCTAACATGGCTGTTGTACCACATTTCCTATCTAGTTTTACACATTGAGATTTTCTACAGTAAAAATTTTCTGAATTCAGAGAGTTTTCAAAAAAAAAAAAAAAAATGCTGAAATTGAACAAAAAATACAGAATAATTCTGTAGCATTCTTTTTCGTTAAATTCTCTCTGAATTCAGAAAGTTCTTGCATACATTTTGCACTCAATTTGAAACAAAGGGATCACATACTGCCCTACTCAAATGAGATTGAATGGCTTAATATTTCACGTCATAGAAAACTACATCTGACCTGCATGATATTTAAAATTCTGCAAACAAAAACACTGATACGACAAACTTCAATTTAGACACGAAATACTCAACTACATGACTCGACACTAGAAAAGTTGGGACAACTTTTCAAAATTTATATTCCTATCATCTTTCAAAGCTGCCTCTGCATATTGTTATGTGCTACCACCAGATGCTACCTTGTGTGCTACATACAACAGCTCTAAAAGGGCAGCAACAAAAGTACAAAAGTACTTCTTGATGAGCAGGGACAGAGCGGCTGATTCAACATGCTTGCATTGAAATCGAAACAAAACAGATGAGCAGATTTGAACCAGAAATTAATCACTTTTGATTTGTGTGAGTGAGTAAAATTGTTTTAATCTTTTTTATAGTGTTAAGTTATTGACATATTTAGTAGGGATCAATGTAATTGATACAATGTACTTGTATCTACCACAGTAGCTTGTATGAGTTTTGCAGGTTAAGTAGTAGAGCAGCCACAGGCTGAACTTCGCCCATGAATAAAAAAAAAATAATAATTATAATGTAATACAGAAGCCTAATAAAAACCTACACTAAGACCCTTCCATATGTATCAATATTGGTCAATTTTAGGTATGATATGTAAAAATATATTGAAGTAACACACTGTCCATTCACACACAAAATACTCTAAAAATTTTAGCTGACACTGAACATGTGTGTTTTAATTTGCGATTGCATTTTCCTATCACAACATACATGATATTAGGTGGCTGAACAGAAAAGCAACATTGTCACATATGCAAAAGGAAAAAGTGAGTAAGAACCCAGGTTTGCTGGTACTCTCACACAATAAGACAATATTTACCATGGTGTTGTAAACTCTCCCTCCATTATCATTCCAACAAATATTGAATTTTGCCAGTGAGCCAATTTCATGACAACTAGTGTAGATTTATTTATTTATTGCCTTTCAGAGTGGTATCTTGCCTCAGAATTAAATAATTGTTGACAGAACCTCGTTACAAAACCATGACTGATAAACATCACAATGCACCTTCATGAATGTGAATTTTAATAGCTACTGATCCAATCTAAAAATCCAAAAGGTCTTTTAAGAACCTGAATGGTTCCTTTAACTTCTTAATATAGCGTAATGTATATTACCAGATGACTGCAATGCAAAATAAGCTCAATATCCCAAGTTACCACAACTGTTGGGACAACTGCAGTTTTTACATGGAAAAGGTTGGGTTTACGTTGGTTGGCAAATTGAAGTTGGTCTTGCTTTCAACCAACAGTTGTTGCCAACACTGCCCAACCATGTAAACGTGAGTCAAAATCAATTTTAAAAACTACTTTCTGCTGTCAAAACAACTTCAAGAGTATGCTGTAAATTCTAGACATGTAACAGTATTTCTTTTTGAATATTTCAATGATACGCATACTGGAAACATAATATTTATTTAATGATAGAAGAAGCAATTAAACTTTTAGACAGTCACCAGTCCTTTGTTAGCTGCCATGGATGAAATCTGTGTTGGAATTGCTTATTGTTTGTCTGTTTAGCTGTAGCAGAAAAAGAACATTCTTACAGGTATTGTTGTGAAGGTTGTTCAAGATCCATGTATGTAAAATAAACAATGTTAAGAGCAGACTAATTTCAATGAAAGGTGGAAAACTAAGTAAACTCTAGAAAATATTTTGTGCTACCATTTGAAGGTACCTTGAAAACAATGATACCATATGAGTGAGAAAGTTTTTTTTTTTTCATTTTACACAAATAATTTGTACTATAGTTTAAAGTTGGCCTCGCAATAATTTTTATACATATATACACACATACACACATTAGAATGCAAACATATCTATACTTTAATTAACAGTACATTGTCATTGACCCAATGTAAAAACACTTTTGAGCCAATTTGGGAACCACGGCCAAAATTACCATTGCCCAATGGTATGTTCTTGCATTTCGCCAACGATTTTCAGTATGGTTGGCCGAATGTTGGACCAACCATTTTTGGTTACTTGGTATTTAAAAACTTTTAAAATGTAGGGAATGGAGATCATTAAGAAAATGGCACAATATGGCACTAAACTATAATATATATTTATTGATATATTGGATCAGTGAAGTTATCGGTATTTCACCAGTAAACAATACACTGATATACCTATGTCAGTTGATACCAATAGAGTACTGAATAATCTGTCCCCTCTCAAATTTAAAGTATGTATATAACCATACAAATATCTGAAAATAATATAATACAATCTGATAATTCAGTGTTTTACATACCTTTTTCTTGCTATTTCCTGGTAGCTGTGAGAATTTGTTTGCCATTCCAGTCACCGTTAAGGCTATTGTTTCCGATAACTTTTCACTATGGATCTTTTTCAAGCTAAGTTTCTGAAGATCTAAAATTAGAAAGGAAATATGAACATAATGTATTTTTATTTAACAGAATGTATTAATAATTTTTATTAGACCTCCAATTTTATCATTACAATGTTTTGTGTTCAAGTATTACATATTTATAACTTAAACAAAAACCAAATTATTATATTGTTTCACCGTGTATATTATTGTAAATTTTTGCATACTTGTACATGTAATTTGATTGTGGAGAAAATATAATAATTGCACAAGCACTTACACAGTTTGCTCTCTGTAAGCAGAGATATGAAAGAGGAATATTTGAAAATTCTGACTCCAGTTGAAAAAAATTACATTGAATCTACAGTGAAAATTAGGATTTAACATTCACAGTTTCTTTATTATTATTATTTTACTTATTCTATATTTTCAGAAAGACTAAATCATTACTGTTGGCAGAACTCAGCACTAAAATATAAATTTGATTATAGTTCAGAGTTCTCCATTCTTCAAAATTATTTGCAATTAAACATCTTTGTACTTGCAATGTTGTTCTACTGTTTACGGATCTTTTCAGTTTCAAGAAGGTAGAAGCAAGACATCCATAGAAATTTTTCTAGAAGGAACGGGGTGAAAGAAATACATTGTACCCCAAACACTGCTTCCATTTGACATTATTGTGTTCCTTTAATGATCTGTGCAAGTCTTACTTTAACTGTCAGCCCCTTTTAATAAATTCAAATTTCTCTCATGGAATGGAAATTATAAATATGTGAAATATACAATAGATATAATTTACTTTCATTTTAAACTGTCTTTTACCTATGTCTGAAAAAGCAGCCAGCAGCCACAAAAGTTTAAAAGATGGTGGTAATAGAAAGGTACAGTTGCCTGTAAATGTAAGGACATATCGAGGTAGAGTCCCCCACACATTCTCGATTAGCACCACACTCCAGCTTTACCACCCAGGGTTGCCCCCGGTACCTATTCATTTGAGGCTGTGCGAAGCCTAGAGCAACTTTATATAGGGAATCAAACCCTGGTTGCTGCATGGTAGTCAGATGTCCTTCTGACTAGACCACCGTGGCCCCCAAAAGATGGTGAGTGTTTGATATTAACTTCTCATTTTTTTATATTATTTCTTCTGACCCTCCTTCCTTTCATCCACAATATTATACATATGGGGTATTCCATTTTCATGGGTGGGATGCACAAACTACATTTCTTATATTAATGTAACTATTCCACTGATAGTTAAGCAACATTTTTCTTACAGTTTCTGTGCAATGAAATATGAAACTTAACACTGTTGATTAAACATAATTACCCTCAAAATACTTTGCCAAGTTTGTAGCTTCCAGTGAACAATTTTGTGCCATGGGTGTGACAGATGAAACAGTCCCTCTTTACTCAATAACAAATTTATTTTAATTTCTGTGAATTGCCAAATGATGAAAAATAAATTATTTAAGACAAAGAGAGAAGGTAATTGACCTTTGAATATTCTAATAGAGTTGAGGGGGAAATGTAACCCTTAAAGGAGAAATTAATTGTTTTTTGGTGTCGTGGGTAGGACACAATAGGAAACATAAGAAAATCAAAAAGTTAAAATAAATTAACAATATGCTAAATATATTCTACCTTCTAACTCACTTGTGTATAATACATGAATTTTTATGGAAATTACAATTTTAGATTGTTCACTCAAGTTACAGCATTGCATTTAATTTTCAAAATTGAGATTCAGGGGCTCTTTGACATGGAATGCCCCATATATATATATCATACATATTTTGAAATTTCAAAAATAATCATGTTATTCATTACTCAGTTCCATTATGAGTAGAAGAATTCAATACTGAAAAAAAAAATACGGTTAGATGTTAGGTATTATCCAGTAATTCAACTCAAAACTTAATAGGTTAATTGCTGAAACTATTTTTCGATTTTGCAAAACTCTCAGGAAATATTTAATCCCTTCCCTGCAGCGACATTGAAGAGAACTGCGAACAAAAAAATCATCTATATATAGATGCAGCCACAAATTCGTGTCATCGTAACTAATGCAAAAAATAACTATAAGAAGATCCTACCCTCACATACACTAAATGTGCCTTCAAGGCATGGTGTTGTATGCAGGGTGAAAATTTTCCTTTGACCTTACCTAATCTGGAATGTTTCAGCAAGACTTGCTGAAAAATGAAGCTAAGGAAAACAATCTATATACATAGACTCTGCCGCAAATAATAATTCCAGATCAGGAAAGGTCAAAGGAAAATTTTCCCCCTGCATACAACACCATGCCTTGAAGGGTAGGGCCCCCCCACACCCTTACTACATATTCTCGATCTCTGACGTTTTGGAGATGATGTGATCAGCACCATGCTCCAGTCACCTTTACCCTCCAGGGTTGCCCCCGGGTATACATATGTTTGAGGCTGTGTAAGCCCCAGAGCTTACAGGAACTAGGCCGATAAAATTATGACTTCCGAACCGTGGCTCTAATTGCATATTGCAAAATAATATTTTTCAGGAACTGACAAAGCATCAACAATGGATTTTTTGATTGGCAATAGCCCACATAGACTAATAATCTTACAAAAAAGTAGTGTCTATGAAAATGACTTGTCGCCAATACAAGAACCGTTAATTTTTTGGGAAAAACTTCTAAAAACCCTGCCACACAGACGATACGAACATCGTAAGTATCTCAGGACATAGTGTAGTGATAAACAGGTGAAAATTAGGTATAACTTAAGGAAAAATCATAAAAATGCCAGGCTGTTGTAATTGTTACAAAGCAAAGCTGGAAATAGAAAAACTGCAACGTGAACTATCAACAAGAAATGAGATCATCAAAATTCTCGAAGCAGACAAGTTAGAACTGTTAAACCGGAAAGGAGAAGAGAAGATGGAACATGGTACATGGTCAGATGTGGTCAAACGAAACATAAACAAGAAGTCCGCGATAAACTTGTCCAACAACAACTATGCAGCCAATCACAGTGTATCAAATACAGTTATGCATCCAAACCCGTTTGAAGTGCTAAACAATGCAGAAGTTAGCTCCATAACAACTGCATCGGCTCACATATCAAGTGCAAATGCTTTCCCATTGAAACACATCGGCAAAATGAGAAATCGACACAAAACAAGTAAACGTCCTGAAACCAATAAATACGACCAAAACACTCTAGTCAATAAAAGTTACAAAGGTAATGTCTTAATTTTGGGTGATAGCCATAGTCGTGGTATTGCTTCTAAGTTGGGCGAGAAGTGTAGTGAATACAATGTATCTGGATTTACTAAACCTGGCGCCCCATTGACAGAAGTTGTTAAATCATTACCTGACATGTGCAAGGACTATGGAAAAAACGACCATGTGATCATAATGGGCGGTTCCAATGATATATCAAGAAATGAAGGAAAATTGGTAATCTCAGTAATTAAAAACTGCCTTGAAACAACAAAACATACCAACGTCGTCATTACTGCCATTCCTCACAGATACGACCTAATACCAACTTCCTGTGTAAATTTAGAAATTAACAGTGTGAACTCTAAAATATACAAAGTGTGTAAATCCTCTCCCACAGCAAAAATGCTAAGCGTTAGTGAAATTGGAAGAGATGGCCACACAAACCATGGCCAACATCTGAACGGAAAAGGGAAAACGCTTCTGTGTGATAATCTCTATGCACTATTTACTAATACACAACCCTCGCAGAAATCAGTGTACCCTCTTAAGGAAAAACCAGAAAGTGAAGTGTGTGAAGTGCAGTGTGATACTAACCTCGTAACTCCAACCAAAAATGATGATACGGTAAAAGGTGAAGAAAAAATTAGTGTCAGTGTAGGCAATGTAACCACAATAAAAGGAAATGGTGCATTAAGATCCTCAGAAAGGGTAAAGCGTGTGCCCCAAAAATGGAATGAAGATTTTTTATGGTAAGTCGTAACAAAAATGAAAGAAAAACTACTAAAGAGAGCAAATGCTTCTTCAAACTAAAAGGTAAAACGACAAATCCAGAGTGTCTAACGCAGCCAAGTGGCAATTTTAGCGTCGCTCATTGTAATGTGCGGTCTCTTGTACCAAAAATTGATGAACTACAGTGTGTTACATTACTGCATGATTTTGATATTGTCGCAATCTCTGAAACCTGGACTGATGCCTACACGCCAATGGCATCTATCAACCTACCAGGGTATCAGATCGTGAAAATTGATCGGATGCATAAAACCGGAGGGGTCATTGCCATTTACATGAAAACAGAACTGAACTTTCGCATTGTAGGTTATAATGACTTGGACAATGGCAGTGATGTTGAATATATCAGTATTATTGTAAATAATAATAGTAAAAGAATAGGTGTGTGTATTATATATAGAGCACCAAACATAGCGTACACAAAACTCTCCATTGTAGAAAATCTACTCTCTGAGCTATACCCTTGTGTAGACACCCTCTTGCTGATGGGTGACGCAAACTGTGACTTCTTAAAACGCGAATCAGACACCATGTATTTAAAAGCAATTTTTAACACATTTGGCCTGACTCAAATAATCGACAAACCCACTCGAATCACAGCAAATAGTAGGACACTCTTAGACTTCATAGCAATAGATAATACTGAACTTGTTCACAGGTCGAATGTTGAAAACCCTATAGGCACCTCTGATCACTGTCTCACATATGTATCGTTGGTTTGTGAGAAGCCCATAAAGCAGGTGAAATACATTACATATCGTGACTTTTCTAATTTTGATAGTGATAAATTCGAAAATGATATGAAAGCCATAGATTGGGAATTGCTGAAACCTATCCATGATATTGAAGACAAAATAAACTATTTTAATTCAAAAATCATCAGCGTCTTTGAAATTCATGCACCTACTAAAACGGCAAGGGTAGGTAAAAAATATACTCCATGGATCACAGATAATGTAAAACTAGTAATGAAACTCAGGGATAATGCCTTACGTAAATTTAAACGAACAAATAACCCACACGACTGGCTACAATACAAGGACCTGCGTAACTTCACAACGTCAATTACAAGGCAGGAAAAGAAAGCATATTTCACATCCCATATAAACAGCAGAAATATGAACACACGTGGTACCTGGCAAAAATTAAAAGATTTAGGTATTGTTGATAAAACTACAAATAATATTGATGCCCTTCCATCTAATCTTAGGGATGCAGATGTTATAAACAACCATTTTGTTAGTGTAACACAGAATCTGAATTTTTCTGAAACACTTATCCAAGAACAGTACAATTACTTCATGACAAACAGGAATGAGAATACCACAGATTTATGTTTCGCAATTAAAACAATAACAGAACTTGACATATATAAGGCAATACATAGTATACACTCAAATGCAGCTGGAGCTGATAAAATCACAGTTAAAATGTTAAAGTTATCGCTTCCCTTTGTACTACCTGCACTAACACAAATCATCAATTTCTCTATTTGCACTGGAGAATTTCCCTCCATATGGAAGGAAGCTCATGTAATCCCACTAGCAAAGAAGAAGAATATTCAAAGTCTTGATGACCTCAGACCAATAAGCTTGTTGCCTGTTGTCTCCAAAATTATTGAAAAAGTAGTGTCAGCAACTCACCAAATTTGTTGATGCGAACAATATTTTACCAAAATTACAGTCAGGTTTTCGCAGTAAACATAGTACAGCCACTGCACTCACAAAAGTAGTAGATGACTTCCTTCATTTCATGGATGAACGGTGTGCAGTTATACTAGTCCTCTTAGACCTCAGCAAAGCCTTCGATAGTGTACGGCATGATCTACTTTTAGCTAAACTCAGATATTATAACTTCAGCCCATTAGCAATCAAGTGGTTCAACTCTTATCTTACAGACAGACACCAGAAAGTACAAATGCCTGGCACTCCACTATCATTTTCAAAATCTGTGCCAATAAAAACTGGGGTGCCTCAGGGATCAATATTGGGGCCACTACTGTTTACTTTATACACAGCAGACCTATCGAGAGCAATACAAACATGTACATACCATTTCTATGCTGATGACACACAGATATACCTACCTACCACGCCAATTACAGTTAGACGTGATGTTATGATCCTCAACAATGAATTAAAAAGAATTTCCACCTGGTGTGACTCCAATGCACTGATATTAAATCCCAAAAAATCCACATACATGTTACTGGGGAACAGACAAACAATTACAAACGACAAGTATAACGACATAGTCTTGAAGATACATGGGACGTGCATACCGCATAAAACAACATCTAAAAACCTGGGTTTGGTGATTGATAGTTCTCTCACTTGGACAGAACACATCAATGGACTGTGTAGAAAATCATTCTACATTCTCAGAAATTTATATAGGTCTCAAAATTATCTAACGGAAAAAGTTAAACTGAAGCTAGTTGAGCTCTTATTGTGGTCACTCTTTGATTACTGTGATGTAGTTTATGGTCCTGGGGTCTCAGTCAGAGATAAAAGGAAAATTCAGGTGATGCAAAATTCTTGTATACGATTTGCATTGAACATAAGGAAATATGAACATATCCTGCCCCATTTGAACACAAAGAAAATATTAACAATGGACAGAAGAAGGCATCTGCACTATATCACCTTCATAAACAAAATTTTGAAAGTAAGTAAACCAGATTATCTATTTAGAAAAGTTAAAGTAGGCACTCAAATACACTCACACTTCACGCGAGGGCATAACAAACTTTTTACATATCATCACAGTACCGCCTCCTTCAAATCATCATTCTCGGTAAATGCAGTTTCAACCTGGAATAAATTGCCCATAACAATAACTAACCAATCAACACTGCATGCTCTTAAATCCACAGCAAAGGACTATCTACTATGTAAACAGTTTGAATATAGAAGCACACACGAATAAAAATACATCCCACAATGTATTAATGTCAATGTAAGAATTTGATATTACTTCATGTCAAATACTTCTATTCTTGCACCATCAAACATTACCAAATATGCATTTATGTGTACATGTGTGTGTGCCTATATATATATATATATATATACTTAAAATTGTATTTAGAATTTAGTTATGTATTTTTTTTCTTTTTGTGTATACATATACTCATTAATTGTATCTTTACAGTTCTTATTTGATTTGCATTTTTTTTTTTTTCATCTTTCTTACTTATTTACTATTATTTGTATTATTATTATTATTATTATTATTGTTTTTCTTTCTTTTTTTTCTTATTGGATATATATACCGTTTGTAACTGTAGACTGTATTCTGACAAGGGTTAGGTGGGAGAACAGCGTACGCTGAACCTCGCCCGCTCAATAAAGATATATTATTATTATTATTATTATTATATAGATGCTCTGCAAAAAAGGCCCAATTTTAGAGAGTCTATATATATCTCTTCTGCAGTTAATGGGTTAAAACACAACACATTTCTAATGTTTATGTATGTCAACATCACTTCGTATATTCACTGTTATTAACCTATGGTGGAACAGCCCATGAGGGGCAGGGCCTACCTACTGACTGCCAGCCTCACTCACACAAGCCTCAGCAGTTGTGGGAGATCATTCAACCAGTTATGGGGTAACATGTGGTTAGAATGACGAGCCCCCAGTCGCTGTAGGTTTTCCATAACCAGGTTACGCTACTCAATCCTAGCTTTCCAATTTCCTCAAACTGGTCCCCCACACAGGCCGAAATCTCAGGAGTCCCCAGAAGGCTCGAACCTGCATGCATCCAGAAGCCGGAACTCAAAGATTGATGCCTTAGACCGCATGGCCACGGTACGGGACATATTCACTGTTATTGTGCAGTGATATTTGTATGTAGGTTGCAGGGGCGGCACCAGAAAATTTTTATCGGGTGGGCAGGAGCGAAATACTGAAAAATTAGGGGGGGCACATATAAAGTTTATGAGTTTCATGAACATGTATCCCCCCATGCTTTCACACACACACACACACACACACATGCGTGCGATCAGTTTGCCAAAACTTGTGATCAAAATTCTCTCTATCCACTCTAGAAAAAAATAGTGAAGGGACCCGATGTCGTCACTTGTTGTAAAGCCGCTTGGCTATCGTTCCTATCTTTTGTGATATAATCTCCCTATTTCTCTCATCTAAGTGTCCCTTCCCAGTCTATGCAACTCAACTGCTCACTGTGTACTTCCGTTTGTACAATGGACATTTTGTCTTATCCCTTTAAATTAATTATTTTCCTGTAGTTTACGGTTATTACAAGCATAAGAAAAACAGTTTTTTCCTTTGTGACGTTTCAGGAGAACACACGCTCCTTTCATCAGACATTTATTTTCATTTTGACTAAAGATACAGTTATAACAATGGTTAGTAATTTTTAAACAAAAATAATCTGTTATATAATGGATGTTGTCAATGTTACATTGTTGTAATATAGCAACTTAACTGTGAAAAAAACAGTCTATTTTATTTTTATTTTAGATTTTTTAAATTTATGAATCCCAAATATCATCAGGTAATTCAAATTCATCATTGTTTTCACAAAGTCTCTTGATGTTTTCTGTTACATTAAATTTTAAAGATGGTGGCTTACTCCATTTGTGAAAAAGAAAACTCCACACTGGATCTATGTTACCATTTTCATTATTTAATTTATTCCAGTGTTCTTCTGCAATGAACGAGGCTTCCCAGACATTCAACTCTGTTTTTCCCGTTAATCTTTTTAAAACCCTTCTCTTTTTAATCAAATGCTTCTCTTCGATGATATGAGTTGACAAACCTGTTCTTGGGTTTAGATTTATAATGTCCAAATCGTGTTCGTGCCATCTTATTGCCATTTTCCTTGCTGTTTGTCCCACATAATCTTTTGAACATGAACAACTTATATTATATATTCCTGTGGTTTCCACATCTGGTAGCGAGTTCCTCATTTTGAATTCATTAAATGTACATTCCAAACTTCTTGGTGATTTGAAAACAATTTTGAAATTAAAACTTCTAAAAATTTTTGCAATTTTATGTGAGAATCCCTTGTGGAATGGAATGCACACAAATTTCTTTTCAACAGATTTTTCATCTTTGTCTGTATTTCTCTTTTCCTTTAGTTTTCTTGCGACTTGTTTTTTGATTTGGTTTATTCTGTTAGTGTGAAAGCCATTTTCTTTTGCTATATTAAAGAGCCTTTCTTCTTCATTTTTGATATCCTCGTTATTAGAACATAGTCTTTGTGCTCTCAGGAAAAAATTTAAAAATATGTTATCCATTGTTATACGCGAATGTTCTGATTTGGCATGGATGTATTTTTCCCCTGCTAATTTTTTTCTATGGACTGATGTTTGAATTGTTGAGTCAGTTGTCTTAATTTGCAGATCAAGGAAAGAAATTACATTGTTATTCATGGGTTCGCAAGTGAATTTTATGCGACGATGTGATTCATTTAACGATTTAAATACGTCCATGATGGTGTTCTCATTTTTAGCAATAATTAGCACATCATCTACATATCTGATGTAGAGTTTGATATCCGCACCTATCGCATTAACAATTGGAGATTCTATGTAATGAAGGAAAATGCTGGAGATGATTCCGGATACTGGGTTTCCCATTGATAGACCATTACTTTGCTGATAGATTTTGCCATCAAATATAAAGTAATTGTAATTTGCACATACAGTAAACCATCGAACCATTTCCCATGATTCTACTGGGTTAACCTTCATCTCAATAAGCCATCTGTGTAATGCATCTGTGGCACCTTCTATTGGGACACTAGGATATAAATTTTCAACATCAAAACTTGCAATACGATACTCACTATTCCAAACAATATTTTTTTTAGTTTCTGTTTCACTTCATATGCATTTTTAACACTGAATGGTGTTTGTTGTTTAATTATAGCAAGTCTTTCAACTAAATATTTGGATAGTTTGTATGCAGGATGTGTGAAAGTTGCAATGATGGGTCGTATTGGAGTTCCCGGTTTGTGAGTTTTTGGTAGTCCAAAGGCAATCGGCAGGGTTGAATTTTTGACAATGAGTTTTTTCTTCATTTCTCTTGGTATCGTGATACTGCTTTCAATTACTTTCTTTACCTCATTTATTATTTTAGTTATAGGGTTTCGAGAGGTTTCTGTGAAATTGTTTAATTTGAAACATTCTTCCATTTTTTCTTTATAGTCCTTAATTCGGATAAGGACAGGTTTATTTTCCTTGTCCGATTTTATTAAGAAAATGTCGTTTTCTTTCAACCAGATCTTGAAACCATGAACTTTTTTTCCCAACCTTATATGCTCTTTCTCCCGTTCTGTGTATTTTGGACCTCTGTTAGTTCTTCTGTTGTATTCAAAACTTAAACGTTCATCAAGAGCATCATGTGTGAGACTTCGTAATTTTCTTTTTTCCTCCTCATCATCTAAGAAATTCAGTGCTTTCTCTATCTAAATTACTAACCATTGTTATAACTGTATCTTTAGTCAAAATGAAAATAAATGTCTGATGAAAGGAGCGTGTGTTCTCCTGAAACGTCACAAAGGAAAAAACTGTTTTTCTTATGCTTGTAATAACCGTAAACTACAGGAAAATAATTTTATCATGCAAGCAATGCGTACATACAAGAAAAACTATCCTTTAAATTAAGAAGGAATTTAACATAGCCTGTACTTTATTTGATGAATGAAGAAGATTCGATTAATTCATTTTATTTATTTGCTTTATTTAACTTTTCTTTTCTTCCACTTTTGGCTAATCATGAAAATGAGGATGAATTATGATAAGATTAAATGGATGAAGCTCCACAAAGGATTATACTGGCCGTGAGTCCTGGCACCAAAGCCTTGTTGGGGAAGTGGTTACCATAGCATGCCAAGGATCTCTGGTTTGAATCCCAGCCTGGGCATGGGTGTTTTTTGTGAGTGTCCCTTCATCACTTTCATCATATCCAGCAGCGGCGGCAGGATTAATCATCTGGGGGTGCTGAGGTGGTGCGGAATAAAATGTAGGGGATGCTATGTTGAAAACAAAAAAGCATGAAATATGCATGCATGTTTTAGCCGAGAAGCAACCACGATCTTTAGTCTGTGATGGGGACAAGTACCATGATAAATGTACCAATAATAATAATGACATTTTCATTGTTGTTAGTAGTTTGTATAGTAGTAGTAGCAGCATCAAATATGTTATTATATCCTCATAAATCACGCAAAAGGGGAGAAGTCGGTGTTAAGCACTTATGTTGGACAAACAATTTGAGATACTTTCTCAACACGTTCAATTTCGCAGTAGCTAATAATTGAAATCAAGCACATAAACTGCATTTTTGAAAGAGAGAAAATGCATGATGAATATAATTCTTTTTGTACAAATGACATGTATAACTTTCATGTAGAACAAATGTTTTACACACTTATGTAACATGGAGCAATGTAAGAAAATACATATGCAAAGTGTTAACATTAAATTGTGTACGTATTCAAAGTTTCTTTAATACATATATATATAACATATTATTTAAATGCATTACATAATCAATTCATCCTCCTCATAACAAACCAACAGCAAAACTGATATAAATCTCTCAAACGTGCACGCTCCTTTTCATCGAAACAATTGTTCATGCATTTAAGACCAAACAGCTTAGCAGTAACAGTCTGAAGTACATAGTTGGTCTTACTTCTCTCTCTGGTAATTTACAATGCATTACAGAAAATAATTATATTGCTTGCTTTTTAAGTCCTAATTATTGCAAACTGAAAACAATATTAATTTAATAGGGTGCCACATTCTCTCTTTTATAAGGTTTTCATTTAGATTGTTCACTGCCCCCTAGCTACGGCTCTGAACTTTTACAAATTTACGAAAAACAAATTTACGAAATGTATTTTTATTTGCATAAAATGTGAAATCGATGATGGCAATTACCTCTCTTTGCCCCCACCCCCTTCTACAGATGCCCTTGGTCATCTGGAAGAAAAATTAAAGAAATACATGAAAACTAATTCCATCTTGAGTATCATTTTGTCCTGCTACTCTTAGATTCTGCTAGCCTTGCTTCTTTTTTACTTCAATGTTTGCCCCGTTGCTCCCCATAGTATTTATTTCTGACCAAGGAAGGGGTAATGTCCCCCTGTGGTCACGCCACTTTAGTCTGTCCCAGATGCTGCGGTGCTAGGACAAAACGCGAAGTGGATCACAAATTCATCTTTGTTAAAATCCCCTTCTGCTGGCACTATACTCATCAACGAACTGTAACATTTCTTCTCAAACTTTGGACTCCTCGACAAAGTCTGAAATTGTACTTTACTAAATATGTTACATGGAACATATAGACTGTACTAGCAGGTAAATTACCCTTCATGATACAATTCACGTTAAGTAATTTCCCGGCCACGACCCAATGATATCTTGAAAGCACCTGAAATTTTTGTTCCAGTGTGACTTGGAGAAAAGAGGAACAACATAGATGGACAATTAAACCGCCAAAAAAATAACTCACTGAGCTGTAGGCAAATATTGAAAAACACAAACAGGTCACTTAAAACATAAGATGAAACAATTCTTAACAACAATACTGATGAGAGAAACAAAAGACAACGGCCTCTTATGTTTGTAGAGATTGCCGACAGTAGTGGAAATTATATGTGGCTTCTCTTTCAATGCTTGGCTGTTGTACACATATACAATAACAGCGGTCTCACTCAGGGCCGGATTAAGTTGGGTGCTATTGATGCTGCAGCATTTGGCCCATTCCTGAAATAGGCCCAGATGAAAACAGAGTAGAATTTTCCGAAAGCTGAACAGTTTTCTTTCTTTTGCTATATTAACCTGAAAATAAATCTTCGAATGAAATTTGGAGCCCCAATTTCGGATGCCTAGACACAGCATTACTTATTATACAGTTACTATTATTCTCTGCACTGTGATGTAACTATAACATCGTTGTGTTTATTGTTCACCAAAGATTTCAAGCATCAGGCCCAATTTAGTCTTAATCCGGCCCTGGTCTCACTAAAATATCTAACATTAGGGCGCTAAATGTGACTACGTGACACTGTAAGAGTTAATGTTTTTAACATTGGTTTTAAATAGGGGGTGCTGAAGGGGGTGCGGAAGAAAATTTTTCATAACTGTTGCATGATTAAACAATATACTCTAATCTGCGATCCAAATGTCAATCTTTCTTCTGGACTGCATTTTCCAGACTAACGTGGCTCTGGCGTGATTTGCTTTTTGTTATTTAGCACCCCTTATTCAAAACCTATGTTCTAGTATCGACAATATTTATAAGAAAAATATGCATGGAGCTAACACAAGAATATATTTTTATTGAAGAATTAGATTTTTCTAAATACTTTCTATTACTTCTTGAATTTGTTCAGGTGGGCAATCAGGTGGGCAGAGGAATTTTTGGGTGGGTGCTTGCCCACACTCGCCCACCTGTTCCTGCTAGGTTGTGATGCATATTTAAATTTACAATATAGAAATAAACTAGTACCTTTTATCATTTCTTCATGAGGATGAGAGCTGAATGACAGTGACCATAAGTACCTCTCTGCCATGTCTATGTCATCAGAATCAAAGTGCAGAACTTTCATTGCTGCACGATGAGCTGGTAATGTGTTGGCTGCTGCCACCAGGTCAAGAAGTTGAGGTCTATAAAAATATATTCATTTTCATATTGATATCTGAGTGATGAATTCAGTTAAATGACATAGTTAAATGTACTTAATATACAGCAATGTTTATGAAATGACTATGTAATAAATTATATCAACAAGGTTATTTTACACCATCACCAACAACGTATATATTATAGAGAAATAACAGAGAAACATTTCTGCTATATTTAATTTAAGTTAACATATCAATCTGATAAAACTGAAGTAATTTCAAAATAACATTCTAGAAGCCACAGGCTTTGTCAAACATTTTTTTTAAGGACGGCGCATCAGGCCATTGATCAACAATTGACAAGATATTACAATACAAAATATACAACAGTGGTTATGTGAATATTAAGAACATAATAATAATAACAACTATCATTCATTGCCAGTCCATTATTATTATTTATTCTACGACTTAAATGGTAGAATGGTTCTTGCATTAACACTAATTATTCTCCATCTAAAGCATTTCTAAATTTAGTAATTCTGTTTGAATATGAACAAAATGAACTTTATTTTAGTTATTATAAATTAATTGAAGTCAGCACGGCTGTAGGCAGGAAAATTTTTCGGGGAGGCGGGGTTCATTCATAATTGTTCCCATGGGAGTCGCCAGAAATTTGAATAATAGAAATAATTGTACAATAATTATTAAAATTTCATAATAATAAAACAATTTTATTCCATAATAATACTAATAATAATAATTATTATATTATTGTTATATCCTTGAGGGGGGCTTACTCAATCCAGCAGATGAGTGAATATCCAGCACAAGTTTCTTTTTGTTTTTTTACGTTTCATACAGTGTGTACTGAAATGCACAATTATTATACTTCGTCATTAAACTTTAGACACCTTCAAGAAAAAGCTTTAAAAGTTAGATGGAAATTTTAGTCATAAAGTTTTTGTTGTTTAACTTTAAAATTACATTTTTGGAATTTTTAAAAGTGTGGAAGCAGTTATTATTTTTAAAAACTTAGCCTGGTGCATGGATTGTAACCTCAATCGCGAACATAATGCACTACGAAACTGGAGATCCTAGGTTTGAACTCCTATCAAGGGGGATTTTCGACTTTATCGGACAGGAAATTTAAAAGCTGGAAAGCGAATTTTGGGACAATCATAAGGGAATCTTCAGTCTATATTCCTTGTGACGCAGGAACAACACTGGAAAGATGACAGCAGAAGTGAAAATTGAGGGGTCGCGGGTTGGCTACGATTCTGAGAATAAATCCTGTTTCACTCAACTTTCAGAATTCTAAATGTATGAAAATTCTAGCTCGATCGTTTCAACATTGTATCCTTGTATTTTTGTGATGCTTTGAAAAAAAAATTGAAAATTTGTTACAGATTTTGGTTTCTGAACTTCCATTAATCCAACATGTCAGAAGTTTGGGGGGGGGGGGGCGGTTTGAACCCTAGAAACCTCCCCTCTACATACGGCCATGGAAGTCAGTGGTACATGAATGGTGGAGGAGGGACATAAGGATATATGATAACCCTGCATTTCTTAAATTATTTCATCTAAATTGTACTCCCTGTACCTCCCTCAAAGAATTTTACAAACACAAGATGATGCACTTCAAAGAATCTTGTTTTTATCATCAAAATAGAAAAAGTTTATTTTGTCTATATTATATCCTTATTCAAAGTAATTCACTGTGCCCTTATGAATCTAGTTACCTCACGTGATCTGTATGCTCTGAGAACTTTTTAAGGGAATGTAAACTATTTAAAATGAGTGCAGAATGATGGAATGAGGCCTAGAGATTTTTCTGTTCTGGAGTTATACATGATTTTAAAACTTCTGAAAAAACTGTCTTCAAAATAGACACGAAATATAAAAAATACAAATTATTTTGTGAATATTGCTTTTTAATTGATGGTTGACACTGAAAGCTGTGTGACCCATTCTTGAATGAAATATCAAGGCTAAAAGGTCTATGTTGATTAAATGATAAGGTTAAAAAACATTGAAGAAGATGATGTTTTAACATTTTGTGGACTGGCTTGAAACTAACACAGTTTTCCTAGGAGATTGAGGTTTTCGCTGTTTTTCACAAAATCATATAAAATATGTTGCTAAGTGTGTTACTATTTACATTTTTTTACCGAAATCTACAAAATGCCGTCTTTCCAAAGATATAAAATATGTTATATTCGATATCCATTTTGTCACATTTATCAATGTTTATCTGTAACAATTTTTTTTTGAAAGAAAAAACTGTAATAAGTGTTACTGAAAACATTTTCAATGCATAATGTAAAAAGAATATATGAAAAATAACCTAAAACTTCTTGTTGGGATAGAAATTTTCATTAACTGCAAAATCCGAAGTGGAATCCTTGCAAAGCATTCTCACAATGTGCATGTGCATTGTGCATATAAATTGTTCAATGCTATTCTAAGCAAAAGCACAATGTAATTTGACATGAGCACAAGTAAAACACAAACTCTAGTGTTTGGAATTTGAAAGAGGTGGTTACAACAAATTGGCACAAGAGATGTGGTGCAATTATAGCCCATCGTTCATTCTCAATACAAGTTTGAGGTATGCCCATTGCCCATCGGGCATGATGCAGGACCATTATGGATAATGTTGTGCATTATGTGTGTGTGTTTATATATAACAACTATTTTTCAATTATCAATAGCTGCTTACAGAAGCATTGTTTTGTTTGTTTAAGTCCACTTTATGCACAGCAAGGCTAATCGGGACTGGACCTACAGTTTAAAGTGGGATCCGAACCACTATGTGCCTCCACCGGGTATCAAACCCAGGACCCCACTGAAGTAGTTGTACTATTCACTGCTAAGTTAACACACACGTCTTAATGTTCAAATTAAGCTAAGTGGACAATGAAGTAAAATTGTCATTCACTGCTTCTTGGACACTGACCACCTTGCTCCCCACCCCATCTCCCTCTTCCTTTTGCTAATTTTGTACCATTTTTAACCTTTCTTTCTAACAAATGTAACTTTCAGCTAAGATATCCACTCCTGAGGAAGATAACAGGTACTTTTGAGGAAAAATCTTTCTCGTAGGGTGTGAAATTGCCATACTTATTGCTGTATACCAAGTGAGAATTATATATGTGGTAAATGTTATTTTATACATGTATGCTAGAGGTAAGATGATTGTAGTTGCTGAAAGAAAGTTCAAGAACAAAATTGTTACATATTGTAAAAAGTATTTGTATTACCAAAATAAATTACTACCTACTTCAACACTTACAGGATCTCGACATTTTGAGAACTTTTGAGAACCTTCGCAATATCTTGTTCATTTGATTCTCTGATAACTGCAAGTAACTTCAGAAATGCTGATGCAGACTTTGCAGTTCCTAGGTTTGCTGCTTGTAGATGTTCGTAAGATTCCTTCACTAATTTTGCCAACTGAAAAAAAAATGACATGAAGGTTACTTTGATTTACATATAATCTATAGATTTTAATAGTTAAGATTGTATGTAATGCCCTGGACATGATCAATTAATTGAAGAGGATTTAGTCCAAGAAGAGGATATAGATGGGGGAAGGTCGACAGAAGGGACTACCATGATTAATTATATTAGATCCTCAGAAAAAACTAGTTTAGATGAATGGATGGCTAGAGAATCCAATATTAAGGAAAGTGCCTATGCTCCAGAAGGTCTAGATTCAATTCAGAAGGAACAACTTTTCAAGTTGTTAATGAAATACCAATCAACTTTCTCTGATAAACCAGGTCTAGCTAAGAAGGCGATATGCGAGATAAATTTATGTTCTGCAGAACCAGTGTATTCTAACCTATATCCGATTCCGATGGCAAAAAGAGAAAAATTAGAAGAGGATTTAGGAAAGTGGAAAGCCTGGGGAGTGATTCATCAATGCAATTCGCCATATCTGAATCCAATGTTGGTAGTGGACAAACCTGATAGTTCGGTAAGGCCATGTATTGATTTTCGCAAACTCAACAAAATTATAATTTCTCCAAGAAGTACAGTGCCGCAGCTTCAAGAATCCTTAGACATTTTGTGGGAAGAAATTCTTCACCAGCCTAGATTTGGCCTCAGGATATTTACAGATCCCGATAAAAGACAATCATCAAAACTATACTGCCTTTCATTTAAAGGTCGCTAGTGGTGTTTTTCTAGCATGCCTCTTGGTTTATTGGATGCAGTGGCAGTGTTATTTGAGCCAGCTACTGAAGATTATCTTACAGTATACATAGATGACCTGCTTATTTTTTATGACAACCTACAGACCCATTTCAAACATATCGATTAAGTTTTAAAAACCCTTACTGAAGGATTCACTGTAAAATTCACTGTGATTGGGTTAAAAGTGAGATTAAATACTTAGGCCACATCATCTAGGGAAATTATGTAAGGATTGACCCTAAAAAGGATGAGGCTATCCTTAAATTTCCACGTCAAAAAAACCAGTAAAGATCTGCAGCAGTTCTTAGGTTTAATTAATTGGAGGTGCAGGTTCGTTAAGGATATGGCACAAAAGACAGTGGTGCTTGAAGAGCTTCTATCGAAAGACTAGCCCTGGATTTGGAATAACGAAAGGGAAATCACTTTCCGGAAGCTGAAGAAAGAACTAGTGCAACTTCCTGCGATAGCTCAGTCTAACTTTAACCAAACTTTTTGCCTCATGTGTGATGCATCTTTAATTGGACTAGGTTCAGTACTATTTCAAGGAAATTTAGGAGGTCCTGATGCTTTAGAAGAAATTAAGATCATTCAGTATGCTAGCCGAAAACTTAAAACTACATGAGAAAAATTACACTCAGGAATTGGAAAGTTTGGCTGTTTTATTCGGAATAGAGCATTTTAAAGTATACCTATATGGTTCTAGATTTTTTATTTACACAAACCATAAGAATTTGGTGTGGTTGGAAACAGCCGAAATTGGAACTCAAGGCTTACGAGATGGGCCCTGAAACTACAACAATTTTCCTATGAAATAGTTCATATTAAGGGAAATTGAAACCAGCTAGCTGATATACTTAGTAGACATCCGGTCGAAGAGAAGGCTCCATCACTAGACCAAGAATCGCAGAAAACATACAATGTATGGGCAAATTTTAAGCTAATCCAGGATAGCCTTTCGGTTGAATTGTGGTGAATTTGTCAGAACGAAGATGATTATTGCAAGAAATTGATTGATGACATTACTGCAGGTTCTGTTATTAATCCACAATATTACTTACATAAGGATTTATTATTCCATAGAGCCAAATTTTCACGGAAACAACCTAGACTGGTCGTTCCGGAGAAATTGATAGTAGAACATGATAAAGCTGGTCATTATGGATTTTACAAAACTTAAAATAAAATCAAAGCCAAGCATATTTGGTGTAACATGAAAGCAGATATAGCTCAATACATCCGAGAATGTATAACTTGTTGCAAGACCAAACCAGACAAAACTGGATTAATTCAAGGGAATTATGCTACTACTTCCAAATTGCCTCACGAGATGTTATCAATTGATATTATAGGAAAGTTGCCCAAATCTTCCAGATATAATTACATTTTAACCATGGTGGATATTGGCAGCCGATTTGTTATGGTTTACCCATTAAGGACAGCAAATACATGAGAATTAATAAATAAACTAGAGCAAAGATACCTTCTCCATTATCTTAAGCCAAAGTTCATATTATCCGATAGAGGAAGTCAGTTTACTTCTAAAAAGTAGGTAGTTTTTGGATAAACATGCTATTATGGCAGTTAGGACTATGCCTTATCATCCAGCTAGCAATCCAGTCGAAAGACTGAATCAAGAGATTCTAAGGTTATTAAGAACATTTTGTTGCCGCAAACATGTCTCTTGGCATAAATATTTGAATTCAATATATTGGTTACTAAAATTCTCAGTATCGGAGGCTACTGGGTATGCAGCTGTTGAACTCTTTTATAATAAGCTTGTTCCTGCAAATCTCCTTCCTGAACTAGATTGGCCTACAAATGAGATGAATGGAAACTCTGATTGGAAAACTAGATTATTTGTCGCTCAACAGACAAATATTAAAATAAAGCAGAACATGGTCCAAAAGTGAATCCTAACTCTCATGAATTGTGTACGGGAGATTTAGTGTTAAAGAAGAATCACCGATTAAGTTCAGCGAAAGAAAAGCATATTTCAAAATTCTTTGACTGTTATATAAATCCATATATAATAGTAGGCATAGGCAAGAATGTGGCTATGTTGAAGGATCCATGGACTGATGAAATATGTAATAAGGAAAATTTTGAGAACCTGAAAAGGATAAGTTGTTCAGAAGAATGCAGGTAAGAACTGTTGGACAAATTGAAACCTCAAGTTTCCTAAGGTGTTAAAGAAAATTTCCTCCAAACAACAATCTTGTCAATTTTCTTTGTTGTGTGGGGGGAGGCCATGTAATGCCCTGGACATTACATTGTAATTCTTTGTTATTTAGTTGAAATGTTGTGTTTATTCGTTTTTTAATTTGGCAAATATTTATGATGTCATAGACAACTAGTATCAGATAGAAAATAAACTAACCTTGATGTGCCAGGACCTGGCAAAATTTAAGAAACTGATAGATTTATCAACAAGCTCAAATCACGATAGCAACGGGTTAATAGTGGCAGAAAAACATCAAAAATAATTGTAATATGTGGTTTAAATTTATTGATTGCTATTAAGTGTGCATTTTCAAAAATATATCTTACATTAAGGTGAAATACTTAGTTTTGATTTCCACGCCTTGTGATCACTGTAGTCTTTTGACATGACAGGAGGAGTGAAGGGAAAAAAATCCACGTTAGGCTGAAAGGTACGTAACATGTAGAAACCTTTCTTCATTATAAGCATTAAAACTTATCACACACGAAGTGAAAAAATATTCCAAAGCATGGGAGTAACTTGAGGCTGAACTTTGGAGGATAGGGCAGAATCAGACTTGGGGGTTTACTCTTGGAGATTTATTTCATGCAAACAGCATCTAGAGAATATTTTGCTAAATAGCTGTTACATTTGAGATGTAACAATTATTCTTTACTTCTTTGTTCTTCAGGTCTCAGAAGGTTAACAGAATATCCTGCACCCACCAAACTATGTTCCTAAGGAAAGTTTATGTGGATTCCAACAGTCAGTGTCTAATGAGAGCACTAAGGAGAATCAAGAAAGACGTGTCAGAAATACTAGTTAACCATCATTAGTATTAACCATGCTGGAAAAGGCAAGGACCTGCGCAAAGATGATCCAGGAAGCTCTTATAAGAAATTTAAAACTGAAACCAATGTGGTCATTGCACAATTATTACCTATTATTACTAATATCACGCATGTTTTTTATGTAATTTTACAATTGAAATAGAATTTTGGATTAAAACAGACATCAAATAACAACTCAATTGACCAGAATGGTTGGGCCAAGTAGAGTTCTTATGTGAAAAGGCTTGGGTTTGTGTTTGCTGGCATATTAATTTTGGTCTTGCATTGTTCCAACAGTAATTTCCAATGCATGCCCAACCATGGAAAAGTGATTCAAAATCAGTTTCAAAAGATACTTTCTCATGTAGAGACTACATTCAGCAGTATACTGTAAATTCTAGAGTGTAAGGTAAATGACATGTGACATTTCCAAATATTTCAGTCGTAGTACAAACTGAAAATGTAATATTTCATTAATGAAAGTAGAAGCTATTCTTCATAACTTGGAGTAACTCACTATGCATGATACTGTTAGAAAGTAGAAATTTCAGCAAAAAATGCAGGCTCGACCAAGACTTGAATCTAAGTCTCTGGCATACAATACCATTGCTCTACCAACTGAGCTACCAAGCCAACCCTGGCTTCAACTGATTTTTTGCTGTCACTGGCGAGACAATTCCACACAGGTAGATCAGTTGGCATGACAGGTTCAAGTAATGGTTGAGTTTGCATTTTATGTGGAAATTTCTATATACAGGGTTCCCACACAAACTCCAAATCCATTTTCCCTGCGTTTTCCAGAATCCTCATATTTTTTCCAGAGTATTGAATGAACAGTAAATGACTACTATAATTTTACAATGGCCTCCTCCATTTCCCCTCATAGCCATACCATCCTCACCTTCTTTATTACTGTTGTTTTCTGATGCAAATAAAACTAGTTCAATAATAAAATAAAATTACACTTCTTTGCATGTAATTAAGAACAAAGATGACCAGTTTTCTAGAACTTTAAACAACTCTGAAACAATTTCTAACATATCTGATATAGAACATTGAAATATCAATTAATCTGTAATGTGTACAATAATAGTTAAGACAAACAAATTATTGGAATTTTTAAAACACATAAAAATGAAGTGACAATTATTAGTACCAATTTAAAGGGAATAATAAGTTACTGAGACTGAAATATAAAACAAGAAATGTACTTAATGTCTGATACAGCAAATTAAGAAACTTTACTTCTCAGAAGCTTCAAGTTTTTTTAATTGTTCTGCAATATCCTTCGCTTCTTCTAGCATCTTATGTTGTTTGGTTTGTAAAGCACGGATCTCACTTGCTTTAAGTTTCATTTCTTTCCTCTTGTCTTCTTTGTGATCACATTTCTTTCTCATCTTCTGCAATGCTTCTTCGTATCTAATACGTGCACCTTTAACACTCTGGATCATATCTTTGCTTACGTCTACATTTGACACTCCTCCTACCACTTTCACTGCATCATAAACTTGCCGAATAGCCACAACAGACTCTTCTTTCAAGTTTTCTATTAAAACCTGCTTATTTACAGAAAACCCACTTTCCACATATGCATTGCCATGTGATAAAATCAAAACCAACTTAACAGTGCTCCAAAGCAAGCCTAATCTAAGATGAATAAGTGAGGAAAGCTAGTACGTAATGGTAAGTTAGTGACAGTTGCAGGTGCAAGTGTGATGGGGTTAAGTATAAACCATTCGACTGGCCTTCACCTCATGATATTCAATTTCTGGCATATCTGTTGAGAAAACTATTTCACTACATGATATTAATGTAGATCTGCTGGTCCTACAAGTAATTCAATTTTACACATATGTGAGCGGAGCTTTTGAGGCATGTAAAAATTCACATGTCATGTCATGACTATAACAATAGTTGAACATGATCAAAAACTTAAAATATGAACAAGTATTTATGAACAGTAGGGTGTTTCATTTTTCCAAAGATGTGATTTTCATATGACTTTGCTTACGCCCCGAGTCTCAGTGATGTAAAAGATATATATACCAAATTTCAAGAAGATTGGATAATATTTAGGGGTTGCACACATTGATCACTTTTATCTCAAACTAGTAAAATTTCTATTATTGAAGTGCTACTTTTAGTTTTTATTTACCATCACAAGGAAATGAAAGAAACACTTTCGGATGCTGCTAAATCTACCAGTACTAAACTACAGGAAGTGTGGAGGAAAGCAAATATCCCTGTTAAGACGGAGGAGAATATCCGTGCTGGTATACAGAAGCTGTACAAAGAATACCAAAATCTGGGTAAAGAGAAATCGAGAAACACTGATAAAGCAAATGTGAAATGGCAGATTTGGAAAGGTGATCTCGTCGAGTTATTTGACATTTCCAGGCAAAATGTGATGGACATGACTAGCGTATCACAAGAAGATAAAGAATTTCTTAGGTCACAAAGAGAAGATCGTATGAGTTCCTCAATGAGTGGAGTAGACAAAGTTTTCGCCTCGAAAATAAGAATTAAATGTACAAAAGAAGACAAAAATGATTCATATAAGAATAAACATTACAAAGCTATCGCTGAAATCAATAAGACAGTTATACTGGAAGACTCATCTCCATCATCATCAGCACCTAGTGACGAAGAGGCCGAGTTTTTGCCTCTAGCAACGAAGAAATTACGTTCAAGTTCTAGATTAAAACCTCTTCATCAGACACTCACATCTACTTGGGATCGAGAACAGCTCTCTATTCGACAAGCACGTACTTCATTTATAGCAACTGCAAAGAGCCTTGGCCACGATGTTTCAAAAATTTCCGTATCTCCAGCTACCGTTTATCGAGCTCGGGCGATCAATAGAAGTAAAATTGCAAAGAAAATCGAAGAGTCACTCTTTGAAAATCCTCCTCATTTGGTCTTGCATTGGGATAGTAAACTGTTGCCCTCAGTTGTCCATGGGAGTGTCAAAACTTTGGAAGATAGAGTTGCAGTTCTAATGACTGGCAAAGATTTTGAGCATTTTCTTGGCGTACCTGTTGCCCTGAAAAGCACTGGTGAGCAGATGGCTGAAGTAGTTATTCGGAAAGTGGACCGATTTGGGCTACGTGACAATATCATCGGTATGTGTTTTGATACTACAGCTTCTAATACAGGACTGATCCAAGGGGCATGTACCAGAATTGAAAGGGAATTCGGACGAACATTGTTGTGGTTGGCTTGCCGTCATCACAACCATGAACTAATATTGAAAGGAGTGTTTGAGGAGTGTTGTGGCGTACCATCAAGTGGTCCTGGCATCCAGATTTCTCGGAAGTTCCAAAGTCTGTGGGCTTCACTTGATAAGAAGTCATATACGACAATGCTGGATGAAGAAAGTCCCGTTCAAGGCTTTCTAGAAGACTACAAAGAGTTATTACAACTCTCACCCCTGTACCTAGGAGGTTGGTCTCAAAACGACTTCAGTTTCAGGATCCCAGGGACCCTGTATCAAGCAAGGTGGATGGCAAAGGCAATATATGCACTTAAAATTGTACTATTCACTAAACAGTTGAATATTCCTCAACTAGAATTGAAAGGAATGAAACGGGTTGAACATTTTGTCAGCCTCATATATGTTCGCTTTTGGCACGAGGCAATTGTAAGTCGATGGGCTCCAAAGAATGATTTGGATATGCTACAGCTTCTGAGCACTTACCCAGATGCAGACGTCAAAAAAAGTGCTCTCACAGTTGCTAAGAGACACCTTTGGTATCTGTCAGAAACAAACGTAGGATTGGCTTTTTTGGACGAACGTATTACTGAGACTGATAAGGAAAATATGACTAAAAATTTAGAAACCAAACCTGCAAAGAAAAAGGAAATGAAACGATTAGAGGGTAAAAACCTAGTTTTTGAAGGAAAAGACCTGAGCCATTTCATTACTAATAAAACAAAGACGTTCTTTGAATTGTTTGGGATCCACGACGTGACAGAATACTGCAGTGATTCTCTAAGAAGCCATGTGAACGCTCTTAAGGTGGTCAATGATACCGCAGAAAGAGGAATTGCTCTGATAAAAAAGTTTAACGAATCGGTCAGGGTCGAACAAGAAAAACAATTCTTGTTGAGGGTAGTCGAGCATCACAGAAAAGTCGTCACCAAGCGAACAAAAGAAGGGATTGCATCGTTCAAAGTTGATTAATATAACACATGTTGTGCCTATCATACTACATACTAATCTTAGTGTCTAGTTTTAATATTATTTTAAGTTTGTGATTTCTAGTTTTCCCAATAAAAGTAATTAACATTGAAAAATCGTATTTTTTGCCTACTTTTACAAAACTGATCAAAGTGTGCAACCTTTAAATATTATCCAATCTTCTTGAAATTTGGCATATATATCTTTTATATCACTGAGACTCGGGGCGTAAGCAAAGTCTGCAAAAATTTTACATTTAATTTTTTGCCTTACAAAATGAAACACCCTAATGAACAGTACATAATTCATATATGGCACTAGTAAGTAAATATTTAAAATTCTATTCTAAATGCAGTAAATACACAATCAACAATATTGTACACATAAGATGGCAGAAAATAAATATTTCCCTAAACAGAACTCCATTTTTTTACTATTTTGTAAAAAAAGAAGGAAGAAAAAACTTAAAACTACTCCCTAATCAGGGAAATCAGATGAACACTGGTTAACTTTGGACATCAGGTTATCTTTATTATGCATTTTCCACATCTTGAAATATATTTTACTTCATGTAAAAGATCAAAATCGGTTAATTAAATTTTAAAAAGAGCAACATTTATGAGGGTATACACTTGGTCACCAGCCCTGGAATCACATTTAAAAACAAGAAACAGACAAACAAATAGATATGAGTTCCTTCCTGAAAGAGAAATGCTACAACAGCCTGGATTATCCACAGACAGGAGCACATTATAATCCCTCAGTTTTGCTTCATTGGGAACCATTAATCAATCACAAGATTTTCCCTGAGATTTCCCTGAGATTTGTATTTTTTTCAAATTCCCTGAGATTTCCAGGTTTTCCAGGTATGTGGGAACCCTGTACATAGCACATATCCTGTGTGTGCAAAATGTTAATGTGATTTACATCAGACATATTTCCACACAGGTAAAAAACAGCAAATAATGAGGTGAAGGTTGGTAGCTCGGTTGGTAGAGCAATGGCATGGCATTTGTACATAGCACATCTCCTGTGTGCCAAATATGAAGGTAATAATAATAATGTTCATTAAATGAAACTTTTCTTTTTTGCATCATTTGCTTCAACTCCCCTTTAATTTGACACTGAACACTGATCAGGTGCCATCACATGAAAGCAGCCTAGTAGGCTTTAGGGCTACTGAAAAGACTGTTACTCCAAGGAATTTAACTGATAGGTAGAGCGACATGTTTATGGCGAATAAAAGTTCAAGATTTCGGTACAAAAATTGGGCATATTTTGGGATCAAAAATAAAATGGCATTTTGGTGTTAAAACCTAAATTTGATATAAAAACTATACTTATTACACAAAATTAACATTTCAATTCTAATAGTACATTTATGTAGTTATCACAGTATTAAGTTTATTCCTCTTAAAGGAGTGCTTCTCAAATATTTACAGCAGAATTAATCAATTTTCCATGATTTGTATAACTCACAAGATAATTCAGACCTCAGAAGGTGTCATGTTGATAAATAAACCCTAAATATCATGTTTAAGATTTTATTTCACATCTTGCAATTCATTTTGTATCATTTTGTGTCAAAACATGGTAGCAAACTACACCTCACACCTTTCAAAAACATGAAAAAATAACATTACAATGTGTTAAATAATTCTTGAAGCTTTCCTGGTAGCGATTGATGAGGTTTTACGACACAGCACCTTCACCTTCAAGATGAAATAAGACACCCGTACACAGCTTTCAGACATAATTGATGCACTGAAGGGGTCATCAACAAGACACTAGAGAAAGTAATGCACAACAAGAACCACAAAGAAACAAACTCAGACTCCTCAGACAACCAAGAGGAGCAGAAGATAGCCATCATCCCATACACTGGAAACCTCTCCGCAGTCATCAGCGTATTCTTTCAAAGCACAACATTAAGACTATCAACAAAAGACCACCAAAAGTCGGAAGCAGACTGAAATCCTAAAGATGACCTAGGACAGATGACACCAAGGGTTTACCGTATCAACTGTTCCTGTGGTAAAGCCTATATCAGACAAACAGGGAGGACAATCGAACAACGCTGCAAAGAACATGCCAGCTCCATCAAGAATTTTCATCCTTAAAAATCAGGGTTAGCAGAACATTCCATCCAGGAGGGTCATAGGATCGACTTCACAAGTACCAAGATCATCAATAAATCATCCAATTATTGGGACCGAATCATCAAATAAGCAATAGCCATCCACGGGGAAAAGGAAAACCTCAAAAGGGACACAGGACTAGAACTGGACCCAGCAGGGTTAGAGATAGTAGACTGGGAGTGCAGACTTAAGAGCGACGGCACCAGATTGTCCAGTCACCTATACCTAACCCCTCCCACACCAAATATATATAACCTCACCCTGACATATCTCTGCACTTCAATCCCTGAAAGATGAGAGTGACGTTGGCTCTTGAAAGCTCAGAAGCCTATCCGGGAATCAACTTGGTTGATATCCCGAGAAAACATCTTCATTACAATGTGTATTTTCATCAAAAATGAAATATGCATGCCCCTACTTATAAGGATAAGCACTAAGCAGATAAGGAATTCTTGATCCTATCTCCCCCACCACGACAAAAATTTCTACCTCTGTCCTTTGCTTCCCAATTACAACATGCCAGGTAAAAATCTCAAAATGTAAAAATAGAAAGCCACCCCCTTTTCCTCTACAGTATCTTCAGTTCGAACACTGCAATTACTTACTGATGGACATCCTTCAGTGCAGCCTTGAGCTTCTCTTTCTGTAGCAAGACCCTGCTTCTTGAACACCGCTTTCAGTTGTTTTTCCAATTCTTTTACAGCAACATCAACACTGCTAGCTCTCACTGTACTGAGCGATGATGGGTCGCCTTATGAAAGATAAAACACAAGTAATATGTAATTAATAACCACACATTTTCTATGACATCACTAACATTTATCATATGTGGAAATTTCTCAGTTCTTCACTTGCACTTTACTTACTTCTAAATTTGATATACCTAACACACAAAAGTAAACAGTTCCTTTCTAATAGCACATTTATGTAGTTATCCTAGTATTATGCTTATCCCTGCGTGAAGAAGTGCATCTTTTCTTCTCAAATTTTTACAGCAGAATTAATCCATTTTCCTTGATATTGCATAACTCTCAGGATAAATCATACTTCAGAAAGTGCTGTGTTAGAAAATAACTTTTTTTTAAAAAAAGGATGTAAATGTAATTTTCTTGCAAACCATTGTTTTTGCCTATTTTTACCTAAAATACGAGGGCTAGTCAAAGGATGTGTGAGGGGATAAGGATATTCTAGCAACTAATATGGATGTGGATGAACTGCTGTTGAAAATTTCAAGTGGGTCAGAGCATGCAAATGGCAATGGTGGACAATTGACTAAGAAACAAACAATTCTCACTTCCAGTTTTTCTCAAGATGGAGTCTGTACAGGAGTATGCAGCCTTGAAATTTTGTGTCCACCTGAAGAAATCCGTAACAGAGGCTTACCAGTAGTTGTGGCGGGCTTATGGGGAAAGATGCTGTGCCATAATCATGGCTGATATGCGGGTGTAACATAAATATATGTCAATACTTGGGGGACATATTCCTCACATGGAGACTATGAAATAATGTTATATGAACATGGGTTCGAAAATGCGCCATTGACGCATTAGAGTGCATTTTCGAAAATGCTGCACACTGCGTATGAGGCGAAAGCGGTGTAGTGTGGAATGTCGAAAAAGTTGTCAGATGCCACATACACCACATCTGAACTGGCAGGAAACATGGTGGGAGACATTGGCATTGACCCCACCAAGCAATCACCTGCAAATGCCAGCCCACACATTGACAGCAAATCGGTGTTGATGATGTGATTACACAATCGTGCGCGAATTCACGTCGGCCCATACATGCTGATTGTGGAAATTTACAATCTGGTCACGTTGGAAGGAGGCCTCATTGGAAAACAGCACAGTCACTAAAGTCAGGGTTTGCACATTGCTGGCAAAACCATCCACAGAACACTAATCGTGCAGGGAAATCGGCTGCTGACAGTGCCTCCATGCATTGTAAATGGTACCGATACAACCGGTTGTCACGCAACACTTTCCAGATAGTCATGTGATCCACATTACATCTGGCTGCTAATTGTATTGTGCTGACACTTTGTTCGCCTTCAATGGCATCCAGAATCGCCTCATCCGGTTGTGGTGTCCTTGTCCCTCTCGGCTTCTCCCTGTCACGTGTGGCAGGCGTGAATGTTCCTCGTTACCTCAGACGATGATGTATTTATTGCCTGAAACATTCTCCTGTCTGGGCACTGTTGTTCTGTATATCTCTCACAGTACAAACGCTGAGCGCAACTACTATTGCCGCCTGCTAACCCATACATGAAATAGGCATCGGCCAATTCTGCATTTGAATACCTGTACATTTGACTGTAACTGCACCCACGTCCATGATGAACACACAACAACTGACAGTACTTCCTCGATGCTGGTCCAGCAAGCAGTGACACAATACGCATGGCAAGCTCACTACATCTTCCTGTGTGCATGGGATGCCACTTGTAGTAAACTGCCTAACTGACATGTTGTACCTTCTCCTCCTCTATACGTTCATCTGGGGGTTCACCAGAATGTCTACTACATTACATGTGGACTGCGTCTTCTGGTATGGGGTGTTATGCGATGTAGTAGCATACGAACTGTAACGTGTCAATAAAGCGTTTCCTGACTATGATGTGTTTTTCGACCCCCCCCCCCCCCCACCAATTTCACCCAGGGTCAATGCAAATGTCTTGCACCATGTTTCCTGCCAGTTCAGATGTGGGGTATGTAGCATCTGACAGCTTTTTCGACATTCCACACTACACCGCTTTCGCCTCATACACAGTGTGCAGCATTTTCGAAAATGCACTCTAACGCGTCAACCCATGTTCATATAACATTATTTCATCGTCTCCATGTGAGGAATATGTTCCTAAGTATTGACATATATTTATGTTACACCCTGTAGAGAAAAATAGTGGGAGTGGTTCAACTTTCAACAGCCCAAGAATAGTAAATGTTTATAGTTAGGTACCATTATTAATAATAGTAATAACTGTTACTTGATGTTAATTATTATATTTGTAAAAGGATTATTATTATTATTACCATCATCTCATTGTATACACACCTATTAACAAAAAGATTTTTTCTTCATTATGTTCATATTTCTATTTTCAACTTTTGAAAAAAAAAATATGTGTGGATTTGTATTTGAGATTGCATACAATTTATTATTGTCAATTGCAACATACTTTTTCTATAGCCAATTCTGAAACACGTTTAGGTTATGAAGAAAACATTATTATAATTGAAGAATATGTGACCATGTATTATACATAAACAATAAATAAATTTTTCAACATTCTTCCAAGTGATACATATAATGATTTGTTTGATAATGTAATTAATGCAAAATGTTTACTAAACCAATGGGTTTGGAGCCATTAAACCCTTCCCTTATATATGGGAATGACCATTACATCAACTGTATTTTGCTGATTCAAAGAATTCAGGGAAGGCGCATATTCTAAGATTGGAAAACCTTTTGGGCCAAGTACATTCAACTCGATAAGAACTACTTCAAAAATCCATGTCCGTATCGAACCTGTCTAATGTGTTTGGTGAATAATGAAAGTCATTGTCATTCTCTTCTGGCTCTCATAAACAGAAGTCTCAAGACATTCTCAATAATTCACACAATCCTCGCTCAATAATATAATTACTTACCAATTAAGTTCAATTCTTGTGTTGAACTCACTCGGCCTCCTGCATCCTGCCTCAACACTATCACCATTTCATGAACTTCTCTAGTTGCAACTGATTTTAGGATGGAATGATCTCTCACCAGTTCAAAAGTGGTGTGTCTATCAAAAGCAATATCAGCACTCAGCACCTACAGAATGAGGAAATAATTTAAATGTATTGAAATAGTGTTATAAAGCTAGATGCCCACTGGCGCTGGAGTGGTGTATAAGTCAAAGACCATCGTGGTATTTTTGCTTATGTCTATGCAACACTGACATACATTGGTACAAACATGTTTACCTCATAGTATTTTCTATACAGTGCTTCAGTTTGATTGATTGATTGATTTGGTGTTTTAAGTCCACTTTATGCACAGTAAGGCTAATCGGTACTGTACCTACAGCTTAAAGTGGGATCCGAAACCCTATGTGCCTCCAAAGTGCTTCCATTCATAGGATCTTGTATTGATACTTATTTTTTTCTGCACTCATTTACAACTACAACAATTAGTTGGATCAAACGGTTTTATTGCTTTTCTTATGCATAGTTCTTCAGTCACACTGCCATTGCACACTCAATGTTTAATAGAAATAACATGTCACTAGGTTATTAGATGCTTTTGTAAGTGAAAAAAATGCTGACATTCATAATACATGGTGTACACAAAGTGCCTGACATATTTTAATTAGTAATATATTAGAAACTAATGAGTTTACAAATAAACTGTTGGCAATAATAGATAGATAAAACTCAAAAAGCTTTATGTCCTGTATCAGTACTCTTCTATATGTGCTCCTTTTGTCGCAGGGAGAATGTCAAGATGATAATCGATTTCTTCCCATATTCGGGTCAGCATATCCATGGTGATTATTCTTGCTTTCAGTTCATCAATGTTCATTACTTTTGTAAGGTTCGTTATCATTGTTTGTCGTGTTTTGCACAAACGCTTTCCAGGAAGATGGATTTCACTTGGTGGACTGATTCCTTGGCCCTGAAAGTCATCCGGCACAACCCCATTGGATTTTTTTATTTCTGGCAATATGTGGCAGATACAGTTTTTTGGCAAAAGTGCGACAAAAGGAGCACTTATAAAACTTTTTTATTTTATCTATCTATCATTGCCAGCAGTTTATTTGTATCTTGATTAGTTTCTAATTTATTAATAATTGAAATGTGTAAGACAGTTCTTGTACACCCTGTACATCAATATTTTTTGAGACAACCCCAACTCACTATATTAGTAAGATAAAATATCACAGCTTGACTTCATTGTTTAATTGACATGACAATGAAATGCACTCTCTTATATTACATAGATGATAATCTGATTTAGCCTGATAGGCATCCCGGATATAATAATGGAAACTTTGTCAGCTTGTAATCAAGAGATCTCAGGTTTGATACCTGGTGGAGATACATAATGGTTCAGATCTAACTTAATTGATAAGTCCCGATAAGCCTATCTGTACATAAAGAGACAACAACAATGCTCTGAAAAAAAAACTAACTCAAATTTAGCCTGAAATTAAAATATTGTAGTTTAGTGTAGTTTATCATAAACAGAGCTTGGATAGTTATGCATTTTTCATATTGCATATGCAAATACATATTTTAAACGTTTTTCAAATGTATATTGCATATGCAAATGCACATATGAATCAAATACAGGGTTGTTCGCTTAATATCCGACCATTTTTGACTGGAACTCACCTTAAGAGATACCGTGCCGCCACCACCGATCATGTTCTATTGGGCCCCCAGCATTGTGGACTATCGCCCGGCATTGCAGTTTTCATTGCAGAAAGCTCTGGCGCAGGACAGGCATGGGAATTCTGTCCCACTCCTCCCTGCAAGCTTTCCATAGACCATCCAGGGTGCGTGGGCTGCTATGCTGAAGATGTCGTTTCAACAGTCCAAATGCGCAAAAATCCATTGGACTGTATCTGAGCTTTTCAAAGGAATGTCTTCAAACGGAATTACATGAATTCCTAATTCCTCTGCCATTTCCTGATAAAAACGTAGTGATGTTCTGGCGGTATGACTCGAAGCCTTGTCCATATGGATCATCACCTGGTTCGCGTCCATTCCATACAATTTTGGGATGTCTCTCCAATAGATAGGTGTCAGAATGGAGTCTTGGAAGTATCTGTCATTCACCTTCATATTTTTGTCCACCTTGCGTATCATCAACTTACCCTCATATCCAAATCCCGTCACAACCATAAAGCCACGAGTGAAACATTCCCTGCACTGACGAACAAAGTTGCTGCGCCCCTTGCCATCAATGTCACGGTATGTGATCGCCCGAATGTGACCACCAGCAGTGAGATGGACATATGATTCATCCATTGTGACAACTTTCTTCCATTTGGAACCCGCCAGGTACTTTTCATAAAGATTCACAATGGGTACGTATGAAAATTTAGCATGGAAAAGGGCCATTACGTAACCCTCCCAATACCAGTTGATTTTCGGTGCCATTTGATAACATTCACTACCAACACTCGGGCCTCCCCGATGGCACAGTGGTAGCGTCACCACCTTGTAATCAAGGGGTCCCGGGTTCGATACCCGGTGGAGGCACAAGTGGTTTGGATCCCACTTTAAACTGTAGGTCCAGTCCCGATTAGCCTTACTGTGCATAAAGTGGACTTAAAACACCAACTCAGCACTACCAACACTCACGCACCTACAATGTCAGACACAACACTGCTCCTGCCAGCAGACCCATAGTTCCAGCATGATACGCCAGGTGGCAGCACCAAATCGAAAATGGTCGGATATAAAGCGAACAACCTTACTATAAACTTCTTGCATATTTCAGAACCAACCACCACCACTAAAATTGTGTTACGTCTGTGTGTTGGCCGTATTGTCTTCTTATTAAAGAAATTCCCATTTCCTTCCCCCACTGCTGTTTATTCTCCACTTCCTTTTACAAAATAAGGAGCTAAAACTTGTTTCGTCATCCTCACAGGAACACTCAACTAGAACTACTCTTTTTGAGAGACAAATGACAACAATGTAATGGACTGTCTATAGATGATCATGAACTTGATGTGTCAGATCTGTTGCCTTAAAATATTGTCCATTTGTATCTTGTGAAGTAGAATGAGTTTTTTTTCTGAGTATACAAATATTCTTGCAGAAAACAGAAGGAGTCTTAATGTTGAACATTTGAGATATCATGTAATCAAGTGCAATCACAATCTGCAAGGAATGTAATTTTGCTTTCATTTATATATCAACAGTGTAAAGTAAACAAGAGTGCATGGGAAAATTCAAAACTGAACTTTTGCAGATATTGTATTAGATGAAAAAGGAAATAATTAAATAACTGTTTACATGTGGTAAACTGAAAGAAAACTTTTGAGAAATGTAAAGTGCTTTTCTAAAGTGCATATTTATTTGCATATTTTGCACCTTTTTCATTCAGGCATATTTTAGGTATTTTAAGTGCATAATTATGTAGACCCTAATCATGAACAATTAATTAATTTTTACTCTCTTAACGGAATGCTGCACAACTTATGCAAGTATCATTACTTACTCTTTTATATAATTACCTAACCACATAAGAAATTATCTTGAAACAAATGTGAACTTACCCTATCAGGATTACTAACAAAAGGCACAGGAACAGATGACACACAATTTCTCTTTTCTTTTTTGTATTTTAGACCTTCAATGGGATTGTAGATTGCAGTGCAGCGGCCTGATGCATCAGTCTCTTCTTTGGTAATACTGGCAGCTTGAAACTTAAAAATAATAATTATTGTTAAATTTTTAGTTTGTAATCATTGATGCACACAATGATAGGTTTAATGCTACTCTGGTCTCATATACTACATTATTGAAAATCTCTAATGTTTTGATTGTTGGAAAATAGTTCCAATTTCTGGTAATATATCTAACTCTTCTAAATACTAAGTCTCATTGAGTACATGTCACCTACTACAAAGAGCACAGAGTGTAACTGAATGTGCAATTAATCAATAAGGATCAGTAGCTTTGAACTATTAGGCTTGATTCACATCTACGATCAAGCAAACGCTCAGGTTATGGTTTGGTCAAATATTATTGAATGTTTCTTAAATAGAAGCATTCACATCTAGTGCTTAGATCAAAGTCTGCTCAGCTCATGATCGAAGGATGATATTCAAGTTGATGGCATCACACAGTGTACTCTGGGAGGAAATTGGGCAAACAAATCCATGTGTGTTAAGAAAAGCATATGAGAAGCTTTCTTACAGTCAGAAAACTTGCATTTCTTCACTTTACACGCTTTGACAGTTTCTGTAGGGCTTCGAAGAAGGTAAAAAGTACACATTTCTTGTATGATCAGTGGGGGCAATTAGGGAGGCAGTTGCCCCCCTACACTTTTTTCCACTTTTGCCCCCACACTATTCTAAATCTTATGTACCAAGGGAAAGTAAACTGTCCTTGAACCCCTAGTTTTGGCTCCTTGTGCCCCAGTTTTGGAACCCAATATCCACCGCTGTATATGTTCATGATAATCATACCTTCAATTGGCAAATACCATACCCACAATGCTTACCTGGCATGTTTTCAATTCAGGACCTGATCCGTTTGCCTGAAATATGGTGCAATAAATTCTGAGGCAAGTTGTTCGATGAATCTATTGGGAAAGAAAATTTGACTGGAGTGTGAGCATAGCAAACTTCGTGCAGGTATACAACTATGAAAATCCTGCATTATATTATCCGTTGTTTTATACCTTATCTGTGCATTTGTGATAATTTTTAAAAGCAAACGTAGTCCCTTTGATAATTTGAACACTTCAAACATTTTCAAGTTATTTATAAATTATATAGTTATTTTCGTTTTATTACTTTGTATGTTTCAAGGATAGTAATGAAGAAGCATTATATAGCGTAATAGAATTTTTCTTATCTTAGGCATGCCATGAGCTTTTCCCTAGGAGAAATGGCACTATGGAATTTTGTGTTTTTTCTTTATTAAAATACTATTTTTTTCAGTATGATTTGAAAAGGTGCAAGTGACATTTGAAAATCCTTGAAAAACTTTCTGCCATTGTCCACTAGGAAAGGGAATAGGGTATTGAACTCACATTCTGTTTTGTGGCTTGTGAGCCAAACCGGTTTCAGTTTTCGTACTTCTATTTCTTTTGTTATTATCTTGTAACGCTAATGCTATAAGTTATGCTACACTCATGCTCATAAATTAAGGATAATAGAGGTTTTGGTGCCCCACGATACAGCACTGAAACAAACTAGTTGTGGTAGCACAGACACGTGTTGAACACACAAGAAAGACATCCACATACCCTGTTTATTGCAGAAAATGTGAGAAAAACCAAAGAGCCCACATATGATACAAAGCAAGTGAGATTGTAAAATGTTGTTCCACAGTTCTTTGAGAATGTGCACAGGTTTCAGTATGGAATGTGATACCCATGCACATTGACACATGCAGTACAAAAGCTTGGCATACTCTGGAAGAGGTTGTCGAGCAGTTGTGGGGGTATGGACTCCCATTCTTGCACAGTGCCTATCGGAGCTCCTGAAGAGTCCGAGGAGGTGGAAGATGTGCAGCAACATGTTGGCCTAGTGCATCCCAAGCATGTTTGATTGGGTTGAAGTCAGGGTAATAGGCAGGCCACTCTATTCGTATGATGTCTTCTGTTTGAAGGTACTCCTCCACAATAGCAGCTTGGTGTGGCCTGGCATTCTCATCCATCAGGAGGAACGTAGGACTAACTGCACCTTTGAAAAGACGAACGTAGTCTTGCAGAATAACATCCCGGTACACCTGACCTGTTACAGTACCTCTGTCAAAATATGCAAGGGTGTACGTGAACCCAGGATAATGCCACCCCACACCATGACACCACCAACTCCATATAGTCCTTTTCGACGATGTTACCGGGTCGATATCTGGTTCCTGGTTCATGCCAGATGGTTACACGACGAGGATCATTGTTGAGACTATACCTGGACTCGTCAGTGAAGAGTACATGAGACCATTCTTCCATTGTCCATGTCCTGTGTTCTCTACACTAGTTGTTACGGGCTACTCTGTGACCATGTGACAGTGGAATGCAAATTGCAGGCCTCCGGGCGAATAAACCATGTCTGTTGAGTCGTCTGTACACAGTGTGTCTGGAAACAACTGTTCCAGTGGCAGCTGCAAGGTCTCGAGCAAGGCCCACGGCAGTACTCCGTCAGTGTCTCCGGGCACTTACAGTGAGATACCTGTCTTCTCGTGGTGTTGTACACTGTGGACGTCCACTGCCGTAGCCCGAGACACGTTTTCAGTCTGTTGGAATCGTTGCCATAATCGTGAGATGACATTTTGTGGCACATGGAGCACCTGTGAGATGACCTGCTGTCTTTGGCCCACCTCTAGCCACCCAAGTATCCTTCCCCTCATTACATCATCAATGTGTGTTCGTTGAGCCATTTCACACACACACACTCACCATTTGCACAACCAAACACAACTGCACCTTACTATAGGCACTGTACTCTGGTCAGCAGTTTCGCTCCTGTGAGTAATTTGTCTGCTTACACTGCCACCACACACTGGATCAAGGTCATAGTCAACACAGGTTCTTTGGTACAGTACCCGGACATAATATCAAGCTGCAACGTGCACATCAAATATTTCTTTGTATACAAGATTCAGCATTATCCTTAATTTATGAGCATGAGTGTATAATATAATGCATCATTGAAAAATTCTTAAACATTGTAGTTAGCACAATCAGCAAGTGCTTTGTACCAGAAAAATCTGTGTACACTGCGAAGCATCCAAAATGAGACTGATGATCGTAACTTGATTGGAGCGAAACCTGAGCTCGAGTGTGAGCAGACCGTGAACTGAGCATTGCTTGAGCGTAGCTGTAAATCAAGCCTTAGGAGAAGTGGAGGACAATGTAACTTATTAAGTCTACCTTAGTTTTCAACATTAACTGATATTGTTGTTGTACTACAGTAATGTGTTGAGAAATTTCGTGATGTGATGTGATCTTAAGGGGAGGGGGTTTTGCTCCCCTCTTTTTTTTTTAAAAAAAAAAAGAAATTTTGGCCAAAGAGGGTTTTGTTAGCCAACCAAATTCTTTCACTGGATATGCCACTGCCATTGTTGATGTAAATGAGACAATTGTTACCCGAGTTTAACAGTATATATATAAACAGCTTGCAGAATGATATCTTGACCTTTTCATCATCTCTGTACTAGATAGTAGCGTGATTGTCACAACCATGCTTCTTGAATCAGACAATATTAACCATCTAACTGTATGGTTGCCAATTGTACTTTTGCAATAGTGTTTCTAATTCTCCAGTGAAAAATTATGTTATTCAACACTTTCAACTATTGTTATTCTTTCCAAAGCACATTTAATTATTATAGGTATGATACATTTGATCTAAATAATAATTTCATTATTTAGTAGTTAAGCTCAATGCCTTGTTCTTCAAGCATCTCACTTCATTCAGACCCAACATAATAATTTAAATCTTCAATGAGACACACTGATTGCTAAACTAATAGCATTTCTGTAGGAAGTTGCGTTGATTCTCAGAGGAAAACACAATCATACAAGCACACGCTAGTTCTTTTAGGATATCTATTTTCTACCTGTAAGGAACTACAATTGAGAATAACTGAAAAACAATACTATAGATCACATCAGACTACGATTGTCCTAGTTAATGTCCAGCTGCACGTCACCGCTATTCGCACCATGTTGCTTCTCTCTCACTCTCCTTCTGTTCTTTGCTTTGCGCTTGCGCAAACAGCTGATTCTTACGTAACGCAACTCCCATGCTGCGTTGGGATCGAACCAAGAACCTCTAGATTGAATTGGGTGATGTAGTTATTTCTCATTCATCTCTCAGATGGTTATCACTCGCTTGGCCTAAATGTGATAAATGCAAGAGGTTACCTTTTAAAGGAATGGCGATAGACATTAACTTAGATTAGATATGGGTTTTATACTCTCCATGACTGAACCGATATGGATTGGTTTAGAAAAGGATATTACTTGCCTTACAAATATATGAAGATTGTTCCTACACTTGTCCTCTCAAATGTCACTTGTCTGACCTCCCTGTCAGACATCGATTCAATCACACACCATCGTCCAATAATCGTTCTCCACTTTTCTCCTCTCTCACAATCCGCAGACCTTACTCACTCTCCTATTCTCGCCAACTGAGTCACTCCCCTAACGTTTGCCTAATTGCTTATTCTGCATTCCTTTCTCTGCTTCCTGCTATGCTAAGACTTTATACTTCTTACCCAATACCTTGGGTACGATACGCTTATAACCACAAACACCATCTCTTGATAACAAAAATAATTAAACTCGCATATAAAAACCAAATAATGAAAACAAGAATAAATGAAACATTCCTATACAACTTCTGAAAGTGTATACAGTAAAATTAGTTAAGTTAGTTTTAGTGTAAAACAGCGAGGCAAATATTTGAACAGAGGTAAATATCTGCTATTAGCTCTTAAAAGTATATGCATACATGATAATGAGACACAATCCTGTACTTTCGATAGCAGTATCTACTGTATGGTGAAAGCAGTGGCACAAACTTTTGAAGAACATTGCATGTACTGAACTCAGATTTGTTTCGCGCATTTATCCAATAATATGTGTCATAAGTAGCCTGAGAATTTCCTCTAAAATACCTTTTTGGTTCATTGAACTGAAAATGTAGGCTTCTATGTTTAAAAACCATCCAGGGCATTTAATAAGAATACAGGAATTTCACAGTTGCTGATTTTGCCTATTTTGAATAAGATTGCTCTTTGATGGCCTATTCTGGGAAAATGACAAAAAATCTGCTGTTTATTAATTTTAGTGACCACTTTATATTCTCGGTAATGTTTTACCTGCCCCTGTGAGAATTATAATGGTTATCAATCCTCATCCTGGTTATAAACTCTCTTCTCCCTTAATTTCCTGATAACGAAAATATATTGGTAAAAATAACATAATATTTTGTTAAACTCAGTCATTAATTAAGTTGTGAACAATTGTTTTAGTGCAAAATGATGAAATCTTTTGTTTTCTTAAGAACAGGATTTTTGTGTTATTAATACACATGTATATAATAGCAGGCATTTTATTGGATAGACTCAAGCCTCACAGGCCCATATCAGTTGGTGTCACTAGATGAAAGCTATATCCCAAGCTTATGGCAAGCCTGAGCTAGCTTGCTTGTACCTTGTCAAAAACAGCTGTATATGGCAAGCTTGATATAAGCATTATATCAACATTCAAAAATTTTTGTAAACGTGGCCAAATGCAAGAAAAGACTCCACAGCCTTAACTTTGCCATGTAAAAGAAGACGAAATAAATAAATAAAATAAATAAATTTTGCAACCTTGTATCAAGCATGCAGCTTTCTGTGACAACCATGTCAAGTTTGCTGCAAGTTTGCATGTGGTTAACAAGTTGGCTTGATCCAAGCCTGATGCAAGCTTACAAATTACCATTATATGCTTGCAGCAAGCTTGTTCACTTTACATGAAAAGCTTGTTCCAACCATGAAGCAAGCATAAGGAACTAATTTTAGTGAAAAGTGGTAAAAGAATCTGTACATCATCATGTATTCAAAAAAGTATGGAAACTTTTATTGCAATTTATACGTACCTGAAATAGACTAGCAATTCCTTTCTTGAAATTAACCATTGATAGTTCTTCATCATCTTGTATGTACACATTTTCAATAGTACCATCATTCCAATGAACAAGGAAGGGATAATTTTTCAAGTTTTCCAATTTAGAAGTATGAACAACAAAACCCTCAGGTGTAGGGGCTTTTCTCGATTTAATGTATAGCTTTGGTGAAGTCACCTGCAAAAGAAAGCATGTCAATAAATTATGACACATAGAATAAGCATGGAATAACGTAAAATTTTACACTCCAATTTATCTTGCATGTTTCATAGCATATAATTAAATGTATAATGTGATGCTTTCTCTGAACTTAAAAGTGAAAATATATTAGTTTGTTTATAATTAACACCACAAAGGATACAGCATTGGAAAATGCTAATCACAGTTTTGGCCAGGCGTTTCAGTAAGAGAGACAGAGAGGAGGGGGGGGGGTTGCAGAGGTGATATACATAAATATTTCCAGATATTTAAAAAAAGTGTGTAGGTCATCCAGCAATATGTGACCCTTTTAAGCGATTTACAGGCTATTCCTTGGCTTCGAGTATGGTGGTGGAGCAAGAACTACATGTACAAGCCAATTTCCCAATCGCATTGTGTTTTGGGGTCTTTCCCTCACTTTACACTCTGTCCCAGAAATCTCTGGAGTAAGCAAACGAAAATAAGTCTGCGCAAGTAGCGACTCGAGAGGGCTCAACTAATGAACACATGGGAGAGGAAGTGAATGCATGGAGGGGAAAACATGGCTCCAGCTACAAGTTGTTTGCAGCACCACTCGCTGCTTTGCTCCGCTCACTGGTCTTCTCCCCCTTCTCTACCATTATACGATCCTCAGATTTCAGCGAAAAGGTGTAAATATGTTTAAAGCTGAGATTTTTCAAAGTATCTTCCACTTTAAGCAGAAACGTCACCTTTTACTGTTATAATGACTGGTCTATCCAGACTTTTCCATCTAGGAATAATGTTCGTTATTTTGGGGAGGGGGTTTTAAGTGTAAACTTTAGTCCAAATAAAACTGATTGGCCATTAGTGAAAAACTTTAGGGCGACGTTCAGGTTATTTGAGTGGCGTCACTGGCGTGGGAATAAATTACTGTACTGATCAACTGATGGGAGGGACTGATTGTCAACATGTTGCCATTCATGTATTTACGTTATTTTACGTTGCTTTTTCCCACTTTTGGCTAATCGCGACACCGATGCTCAGGCGGGATTCAATACAATACAATACAATACAATATTTATTCATCGTTAGACATTGTACAATGCAATAGATGTCGTCAGTTATTGGTTACATATTTGTTATTGTATATATGTAAATATATAATTATATATAGAGAGAGGGATTACATGGAACTCCAATATGTTATAGATACTAATATGAGAGTATATGCATATATAAAGTAAGAGTACATAGACATTAGACAATTATAATATTAGTGACGATGAAATAATATAAATATGGCAGTGGCAATATACACAACAATAATTCATAAAACAGGAAATAAACAATACAATACATTCTAGAATATTAAATCATTTTTGGGATGGATTTCAAATTCTTCTAGATTGTAGAAGACCTTTTCTTTTAACCAGGGTTGAAGTACACTTTTAAATTTTTTAAGAGAGACACTGTGAGCAGCTTCTGGTAACATGTTGTATAGCTTAATTCCTAAATACTTGTAACTATTTTGTGTTTTACTTAATCTGATTGATGGTGTGTCGAGCTTGTAACAGAATCTTGTATTGTGTCTGTGCACAGTGTGTCTTGCGTTATAATTATGTACATTTTCTTTTGTATACACTAGACAGGTAAATATATATGAGCTTGGCACAGTCATTATCTTTAGTTCTTTAAAGAGATTTTTACAGGAAACAGACTGATCAAAGACTCCTGCCATGCTTCGTAAAGCTTTTTTCTGCCAGATAAATACATCCCCAGCACCAGATGAGTTTCCCCACAAGAGAATTCCATAAGTCAGAAGGCTATGAAAATATGCATAATATGATTGCAGCAACAAGTCCTTGCTAATGCATGTTCTAAGCTTTTTAAGTAGAAATACCACCCTGGCAAGTTTGGAACATAGGTGATTTGTTTGTGACTCCCAAGATAGTTTGGAGTCTAAGTGTAAACCAAGAAGTTTTACAGAAGTCCATTCATGGCCATTTCCTAATGTAAAAAATATTTTCTCTGTTTTATTTTCATTAATTGTAAGTTGATTTGTTTCAAACCAAAAAGTGGACCTTTCCTCTATTTCCTTATCAAGCTTCTCAACTGTAAATTTGTCACTCCCCACTGTAAGGAATGTGGTATCATCTGCATATAAAACAGTCTTATGAGGAATAATATTAGGTAAGTCATTTATATAAATATTGAACAACAATGGGCCGAGGACAGAACCTTGTGGAACTCCATTTTTTATATTTAAGAATTCTGATTTTATGTTGTCTACAGTGACCATTTGTTGTCTATTTGATAAGTAGGATTTTATTAGAGCAAGTTCAGTTTCTTTGATGCCATAGAAGTGTAATTTTTTTATTAATATTTGATGGGAAACAGAGTCAAAGGCTTTACTCAGGTCGATAAGTGTTGCACTTACAGAAAGTTTGGATTCAAATGCATCTAACACTGTGGAAACAATGGTTTCATTCGCTTTCACAGTGGATAAATGGGCTCTGAAACCATATTGTGCACTTGTATATAAATTATTATTTGTGAAATAGCTATCGAGTTGATTATATAAACAGTGTTCTATAATTTTTGAGACAATGGGAACAAGTGATATAGGACGGTAATTGTCGGGGCTCGATTTATCACCCTTTTTATACACGGGTATGACGACCGAGAGCTTGAGGCAGGAAGGAAAGTGCCCACAATACATCATCCAGTTTATGAGAATGCAAAGTGGGTACTGTAGAATATCAATGATTCTTTTTAAAATAAAGTTCGACATTCCATAAAAGTCTTCCGATTTTGAATTATTTAGTTTTTGTGCTGCTTTTAAAATATCAGCAGGTTGGGTCTCATGCCACCGGAAGTCAGTCAAAATGTTACAGATGTCTTGTGACATGAGATTATTATATTCATAATCAAATTGGTTCATAGAATTGTGGTTTGTATCCAATTTGTTACCTACCCTGACAAAGAAATCATTAAATTCGCTTGGAGTAATCGGAACATTTTCTTTTCTTCTGGGTTTCCCTCTGCCTAATTCTGCCTTAATGACATTCCAAGCTGCTTTGCATTTATTATTGGAGTTATTAATAAATTTATCATTTGCTGTGCATTTAGCTTTTCTAATTTCTGATCTGTAAATATTTCTTAATTTGATATATCTGTTCTTATCTGCGTTACCATTTTTAAATCCATTATAATACATCATAAGCAAGATTTTTAATTTACTCAAGTGTGGATTATACCATTGACCTAAGTGTCTTTGTTCGCGTTTAGCTTTAATTGGTTTCTCCTTTTTTTGGACTCTAGGACAGCAGTCGTTACATATATCAGAGATGGTACTCATAAATTTCTCAAATAATGCATCGACATTTGCACTTGAGAAAATTAAATGAATCCAATCAACGTCTTTTAATTTGTTTCTTAGTATATTCAGCCTGTTATCATTAATTAGTCTAATTAATTCGAACCCAGGACCCCTTGCATTGTAGCGCGCTCCGCTCACCACGCGCCAGGGAGGTGGTAATAAAATCTGTGAAAGGGTAATAACACACACAGCCTACATGGACAGCACGCAATACAAATATCACAGAGGATTATACTGGCTGAGAGTCCAGACGACAGAGCCTCGCTAGACTGCAAAATGCAGTACAGGGTGTACAACTGGAAGAGAGGTCGAAATTTGGAATGTAACCTTTGAGTTTGGAATTTTATGTCAATAACATTTGAGGGATTCAGAGCACACGTGGCTTAACTCCATTCAAGACAGTTTTTAGAAAAGGGAATACTTAGAGCTTAGTCCTGTATTTAACTATTGGAACACAGACATAGTGATACTTTTATAAGCAAGAATTTTAAACTTAGGAGATACTACTTCTAGCACTGATACTTCACACTTCTAAGTCATACATGTAATTCAATTTTCATGAAAAGTGGAGTTACGCCACTTGTTCTCTGAACCCCTCATTTGTGGGTATGGTATTCCCAAATAGGAAAATTTACTTAAAGCATCCTCCAGATGTTAGAATGTTAAATCATAGGTGCATCCGTCCTCTCAGTTAGGCACAAGGCTCGAACGAACACTTCCGCCCCATCCTTTAACAATTTCCATTTCAAGTAATACAGATATTCCAATAAAGGTGGCAAAGCTTTACCTAAGAATTCCAGATGAGTTGTTTTAGCAACATTTCACGCTCTTCTCTCCTCAGAAATCTCTGAGCACGCCACTGGTACCAACTAAATACTTTTTCATCTCTAATTAGGACACTTTGATTATGTATTTCGGTTAATGAGACGAAGAATTCCATTTACAAGACAGCAACACCTTCTGCATGAACTCAACTACTGGCTTCGTTATTTGCAAAACATTCTTCATGCATGCCGGACATAAGCACCTGCCGTGAAGCTATTTCTTCGCTTAATTTAATTTTGTGTGATTTTCATTAAATTATTGTTATTTTGAGTTGGAATGCTGGAAATAACGATGCGCCGTAAACAGCGACATCTGAAGAGAATGGAAAACAGGAACAACGTTTTTAACAAAATAAGTTTTAACTCAGAGTTAGGTTAAATTTGTTAATAATAGATTGTTTTCAAGGACGTATTTAGGAGGGTTCAGGGGTCCGGCCCCCAAAAGACTTACCAAGTACTAAAATGAAATAATGAAAATATACTTGTTTAGCGTTTATTGTATAATCGATGGTTATAATTTCCTCTGAACTTATTGGAAGGCAAGGATAGGATCACACGACATTGAAGGACAGTATAAAGATTTATGCTTGCACACTACTATTTATGATAATATGAACAAAATATTAATCATGAACTTTCATTTTCGCCAACTGAATCTAACATCATCTTTTTATTCAATGCATATTCAATTCATATATTTCGAATTAATTACTTGCCAGGGCATTTGTTTTTATTTATCTATTCATGTAATAATAATATAAATTTAATTAATTTATATACTTTAATTAGTGTAAATTGAATTTTACATAATTATAATGTCATTACTTTAATTTAAATATTATTATTATTATTATTATTATTATTATTATTCCTGAGACACTTCGTTCGGACCTCCCGAAATTTATTTCTAGATACTACGTTCATTTTCCGAGGAAATATTCCTAGATACGTATTGTAGGGTCTCCCACGTAGACAAATGGTCAGCGCTCCGGCCCTTGGTGCCATAGGTCCCGGGATCGATTCCAGTTGCGAGCTAAAAAAATCTGCGTTGACTCAGCATGTGAGAACAAGGGAACGTTCATTTTCCCGTCATAAAGGTTTGTTTTGTACTGCATTATAGGCAATGCGAGATTGTTTATCCGAAAAGATGGACAACTGCACTTTCTCCTTTCATGAAGGAGATAATGAATTGGGTAGTTACTTGAAAATAAGTAGCGGGCTCCGATCTCGAAAGTCAGAAAAGATCGGCGATGGGACTCTATACGCTGACTACGCGTCACCCAACGATAAGATGCTTGCTTTTTTCGCATTGTATTTCTCATTTCCATTTTAGATCCTTTTTCACTATTTGTCCTGTTAATGTACACATGTTCCTTATTTTACACCACCGACACACAAAAACCTCATTCCCTCTCCATCTCAGGTATATCCTAATCCTGGGTAAAGAAAAAGCAGTTCAACGTTATTCCTCCATTAGGTGCCTTCTAATGACATCTGTAAATTATGGTCGGATTAAGTGGAATAATAATGTATATCTTTAACATTAAGTGTAAATGTTCACAGACACCTCGGAAAGATTAAGAGATCTCACCATTCTACCTCTAAAACAAACGATCTTACCTAGCGAGTTTTAAAACGTTATGCAATCCCTCCCTGCGAGCTCTAAAATATTAAGCGATCCCTTCCTGCGAGCTCTAAAATATTAAGCGATCCCTCCCTGCGAGCTCTAAAATATTAAGCGATCCCTCCCTGCGAGCTCTAAAATATTAAGCGATCCCTCCCCGCGAGCTCTAAAATATTGAGCGATTCCTCCCTGTGAGCTCTAAAATATTAAGCGATCTCCCTGTGAGCTCTAAAATATTAAGTGGTCTCCCTGTGAGCTCTAAAATATTAAGTGATCTCGCCACAGGAAATGACCGTAGTTATATAGGGGTCATTAAGTCTATCGTCATTAAGTGTACTTCAAATTCATTTAGCCTATGTCTTTTATTACAGATGAAATAACATTTTGTTTTAATTCCAAATTGTTTACAACTTATTTGGAACATTTGTAGTATTAACGTGGCATTAGAACTAACTCTTGTGTATGCATTATCTCTTGTCTAATCAATCTTTATATGCACTGTACATCTTCTCTTCTGATGAAAGTGATGGGTATTTCTTGCTAACTTTCTTCCTCGCTAACGAAAATACTAGGATTGTATAATGAGGTAGGCTATTGTATTTTTTGTCACTTTCTGCGTTTACTGTGTAACCGAGATGTGGTCCATCGGTATTGATAAGAACAGTGGTATGTACCCAGTTTAGTAGTTACAGGTGCAATTCAGTTTCTTTGTTAACCCTTGATGTTTCTAGTAATGCGTCGTCGGATATCTTCAACTTGTTTATCCCATTCTTAAGTAGCAGAAGTAGCAATGAGATTGCTTAAAGTCAATTGGCCATCTCCGTCAGGTTAATGACATATCTTCATGTGATTAGAAAGATATAGTATCAAAGAGGTTAATCCAGTGATGATTCCTCGTTCACGAATAAAGGAAATGTTGTCGTTAAATAGAATCGCTGTGACGTCATTAAATAGCATTAACGTAGACTGTAGAGCAGCTGGTAGCAACATGTGAAGTATTCTACCAACATATCAACCTGAAATAGTGTTTCGTACCCACAAATTACAAACAGTTCTTGTTTCAGCCTCATTCTGGTGTTCCGTGTAGATGTTGCCCACATAAAAGGTACAATGATCCAAATGAACGGTTATACAAAGTACCCAAACAAAATTTTCCACACATTTTTAGTTGTTTTGCACGGCAACAATGATTGTGATTGCGTTGATAGTAGGCATGGCAATGATGCAGTGAGAAAAAGCATGTCTTAACTTTCCTTACAAGATTAATGAAGACCTGATATCAGTTACACTTATTGCCAGGATTATTTCGCAATGGCTTCAGTGCTAAAGTTACTGGTAAGTCATAATTGTATTGTTCCTGTGGATAGAAGTGTAGATGTGTGTGTGTGTCCGTATTAGATCAGGAAATGTATTTCTTGTGGATCAAGAAAGTTAACGGATATTTCTTGCTAACTTGCGAGTACACCTCTTTGCTAACTAATATGCTAGGATTGTGTAATAACAATAAGGTCACTTTTCTTTGTCACTATCTGCATTTACTGTAAACCGTGATGTGTTTCATCGGTATTAGCAGTGTTTTTTTTCTGGGGGTACGCAACGGTACGCCTTTTTGTAGGTGAGAATAAAACTAACCAAATTTTATTGTAACGAAAGAAATTATACATGGTCTACATAGATTATTTACGAAAATATAGCATAACATTTTGATTAATTTTTACAATGAACAGAGTAATAACAAATTCAAGAGTACCGGAACCTTTTTTCGCACATTAAAGCACTGGGTATTAGTAATAATAGTGAAATGCATTTATTAGTTACCGATGGACTGTACCTCATTCCATTATTTCTATACTTATGGGCGAGCTTTGTTGTCTTTTGATCCCTTGTTGCTTCTAGTGATGGATTGTCGAATATCGGTAACTTGTTTATCAACTTGTCAATTGACCATCTCCATCACATTAATGATATATCTTCCATTTCTAATTACTTCAAAATGTATTTTCTTCTCAGAAATTTGCTAACGTTGTCTTTAAAAGACTGAAAATAACTTGCAAACATGCTGGTTTAATAAGAAATTAAGCACATAGCAATATCGAAGCAATTTTTTATCAAAATTTTATCAACAAGACATCACCACAGAATATCAAATTTACATTTGTAATAATTGCCTCTGTAATACCTATCATTACTATCATTCTTGTACTCTTATTGGTAAGCCTAGCGACAGATTGTTTGTGCTCTGAAACAAACAATTGCACTACAACTTCGCGCTTCCCTCAGTCTACTAAAATAATATCGGGTTTTGTAGTAATTTTTCAGCAATTAGACACAAGCAGACGGATCCTCAGATGGTATTTATTTATATTACAGTACTTTACCACAAGGTAGATGTATGTTTCAGTCCAACCAACAAATTACATAGTCTCATAATCAATTATATGTACTGAATGGCGTCGATTGTTGATTATAACAATAGATGGACAATAGCGGACAAGACCTATGACAGCGGCAGGACAACGGAGCGGTCGTCGACTATAAGTATGTTTAACTTACGTCACACACTGTTGCATTGTGGCTTCGAGCAGCCATGATAGAGATAAGCATACGGAATTCAAGCGGGTGGGCGGGAGACACTGACAGATATTCGTGATTTAAAACAAACGTGCAGTTGGTGCAGATGTTTCGAAGGCTACGTGATAGATATTTCCTTGCCTTGCAAAAAACAAATAAAATTGGCCTCAAACAAGGCGGCTGTGTTCGTCATGACGTCACATGAAACCCACTATACCACTGAGCCCTGCAGGACAACGGGGCGGTTGTGGACTAGACCATTGAGACCTGCAGGACAACGGAGCGGGCGTGCACTAGGCCACTAAACACTGCAGGACAACGGAAAAGTCGTGGAATAACCACCGAGCACTACAGGACAACGGAGGGGTCGCAGACTAGACCACTGAGCCCTGCAGAACAACGGACGGACTAGGCCACTGAACGCTACAGGATAACGGACAGGTCGTAGACTAGACCACTGAACGCTACAGGACAACAGGAAGTCGTAGACTAGACGACTGAACGCTGCAAGACAAGACCACTGAACACTGCAGGACAACGGTGGGGTTGCGAACTAGACCACTGAGCGCTGGAGGACAACAAACCTTTGGTGGAGTAAACCATAGAGAGCCTGCAGAACATTGGAGCGGTTGTCCACTAGACCACTGAGCCCTGCAGGACAACGGAGCGGTCGTGGACTAGACCACTGAACGCTGCAGGACAACGGAGATGTCGTGGACTAAACCACTGAACGCTGCAGGACAACGGAGATGTCGTGGACTAAACCACTGAACGCTGCAGGACAACGGAGATGTCGTGGACTAAACCACTGAACACTGCAAGATAACGGAGGGGTCGCGGACTAGATCACCGAGAGCTGCAGGATAACAGAACAGTCGTGGAATAGACCACTGAGCGCTTCAGAAGAACTTAGTGCTGGTTGACCACCGAACGTTTGCAGGATTACGTAACACTGATGGACTAGCTAACGAGCGCGGAAGGACAACGGAGCGTTAATGGAGTAGAACAGATCACCAAGAACTGCATGATGACGAATACCCAGACAAGATAACAGACGGAACGACAGCGGTCGGTCTAGAGAACGGATATGGGGGCTATTCACCGGATGTTTACATTTCTGTGCTTCCTTGGCGCAGGCGCGAACTTTACTTCCGTTTTCAATAGAATCGCATGGAGTTCAAAGCTGTGAAGGCAGTGTCTTAAGAAAAGGCGACCATCATTTTATGGCTTATGGTTACAACACAAGGTTGGGAACAAATATTTTTCCTCGGGTATCTGTACATAGTTTTCAGACAGATCCGATACGGAAAAATCAGTGAATTCAGGCAGTAAAGCGAAAAGACTGGACACAAACACGAGGGAATGGGCTCAATAGCCGACACTACATCACCAGAGTAAATCAAATGAAAATATTTTACGTGTTTCGAAAATTATGATTGTCTAACGCACATGTGTTGATTTTATTTAAAAATTGAAACTGTTTATAAACATCCAGAATTCCAAAAAAATATAATTTAATGTAATAAATGTAAACTTTATTAGTAAAATACAGTCTTTTCTTGAATGACACTTGCAAAGGTTAATAATAAAATACAATAACTGTGCATTTCAGTATTGTAACTGATGTGATAGATATGCACTCGAATAGCATTAATAAATAAATAAATAATAAATTTCGAATAGTTTCATTAGTTTAGTAATTATTTATTGTATAACATGTATTATAACAGTTGTAATTATTATTATTAGTATTATTGTTATATCTACTATTCTACTTTTATTATTGACCTTTACCCCTACAAAAATTTCTGACGACGCTCTCTCTAAGCCATATAATAAAATTAATCTAAAATTAAAGGAGCTGTATTTGATTAAACCAATGTCGAAAATTATAAATATTACTGTTATAAAATTAAAGTCTTTCAATGTTTATAATTAATGTAAGCTATATTTCAACCTGCAGAAATCCTAACACAAAACTGTTGGTAGAAGATCAACAGTGTCTTGGAAAATACTACTATTTTTCCGTAAATCTTCATCCAAAGGATCAGGGAAATTGCCAATCTCTTTTAGGTATCTTTGTTTAAAAAATTTCAAGTGATCCGTTTTGTATCCGATCTTTTATAAGAAAATAAGCTCGGTGACGATTTGTATTCCACTTGTTTACTTTGGAAAATTGCCCAAACCGGAAGTTCTTTCCCACCATCTATAATCGAATTGTCTGATCAATTATTCTTTGTGTACTCAGGAATAACCCCCATTACATAGGATAACAATGAGCGGCAATGGTCAAAAACATCTAGCGCCAGGATGACTACGGAGCGTACATGCAGATACATCTCAGATACCGTGCGATCTGTTGTATGCTCGAAGACTTTGCCAGCTATAACAACGTGAGTACTTCCACCCAGTGGCAGGGGTGCTGAAATTAGCACGTGCGTTTTCTTTTTTCTTCCCTTCAGTAAAGAATTTAAAATTTTGATTGTCACTTTCACACGGGGCAGGAGAGGTAGTCAACAGGCACATGGGTGGCATGTATTTCAAATGGCGAGTTGAAATGAATTTAACTTCTGGACACTTTGGTCCAGGGTTCCGTGCAAAAGTCGCCCACGCGACGCCATGGGGCAGGGGTCCAAGCGAAAAGTCGCCCACGCGACGCCATGGGGCAGGGGTCCAAGCGAAAAGTCGCCCACGCGACGCCATGGGGCAGGGGTCCAAGCGAAAAGTCGCCCACGCGACGCCATGGGGCAGGGGTCCAAGCGAAAAGTCGCCCACGCGACGCCGAGGTGCACGGGTCCAAGCGAAAAGTCGCCCACGCGACGCCGAGGTGCACGGGTCCAAGCGAAAAGTCGCCCACGCGACGTCGAGGTGCACGGGTCCAAGCGAAACGTCGCCCACACGACGCCGAGGTGCACGGGTCCAAGCGAAAAGTCGCCCACGCGACGCCGAGGTGCACGGGTCCAAGCAAAAAAGTCGTCCACGCGAAGCCGAGGTGCAAGGGTCCAAGCGAAAAGTCGCCCACGCGAAGCCGAGGTGCACGGGTCCAAGCGAAAAGTCGCCCACGCGAAGCCGAGGTGCACGGGTCCAAGCGAAAAGTCGCCCACGCGAAGCCGAGGTGCAGGGGTCCAACCGAAAAGTCGCCCACGCGACGCCGCGTTGCAGGGGTCCAAGCGAAAAGTCGCCCACGCGACGCCGCGTTGCAGGGGTCCAAGCGAAAAGTCGCCCACGCGACGCCGAGGTGCACGGGTCCAAGCGAAAAGTCGCCCAAGCGACGCCGAGGTGCACGGGTCCAAGCGAAAAGTCGCCCCCGCGACGCCGAGGTGCACGGGTCCAAGCGAAAAGTCGCCCACGCGACGCCGAGGTGCACGGGTCCAAGCGAAAAGTCGCCCACGCGACGCCGAGGTGCAGAGGTCCAAGCGAAAAGTCGCCCACGCGACGCCGAGGTGCAGAGGTCCAAGCGAAAGTCGCCCACGCGACGCCGAGGTGCAGGGGTCCAAGCGAAAAGTCGCCCACGCGACGCCGAGGTGCAGGGGTCCAAGCGAAAAGTCGCCCACGCGACGCCGAGGTGCAGGGGTCCAAGCGAAAAGTCGCCCACGCGACGCCGAGGTGCAGGGGTCCAAGCGAAAAGTCGCCCACGCTAAGCCGAGGTGCACGGGTCCAAGCGAAAAGTCGCCCACGCGACGCCGAGGTGCACGGGTCCAAGCGAAAAGTCGCCCACGCGACGCCGAGGTGCACGGGTCCAAGCAAAAAAGTCGTCCACGCGAAGCCGAGGTGCAAGGGTCCAAGCGAAAAGTCGCCCACGCGAAGCCGAGGTGCACGGGTCCAAGCGAAAAGTCGCCCACGCGAAGCCGAGGTGCACGGGTCCAACCGAAAAGTCGCCCACGCGACGCCGCGTTGCAGGGGTCCAAGCGAAAAGTCGCCCACGCGACGCCGCGTTGCAGGGGTCCAAGCGAAAAGTCGCCCACGCGACGCCGAGGTGCACGGGTCCAAGCGAAAAGTCGCCCAAGCGACGCCGAGGTGCACGGGTCCAAGCGAAAAGTCGCCCCCGCGACGCCGAGGTGCACGGGTCCAAGCGAAAAGTCGCCCACGCGACGCCGAGGTGCACGGGTCCAAGCGAAAAGTCGCCCACCGGACGCCGAGGTGCACGGGTCCAAGCGAAAAGTCGCCCACGCGACGCCGAGGTGCACGGGTCCAAGCGAAAAGTCGCCCCCGCGACGCCGAGGTGCACGGGTCCAAGCGAAAAGTCGCCCACGCGACGCCGAGGTGCACGGGTCCAAGCGAAAAGTCGCCCACGCGACGCCGAGGTGCAGAGGTCCAAGCGAAAAGTCGCCCACGCGACGCCGAGGTGCAGAGGTCCAAGCGAAAGTCGCCCACGCGACACCGAGGTGCAGGGGTCCAAGCGAAAAGTCGCCCACGCGACGCCGAGGTGCACGGGTCCAAGCGAAAAGTCGACCACGCGACGCCGAGGTGCAGGGGTCCAAGCGAAAAGTCGCCAACGCGACGCCGAGGTGCACGGGTCCAAGCGAAAAGTCGCCCACGCGACGCCGAGGTGCACGGGTCCAAGCGAAAAGTCGCCCACGTGACGCCGAGGTGCACGGGTACAAGCGAAAAGTCGCCCACGCGACGCCGAGGTGCAGGGATCCAAGCGAAAAGTCGCCCACGCGACGCCGAGGTGCAGGGGTCCAAGCGATAAGTCGCCCACGCGACGCCGAGGTGCACGGGTCCAAGCGAAAAGTCGCCCACGCGACGCCGATTTGCAGAGGTCCAAGCGAAAAGTCGCCCACGCGACGCCGAGGTGCACGGGTCCAAGCGAAAAGTCGCCCACCGGACGCCGAGGTGCACGGGTCCAAGCGAAAAGTCGCCCACGCGACGCCGAGGTGCACGGGTCCAAGCGAAAAGTCGCCCACGCGACGCCGAGGTGCAGGAGTCCAAGCGAAAAGTCGCCCACGCGACGCCGAGGTGCACGGGTCCAAGCGAAAAGTCGCCCACGCGACGCCGAGGTGCACGGGTCCAAGCGAAAAGTCGCCCACATGACGCCGAGGTGCAGGAGTCCAAACGAAAAGTCGCCCACGCGACGCCGAGGTGCAGGGGTCCAAGCGAAAAGTCGCCCACGCGGCGCCGAGGTGCACGGGTGCAAGCGAAAAGTAGCCAACGCGATGCCGAGGTGCAGGGGTGCAAGCGAAAAGTCGCCCACGCGACGCCGAGGTGCAGGGGTGCAAGCGAAAAGTCGCCCACGCGACGCCGAGGTGCAGGGGTGCAAGAGAAAATGTCGCCCACGCGACGCCGAGGTGCAGGGGTGCAAGAGAAAATGTCGCCCACGCGACGCCGAGGTGCAGGGGTCCAAGCGAAAAGTCGCCCACGCGACGCCGAGGTGCAGGGGTCCAAGCGAAAAGTCGCCCACGCGACGCCGAGGTGCAGGGGTCCAAGCGAAAAGTCGCCCACGCGACGCCGAGGTGCAGGGGTCCAAGCGAAAAGTCGCCCACGCGACGCCGAGGTGCAGGGGTCCAAGCGAAAAGTCGCCCACGCGACGCCGAGATGCAGGGATCCAAGCCAAAAGTTGCAGACTGCAGGATTTGCTCCACAATGTAAGCCAAAAGTCGCCGACACCAGGCTTTGCTCCACAAGTATAAGCCTAAAGTCGCCGACACCAGGCTTTGCTCCGCACGTCCAAGCCTAAAGTCGGCGATACAGGCTTTGCTCCACAAGTCCAAGTCTAAAGTCACCGACGCCAGGTTTTGCGAAACAAGTCCTAGCTAAAAGTTGCAAACACCAGATTTTGCTCTACAAGTCCATGCCAAAAATTGCTGACACCTGGCCTTGCCCCACAAGTCCAAACCAAGAGTCGTCGACGCGACGCCATGGTCCAAGAATCCAAGTCAAAAATCGCTGCCCGGACGCCTTTATCCACGAATCCAAGTCAAAAAATGCCGATACGACTTTCTTGTCCAGCATTTCAGGTTACAAATAAGCCCATGCAAGACCCTGGTCCCAGGGTCCAAGACAAAAGTCGGCAACGCGTCGGCTTGGTCCACAGGTCCATGCCAAAAGTCGCCTTGCTCTAGAGGTCCAAGCCAGAAGTCGCCGTCGCGACGCCTTGGTCCAGAAGTTCATGCCAAAAGACGGCAGCACGACTTGTATTGGTTAATGAAGGGAAGAAACAGACGGCAACCCTCTACCTTGCCCAAGGAGGCTTCCATACAAAATATCAGAATATTACGACGAGAAGAGATGTTGACATTTGAATGCCTTCTGTACCCAAACCGCGTACACATTTTGTACCTACAATTAGTGTAGAACAAAATTTCCTCATAACGTATTCACATGAAAACAACTAGGCTACATGTTACATGGACATGAAAGTATCCTAAAGAATGTTTGTAACAGTGTGGCAATAATTTATTAGCACCATACTAAATTATGGCAAATGAAGTTCAACATTTGTAACAATGAATTAAACCAGGGTCGTGCATATAAGAAAAATTACATACCATTTTTTGTTCGGGTCATTTCTAGTCACAATGGTCGAGAAAACCTATCCTTCCACCTATTAGTTTTCTATCTATCGTAGAATTCCCTATTTTTTATGGCGACATTAGGACCTGAAAGAAATAATTTCTTCGGGCAAGAACATTATAACTTTCAGTGAAAGTCATAATTGTGAAAAATTGCTACAGTCGATTTGCGCCAGCTTATAAAAAAGATTGTCTGGGATCAGCTCAAAGTCTTGTTTAAAATTTTATATAGCAAATAATGCAAGTGTAACACTCTACCCTCCGTTGAATGTACACTATTGATTTTTCATAATATGATGTCGGCTCGTTGGCGTTTTAATTTGAACGGTTTTCGACCTCGTCATCGAATTTCCCAGGTTCAAATTCCGATAAGTATTTTCTTTGTATCTGATCAATTTAATCTAATTATAACTCACCCTCGTCGTTGTGATTAGTCGTAATTGTCAGAAAAGCGACGTAAAATAAAATAAACGTAAGGCCGATATGACTGGATAGAAGAAATCTTACAAAACAATGTTACATAACATTGAAAATATCACATTGGAGATTAAAACAATGATATTGAAATATTTTTGTAATTAAATGGTCAGCTGATTAAAGAATTTCTGCTAAGTCCACCAATAAAAATTATAAGAACAAATTTTTGGGTGGGGTCGAGTACCACGGCTCCATATAAGTTCAATGATCGAGTGCTTATAATTTTCACTGTGTTACGACTGCAGCAGTTATAGGCGTAAACATTTGTGGGTCATTGACCGAGAAATAAGCGCTGCGAGTTGATTGTGGGCAAAAAAGTAAAAAGAAAACGAAAGCGACCTTGAGCATGTGACCTTGAGTGGAGTTTGTAAGCGAAGTTGTTTAGCGGCTGTTCCTATTGGCTGTTGCGATCGTTCTAACGTCACCACCTTTCTCTTTAAGGTGAATACTGAAGTGGACTTGAAATATTAATGTATACGGAAGTGCGTCGCATCTCCCAAGGAAGTTAACCTGAGATATGGCGTCATTTTCTTTCTTACAAGTATGTTGTTCTTGTTGTTTTTAACGCAGTTTGATTTCAGTGGAAGCCGTTATTAAAAAGAACAACGTAATTCTTAAATACTATGACCATATAAGGTAACATTAATTCGAGGGTGAGTGGTGAGGGCGGTTTTGATGTTAACTCTTCCGATATATTTCCAAAAGAGTAGTACTAAATATAAAGTACGTATAGTTAAGATTCTTATCCGCTTTAATATTCGCAATATACATGGGCGTCGGGAACGGGGGGGGGGGGGTCGAACCGGTCTGGCGACCCGCCCCCTAGAATTAGAATAGTTCATTTCAACTTACAGAAAAGAAGATAACTTGTAATTTTTATTGTTAGTAACATGAATACAACTCAGTTAGTATTCAAACAGAATAATGAAACTTAAAACTAAGTTAGACCGAAAAAAATGTAAAGTGCGAGGACCAGGTTGTGTGTTTTCTTATCATATAAACAATTCAGTCGGTTTTATACATGGTTTGCTTTCAGTTACGGATGAGGATTTTATCAGATCTATTATAATGTGTACAGTAAACAGTTGATTTAATTCGCGTGAAGATTCCAACAGTCTGTCGTTGATTTGAGGTTTGTAATAATATTAAATTACATGTATGTACAAATAGCTAAAGTGTTAAGATATCAAACAACTTTAAATATCAAAAATTTTCCCCATACTGCTATAAAAAGGATGACTAAAAAATATGTAAATGGATTGTGTAAATTATGAAAATACTTCAATTTGTGTGATTATTCACATGTATTCTCATGTATTTTAAAATGTACAATAGTTATTTCTTGAAGTATACCGAACTCCTTCGATCTGAACATTCCTTCAGATCTCATTATACGAGAAATATTCAAGATGTATATCTACTACGAGTTTACCTCAGTATCGATTACATTCATACACTTAGCTATTATTGATATAATGTACTAAAAAATCAGAATACGGCTATACAAATTAACTGTAATCTTACAATACAAACTTAACAATGGCTACCAAATGCAATTATACTTTTCCAAGTGCAAGTTTCTTTCCCGATATTTGCAAACACTACTTCCAACTGTGCACAAGAGAGTACATACCCAGAAAAGAGAATTTTCTGTCTTCTAGAAATTACACTGAGCCATGTGTGACATCGGAGTAGGCATTCCATTCCATCAAATTTTAAAATACTGGACATGAAAGACACTTTGTGCACAAAATCAGGTTGAAACCTTCAAATTCTTAGTCAGTTGTATGAACTAAATCCATAGAAACAACCTTAGACCTTCTGTTAAAACTATTCTCCACATGATAATTGTTAAACCAATTGTCGTGTTTGAAAACTCGTCCTACTTGCGATATATCATATTCTTAAATAATAATTAAGAACGTATAATTCGATATTTCATGCAATATTTGGTAGTCATTTATTTTTTATTCTCGTCTGCCATCTTGTATTGTCTTGTGTTGTTATTTTTTACTTCTTTTCTTGTTGCTACAGTTTCAGTATAAAATGGTCTTTCAGTGATCTATCTGAAACTTAAAGTAAATATGTAAAAAATTCAAAATTAATTCGCACATTAAAATATGAATCATTAATACTTATAAATGAATATTTTAGAAGCATAGTGGATGTAGATAAGGATGCCTCTACACGATCTTGGTCGTAGTAGAGTGAAGTGATCAGCACCACGCACCGGTTGCCTATACCGCTCAGGGCTCGTCCCAAGTATCTACATATCAGAAGTGAATGAGTGAGTGAGTGAGTGATTGATTTTGGTTTATTTCATTCCGCTTTTCTGCCTCTTTTTACTAATCGCGAAGATGTGGATGACTGATATATTATGGAATTGATGAAGGGTCCCTCGCAAAGAACAGCCCAGGTAGGAATTCGAACCAAAGGCCCCTGATGTCGAAGCGCGCTGTGTCACTGGGCATTAAGCGGACAAAGGTTAAGGACTTTGTGTGTGCACGCAAACAACAAGACAATCTCTTGTTGATGCAGTTTCAGGACAGAGAATTGAAATACTCTCTGGAGAGGATATTCACCCGTGGTGTTGCTTATCTCAGTTTAAGATCAAATTCTAAATATAGGGAAATTCGTTGTGTTCTGCAACCAGTACATTCTGCGGACAGCTGGGTTGTTGACCTCACAATAACTGTTTGCGAGATATAAAGTGCAAGTCTTCCTGCCCTTGGAAAAACAATAAGATAACAGAAACCAGTAAACAGACGAGTTTTCTGCTGAAATGCCTTTCTAAGTACTGGGAAAAGACATTTCACCCAATTTAAGAGTCTTGTATTAAGCTCTTGCATCGGGATCACGAGAGAGTTAGGCTTAATTGAATTCAAATAAAGGTACCTTGTGCTGTCACTTCAAACATAAATGACCAATTAATGTTTTAAGTATAAGGCTGAGAGACATGTAAACTCTATATTCAGGTGATGATAACAATGAAGCAGTGGCGGATTATCGATGTCTTTGAGAGCGAGGTGTATAAGCCTTTTTCTATAGATGTGTTTTCCTATGTTCATTGAGATTTTTGCATGTTAAACATTGATGATGGCAAAGATAAGTAAGTGTTGAAATGAATGTCGTTAGTAAGTTTTGAAACCTGAAATTCAATGGGAATTAGCATGCAATATTAATTGTGCACGGCCATGAAATTAGTTGCGTGGCAGACGTTCGTGCTGTTACCACGTCGGATCACAACCTCCGAACGAAAGATCTCGTTGTAGAGTTGGTTTTTGTAATGCATGAGATTCAAACTGACAGTATTTGTTTGAAAGGTCAGGGACGATACAAACGTGCTCGGGATAGAGGTCGGTCTGACGCTCAACTAGGCAACGCACCCCCAGTGCGCGGGAACCAGCTATTTTTGTCCCGCTCTCGTTTTGCTTTTCCCATATGCGTGATTCTGCCCAGCCTCCAGAGGCGATGCGGCGATGACTTAGAAAAATAATAAAAATACTGCATTTTTAATATTTTAGAGAAGTAAAAAAAAGTCAGAATATTCTCATATTTGTGCGAAATAAGCCGAACAAAACAATGAAACGGCTAGAAATACGAAAGACATTCACTAAATTTAGCGCATCGAAATGAGAGCCCAATACTATTCCCCGTGGCCAACACTCGCACCACGTTTCCTATTGAAGGCAATGGTGTTCGCTGGCCCAGATCACCGCAGAAAATGTGCGAATCTCACTACCTGCTTAGAAGACACCCGACGACCGCTTGAAGGTCTGGTCATAAAAGGCCTTTTTTTCTCCAGCTCCCATGTTTACGGCAGCGTTTCCCTGACATCGTCAAGATTAAAATTTTTCCGAATGCTATTTCCATCATTGTAAAGCATGCAATGCAATGACTAATACATGCAATTAGTGGTGTCGTGAGTGAAAGTTTTTTTTTTTTTTTTTTTAAATAAACTGAAAAATCAGACTTTCTTTCAATTATGTTAGACGAACCATCTAATGTTAACAGTAGGTGTCAATTGTGAACTGCCTGTAGATCTGTGCATAAGGAGGAGGGTTTATTGGTTTTACTGATGTGAGTACCGATTGTATATCAGACGGGTTATTTGTTCATGTAAAAATTGTCAATAAGTAGAAACTGGAGGATAAATTTATTATTGCTCAAACTTATGATGGGGCGGCAGTTATGTCGGGGCATTTAGCGGCTTTGCAAAAGAAGGTACAGGGCGAGTTCCCGAAGGAATTAGTTACGCATTGCTACGCTCAAGTATAGATTTAGTGCTGTCCCAGGGAGTGAATGAAATATCATGTATTCTTATCCACTTTGACACACACGAACGTTAAAAGAAAACCGTCCCATCCTTTTCACAACTCAGGTGGTGTTATAAATCACGCTTAGTTAACACAGTTGAACAGTACAGGGAGCCAATAATTGACTTCTTTTCTAATATTTGATGACAACTGAAATGGACCGGGCAGGTGTGCACAGCGTATGGATTTGTGCACTTTTTGTAATGCTTTCCAACAATATTTTAATGAGACATTTTCTCCTTTGATGAAAAGTTTCTCTCGGGTTATCGACCAGATGAGCTGTGGAGAAGATTCCAAGCTATCGAAAGACTTGGAATATTTTTGGCATTTACTGAGGAGAAATATTTTGCCCTCACCCCCCCCCCCCCCACCACAACTCTACTAGGTTGGAAAGATCGACTCTGGCGTTTGACAAGTCTTGCGATGACTATGTAAAAATGTCACGCTTCGCCACTGCCAGTCTCCTATTTTCATGACCGTATGTTTAGTGCCTTTACGTATGCTTACTTCAGTGGCAACGATTATGGGTGGCAAGAGGGACAGTTCCCCCCACCTCAACCCCACTTTTTACCTCCACAATATGGCCTCTTGCTGCTACCATGTCAACCATAAACTGTCCTTGAACCCAGCCTCTGCTCACTGTAACAGATTTATTTTTGCCGGTGCGACATGGAGTAAATAGTAAGCGCGCCGAAACTGTAGTAAAATCAGAAGTCTGTCGTTCGGATATTTTTTTCTTTTAACTGAAGACGAGAGAAGATGAGCTTTCTCTAAACGTAGTGTCAAAGTTAGTATAAGTAAAAAGCACTAGACATTGTATGTAACCAATTGCCATTACATACTAATAAAGAACCAATGCCACTAACATTCAGAGAATTATCCCATGGGGATGCGACAAATTTAGAATTTCCTTTAAATTCCTAGTTTCAACTGCTAGAAGCAGCAGAACAAGTTCTACTTCAGGCAGCTACACACTTTATCGTGAATACAACACACTATTGGATCCACAAGGTGATTAATTGGCTCTCAAACTGCATAGACAAGGCTTTTGCGTAATTTTACACATTCTATTTAATCTAAATATATTATTTGTAAACTTTCAACCGATACTCTTACCGATTTCCACATACCGATACTTGAAAATTGTAATAATTAAAATGTGTTCAAAATATTGATCAATATTTGTGAGTAAGTTTTCCACTAGAAGAGTTTTGCTTTAAAATATTTAAGAATTGCATCAGAGTATTTAAAATGTATGTTATGTAATCTTAAAATCCAGCTTTTCACGCAAAACTTTGGTATATTTTCCAGGATAATTACTGTAGGCATAGCGAAGTGTCACACTGCATTTTTGAGGACCCAGTAAAAGATTAAAACACCACAAATTATCGGCTGGCATCGGCAGATAAAATTCCAACCGATGCTTTACGATACCTATACATCGTCAACGGCAGGGGCGTCGCCACTGAGTGGGCAAGGGTGGGCACTGGCCTACCCTAAAATAGTCTCCGCCCACCCAAATAGAATAAATAGATGCAAGCTGGTAAATAATTATAGTGTACAGGACACAAAGCGGCCTTAACAATTGACTAACATAACTCAGTTTCACTTCAAAAATGAAGAACGCTTCTAGATTCTCCATTTCAATTGGTTGAAATATAAACATGTAAAGAAAACGTCGTTACAGTACAGCCGGGCCAGGAACCGCCACGGAGAACGCCTTTATGACAGTGATCCTCTGTTGCCGCGTTTACCTCGAAGGAACTACCGGTCAAACAGCCAATTACCCGCACCGCTTGGGCAAGAAGTGACCACGTTAAAATTCCCCCTCCCCAAAGCAGCCAGTAGGGAAACAGGATTTTGTCAAAATAAGCGTTCTGCTCTGTGATTGCACGCCGGTTAGTATGGCGATTCCACTGTAGGACATGCCGAAGTGCTTTTCGTCAATCGGTTTCCATTCTTGACGATTGTTGTTTTCTTCTCTTGTGCTTCTTTGATTTCGTTGACCGAAATGTTAACTTTGCCCTTGGGTGGAGCAACAGGAGCGACCGCGCTGGGAACCGTCTTTTGGGGCGCCAAAATGATCAAATTAAACTTTTAACACATGTAAAAACAATAAGGAAACCTACAAAATAGAAAAAAAAAAATGATTCCAGAATTTTATTTACTATTCCAGCAACTGTGTCTAAATTAAAATTGGTAATTTTTTGTAACGTCATCAGTTGAAAATGATTTTTCCCATTACAAGGTTCGTTTGTCTTGTAAAAGCACAGAGAAGCTTTTCTTTAATTGATGAAAGCTTATTTCGCTTTATTTTTATAATATCCCTTTTCCTTTTTTGCAAAATGCAAGAAATTTGTATGTCGAATTTTTTAACACTAATAAAAACTGCAAACAAAATATTTGTAATAATTGCATTGTAGATATGAATTTAATCCATGAATAAGAATGCTCCAGTACAGCACAACGTTGATTGGGGAGGGGAGATACCCTCATGAAACGTTACTCCATCTTGAAAACTTTCTAGTGCCAGCTTTGGCCATGACCAATGAACCAGAGCCCACCTAAAAATATTTTATCCACCCTTTAGCCCACTAAGAAAAAATTCTGGCGACGTAATTGGAACGGTAAATGGTTTGTTTCATTGTTGTTAATTTTTTTTTTTTTGTATTTTGTAACTCTTATGTCCTGTGAATATCGCTATTTACTTTAAATGTAACGTTTAATTGTTATTATTGTTGTTATAATCGTTGTTATTGTAACGTTTACAGCGTTCTCACTGTGTACAGAAAAACTTAAGTTTCTCGGTTTGTTTCTCCGCCAAAATATGGATCAGTGGTGTATTATGTTGTGCATGGTAAGGCACACAGGCTAGTGGATCAACAGACTGTGCTCGCTGTGGTGTGGCAGAAAACACTAGAGGAACGGTATGTGGGACGACCATGTCACGGTGACGCTCCACGTGCTCCCTCTTGCGCAGTTGCATTTACACGATATAGTAGTAGTCATTTTGGAACGTGCTACACTAAAAATGTAAGACCGAACCACGTGTATCACAGCCAATAACGAACCCATTTTTACCTACGCCGCGGTGTTAACACAAGTAGCGGCTTCTGCCTATTCGCACAATCGCACGTGCACACCCAAATAAATCTGTAATGCAAATCATTACTATTATACTTATTTATTGAACTCTATCTCCTTCGAAACATCAAATGTTCCCACGCCGCTCCACCAAGGGAGATGGTGGAGAAGTCTGCGATCCGTGATATCAACCCGCTTAGACCAGACCACGATCGGGGCTGGAACACAATGGTAGTTTCGCTCGCTATGACGCTGTTGCAGCAGTCGCGTAGTGGACACTGATTGGGTGTTTTGGCTTGAGCGCCGTGTGAGGGGAGGTTGCATCATTTAGGAAGGCTGTGAACGCAGCGATCTGTGTGCGAGCAAATGTAGTGTTGCAAACCCATTCCATTTCATATCGTGTGACGCAGTCGATGCAACCCATACATCATCGCAAATTGAGGGATTTTCTTTTTATGAAAGGGAAATTTCGATGGTATATTGTCCCGAGCATACAGGGAAAGAAAATGAGGAGAGGAAGGGGGGAGGGCAACTGAAACCAAAACGGGTGTTTTAAGCATGCCTTTGCTTCGTGCATCTTGGTCAAAATAAACTGCCTCTGTGGCACAGTAAGCCGAATTATCAACCCGCGGGGAGGGAGCGTGCATCAAATAGTCAGCTGTTTTGCATTGTGTGGCTGTTACTGCGTTACAAAATTATTTAACGCTGTCAAGAGATCGTTCCTGTTTCAGTGCAAAGTGTTTGATTTCGTGGTGAATAGGGAAACGGTACATAGCGAAAGCAGACTTAACGTTATTGAGATTTTGGAGGGAAGTTAGCTACAAAGCCTGTAGTAACTGCAGTAATATACAAGGGCTGCTGGAAAAGTCTCTGCAAACTACCACCAACAGTGGCACTAGTGTTCCGCTATTATAAAAAGTGGAAGAATAGACCTCTTTTATGTTTAAATTATTTTTCATTATTTGTTTAAACCTATTCGTTTATTTTTCACAGCAGCTTGAAGTAGTAGTTTCGTGTGAGAAATTGAAATTTCTCGTGAACACTTTGGGGTAATGATTTTTTATGATTTCAAATGTAGTTTAACACCGAAACAATGCATCGAGAGACTTCATTTGGCTTTTGGGGATGAAGCACCATCCAATAGGACTGTGTAAAATTGGTTTTCCTTAATTCCAGCGTGGTCGCACATTTCTCAGTGATGAATTTTGTGAAGGTCGTCCATCCACGTCTGTTGTTGCCATTAATGTTGATGCTGTGCGTGAAATGATTGAAAGAGATAGGCATGTGACATACCGTGAGATTCAGGCATCCCTGAACATTGACATGAAAGCAATACATACGATTTTGCATGGTCATCTGTCATCTGAACGTACGGAAGCTTTCAAGCCGTTGGATCCTACACAACTTGACCGAAGCTCAAAAACAGGCTCGTGTAAATTGGTGTAAAGAAATGCAAAAAAAATTCAACCGAGGCAAGTCAAATTTGGTGTACTACATCGTTACAGGGGACGAAACTTGGATCTATTCATACGAATCCGAAACTAAACAGCACTCCACTATTTGAGTGTTTCAAAGTGAGCCGAATCAACAAAAGTTGTTCGTTCGAGGAGTGCTGCCAAGCAAATGATTGCTTGTTTCTTCGGTTATACCGGACATGTGACAACAATAGCTTTAGAAGATCGAAGGACTGTAAATGCTGAGTGGTATACAACAATTTGTTTGCCAGAGGTCATCAATGAATTGCGTAAAACAAACCCAAATCATCGCATTATTCTTCACCACGACAATGCCAGTTGCCGCACAGCACACCAAACTGTTGATTTTTTTTATCCAGTAAAAATGTCGAAATAATGACTCATTGTCCGTACTCACCTGATTTATCACCTAATGACTTATTTTTGTTCCCACACATGAAAAATAAGATGCGTGGTGAGCGCTTTGTGTCGCCTGAAGAAGCTGTTGACTCATTCCGAACAGCGGTTTCTGAGGTATCAGCTTCAGAGTGGAAAAAGTGCTTTCAAAATTGATTTGAGCGTATGCAAAAGTGTATCGATCTTAAGGGTGAATACTTTGAAAAACAATAAAGCCATTCCCAGAATTTCACATGAATTTTTCATATTGCTTGCAGAAACTTTTCCAGCAGCCCTCGTATGGATACGCCGGAAGAGAAGGAAAATTCTGAAGTACGATTACGAAGCAGGGCAGTGTGAACTTAGTGAGTAGCCTACTGTTATTTGCTTTAACATTTATTATTATTTTGATTTCGCTTGATTTGCTTGGTTTGATCAGTCTGTCATTAGAAATAAACATCAGCTAGATAGATGACAACTAATTTCCTCCATATGGTAGTTGGATCGGCTTCTTTGGTGTACGCCAATGTTATTATTATCCTTTTTCATTAATATCAGCAGAGGCGGGGAGAAAGTTTTTACGAAATATTTTGCAAATCGACAATAGTATTGATATTGTAGATCGGTATTTCTATGTTTTGAGTGATTTTGTCAGGTTATTGAATGCTGAATTACATACTGCACAATAACATCGCTCTTCTCGTGATTGGCTGGATAATTTCCGAAATATTTGAAATTTGTAAAAAAATTAGTTTTAAAAAAATCATGAAATACGTATAACTCTGTCGTAGCCCCATTTTCAGTGAAAGGTGATCAAAACTTGGGTTGCCAATATATTAAGCTTCATTATGACGCAAAAACGGGTGTGAGTATTCACAGGGGTGGTATAACACTTCTGGACGATAGACCCATAGAGCCAGACTACGAGCCGCCACTGGTTAACACTTAACTAGGGATTTCACATTTCTGCAACGAGTTTTCACATTTAGGGCCTCCCCGATGGCGTAGTGGTAACGTCATCACCTTGTAATCAAGGGATCCCGAGTTCGATGACCGGTGGAGGCACAAGTAGTTCGGATCCAATTTTAAACTGTAGGTCCAGATCCGATTAAACTATCTATGCATAAAGTGGACATAAAACAAACAATTAAAACTGAGCGTTTTCATTTTTTTTCTAGCAGAGACACCACCAACGACGTACAATTTGAAAATCTTTCTAATAGCCTATCAGGAAATGCCTGAATAAAATTAATTTCAAATTAAATGTCAAATTAATAAATAAGTTCATTAAATCTTAAGGGGTCATAATGGGAATTTATTTTTAAAACCAGCTATACTTTTCCCTAAAAAATTCATATACATGTGTTATTATATACTATATGTATATATGAGCTCACCCGTAGCCTAATGGTGGCGACTCCCGTGGTGAAGTGGTTAGCACAGCGTGCTACGACGACAGACCTCCTGGATTCGAATCCCGGGTAAGACATGGATGTGTGTAATTGTTCTCCATGTAAAAATAGAGAATCGTGTAAAACTGACATATGAGAGAATTGAAATAAATTGACAGGAAACTACCACTTAGAAAGTTACTTTACAAAAATATATATATTTATTTATATTTTAGCACAGAAGTATTTTGAATCAGACAGTGAAGCGGGTTCACTGTACACAATGTTTAATAATAACTAGAACCGGTAAATTTAATTCCAAAATGGGAGTCACATCCAATACCCATTTAGGTGTGCAAATTGATAATGTTAACCAGTCTGGAGTCATAGGCAGTATAATACTATGCGTGGCTCGTGTTGAGTTTTCCGTACATGTTTTGTGCATGTCTCTTCATCCGTCCCATCCAAAAATGGAAAAAAGCGAGATGAGTTAAAGAGATATTAGATTAGGAGAATACAGGAAAAGGTGGCCGAATTCAGTGCAGGGGACATCAATTTCTGTTATATTCATCAACATGGCAATACAAAATTTGAAATGTATTGCTTCGTTGAGGAGCGACGGGTGCTGCATGAGTGAGCAGATCATCAAGTTTTGGCTATACCTTAACTGCCGGAAAAATTAAACTTTTGTAATAGCCGTCAGATAAGTCTGAGAACTGGTATGATATTGCACTGATCAAATGGCATTTCAATGGCGAACTTTAAACAACGTTTTTACTGGAGCTTTGCCCATTATAGGTAATAGGAATCAAACATTATCAAAATTGAGAAAGTGTCAAGATTGACAGATCTGTAGAAAGAGTAGGGAAATTTCTGAAATTTCATACTTCGTACAACCAAACACATTTTTCTTTCTGTTTGCTCATGTTTTGAAAGCGATTTTCCTCCTTCTGTTCTACCGTTAACAATTGTAGCTACAGATCTTCATTAGAACGAAGGTATATTTTCCTCCCTTTGTTTTGGAGTTTACAATTCGTTTTAATAGAGTTCAGTGACTGAATAAATGCTGGCTCGTTTCTGTGTTGTATAAATCGTTGAGTTCAAAGATACGTTTATCTTACTCATCTGTCGGAGAGCAACCACAAAACCGCAAAACTACGCAGTGCGAGGGGGGGCGATGATGAACCTTTGGGGGCGAGAGGGCGGGGGGGGGGGCTTGTCATGCATATAATATAAGGGTCTCACTCAAGTATGTTTATCTAAAATAACAACCGTAGTAATTTGTCTGGCACCGCAGACCAAAAGAAGAAAATACCACGAAAATAAGGAAAACGGTATTGCGTAAAGGGAGGTAGCGACTGCAGTACCAGCTTTGCAGCAGCGAGTACTGCTTCGCTCTGCCCACTTCATCCCCCTCTTCACTGCCGCCATGCGCGACCTTGCTCCAGAGATGACCGAGACAGGAAATTGAGACTTATTTGCTTGCTTGAGACTAACAAGTAAGAACAGCCACGAACACTTCTCGGTTGTAACAATCCCATTGACTTTCGAAGCGAAACTGGTCTTACTAGAAGTCCAACATGTTGGAGCAAAGGACGAAAACCCCGTGGATGGAACGAAATTGATATTTACTTTGGAGGCCATCAAACCTAATTTACATACCTAACCACCCAACCCAACGGAAGATGAACTGATAGCAAAAGCAGAGCAATTACATGACTATTATGAAACAAATATTGGTCCATCATTCCCTGCTGAATTGTTCTCTTCAAACAGCTGTCAAAGTGGCATATCTAAAGTTTCATCTGTAGATGATTTTGCCAAGCTTCTGTATGAGAAGTACAATACAATTCTGCCTATCTTTCCAGAGGCCTACACTACTATAATATTATACATATTTATACTGAAGAAACTGAACGCAACTAATGAGAGTAGTTGATCACATAAACTGCAACTGGAAAGACTACACAGTAGCAGCACAGATAAAAGTATCTTTATCTGTGGTAGCAGTTTTCATGAATAATGAAAAAGCCTTTCATGAGGTATGGACTGAAGGTCTACTACACAAACTACATAATATAAATTATCAGATATATATTTAATAAATATATTAGACTCATTCTTGAACGAGAGAACACTTATAACTACATTCAACAATTGCAAATTGACGGCGAAAGATATAACTGCAGGGGTCCCGCAATTATCAATTTTATCGCCATTACTGTATGCGCTATACACGTCCGATATGCCAATAAGTAGGGATGCTACGCTGGCAGTATACGCAAATGACAATGCTATTTTCACAAGTAGCACAAATCTCCGCATGCAAAGTTATCTAAGGACTTTTAAAGATTGGACCAACAAATAGGTAAATAAGAGTAAATGCGAATAAAAGGGTCTCAGTATTATTCACAAAAAAATATTAAATTGGGCATATTGTTTCCTTTACCTGGTCCTAAGGCAATACGTGTCAATAGAAATAAGTATATACAGTGTTTCAATATTCCCATACGCAAGTAACACGAAAGCAATGCGAAAAGAAATACAAGAGGCAAAAACAAGAATGGCAACGAAGACATTGAGATAAGGCCACAACACGAACTAGAACAACGTAGACATAAAAAGTTTACTCCAGTTGCCTATATCTACTTGCATTTCCTGCAGTGTTGATGCAAACCCAAGAAGTGCACGTGCATTAATACGTGTGGTGTTCCGAGACTCTAGTATATTATAAAATTAACAAGCTAGAAACTTACGTGTATCGTCTGCACGCTGATGTAAATTCTCATAGCTATTTACTGTAATTGAAAATGTGTAATTTATTCAACGGCTCTTGCTGTTCACTGCCAAACTTTTACGCTAGAGGCGCCACTCCTGTTGTGTCCCTAAAGAATTTCGTTAGGCATCTGGCTGCCCTAAGCTTTACATTGGAGCATGATAGGATGGCTATTCAAACGTTATTTTCAACTAAGGTAAGAATTTCTCGTGTAAATCGATAACAAAAATGTGCCTAGCAAACCTTTAAGATTATGTAGCAAGTCATAAGTTTCCGAAAATTACATTCTCCTGAACCTAAGGATTAATATATTAAAGCGCAACGGCAGGGTAGCTCAGACGGGCTAAATATAGTATATTTATGCACAAAGAGCACTAAAGTTGGCGTGATTTTGGTCGTCTCTAGCTGCCATGGGTCTATAATAAAAAAAATAGATTTTTACACTACGCTTTTATGTTTTCTTTTGTTCCGACTTAAAAGTATGTGCAATTCAAGGGCGGCAGTACAAATCGGAGAAACTACTCAAATTACAAAGAGTAAGAGCATAATATTTATTATTATACACTATGCCATATCCGATAACTTAATATTAATATATGTTTCATTTGTATTAAGCGGACACTTTCCCCTCGTATTTTCGTCCTTTTTGTTTTGGGTTACAACAATTTTAAAATTATAATTCCTGTAAATAAGATAGCCCTAGAGGTTGCGAGACATAAAACAGAATATAAAATATTTTTTGTAATAAATATTCTTCTCGATAAACGTGTACGTATAAAATACAGAACCATATTTACTAGCCATGCGGAAAAGTATGATATCACATATATAAAAGGAAGCCAGTTATTAATAACAACTATAAAAATAAAAGTACAGTCGCGTGGAATTATTAGGTTACCAGATTTACAAGAATAAAGCACTTAAATTCTGAAAATTCCAAGTGACGTAAACAAGTGCAGTGCAAATTTTAAGGCTTTTTTGATTTCCGATATATCTTCTGTTGTTGACGATTGTCATTAAAATTCTTAGTTTTACAGCACTGATTATTTATACAGGGTGTCCATAAAGTCTCTTTACAACTTCAAACTTTTATTCCAAACACATATGAAGAGATAATTAAATGAAATTTGTCACATAGCAGCAGTATATATTGAAGTTTTTTTCATAACTTAATAAACCTCAATATGGGCACCATTGGTTGCACGAAGGACGTCAAGGCGAAAATTGATTTCGCCCCATGTCCGCTCTAGCGTAGCCTCATCAATGGTGGCGATGGCATCATTGATCCTTTGCTTGAGGTCAGTAATGTTCCGTACCTTTGTTCGATACACAGTATCTTTAACGTAGCCGCATAGAAAGAAATCTAGGGGTGTTATGTCTAGTGAACGAGGTGGCCAGGGAATAGGACCATCCCGTCCAATCCACCTACCGGGAAATGTTTGGTCCAGGAAGTCACGAACATTTAATCCCCAATGTGGTGGTGCACCATCCTGTTGGTAAAGGACGGTTGGTTAAAGGTCAGCCAGTTCTGGTGTCACATATTCAGCCAAAAGCTAAAGGTAAACATTTGCAGTAATTGTTTGCTCCGCAAATAAAAATGGACCAATGATTCGATTGAACATCAGTCCACACCACACATTAACCTTTGGACTGTCTTGTTTGAGGTCCATTGTCGCATGGGGGTTTTCTGAGCCCAGATTCTCGCACTGTACGTGTTCAGTTTACCGGAAACATGAAATGTTGCCTCATAAATAAAACACACTCTGTTGAGGAACATTGAATCCTCCGATATTCGATGAAGCATGTCCACTGCAAACGTTTTAAGTTTCGGTTTATCATTTGACTCAATGGCATGCAACAGTTGCACTTTATACGCATACAATCGCAGGTTGTGGTGTAGGACCTGTGCACTGTTGATCGTGATAGCTCTTAACTGTCTGGCAGCAGTGCGAATGGATTTCTTTGGAGAATTAACAAAGGCTTGTCTTACACTTCTTGCTTTATCCAAAATTGTACTGGTCTCCATGAATTTCCTGTGCCATTCACGAATTGATGGACGTGCTGGTGGTTGTTTCCCATACCTAGTCCTGAAGTTTCGCTGAGTCTGAGTTCCACATTTTCTTTCAATGAACCACGCCACACATTGTGCCTTTTCTTGCGGAGTAGCCATTTTTCTTTCGAGGGCCTCTCTTTCTTCACAATGTTACCGGAAATACACAAATTGACTATTAGTACAATCTTTAATAGTAAATGAGTAGAATAGAAAAAAAAACTCAAATATCTCATCATTTGCATTTGTAGTGAATTTTTGAAGTTGTAAAGGGATTTTATGGACACCTGGTATATCATAATTTCTGAGGTTAAGATGAAATTAAACTTGCAATTTAATTTAATAGCAGCACGTTCAGCATCAAATTCCCCATGTATTTAATTGGGAGAACAATTGCCCATCAAAAGCGTGGGGACACAACAGGGGTGCTGCCACCTACAATAGTTTGCTTTGACCAGGCCCATTGACATGAGTTACTTGGTAATCGCTACAACAATGCATTCTTCCAATACAGCGCCACCTCCCGACGTTTCTTGGAACTCGCTACACGAAAGTGGAATGCTGAAGTCTTCGATTTTGTTGGCTGTTGCCTTCGGTGAATACTTCACATGCAAATATTCTCATTCACTCTCTCTCTCCCTCTCGTAAAACCCAGATCCTGTTGAAAGACTTTTCCTGCAACGCTTGCTTTAAGGGTCAAGTTTAACTTCAAGTGACATCAAGTCCTTTTGAGGATTCTTTTTTTATTCAAACATCTTTTAGGGTCTACTGTATTTTCCACACGAAACTTTCTTTTGTAGAGGAAGCAAGAGTCCCGGATATGAGCAACGAAGGGGGTCGAAACGGTCATAGATGCCCCCCCCCCCCTCTTCCTTGCAGCCTCTGAGAAATTAGTATCGTCCATTTCAAATCAGACAGAAACAAATTCTTAACGATGCCACTAAAAAAAACTTCAGTTAATTATTATTCCATCAAAATAACCGAAGCAATAATGTGTTAACTTAGTTCGAAAATCGAGTGTTTAGAACTGCAGGATTTTTCGTATCCTATTACTTAAACCAAAGAATAAGTGATTTAATGAGGTTTCAAGATTCCAGAAATGATATTTTTATATAATGGCCACACAACTTGAACGTTGTGATTAAAATATCTCTGGATCAGAACAATGGGGACAATTACGTATCGTGGTTTAATTAATGTTCCGAACAGTCGTGTTCGTATTGATTCATAAACTCTAAGGTTTCATGACAAATTTTATCACAGAAGAGGTTACATTTCCAGTTTTTTTTTTAAACAAAAAAAAGTTTGTCACAGTTCATGTCTTTATTCTTCTTGCTGAAACAGAAACTCTGCCACTAGACGACTACTTGTTCAGTCCAAATCTGACCAGCTGGTACGTCTGTACCGTTACCAACCCTAAAGATGTCTCTGGAGACAGGAGTAAAACAGGGGAGATGGTAGATTTTTCACTGCAACAGGTTTTTTTTTATCTTTTTTAATTACAAACACATACGCACTATTAGCATGACATTATAGCTTAATCTGTACTGAACAAAACTAGTTCGTGACTTTACCATCAGTTGTTACAATTTTTAAGCATCCATTGTTTGCTATGTACGAAGCACGTGTTTTCTTCATTTTTCATATGTTCAAGATATTCTCCTCAGACGGTAAATACAAATGAATAATTCTTTGTACAAGAGTAAAGTAATACATATACAAACATATACGTCGGTACTGTTTCCGGCTATGAAATTCAGGCGGTGCACCGGAGAGTGAAGGGGGGGGATAATATTTACTGAAAAACAGTTTATTTTTAAATTTTCTTCTTTTAATAACTAACACACACTTGTCTTGAATTAGCATGACATATTCTGATCCGTACCGAACAAAACTAGGAAACATTAGTGCCTATTATCGTTAGTTTACGAGATATAAAATGATTTAGAGTAGCGCGTAATTTCAAACTTCGCGCTGAAAATTGCCTCCGGCGTTGAGGCTAATGCAGTGTAAGACAGAGCGCCATCTAATGGTTATGGGATTTCCAGGCACGACATTTACCAAGAAAAGAAACACTGTTTTTATTCTCGTTATGCAATATTTCCAACACAGGCATCAGTAGTACAAACAAAAAGTGCAAGAGCAAATATTCCTAATGTTTGTTCAAGCAGCTTAAGACGTAGAAAGAATAATCTCGCTAAATATAATTTCAGCAATTCTTGGAAAATATCAAGATGGTGCATAACGGTATATTATTAAGATTGGCAAGATTAAGATAATAGTTTAATGGCGTAGCAAATCAAGCTGGCAATTATCTTGTTCAGCAAACAAAAACTGGATATTGCCCTTACCTTGAAAACGCGATCTCAATGAGGTTGAAATGTAGCAAGAAAACCTCAGTTTTTGTCAGTGCTGCTTCTTCGGCAATGTGTTATTTTCATTTGTATAATTTGTAATGCAATAGTGGCACTGTCAAGATTAGAATAATTTTAGGTCGAAATCTAAAACTCCCTTTAGTTTCATACCTTATTTTTGCTATTTGATCCATTAGTACTTGTACTGTTGTTCATGTAGACATAACTACTATATCACGACAAAAATATGACAAACTCGATCAATTTAAAGCATTTCATGTTTGTTTCACTTTAGCATGTCTGAAAAAAACCTGTCGCGTCTGGGAAACTGTATTTTTTAAACTTTTCTTTTCACGTTTTTATAAATATCGTTGTAGTGCTATCGCATGGCATAGATAAGCATTACCTACCCAATTCTTGACTACTTTTTCTGATAATATAGGAGATATTTTGCTTTGTAATGAGAATATTTTATTTATGTTATTTAGAGCGTTTCTATCCACTTTCGGCTAATCGCAACGAGGATGAGTGATAACATGATGAAATTGATGAATGGAGTCACAAAAGTACATCCATGCCTGTCTCTCGGTATGGGGATAGGAATTTTAACTCTTGTTTTAACAATTGAATGGCGTCTAACTCCTCGGCGAGATGGTGAGTGAAACACACTACGAACTCAGAGGTCCCAGGTTCAAAAAAGGGCCTGGCATGGATGAATCATTGTGTTGGTACTATAATCTACATCAGTTCATTATTCATCCTCATCGTCGCGATGAAACAAATAGATAGAAAAAATACGATAAAAACTGAAATAGAAAAACAATTCAATGGCAACGCTAAATTCAGACTACATTAAAATCATAAAAGATTAACTGTACCTCTACGTAAGAGTGACCAAACCTGACGTTCCATGAAAAGAATACATAATATACGAAGTTGACCTTGAATATCAAAATTTAACAAGTCTGTTTTCCTTATCTATCGCCGACCTCCATTGAGGAGTGGTTATCACAGCGCGCTATGACGTCAGGGGTCCCAGGTTCGAATTCCGGCCTGGGCATGGGTGTTGTTTGTGAGTGTCCCTTCGTCACTTTCATCACATCACTCAATCGGCGGCTTTCTAATGGTTTTTAATTTGGTGTGTGTGAGAGTGTTCTGTGCACCTCCCAGAAATATTCTAGATCCACCTATGTCGTAGTTCATGTTTCAGTGTATTTAATGGAGTGTAAGGGGTAGCCCTTTCCGGACACACCCAAATGTCAACCTCCATTCCACATATTACACTTTAGAATGTAGACTAGCGAGGCTGTGGCGTCTGGACTCCCAGCCAGAATAACCCTCTATGGAACTCGCGTTGTATCGTCCTTATATATGTTTGTGATTGCCTCTTCATCCATCTCATCACTATTCATCCTCATCTTCGCCATTAGCCAAAAGTGACAGAAATGCGATGTAAAATAAACTAAATCAATCAATCAGTTTTGTTCTAGTTAAGGAGCGTATACCCGTATCGTGTGACAGGCAAAAGTAGCCTATGAGCTGACGTGCCCATAGTATCAAAATTAATAAAAACAAATAAATCACTTCAGTGTATTTAATTTTAAATTCTACTCCATACAAGTGCATCTATTATTTACACATTGCGAATGAACAATTTACCTCGGAATTTTGTATCGGAAGGACCACCTTGGAAATATACAGTGTAAGTTATCCACACATCTCCACATAAAAACACTCTCTTCTCCCATTGCGTGTTAATTCCACAGAAGCAAACACTCTATATCTACTGTATTTATGTAACGCACCCAAACACACTACCAGCGTTCCAATGTGTATCGTAATGCTCTGGATTGGCAAACCTAACAGGACACGTTCATTAAGTGCCTTGCCCCATCGAGCTGTCTTGACAAGATGATTAGTTTTCTCCGCTGGACAAGATGTTCTATGTCATCCGTCGTTTCCTACCTCCTATGCGTTGACAAGGTATATTCTTATTAAAGTTTATACATCCGAGTGTCCGAGAAAGGATTGTTTCTCTTAGAAGATGAATGTCATTCAAAAGTAACACATTTCATTTCAGTTACAATAATTTGGGGTAACCATTACAGTATAAGGGAATATTCAAGTGGGTCTCGGTATTCTTGCGTGCGGGCATCATAATGGTTACAGATATTTTCGTTCTTTTGTATTTCAATGGGAGGTGTAAGCGTGTGATTGTAGCAATATATTAACGATTATTTCTAGTTACTAGCGTACACAGAGGGGAGTTGATGGGGCTACAGCCCCCGTCGATATTTTTAGAAAATCAATAAATTTTAAATGAAAGCAGTGAAGAACTCTGGTAAAACCAGAGTGGTGAATTCATACATCCCTTAAAATGGCTCCTCATTGCCAGTTTTGAGAGTGGGAAGTACTAAAAATACGAAATATCATATTGTGTATGCGCCTCCCCCCAAGAATGCAGATATATTACTATCCACTTGTGCAATTTCAGTCCCTCCCCCCCAAAAAAAAATTCTGCGTACGCCAATTTCTTATATATTAATATAACGTGTTGGAAGCGTAGGAGTGAGTATAGCAGTATATTAACGAATATTTCATATCTACCTATATTATAATGATTTAATATATAATTACTACAAATAAAATATATTTTTCTATTATGTAAATATGGTTCGGTTGAAGAAAATACTTATGCTTTAACTCCGCCATTGCAAAGTAAGGAAATAAATAATAAATATAAGGTTCTCCCAGATGGCGTAGTAGTAACATCGGGTGGAGGTCTGCTTTTAATTCGTCGGGCATTCTTTTTTCTAATTAACAATGTTGCTCAAAGTTACACGTTTCTAATTCAGAGCTGCATTGCATTAATAAATACTTCCACCGTGGCGGAGTGGTTAATACTGCGAGTTAGAACGCCAGTTTGAATCCAGGCATGGGTGTTCTTTGAGCGTGTCCCTTCATCAATTCAATCATATCACCACTCATCTTCACCGTCGCGATTAGTCAAAAGTGGAAGAAAAGCGACGCTAAATAACAAAAATAGAATCAATAAATAGTTTCAGATATCGACAAGTGTCTGAAAAAAATGTTGAAAATCGGCACCAACGAAATTAGGAAAGAAAAGTACTTGCTTACCTGTAATTTGAGAATTTTGTCCGCAGGATTTGCCGGGTTGTGCCACACAGTTCCCACGCGCACGGAAGCTGTTATCTGGTATCCAACGTCCTTCCCAGTGACGTCAGCTTCATTGAGCAGCACCGTCGTTTCGTAACTATAATCGTAGCTGGTCCCCAAATCATACTGACGAGTGGACGCTGCGGAGGACAAGAGAACAAAGCTGTAACACAGTCTGAACCAGAGCAGAAGAAGTTGCAGAGCCGCAGTCTTGAACATTGTCGGAACAAATTAGCTACAAAACAATCACGTCACCGGGGGGCACGGGCATAGCAGAAAGCACACGCGCACTCGACACTTTCCCCCTCACTGCAACAGGTCTCGCACGGGAGATCTACAACCGACTGGCAATCGTCGAGTGTGCGTCGACTGCTTACCCACGTGTCCAATCCTCAAACCCAACAACCTGCTCGCCGTGGCCAATCGAAAGAACGAGCGGTGTGCGTAGGACATGCGCTGGTGATCATACTTCACGATCGCCGTAATGTTTTTTTGTGTGCCATGTCATCTAGGTCGTAACATTGTTCCAGATGATAAACAAGAAGGTTCGAAAAGAACGCTGGAAACTGGGTAATTCTTGTATCTTGAGGCCTAATTCCGAAACTAAGGGCGTTGTTACTTACGCAACTGGTTGTAATCGAGCATGAGCTGTAGCGATGAGCAATGCTCGCAATATTTTCTTTAATTCTCTCGCCTGCGTTCCTCTGTGGAAGCACCTACTGGCACTAACTCATTTCGCATTCAACGTGGTTTGCTTTTAGCACCTCGATCCGGCCGCTTGAGGTATCTGATGTGCGAATCGGGAGACAGAACTGAAAAATTTCGGAGCCTCTCAGGTGTTTCGTTTCGCCCGCACCGTTACCTGTTCCGGTTGAAGACATTCATGACCTTAGGCGGTTTGCGCTGTTGCCAGATCGTGCAACAGCACGTGCTTACCTCATTTGCATAGTTTACTGGCGGCTTTGAAACACGTCAAAAGAATGTGTGAGGATTCGCCGACATTACAGTTAATATATTCAGCAAAAACAGTTTTACTTATAATTCCCCCTGCTTTTAGATTATGACGGGATTGGACGGAAGGGTAAAGTTTGGTGCAGCATTTCATATCCACATGGATTAAAGCTGATTTTGCGGTCAATTACAACGCAGCAAGTAAAACGCTGTGCTAATATCTTATCAATGGAACCAAGTGAATCAGCATGTCAATTTTCGCAGGCAAATTCAAAGCCTTCCTTCATTTGTTCATCTCATAAATTTGAATAATTGAAATAAAATAATTATTATTACCAACTAATATAGAACTTATTTTACTGCCAATTTATTATTACTATACTCTTGGGGGAAACTATTGATTGATTGATTGAATTGAAAATGCTGGGTTCGTTGCACTTCGGTTATTTTGCACCTGTCACATTTAACGGGGCCCAGTCCCTTATCATATCTAAATGAACATCTGTTTCGGAGGACTAAAATGGCTTGCCTAATTAAAATTTGAGGCTGTAAAGGGGCACCCAGCCCAACACAGCACTACAGAGGATTATGCTGGCCGTCGGTCTAGACGCCAGAGCCTCGTTACCCTGCAATATTGCAGTTACCGGGGTGTACTACGTGGGAGTGAGGTTGACCTTTGGGTGCCATACATGCCTAGGGGGAGACTTACTAGTGTACCAGATAAGTGAATATCGGAATAACTCCTTTCCTATATATTTTCTTACATAATGTTTCTATTCAACTGATGACTATATAATCGAGCAAACCGTAGTTTAATCAATTGTATGTAAATTGAGCATATTTTCATTATAAAATTAGATTTTCTCTCTTTGCTCCTTCTTGAACGTAATCATACAAAAACCAAGATTGGAGTATTTATGAACATTTTTATTGCATTAACTTTTCAACATTAAATATCGAAATATGTATCATTCACTATGTTATTCTATTGCATTAATTAGCTATAGTTAACAACCATTCATTGACCTGTATGATTCATACTTACGTATAAAATATAATAAATAAAGATATTAACACATTCTAAATAAGCTTTACCAGTAAGGTAAAGATGATGCTGGTGAAAATTTATGTACTTAAAGATATAAATTGGAAGCCTTAAAAATCTGTGGGCGAGGTGCAAAAATTGTGTTTTACAACACTACGTACATTTGTTATTAATTTACAAGTTCAATGAGAATAAAAAATAAGCAATTCGTTACATTATTGGGCTATACTTAAATCATAAGTTGAAGTTTTAACTCTTCTCCGAGTACGAATGTAGAAATAAGATATTTCTGTTCATAATGACAAACTTACACAGCTTATAACATTATGTCTCATTCTCCATCTTCTGTGCTTGCCGGGAACAAATGCGCCGACGGTGCTAGTGTTTTCCATCATGAACAATATTTGGACAAGTGAAAAGACAAATTTCTTACGTGACTTTTTACATGCCTAATGCATTTAGATCAACAGAGATAACTATTATTATTATTATTACAATATCCCTAACTAATGACCTTTGATTTGTGGCACACTGGGCTAACCAATGATTCACGAAGTTTGGTCACTCTAGCAAAAGATCTTGACCAGACAACACCAGCGCGTCGTTAGATAGTTTGATAGCGTGTGTAACTGGAACTTGCTACAAATACAGTTACAGCCACGTAGATTTGGTCGGTTATCAAAGTAGGCCTCCTTTTACGCAGAAAAGTAGCCAGGTAATCAAATGATTGACCTTGCGATAGATAGACTAACAACTTAATAATTGCAATTCCTCTATATGCTTCGTGATTCTGATACATCATTACAATTTGGAACTATTTGTCTTCTGGGAAGTCGCACACATTGGTACGCGCATGCACACAATCTTTATCGCGAATCTAGCGGATTTTAATTGCATCTTTGACCTTAATATGAAGCAAAATTATTTGTGAGCTTCACCTGAAAAAACATTTTTCGTGAACTGTAAATTTACTCTCTAATCTGTTCTGAATTCATTTCTTGGATGTAAGACTTGCCAGCTAGTGGAATTAAAATGTATTCATTGAACTAGTTCAATGTGTAACATAAAAAATATATTTTTCGGAGACATGGATTTTTATTTATCTCGCCTCGTTTACGATAACAAAGGCCTTTTGAAAACTTAACCATGATTTATATCTACAATGTTCTGTTGCTCATTAAAAAGAGCAGAATGTAAAAACGAAAAAATCTCAAAGAAGACAGCAATAAAGTGTACGTTAGCATTATACAAAAAAGGGTATTTCAGAATTCAACTAAAGATTAAATAGAAGAAATCAAAAAATAAAAACAATAAGTGTACTATTAGTGCACGCTTGATTTGAGGTTCAGAAAAAATGGCTCTTGCGTTAGGAAAGATTTTTCATGAAAGGAGAATGAAAGTCACGGGGGAAAAAATTATGTTGTTATTCGACAATAAGGTGTAAAGAATGTCTCCAAAGGAAATTCCAGTTCTTGAAAATAACGAAGAGGAATATTGCCTTGATATGTATTTGTTTTCCCTAAAACACACCAGCAAGAGGCGCTGGTATCAACACTGGCAACAGGAAATGCCAAGCTGTTACGTTATGGATTTAGGGACCATGGGGCACTGTCCTTACTTCGCTCCTGCGTTTTATGACGAGTTTTAAACAGTGTTCGAAATTTAATTTTTGTTATCTTTTAATGTACCATGGTAGGTCTATATACAGGTTTGTTGCTTTTAAAATTATATAAATTAGATTACAAGGATTCTGCTGAGATCTTCTAAATGTACGAGCAATGAAATTGCCTAGAAAACCAAAATATGAAACAAAACTGAATCGGTGGTAAAGTGATTTGCTATTCAAATTTGAAATTCGAACGTGTGAACAGAATTTTCAAACTTTGTTCAAAATTGTGACAATTTGTGCACTAATAACGGAGTTGTCCTATGGGACCAAACTTTTCAATCATCCTGTTGTGTGTATGTGTAGAGCATGGGACGTCCGCAGGATTTTTTCCAAGGAGGGACCAGCAAGGCATTTTTTTCAGGGGGGCAAAGAAGGCATATTTTTCCCCATAATGGTAATGCCCCCTCAAAAAACAATGTTTCAGTCTGAATTTATCACGTTCCTTCAAAGCACTTATAAAAATGAACATTAATTACTGTGACAAATGAAATTATTGAAATTATGTGTGCGCTCTCTTTAATTCGAACTTGGATAATTCGAACAAAATCACATTTCCCTTGAAAATGACTACTTAATTCGAATTTTGAAGGTTAATTTGGATAATTCGAAGTCAGGTTTTGCAATAATTTAACATAAATCTTTCCAGGAAAGACCTAAGTGGTTGCTACATAAGGTTGTTTTTATGGTTAACAGATGTGCCGACGGCAGATGAGAGAATGCAGCGGGAATCCCAAGAGCTTTTGTTTGTAGGAATGTGACCTTCACCCTCTCAGAAACAAGTTGAGAGGGGAGCGGATAGCCGGACAGAAGGGGTCATTTGTCTGTGTGTTTTAGTGGAGTCAGAATGTCGAAACGTGGTGCGTACAGTAGCTTAACTGAAGTGCTTAGAGAGGTAGAAAGAGGAATGAAAATAATGAAAAACAATCACGTGATGCGAATATTGCAATAAGTGTACTCTTCCTGGATGGAGATATGGATAAAACATAGCAGTTGTAAGGTAAGGTGTACTGTTTGCGTATTAATGCAGTTTTATGTTTAATACAGTGTGTTATTTCATTGGTGTTTTTTTTTAATATTCTGGTTAATTCGAATTTTGGATAATTCGATTTTTTTCGTAGCCCCTTGGAGTTCGAATTAAAAAGAGTCCACTGTATATGATGTGTAGGTGATCATTCATTTTCCATGGGGGTGGGCGTGACCCCCCTTGCCTCCCACCCTTCTGGACGTTCATGGTGTGGAGGCTGAATTTGTACCCCGAAATTCAAACGTTCCTGTAAACTACTAAAACTAACCAAAATAGTTATGCATACAAGTATCTATAATAGCAAAGTAATTCAATTATTAATTCCGTTACAGTTGTCGCGAATAACTAACAAGAAGATACCAAATGATTGACGACGTCAAAATAAATTGGTCCTACGATGCTACAAAGCGAAAGGCTCAAGATCGAACAGCATGGAGGTTGCAAGGAAAGATGAATGAATAAATTTAATAATTAACTATTTTATGGTATTAGTTACTCAGAAATAACTGAAGTTGTAAGCAAGTTGCTTCCTTGTGCTTGTTTTAACATTACCAAGGAGCATATAAATGTATTTCTTATGTAAGGTAACGGATGCAAGTGTGTCTCGTTTATATGTATCTTGTGTAATTTGTCAAAAGAGTTAGGACTATCCAAGACAGGTAAAAGCAAGAGAGAGAGACCGAGAAGCCGAGAAACACATCAAACTGACCTTTGAAGACGTGGTTAATCAAGTGAGGAAATAATCTTATTCTTAATTCGTTCTGGAGAAGAGTTGTGCAAGTCACGCGTTAAAGTTCTTTGTTTCCTTGCTGGTCCATATTCCAGCATGCATGACAGTCGTCGTTAAGCACGTGGGCATAATAATGAAGACGTGATACAATCATTTAAAAAATTAGAACACTGGAGACGAAGCTTGTCCATCGCTTTGATTGATTGATTTGTTGTCTTAAGTCCACTTTATGCACAGATAGGCTGTATCAGGGGTGTGAATTAAAGCAACAAGGGGAGCTTCCCCCCCACTTCCGTCAGAGCTTACCACTTCGGGTGTGTTTTGTTTTTAAGTCCACTTTTATGCACTGATAAGATAATTGGGACTGGACCTACAGCGTAAATCGATCCCAGGACCCCTCGATATTAAGGCGACGACGATACCTTGACGACATCGGGCAGGCCAACTGCCGCACTCCGGGAATGTGATATCGATATCTAATTGTATTTGCATCATTCTTTATGGTTTGAATGTGACTGCGCACATTTATTTACACGATACTGTTCGTTCTACCAAAACCGGAACCTTGTGACCAGAGCTACTTCCCAGTGGGGAACTTTGTGTGAAGAAGCATATGAGGAAGTCTTACAATGATTACCCCCATAAAACAATGGATTCTAAGTGCAGAAAGTGCCAATCAAAATATCCTTAAAGACCAAGCAAAGCAATAAATGATTTTGCTACATGAGATTTTTTTGTAGAGTGGTTAGACCATTGATAAAACTTTAATAGTGGAAGTAAGAATTTGTCACCTATAATTATTATTATAAAATAATAAATATTATAGACTAATAACAATAAACCAATTTTATTCCAACGGATTATCATTATATCCTTGGAGAGACATTTTCTACTCCAACCACCAACTGAGTGATTATGCAGCACAACGGCTTTCCATTATTTTTGTACATTTCACGCAGTTAATCTACTGAAATGCATAGTTATTCCATTTTCTTAACTCTTGCACACCTCGTTCAAGAAATAGCTCTAAAATTTAGAGCACAGTTTTAGCTATGAAATTTATGATCTTTTCGTTCCATGTAACGCATTGTTTATTCTGTTATTAACAATAAAAAAAATAGTCTTTCCTCTTTTCATAATTTGAAATGAACGATGCCAATTCCGGGGGGGGGGGAGGGCTCGAAGGACCCATGTTTGCTACTGTAAAGTTTGAAAATCTAAGCAAAACAGCATATTCCAAAAATTATGACTTTTACAAAGCTTTTTCAATTGAATTCCTTAGTTTGGTTTGAGTTGGTGTTTATAAGTCCACTTTATGCACAGTTAGGCTAATCGGGAATGGACCTATGGTTTAAAGTGGGATCCAAACCACTGTGGCATGTGCCTCCACCGGGTATCGAACCCGGGATCCCTTGATTACAAGGCTACCACTGCGCCATCGGGGATGCCCTGAATTCCTTCGTGATGCAGTTCATACTTTTTTTTTTATTAACACTATTTTGCTAGTGAAGTATAAGGACATTGTATGCCTCCAATACTGCAAACCTGGAGTTGCAAACGGAGCTCCGACCTGATACCTTTACCATGTGCGTCTGATTATACTGTGATACTATCCTCGCTCGCCAGCAAGAAAACGTGACCCCTTTATCCGGTACGAAGATCAAATGAAGCTGACACCGTGAAATGATACGCAAGAGCCCCCATGCACGAGGAATCAAAAAAAACTTTCCCGTAATGCATTGGGACGCTCTGAAACCATTTTCCTCCGGATACAGACATAATAGCTACATTTGTATCTACCTCCAGGCACGTATCTAGAGGCGTATTCTGGGATGAGGTTGTCCAAATCAATTGTCTTATTTAATAACAAAAATATAAATGTTTAAATTATTACGTTAATATTATTTGTAGGTCTACTCATAATAGGTAAATTATCATTATATTATTATAACATGAATAGGTAAAAGGACGCTATATGAATAGAGATATAAGAGCACGTACTTATTTTCTATTTTACGTGTAGTTATGATCACCAAAATGTGTTCACAACTGTCCTGCCAAGGAATTTATTGTCAAAAACAAAGTATTGAATATTTATTCCATATTCTGATTAATATTTTATGCATGTTATTATAAGTATTGGTAAGGTAAAGTTCCCCGTCCATATCACACCGTGCCATGAAAGCACATTTAAGAGATGACACATTCTCGATCTCTGCCATTTTTAAGGTGATGTGATCAGCACCACGCTCCGGCTGCATTTATCCCACATCCAGGGTTGCACGCAGGTATCCATTGATTTGAGGCTGGGTAAGTCCCAGAGCCGGAAAATTCCGACCTTAGATCATCCACCCCGGTCTCCCGCGTGGCAGTCAGACGCCCTACAGAATTTTTTAAAATGTATTTTTATAAATCAATATCCCTAAACGGTAGTATCTCCCGTTATTCACTTTTTCTGTTTTCACACAAATAAATTTACTAAATTCTCTATTTTCTCATTGCGGACAAACAACAAATATCCATGTACTAACCCGTCTCGTCGTAGCGCGCAGCACTGACCACTCCGCCACGGGGCCGACATTCCGACTATACTACTGTGGCTCTCATAAGCCTAGTAGTGTGCATAAATCTTCTTTGGTACTGTCATTCAAAGCCGTATGATCCCAATCTAACCATTGCCTTCCAATAAGTTAGGCGGAAATGAATAATCCTCGATTATACAACAAATGCTAAACAAGTATATTTGCATTATTTAATTTCTAGTACCTTGTAAGTCTTTCGGGGGGAACAGGGGGGGTCCGGAGACTCCTAAATACGTCCTTGTGCATCACTGCAACTTGAACGACACTTGTTAATATCGCAATACTGTGAAGCTCTACTAACGCATTACCACGCACTGGTGAACATAAATTGCATTTCTTAAGCATATTACTGCTTAAGTTCTTACAAGGCTTGAAAGCGACTTATCTCGAAGTGAAATTATCCAGCTTCAACTTCGTGAGTTTCACAAACATGAACTGAGCTCTATAAACAGAGTAATTTTAAGTTTACTGTGAGGAAACGTGCATCTTAGTTTCCTCTTAAAGGAGGAATGCAACATTTATGGCATGAAGAATATACTTACGCACATGAAAGGGTGGGTTAGAGATTCGTGCCACTGGAGGGTCCGTACAAATGCGGCTGCGGACAGTTGCATTGGCGGACAATTGCGACCACTTTCTAACGAAACCAGTTTATACTAAAAATCCTCACGGACAATTGCGATCTGATGAGCAGAACTCCTCTGCCCTCTCCCATACCATGTATGAACATCTCATTATATTTCTTCTCTCTTTCTCCCCCCCCCCTCTCTCTCTCTCTCTCTCTGATCTCTCTAAATTGATTCCATTTCTTTGTTTTCTTAAGTGTTGGTTCTTTGTTAACTAAAAGTTAAAATATACAAAACAGTAATTTTGCCTGTAATATTATATGGATGTGAAACTTAGTCCCTTACATTGAAAGAGGAACATAAATTGAGAGTATTTGAAAATAAGATCCTTAGAAAAATATTTTGGCCTAACAGGGACGAGGAAACAGGTGAGTGAAGGTTACATAATTTAAATGTACGATGCCAAGATATTACTCGTATTAGAATGATTTAATTAAGAAGACTTAGGTGGGCAGGTCATGTTGCACGAATGGGAGATGAAAGAAGAGTTTACAGGATTGTTGTTTAGAAACCTGATGGTAAGAGACCATTAGGAAGACGAAGACGGAGGGATAATGTTGAGATGGACCTAAAGGAAATTTGCAGGGATTGAAAAGAGTATATAGATCTTGCTCAGGATAGAGACAGATGGAAGGCCTGTGTTGCTGCAGCCATGAACCTTCGGGTTCAAGAAGGCTAGAGAGTGAGTTAGTTGGTTCTTTGTTTATTGGTATGAATTACAATCGAACTGCGTGACGGAATGGTTAGCGCAGGGTTGGTACGACGCCAGCGGCCTCCTATTTCGAATCGCTGACCGTGCATGGGTGTTCTTAATTAATTTCATCATATCATCACTCATACTCATCATCGCGATTAGCCAAACGTGGCGTAAAAGCGTCGCTAAATAAAAAAAATAAATCAAAGTGAGTGAGGATCATGGGCACTGTGCGAACCAACCTGGGGGATGCCGGGGATTTTCCCTCTCAACAATTTTTTATCCCAGGCAAAGTAAAATTATTTATATACCTGCAAGGAATGCTTTTACCCCCATCAAAGAAAATTTAATTCAAAGCATACAGTATACCATTTCTTAACTATGCAACAAGTATAATTGAAAAATCATCCATGTCCATTAGTGGCCCCAGTCATCAAAGATTTCCCTGCCGAAAGTATGCCTCCTTGTGGATAAAAGGACACCTTCTTCAACTGAATATCTTCACCGAGCCGAGACAACAGTGTTCATCTCATTCCAGCAGGCAGTTTCCAACTTACGTTTTCATGGCAAAATGCTGATATTTTACACGTATTAAGGTGTTCACCAAGGACGGCGCGACGGACGTGCGAGGGTGGACAACTGTCGTTTAATGCATAATGAACAAAAATTGCACTCCTTGTGTGTTCTAAAACTTTCCCAATAAGACATTAATTAAATCCAAAGATTCATATGCACTTATCAATTTGGAAACCCCTGTGAGCAAAGAAAATTAACCCTCAACCAGGAAGCAGCACTCTTTTCAGTTCAAATCTCATAACTAGACCTCGGATTTTTAGGTTCTAGAAAGTGTGCTTTTAGGTTCCTAAAATAGGTTCTAAAGATCCTAAAATAGGTCCTAAAAATCCTAAGTTAGGCTCGAAAATCCTGAGGTAGGTCTAAAAATTTTTGAAATAGTTCAAAATTCCTGAAGAATGCTGATTAGATATAGGCTAGTCACCGGCAATGAAAATGGAACGAACACCTACATCCTGAAATATGCACTATCTTGCATAACGTTGTGTGTGTTGCCTAACCCTACGGCAATGGCAGAACTTACTAGTGTTGCCCACGAGACGAGACTTTGGCCTGTCTCGTCTCGTGGAAATGCTGTGAAATGCTGTCTCGTCTCGAAAATATTCGTTTGTCTCGGGACACATGATCAATCTCGTCTCGTCTCGAATTTTTAAAAGCCTGTCCCGTTTCGTCCCGTGGGCAACACTAGAACTTACCATTGGAAATTTGATATTAAAATCCACTCTTCGCCGCATAGTTAGGCAACAATCTTTTTCCATGTTATCCACAGTCAAATTCCACAATTTTGTCTGTGAGGATTATATGACGAAAACAATATTTCAACGAAAACATAGTCAGTAGTGCAAACTTTAATGCTGCAATGTTAGTTTGCAAGGCGTGAATGCCACAAAGTATCGAAGTGACTCACAGATCAGACTACTTTGGATTGTAGAGGGAACAGTGGCACCAAGACATTTTGCTTTGTTTAGAGCTTTGAAAAATCACTTGGGCTTGGAGGAAGGGAAATCAACAGAGTACATTTCAAACACGTTCATCATTGAATTTTTTCGTGACCGAACAAAGCAAATGCCTCTGTGCGACTTAAAAATCCTGTAAAATCTTTCAAAATATATAAAAACCTAAAAATAGGCTTGAGTTAGGTGCATATACCTAAGATGGGTTCTAACAAGCAAAATAGGTATTTTTAGGCACTATGAAACTTCATCAGTTGTTGCGTTCTTTAACGAAACGCTGACATAACTTATTATTTCTTACATACCTTGAAAGGAAAAAATAGGTTAAAAACCTAAAATCCGATCTCTACTCATAACATTAAAACTGCATATTGAAGATCGTTCATTTTAATTATAAAGAGAACAAAACGAAATCTTCACTGTTGTCTGTGTTTGCATGCTTTCGGTCGCTTTTTGTCGTCATCCTAGAATCTTGTATAATGTGCACACAGCATGTGTCTTGTGTCGAAAGACGAAAACGAAGAATTGATATGATATTTCTAAAATGGCTTACGCAAAATTAACTTCCTTCGTACGCCAGTGGCTCATTCTATTTGTGAAATTAAGCTGAAAATGAGCTAATAAGACGTAGCGATAACGCTGCAATTTCAAATGCCCTCCTTTATTTGCCACTATTATCGTCTTCTACAAGCGACTTAACATTATCATGCTACTTCTTCAAACATATTAATCAGATTTCTACCTGATTATTTATAGGAAAGTAGATCTACATATCAAACAGAAATAATATTGTTAACAAATTTGTATGTGTGTATATATGTGTGTGTGTGTGTGTGTCTGTGTTTGAATCTGGAAGAAACGTTTACTACATTAAAAAGAATAGAATTCTCTTAAGTCACTGTCACTGGTTGTTATATCTTTAAAATTAGCCTACTTTTTTACATTAATTGTTTGAAACAATGAAAAATATGCGAAATTTTCTTGCATAAGGAATAAGCAATACCAGGGATATTTTTGATTGTTGATATTTTAAAACTCGGCAGAGAGTTTCCATGGAATTAGTGCAGCGAAAAACCAGATTAGCACTAAACGTATATTTTGCGGTAAGCAAAAAAAAGATTAAGAAAAAAGAATAGTGAGTGATATATTCACAAGCGATAGAGAAAAAAGGCAGTGAAGATACAAGTAACATGTCACGTGAAGAGCAATCACAGTAAAAGGCAGTGAAGATACAAGCAACATGTCACGTGAAGAGCAATCACAGTTAGTGTCTAAGAAACCGCGACAGATACAAGTATATGTGAGGCTGGGCCATCGGCTGAGCTCACTACGAAAGGTCACCGCAAAGCTGGTTCGTCTCAAGAGCTTCCGATGGAAACAGACGGAAGGCGATGACAAGAGCGAGGAACACATCGAAGAGGTTACCCCTAGAATGATGAAGTTCTCTTCCATCGTCGAGCACTACTCCATCAGCGACTGTTCGAGAGCTTCCGACGGAAAGAGCCGAGAGGAGATGAGGGCGAGGAACAGAACGAAGAGGTTCCCTCCAAAGTAGTGAAGTTTGCTTCCGTCTGCGAGCACTACTCCATCAGCGACTGTTCGAGAGCTTTGGACGGAAACAGCCGAGAGGCGATGAGGGCGAGGAGTAGAATGAAGAGGTTGCTTCCAAAGTGGTGAAGTTCGCTTCCGTCGTCAAGCACTATGCCATCAGCGACTGTTCGAGAGCTTCGGACGGAATCAACCGAGAGGCGATGAGGGCGAAGAACCGAACGAAGATGTTGCCTCCAGAGTTGTGGAGTTCGCTTCCTTCGGCGAGCACTACACCATTAGCGACTGATCGAAAGCTTACACTCGGAAACAGATAAACTCAAGAGATAATTCTTTCACATACATCCAGCAAGGCATCTGAGACTAGCCATTGACTGCGGCACACCTTACCTTTGGGGTGGAGTTAAATACAGTAGAACGGCTATTTAACCTAAATGAATAATAAATGAATAACAAACAAAACTCAGCAGCAGTTAGTGGCCAACCTCGAATTCCAAATTTATTTGCAACGTTGGACTGGAAACCAGGCTAACACTAATCAAAATAAATTCTGGTACCCCGAGTCACACTACAATACACTACTCATTATCATCAACATGGTAACCTATAAAATAATAATGTAACATTAACCAAATCAATCATTTACCAATTGTACCAATAATATTATCATTATATTTTCTGTATTATTGTAATCTGAAATCAGCAATAAAGTAGCTGCGCAACAATTAACGGGGGAACCGTAATTCGAGCAATTGACGTCCAAATTTATTACAAAGGCACTGGGACACAGCGTATACCCTCGAATGTATACAAGTGGAGGTTTGGATATATTCGGGGATTCCCCCCTAATTGTTCGAGAGCTTCGGGCGGAAACAGCCGAGGCGCGATGAGGGCGAGGAACTGAATGAAGAGGTTTTCCACAGAGAGGTGAAGTTCGCTTCCGTCGTCGAGCACTACTCCAACAGCTACTGTTCGAGAACTTCCGACGGAAAGAGCCGAGAGGCAATGAGGGCGAGGAACAGAATGAAGAGGTTTTCCACAGAGTGGTGAAGTTCGCTTCCGTCATCGAGCACTACTCCATCAGCGACTGTTCGAGAGCTTCCGACGGAAAAAGCCGAGCGTCCGACGAAAACAGCCAAGAGGCGACGAAGGCGAGGGACAGAACAAAGAAGTTGCCCCAGAGTGGTTAATTTCGCTTCCGTCGTCTAGCACTACTCCATAAGCGACTGTTAGAGTATCCGACAGAAACATTCCGACGAAAACAGCCGAGAGTCGACAAGGGCAAGGAACAGAACGAAGAGGTTCCCCCAGAGTGATGAAGTTCGCTTTCGTCGTTGAGCAGTAGTCCATCAGTGACTGCTCGCGTTCAATAACCTTGAAGCTTCGAATCCGGCACAAGATTCGTCGTATCAGATTGATGGAATCGGACGCACACCCCGTTGAGGCGAAGAATTATTGAAGACAATGGAAAATATATTCTACTACCTAATCCTCTGCATCGGCATCGGAGGTGTATGGAGATTCCCTTGTCTATGCTACGTTCACGGAGGAGGAGCATTTGTGATTCCCTACCTCCTCATGATCTTGATTTGCGTATTACCAGCTTTCCATCTGGAGCCTGTCGTGGCGCAGTTCACGAGCGGGTGCTTCATTAAAGTGTTCGCTGCGTCACATATCGTGCAAGGAAATGGATACGCCACGCTTGTTCTGAATGTTTTCCTGTGCACGTACACGATTATAATAGGAACTTACTCCCTATTCTTCGCGTACTTTCCTCTACAACAGCGCATCGACTGAGATGTTTGCAATTATGACTGGAATGACAATAATTGCACCCAACTAGGAAGTGATAGCGTCGCCAGCAGTCCAGAAACTCCATCAGAGCAGTATCTGACGAGATTCGCTCTCAGGACATCTAAAATATCGACAACCCTTAAGCACTTCTGTGGGAGTTGATATTATTTTATCTCTTGGAGTACTTTGTGATCTCTTCCTGTTGCTCCTTAGGGTGGAAGAAAATTCAAACTAGCTTCTATGCCCTGTTGCCTCTGGGATACCTAACCATAGTAGTTGTATTTACGGTACTATAAACTCACGAAAGTATGAACCCCCCCCTCAAGCAGATTTGCTATACTTAAAACAAGCTGAACATGAGCATATGAGCTTTTTGCTCAAGTGTGGAATCTTGTCTAATTCAAGATTTTTGTAAAAATGCCCTCGGGAATATTTCGGAAAGTATGACCCCCCTCAGATTGATTTGCCTATACTTACAAAAGGCACTTCTGTGAGATTGTTGTCCATAAATTTGTTAAAAATATGCCCTTTTTGATATTTTTTGATATCTTAAGTATAGTGACTGCTATAGTGCCCTAGCAGGTATAGATTTCAAAATTTTGTTAATATTACATTTTTCAGAAAATTCTATTTATAAAAATTAGGCATTTACAGCTTAAGTATTGCATATATCAGGAAAATTATAGAGACATAAAATGTAGAGAATCATGCCTAGAATATGCCTACAAAATTTCAAGTCTCCAGTACTGATAGTTTATGAAAAATCTCAAATTCAAAAAATTATCGATTTTTTAACAAAACTTCTAAACAGCCTCTAGATTTCAAATATGCAACCCCCATGCACCTATCTTGAAAAATAGGCAAGTTATTTAAGATCTAGAGAACAACAAGAGATTTTTGAAAAATTATAGAGATCAAAAAGTTGCATCTTGCCATGCCCAGGCCAAAGCAACAAACCCCATGTCTCTAGGATTCATGGTTCCAGAGATAATCAAAATCCAAAAAATTATCGATTTTTTCAAAATTTGAGTATGTTGCTCTGGGGAACATGCAGAGTCACCCCATAAAATATTACTGGCCTAGGATCAAAATTAGTGAAAATTGCAAAAATAAAATAATCGATTTTTTCAAAATTTGAGTATGTTGCTCTGGGGAACATGCAGAGTCACCCCATAAAATATTACTGGCCTAGGATCAAAATTAGTGACAGAATGCAGAAACAAAAATTATAATAGGGCTTGGATACAGCTACCAGCCATTATATTTTTATTTTGAACACAGCACTTAAAACTAAGCCAAGATGCACCCCCACCCCCACCCACACCCACCCACCCACACCCACCCACCCCTACCCACCCCCACACCCACCCACCCACACCCACCCACCCCTACCCACCCCCACACCCACCCACCCACATCCATACATATTTACTTCCCGGCACACTTCTATTGCATCATGTTGTACAATATTAATTGATTAAATGGTTATGACATAATGTGATTATGTGGTGTTTTCTGATTGGCTAAAGCAAGCAAGGTTTTGATTGGTCCGACAAAACTATAAAAGCCAGGGCACAGTGCAGATTCTTCACCATTGCTGGATCGGCAGTGGAACCCACAAGTGGGGGATAGAACCTGAACAGGCTCCACCAAAGTATAGGAGACTTGAAGCATATAATTTGGCGGAATAACCCAAGTAAGGTCATAGAGACAATATACACTGATGCAATAAAAGCCAATTTTTGGCAGGGGGGCCAAAGTGGTTCCTAAATACAAAATAATTAATATCTCAAGAACTAATTGACATAGAGCTATGCAGTTTTTTTTGTCTGCACTGGAATAACCCAAGTAAGGTCATAGAGACAATATACACTGATGCAATAAAAGCCAATTTTTGGCAGGGGGGCCAAAGTGGTTCCTAAATACAAAACTCAAGAACTAATTGACATAGAGCTATGCAGTTTTTTTGTCTGCACTGAACTCAACTGATCCAGCATAGAGTTTTGATTTGAACCCCAAGAAATTGTATATAAATACCAAAGCCAAAAATATTAATACACATATACACACACACAAAGCACAGTGTTGAACTCAACTGATCCAGCATAAAGTTTTGATTTGAATCCCAAGAAATTGTATATAAATACCAAAGCCAAAAATATTAAGTGTATACACACATATATACATACACACACACAAAGTACAGTGCTGAACCCCAACTGATATTTTTTATTCAGTATAAAGTTTTGAATTGAATCCCCGGAAATTGTATATAATAAACAACATCAAAAATGCCGAATCAAAAATATTGCGACCAGTGCAATAAAAATATATCCAGCCCCAATTGGGCCAAGCACCAAAAGATTTGTAACCCGGGCAAATACAGAACTCCCACAATAATTTGCCCCAAATGCCATAGAAAATACAGCATGCAATACTTCACATATACACATAAAGATACTTGCTCTGCATTGCCCTCTCAACCATCTACATCTGGTCTGAAAAGAAGGCACGAAGCACCTCTTAATGCCAGAGCAGCAAAACAGCCACGCTATGAACCTATCCGTAGCAGTTTTAACGGCCAATTAAGGGATCACCGGTTTGTATCAGAGCCAAGATGTGGCATTGAGAATTTCTTGAACAGTGTAAATCCTAAAGTGCAGGCAATTCTAAATGTACAAAATGGCTCTTATAAGCTGTCCCTCAAATTGTTTATACAATATAAGAAGCCAAATGGCACAAAATTTACACATCCCCACTTAACAGAAACTGTACCTGTATATTCAAATACAAATTCAGACAAAATAATAAGCAGGCTGATAGATCAATTGAACATTAAACACTCTGAATTTGCGGCAAAAGAGTCAGGATGGAGCCTATGCGGTTCATCACACAAGTTATATGTTAATATTTCTGAATTCAGCCCATTACAAGGTTCCACTTATGTGCCATTACCTGCTAATATTAAAAACAGAAGAGCCGTGGTCAATATAGAAAATACCGACCAGAAATGTTTTCTGTGGTGTATATTAGCTGCTTTGTATCCAGTTTCAAGGAATCCTCAGAGAATAAGTTATTACAAACAGCATGAACATGATTTTGACGATGCAATGGAGGGTTTGGAATATCCAATGTCTGTTCAGAATATTGATAAATTTGAAAAAAGGGCCAGGCACATCAATGGCAAACAATTATCTATTAATGTATTTACTTGTTCTACTGGCAATTGCTTGATAGATCCTCTCAGAATCAGTACATTTGATGATGATTCTGCAATTCCGATTGATCTGCTCTTAATTGAAAAGGATGGTACATATCATTACACTCTGATACATAATCTTGAAGCTTTAGTGAGAACACAACTAGACAAAACTCATACAATATTTAAGTTGTGCAGAAGATGTTTAACTGTATTTGATGGTCAAAAAATGGTGAAAGGGGTTCGGGAAGAGAGTGCAGAAATTGCTAAAAACAAGTTAATTGAGCATCTGAAATACTGTGGCAACCATAAACCTGTTCATATGGTGATGCCCAATCCAAGTGAAAAAGCAAAATTCAAAAAGTATGAAGCCTTGTTGGAACACCCAGCATATATTGTCTGTGATTTCGAATCGAACCTCAAACCTCTTGCATTCTGCAATCCAGATCCCGAAGAATCTTCAACTACACCATACCAGTTACATGAACCTTCCAGCTTTTGTTATACAGTTGTACAGGATGGTGTAGCTAGTGAGCCATACTCATACATGGGACCAGATGCCATCAAAATATTTGCACATAGAATAGAAAATGAGTGCCGTGACATAGCATCTAACATCTTATTAAAATCAAAGCCTATGTTGCCTTTAACAGAGAAACAGATTGAAGATTTCAACAATGCAGAAAAATGCCCGGTATGTGATTCTGAATTTTCAGATACAATTATCAAGGTGAAACACTATTCTCATACAGATGGTCGATATAAACAGGCCCTGTGTAATAGCTGTAATATTAAGATCAAGAGACCAAGATTTGTCCCCATATTTTGCCATGGAGCATCCAATTATGATTTCCATCATCTGATCAGGTACGAGGGTTTTGACAAACAGAATTTAAATATTTTAGCTGAAAATGATGAAAAATATATATCTATTAGCAAGATAATTAAAGTTGATGGTGTTCCTATTCACATAAGATTTCTTGATTCTTACAGATTTTTATCTGCTAGCCTGGCCACACTGGCCACTCAATTACCTGATGATCACTTGAAAATCACACGTGCCTCGTTTCCAAATCAGGACCTGAAATTAATTAGGCGGAAGGGTGTATATCCATATGATTATGTTACAGATTTTTCTAAATTTGATGAGTGTTCTCTGCCACCACAAGAAGCATTTTATAGCAAAATCAGAGGATCTGGAATCACTGATGAAGATTATCACCATGCTCAGTTGATGTGGAACAATTTAAAATGCAAGACATTTGGTGATTATCACATGGCATATTTAAAACTTGATGTAACCCTCTTAGCTGATGTAATACAGGTATTCAGAAAATCTTCAATGGAAAATTATAAACTGGATCCAATATATTTTTTCAGTGCCCCGGGCCTAGCATGGTCTGCAATGTTTTTAAACACCAAAAATATATTGGATCTAATCCAAGATCAAGATATGTATCTGTTTATGGAGAAATGTATAAGAGGAGGGATGGTGCAATGTTCCCAGAGATATGCCAGAGCAAATAACAAGTATATGCCTGATTATGATCCAGCACGGCCATCAAATTATATACTGTATGTAGATGCGAACAACCTCTATGGTCACGCCATGATGCAAAAACTGCCATATGCAGAGCTTGAATGGGTTGAAAATTTCAATATTGAAGATCTTAAGAATTATGATGACAGTGAATATGGCCTATTCATAGAGGTTGATCTGATAATTCCAGATCATTTGCACAACAAATTTTCTGATCTGTCCCCAATTCCCGAGGTTAAGTGCTCACCTGGCTCTAAACAGAAGAAGCTCATGACGACTCTGGATCCGAAACAGCGATATGTCGCATATTACAAAAACCTCCAGTTCCTGATGAAACATGGTGTTCAAGTGACCAAAGTTGGAAAAGTTTTGAGGTTCAGGCACTCAGAATGGTTGAAACCATACATTGATACAAATACGGAGCTTCGAACATCTGCAAAGAGCCAATTTGATAAGGGCTTGTTTAAATTGATGGTGAATTCAGTGTATGGCAAAACAATTGAAAATGTCAGGAAACATACCGATGTTAAAATAATTACTGACCCCAGCCGGAGCAAAAAATTGGTTGCAAAGCCCAACTTCAATTACAGAAGAATTTATGATGAGTACATGGCACTTTTCAACATGATGAAAACAAAGATTAAGTTTGATAAACCTATTTATGTAGGGGCTGTGATATTGGAATTGTCCAAATTACATATGTTAATATTGTATTATGATGTGCTGAAACCTTTTTATGGTGATCGTGTAAAATTATTGTACATGGACACGGATAGTTTTATTCTTGATATTCAAACAGAAGATGTTTATCAAGATATGTCACAGCCTGAATTGTTTAAATATTTTGATACCAGTGAGCATTCAAAAATTGAACACCACCACAACAAAAAAGTACCCGGCATGTTAAAAGATGAGACACTTGGTGATGTTATTGTGAAATTTGCTGGGTTAAGTGCCAAGATGTACAGTTTTGAAACATGTAGTGGCGCTATTGCCAAAAAGGCCAAGGGCATTGGCAGAGTGACTGTTGAAAAAGATCTCCAATTTGAAGATTATGAAAATTGCATCAAATCCCAGAATTCAATCAGAACATCAGAAAATAGAATTCAGAAGGAGAATCACTTGCTGACTACAAATATTGTAAGAAAAGTGGCCCTGGACCCACATGATGATAAGAGATGCATTTTATCATGTGGCATACATACTTTACCTTGGGGGCATTGTGATTTGAAAAATGGGAATCAATGCCCAATTACAGAGCATGATTTGAAATAAATAAACATGCCTATGAACTTATTTGGGTTCAAAAAACAGGCTATTATGGACCTGCCGACACCACAACCCTCTCCTGATATGCTGTCTAAACTGAGTGGCTTGTTAATTATTCATCTGAACAGCATACTTACAGATAATGATGAAGAAACAGGCAAAATATTGTACATATTTAACAATAATTTAAATCATTACCAATTACCTGTAGGTGGGCAATTGCAATTTATTACAACCCCTGAGGGTGATGTCAAGATTTCAGTAGGGAGAAATATTTATAGAATTAAGCACTCAAACATGGTTTCTGGCACTGTATATACTGTTTCTGCTGGTGACTGCTTATATATTGAGGTCCCTGGATCTTATGACAAGCTTATACCCTTTTTTATAGAATTAAGAATCAGATACTCTATAATAAATAACCATTAAAACAAAAATGCCTAATGATATATTTGGCCATACAAGACATGAAGATCACAGTGATGAGATTCTGATGCTTGATGTCAGAGTCAAGAAATTAAGAAGTGATTTACAAGCTTTACAAACCACACTCAATGCCAGTCTTCAATTAGAAATTACAAATTTGCAATCACAATGCATGGACCCTCTTCTTAAAATTGATTCCGAACTCAAACTGTTGCTTCAGAAATATACTGATCTGGCAACATTAGATAATTTTCAAAGTTTAGAAGAAGCTGTAGCAGCTCTTCAAGCCAAATTTAAGACCCAGGCTAACAACTCTGAGCAATTGAAACAGCAATTGGAGGAGCAGATTAATAATGTCCAGACACAGCTCCAAACAATTGTCAAAAGCATAAAATCACAAGAAGATTTTGATCTAGTGATTTCCACTCTAAAGGAACAGATTCAGTCACTCCAGATACCTAATCTGGACCCCCTGAACAATGCCATAGCCGAGGTTAAAGAAAAAATTGAGACACTTGAAAATTTTATGAACAATTTGCCATCTTCTGATGCTTTGAATGCAATGACTCGGAGTGTAGCAAATATTAAGCTGCAACTTGAAACATATGAAGATTTTGGAAAAATTCAAAGTACCATAACCCATCTTGAGGGTACAATAGCAGCAGTGCAAAGTGATTTGACAAATGTACAAGAAACTCGCCTGCCCGGGATTATAGATACTCTTGTCAGTGTCCAGCAACAAATCACAAAGCTTGAAAACCTCAACACTGAATCTGAACTATCTCATTTTCATCACTTGATCGATGATATCCAAACAAAGCTTGAAATTTTACAACAATCAACACCCTCTCAGGCAGATATAGCCCTGCTCCAAAATGCTATGCAAAATGTGGCTGATGCATCTGAATTAAACAATGTGAAATTGGCACTTGAATATTTGCAAAATACAGTATCAAATCTTCCCACATCACAGGAACTTAAAAATATTAAGAGGGCAGTGAATAGGATATTGAAATCAGAAGATATCAAGAATATCCAGACAGAGATCAAACATCTCACTCAGACAGTTGCCACTCTACCAACCAATCAACATATTAATGAACTGCATGCCCTGTTTGAGGATATCAGAAGACAGGTCCATGATCTTACTGCTCAAAATTCAAAATTGGCAGTTGTTGAAAATTTGCAACAAATTGTAGCTAATATCAAGCAACAGCTAGGAACCATGGAATCCAATCAAGCAAATGCTCTGTCTGTTTTTGCCACCCAGCTTCAAGAAATTGTGCAACAATACAAGAAACTTATTGTGGACATAAAAATCAAGCCAGGCCACGATGATGTTGTTAGGACCATCAATGAGCACCTTGAATCTGTAACAAGCAGATTGCTCACAGCAGAAAAGGAAATAACAGGCATAATCGAGAATCCAAAACATACAGTAATTCTTGAATTGTACAGCATCCCCAACAAAGAATATGATTCTCCATTTACACCAGGTGGCAAAATATATATGCTGTCCCCTGCACAATTTTATTACCAGTTTTTTGTTGGGGGCACATTGAGACCAATCAAGATCAAATATTGGCATCAGCCACAGGCACACCACTACCCTACCTTATCAATAACAAATGCTGAGAACAAAGTGAAAATCACCAGTGTAGAATTAGAGGATTTTACAGACCCCAATACATTAGAAACAGCCTATACTGAAGATGATGGCTCTCTGGAATTTAAAATACAAATAGGGGACAAATTATATTTAGAAAATCCTGTAGTATCAGCTGCTGAACACCCCATAGTTGCAATATTCTTGTTTTCATATTATGTCTAGACAAATTATTGTTGATGAATTACACAGACAAGCCAGACATCATTTTAAGAGACTCCCAGTAGTCACAAAGGGCATAGATGATTTATGGCAGAGCGACTTGATTGAGTTGTCAAGTGGACAGTTGAAAAACTTAGACAAAATCAACAAGGGCTACAAGTATCTACTCACTGTGATAGATACATTTTCAAAATTTGCCTGGGCTGTGCCACTCAAATCCAAGACTGGAAAATGTGTTACAGAAGCCTTCAGGACAATCATCAATCAGAGTGGAAGATCACCGCGCTATTTGCAAACAGATAATGGCAAAGAATTTTATAATTCTGTGTTCCAACAATTTATTAAAAGCCAGGCAATAAAACATTACTCGAGTTACAGTGATCTCAAAGCCTCAATTGTCGAGAGATTCAACAGAACCTTAAAAAATCTTATGTATAAACAATTTACACTGCAAGGTAATTATAAATGGCTTAATATTCTTCCAGAACTTCTACATAAATATAACAACTCGGTCCATTCCACAATCAACATGAAACCCTCTGAAGTAACTTCATCTGATGAGCAAAAATTGATCAGGACTGTTTATTATCCTAGATACCAGCCAACAACAAGAAAGGCCAAATACAGGGTGGGTGATCAAGTAAGAATCAGCAAATATAGGCACTTATTCAAAAGAGGCTTTACGAGAAACTGGAGCACTGAATTATTTACAGTGGTTCAAGTTAAACCCGGGACCCTTAACACATATATAATAAAAGATCACCGAGGAGAAATTCTCAAAGGCAGGTTCTATGAACAAGAGCTCAGCAAAACTAAACAGCCTGACACATATCTCATAGAAAAAATCATCCGCAGAAAAGGCAACAAGTTACTTGTCAAATGGCTGGGTCATCCGGAAAACAGCTGGATCGATGCAAACAAAGTGATAATATGAGCACCTGGGATGTTATAAAAAGGCTGCCAGAACCTGAACAACAGAATAAGAGAAATGGCAAATTGCTGCCTGATAATATTAGGTGTCTTATTGTTGGGCCATCTGCTTGTGGTAAAACTACACTAATGGTTGATAATTTTTTATTGGCCCCCAACTGGTTAGACTGGAAAAACAGGCACTTGTATGTCTTCTCTAAGAGCTTGGAACAATTAAAATATCAGCAGCTGATGAAGCTATATGATGGATTGGATATTGCCACTTTTGAACCAGATGTTAAGCCACTCCATGAATGTCTCGATAATTCTGTTGTTGTGTTTGATGATGTTATACTGGATAATCAAAACAAGGTTAGAAATTTCTTTACACAGGGCCGACACAAAAACATTGATTGCTTCTACCTTGCACAGACTTTTTCAAAAATTCCGAAGCAACTGATCCGAGACAACAGCAATTTTATATGTGTGTTTCATCAAGATCATACCAACCTCAAACACATACATGATGAATATGTAGGTGGGGACTTGAGCTACAATAACTTTTCCAAGTTTTGCAGCAGGTGCTGGAACCAGGACAGTTATGGGTTTGTCACAATTGATATGACAAGAACACCTAATACTGGAAAATACAGAAATAAAATCAACGATTTTCTAGACGTTGAAACATATATAAATAACCATGAAACGACCAGTCATTGACGATCTTAAGTTAAGAGATTATCTTGTAAAAAGATTTAAGGGATGGAAATCAGAGAACCGAGGAATTTATGAAAAACACAAACAAACAGAACAGCCTGTAATTGATGCTATTAATAATTTAGGTAAGAATATCAAAACTGTTACAGAGCAAAATCAAGATTTGATCACGGAGCTTGTACCTGTAGCTGCAAGGAACATATTAGATTATCCATTCACCCCACTTTCCAGTATTCATACACCTAGTCCTATTGCTCCTCGAAGAATTGAAGCTACTCAGGATCCTATTGAATTGGGTCTTCTTGCTCAAAAATATTTAACCACACCTAAAGACAACAAAGATGAGGTCTTTGGCTTATATGCTGACACAGAGCTTGATGGGAGCATCATTCATAGAATTGGCAATTTCAGAGTAACATTTATGGGGGATGATATAATTGTTTATTCAGAATCTCGTCTCGGAGAAAAAGGTGCTTTTGTTAAGTACCCCGGAACACCTGGATTGTGGGAACTGATGACTAGGAAGAGGCCTGGCAGCTATACAGATCAAGATTATGAGCATTACAAAGAAATATTAATAAAATCAGATGCTCTATACCAGAACAATGATCCCACACAAAAAAGAGTCAAGTCTAGCAGTGGGGCAAAATACAATAATTTAATCAAGCCCATATGGTCACAGATCAAGACAGGTAGTGGAATCAAACAATACAACACCCTGCCCAAAGAATTTGTGTGGGTTGATGATGTCAGGAAACTTGTAGATAGGTTATTGGTGATAGCTGGGGAGGAAAATGCTGGCAACCACAATTTTTACAATGAAAAGGTTGGAATTATGGACATGATAAGCACAAAATTGTCTAATTTTATAGTGAATGACCCTAAGGGGATTGGATATCTCATAAAAATTATTAATACTCTACCACCTAAATTTTGGAATATTTCTGAGGGTCGGGGGCTGGTTAATGACATTATAAACAAGCTGCCATTTGAACTACACATTCCAGGCTATCAGTATTGTGGTCCAGGAACAAAATTAGACCATAGATTAAACAGAGGTGATCCTGGTGTAAATCCCCTAGATGCTGCTTGTAGAGACCATGACATAGCATACAACACACATTCTGATCTTGACAAGAGACATGTTGCAGACAAGAAATTAGAAGAGGCTGCATTTGGTAGATTTGTAAGCAAAGATGCTTCTTTGAGTGAGAGAATAGCAGCATTGGGAACCACCATAGCTATGAGCACCAAACAAAAACTGGGGTGGGGGCTGTGAATATGTATATAATAAACCTAGAATGAAGGCCAAGGGTGTTATGTATCAAATACCTTATGCAGGTCTCAAATCTCTTAAAACTATTGACAGTCTCTTGACCAAAAAGCAGCGCAAGAAAAAAAGCTCTTGTCTTGCAAAGGGACATGGTATGAAATTGTTGCTTAGTACCCCCCAATTAAAAAAATTACAACAATCTAGAAAAAAATCACATGTGGGGGGTTTCATATTTACCATCCCTGCCATCTTAGCTGCTCTCGGGGCTGTTGGGAGCTTGGCCGGGGGATCAGCTGCCATAGCAAAAACAGTAATAGATGCCAAGAAAAATAGGGCAGAATTAGATGAGCAGAGGCGCCATAACCTGGCCATGGAGAAAAAAGGCAAAGGTGTTAAGAGAGCCATGAATAAGTTTAAAAAAAACAAGAACCGCTTACAAACCAAGATATTGAAGCTTTAATCAAGCCACTGGGCATCAAACATTTTAGAGGTGTGTACATGTCTGATTCTTTACCAGAACAACCACTCAACAAAGAGTGTGGCATTGTTAATTTGGATGAGTACAAAAATCGGGGCACTCACTGGATCTGTTATCTTAAATATTTAAACAATGAGGCATTTGTGTTTGATTCATTTGGAGGTATTCCACCTGAAAATTTAATAAAATATCTAAAATCAGGTAATCTTTATTACAATAATGCCCGTGTTCAAAATTTCAAAGATGTTAATTGCGGACATTTGTGTTTATCTGTTCTCAGATATATGTCTCAAATAAATAAACCATCAATTGAAAATTTTCAAAAAGCCTTGTGGTATCTGAAACATCATGGGGGTATTCCATCTCACCAGCCAAAATTCAATATTGAAACTCAAATTGCATGATGACATAGTGTATCCCAAAACAATAGCTCTCAGAGCATTTTACGGCATGTACCTAATCCCTAATATTACACACCACAACAACAAAATTGCAGTAGGGGATCAAAAAATTGTCATCACTCCAGGGCAATATAATCTGTCCACTCTAAATGCTCAATTACCCAGAGGTGTAGTGTTAAGTCAAAATTCTGTCACTCACAGAGTAGAGATTGTATCTGCTACAGAGACAGTGCATCTGGGTACTATAGGAGAGCTGTTAGGATTTGAGAACAACACAAAACTTGAACCGGCCATCAAACACACTGCTATGAATATACCTAAATTCTTAGCCATAGAGACTCTGAATATTCACTGTAATGTGGCTGAGGGTATGATCACCAAATCAAATGGCATAGGCACTCACAAACAAACCGGCATCATTGCAACGTTCAAACCTAATTCCGAATTCATGGAGCCCATCATCTACAATCCATCCCCAACATTATATTTTCCTGTGTGCCATAACAGAATAGATTACATTGAATTGATGGTCACTAATGAAAAAGAAGAATTAGTTGATTTTGCTGGAGCCACAACAACTGCTATCATAGAGATTAACATTTAAATAAAAATACATACAATGGAAAATATTGAGAGTTATGAGCTACAATCATTCCCTCCAAACAGGAGGACATTTGCAAATTTAAATCAACCCAACACAGAGATAGAGGTTGATCTTGATGTAGGGGATGGCTTTATACACCCTCACAGAGCAGATCTATACATCAAATTTGATGTTGTAAAGCTCGATGGAACAGATTATCCGGCAAATTCAAATATAAGATTGGTAGACAATTTTGTGCCGCATCTGTTCTCTGAAATTGAGATCAGAAAGCATGGTGTTGTTATAAACAGAATAGATTATCCCGGCATTACCTCCACAGCTTTGGCCACACTAAAATTATCCAAAACCGAGGCACCATACTACAAAATAGGCGGATTTGAGGCTGGTGATAAGATATTATCTAAAAATCATACAGTGCTGTTCCCTATGCGCCTGTTGCCAGGATTCTTCTCGGATTACAAAGATATTATGTGGAAGGGCGGGTTAAGAATCACATTTAGAAGAGCTGCAAATGATAACAATGCATTGATGAGGTACAGCACATTAAACCCTACAGGAGAAGCTCTGCCTAATACCTTACCAGATGCAGGCAAGTGCATTATTCAGACTATGGAGCTAAGAATCCCAGTTGTTGAATATGAAGCCAGTTATGCTCTTAAATACAAAGCTGATATCCTAAAAAATCCACAGATTCCTCTGCAATTTTACACATATCAATGCGTACAGAAGCCTGCCGCTGGTACTTATTATGAGTTTGATGCTACAAATTCATTCTCCAGCATACAATACGACATGCCTGATTTTGTGGTGGTACTGTTTCAGACTGGAAGACACAACAATCAGGAAAAAAATTCAAGCAAATTTGATAGCTGCAACATCAAGAACATATATCTTAAAAATGGCAGAAATGAGGTATTTCCTAGAGAAAATTACAATTTAGACATGTCCAAGGATGATTTCCTCAAATTATATGAAGCTTTTTCGGCTTTCAAGAGGGTCACTACTGGCAGTACTGACCTGTATTACGCACCAGATGAATTCAAAGCACGGAGACCCATGTTTGTCATCAACGCTTCAAAAAGGAAACAAGTTGTGGTTAATGACAGGACAAACATTAAAATTATCTGTGAATTCCACGAGGCATTACCCGATGACACCATATGTAGTGTTATTCTCATAGGAGAAAAATCATATGTTTATGACGTAAGAAATGAGAGAGTCACGGAGCAATTCTAGAAGAATTACATTGTTTTAATATTAGATAAACAAATTGAGCCTGGTATCCAATTGAACTTAAACCAGAAATAAATATGTGTGTGTCTGTGTGTGTATGTATGTGTGTGTGTGTATGTGTGTGTGGGTGTGTATGTGTGTGTGTATGTGTGTGGATGGCCTAGTTTTAAGTGTGGCCACAAGAGGGGCATATTTTTAACAAATTTATGGACAGCAATCTCTCAGAAGTGCCTTTTATAAGTGTAGCCTCATCAATCTGAGGGGGTCATACTTTCTGAGGAAATTCCCAAGGGCATTTTTACAAAAATCTTGAATTAGACAAGATTCCACACTTGAGCAAAAAGCTCATATGCTCATGTTAAGCTTGTTTTAAGTATAGCAAATCTGCTTGAGGGGGGGTTCATACTTTCGTGAGTTTATAGTACCGTAAATACAACTACTAACCATGATCGTCATTCTGTTTCGTGCAGTTACTCTCAATTGCGCTCTGAGCGGGACTGAGTGCCTGGTGTGGCAAACTGAGGAATTCCTTAGCGTCAGAACATGGGTGGACGCTACAGTCCAAGCGTTGTTCACAGTTGGAGAAGAGCCAGGCACGGCCGTTCACAGAGCCTGTTTGAATTACGTCAACCAAAACTGCCGGTGGGAAGCGTTCTGCGTCCCTGCTCTTGAGTACAGGGGTCTGCGTCATCTTTGGACTGATATTATTCAGCGGTCTGGGCTACTTACACGAGGAGAAAGGCTTTCCAGTGTTCTCTTTAGCATAGGACGGGCCAATAGTAATGTTCTCTCTGTATCCGACAATGATTGCCAAAATTCCTGTTCCCCAGTTGTGGAACATTCTCATTTTCGTTTCCATCTGCTTCGTCACGCTCGCATGGATTGTGATTCAACTGGACGTGTCGCAGTAGAGCCTCTACGACGTGTACCCTGAACTAAAGAAGAGCAGAATGCCTCGCAACATAGTAGTAACCTTCCTCATCTTCATGAGCTCCGCGTTCAGCCTTCCCAAGAATAGCATCTATTGGATAAAACGTCTGGATGCCTACTCCCCTCACGATAGCTCTTGTATGCCTCACGCAGTTTCTTGCATTTGTGTGGATACATGCTATGAATAACCACGTGGGAGTTCTGAGGTTTGTCCATGATGCAAGGCCGGTGAACGGCCTGTGGTGGCTGTGCTGGATGTTCCCGCAACATTAGTATGTGTCCTTTGGCTCTTCGTGGTCTGCAACAAACGACTTTCATATGGCACAGAGCTGTCCCCACTTGGACTGTAATAGTGGGGTGGATCATCTCGTAAGCATCAGCAGTTTTCATACCAGGGTACCCTATATTCAAGGTATTAACCACAAAAGAAACACTGATAAAACGGTTGCGAAATCTCATCCGTACATGTGGGCCTCCCCCATGGCGCAGTGGTAGCGTCATTACCGTGTAATCGAGGGGTCCCGGGTTCGATACCCGGTGGAGGCACAAGTGGTTCGGATCCCACTTTAAACTGTAGGTCCAGTCCCGATTAGCCTTACTGTGCATAAAGTGGACTTAAAACACCAACTCAAACCAAACTCATCCGTACATGTACCCAATTTTCACCGGATGATGAAGTGGGTGCGGAATCTTGGAGTGCCTTCTGTTCACTGTATTCACCCAGTACAGGCCCTTTCAGATTAGATTTCATCGTGTTTCTCTTGACATTCACATGATGTCGACATTGAACAGGGAGAAGAGAAGTGTTCTAGCAGTTTCGTGTAGTTGTATGTATATACTTGTTTCAATGTATTCACAATTTTTAGAATTAAAAATTACAAATTCAACGGATGTGAGTAAAAAGTAATTGTTCTTGCGGATTTAACATGAAGCGAAAGACAGATTTGTTTATTCAAATTACTCTACGACCAATTTCACATTGACAGTTAGTACACGTTATGCATAGGCGTGCGCATGGAGGGGGGGTTGTCAGGGGTGCCTGGGCACCCCCTGCGTTACCAACAAATGAAAAATGAAGAAACTACCATTAAAATAATAAAAAATACACCCATGTTAAAAAGAAAGTAAGGAATTTCGTTTCATTTGAGATGCCAAAACAGTAATTTTGGCTGTAGTATTATATGGATGAAAAACTTGGTCCCTTATATTGAAGATTAACATAAATTAAGATAATTTGAAAATAAAATCCTTAGAAAAATATTTGGACCTAAATTGAACGAGGAGACAGGTCAGTAGAGAAGGTTACATAATATAGAACTACATAATTTGTATTCATGTCCATATATTATTAGAATGATTAGGGGGCTTGCAATGTGTTACGAATGGGAGAGGAAAGAGGAGCTTACAGGGAAGCCTGGTGGTAAGAGACCAGTAACAAGGCCAAGACGAAGATTGAGAGATAACGTTGAGATAGACCTAAAGGAAATCGATAGATGGAAATGATTGGATAGATCTTGCTCAGGATAGGGACAGATGGAAGGCCTGTGTTGCGCCAGCCATAAACCTTAGGGTTTAAGAAGACTAGAGAGTTAGTTAGTTAGTTACTTGAGATGTCACGCTCTCATATTGTTTACTATAATAACTAGTAATCATGTAGTAAGGAAGATGTTTTTCACTTAAATCGCACAGAGCACCTCCACAAATTGGTCCGAACTAATTGTCACAATCATAAAAGCACTACTGCAAGAATGATGACGAATGCACAGACTATAATCTGAACTATAATCTGAAACTTTCATCTTCATATACGAAATAGATTCGTGAGAAAGAAGTATGAAGTTAGAACAGCAGGCAATGCAAACTCCCTAAGGCATCCCCAAATATATAAGTTTGTGCACGTCTATGATGTTACGGATTACTTAATCGAGTATGTCTGTAGGCGCACTAACAACAGAACGCGCAATTCAATATAAGCTGTGTTAAATCTATTTTTGTTCATAGTTTGATTTGTCCCGGAAATATGTTTTGAAAACCATCGTACAAATAGTGTGTATCGGAGGAAAAGCAAAAGGAAATGAAACATAAATGTGACATAGATTGTGGGAGAAAGAGGAAAATAGACGAGATAATTAGTAAAGAGAGAGATTTCAAGAATGGAACGAGAGATGGAGAGAAAGAGAGAGAGAGAAACACAAGATGAGAAAGAAATACAGAAATAAGAAAGCATAAAATGGAGTTAAGAAAAAGAAGAAAGGCAAAAGGATAAGATGTAGGAATTTATCAATATGCAGCTTCTGTCCACCCGGTCGAAAATTTCTGGTTCCGCCCCTGGTGTTCACAGGAAACTTGTAGGTAGGTTAGGTGAACATTAAGTTCGAACTTGGCAATAGAAATTTGTTCAAGTTTTCTGTGTTACTAGTTCGATAGCTCTTTTTGTGTATGTGCTTGGGTTTTCTTAGAATTTAAATATATACTGTTTCTAAATTTTAAATGCTATCATAAGATCTAATGACGTAGGATAGAAGCAATGTTTTAAGATGCTTAGAACCACAAGGCAATAGTTTAGTTTAATGATTTTTAACATATACAAATTTGCATACACACAAAAACGTAGCTTCCGAAATGAAATCACAAATACGCCACTGAATAGGCATTTTCCCAAAACAAAAAGGTTAATTCGCACAGATTGAAATCCTTCATGAATAGATTAGGTGAGGGTGGGAATTCCAGTTTGTTTTCGTCTAAGGTCAATTGACCAGATCGCAATTGTTCGCCCTGCAACTTTAAAGAGGTAAATGATCGCAATTGTCCGCGGTCGCAATTGTCATAGTCTCGCCACTGGATCGCGTGGCAACGGGAAGCGCAAGTGGAGGTATTTATTTATTTACCAAAGTTTCAGATACAGTACAAAATGACCATTTTATACTGAAACAATAACAGCAGGAAAACAATAACAACAACAAAACAATAGTGTACAGTGGGATCCATGAGTATTATCATGCAAATTGTCCATGACTATATTCATTAATTTTTCTCTTGCATCGTATGTGTTTTTAAGCCATGGATTTTTATGTATACTGGTGCAGAAGTTGTCAACAGCTTGTTTTAAGTTTTCTTTTAATTCTTGGGGTCAAATAAAGTGCACGAACATGGTGGTGGACAATTTACCCGGTAATACTAATGGATCCCACTGTACAAGATGGCACAGAAAAGAAATACTTATACATTGTTAACAACTTTCTGAAATTATGCTCTATATGTCAACATTTGGAGGCAGGTTATATGAGCGAGGAAGCCTGTAGGAAAGAGACCTCTGTAGAAGGGAGAGCCTTATGGTGGGATTGTGAAAGGGCTTTACGTTGCGAGTTGGCCGAGTAGGGACTCCTAGATGAAATTTGTTGAGCATAAATTCTGATTTAATTTTGCCGTTCATGATTTTATGCAAGAATTTCATGTCTGCTAATTCGCAACGAGTGTGTGGTGGTTGAATATTCAAGAAAGACATACTATCTGTTTTATGGAGGTTCCTCAGAGAAGGTATTCTATGGCGAGCAATGGCGAGGGAAAAGTTGAGGATAGAATCAATCCAGGAGAGAATAGTTTTTAAAGCCATGGCACAGATAGGGGAGCAGTATTCAAGAATAGGGGAGATAATGGATTTGAAAAATATGCTGATGGATGATTGGTATTGGATTTCAGTGAATCTGTACAGAAGACCGAGAAGACGCATTGCTCTTAAAGTTAGTTATGTACTCATTAAAGTTTAGTTTTTCATCGATGATAACTCGAAGATCTTTTTGAAAGGAAATTTTCTGATGGGACTGTTTTCAAGAAAATAAACAGAATAGTGTTTCTTCCTTTTTAGGGAAATGGTGAGGCAGGAGCACTTCTGGGCGATCAATTCAAGTTTCCATTGACGACACCACACAAGTAGTTCTCTAAGAGCTTGCTGTAAGATTAAAGAATCGCATTCTGATGAGATTTATTTGAAGAGTTTGCAGTCATCGGAAAACAGAAGTACATTTATAAGGAGAGAGGACACTCTCTCAGGGAGATCATCATGCGAAGGTTCTCACGAATTTAGGGTCTATTATGTTATGAAGTTCTCTAAGAGTATGGAAACGATGTGTGTAGAGATTGAACCAGCCAAAATCCTTGAAGTAAGGAGTTATGTGGTCGAAATATTTAATGTACATGAAAAACATGAATTTTGTACCCTCTGTAGCCGTCTGGACAACTCAATATTCAAATCTATGGATACAAATTCGCAATAATCTATTTTCGCCAGCTTTGAGTGCTTTTTTTAGTTCCTGCGGAAATGTTTTTTTAAATTTTTTTTAAGCGGTACATGAAATGTAAAATTGCGTACGACTTTTTACAGTTGACCTTCACATGGCCATTAAAACCTGCAAAATCTTGACAGTGTGAGAGAACTGGGCGGGTTTTCTGTCAACCACGATATCAGGAAGGTAGAGTATTTCTGTTGCGGAAATTAACTGCCACTAGCAAACCCATACAGCACAACATGGTTTCAGATGTTACCAACACGTAAGATTGCAGCAACATTGCAAAACATTACAGTAATGTTTCTGGTACGTTACAGTAATTTACAGTAATATAAAAATGTCCGTGATCATAACATTTGTAATGTTACAGATACATTTCCGTAAGGTTATGTAAGGTTTCAACTACATTACCGTAACGCTATTTTACATTGTTATATTGCATGGAATCATGGACGTCCGCAGAATTTTTTCTAGGGAGATGTCTTAAAGGTATTTTTTTTCCACGAGGGCAAAGGAGTCATATTTTACCCCATAATAGTGACGCCCCCTCAAAACACACTTCTTTAGTCTGAAATTATAAAGTTCCTTCAACACCCTTATAATAATTAACAAATTACTGTGACAAATGAAATTATGTGTGAAATATATACTTTTTAGGTGGACCTTCATTTTCCACCCATTGCCCCCATTCCGGACGTCCATGCATGGAATCAATACTGTATTCACATTTAAGAAGGCTTATTGGAGTTAGGCCAATTTAAAAATTATTACAATATTCACTTGTAAATCATTTTCTGAAAATAGATGGGGATGCATTTGTTTCTTTCTGCATTTACACATTTTCTGTTTGTTTGTGACCAATAGCAGACGTTGGCGATGTCAGAATTTAAACATATTTTTTCTTCCTTTAAATGTTATCAAACTTCATTTGAAGAGATATTTCTTAAAAACTGTCACAATATGAACAGAAATTCAGAGTGGTCATACGAATTTATTTACATATGTAAATATTGGAATCAAGATTAACATTGGGCCCATGAAGGGATACTTGAACTCTCAAGAAAATAAAATACAGTAACTTCCCTAAATTTTTGCAATTAGATTTATTTGCGTTGCACGGGCTTTCAAAAAGTTGAGATCAGTTTGATAGTTTTAAATATACAGGGTGGCGCCTATTGTATCTACCAATTTGAGTTTACTATCCTGCCAGAATACACATGCGTATTTATGGTATACCTACATCCTTGGAAAGTTGGGAGTCAAGCAATTCGTAGCTATACCATGGAGTGTTGGCCGGTACAGACATGGATTTCGGCGGTGGAAGCCTTCATCCAAACAGGCACCGAACAATGCGGCGGGACAATGAAGATCACCATGCACTTGTTCTAGAGAGACACAGCACTCTGAGGTGGGTTAGACAGTGGAGAGTCATGGGCAATGTGGTGAACCGTCAGTAGCCGTGAAATACACGTTATTCCACAGGACATGTTGAGACGCGCGTAATGAAAGCCTTCCCGCGTCGCCTCGAACAGTGCATCCAAGCAGAAGGAGAACATTTAGAGGATATTATTTTCAAGGTGCACTGATGTCTGTATTGTCCATATTATATACTGTATTAAATGCCTGTGTGTATATATTTTTTTTTATTTCATAACTATAGAAAGTACAGTCACTGACACTTCTGGGTTGTAACGACCCTATTGAAGAAGCACTGAAGCAAGCCATCCATGTCTGACCACCAAGCGCCTTGTGACTAGACAACCCAACAAGCATTGCAATTCTGCGGCTTGTATACCAGTCACGGGTATACATCTCTGTAAATTGAGTAGTGATGCCAAAGAGAAATACGAGAGAAGATTGTCGATCGTAATGTCTCGTGTTCTCGACATGTAATAATACTCGGTCCACGTTACGTTCCATTATTTAATGTAGTTTGGGAACGAACCTGACGAACTGGGTTTATATTTTCACTCCTTGCATTACAGTAAATTCCATATTTTACAATTATATTAATGCTTTGAACGAAAATAATACCCAGAAAAACATCGAACACACGTGCACACCACTCTTCTCACACACATGCACGTGAAAACAAATACACAAAGCTAAGTTTTAACTTCCAAGTGAATGTCCAAATAACAGTAAATGGAGAAGCACGATGTGCGAAACATTCGACTTTTCACAGAAAGAATGCGTCTATTTTTGACATACGTGGTTTCTATTAATAGACAATGAAACAATTATGAGAGAAATTAAGATGCATTTTCGTCTTCAGGTGTTGAGGAAGGAAACAGACTGACTGGAAAAAAGAAAACATTGTGTTATTGATAGAGTGTTGGTTATCGTATAGAGCTTTCACCAGTGACATCTAGGTTCGATCCCCACCAAGGAATTTTTTTTTCTATTAGTGAAGAAGTATGTAATATTGTTTTCTAGGCATTTTGACGAAAGCATACACATCAAATTTGTTCGTTTAATCTGTATTTTCATTCTTCTAATAAGTTCTCTATCACAAGGGGATATAGAGATTCTCTATCTAGGCGATAGATATCTTCTCAATGGTTCCGTAGTTACGATTCTCCAGTTCCTTCCACCCACTTGTCTCATTTATTTACTTTATTCATATCAACTCACGAAATACCATGAATCTAACGAAAACACACAGATATAGTTAGAACAAGAAACACACCTCGCGTCGAAGGTTTCAGACTCGAGTTCTGGCTTTTTTGCGAGGGTGATTATTCCTGTGTGTGTGTTTATCATCTTCGTCTAAAAAATATTCCTCATTATTGCCGTGATTAACCTAGGGAGAGACCAAAGCGACTGAAATAACAAAAGTACAGAAAATGCAAGATACATCTGCCTAGGCATGTTACACCTTGGGAATTAGCAATCTGAAAATTAACTTGCGTTTCAGTCGGCTACTTGCGAAAGAGTTTCGTGTTGTCTCGTTTGGAGTGTTGGTTATCGTGTCGGATTAGCATGCGCGCAACCCGAGTTCGAGCCCAGCGGAAGGGAAGTTTTTTTTTTTGTTGTTGTTTTTTTGTCCAATTTCATCCAATCTTATTTATAAAACTGAGGTTTCTGCAAAACCTTTTGAATTGCATTCCACTTCGTATGTTAGTAATCTGAAAGCAGCAAAGATGAAAATTTGATGTTCCGAAGCGATGTATTTGTGTATGTGTTGAAAAAACGCAGTTATTTATTAGCGAAAAGCATGCAGCCACGTGATCATTGAGAACGCTTCCTAGTTGTCAGTGCTGATATGGCAGTAGCTACAGTCTGTCAACACACACCAACTTTTACGTTCCCCGTAAAATGATTACCTTTCCACGTTTCAAAATCATGAGTGCTGTCTAAAGCAATACTTTGATACTTGCGTTTGCATGTTCGAATCTAAAGTAATACCAAATTTTTCCCCCAGCAAATGACATTGAAACCATTAATAACTGTTTGCAATGTGATATTGATATCATATATGGAAAGAATAAAAATGGAGAATCTCGCTTAAAACAACTTATAAATATATTAAATTATGTGGATACCTGATCTGAAACGTACGATGCACGATCAGAGAGCCTGAATGTTGCATTGAAAACTGCAGAAAACAATGACTGACTTATGAACAGTGAAAGGTTTTTCCATGCTCCAATGGGATTTTATTTATAACTATAAATAAACAAGGCATAGAAGGACACAGGTTGGTATGATGAACTAAATTGTAAACTAAAAGTTTTAAGTGAAGAAACAAAACACGGGTGGCGTCAATATGGTTCCCCCTTAGCCTGATAACGATTTGTCATCACCATTTCCATGTAGCACACTGCAGTGGCCTTGTACTGGGGGTGTTAAGTGACTTTTTGAGCCACCCTGTATATTTCGCACAAATAATCAAATTTTAACCTCAATAACTTGCGTTAATGACTACCTAAAATACTGAAAATTAGAAATAGACTCGTGAGGCCATTTAAAGAACATGTAATTTTAATTTGAAGCATTGTCTTAAGGACCTGAACGACATCCCGGGGCGCACTGCTCAGGGGACACCAAACACGGGCTCCAAAACATTATTTCTGATTACAATTTAAGCTAAGAGATTGCTGTTATTTTTATATCATTATGTAGGTATTGAATACACACATACATACAATAAACGTGTTCTTGAACAGTAACACTTGGAGTATTTTAAATTAAAATTATTAATATAATAATTTATTATTATATTAAAATAATAATAAATTATTATTTTAAATAATTTAATAATATTTATTTAAAATAAATATTTTAAACTATAAATATGTAACATGTTCATGCTTCTTTATTGAAAAGCAGGAGGAGCAGGGTAGAAAGATTGGATGGGAGTAGGGTGGAAAGTAGGGGTTCCAAAAATCAAGCTCACCGGGTGGAAATTTTATCTTGAGCCACCCTTGATAGAAAAGAGAAAATTTGATTCAGTCTGTCTTGCAGAACTTATTTGTGAAATGATTAACCAAGGCCGCGACAAGTTGCCATTTTACTGAATCTTTTCCTGTACAGAATCCATACAAAACTTGTGCAAGAGGATTGTAGTTTGCTAAAGAGGACACTAGGTAATTCCGAAAGGAAAATGTCATGGCCAACCACCACGAAAGCTTAGATAAAGTCTTATCCAGGTCAACGACACTTTAGCATTAATAATATAATTATTCAGCAATATCGAGCGCAAAGCGGGGAGTACAGTTTAGAAAACCTGAACCTTGATGGTGCAGTGCAAGGCCAGTTTGACAAGGAAGCCAAAAAAAGGATCTCCAATTTCAAAATCCAGAGGAACAGACCTGACATAACCCTATTTCCGAGGAAGCTTTGGCAATCTATTGCGACGAAACGGAAAGCAACACCAGAGGGCAGGTAAAGAGTGATTTTTGAAAGTTGTTTTCCGTACACCGTCTGCGAGCGTTTTTCGTACGTCAGACGAACATGTCAAGGCTAGGTCTCAACATGCAGCTCGCAGCTTTTCCTTCTGACCCAGAATCCTCCGCGGTGCGTGTTGGCAGCGACGCATCTCCGCTTGCAAATTCCGTACGCGGATATGGACCACACGTATGTTCTATTCATGCATAGCACGCGCTATTTCAGGCGCAGAAAGGTCTTGTCGTGGAGTGGCGGTTCCCCACTTCGGAAACCGTTGCTCAATATCCTCATTTGCAGCCTGCGGTCCTCCAGCCGATTGTATATTGCAGCAACATATCTGCCACTCATTCTGCAACGGTTTATTCCCCTATTTCTTTCTTTTTTAATGGAACCTTCCATCTGTCGAGCAATATTACTTAACAGAGTTTTTATTTTTTTGTAGTATTTCGGGATTGAGAAACCCAAGCTAAAAACAATCAGAATGTAGTTACTGTCAATTAAACAGAGTGCGATTTGAAGGCGGGTTGAGGATTCGCCCCTTCTGCCTTTCCCCATCTCACCATCACGTTGCCGATTTCCATGACGGATTGGTTATCACAGCGGACTACGACGCCAGGGGTCCCGGGTTCGAATCCCAGTCAGGGTATGTGTGTCCATCAATTTCATCATATTGTCATTCATCCTCATCGCGATTAGCTAAATGTGGCAGAAAAGCAACGTCAAATAGCAAAATTCAAATCAAAATCAAGTCACCCCTCAGTGCCATTCATCTAACCTTAATTATGATAGAAATCATTTAGAAGTTGTAACACTTTCAATAAATGAACTTTCATTGATTCCAACCAGAAATATTTGCAACATAATAGATAAAGTGTATGTACCACAGTCACAGTGCCCTTGAAAAAACAACTGACAACTTCGAAACTACAGGAACAGTTTCATTATCTCGTTTATTCAACTGTGCAAGTCGAAATCTTAATTTCTTCATAATTTGAATTTAGAATGTACAGTCACCTGCAATGAGAATGGGACACCTAGATAGCCGGCTTCCGTGGCGGAGTGGTTAGCACGTCGCGCTACGACGCCAGAGGTCCCGGGTTCGAATCCCGGCCTGAGCATGGTTGTTTGTGAGTGTCCATTCATCATATCATCACTCATACCCATCTTCGCAAATTAGCCAAAAGTTGCACAAAAAGCAAAGTGAAATGAAGCAAATCAATCAATCAATTAAATGGGACACCTACATCATGAAATACCCACTTCCCTGCAATGCGTTGTGTGTGTTGCCTAACTCCACGGCGATAAGCCAACTTCAACAGCAACTTTTCAATAGGAAATTCGCCCATTTATTGTCAGCAACTGTTATTGTGTTGATTGTATTCCATTTGATATAAATTATTTAAGCAATTAACATCCAATTATAAACGTACATAATATATAAGGTAAACCTTGGTATTAAGGACCACCAAATTGCTATTTCATTGAAGAACTTCATCAGGAACTGTTCAAGAAAACACAAACATGATGCATTCTGGAATGTATATTTCCTAGTTTACATTAATGACAACACAAACGACTGGGAATATAATGCAAAGGCAAAAACAACTATGAATTGATAGGTGGGTTGTATGGTGCCAATTGTCCCTTTGCTGGGTAATAAGGACCAGCCAATCGGGTATCAAGGACCGGTCCGCTTTTGAATGGTAAGTCCTCTTTCGAAACACAATAATCTTGAACTACGTCACACGAGTTTTGTTTGTCCATTCCAAAACCCCACTGAGGAAATAGAATGAAGCACTCCTCTAATTGTGATTCTTCTGCAGCTGTTAGTGCAGTAGACGTTCCAGGATGTGCTTTTAACTTCATAGAGCCGCTCAGCAGTTCTTTATGGCGTTTTGGCGCGTCTGCCTTTCGGCTGGTTCCGTTTCCCGGTCTAACTACGCAGCTTACATGCCATTTGTGTGCAGAGTACCATTTACACAAACAAAAGAGGATCACAGGCCGTGCATACGGCTGGTGCGCCTGCCGCTTCGCATTTCTTTTCGCTTTTTACGAAATTCTAGCACACGATCCTTAATGCCCCGTGGTCCTTAATACCCCAGTTTACCTTAGATAAGAAAAGATACTGTATGCGAGGTTTAAATAGTTTTCTGCAGAACTATTGGCAAACATCTGTAAGATTACAAGATAGTAAACACGATCTAATGAACGCTTGTAGTTTTCTCAAGTCAACATCGTTAAATTAATTTGGTTAAGTGCGGTTTTTCATTCGCATGTTGCATTCTGAACACCGAAATATTGCAAATAATTATAATTTCAGTAAAACCTCTCACGGCTCGATACTATTAATGCCAGGCTCAGGTACCGAGACACTGGCATAAGGTACTATGAGGCTATGCATATTGTATAAAATGTCTTAATGCTTAGAAATAACAGATTATTCGTTATATTTCGATGATATTAAGAATTTATAGTGGTAACTGAAGGAATTGACTCAGAAGTGTCAAATGGAAGCAAACGATGGTTTTGTTCACGTCATTCACTTCACAATGAATGTAAATGGTTTGGCACAGAAAATGAACCAATATGAACATATATCATTATACTACACATTGTCACGTTCCCGGTTTAAACTCAGTTGATACACTTACTATAAATTCATTTCGGAGAACACAAGACGTATCAGCCTACTATGAGGGAGGCCTATTCAGACGTGCCAATAACTTACGGGCATTGTTATGTAAAATCTCTTCAATCTCGCACAGTCGTCAGAATACCTTAAAACTTCAGCTGATCTTAAGACCACACACTTGCACTCGAAAATAAACTTCTTGTTAGAAATAAAACTGAATTAATCTTGAAATTATTGTTCGGGTACACAAATTAAAATATTAATTTTAAAATACTTCCGCCATCAAAATCAATAAATCACATCACCTAGACACCAACGCTCTAATATCTTAAGGTTAGTCAATAAGCATTGCAACAGACTACAAATTTGCGTCCAACAAATTATGACGTCATAGAATAACAAAAGTAATGTGGGCGCTTAACAACATTAACCAAACAGAACATTTATTTCGAATAAATATAAAAAAATATAAAATTTATTTTGGCTCTTTTCAGGAAAGATGTAAAATTTCACCCTCTAGTAATGAAATTCGTTTTTAAGTGCAGCTGAACAGAAATCATGATAGGAAATAAACCACTCTTCGTTTAAATTACAAACGAACTCAGATGGCAACGTTTGAGTCATTCGGATCTATCATCGATTATTGAAATCACCTATGCCATAATTTTAGATTCGTTCAAGAATTCCTAGCCAGGAAATGCGATTCAGCTCTTCTAACCTTGAATCGCTCGTTTTTGCACGTTACTATTATTATGTAAGTCAGTGAACGTGTAACAAAACATCACAATGGAGCATCCGCAGAAAAGTTCATTGCAGGTTTGATCGCATCAAGGACATCCGCCAGATTCAGCTTACATTAGCATGGTATTCCAGCACTAAGTTTTAAACACCGGATTCAGAAATTATACAGAATAATTCACAAGTTATTACAAATATTAATCCATCATTGAGAATACTTTTTATGAGGTTTAACATGTATTCATTAAGGCTTTTGTGATCTTGTTAGATATAATTCTCAAGTTTTTGCTCGGTTAATAGGTTTTGGGAGTAGTTTAATCATATACGTTACATATCCTGTATCAGTGTAGAATTCTTTACACAAAATCCTGAAAGCTTGCTATTTTTATACCTCTCTCATTGAAAATGAATGTACATAAAAAGTGTGACATATGAAAATTGGCCCTCTCGTAGCATGCTGCGAAACTAGGTAATCCGTTCAATTAAATTTGGCATATACATTTACAACTGAAGGTCATTATATTCGCATATGTTAAGTATGGAGGACATTGAATTCCGTCTAAGTATGGGAATATAATGTCCTTCAGTTGTTCACTGACTTTAAGCATTTCGTTCCGCCAGAGAAGACACACTTTGTACTATCAATTAAATTATTAGGTACCTAAAAGGCTTGCTGATGTGGTAAGTGTATGCCTTAATGAATCAAAGTAAAATTCGTGTAGGTCGTTGTCTGAAAATTATACAATCCATGCCAGTTTTTGAAGTGGGAGTGTATTAGCACAGATAAGGGTATATATATATATATATATATATATATATATATATATATATATATATATATATATATATATATATATACATATATATATATACCCTTATCTGTGGTATTAGTTATAACCTTTACCTTTTTATTTTGCCTAATTATACTAATAGGAAAGTAGAATGAACTAATGAAAGATTCAAATGGTGTAACCAAGATGATATTGACTTGTTAGAAGATAAGAATTCAAATTAGAAGAATATTATAGGGATAGGAGAATAGTTTGAAAGTTATTGAAGAGAAAAATTAGACACTTTCTGGGCAGAAATTGCAATCAAAATTTAATTATTGCCAAATCATTTGGCCTAATTTCTAAATTCAAGTAGTTAGGGTTAGGAAATTAAAGGTAATCGTGACGATGAGGATGAATAATGATTGGATGAATTGATGCAGGGACACTTACAAAGAACGCCCATGCCTAGGCCGGAACTCGAACCCGGAACCTTCGGTGGAGAGATCGTGAGCCGATCACTCAATTCACTCTGCCACCGAGGTGGCTAATCATCGTGCGTCTATGAAGAATATTAAGGAACATACCTGGAGCGAAATGGCATTTGCAACCTGCAAGGAAGAAACGAAAGAAACGTTTAGGACGTGGTGCAAGGAAAACAGAAAAGTGCAATCAGACCCAAAGAAGAAAGCAAATATGAAAAGCACAAGATAAGTGCAGCGTCGTATCAAGAATTCAAAATTATATTACAAGCAGGTGTGGGAAGAGAATTAAATTGAGATTTAACGTAGGTATAATTTTATTTGTAAAATATATTAATCATTTTTATCAGATTCAAAATTTCATGTAAAAATGCTTCATGAAGAATCATGCGAAAGAAACTTTATTTTATAGAATTTCCCCCCTGCTATGTGGCAGTTTTCTTGATTTAATCAAGAAGAGATAGATGGGCAGCCCATTTGGCACGAATGGGAGAGAAAAGAAGAGTTTACATTATTCTTTCTGGGAAACCTGGTGGTAAGAGATCTGTAGGAAACCCAAGGCGAAGAAGGAGGGATAACGTTGAAATGGACCTAAATGATATCAGTAAGGATGGAAAAGATTGTATTGATCTTGCCCAGGATAGGGACAGATGGAAGGCTTGTGTTGCTGCAGTCATAAACCTTCGGGTTTAACAAGGCTAGAGAGTGAGTTAGGTATGTGGCGGTGCATAGATATTTATTCTAAAAAATTGAAAGTTATATGAGGAGTGCTTATCCGTATGTTATATTGCAGTCATTAGAATGATCTAACACCAATAATGGATTTTGCGACAGAGTACTTGGGAAGAACGTTGGATTCTGGATATAATAAAATTAATAAATCCCTTGAAGATTCTCTAAACCTATGGCCTGGTTGATATTTTTTACATTTTCAAACCTAAATGAAAACTATGGCAAACAGTAATTAAAAAGACATGTACAGGGTCTGCATTGTAGGCAGTAGAAAATTGTGACAAGCTCTTGTACTTAGTGTTGCCCACGGGACGAGACGGGACAGGCTTTTAAAAATTCGAGACGAGACGAGATTGTCCATGTGTCATAAGACAAACGAATATTTTCGAGACGAGACAGCATTTCCACGAGACCCCACGAGACGAGACAGGCCAAAGTCTCGTTTCGTGGGCAACACTACTACTCAAATATGCACAAATTGTTGGTGATCTTGGCAACACTGCCAGTTTCATCTTGAACATCCGATAATGTCCTTGCAATTCAACTAGAGATTCTCGTCTAATGGACCCTGCACTGTTAAGTGTACATATATACGAATATTAAAATAACATCGATGATGTTATTTTCAATTTTGTAGCAAGGAGGAAACGACTAATTCCAATATTGTTATTTAAAGTGAAGCTGGGATTATCTTCTCAAAAGCATTTTCTGTTCATTTTATGTAGAGAAGTTAGAAGTTCGTAGATAGACTTAATTTAATAAATTTGTGGCCTTTCATGTGGTGACAGATTGGATCTTGATAGCCAGATCATACCTAGGGATGCAATACGTCCAGGATTTTCAGGGACAATCCCGAAATGGTATCATTTGTCCCGGTCTCCCGAATAGTTTCTTCAGGATGCACAAATATCCTGGAATCGGGTGGAAAGAAGAAATGATTAAGACTTTACTTCCCTGAACTTTTTATATTTAAATGTGTGGACGTAATTTTAAAATGCTCAGTTTACAAAACAATCCAACTCTACATTGAACCGCTCCCTCTCCATAATACAAGAGTTATCGAGTTACAAGAAGGTACACTGCAAACACTGCCGTCTGCTAGCGGTGCTGAATTTCAGTGACTATTCTCTTCCATTGTATAGTAATCTGTTTACTACAAGGAGTCAGTGCCTATCTGTTCAGTCCGCAGTTTTTAAATAAAGTTCCCACACAATGTGGGATGTAAATGACAATTATGTTGTACATACATACAACTTTAACGGGTCGAGATCCCCCCCCCCCCCTCCGCTCTCTAACAAGGTTCCGGTGAGTAGCGTCCCGGATTTTCAGTTATGAAATATAGGAACCATAATTGTACCAAAATTTTAACCCCCCCTCCCCCTTACGTGAACTATATATACACACCCATGACTGTAGTAGTGTCATTTTAGGACTTCTCAATGGTGTTACAGATAAATATTTAACTGTGGTGATGTCTTTCTTTGGATTTTCTATGTTCTCTTGTTTCTTTTAATAAAGCTCTGCCAAATGAATGGTTTAACTTTTGACAACTACTTTATCTTCTGACACCCATGACGGCACATGAGTGATACTCTAATTGTTTAACTGTAAGGCACTAATTAGCATCATGTGTGTCCATGTGTGTGCCTGTCAATGTCAACTAACGCTATCTTAGAAATTAATAGACCTGCTTGGTGGACCGATAAAGATAACATTTTGTGCAATGATTGATTGATTGAATTAGGTTATTTGACGTCGCTTTTTGCCACTTTTGGCTAACCGCGACGATGATGATGAGTGATTGAATTGAATTGCTGTTTTATGTCCACTGTATGCACAGATAGGCTAATGGGGACTTGCTCTACAGTTTAAAATGGGATCCGAACCACTGTGCAATGTGCCTCCATATGGTAAGGATATGATAATAAAGGGACACTCACAACGAACACACGTGCTGTGCTAACCACTCCGTCACGGTAGTCGGCTGAATTTCGTGAAAATGAAATTGGATTCAAACGCAAATATATTATTATGCAAATTTTCCTCATAAGCAGTTCGTTTGAAATTAACACAAACATAAACTCAGTAATGAGGCAAATAGCTGTTTCATCGGACCTGGGTAACCCGTGTGCACTTGTGCGGTGCGAGCTTTCAGCCTTGCGCCTCAAGGTCAGGAAGCAACAGAACAGGAGTGGGCTCGTTACTCAGGAATACGGATACTGCTTTGCTCTTATGTTAGACGGAAGCATTTTCTTTAACATTTTTGCTAGCATTGCTATGTAAATACTTCCAAAAACCTCACAGCAGATAGTACTTTACACGGAAGCATTTCATGTAACATTCCGGTTAGCTTTTGCGATTTACAATATAATAATAGTACGAAAGGCACACCTTCTATGCTTAGTGGACGGTGTTAACAATTGAAACTAAAATATTCTTCATATATGTATAGGCTATAAAGTATGTATTTAAGCGGAGCCATTGATTTGTACCTAACAACTTTTTACAGGAAACGTTCTTCCACTCGGTTGAATAGGTTATCGGCCTTTAAAAATATGAAGTGATACGTTCTTTACATCCAACTCTGTCGCCATTACATCTGCACTCGTGACCTAGAGCTCGCTTCTGATTGGTTATGCTATGAAAAATGCTATGGACGTAAAACAGACTATCCCTGAGGAATGCCATGGCATCTGAAATGCCATTAAGATTTTTCAGTTTACACGGTAGCATTTTGGCCATGGCATAAATGTGAAGCAAAATGCTTTTCAAAAATTCAGGTTAGCCAGAGACAGATTAGGTTTCTCTCAAGAGTCCAATTTCGGTACAAAATCATGATTTATGATTTTTCATGCAATTGTACGGCCAATAAGTATTGTTGTGTGCGTCTCATGACAAAATTTCGACCTGCTGTGTTGCCAGCTACATGGCAACCCTTAAAATCGCCAGTTATAAATCCATCAAATGCTGCACATGCTCATTATTGGTCGCAAATGACAGATTGATATGGCATCAGTCATCAGACATCTAATTATGACTCTCCGACAATTGCTTACATAGTTTTCTCACTCAAAAGTGCTTTCTGGAAACATTTTAATTCTGCCTTCCGCCAGTTATTAATTTATTTAATATTCTGTATGGAATAAATTGATAATGTTCAGCATTAAAAAATATCTCATTGGATGAAGCTTTATAATGCAGCGAGCCCGGTGTAAATCTCTCTTACGGTTCACATGATATCAATTTTCAAAATTTGGGTTGCGCGACTTTTGAAACACACTGTACCTCATTCTTAAAACGCTCCAGCAGCGCTGTTCACTCTGCAGTCCACACGTGCGTACGAGAACGCGCTCCCACAATTTCATCGGACTGACCAGGTTTCCTCACAACTCAATGTATCAAAATTTAATCTTAACTGGTGTTTAAAACTAGTTAACTCTTTACACATCAACTGGAGATTTCACTGTTCTTTATTCTGAAGCTTCTCTTATCATTGTACACTCACACTACTTAGTAATGCCACAATCGTCTTGTTTATACAGCACTTTTGTCCAGTGAAGTTCGACCGACATTATTCGATTGTTTTTAGGTAGAATTTTCTATTCGTTCATGTCCTTATTTCTTCTTAGTGAAAGTGATAACTTTTCTAACTAATCTTACAAAACGTTAAAATAAGTCAATCACAATTACGCTGTATAAATCACATAGTACTAGTAGCAGAGCAGCCACAGGCTGAAATTCGCCCATGAATAAAGAATTTATAATTTTTAAATTCTAAATTCGTTGACTCTACAGCACATGATTCTTTTGTTGTATCATGAAGTTGGGAAAACTGAATTGTAACACATTTATACACAGCCCTGCAGCAATAGTACAGTCAGGAAAGATCTCAACATTGTTGATACCGAATCGTTGAAGAACACCCTAAATTCTTACGATTTATAACCCTTTTCTGACAGGCAAAACAAATATCGGAAAGAAAAAAAAAGATTCAGTGGTGGCGGTTGGGTCCCAAAACTATGGTTCAAGGACAGTTTACTTATCCTTGGAAGATGAAGTAGTGCGGAGGCAAAAGTAGCAAAAATTGGGGAAGCAACTGCCACCACGCCCCCTAATCGCAGACAGTGCCAAGATGATGATATATAATGTAAAGTTTTTTTGTTAAGTATGTTTCAGAAATTTCATAACAGTGCTAAATTTATCCGATTGTACGGTCAGGTAAATATTGCCATTGCTAAGGAATCGTTAATCGTCGTTTTCATATTTTGCTGCAAAAATATGGAGTGCCCTACCTAAGACCATGTCGAGCATATCTAAAATAGAATCTTTCCGAAATGAAGTAAAGAATTTTCTTTTGGCAGAGCAGAGATTGTGTTCAAATACTATGATGTAACTTGTATGTTTATGTTATGTATTTTGTCTACATATTTTTACATATTTTTATTTTTAATTATTTTTTATTCATTTTATTTTATTTTTATGTAGTTGTCTTTTCACAATTTTTGTATCATTTTATTCATAAATTTATTACAATTACTTTGTCAATAGATTTTGTAACTAAATCATACAGTTTATTGTACACTGTATTAATACTGTAATAACATAAGAAATGTAAATTTAAATGTAATCGATGACACGGGTTAGGTGGCAGAACAGCCTCAGGCTGAACCTCGCCCACGCAAATAAAGAATTTGAATAAAGAATTTGAATTTGAATCCTCAGATTCTTATAACGTGTATTCCATTTTAGCCCATAAGCCAAGTAATGGTAAAAATCAAATGCACAATGCAAGGTTGGTTTCAGACTATGGTGTAAGTTGTAATAATTTAAGCATATTTTGCACTAAGTCCCTAACAATGGCAATTAGCTCCTGTTGTAACAAGTGTGTATGCATAGGCTATATGTGTGAGCAGCAATATTGGAATAGCTGTGTTTAATGTGTGTATTAAAATTGTCTTATACCGTGCGTCCATTTCGATCTGCAGCCGAGAGATCGGGAGAAGCGTGGCGGGCGGCACTGACGGAGATGCCGACATTTGCGGCCTGAAATGCCCGCTTATTTTTATGGACATATGCAGACATTTATATAAATATTGCAAAACGAGCACTAACCTGTGTTATAAGAGTATGGTTTTAATTTTAGTAGCTTAGTGACTGTATGTGCTGATGATTTTGACACGCCCACCTCTTGTGAAACACGGCGTAGAGGTTTGTTTGGAGAACGTTCTAACGCTGCACCAATATCATCGAGTTTTGCTTCGGTTAGAATCCGTCGTTTTTGCTTAGGTGTTTTAAAATTTAACGATACAATTTCTCGTAATTTAAGGACAAGATGTCTAACCGTATCTCTGTGTGGAGTTGAAACGCATGGGAATTTCTGTACAAATTACCTACACACGTCTCGACACGAGTTTGTTTTCACGTAGGTACGTGTCATACATAAAAAAAATCTTTGTTCTAACGTGAATCTTGCGGCTGGCATTCCAATCGTCTCACTGACACGTCACACATACACACTACAATAACACAAACAAGTAACTGCAAGTAACCAAGAATAACACTCTTGCGCACAGTACGAAATTAACACGCTCTTGGTTTACATTGCTCGCCACTATATTTACAACTCTGTCTTCATCTAGTCGCGAAGGAACAAAAAACTCGAGCTCGGAGATTTCGGATTGCAAGGAAGCTCACGAACACTATTGACTTTTAACGGTTTCTTCTACAGCGTAATCTTGATACAGTGTTGCACATTCAAAACCTCCAAACGATCCCCATCGGCACAAAACTCTTTCAAGGATATAAACTTAAGCAGGACGTTACTGGTCAAAACTATGATTAAAATGTTTTATTATCTGTGGCTCTTAACATCGTTTCTAAAGCGTATTTTTTTTGTGTATATAAGACCAGAACTTGGATGAATTACAGAAGAACTTTTGCGTCTTATAACACAGGTTAGTGATCGTTTTACAATATTTATATAAATGTCTGCATATGTCTATAAAAATAAGCGGGCATTACAGGCCGCAAATGTCGGCAACTCCGTCAGCGCCGCCCGCCACGCTTCTCCCGATCTCTCTGCTGCAGATCGAAATGAACGCACGGTAGTAACTAACTGATGCTTGTATTTTGCAGGCTATCAAAGTTGGGATTTTAGATGGTTTTTGACCAACACTCGTCTGTATGCGTATGGTGTTTGAGGCAATAAGCAATATTTGGTTTTGGGTAAGGTTAAAGGCCAGAGATATTACCAGGAGTGATGACCTTTTAATGCGGACATCGATATAAACCAACAAAAACTTCCTGAGCTGCTTCACATTGACCGATACACGCGGTGTCATTCTTATGGACGGTCTCCAACAAAATTGCAGCAATAATCATCGAAACTCTAAAGGTTATCAGAAAGAGAAGACCTTAAAAGGATATCATGGAACTGAGTGTTCAGTAATGTACTGAGAGTGAAAATGTTCCACTCAAAGGTAGGGTTTTGTACTGGACCATTCGCTGCTGATGCATGCAATATAAGAGAAATTAGAAGAACCACAGGCAGTGCTTTCTAACTTATTGCACATATTAACAATTAATTTTCCCTATCACATAAAATGATTTCTATCTGAGATGAGAGGAAATGCATATTCACAACATATGGATTCGTGGGAATTCTGTTAAGGAAATGAGAAAACATAAGAAGTTATGTACGGCTATACTAAATGCCAAATCTACTAACAGCTGACGTTGGGCGCTATTTCTATCTACCAATCGTCTTCGAGGGCTTAGATGGGCAGGCCATGTGGCACGAATGCGAGAGGAAAGAAGAGTTTACAGGATTCTTGTTGATAAACCTGATGGTAAGAGACCTGTAGAAAGAACAAGACAAAGATGGGAGGGATAACGTTGAGATTTATCTTTATGAAATCGGTAAGGATGGAAAAGATTGGATTGTTCTTGGCCAGGATAGGGACAGATGGAAGGTTTATGTTGCTGCAGCCATAAAACTTCAGGTTGAAGAGAGATAGTGAGTTAGCAATCGTCTTCGAGGGGTTGTGCACTGGATCGGATAGTTGTAGATACAACATCAGATGCCTTAGGAAAACGTTACCAAGTGATAATTGTTTCTGTGTGTGTGTGCTTTAGAAGGAGTACAATGAGCACTTTGACTATTTTTTTATGCGTGTTGGTCCTTCGGGATTTGCAACAGGCAGTGTATCCAACCCAAGTTTGTTCGTGCCGCTAGCAGCATTTAGCACTCTAAGATACGGAATTGAACGATAACAGCCGAACTCAATTGATTCGTGTGTCTCCGACTGGAGTATGTTTCGGTACCTACCGATCAGCGGGGACGCGGAAGTAACCGAGGACAATTACCGATTGCTGATTCGTCTATTTCCAGTCGTCTGTTCAGAAGGGCCCAGATAAAGCACTATCGTGCAGTAATCGCACAATGCTGCACAGTGAATGACATTCAAATGCTGATAAAATCGATGTTACAGGAAATATGTCTACAGGTATACATAATTAATACAGCATTTACAACTTCCTTTACCCTGTTACTGTCATACGTAGTAAAAGGCACACATAACGCAGGAAATGTAGTCCCTCCTCCACCAAGGACATGGGAGAATAAATACGAATACCTTGGGGGAAAAAATAATAAAAATATTTTTCTAGAGGGAAAAACTCAATCATTCTATTGGCACATTTATGTGAAAAACGTATTCATAATTAGCGTCCTTCCTGGTTCTATTTCACTTAGCGTGGAGCTTCGTTTTAGTCCTACGTATCTGCTTATGTGACGGGGTAGTCGATACAATATCTAGGTGCCAAAGGGTCCAAGCTCAATGAGTCCCGGCCTGTCGATGGGAGTTCCTTTGCAAATGTCACTTCGTCATTTTTTTCAATCTTCATCTTTGCAATTAGCCAAAAGCAGCAGAAAAGTTATAAAACGCAAGAACAGAACAAATTTTAGCCCTTTACTTCAAAGGCAAAAACTCACCCTTCCCCCAAATCAGAACATTGAATATCATCAAAGCTGCTACCAGGGTTTCTATTCCTAGCATACACAAATTCGGAGATGGGGGCAAATTTATTTGTACATGAAAATTCAACGTATCCTACAAGATATATTATGTTCCAAGGTTAACTCCTCCCCCCCCCCAAAAAAAAATGGCTGGTACACTACAGGACACAGTTAAGATTCATAATGAAATGCATTTCGCAAGAACGTCCTTGTCCACTCAAATACGTATTCGGCTTCGTTTCACTGTGGGATGTTTTAGAGGCAGAAATTGTTTTTCTATGGAATTTTTGCACAGAATTTATTTACAGAACAAAAGTCTTGGGCAACATAATATTGCATGACATACGTAGGACCTAGGTATTATCATGGATGAAAAACTAACTTTTAATTATCATATTATTGCTACCACTAAAAAAGCCATGCGCCTTCTCGGTCTTCTATACAGATTTAGCGAAATTCAAAACCCATCTGCTTTATTCTTTAAATCTTTCATCTCGCCCATCCTCGAATACTGTTCCCCAATTTGGGCGAGGGCCTCAAAAACCAATCTCACCAGAATAGATTCTGTTCTCAGTTTCTTTCTTGCAATTGTTCGCCATAGAATACCTTCCTTTCGACATGTATCCAAATCAGACACCATGGCTGCTCTGAATATTCACACTCCATCCTTTCGTCGTGATCTAGCTGACATGAAATTTTTATACAAGATAATAAATGGCAAAATCAGAACAGATCTCCTAATCAGTGAATTCACACTTAGGGTACCCCAAAAGCTAACGCGCAACCTGCAACTCTTCCACAACCCAACCACTAGGCTATCCCTTCTACAACGCTCCTTGTTTTACAGGCTCCCAGAAATCTACAACAAACTTCCCCTGAATGTAGATATTTTCCTTCCAGAACGTAATTTTTGTATATTACTGAAGAAGAACATGTAAATCTATCCCATCTTGTTATTGTTTTTATCTTTTGTTATTTTTTGTTTCTACTTTATGATGTTTCAGTGTAAAATGGCCAAATAAGACTGTATCTGAAACTTGAGTAAGTAAATAAATAAATAAATACATAGTAACAGTTGAAGTTACTTTTATGGTGATATTTCTTGCTACATTAACCTTAAAAATTCTATCTTAAAACTTACGGTAATTCTCGGAAGTACTTCGTGTAAATTAAAACAAAAATATTTTAGCTGAAGTATCCCTCGTATGAGCGGATTAAATGAGGATCCCTCCCTCTCACAGAGACGTATAAGTTAAATATTTTCGTTATTTAATGTCACTGTTCTATACCTCTATATTAATCACTGCGATGTACAGTGATCCAGAATGCCAAAAAAAATCTGCAAGAATCAGGAGCTCGCTATTTAATCCATAAATCAATACAAATATGAAAGATTTACATTTTTAAGGAATAATTAACACTTTGAGTCAAACAGAATTGACATGAGACTGATTATTTAGATATTTATACAAAAAGTAAAACTACAAAAACTACAATGTTCTTTACACAATCTTCAGCGAAATTGTCATTATTTATAGACTCTACCACAAATGAAATAAATTCTTAATTTGATCATTTCTATTTTCATCAAATTTTTCATGATGAATGTTTTCGTGGGTATCTATGACGCACCACCACATTTAACCCGTAAGGACACGTGAATGGGTAACAATGACCCAAGCGATTGTTAATATTTTTTCGTATTTTCCAATGAGTGCCTAAGGCAACCTTTCTCAGTTTCATTCCAGTGAACCCTTCCAAATGTCATGACATTGAATCAGCTATGAGGCTTCGTTTGTTCCCCTCACAGGGGCGTAGAAACATCGCCTGTGTAAATTTCACTCTCACGTGCGCTTCAAATATGTTCTCTTTTTCCTCATTATTATTAATTGTGAAATACAATAAAATGTTCAAAATTAATACAATAAGTTTAACCAATAAACGCATTGTTAATCAAATACTTTAATGTAATTATAATTTGAACTCGCGAAGTAATTTTGCTTGTGTGTAATATTTACATAGCGCGACTCTTTGTGGCCGCGCTGGCTCAGTTGGTAACGCGTGCTAAAGATCCCGGGTTCGATCCCAGGCCGGTTAAAATCCGGGAACTTTTCTAACGTTGGAAGTGGCCCCGGCGCTCACCCAGCGTCGAATGACATGGGTACCTGGGGGAAACCCTGGGCGGTCAGGAGCTGATCACATCACCCCCACTCACGACCGGATCCAGAAAGTGTGGGGCGTTACCCCCACACCCCTTATACGTCTTCATGGCGTGGTGCTAAGCACAGGGGAGCACTTTACCTTTACCTTTTACGACTCTTTGGTAAATTTTAGGGAGAGTGTTGATGAAATTTTTGTTGGCTGTTAGGGGGTGTTTGATTAAATCACTGTTACACTGCAATACTGCTATATGTATCAGCAGATAGTGAAAGAAGACTTCCCATTCCACAGCGCGCGCATAAGTGATCACGCCTGATTCAGGGTTGCCAGCTGATCCATTAACAGAAGCACAGATTCATACACATACATGACAATATAAAGACACTATATTTTACTTTAATTCAAATATCTATAATTTTTCTGTGTATTATTGAAAAGTTGCGAGTCTAGCTAGCACAATGTTATTGTCCAGCAAAAAAAAAAATATATTACTACAACAAGTCTTAAAAATATGTACAAAATATAGTCCGAAAATTCCATTTTGAAGTCCGAAAACAAGAACAAATAATTGATTTAGAGAAAAAAAATCTCTGGCAGTTTAAAGCTCCATTTAGTTGTTTAGAGTAGTGTCGATGTTTTGTCCCCTTACCAAAAAGTCAAAATTTCAATTTTTGCCGACTTTTTTGACATTCTGGATCACTGTGCGATGTGGAAATGAAGAAACATCCACACTTCCATTATTTCAACATAGACCATGAAGTCTCTGCGTTGCAGGGCGCTAAGCGAACCATTCCGCCAAGTAGTAGTATCTCAGTCAGGAGGAAAAGTTTCTCTCTCATTCATCGTAAAGTCTTTTGAAATGTATTTAACACTTTGAAGTTTGGAAGTATTTTTTTCTGGCATTTGTAAATACATCTTGCAAAAATGTGGAATTTTATTGCACTCGTTAATGAATATTTGTGGTTTGGTTTAAAAAATAGCATTGTAGTGTTTCTGCGTGACGAGTAAAATGATAATATGTGTTAATACTTAACAATACTTTTTAATTGAACATATTTTAGACAATGTATTTTGTGTGGGAATCTATCTAGTTTCAGTTCAGGATAAACTTGGCATTATGCCCTAGTTACTACTTATCTGATGTAACCAGAATATGCATCGATGCATGCTGAAGACGTTCGTGAAAGCTTCTCATGACGTTCTGAATCATTTCGGGAGGGATGACCGCAATCTCTTCCTGGATTGTGGCTTTCAACTCATCAATATTATGAATCAATAATTTAGTTGAATATTATGTGGAGTAATTCTTGAAAATGTTCGTGAAAATATAATTTATATGTGAACAGAACAGGACAAATAACGTTGGTCTGGTCTTAACGTCCGAATCGTTAGACGTCACACTTCAAAGGATGCTGACTCCACTTGGAATCATCTGAAGGTTATCGCTTGACAGTTCAGATGCTGTTTTCACTCCATTGCAAAGCACATTTTCTTCTGGCATTGTATACGGTTAGGATAAGTGATAAGAAAATTGGAAATATATTCTGGATCGAATAATAATAAAATAAAAGTTAACTGTTCCATGAATTTCAAATGCTATCCTATCATTGCAAGCACACGCGTACAATGCAAAGAACAGAGCAAGGAAGAGAAGGGGGAGGGAAAGAGCGCGAGAAAGAGAACGCAAGCATAATAGCACGATAAAGAGAAGAAGAGCGCGAAACGAGAGAAATAGCGAGAAAGAGCTCGAAAACAGAAAAAGAGCGAAAAGAGAACAAGTGCCAAAGGGGAGAAAGAGCTCGAAAGGGAAGAAAGAGCTCGAAAGAGGAGAAAGCGCTCGAAAGGGGAGAAAGCGCTCGAAAGGGGAGAAAGAGCGCGAAATTATATAATGCTCGAAATCAGAGAAAGAGCGAAAAAGAAAGAAATAAGCGGGAATGAAAGAAGGAGTGTGAAAGAAACAAAAAGAGGTAAAGAGATAGAAGGAGCGGGAAAGATGAACGCGACGGATAGCGGGAAAGGAGAGAGTGTAAAGAAGGACAAAGAGCACGAAATAGAGATAAAGAGAGAAAAAGAGACAAAGAGGAAAGGAGACAGAGGAAAAGTGACAAAGAGAACGCGAAAAATAGACAGAGAACGCGAAAAAGATACAGAAGGAAAGAGATAAAGGGAGCGCAAAAAAGAGAAAGAAAGAAGGAAGGCGTGAAAGAGAAAGAGCGCTATAAAGGTAGAAAGAGCGGGAGAGAGGAAACAGCGAAGGAGAGCGGGAAAGAAGATAGAGCGCGAAAAGGAGACAAGAGTGAAGGAGAGATGGAAGAAGCGAAAGGGATAGGGAATGGGCGAAATGGATAGGGAATGGACGAAAGAGAGAAGGGAGGGGCGAAAGGAAGGGTTGGTTATGTCCTATCCTGCCCAATTCTTAGGAAACTGTTTCTCATTTCGTATTCCTAGAATATAAAGTTACAACAAATTACACGCCTCTTCAAATGGATGAAGGATTTTATGTCCTTGTTAAAGCCGACTGGGCTGCAAGGTAGAACATGAACATCTGCTCAATTAAAACCGTGAAGAGAACAAATAAGTGGTGGAAATAGGTTGCATTGTACACGACTAATTTATCTTACATATATCTTTCAGCTTGTTTGTGTTTATCTTCAAGTATTGTCTCTGGATAATTGCTTATTAGCACAATCTTTTCATTTGATGAATTCTTTAAGATCAGTTTGCTTAAAATGAACACATTACACGTCTTTGAAAAATTACTTTTTGAAAGTAAACGACTTACAGTTATCTTACTGAAGAAGTAACTATTGCAGTTACCTTTACTTTAGGAGGATGAAACTGCATTACAGTTACATTTACTTTATGGAGTAGCTCCTTGATAGTTATCTTTATTTTCAGAAGTAACTAAGTTACTTTTACATGTGATGTAGTCCCAATCAGCCAAAAGTTGCAGAAACGCGAAGTTAAATAAATCAAATCAATGAAGCTAGGCATGTAACTACTACAACAAGTTTTATACATGACTTTCGAGCAGATCGTTCTATTTTTCACGAACGATTACGACTAAAATTAATTTTCATTACAAATTTAACCCAGTTTGCTTAATCATGTTAATATATGTATATAGATAAGCAGATTCAAAAACAAATTGGAAAAATTTCACCCTTACAAACATTTACTCTAAATAAGTGTGCATGTACACGAAGGTTAATTGCTGTTGATGCAACATCCAGGATGATTGTCGGAATTATATACCCTCAAGGATTAGTTGCAATATATACTGTAACATACAGGGTGCGAAATAACCCTTTGCTAGGGGTCTGCAGGAAAAAGTAACAATGAAGAAATTATGGTAATACCAAATGTTTACTACGACAATTGTGGTTACAAAAACAAAATTAAAAGTTAGTTCACGACAAAGCACCTTGCTTCAAGGCAAATGCTACCCAAGACCTTCTTCGGCGAAGTGGCCTTGACTTCTTCAGCAGTTCTGAATGGCCGGGTGCATCACCGGACCTGAATGCAGCAGAGCACTTTGGGGCTATTCTGAAGGACGCAGTTGAGTCCTTAATGATAGTGAAACGCGTACCGGACCGCTATTCCCGGCCAACACTTCTTGCACATCTCGAACAATACCTCCGTGACATGGAATGGAACACGGACTGTTTGCGAATCTTCTGAGCTCCTACCCTGATCGTCTTCGTGCTGTGAGAGAGGCCTCCCCGATGGCGCAGTGGTAGCGTCGTCGCCTTGTAATCAAGGGGTCCCGGGTTCGATACCCGGTGGAGGCACAAGTGGTTCGGATCCCACTTTAAACTGTAGGTCCAGTCCCGATTAGCCTTACTGTGCATAAAGTGGACTTAAAACATCAAATCAGTCAGTGCTGTGAGAGAAGCAAACGGCGGACATACTAACTTTTAATTTTGTTTTTGTAACCACAATTGTCGTAGTAAACATTTGGTATTACCATAATTTCTTAATTGTTGTTACTTTTTACTGTGGACCCCTAGCAAAAGGTTATTTCCAACCCTGTATGCTTCGGATGTAATGTGTGCGTCTGACCAATTTGAAATTTTTTGATAAAATTATAATGCTTTCTCAGAATTGTAATAATAAATATTTACAGTGGTAATTTTCAGGCGTTTCTTCAATGAATAAAACATAAGAAAAGTAATTGTAAAGTAACTTAATTTCCTTGCTTGCTACTTCAAAAATTACCGAACAATAGTTTACTAGTTTAAAAAATAACCAGATTCAGTTACTTCAATAAGTAACTTACTTATCAGTCATCACACACACACATACATACATACACAGGCAGACACAGTGCGGCAATTTGAAATAGGGGCTGATTTTCTTTCTTGGTAGGTTGGTTGTACCACTGTGCAAACGTTCTGTGGTGGGAACAAGTGAGGGTATCTCACGAAAAATCCATGCAGAGCTCGTTGATCTTGAGCGACATTGTTGCATGTGGCACTGTTGAGTGTGAGCACGTGTCACGAAAGTGCATCGTCATTTCAACGTGGAACAAAAACCAAACATGTTTTGTGCACACCTGCGCAAAACTCCTACGGAAATATTTCACTTGTTGCATCAACTGTATGAGGACAATTATTTATCCCGTACACGTGCATTTCAATACGAGTAGCACAAGCGTTTCAGTGAAGGACGGGAGCTAGTTGAAGACGACGAGTATCCGGGTGCAGCAAGGACGGTGAGAATACCGAAATTGGTTGAGAAAATTAGAAGTACCTGGGGCATCAAAAATTTTGCCTGTTGAGGTATTATTTGTTTAATAATGGAAATATTGAAACAATGAACATACATATAGTTTGTCTATACTGTCCTCTGCTCAAGAGCTACTCTTACACATAGCTGTCATCACGTTCGATGTATTTCAGCGTAACGTTATACTAGGTCTCAAAAAAAGTTTGGAAAAATTCCAAAGAACCCTCCCTGTCCCACCTTTCAGAGCTGTTTTAACCTCCTGTAGGTCCTCGAATCTCGTGCGATGAAGCACAGACTTATATCCCAAACTCTCAATCATTGCCTGTGTTGACCCGTAGGACATGTACATTGCATCAGAAATTTCGTGGATGGGGGTGCGTCTATCCACTCGAATGAGCTTCTCAGCCTTGTGCCGGTTGCCGTCGGTCATAGACATTGATGGTCTACACCAGTGGCGTGCCCAAGAGGGGGTTGGTGGGGTTATAATCCCCACATTTGGTCTAGTATTCCTAAAAAAAAAGGAAGGTCAATGGTAGGTAAATATGTCAAAATTGGGGCTGACTACCAAGAAATAGTATACATAACTCCTCCCTTTCGAAAATCCTGGGCACGCCACTCTCTTCCACTCCTTGTCTTGTTCACACTTTCGGTTTCTCCCACTTTGAAATTAACTAGTTAAGTCTGTGCTTGGTGGCATGAGATTCGAGGACGTACAGGAGGTTAAAACAGCTCTGAAAGATGGGGCAGGAAGTGTTCTGTGGAATTTTTCCAAACTTTTTTTGAGACCTGGTAAAACGCTCGCTCAAATGCATGGAACGTGATGAGAACTATCTCTAAGGGTAACTCTGAATAGAGGACACTATAGGCAAACTATATGTATGTTCATTGTTCCAATCTTTCCATTATTAAACTAATTATATCTCAACAGGCAAAACTTTTTGATGCCCCTCGTATCATTACTGAAAATCAAAATTGCAGACAGACTGTTACTATTGCATTTAATCTTGAGGCACTGAAACGTTTGTGCAAGGAATAACACGTGTGAGGTCCGAGTATCGGGCTGATGGAAGCTGTCGTCTGCTTCATGGCAATTCCCCAAGTCACAAGGCTCTGATTGTGAAAGGACATTTTTACACGAAAGGCAATCTGTGTGTTACACACCTGACTTATTCACCGGGTCTGGCTCTATGTTATGTTTTTCTATTTCCTAAACTGAAAGCTGCACTCAAAGGTTCCTATTTTGATGATGTAGCTACAATCAAGAAGGCTACGACAATTATTTTAAATAGCATTACACAAATCGAATTCCAGCAATCCTTCCATGCACGGGCAGGCAGGGCGGAACGATGTGTGGATGCAGGAGGGTCCTACTTTGAAAATTTCCAGGTAAGTAACATTCTGTGAACACTTAACTTTTTACAGCACCAGTCCCGATTTAAAATTGCCGCACTGTGTATATACGTATACACAGAGAGAGATGTTACAAGTTTTGAAATGTAATCTTAAAATGTTTAATTTATTAATTAATATAAAATTGGATTAAAGGTAATTACTTAATGTGCTGGAGTGGCCTTCCTAAAAAAGGCTCTACCGGTAACAGCATAAATAACTATGCAATGCATTCTATTATATGGAAGACTCCATCATAGGCTATATAGCTTCAGATTTTAAAATTCAACTATCAACAGGTCATGTTCATTATTCTGAGTTAATGATACATGTGATACAGAAAGCACACAAACATTAAAAAAAGACACACTGTACTCGATATTTATAAAATAAGGCAATGGAAATTTCGAAAAGTGAACTCGAATGATACGTAAAAAGTCTCTTCTATAGAACTGGATTGGAAAATTCAGGCGCCAGGTGAAAATTTTCAGGTGCCAGTATTTTCCTACTCCTGAGTATGGGCATTCACAAACACACGTGAAGTGTCATACCCTGAAATTTCGAAAGGATAGGATGCAATCATAAAGGCGAGATATCGCTCCCACATTCTTTGGTCAAAGGTGGCTGTTCTACTCCCCTCTAACACTACCTCACTGTATATTTTCACCGTAGTAAATTGTCTGCCCATCTCATGCTCCTTCACTTCATTTCACGCGATATGATCATGAAGTACTGAAAGGAAAACTGAGACAAAGTAGAAATAAATTTCTTCTAAACGGTCATGCAAGCAATCCCATCACGTTGTAAACACGGCTATGTAAAGGCGAAGATACTAAGTTGCTGACCAAGGCAATTTATTATTAAGATAAAAACACTTAACAGGTAACGTTTCGACCCTGTATCAGGGTCTTCCTCAGACGAAGAGCTCTGAGGAAGACCCTGATACAGGGTCGAAACGTTACCTGTTAAGTGTTTTTATCTTAATAAACTGCCTTGGTCAGCAACTTAGTATTTTTAATATGGAAACAAGGCTTAATTATATTACAAAGGCGAAGAGTATGAACGTAACAATGGACCATTTGCATTCATATATCTCAATGGGCATATGTAAATGTATTTGCTGTTATCTGAGCTGGTAATAACTGAAGATTTAAGGACACTCGTTACTTTTTATGCTATCTACAGAAACAAAGATATATATTTTTAGGATCTCTAGATTTTTTTCGGAGGGGCTGAAATGATAAAGGTGAATATTACATATCTGCATTCTAGAGAGGGGGTATACACCATATAATATTTCGTTGTTACCCCTCGTAGCCCTAGTTTTAAAAGTTGTTCGAAGACAAAAATGGTAACCGAAGGTCATTCTTAGTAGAGTTTGCACGTACCACTATGGGTTTTACAGAATTCTTTAATGCTTCCATTTGAAAATTGATTTTCTCAAAATTTTGTACGCCAATGCTCACATAGTATATGCAGTGTGCTATTTGAAAATTTTACAGTGAGGAGGGGGAATCGCAGCAACTTTTTTCGAAGCACCGGATGTATTATATCCTCCCCATGAGCTAAAAATTTGCAACCAGAGGGGGATGCAGTAAAGATTCCCACCTTCAAATAAGACCCTGCTGTATGCGAAAGGACCCGAAGTAAAGGCATTCACGTTAAGAATGATGGATATTATTAATTTATTTTATTGGCTATGTTTCAGTAGCAGAAGAAAATTTCTACATAAGTGGATGGGCAGGAAGTATATGCTGATAAGTAGGGCTCGGAAGTTGAAGACCTATAAATTTGCCAAAAAAAGACCTATAAAAAGACTTAAAAATATCAAAAAACGAAAAAAAGGACATAAATGTGATCCAAATTAATCAATAACTTCAGTTTTAATTACATATTTAATGAATAAAAAAATAAAAAATTCTGGTGGTATGGAATCCACAGAGCAAAAAAACTATATGAATGAAATGCATCTTCTTTCAGTCCAAAAATGTTTCTCTCTCGTTTCAGGGATGGTTCAAATATATTTATTTATTTTACTACAGAAAGGTTGTTTAAGAGGTGATGAACTGATGATGATTCGAATTGAGAATGGGCAGTAAAAACGTAGTCGAAAGAAGGTGAAGTTGCTAAAAGAAGCCGTTAAGACCTAAAAAAAAGCTAAAAAAGGACCAATAAGCAAAAAAACGCCGAAAAAGGCAAAATGGGACAAATAAAACCCACCTTTTTCTGGCCTATAATGACCCAAAATGAGCATATATTATATTGGGCCTAGTCTTCGGACACTACGAAATAAAAAGGATTTTTCCTCAACTTCCGAGACCTACTGATAAGTTTCGGTTGTCATGTATAAATAGACACGTTATAACTTTTCAAATTCTGTTTTGGACATTTTCAATCTATCAGTTAATCGCGACGATGAGAATGGATGATGAACTTATGAAATGTATGATAGATCAACCACAGCTAGGGGTCGATCCTGGGACTTCTTGCTACGTATTCTTGACCACTTCCTCACGGAGGACAGTAACTCTGTCGTATATTGTTAATTTTATTTTATTTTATATTAACCACCATCATCATCAATTTCACAAATAGTACGAAGTATCACATTAAATTATCCATACTCACAGTTATTATTATAATTACTGTTATTAAGCCTCTCCAAAAAATTGTTCATTCTTGAAAAAAGCCGTTATGTGAAAGCTAAGTTCAAGAGATTTAAGAAAATAAATTTGGTGATAAAATGTGTTGTATGTAAAATTGTAATGAAAAATTTCGAACATTATCTTTGGCTAACAATGAAAACAGAACCCTACACTTTAGAAACTGACTATTGTAACACAAGCTTTTGCAACGTTTATAGATTTCACTCTCAAATCAATAATACTTGAAACGCATTACATATTTAGAGTAATGTAATACGTAATTTTTTATATAATATGGAATGCTGAACTACGAATCCGATCATCAATAATATTTATTTACATAATGGTAAGTAGCAGTGGCGGCGATTAGGGGCCACTTTTGCCCCCGCACTGTGTTAAACCTTATATATCAAGGATAAGTAAACTGTTCTTGCTTCCCCCCCCCCCCCAAGTTGAGGAACCCAATCGCAGCCTATGGTAAGAAGATTAGTTACGTCAAAAAGTATATCTGAAACAATGTGCACTAATGCCGATTATACACAAATAAAGGCACAAAGTTTCATATCGACCATTCATGAGGCAAATTCAAATTTATTCACAATAGTTCCAGTATTCAAGGAGAAAATTATAATTTACTAAACCGTATAGTTTTTTATATCCTACCAAAGTTTGAATGAACAATTGGAGGAGGGATATGCTTCAGATTCCACTAATATGGTAATTTATTCTAGGCATGTGTTGCATGTTAGGGAAAATTCCATGCTGGTTAGCAAGTTTTGCATTCCAATTGCTGGCAACATTGAGGGGTCAAGCATTGAGGAGAATGAAGACACCTTTGTCCAGCGGGCCTGTGTTAAAATCCGCCATCAAATATAACTGCATTGAAGGGGATCTTCATATGGAAGTCTAAAGTAAAGATGCCCTACTTGAAGACCAACTAATTGAATTCAAGCGTGTAGCTTATAACGTACCTTGCTACTGATTGGTTCGTTCTCAAGTGGCGTGTGTCGCGCGTCGCTTCTGCGTGAAATCTCCTAATGGGATATTGACTTATAAATAACAGACCATCGGTATCTGAATTCATATAAATGTACTTCCTCAAACACGGCAGCTTTTATCTTGATGGCTGTTACAGAAACCAACTAGTAAAAAGCTACAATTAGCCACAAACGTGCACCGAGTAGTGATTTTCTACTGGTAGATTAAAGTGGAAGCATATGATCATGGACGTCCGCGGATATTTTGCAGGAAGAAGTATGCAAGAGGGTCCCCCCCCCCAAAGGGAGGACAAAATATATTTACACCCACAATTGTGCTACCATTATAAAACAAACACCATCAGTTTGAAGTTATGTTCCTGCAACGCTCTTAATAACTAACAAATTACTTTGAAATGAAATTATATGTGTGAAATGCGTAATTTTATGTTGGCATTCATTTTGCACAGGGGCCGTGCCACCTTGATCCCCTCCGAATGTCCATGCATGTGATTACTCTTTCAAACAGAGCAGCTGATTAGCTCGTAAATGTATGTTTCCAATTTATAGTAATGTATTAAGAAGATAATATACAGTAATTTTAGAAGGGAAAATCCTCTCTTCAATTTGCTTGAAATTACTACAAACTACATTTCAGAAAATCTCTCTAAATATGAAGTATCCGGGTAAATGTTTCGAAGAGATAATAATTTTAGTTATTACATATCGAAACGATCACATTGACAGATTCCGTAATTCTGGTGTTAAGTCAGTAGTTCTTTGGTGGGAGCATATTATACTTGGAGAAAGAGAATGAACTTTCTGGTAGATTATTATAAACTGTACATATATGATTTATAAACAACCTAAAATTTGTCGAAATCATTCCATAAACAGTATACATTATGGACTGTTATGATTCACTAACTGAGCGTTAATTATCTTATTTTAACCATCACTAATCTTTTATACGAACAACAATATTAACAGAAAGCTCCGTTAGATTGAAGTAGGACACGCGTCCATTTGATAACGCAACCTACAACAAAAACAAGGTCATGCTTCGATTGTTTCAGAACTGGAAAGGAAACAGATAATGTCAGCGTAATGTAATAAACTCACAAATATCACGAACGTTTACGAACTGAAGCAAGAAAAACTAGACCAGCATTAGGACTCCACCGCGAGTATCAAGTGCAGAATCGTGCCTTTTGTGAATGGCCTATTTAGTGCACAGCACTAGTTCTCACTTTTAATCGAAATGCACTCTCAACGAAGAGACAAAGAGTGTTACATTGTCGAACAAGGAGAAATTTATGGACAATTAATTGCGTCATATGAAGGGGAGATTTACATTCTAATTGTCAAGATAATATTGAGGGAACGCCCCCTCTCTTATTAAGGTGTAGTTTGGAATCAAACTTGAAATATATTTAGGTATAATTATCGGATAGCACAGAGAAAAAAATGATTTCTTGAATTAACTAAACACATTTGGTTAAGCTTTTTGGTAACAGGAAACAAAAAAAATTGGTAGTCTTTACTAAGTTTGGTAGTTTTGACCAAAATGTTTGATAATCTGAAACAAATATGCACGATTACTAAAAGAATTTGGTTCTGGCGAACAATCATTTGTTTGTTTGTTGTCAAATATTTGTTTACAGCAAATTATTTTTCGTTGTTCCAAACACACGTTTCCTCTGTGAACCATTTCAGCAAATTTATTTTGTTGTGATATATTATTATTATTATATGTACACTATTTCTTCTTATGGGGTTACATTGAATGAATGATTTAGTTTATTTTACCTCGCTTTTCTGACGCGACTATGGGGATGAATGATGGGGATGATGGGAAAGTCACAAACACGACAACAATTTTCCTACAGAGGATTATTCTGACTGCAGGTCCAAGCGTCAGAATCTTGATGGTCTGAAAATGCATTCCAGAGTGTACTACGTCGAAGAAAAGTTAACATGTTGGTGTCTTCTGAAATGCTCACCCATTATACACCCATACTTTTAGTTTTTACTGGAAAGAAGAGAGAAAATGTCAGCGTAATGTAATAAACTGACAAATATCATGAAAGTTTACAAACTGAAACATGAAAACTAGACCAACGTTAGGACTCCCATCAAGTGTACCAAGTCCAAATTTACACAGTGTTATTGCTATGGACTTGGTTATGGGTATATGTAATTTCACGTATGACAAGAAACGTAAACATTCTGCATCATAGTAAGAACGTGGCATAGGTGTGCTTGCAAAGCTGTCGCCTAGCAATGAAAGGGTACCGAGTTCGATCCCCAATATTTTCTTAGTAATCAAATATTAATGAGTGTTGACTTGCACGTTTGCGGAACATTTGAAGCGTTTAAGGAAATGTATGCACTACTAACGTCATGGTAGTTGAACTTTTACCTTCCCATACCTACAAATTTACTGAAAATTATCTTTTATTTTATTGTTTTCTTTGTCATTTAGCATTTAGCTTTTCTGCCACGTTTGACTAATCGCGACGATGAGAATAAGTGATATGATGAAAAATTGATGAAGGGATACTCACAAAGAACACTCATGCCGGGATTCGAATCCTTGACCCTTTGCGTTGTAGCGCACTGTGATAACCACTGCGTCACGGAGGCAAGCAAAATTATCTTTGAATAAGTAAACAAGCAAAATTGTAATGCGTTTCTGGCTATGAAATGTCACACTTTGCTGCCATATTCACCGCTTTTGTAATTTCTGGATGCGTACATGTTTTTTTAGTTTCACATACTGATGCTATGAAATATTTTGTTGACTTCTGTATGTTTATAGACAATATGAATGTACTCTATCACGTTTTGCTAATTTCGATGCTACGAATCCTCGAAGAATCGCATTTTCTAACCTATATGTATGCAACCACATGGCAAAAAATCACAGTTGACATTGACATTTACTTCTGATATGATACGGATAAACTATAGAAATAATGTAAATATATCTTACAAATTCTTTTTTCATGCAAACTCATAAGTAGTCTACGATAAGCAACATATTGATAGGTGAGGGTTCACCCATTTTGCATAATCAAAGTCCTTGATTTTTTCAGGTATTTTTAAGTAACTCTCAAGTCTATATTGATTTAACTTCCCATTAAATAAGTGTTACAATTAAACTTTGCAAGTTTATCAAATTACACGTTTGTTGAACAATGTTAAAAGATAAATGAAAAATAAAAGAACGTTTTTATTTTCAATATTACCCCCAAAAGGAAGCTTATTGGAAAGAAAGAAACGAAATATCTTCCCAATCCTGGAAAGCAAAAAATCATTTAATTCCCCTGACTCTTCCATGTTTTGAACGCCTTTAAAAATTTCCCTGTGTTCCCTTCTCACTCAGCCTAGTTTCCCCGACTTCTCCAGGTGCTCCAGGATTCTCAAGTCACCAGGAGCCCCGTAAATTAATTATCTGAAGGGAACGGGTAAGATAAGTGACTTCATCCTGGTAGTGTGTCTGCTGCCATAATATTGTATCCATGTTTCATTTTTCTTTAATTTTAAAATCTTATCCGATTATCAGTAAAAATAAATGCCAGTGACAACCAAGAAGCTATTGAATGGGGCTGCATACACATAGGATGGGAAATGTCATTTTCAACAGCTCATAGCATCGAAACTAGGTATCAACCAGCAAAACATTAACAAGTAAATTTGTTCGCCTTGATGAAAATTTACACTATATTAAGGTTGTCTGTGTTGTACAGTCACACCCCTGTATATTTATATTTGAGACAATTACAAGTAGAAATTGTCCTTCTGCTCAGTGGCGACGAAAATGGATCACAGATTTGGCGGTGCATGTGGAGATTAAATGTATTGCATAATGTAATGAGTTTACAAAATTCCCCTCTATGAAAATGAATTTAAGACATTAAGGCACTGTAATCTAAGGAACAATTCAAAAATTAAGAGTTCCTATATGTTGACTGTCAAACAACTGCTTTTAACCCATAAAAATCATTCAAAACAATTTTAACAATGTGCACAGTAGTCTACAGAATGCCCTACATAACCAGTAGAATGTCTAGAGTGCTGCAAGGGTCTCCCTTTATCCGTTTAATTGGCACTGTTGCCTGTAAGCAACACAAATGTAACGGGTTTTTTTGCTGGTTAAATGAATTCAGTGCTTTGAATTCGCATTGTTGATGTCTGTCAACATGTTGAGAGGCTACGATATTGTTTTTTTTTTTTTCAAATTGCCAACTTGTAAATCTTACCAAAAGATGTCATTTGAATAAAGCATCTTACATGTTGTAGTCTCTTCTTAGCGGGAGCTCATTTGGTTTTCTTTGTTACATCAAGAAGAAGATATAGCATTCTGAAATTTTGCATGCTGGTAAGTAAGATAATTATCATTATTTTTTATAATTTATATAAATCTAACCATTATAGTTTAGTAGTAGGGGAAAGTGGGGGAATCGTGCGCGGCGGGGAATCGTGCGCACCACGTTTCCGAAGGTACGAGCCAGAGAATGAGCTTTCGATTCATGCTATAACCTAGCGGGCGTCTCAGGAAATACTACTACATTGGGCTTTTCGCGCCAGTTGTATTGTGTTGTGTGTAGCGAGTGGATGTTTGTTTTTGTGTCCATTGTTATTTTGCTGTTGACGAAAATAAGGAGGTATGTCTTAAATTTTTACTCTAGTGTTTTGAACTATGCTTGTTTCAATAGTGCATGATCATGTCTATACACGTGTCTACTTGTTACGAGATTAACTTTTTTATATTTTTTTCTAGAAAGTAAATTTTTTGTAAGGTTGGTGTGGGGCAATGGTGCGCTTCGGAGAAAGGGTGCGCACGATTCCCCCGTATATGTAATTGAATGCGCACAATTTCCCCAAACGACATTAAAGGTGAAACAAGTAGTAATACCCAGGTTTTTATTTTGTTCACAGCTGCCACGAAATTACAACAGAAAAACTGAGAAGAACTCCTACTCTCAGGGTAATCTGAAAAACGCTCTGGACGCTATCAAAAATGAAGGAAGAAAAATAAGGGAAGTTGGCAGATGGTTCAACATACCTGAGTCTACTTTACGGAAAAAGCTTGTAGAAAATCGTGATCTGCCTACTCCAATCCGGCTTGGAAGAAAATCAACGTTTTCTGTTGAAGTGGAAAGTGAATTGAAGGACTATGTTCTGACACTGGCAAAGTTATTCTACGGGTTAACTCCGAAAGAATTAAGACGCATGGCATTTAGATATGCAGAAGATCACGAAATTGTACATTCTTTCAATATGGAACAGGCTCTAGCAGGTAAAGACTGGCTGTACGGATTTTTAAAAAGAAATCCCGATGTAACTCTACGACAACCCGAAGGAACAAGCTTAAATAGAATTACTGCATTCAATGAAGAAGAAACGAAGCTATTTTTCTCAAATCTTCAGAATGTTATGGATGAATATAAATTTGAGCCAAGGCAAATCTACAACATGGATGAGACAGCCATCACGGTCGTCCCAAAGAAGTGCCCGAAGATTTACGCTGCGAAAGGTATGAAGAGGACTGGTGCTGCTACTTCAACAGAAAAAGGGCGCACAATAACTGGTGTTTTTGCTGTCAACGCTGCTGGATCTTATATTCCTCCAATGCTGATTTATCCGCGGAAACGTATGACACCTCAATTACAAAGAAATGGTCCTATCGGGTGTTCTTACAAGTGTTCGAAAAATGGTTGGACAAACGCAGAATTGTTCACTGAGTGGCTAGTTCACTTCCAGAAATCTGCAAAATCCACAGCAAGTGACCCAGTGCTGCTTATTTTAGATAACCATGCAAGCCATATTTCAATTGAGAGTTATGAATTCTGCAGGAATAACCACATTCATATGGTATCTCTGCCACCGCACACATCACACCGGTTGCAGCCGCTCGACGTAACATTTTTCACTCCATTGAAAAATGCATTGTATAGGGAATATGATCTTTATTTAACTACAACTTGCCATGAGAGGGTGACAGAATATGATTTGGCTGAACTCCTAAATCAAGCTTTCATAAAAGTTGCAACAATGGAGAAAGCTGTTTCAGGTTTCCGCTCTACAGGAATATTTCCCTTTAATCCAGACAAGTTTCAGGATCATGATTTTGCTCCTGTTCAGGACGTTACACTTGTTATCACTGAAGATTCTTCCTCTCCTAAAGGTTCGAACAAATCATGTGGCATTCCGAACAGTGCAGATGAAGACTTAGTGGAAGAAATCATCCATCCAAATCCTAATAATAATGTGCCTTCAACATCTGCTGCAGAAACAAACTCTTTCCTTCCCTTTGTCCCAATGGGATTACGTCAAGGAAAAGGGAATAATACCAAAACTGTAAAGAATTCTCGGCGAGCAAAACAACATTCAGAAATTTTGACCAGTACGCCCATTAAACGCAAGTTAGAAGAGGCCCAAAAGAAGAAACAAGAAGGAAGTAAGAAGAAGTTGTACAAAATAACGCGACACCATAAACGTCCGTGTGGAATGAAAAGCAACAAGAAGAAGCTGATAAGGAAAAGGCAACTTTCAGAGTCGTCTGAGTCAGACACCGAGGATCAAGAAATTGTTTTTGATGACGATGAATTGGATGACGTAGACAAGGCAGTGCTGTGATTGTACAAGACACTAATGAACGTTGCGGAATTTGTGGTGATTTTGGGAAAGACGATGAATTATGGTATCGATGTGTTTCTTGCTGTAAATGGAGCCATGCAGAGTGTACTGGTGTCGATACAGCCAACAATTACGTGTGTGATTTTTGTAAACGAAAATAACATCGTCTTCCCCATTAATTTTCTTTCAATTTTAAATATTGAAACAGCAATTCAATTGCCTTCTACAATTGTAAGGCAACCACTTTTAACACATTCAATTTATATGTTGTTAATCTGATATATAACTACATACATTTTTATTTGCTGAACTATTTATTAATGCGCACCATTGCCCTACCCTTGCGTATCATTACCCCATAGGTTGGGGAATTGTGCGCAAGTGCAGGTTTGCATTACATGATGCATTACTCACGTACACACTGTTTTCTTTCAATTATAATTATTTCATTCAAAAGGAGAAAGAATGAAAAAGTATTAAGCTAAATTTCATATTTTCTCAAGCAAAACCTGTCCAAATATAATGAAAATTGCTTAGGTGCGCACAATTCCCCCACTTTCCTATAATTGGCACAGTAATTATTCGTTGACTAGGAGCAACAGTGCCAAAAACTAGTAGTCATTTGGTAAGTAGTATGTTTTCTCTATATTTGTGATTTGACTAGAATATTTTTTTTTTGGTTCTGGTATTTAGTTGAGTCTCCCTTTTTCTTTGCAGCTGTAAGGGTGGACCTCTCGTTATTTTATGGTAGAAGAAAACATAAGAACATAGTCCTTCCCCCAGCAGATTTTATGAACTCTGATGGTGATACTTCAGATAGTGAATGTGAAATTTTAGTTGGAGACAGTGATGATGAATTACATCAGGAATGGACAGCTGCCCCCGGAGATAAATTTGTAATATAAGAGTCAGATGATGAAGATGAAGAAATTGAAGTTCTAGGTGGTGCACAGGTTGTGGTAACTCATGCAGAATATGCAGATTCATTAGCAAGTGGTTTACAGGGTCCAGCTGTACAAGCAAGTGTTCCATCAACTAGTACGAATCAACATGCAATTTCAAGATGGCCCTTCAAATGGAGAAGAAAATACATTGAGTGTGAAGAAAATGATATTGAAGTTTCATTTGTGTTACCTGTTTTTTAAGTGCGGTAAAATTATTTATTTAGGTGTGTTACATCACTACTGTACAAAATTTCCACAAGTTGTTTGACAATGACCTTATTCGCATCATTGTGGAGAAGACAAATTTGTATTGAACACAAGTGACTGGAAGTCCTATTGGGACCAGTACCGATGAAATTGAACAATTTCTGGGTATTCTATTGCTAATGGGGATTGTTCACATGCCCTCATATGTGGACTTCTGGGTGGGGGAACCAGGTATGATAAAGTTGCCACTGTAATGTCTCTAAAAAGATTTCAGAAGTTAAGACTCTACATACACTTTCCAACAATAACAAGCCAAATGTCACAAATGACAGAATTTACAAGATTCGCCCAGTTCTTGACAGGGTTGTAGAAAAGTGCCGTGAGCTTCAACATGAAGATCGTCATTCTATTGATGAAATGATTGTGCATTATAAGGGAAGAAGGGCAGGCAACTTGAGACAATACATTATGAATAAGCCACATAAATGGGGATTCAAAATTTATGTCAGAGCTGATGTTTCCGGTATTATATATGATTTCCTTCCATACACACGAAAAGGGATGATTTTAGGATTTTCAGATGAAGAACAACTATTTCTAAGTGGTGCTCAAGTTCTAATAATATTATGTGAAACAATTCCAAGGTCAATTCATCCGAAGGTGTATTTTGACAATTTCTTCACTTCGCTTGGTCTAATAGTACATCTAAAGGAGAAAGGTTTTGAATCCCCATCCTATCAAACATATTGGAGAACTGCCCACTACAGGACAAGGTGTTGAAGAAGAAAGGAAGAGGAAGCTTTGACTTCAGAACATGTGCTAATAATAATAATTTGTGTGTGGTAAAATGGGTTTACAACAAAGTGGTGTCATTGGTAAGTTCATTTTGTGGGGTTAATCCAGTATCACATGTCCAACGCTGGAATAAAGAGAAAAAGGAAAAAAAGCAATGTCGAATGCCCAGACATAGTAAAACAATATAATAAGCATATGTGGATCTTGCTGGAATGTTGATAGAGTTGTACAGGGTGCCTTTGAAGTCTCGACGTTGGTATTTGCGGCTGTTTGGATATATTCTTGACCTGTGTGTAATGAATGCATGGTTAGTTTTCAGAAAAGAAATGAACAGAAGCAAACCATCTTTGAAAGAATTCCGAGCTAACATTGCTGAAGCACTAATAAGTGCTGGAAAAAGGGAATGTGCCCGTCCACAACTTGACATGCCAAAAGCAAAGAAGGCACAATGTCTGTGCCAGTGAAAGAAGTGCGCTACGATGAAGTTGGGCATTGGCCTGTTTATTCAAAGAAAGGTAGATGCAGGTACTGCACAGATGAGTATTCATCTACTTCATGCTGAAAATGTCGTCTCTCACTGTGTTATGTAGCAAAAAGAAATTGTTTTGTTGCTTTCCATCGCAAGCAGTAAAAACAGCATTGCAGTGTAAATCTACAGATATAAAGGACATATATTTGTTTATGTTGATGACACACTTGTAGGTTGCATCATATTACTTCTCTCATTTATTATACTTTCTAATTTTGTGCATCTCAAATATATCCGTACTTCTGAATTTTCGCTACAACCCGTTCTGAGAGAAAATATATTAGGAGGTTCAGTTATTTTTTTCTAGTTGTTCTACTTTCTAGTTGTTCACTGCCAGATAACAGAAAGCACACTGCGAATGCTATAAAATACTTTATTATGTGTATTATTATGCTTTATATTATATTATTCATTACATGAAGTAAAGTCTGAAAATAAATTTCTTTTACAACTGATAACAACCTATAATTCTCAAAAACCCACTTGAACTTTCAAAAGAACTACTCTGCGTTGGTAATGTTACTTCACAGCAACATAAAATATATCCTTTATTTGAATACATGAATTTTATTTAGCCTCAATATATTATGTTTTAAGACCCTACAACAGAGCATAATGCAAAGAAGTATTTTTAAAATTTGTATTTAAAGATTGGCCAATTAATGTATGGTCCTCATGCCCCCTTCTTGGGTACGGTCCTGTTGTCATATAAGCTATTCTGCCATCAGGAGTGTCCAGAGATCATTCTGATTAATTTGAAGGTCAATTCACTAGCCGACTGAAACAGCATTACGCTTGTGTTCGAGGTTCTGTTGATAGCCGCAAGATGGCAGCACTGGATAATCTGTGTTTGCATGTGGGAACTTGTGACGAAATAATTTCCATGCAATATATATGATCATTTTCGATGTTGATGGATTAAGGGATGTCAAGTGAGTAGGGACGGTGCTACAGGGTACAGGGGGGGTAGGGGGGCTGAAGCCCCCCAAAACAGGTCTCAGCCCCTCTGTAGACCCCCTAGATTTTTTAAGTGCGGTAAACGTATTTTGACTGAAAACTAACATCTATATTTTCCATTATAAAACTTCAATTCGGCCAAGTACAATGCTCAAGTACATTTTCTAGTTCGGTTAGGCTGCTTTTTTACGATGCGTTCGAAAATCAAGGAGGGAGGCAGCTGCAGATATGTCTGGATAACAGTGGCCACTGAGCCACTGATCATTTTATACTAAGTAATTAGCCAATCATGAGTCGACAAACTTGCTACGTAATCTGTTGGCAGACGACGAATGTAGTGGCTGGGAGGTTGTTCTTTAATTTTTGGCATATACAGCTGAATGTGTAAAATTATTAGCCTCTAAAAATCATATCGCTTTATTTCGGAATAGGTCTAACAGATGTGACAAATATATATACAGAAATATATTTTTCACTTTTTTGAAAAGGGCCAGAATATTTTTTTTAAAAAATGGATACTTAGAAATGTGGCAAGTAATAGAACTAACCATCTGGTATAATTTGGCCTTAAAGTTATAACTGAAATTGTACACTGGGAGCCCCACCATATTATTAACCCTGGCTGTAGTCGAGGGTATACGCAGGTATACGCCGTATACCCTCTGGTTAACCTTCCTCATTAGCGTATGTACCTGAATATCTTCTGCTACGATGCGTATGTATTTTATTTTAGTTTCGTTTATATTTATTTTGTGTAATTTGGCCATTACTCCAGGGAGCTTAATACGATGATTTCATGTGATCGGGAGCATAATGTTGAGAAGGCTAACTAGTTGAGCAGTTTCAGCCTCAGAAATATGTGAAGATATGGATCAAAAACTTATTATGCTGCAAATGAAACTATAATTCAAGAATTTGTACAAAACGTTCTATTGACATGCGCGGCGTGATATCAAAAGAGGCATTTTGGAGTGTTTTCGAGTGTAAATAGTGCAGTCTTCAAAATATTTTAGCCGGTTGCTCATTTTCAGTGCTATTATCAGTATTATTAAAGTTATTACTGACAATTCACGAAAGCTATATCAACAAGAAAACGAGAAGTTTGATTTCTCTTTTATTTTAAATATTCCTTTTCTATCATATGATGTCTCCTTTACGCCACTTATAATAATTATTATCAGTATTTTACCATCAATGGCATTTTTTGTAGAAGTAAAATGATTCCATCCATATTTAATGTAAAATTGGCCTGCACTTAACGTTTCACGAAACTGAGCCTATACCCTCTGAAAATTTTGGGACTGCATATATAAATCTGACGTGTAATATGCAGGACTCTTGTAAAATAGTTGGTAAAAAATATGGCAGATGTGTACACTATACAGAAGTGAAGGCCAGCCACACTCGCACTCCGTGCATGTAATCAATGTGTGTTTGTGAAGAACACTCCCACGACAGTTTCGTAAGTTTCTAAAACAACAACAGCTTATGGCTACCGAGGATGATTTGACGCAGAAAACAGTAATTTGCAGAATTGTTATTTCACTTCACAAAATTTTCACGAATAATTAAGACCAACAATTTCCTGGAAACAACTTTCTGGTTAAACAAAGAGAATTGTTACTCGAAGTGAAGTCAACACTTCGAGGGTTTCCCCAGTAGCGTGGCGGTACAGTCGTCTCGGGTTTGATACCCGATAGAGGCACATGGTGATTAGCTGTAGGTTAAGTCCCGGTTAGCTTATCTGTGCATAAAAGTGAACTTCAAGCAACACTCAAAGAATTGAACAAATTGATTTCACTTCCAATCATAATCAGGACTACAACAAAAGTTATTTTTAAACTCGTAGTTGTTTGCCTCATTTTTGCTGATACCGTACAGGAGAGTGCTTTAAATCAATTCCAGTGTAATGGAAGTATTCTTAATTTCCTATTCAAGGAGATTTCAACCTACCTCCGTAGTGAAGTGGTTAGCATAGCGTGCTACTACGACAGGGCTCCCTGGTTTGAATCCCGGCCTGTGCATGGGTGTTCTTTGCGAGTGTTCCTTCATCAGTTTCATCACATCACTCATCCTAATCTTCGCGATTAGCCAAAAGTGGCAGAAGAGCGAAATAAAGAAATCAAATAACAGACTGGAAGTTAACTTTCGTGAAGTCTCGTCAAAGGCATAGCAAAGATATTTTTTTAGTTTTGGACAATTATTTGGGGGTAATTCTACTGAACCAAGACTTGCAATGTTTGTGACTACTGCATTCATAAAATAAAATTCCTTAACTAATCATTAACACCAATGGGATGTACTTTCAATTATACTTAGTACTTTTTTTAAAGAGGGTCATTTGTAAGATTTGACTACGAACAGCTGTGATTTGAGACTAGTACCTACTTAGTTTTGCTTTCCTCCGTATACCATGTAGCACGGTCTCTATACTGACCAAAACCGAAAGGAACCCGGATACACGCGGGGAAACACGGAAAAGTCCGGCAACAGAACTTGTGTCGTCTGCTTCTATTGAAATCAAATGGTGTAACGCTTACTACAGGGGAACGCGCGAAACCGAAAAACGGAATTTCTAGCTAGAAGTCTGCAGATTATTTTGAGTTATCGCCCACTGAGATGCCGGAACCGAAACTGATCCGTTCTATTCCCGCGCTTCCGGCGTCTCAGCGTGCGGGGTCCTTAAGGTAGCTTTCAGACAGAAGCGACATGTGCCACTTGGAAATGAGCCTTAAGAAATAAATGCAACGTTTCGTACCGAAGTTGCACGACAAGTTGCACGTGTCGCTTGTCACCCGCACAGGGCCATTTCCTCAATAATGTGAATCGTGTCGCCTTGATCTGTGATCACGCATGCGCTGTGGATGCTTTTCTACCGACAGGAAGGACCCGTGTCGCTTGCCACTTTGGTGTGAAACTCCCGTGTAGCTTGGCGCGTGTCGCTTCTGTCTCAAAGCTACCTAATTTAAAACAGTTCTTCGCTACAAATTTATGAAACATTCTTTGCCTATGTTCACGTCGACTTAGGTGGGGGCAAGGGACCTCCCCCTTTCCTCTATAGGGGATATGATACTGTATTGGAACAAATTGTTTAATGACGATCTTGTTGACTTCCTGTTCCACTCTCATTCATATCCTTATCAATAGTTGTATTATGAAGAGTAAGCAAACTGGTTTTAATGGGTGTTGAAATCTCTAATTCATTAATAGGGATGTAACTAGCAGTTTGAACTTTGCACATTGAGTAATGCAATTTGGTACGCAACTCTTTCGATCAGATAAAAGTGGACGATCGATAATTATGAACATAGAAGCTCCCAGAAATCTTCTGAAGGGGGAAAAATTAAGAACTTGTTCCGAATTATATTGAAAGTCATGTGATATTCTTGCAGATGAACGTGAAATAGAAATGTTTTAAATAGAGCAGAGAAAAAAATAATATTTAAATTGGAATAGAGGGAAAACAAGGAACAGAAATGAAAAGAAAGAAATTAAAGAAGGAAAGAAGCTCGATAAACAGAGGGCAAATAAAGCGCTTATAGAGAGAATAGAAATAAATGCTTGCGAAAAAGGTAAGGAATAATAAAAGAAACGGGAATAAAGGAAAAAACAAGAAAGGGGAAGATGAAATAGTGAAATAAGTAAAAAGGGAGAGAGATGGAGAGAGTCTGGAAGAAGACAGATTTTTAAACAAAAAAATGGCAAAAATCTGGAAAAAGAAATATATAGAGAAAATAGGACCAGTAAAAGTACTTTACTATTACTACGTACAGTCAAGACCAGAATATGCGTCAGTAATCTGTAATCCTATTCAAAAGAGACTTCATAGTTGTATGTCTCCCCGACTGCGTATTGGTAGCGTCGTCGCCTTGTAATCGAGGCTCCAGTGGATTATTACCTTATCGGGATATAAGAAAATTAAAATACCTATTGTGTCTAAAATAAGAAATGACAGAAATTGCAAAGCAGTTGTTTCGGAATACATAATGACGTGTCTTTAGTGTAATTATAGATAATGAATATGGTAAATCAAGTTTCCATTAATTAATTTGGAAATATAATTGTAATCGTTAATATTTATTCTTTTCAAGAGACATGAAATATTAAGTTTGTCTAACAAATTATAATATTCATAATAAAACCTAAAAAGTCTGATTTTAAAATATAAAAATGACAAATCTTTTCTGTACATTTTCAAGCATGTCTTTCATATTATTATTACATGCAAAATTCCAAGTTGTTGTCCTGTATTCCAAAAGAGGCCTTACATACACAGTGAATAAATGAATTCGCAATAATAGATTGTTTGAATTTGACCATTTGTTGATTAGGTGGCCGCTTTTGTTTCTAGCTTTCCTTGCAATTTCATATACATGATCTTTAAAATCAAGCCTCATGTCTAAAACGACACCCAAATCTTTAATAACTTCAACTCTTTTAACTCCACACGAGTCTAATTTACAATTATACAAGTAACTGCATCACTGAATTTTTCTTGTAAAAATGATAATAGGGATTTTTGTGTATTCATTACAAGTTGATTATTAGCCACACAGTTACTGACTGCATTAAGATCAGATTGCAATTGAACACGTCTATCGTCAGTGTCTATTTCAGTGTATATCTTGATATCATCAGCATAAAATATATATTTAGCATGCTTGATTACTTTAGAAATATCATTCAAATAGATAGCAAAGAGAAGGGGTCCCAATGGAGATCCCTGCGGCACTCCTTTGTGTATTTAACCTGGAGTTGAAATGTTGATTTAATCCTTTACAAAGATAACTCATGACAAGCACAATATGTAGGAACACATCCATAATTGTTAAGTTTCTGCAGTAATAAATTATGATTGACACTCAAAAGCTTTGGATAAATCAAGGTATATAACATCTAGTTGACTCTTGTTACAGAAGGATTGAAAAGCATCAGTTATCAGAAGTGATAGATTTAGTCTTTTAGGTCTTCCTGGTATAAACCCATATTGACATTCATTAATTATATTCTTAGCATTAAAATATAAAGTATAACTGTAGCGAAGGGAAGGAAACTAGTGGGCGGAGCAAAACAGTGCACGCTGCTGCGAACAGTTGGTAGATGCAGTCAGTTTTCCTCCTCCACGTAATCCCGTTCCCTCTCACGTGTGCATTGGTAGAATCCTCTCGAGTCACTACTTCCGCAGAGACTTTCTTTCTCTCGCTAGCTTCAGAGATTCCAGGTAAAACGTATTTATCATTCTGACGACAAGTAGGTAACTTGTAATACACGATTCTAAGATATTGTCTGTCATAACGTTTAATGTTTCCGTTTTTAAACTCGCCCCAAACGCACAATCTTTCATTGCCAGAGAGTGAAAACATCAGTTCTTTCAACCTCTCCAATGTTGAGAGCGTGCAATGAAAAAATTGATAGGTTTATGACTTGATGATGACGTCTAGTAGATCACGACCTTCTCTAAGCAACCATTCCTGCAATCGTCGAGGGACATCCTGCATAGCTCGACGTAATATGTCTGCAGGAATGTGGGCGATTTACTCCCAGATCCTTTCGACTCATCCTGCTACAACTGAAGAAGAATCACCCAGATTGCTGTGGACATCTTACGACGAGCTATGCAGGATGTCCCTCGACGACTGCAGGAATGGTTGCTTAGAGAAGGTCGTCATCTAGAGCAGCCACAAGCTGAACGTAGAGCACGAATAAAGAATTTCTAATTCTAATTTCTAAAACCCGACCCATTTTTTCAGCGGCATGTATTGGGTTGATGCACACATTCGTAGAGTTTTTTTTTTACCATGGCAAAGGTTTTCTTTTATTTCATACTCATTTGAGATGAACAAAAGACAGAAATTAATCGGTAATATAATTTCCTTCATTGGCTATGACTGTCTACTAACGCCGGGACAGTCTTTCGATTCCACGCCAGAAGAAATAACTGATTTGGGGTTAAGGACATCGTCAAGCCAAGTTTGAAGATAATTTTCGTTACCTAAGAAGTTTCTTGAAGATTGGTGGATTGAGAGCTTAAAATATGGAAATCTGAAGCAAGATCGGGGATGTAAGGAGGATGTGGACAAACCTCCTAAACAAGCTCTTCGATAGCAGGTTTTGCCAAGTTAGCGAAGTGTGGGCGTGCATTATCGTGTTGGAGCAGCACTCGATGCAGTCTTCCTGGCCTACTCGCCGATTTGAGTTATTTTCATTAAAACGTGTGGTATCCTGAAACTTACACATGGAATTGCAATGTCGTACGATGATTGAACGGTCAGATTTCTAATTTTCAGGTCGACTGACGTGGATATTTGTGGATTAAAGCGTTTAAACGGTCTTCATTAAAGCGTCGTGTCTTCCTGAACGTGGTGAAATCACTAGTCAAAATTGATTCTTCTCTTTGAAATGACAAAACCATTTTCTTCCCCTGTTTTTAGCTTTACATGTTGGCATTATCCCCTTAAACGGCACAAATGTTTTCAGCCGCCTCCGCTGCGTTTGCTCCTCGGAAGTGTTTTTTTTTTTGCACCTGACACTTATTGTTCTTTAGCCCAAAAATAACATTGTCTTTCTTCAAAGTTTGCAAAATTGAATGCGTATTTACAAGCTTAGCAATGCCACTCCAATTGATGAACGTTAAACGATAAACAAACTGCTAACACCGCAGTGTTGCCATACCAAACACAAACTCTACGAACTTGTGCATCAACCCAATAATTATGTAATGGTATCCTTTACACTATAAATTACCATGATTAAATCTCTTGCAACTATTACGGTAATTATTTTCTTTATACCTTCATTTTAAAATGTCCCGTCTTTTTTTTAGACAGCCTTCATTGTAATCAGTTTTTTCTATATTTCAAGGGGGTCAAATGACTTTTAGTGACCATGATTGTGAATGTCCGTGGTATACTTAGACCCTACTTGGTATTCTGAGCGCATATAGAGATAGATTGATTGATTTGCTTTATTTTACTTCGTTTTTTGTGCCACTTTTGGCTAATTTGGAAAGATGGGGATGAGTGATGACATGATGAAATTGATGAATAGACCCTCACAAACATCCATGGCCAGGCCGGGATTCGAACCCGGGACTCCTAGCGTCGTAGGTATATAGAGAGCAAACCGGTAAATCTGTTATGCAAATTCATGTTTTCAATAATGACCATCTTTCTCGACTCAGTCACTATAAGAAGCAATATCATTGGTATCTAGTGAATAAGATAAAAAAAAAGACACATTAGATGTAATGTAATCAAGGGTTTTTCCAGAATAGTCAATCTGTGGGCAGCTAAATTTTTAAGAGAACATTTAGGGATTACTTTGACAACTTTGTGGTGGTGATAGGTGTGTGTGAATAAATCCCAGAAAGCAATAATGATAGACAGTAAGCAAGAGTTTCTTCTTCCATCTAGAATTAGAGGTAAACCTAGATTTTTAATTGCATCGTGCTCGATTGATTGACTTGGTTTATTTTAGCCCACATTTCTGCCACTCTTAGCTAATCGCGAAGATGAGGATGAATGATAAGTTGAAATTGACGAAGGGACACTAACAAATAACACCCATGCCTGGATTCGAACTCCTGGCTTTATGCTCGAGTTTTATTAATTAACTACTAAGAAATGAGGACTAAAAGTGGTAAACGTTGTAAGTGCCAAAAGCGAAAGTGTTGGGAAATCGCATCGTTCCGCACATCAGCCCGTAAGAACGTGCACACTAGTGACCTCTTTACACGCCCTTTGAACTACTTAGAGGGCTACCAGCCACAGTTCCCGTTTACCACATTATAAAGCATGGCACATTTCACAGTTTAACGTGGAAAACGGTGTTTGAATTTTTGTGGCACTTACAGCGTTTACCAATTTTAGTCTTCAAATCATGTACCTACATATTTATTTTTCATTAGAATTTTTGGTTATTATTTTTTACTATTGCGGATAAACTTGCTGCAAGTTTGCTTCTGCAACAACAGCGATTTATATTAGAGCAGGCTAGAGCAACTCACTTGCACTGTTGGAGGACAGCGAGCGCTCCGTGCGGTGAGTGTTTCCAGCCTGCACACAGTACAAGGCCAGCAAGCAATTGAGCAGCGGTGAGGAAGAAACGCGCGTTGAGAGGGAAACGGGAATTGCCTTTTCAGGGAACCACTCCCCGTTTCTTTGTTCCATCTGCCATGATTACAATACCATACTTCAATGTTACTCAGTAGTCGAGAAGTTTCCTCCTGTTGGAATAAACTCGAAAGGGATTAAGCACGAAACGGGACTAAGCGTGAAATAGCACAACAGCGAAACGTAACACGATTAATCTCAAAAGGAACAAGAGCGAAACAGAACGAGTGCGAACGGGATAAACGGGAAGGAAAATGAAGCGCGAAAAAATTAACCGCGAAACGAATTGAGTGTGATCAGAATAAACGCGAAGGAATTCGTGCGAAAGGTTTAAACGCGAAATGGAATACGCGCGAAGGAAATTACAGCAGAACAGATTCAGCGCGACAACAAAACTGAACATCGGAAGCAAGGGCGCCCGCAGAGAGGGAGCGGCCGGGGGGCACCTGCCACACCCCCCTCTGAGATATTTGGAAAGACTACACGTAATTTAAATGGTGAAAGTGTAGCGTAAAAACATGGACGAGGTGTGCGAAAGACAGCAGATCGTGTCTATGCAAATTATCCTAGTTGTGGGGATGCTTCATGAGAGAATTTTTCTTAACTGGGGAAAACATCACTCCACGTTTCCCTATAACGGTCAAATCTTGAGTAAAATGTAATCGGTCTAATTGCCCGTTATTAAGAATTAATTACAATAGGTAATATTAAAATCCGTCGCGAATAAAGATATCTAGCAAATGCTTTAGCCAAAGCGAGCTTGCTCAACCACCGTTTTTCGCCCGAATCCTGATTTTACATGCATTCATATGGAGAATAAAAGGAAAAGAGGAACTTCTAAACTACTGGACCGAATTGGATGAGATTTTAACCAGCGAAGACCACATCATGGAAGTACTGATTCCATCATTTCAGCATAATCAGAACAGAACTACGGGAGTAATAAATTATTAAAGATCCAACACTGTAGGCTATACATTATACAATGCAATAGGGCATCCCCGTTGAGAGGGGCCTCGCTGGACGTGCGAGCCACAATAACGGAGGAGTTAGCCTAATCTCTGCACGAGGAGCTGCTAGCAGAGGTCAAGGAATGGCATTAGCACAGACCAGGATAGGATAACAACGGTCAAAGCACCAAAAACAATAAATAGACACCTAAACACAGATGCTAGAGCGTTCAAATCTAGCATAAAAGAGATGTTTGGGGATAGCCAGAACACAGTTTTGCCAAGAATCGACACCGGAGTGTGAGCTAGGCGCGACCTAGCTCCGAATCGCGATCAGACCCGTGGTCTGAACTTGTCTTTTTAAAACGAGTCGCTGTTTAAAGCCATGGAGTAGAGCAAAGTAAACCCAGGGGGTCGTTTCCCCTCGCCGTCAACGCATCCGTGTACATACGTGTGGTTATGTTATGTGAGAATAACACCATACACGTTCACCTGTGTCAATCGTCCGGACAACGCCCTGAGTTAGTAGAAGTTAATAACAATTGATAGCAAAGTTAATACCGAAGGGCCTAACAGTCAATACCAAAGTAAATAACATTTAATATCCATGTATGTACATGTGAAACCGCGAATGGCTCATTACGTATGTTCGTCTGAACGCCTAAGCCATGTATCTCTACGTACGAGTGACAGCGAAGGACTGACTTAACTGCGCTAGTTGTCGTATGGAGCCGAAAGTGTACGAGTACCGTCATGGACGTGACAACGAAGTGAACGTGTGATGCCGACGATGCCATACGGAACTGCCGAGTGATCCACTTTCGCCGACCAGGATAACCGCGAAGTAGAACACCGGAGTGTGGACACCTTCTAAAATTGTAGGACCACTTTCACCCTACCCAGGTCAGAGGGAATGCAGCGAAGGTAAGATCCAACCACGTGTGTGTGTGTGTGAGAGAGAGAGATGCCACCTATCTACCGCGAATCTGCGTAAATCATTGCATAACTTAACTCAGTGCTATGGCATAACTAGACATCCTTATCCCGGCGGATAAAATCAACGTTATAGAACAAAGTATATGTTAACAGCCAAACAATAGTTAATTGAAATATATTTGTACCTCCAGAAACGATAAAAGGGTTCGCACAAAGAACAATTAATCGCATTACACTTAAAACCCTAAACAGTAAATTGTAAAAGGCAACGTAGCCAAGAAATCACATGAGTATCGTCAAAGTATTAATTAATTAATTTAACATTTGTAATTGTAATATTGTCCCAATATGCCATGGAATGTGTGTAGGAATGAACGATAGAGTGAAAGAGAGCATGGGTAATGTTTATTTATCTGTTTTAATATATGTGTATATTCTGAATCACCATAGTACTATGTCACGTCATTTCAGGTGCTTGAAAACAAATCCTCCTAGGTTTATTCTTAGTAGCTCCGACTGATGCCCCCCCTTAAAAAAATTCCTGCGGGCGGCCGGAATAAGCAACGCGAAACGGATTTAGCGTGAAACGAAATTTGAACACCGGAATAAGCGCGAAAGGAACAGCCGCGAAACGGATTAGCTGCGATGGAATTAGAGCGAAACAAACTAAGAACGAATGGGAAGAGCAAAAGAATTAAACAAGAAACGGATTGAACGCGAACGGAATGACCGCGAAGGAATAAGCGCGAAACTGATTAACCGTGAAATTTTCACTTTCGCGTTTAATCCCTTTCGCGGATCTTCTGGCGACCCCTCCTGTTTCGCTCACCCTCTGTTTTCCGTCCCTTTTACAACTCCACAGTACCGCTGCACGCCTTGCAGTCCGAACGCATATAGTAAAACACTCTTTCCCAAGTACGGCGGAGTTACCAATCCTGAATTTAGTCTCCAGAAATGACAAGCTTTTGTTTCCATGGCCAGAACGACAGTAATTATGTCTATGTTATGTCTAGCAGATTTCACAGAATTTTGAAACCTGCGGAATATTCATAGGAAAAACCTTGAAATAAGGTTAGTACACCTGAAAGTTCCCACTGAAAGATTTTGCTTGACGCTCCTGCAAACGTGTTTTCCAAACGAGTATGGCAATTCATGGAAAAACTTAATTAACGTTATGCAGAGGTGGAAACTGTTTTTTTAGTTTGTTTGCAAACTACAAAAGGGCATGCCCAATTACAGTGCTCTAATTACATAATATAATTACAATAGATTCTGCCACTATTGGCTAATTACGATGATGTGGATGAGTGACGATATGATGAAATTGATTGAGGAACTCTCACAAAGAACACACATGCACCTAGGTCGGAATCCGAACCACTCTGCCACGGAGATCTCCCATTGTTTTTCAACTTCTACTTTGTGGTTCAGTTCAAATTACATTTCAGTAACTTTTTCACTTCTGAATATGAATGTCTCATTGTGTTTCTTAACCATCGCTGTGATTAACATAAAAGGTAGAAAAGGCTTCATGTTCCAGGTCTGGGTACCGAAAGCCCGTTCTGAGAATACAAAAATTGATCATTCCATCGGCAATATTGTCTTCTTAAGTTTATCCTTCCTTTTCGCATATAATTTAATAATTTTCCAGGCAAACTACTATCTGGCATACCCAAAACATGTTGATTCCACCTTAACTGATATTTTTTAATTTCTTCCACCAATGCTTCGACCTTTCATTCATTTCGGATTTCATCACTTCTAATTTTGTCTCGTAAAGTTATCCACTTAAAGACCACTGAATCGCTCACTGCAGAAAGGAAACATGTCAACATTTCACAATTTTTCAGGAGAGGCAAAAAACTGCATAAAACTATCTTTATGATATTTCCATCATGACATGTATTTTTCCTTTCTTGATAGAAGTATACGTGAAGAAAATACGAATGCAAAATTTGTGTATGACGTAAGGGGATAGAGAGGGAGTTTGTTTTGTGTTTCGGACATATTCCCTTTCTGCAGTAAATTGAGTGTTCAAACTAATTTTGGATTAAATTAAAGAAAAACACAATAAAATTTATAAACTTACTTTATTGCAAGAAAAATTATTTCTTAAACATTCCTCAATAATATTTGACGTTGTTGAACTACAAATTACTCAGTCATCTTTTCTTCAGCATGTGTTTCCGTTTTGATAGGCCATGATGTTATTGTCTTCAGGTATGTAGACCAACGTTTTTGTGATGTCATCCATTTTGTTGTTGTTTATGGGCAGTACAGAGTTATAGGCTTGTCTGGAAGGCAGTTCAAATTGTTCAGCAGACTTCCTCAGCCGAAAAATGTCCACTATGAAGCCACCAATATTCATGTTACACTCAACACTATGCGGAGTTTGAGATGAGACTGTATTTTGAAATACTGAAAGTCTTTTTTAGGTGTTTAGGGACATTTTTACCGTAAGAGTCATCGCTCAGACTTTTTTTTTCTAAAATTCAGGCCACCAGGAACTGTAGTCATTTGACCCTGGTGTTTTAGCCGGTACGATTTGCCCTTTCCAATTGACGTGCTCTTTCCCTGAAACTTTTGCTTTTTTAATTACATTCCTTCTGTACATTTCTAAGTTCAAGACTCCTTTCCTTTTCTTAACTCTTTTTCCTTCGTTAGCAGAGGTGCTCATTTTCTGAAATCACAATATGATTCATAATCAACGAAGAGAAAACACAGCAATAAACGTCCACACCGAGGGTTTGAGCTGTACTGTCAAAGAACAGAGCGTAGTTCGTAAACTGGCCACCTTAGCGCCACTACGAAATCTCATTTACTGCAGACAGGGAACTAGTCCGCGACAAGTTCCCTTTCTGCAGTAAACGGAAAATTGAAGGCGTTGCCATGCCCAATGTTATCGAGCGGACAGGTGTCATTTCTGCGGTAAACGATCCATTGAGCTATTACAAACCATTATCGTCACACAAAAGGAAATGTGTAAATATTGGACTAGTTGCCTTTCTGCAGCGAGCGATTCATTTGTGAACAATTTATTCTAGTTTTATCATGTTGAAGAGTCCAACATTTGCTAACATATAGAAGAGCCGGTTTTGAAATTATGTTATGGTATCTAATTTGAATTTCTTTTCTCATTTGGTTTTCAAAAATTCTTTTCAAAATTCCATTTAATTTATTATATTTTATTTTATTTTTCTCAACATATTGTAATGCCCATACATTATACAATACCTTTTATGGTCGAGGTGTCCGTGGAGGAGCATACAGCGTATTTTCAGGCAACAATTAGCAATTGTTATCAGGAGTCTTCTTTCTGTCTCTGGTGTTCATGTCTGATATACAGTTAGCTGTGGAGAAAAGCCTTTTATGCAGTCTCCCATGGCAGTCTCGAAGTTGCGTGGCACTCTGTGAGAATCCCTTCCGTGGGAGATTGCACAATCGAGCCACAGTTTTTTGTTGCATCACTTTATTATATCCCTATAATTATGAACTAGAAGTAAATATGTCAAGGTTAAAGGAAAAGCTTCCTTTCTGTTAGTTTTATGTCATTTGTCGTTAGAAGCAACAATGATACGGATGACGATAACAATGAAATTCGTGGAACGACACGAATATTGGGGATTTGAAGTTGTTACAAAATTCACGGCGCGTTGTGCTGTGAAGCACGTTGGTTGTGTTTCTTTACTGCTACATTTCAAATCCGGATTTTTTCCACACATGGAAAAACAGAATATGCACTTAAAACACATTCCAAATACAAATTATTACGTAAGTCCTAAATGTAAAAGATCTTATCTTGCAGGGAAAGAATTACATCCCTGTTTCGTACCAGATTATCTAGTATGACCCAGTTCGCCATTTTAGACGAAAACGGGAATTTCCGTTTTGCCTAATTTGCTTAATTCGGTAAAAGTTATATCGGAGACACATTTCTTCATTTTTACACAAGAAACTACTTACGGAAATTAGTTTCTGCAAGCTTTCCAACATTCGTTGAGGTATTTTCTTTCATCGTGGAATATATTTGACCGGAAAATCATGTATTTTTCAAGAGAAATAAGTCACCTACGTACAATTGCCATTGCATTCGCTACGTAAACTGCATACTGCGTACGTTTGATGACGTAAGCCCCTGTCAGTGTTTCAAACCCCTTTTTTTTTACTATGCTTGCCTAACTGAACTAAACCTAACCTAACCTTATCGGAAATGGTTCGTGGGGCTATCCGTCAGCTACCCGTGCATAATGAGAATTTTCACACGTGACGAACACGATAGTAGGTACTTTTTGGTGAAGAAGGTTGTAAACACTGCATACCCACAACGTGAGTCAAACTGTGCCCGCCATAACGTGTGTTACGGAAGCGAAGAAAGGAATTAAAAAAAATCACTCTGCATGTGAAAAATTGTGTTTGTTTTCGTGTAAAAAGCATAATGGCACCTTGAACAATGTTCCTTAATACACATACGAACCATGCGAAACACAAAATATCCGATTTTAATGTGTCTCCGATATACAGAACTTTTACCCTTAATTCAAATCCTAAATAATTAATTGGTCGTAGAAACCAGTTTGTACGAGTATACAACAACAGTGAAATGTTTTATATATTCTAACACACATTACATTAAAATAATTGCAGAATATAGGACGTCCTGCTAAAAAGAGCTTCCAGCGTTTATCGGCTCGCGGTTTTTACCAATACCTGTACCGGACTGTTCGTAAATCATAGAAATATTTGCCTCTTTACGAATTATGCCCCTTCTATTATAAGGTACTACACAGCTACACTACACTGACCACTGAAGTATTGAGTTTCATCGCCGCTGTTCTCCGAGACTGGAATCCATTGATATTTCTTTGAACAAGATCACTATACTCTGTCTCCGGGAATCTGTGGAAAAAGGTCGCGCATAACGATGGAGAAGGAAGAAAGCGAGTGTGCGGAGCGAAGCAGTACACGCTACTGCTAACAGCTGGTTAGCTGTAGCCGCATTTTCCTCTCCATGCAATGAGTTCTCCTCTCATGCATTCATTGATCGAACACTCTCGAGTCACTACTTGCGCAGGTACTTGTTTCCGTTCGCTTGCTTTAGAGATTCCCAGGATAGAGTATAATTGTCCTCTCCTTGGTGCGTCAACATAGGGTTCCCAAAGGGAATAAAACCCGCTACTGCTTGCACCAAAGTTGGTAAACAATCAGCTCTGCGGAAGTATCCTGTACATATGCCCATTATACGTACAAACATAGTCTCCAATGGAAAGAACAGGATGAAGACGGAGTCGTAGGTTCGATTCCCATGTGATTATTGTCTTGTTTACCATCCTCAACGACGCGATTAGTACAGCGGTACAAAGTGGCGAAAATAACCACGGAGTGACTACATAAAGGAACGTGGATCTAAGTAACTACACATTATAGAAAAACTCGAAAGTATTTACTTTTGTCTCATTTTATCTATGTTGGAATGAGGATGAATAATCGAAATAGATGATAAAAGAGTGAGTCAAACATGATTTATTACATTGTCCCGATTCCATACAGAAAGTAATACCTTAAACGACGCCGCAATTGAGAGTCAATGACATTTTATGGGACATTACAATGCCACTAAATCGGTACATCCGCTCAAATGCTACATAAAACCAGTATGCGTATACCCCCTCCCTCTCACCGCTTCCACTGACACCGCCAAAGGATTTCATACTCGAATTGAAATTGAGTATTTAAAATTCGCTCAAGAAGAACAAAAAATAGTAAGTGTGCGTGTATGAGGTAGAATAATGGAGAAGGAAAACTGGATAGAAAATGGAAGGGCAAAGGTACTAAAAAAATCAACAAAAAATAAGATTGAAGAACTGAGCAATGAATACAAAAATCTAGAAAAGGAAAAGCTGAAACAACAGGAAGCATTTTTTACATTTCCAAAGGGGCTCAAGTTACCCCTTCGATCCTCCATGTCCTTGTTGGTCCCACGTTCCTTGTTAAATATTACAGTGAAGTTTGATGAGTGCTTGTGCTGAAATTAACAAACGAATGTGCCATAATATCGTTATATATTTGCTGTATTCAAATGCAAAAAAAAATGACTAATGTGACAATTTGTAAGTAAGCAACAACATTAAACGAGTTCATCATTCACGTTCAGCATATTGCTTTGCTTAATTAAAACGACACTATACGTTGTATAGTTTATATATTTAATAGGTCTAGCTGGTCAAGGGCGTTAAATGGCCGCTTTCGATATCGCTACCGAAGTATCAACGTTCGAGTCCCAGCGTGGGTATAGGCAGGGCCGGATTAAGACAAAATTGGGCCTGATGCTACATATACCGTCGATTTTTTTTGTATACAACTAACTTTGAAGGTGAAAATTTTACTACCTGTGTCTAGGCGTCCAAAATTGGGGCTACAAATTTCATTATAAGATTTATTTTCAGGTTAATATAGCAAAAGAAAACTGTTCAGCTTTTGGAAAATTCTCGTCTGTTTTCATCTGGGCCTATTTCAGGAATGGGCCTAATGTTGCAGCATCAATAGCACCCACATTAATCCGGCCCTGGGTATAGGTGTTCGGAACGACTTAAGATGATCGGACCCCTCTCAGATTTTCTTCATATTTGGCGTACTCACTAATTGAGGCCTCTTAATCACGAATCTGAAGTTAAAAGTTGTCGGAAACGTTTAAAAATTGCAAAATAAGCGAATCTTTTGGAATGGAAACAGTCGATTTTCGCGAAATTTTTGGTTTCACAAGGAAATATATATATTCCTGATACGAGGGTCACTATTTATATTTTGAGCCTTGGCAACACTGATTGAAGTTAGGTGCGATTTGACGTTTACACGGAATCGTCTGGCATTATTGACCATAACGTACTTCAAAAGTTTTGTCAATAGCTTCATTTGTGTTGTTTATGTTGCCTTGGAGATTGCGCGACAACAATAAAATGGAATTAACTCGTGAACATTTTCGTGCGATGATTTTTACGATTTTCGACGTGGCTTATCAAGACAAGAGTGCATCGATCAACTTACTTCCACATTTGGCGATGAAGCCCCATCCTTTGCCACTGTGAAACGCTGGTATAATGAATTTAATCGTGGCCGCCATTCGCTCACCGACGAGATTCGCGAAGGTCGTCCAAAATCAGTTGTTGTTCAAGAAAACATTGATGCTGTGCAAAACCTAATACTGCAAGATCGTCATGTGACATACTGTGAGATTGAGGCAACCATAGGCATTAGTTCCACCAGCATATATAAAATATTACATGATCATTTAGCTGTGAGAAAGGTATGTTCTCGTTGGATCCCACACAATTTGACAGAAACTCAAAAGACGCTCGCGTCAATTGGTGCAAACAAATGCTCAATAAATACAATCGTGGTGCTTCAAAAGACTTATATAAGATTGTAACAGGTGACGAATCATGGATATATGCATATGAGCCGGAACGTAAACAGCAGTCGACTGTATGGGTGTTTCAAGATGAACCCAATCCAACAAAATTTGTTCGCGCTCAAAGCACATCGAAACAAATGGTCACCTGTTTTTTCGGGAAAACTGGTCATGTGGCAACTGTGCCTTTAGAGGAACGTAGAACGGTCAACTCTGAATGGTACACAACAATTTGTTTGCCAGAGGTCTTCGGTCAAATACGGAAAACAAACAAACGCCGTCGGATCATTCTTCATCAAGACAATGCCAGCTGTCACACATCTCGTTTAACAACCGACTTTATGAACAGTCAAAAAATCGATTTGATGGGTCATCCGCCGTACAGTCCTGATTTGGCACCCAATGATTTCTTCTTGTTCCCGAATGTCAAGAATCAATTGCGTGGACAACGATTTTCGTCGGCGGAAGACGCCGTTGATGCGTTCAAAAACCATATTATGGAGGTGTCTCAAGAAGATTGAAAAAACTGCTTTGACAAATGGTTCGAACGAATGCAAAAGTGTATTGACCATAAAGGAGAATACTTCGAAAAACAATAAAGCAGTTTTCAATGCCGAATTCCTGTTTTTTCATTGTTAGGCTCAAAATATAAATAGTGACCCTCGTACTACCACGACACCAAATTTTAACTATGTTTGCCCTAACCGACACTAACCTAACCACGCGTCAATGGTTCTCAATTATTTTGCAATTTCTAGACGTCTCCGACAAATTTTAACTTCAGATTCGTCATTACCAGGCCTCAATTAGTAAGTATGTCAAATATGAAGAAAATCGGAGAGGGGTCCGGTCATCTTAAGTCATATACCTAGGTGTTCATATGGCTGCCAATTCATCAACTTCATCTGACCAACGCTTATCCACATTGTCGCCATTAACCAAGAGTGGCAGAAAAGCGACGATAAAAAAATACAAGGTCTACACAGCATTGATGTATTACATGCACTTCCTTGTGCCCTCAAAATGGTTTGATTGATTGATTTAGTTTATTTTACTTTGCATTTCTTCCACTTTTGGCTAATCGCAAAGATGAGGATGAATGGTGATAAGGTCGATGAAGGGACAATCGCAAACGTATAGGGACGAACAACAGGAGCCCCACAGAGGATTATACTGGCCGAGAGACCAGACGCCAGAGCCTCGCTAGTCTGCAAAATGCAGTCCAGAGGGTACTACGTGGAAGAGAGGTTGGCATTTGAGGGTCACCCTTTATATCCAAGGGTATCCCATCCCCCATAATTCCAATGGCGAATACCCCCGAATCATGCTGCATTTCCCATAAAAAAAATAATTATGACAGCGTGTCTACTACTACCCTATTACCGAAAATAACTTTTTTATATCTTTACTGAACACTATACTTGATCTACCCCCTTTTTTCGTAAATTATTCTTCATCATCAAACTGATTAAATATGTACACCTAGTAGCAAAAATTACTTGGGGACCAGATAAAGTAAATTAATTAAGAACATATATTCTGTTTCTTCTGCTCCTCCTCATCGCATATACTGTATATGTCGGTATGGTGCCAAAGTGTAAGTATATTTTATACACATATTTTAGAAAAATGTATACATGTTGAATATTATTTTATTTTAAGAAAAAAATCCCCCTCAAATATTTTAATGGCGTGGTCCTCGTCCTATCCCCCCGCCCCCTGTGGGCACCCCCAGCCAAAATGGAAAACATTCAAAACTGGGCAGCATAAACTATAGGGTAAGACATAACCAGTCAAAATTTCCCTTAAAAGCCGGCATAATAGAAAGCAACATTAAATTATGGATATAACGAAAAACACTGTCCAATTCCGTGTCAGTAACACTGGAAACATTTGCCAATTTCGGAAAAAGAAACAGATGCATCTTCAAACGCTGTACATTTCGCTCTAGAAATGAAAGAATAAAAAGAGAAAGCCTTACCGAAAATGGCAAAGAAGCAGAGAACAACCACGCGAACTCTTCCCATGGCTGAGATTACGTTCAACACGAACACTCGCGCACAAATGCCTTCGTTCACCACTGGGCAACGTCCGTGTACAGCCTTCCTCCTCCACTGGGCGAGGGACACGTAGAGGAAGGGAAGTGGAGAGGGCGCCACTGATATGCTTATCCCTCGACCGATCAAAGGTTGCAAGGTCGGGGTCGAGCAGTTTTATCTCCTGTGAGGTCAATGTAAGCAAGTTCATGCAAGCTTTTTGACGAAGCATATATATGGCATGAAACAACCTTTTTCTCCCAAAAAAGCTTCTGAATATTCTGTCATGTTACCTCATGGTCACATTGGTTTCTGCCGAACTTTTATACTGTGTGTTCTTAAGTTTGAAAACTTGAGATAATTTGATTTGATTGATTTAGTTTATTTTACTTCGCGTTTTGTGCCTCTTGGCTAATTTGCGAAGATGGGGATGAGTGATGAAACGATGAAATTGATGAATGGACATTCACAAACAACCAAGACTGACAGGGATTCGAACCCGGTACCCTTGGCGTCGCAGCGCGATGTGCTAACCACTCGGCCACAGGGTCGGGAAAACTTGAGATAATAAAATTCCGGAAGATTTCTCTACAGCCTTCGAGCCATTTACGTAGATAAAATTGTTCTGGAGAACTAATGATCTGAATTCCAGCTGTTATCTTGATACTGGTTTGTAGAGCCCGGAAGTTCAGGCATTTATTTTCGTTAAAATAGGCAGGCAAAAAGGCATTTATAATGTGGAAAATAGGCACTAAAAATGAAAAAAAAAAGGCAAAATAAACCGAAAAAAAAAGGCACATTTGGAAGTCGCTTACTTTTATCTATAATTGCTGGTAAAATGTTAAAATCTACATTGGGAAGAGCATTTCACTTTCCTCCGTCTTGATTGCACATAACTACAAGGTGTTTTTTAAGTTCTCAACATTCATTGATAGTCGTCTGTCAGAGAGAATATTTCTCATAATAGAAAATGATCTTTCTACTTCGACAGAAGTTATTGGAGCATACAGAAAACAAGCTAATGTAGCTGGACTCATTTTGGTAACAGCATTTTCACCTTTTAGAATATCACAAATTGTTTTCAATTGTTTCAAGTCCTTATTTGCACTCACTACCCGTTTTCACTTTTCCGCAACAGCTGACCCCTTTTCTCCTGGCACTTCCATCATCTGCTGCATAGATTCCTCGAAGATTTTCATGGATGCTATAAGAGTCTCACCTCTTTTTTTCTAGCTTTGTAATTGTCTCTGGCAATGCACCATAATGTGCAAAAATAAACGACAGTTCATTCTTCAGTTCTGAATAGCACAGGAGTTTTTCACTTCACGAATTGAAGCCGCTTCGTTTTCTGGAAGAGCATCGATCACCTCACTGATTTTTTTCAAGGTTGTTAGCATAATATATAGCTGCTGATATCCAGGTTCCCCATCTTGTCAAGACTGGTTGCGGAGGTAAACTAAGCTCAGGCGCAACTTCCTGAAATGTTCGGGTTCGAGAGGGAGATTTCAGAAATATCTTCTTTGTGTTTGAAATCAACCTCTCCACTTCAGCAGTCAATCATGCACAAGGAAATGTTAACCGAAAGGCAATATCCGAACTCATCATGAAATACTTTTTTCTCACACTTTTCTCCTTTAGCAATGTTGAAACATGCGTGAGTTCAATATTACTTAAATAAGGCGAAAATTATTCACATAATAAACGGAAGAAAAATAAATGCCAACATATTTTTTTTAAAAAAAATGGTCAAATTTCATTGAAAAAGGCAAAAAAAGGCATTATAATTAAAAATAGGCAGTGGGGTCCCAAATAGGCAAAATAGGCAAAATGAAAAGGGTTCTAAAACATTCGAAACAACATAAAAAACGTATATCCGGAAAAAATTATCAATACATGCAGTAGATAAAAAGAGGCATTTTGCCAAACTTCCGGGCTCTACTGATTTGATATATTTTGCTTCGGTTTTCTTCCACTTTTGGCTAATTGCAAAGATGAGAGTGAGTGATGATATGATGAAATTGATGAAGGGACACTCACCCACTCCCAGGTCGGGATTCGAACTCGGGACCCTTCACGTCGTAGCGCGCTGTGCTAATCACTCCGTCACGATGTCCGCATCACCTGTTCATTGTCTTGCTACTGGGAATAAAATATTGAATCAAGTTTATGAAATCAAACCTAGGTCACCTTTTTATTTTATTTTTTATGTACAAGAAAAGTTCAAAATACACAAAATTTGTTCATGTTGCCTTGAAATGTGTTTGTTGGTAGTTGTAACAACAGTATGTTGATATGATAAAAAATATATCAGCAACTACAATTTGTAAGTAAACAAAACATAAACAATGCACGTACATATACACAAACTCTTCTGAAGCCGTAATGTAAAACAGAATTATTTTATTTACGTCAAAAACAAAATTAAAAAATTATATATTGAAACTATAGTAATTGCACATACTTTAACACACTTTAAACTTCTTGATTTACCTGTTTCATATGACCATGCTACATTGCAGATTTTCCGAAATCTTATTGAACTTTACTTCATGCCACTACTAGCAGAATTAATAAGGTTTTGATTTGTACGTACATAATCATGTAATTCACGGTATGTCATATCATAATTATGACAAATTTGAAGTTCAGCTTCCAGTTCAGATCTATGTTCATTTTTCGTCTTTCTTTGAAAAATGGTTGGGTCATTACACTGAACCGTATCTCGCAAGTTGCATTTGAAACAGGAAGAGAGAGGACAATGAGACTAATTTAAGCAATTCACTTCTACGTTTTTTATCTTGAGAAGCAACTTTTGAAGAATCACATTAAACGCAAGTCTATCAGTAGCTTTGCACAAAGACGTCTGCACACCTCTCACTAAATAAAAATCATCGTATAGTTTGTCCATATAGAGATCAAATGTTAAATTTTCAAAGAAATTGTAAGTCATTCCACTTAACTGGCTGTTTCAAAGACAGAATTCCCATGAACTTGAAACTGTATTTATCAAAATCGTACCACTTCTCTATGGATTTCTCCATGAAAAGGTTGGCTTTTGTTTTAACTTTTCCATTTTTACAGTCTTCTTGATTCTATCCATAGCTAACTTCCCAAATGATTTTCTTCCTCACTACCGTCATGGCTTCATGTACTTCTGCACTGGATACCTATATTTTCTCTTTCTAATAGTTTATGCTGTTATTGAATATCTGCATTATGTTTTGGAGAAATAAACAGTTGAGCATATGATTCATCTTCTTCGATAGGACCTCCCCCATGGCGCAGTGGTAGCGTCATTGCCTTATAATCAAGGGGTCCCGTGTTCGTGGAGGCACAAGTGGTTCGGATCCCACTTTAAACTGTAGGTCGTCCTGATTAGCCTTACTGTGCATAAAGTGGACTTAACAAACCAAATCAAACCAATCATCTTCTTCGACTTCAAATGCTTACCATATGATCTTAGAACATCCATCTTCTCCATGTGAAACAAAATATGATCTAAGTGCTGGCCAATTGACAAGGCGATAGAGAGCAGGCAGAAGGGACAACCACCTAGTTGCCTTAGCACTAGTGCCGTGCCTAGGATTTTCGAAGTGGAGGGGGATCTGTACACTCTTTTTAGTAGTCAGTTCTCATTCTGCCATCTTTTCCTACCTTTGTCGTTCATTTTTTTATGAATACTGGAGCAAAATGGGAGGGTATGACCCCATCAACCACCCACCCTTGTGCACGCCACTGCTTAACACAACCTTATATTCTTGGTTTACTAAGCGGATATATGACTTCGGTTCTGTAGTTATATTTGCGTAAGCTGAATACTTACTAATACCTTTAGCGCATTTCATACTTGAAGACAGTTATGTAACATATGGTACTTACAGTTAGCCTTGATTAAGATGGGGGCATGCGTTTCTTGATTTCCGTAAATGGACACGATCTTGTCGAAATTCACTGAAGCACTATCTTCGGCAAGAACATCCAAAGAATCACATTCTCAATCTGGCTGCTGTTTTCGCTTGTTTCATTGCCGTCTGCGAATAAGTCCACAAAACCCCTTTTGATCCCCACTACTTGTGAAAGCTGCATACATGTTCAGATTTCCAACATTTGAAATGTCTGTGGCTACCGAAATACATATTTTGCTTCTTGTAGCTCCTGAAAGTCTCTCCCGGAATCGAACTCACTCTTCTGATCTCCTGGACAATCTTTGTTATCTCCTGGAATGACGAGATTTAGTTAGTATTATATTAATTAATATTATCTCTTTTGGTATTTAATTTTGAAGAATTTTGTTATACTCGTAGTATTACGCCTTCAGGACAGTCTGCGTATCGATTTTGTTTTGTTGACGTTCCTTACTGCTTACCGAGTGGCAGTAATTCAGATGATGCTTATCTGCTACAACAATCTTTAAAATCACGGAATGCTATTTTCGATTCCCCAAGATGAAGGTTGAAACAATCACACAAAATGTCCACACCAGAATCATCATACTCCAGAGGTAAACTGTCAGGCCACTCATAAAGTTCCAAAGAACTTTCCATGTCAGCTTACAGACTAGCATTTTGAAAATTAACATTTCTTGAAATGTATTACACAAAAAATCACTGTATTGAAAATATTTAGGTTGGAAATTTAATAGTGGCAACACTGCTGTATACACGCCATGAAACGGAGCCAGTGCTTCTCACATATACCTGTTGCCAAGAATGACGTCTCATACCTCTTTATGTACAGTTTTTATTTACACCGCTGCCCTTCTCCGTATATACATCTTTCCATTACAGATCCAATAACACATGCTCTACGTTGCTTTTTGCCCCATCACACAGAGAATTGCACTTATCAAGACTTCACTCTAAGAGCGCACTATTTACCATAGCGCTAACCCGCCCCCGCAGTTTATTACGTAGAGGTCCCTACGCATACGGCGCTTACTCTCTGTGTATATCAATGCATCCAAGAAACTCTCTTAATCCATTGAGGGACGGCCACTTTCTGCGATCTGAGAGCCTGAAAATCTGAGAGCATAAGAGAGACCGTAACAAGTAGGAACCCGGTATTTACACCTCCGACAAACGACCCCCCAACCACCGAAGCAAGGTCCTACTGTTACCTTTCAAACGGGGAAGCCGTTGAGGGAAACACAACCGTTGGCTTCCCCGGTTACCGGGCAAAAAGCAACCTAGGCCAGAGCATTTACAAAGAAATAAATTCGTACATATATACTTCCCAATTTCCAGCTGTGTGCGTAAAAACCACACAGCATACCACATGTTAGTTTCATACCTAAGCTACCTCCCAGAAAATGGACTCTTCCTTCCAACAATAGGCGCATGCGCAGTAACGAAAGGTATAGAGTATCGTTGTCAGAACCCTACTAATGTGAAATTCCTGGTGATTCTTGCAGTACCTACAGGACAGACCGTCAGTGCGCAGTATTACTGTTCATTTTTGGAGCATAACCTGCGACCTGTGTTGCGAAAGAAGAGGGGACACTTTCTGCTGAATCCTCCCATCATTTTGCAAGGCAATGCTCGGACGCATGTAGCGCAACCTGTAGCTGATTTGTTAGCTGGATGAGGCCGGCAGGTGCTCTACCAGCCCCTGTGACTTTGATGTGATCCCTAAGATGTTCCAGATATTCTTCAGGCAATAAACCCCTCCATTCGAACCATCAACCGAACAGGCGCTGCTACAGAAAGTCTATGACTTCCAAGCAGTGGCGTAGCGCAGTTCTCTGGTGCCCCCTGCAAGTAAAATATTGGAGCCACCCTTAGTGAAAAAAAATATCGAGATGATGCCAGAGTGGGACGGTCGCACAATAGTTAGCTAGCTAAATTAACCTTTACCGCAAATACCCTGCCTTCCAATTCTTTTGTCGTTGACTTAGGCTATATAGTGTAGTAGTTTCTCAAAATTAAATTAGGGTTGTCTGAATCTCGGATAACTAACTGGAAGAAGAAATTAGAAATATTTTCTCTCACTTGTACGCAGTGGCACAGCCGGGATTATTTTTGGAGGAGGGGGAGGCTTCATGTAGCCAAATATTTTCTTCCTGATCCTTTGTATTTTTTTCGAAACTTTTAAAACGTAGGTTACATATAATACACATATATTGAAAAAAATACGGTTTGAGTAAATTGTTTAAAGAAAAGTCCACCCTCCTTTCTTGGACTTTGAGATAAATGCGCCTTCTGCCCCAAAAGCCATCGCCTGGCTGCGACAGGCCAAGATACAACAAAATAGTGGCTCAAATTATGCTTCTAATACTAATAGTGAGTTATATACCTAAGTCAACTTATCATTTCAGTTATGGGGTTTGAACCGGACCTCTAGATTGTCGATGGTGACCTAACATCATAAGGTCAATTGCACTATGGAGCAGCGGACTCCAGCTTCAGAGATAGATATTAAAGCAGCGATAGGACTTTATTCACTGAAAATTTGTCACTCAATAAAGTGCCGATTGGAAGGACTGGACCCTCCCCCAACAAAATGGTTCGGTGAGAATTGACAATATAGAGAAAGTCTCCAATTTTTTTAATTTTCGGTATACTAACAAATTTTGGCCTCCTAATCACGAATCTGTTGTAAAAAACCGGGGGTCACGTCTGGAAATTGTACATTTTGATGAAACATTGTTCGTTAGCCCCAAAAACCATCCACTGGTAGCCCCACAAACCATTGACGTTAGTCCAAAAAACCATCCACGGGTAGCCCCACGAACCATTCACACAAGGTTAGGTTAGGCCTGTTAGGTTAGGTTCCATTAGCACTCATTTCACCCCTAAATTCATCGAAAAAATAGGGTTCGTAGTAGAATTGAACATCATAAATCATTTTCTTGTAAAACAACGGCGTGGTTGGAAAGAATGACAGGAGATTACATTTTCGTTCGTAAAACTATGCATATACACCTATATATAAAAAAAATTAAATCGTTTTTTTTTTCAAATTTCTAGACGTGACCCCCGGTTTTTTACAACAGATTTGTGATTAGGAAGCCAAAATTAGTTAGTATACCGAAAATTAACAAAATTGGAGACTTGACTATATTGTCAATTCGCCCCAATGGTTCATATAGCACGGGCACGGTGTTTATTATTTGTGTTAGTGAACTTCAATATTATCATTCATAATTTTAACAATGCCATTTCTTTTCGATAGACCACTGATATTTCTCAAAGACTTTTTCATGAAACAAGAACCATTTTGTTAATAGATCACCAGTGCTCGAAGAGTGTGTGTGAGGGCGGGGGATGCTATCCCCCAACAAAGACAAGAAAAAGTTCCTAAAGCATCCTCCCAGATAGGAAAATTTGGATAAGCATCCTCCTCCACTTGCTGCATTGTTTTCACGTTGATCCACATAAGGATCCTTCCTTCTATCCTCTAACTTGACACGTTCTTTCAAGTCAAAAGAACATGATTATATAAGTACAACTCAAAAATGATCACAGGAAAGACTCGAAAGCATTCACGTGATGCCTCTCAGGGTATGGGGTAATATATCTCCGTTAGTTCGTCAAATAAAAATCAAAGTTAATTTTGCACTAACAAAAAGGAAGTCTATTTTACTTCTTTGCAAACTAAATACTTATATGCCTAACATATAATCCATTTCACTCAAAGAAATTAAACTTCTTATAATTCAACTTGATCACTCTATTAAAAAACCGAGCCCGAACTTTTTAAGTCAAGATAAAACACAATCGTAATTGCCATGGTAACAGCCCTTACAAGATAAGTATATATAGGTTAGTCACTATCCTGACATTATCAGTGATAGGTAAATTACAGAAATTAAGATTAAAGAACAATAAACATTTGTACAAGAGAAAAGATAATTAATAACAATAAATATTAGTGCAATGGGAAAGGACGTGTCAATTGCCCCCTCCGAAGAAAAATCAAAATCGACGACGAACTGGATAACATTCAACAGTCTAGGAGATTTTGGTTTCAATCTCTGGATAACAGTTTACAGTTTCTCGCAGGTTCCGGGATAAAACTGGATGTTTAAAGGAGGATTATTTTTTTGTACAGCATGGGACTTCTGATACATCATAAATAAACGATGACACTTCATACAAATAAGAAGACCAGATCAAATAAACATTCAGCAGCCTATTCAAATATGCTCTCGTTCTACAACATGTCGTAACCACAAACTCATAGAAAGCGTTTCCAGTAACAGGCCTTTCCAAAGTCACCTTCCTATGGATCGTGAAGGTTTCAACTTAAATCGGTTCTTTGTTCCATTTTCAGTAATTTACTAGAGTCAATCTTCTGGTGAAGGAATCCATTTCTATTGGCTAGCTTTAAATTTCCGGACGCTTAACTACTTGTCTACGGAATTATCCTCGTCTACGGAATTATCCTCGTCTAGCTCCTTTTCAATCTACACTCCATTCACCATTAAATATAATATTCTATGTATAAGACTGATCTCAGTTTTATACTTTCGTAGAAACAAATAACCTAACTGTAGATTTTATGGTAAATCTTTAACAATGAAAACTTCCACTGGATTGGTGCTTTCAATAATTTCCAGCACTGAGTTATGTTTACAACACTCTAGGTCTGAATTCTAGTTCTAGCTCACTGAATTTTAAACTAAACGGTCTGCCTTAATTTACACAAAGTCTGATTTGTTACGAATATCAGCATAATATCTTTGTCCCCAGACTGTAAAATCTCTCTTCTTGCCACCAGTTCCCTCCGAGACTGCCTAACATAAGGAACGTTTCTATGTCAGGCGAGGGGTGAAATCCCGCACCTGGTCCAGATTAGATACGGTATCCCAACAGAAGTTCCTCGTTACTGCCACACTACGCTGTTGCTCAGTGCTGGGATATGGTTCAACAATGTCTGTCTGCACGCCACTGTTCGTCATTTGAGTCCTTGGAGAATTATTGTTATTTCTCTGTGGAGAAAAACGTTAACTTGACGAAGAAAACCCGCTGTTATGATATGGTCTATCGTAAGGATTATCTCTGGATGCTGGATATTCTCGTCGTGACCTAAACCGACGCTGCTGATGGTAATTGTTTCCATTTCTAGGGTATGAACTCTCAGCTTGGTTACTCCTGTTTTGATGCTGAACCAAGCGAACTCTAGACGTTCTTTGAACATCTATGCTGTTTTCTTGAGAGCCATTCTCTCGTCTCCATTTCGACCGCCAAGCATCTTGTTCCTCTGCTTGCTCATATCTCTATAAAAAAAAATCCGCTAAGAGATCCACGGTGTTCGGAGCAGGAGCCAAGCACAATTGCTTTACTCTCCAAGGGAACTGTCCGATGATTAGATTTATTACTTCCTGCTCGGTGTAATGATTACTCAGATTCCAATAGGTAGAGTACACAGACCAAACATATTCCTCTATATTGTTATCATTCTGCTTATTGTACCACCTAGTACTCACAGACGCCAATTCTTTCTCTTTCGCTTCTGTTGAACAAAACGCTTCTTGAACTCTCTGCAGAAATCAGAGTAAGTGCGGAAATCGTTCTTATGGGAATAAAACCAGTGATAGGCCTTTCCAGTTAACAAACGTGGAATGATTTCAAGCCTATAATGTTGAGGAATCTGTAGAATTTCAAGGTTTGTATTCAATTGATGTCTGCCATCCTAGGAGTTACACCAGTGTGTACAATGCGTGAAGAAGTTTCTCTTCTGTTTCTTCTGCTGCGAGCAGTTGATTCACTGTCTGAAGAGCTGGATTCGTTCATCTTCTTGTACCTCTTTTTCCATGAGGTTTCTCTTTTCTGGTTTGTGGCTTCATCTGAACAGATGGGATAAAATGTCGATCTTCCAGAACCTTCATCTACACGGTGGATTTGAGGATGGGCAGAGTTCGTCTGTATCTGCAACCTATTCAGTTGGGCAGAAATATGAACAATTTCACTACAGATATGACCAACATCTGAGGAGAACTTCCGGTGGCGGTAATAAGGGAGTCGGACGTGTTGCGTTGAGCTTTCTATATTTTTCGCTAATTACGGTAAGAAGAATCAAGTTCTAGTGTTATCCGGATATTTTCTAGTGTTTCGGAAGTTGCCAGACGCCCGATGTAAGTAACTCGGTTCCGTGGTTGTGAACAATTGTACCAAAATCGCAAAAAACTGTGCTTAGCGAAGTACACAGACGGTGCTTTGTTTTGATTCAAAAGAACTGTTCTTTTGAATCAGTGTACTCAGATAGCAATATACACACCGTTAGCCACATTTGTGGTTCGTCAGCCTTCTATTGGTAATCGAAGTGCCTAATACCTAACTAAAATCTCACATCGGACTGTACTTTGAGGAACTGGGAACTAGTATATTCGTGTAATTGTGTAATTCGGCAAAAATCACCGGTTCGCTAGTGCGGGGAAATCATGCTGTATAAAAGACAACGTACTGCACATTTGCTTCATTCCTTCCGGACACAACAGGAACGATACAATCGTGGTGTACACTTCGACAGGCGTTGTGTGCACCGATAATATGTTCGAAAACGCAATTGGGGGTGTTTTTCACCAACTTAGGCGTCTCCGTAATTTGCTTCCCGTTTCCTCAAGCTCCGACAATGAGAAAACAGGACTTTGAAACACCTAAATCCCCTCCACTCAGGACAGCTCGATACAGGTGACGTGGTTTTCAGCATTCATCATCTGATATGGATCTGACTGAACTACATGGACCACACACATTACAAGGATCGACTGTTCCAGACTTTCACTCCAGAGAATAATTTCATAAATCCACGTATTCGCTCCCGGATACTATTACGGACCCTAAACTACAGAAGACCGAATCTACATCTAGTGTTTCTAACAAGAGGCCCCGTGATAGTGGCGATTCATCTGGTGAGGATTCCCGAGTGGATGCTGAGGGCTTTCAGCTCAGCAAGAAGACGGTAAGGAGATTACCGATATATCAGCCAATATCCATCCGACTGAATAATCAATTTAGTGCTCTTCAGGAACACGAAACTGAGGATGCTCCTGGTGATAAAAGGGATGATACAACCACACGAAATTCTATTCAAGACACCCGTCGAATGAAACCAGCACCCATATATGTGTTTAACCTTAACAATTTCTATGCCCTCTCCCAACACTTCAAAGCACTTAAAATTAATCCTACAATATACCATACTTCTACTGAATCAAAAATTCACTTTGCCACTATGGAAGAGTATAATATTGCTATTGATCATCTGAAAAGTCATAATCTTGAATATGCAACCGGGACCCAAACAGGGGATCCGGTACTTCGAGATGTACTGCGAAAACTTCCAAAGGATGCAAATATCACGGATATCGGCAGATTTTATCAAGAACTAGGTTATAATGTGCTCAAGGTATCTCAGTTGAAACAGAAGGATCAAAATACCCATAAACTCATGTAATTAGCTCTTTTTCTGCTCACCATTAAAAAGACTGAATTTGCTAAAGGAATCTATAAAGAACCATATTTTGAACAACACCGTGTTGTGATAAAGGAGTACCACCCACGGCAATTTATACAGTGTTTCAAATGTCAGAGACTTGGACATGCCCAACAGAACTGCAATGCCATAGCTAGTTGTGTCAAATGTGCTCAATTACATGATACACGGAAATGCCCTAAAAAGACCGTACATCACCTGCTAAATGTGTAAACTGTGAAGGTGACCATCCTGCTAACTTTCGAAGTTGTCCAATTTTTCAACGTGTACAACGAGCGTAAGAACTCCGAAAAAGTGGTGTACAGTCTTCTTCCGACACTCCTAACCAATCACCTCCTTTCTTACAAGACCAGACAGCTTTCACTACCAACCACTAGGAGTTATGTTATTGCTGCAAATAATAAAAACTAATACAAGAGGCCAAGAATTTAAGGACATTTGGAATAGCATAAAAAAATCGATTTCAGGGGTTTTCTTCAAAAAATTAAATCTGGTCTACAGCGAATTAGTCATGCCAAGACAATCGTAGATATGTTCAGTGTTGCCATGGATGTTTTGGATAACCTTTTCGGAAATGGCCCGTAAAGGTACTCCGATAAGTTGAACATTCAGTGGAATGCTGATGGAGTTCGTACTCAATTCCTGACTTTCAAACAGTTTTTACGTGAATATAATGTTGATATGGCCCTGGTGAATGAAACGCACTTGAAACCCCGTAATAAATGGAAATTTGCAAATTATACCATCTATAGAAACGATCGGTTCCCGGGACGGAAAGGAGGTACGGCTGTAGTTGTGAAATCTTCGCTATTTGCACGTCAACTTCCAAATCCAGCTCTAGAAGCTTTAGAAATCACAATAATTGAACTATTAACTACACCGACCTACTAATTTTGATAGCAGGATATAACGTTCCAGAACAGCTTATTCCTATACAAGAACTAGAGACTGTTTTTCGCTAGGGCCGCAAAGTGATTTTAGCTGGTAATCTAAATTGTAATAACCCTGCATGGAATTCGCGTCTAGTGAACCGTGGAGGTGCCTCTCTTCTCCAAAGTGTCCAACAATTGAACTTACCCATTCTTGCCCCAAGAGAACCCACTCATTATCCACGAGGACGTGGACTTCCAAATGTGTTCGATATCTTGATATATTAAGGTGTACATATTATGACTGGTCCCTATATTATTCATGATCTAGATTCGGACCATCAACCAATACTCTTTGAAATTGTTCATCATAATTTATTGAAGTCTTCTCCTCCAAAATATCACGTTACAACAGACTGGGATGCTTACACTCGACAATTACTGCCTATCATTGATTCGGCTTTACAAAACCTTACAGCAGGCATACAAACTTCTTATTTTCACTCCACTATCAGAACCCCTCAGTTATACAATAACCATGGTTGTCTATCCCGTGAGGGTATGATCCTCCTGAACTGTACAAAATATTTCCGACGGAAATGGCAACAAACTTATAACCATCCCTACAAACAGTTGTATAATCAATTTCACGATCTATTTCGCCGATATCTCATTCGACAGTGACAGGCAGATTGGGACACCGAATTCTCCGGGATATCAATGCAGAATAGTAGAATGGCAATTATTGAGAAATTATTTGCGAAAGAATCCACAATCTGCTGCCTACCCTCTCCAGGGTCCAAATGTCATGGTGTACACACCAGAGGAGAAGGCTGAAGTGTTCTCCACACATCTGGAAGACCAATTCCACACACCAGATCAACTGCATAATGGCAATTATATCCAGAAGATTCAACATTAACTGGAAGAATTACGTCATGAACCATTCACAGCTTATCCACTTCTCACAACCCCTCAGGAGGTCAAAGGTGTTATAAATCTTCTTCGACCTGGTAAGGCACCTGACTTGGATACTATTACTACAATACAACTGAAAAACGGCCCCAGAAAATTGTTAGTTTTTTTCTAGGAAAAGTCTTCAATGCTATATTCCTTACCGGCTATTATCCATCAAGTTGGAAACTAGCAAAAATAATCCTCTTGCCAAAACCAGGAAAGAACATTGTTCTACCACAGAATTATAGACCTATAAGTCTTCTGAGCCATGTTAGCAAAATCTTTGAACATATACTACTCAGTCGATTACAAGCTGTGGTGGATGAAAAAGGCTTGCTATCGTATCATCAATTCGGATTTCGTCAACAGCACAGTACTACTACGAAACTGGTCCGAGTAGTGGAGTATGTTACAGGAAACTTTAATCTCAGTCGACATACTCTAGGAGTATTTCTCGACTCCGACAAAGCCTTTGATCGAATTTGGCATTCTGGATTAATTGCGAAACTATCGGAAATAGGAGTTCCTATTTATTTGGTGCAATTATTGGATCAGTATTTACAAAAGAGACAATTTCAGGTGCAATTTTTAAGTGCTCGATCTACCATTAAGATCATACATGGTGCTGTCCCTCAGGGAGCTGTTTTATTTTCACTTCTGTTTGCTTTATATACCAGTGATATCCCTGCTACTCATAAATGTATGTTAGCTACCTATGCAGGTGATGTTGCCATCTTTACAAATAGCCCTTTACAAGAACTATGCTACAGCAGGATGAGACAACAACTATTAGGGTTGAAAGATTAGTCTACTTGCTGGTGCATCAAGTATAATTCACTGAAGAGTGCTGCGGTTTTATTTACACGTCGACATAGACAACTACCAAAGATTCTACGACTCCAGGGATCTTCTATACCTGACAAACCTTTAACCACATATCTAGTAGTGGCTTTGGACCGAAGAATAAATTTCGATAAACACATCTCAACTGTGACAGCAAAAGCACAATTGAACCCAGTTTTCCGAAATCCTTCCTTGGGACTGACGACTCGCTTGCATGTGTATAAGATGATGGTACGTCCCACACTCCTGTATGCAGCACCAGCTTGAGGTCATCTCCGACCTTCAGTCATAAGGAAATTGCAGATTATACAGAATAATGTTGCTAGACTTATTACTGGTAATAGCCGAGATACTCGTATCTCACAAATCCATGAGGACCTTGAACTAGATTATGTTCAATCTGCTATATATGCCATGTGTTACAGCTTCTGGAGCCAGATCCAACAGCATCCAAATCCAGCGGTTCGGGGCATTGGAATTCGACCACAGGTCCGGATGTCCCACTCCATGCCCCGAAATTTTGAACAAATCTAAATTCAAAAAATTGATTGATTGATTGATTTGGTTTTTTAAGTCCACTTTATGCACTGTAAGGCTAATCGGGACTGGACCTACAGGTTAAAGTGGAATCCGAACCACTATGTGCCTCCACCGGGTATCGAACCCGGGACCCCTTGATTACAAGGCGACGACGCTACCACTGCGCCATCGGGGAGACTCTAAATTCAAAAAATGCTATTGTATTATTATGTTATGTGTTACATATACTCCCTGTTTATGAGTACTTCAAAGTACTGTTTTCACTGGAGGAGATTAGTGTTCCTTGATAGTGCAGCTATAAAAGCACAGATTGTGATTTTGTTGTTTCTTTGTTCTTATATATTGTTATCATTATTATTATTCTACGTGGTTATTTTATGTTTTGTGTCTTTAAAGTAATGTGCAAAATGTAGTTTGTGATTAGAACTTTTCATCAGTGCACCGAACTATTGTATGGTTTGAAAAATAATAGTGATTATTTCCTTCCTCTGTCAATGCAAAATTATAACAAGGAACTTAACAATTTTTAATTAGTCAAGGGCACAATGGTCCCGATACTTACAAAAAACCTGTCAATAAAGCATTGGCATTGGCATCTGAGGAAAATTTGTCTTGTTGAGTTTCAACTGTTTTCCTCCATTCTTCGACAACTTTTCTGTATCCCTCGATTTCATTTATATTTTCCGCTAATTTCTCTCTCACTTTCTTGTTAACTGTATCTTCTAACTTATCTGTGATAACAGTTACCTGGTGATTCACATTTTCAAACACTTCCTTTCTGAAACTGCTCTGTTCTTCAGCGATTTCCTTACGGAAGTTTCCCTGCGACTGTTCAACCTTTTCTTTTAACAGGGCAATTTCTTTTTGCACGTTTGATTCCACTTGTAGAGAGTTTGTTTCACATGTCTGACGTAAGTTACAGATCTCTGTTTGAATGCTTTCTTTTATCTTCTGTTGATTTTCTTCCACTTTGGTTGTCAAATTCTCCAGTCTCTGTCCCATCTCCAAAGCAGATTCTCTGAGCTTCGAATATCCCTGTGACAACTTTTCTTCTAGGCGCCGATCCACTTCCACCAGATTTTTACCACTTGCCTCTAACCTTAAGTTCAAACTGCATTCCAACATGGTTACATTCTTCTCAATCTTAGATTCCAAATCTCTGGAGTTTTCACTAACGTTTTCCAGAATTCTTGATTTAAGAGCAATGGAGTTTTCTTGTATCTTTGTTTCCAGATTGCTGGAATTTTCTCTAATGGTTTCCTGAATTCTTGATTCCAGAGCATCCAGAGCACTGGAGTTTTCTTGCATCTTTGTTTCCAGAGCTCTTGTACTTTCCTCCAACATAATCCGTAAAGAAAGCAGGTCTGCTATAACTGGAACTCACTGCACTGGAGATTCATTCTCCTCAGCCGACGATTTACTTGAACTTCTCAACATCTTCTTATCCATATTTTTCTAGTACAGAATTTCCATCACAATCACAAATTAATTACACTTCACGAACACACAAAAATGAACACCACTAAGGAAACAACAGATTTCGAACCCTACGTTGAGCGCCAAAATCTTGACACGTTCTTTCAAGTCAAAAGAACATGATTATATAAGTACAACACAAAAATGATCACAGGAAAGACTCGAAAGCATTCACGTGATGCCTCTCAGGGTATGGGGTAATATATCTCCGTTAGTTCGTCAAATAAAAATCAAAGTTAATTTTGCACTAACAAAAAGGAAGTCTATTTTGCTTCTTTGCAAACTAAATACTTATATGCCTAACATATAATCCATTTCACTCAAAGAAATTAAACTTCTTATAATTCAACTTGATCACTCTATTAAAAAACCGAGCCCGAACTTTTTAAGTCAAGATAAAATACAATCGTAATTGCCATGGTAACAGCCCTTACAAGATAAGTATATACAGGTTAGTCACTATCCTGACATTATCAGTGATAGGTAAATTACAGAAATTAAGATTAAAGAACAATAAACATTTGTACAAGAGAAAAGATAATTAATAACAATAAATATTAGTGCAATGGGAAAGGACGTGTCAAACAAGCAAATTCACAGCTAAGAATTTTCACTTCGAGCACTGTAGCTGTTTGGCATAATAGGGGCTACTGGACCCAAGGGCAAAGGGATAATTGTCCTTGGGCACCACCTCCTGAGTTTTTAGTAAAATGTAACTGGTGTGGACAATGTGTGAAATTTATCTCAGATCCTATTTCAATTGAGGCTTGGGGCCCCCTTGAAAATATTTGGTTGGAAGATACATTTAAATATCAATATTAAATATAAAAAGGTCATGAATTATAAAGTTTGTTTGTTTATTATTGTGTAGTAATAAGGCATCGATTGGTTGAGCAAATGAATCTCTCTACTGGCTTCATAACTGTACTACACTACGTTTACTACAAGCTGTGTAGCTATAAAGGTATTAGATGAGAGAATTTGCCATCTGAGAGGAAGTAAGTTAATTTTGCACTTCTGAGGAGACCCACATGTCAAGTTGCCCGTGGCCCCTCTGACTGAGATAATAAGCCACTGCTTATTTTCGGAGACGTCGTCATATGATATGTTACTGGGAACCAAATTTCTTTTTCGTAAATCCATTTTCTAAATGAGCGACACTATCTGCTGAATTTCTGGGATTATATACAATTTCAAGAGCACGGAGAGAGAACATAGCGGGGCCCATACACCTCTGGGCCCTCCCGCATTGCGGGGGTTGCGGGGGCGGCCGCTACGCCACTGCTTCCACATCGCTGGCAACGGGTTGTACACAATGTTGGTGACTACATCGAAGGGCTGTAAAAGTTTCACTTTTTGTATCACAAGTTTTGTATCATTTGAGAATAAGTAATTGCCACTATTAAATTTCCAACTCACGTGTAACAGAATTTTTTTATGTGAATAATACTTCCAAATGGGAATGCTTTACGAGATCATTTCAGTGAAAAAAATTGAAGATGTTCATTTATGATGATAGTATGTTCGATGTGTATTTACATTCTTTTCGTTTAACAAAATTGATTATTATACGTAGTTTATTTTTATCCCAGCTATCAAGAAAGGTGCCGATATGTGTTCTGCGTTTGCCAATAAATCACCGCGCTCGCGCGTGTGTATGTGCAAGGCAGGGTGCGAAATCATTGAAGACTGGTGGGGGGAGGAAGATCACGTGTGAGGGCTGTTGCATACAGTATTCTCGGGGTCTATAACCAAATATTTCATAGATCTTGGTTCCTTAGTCTGAAGTACAGGTGTCCTATATGATCACAATTTAAACATTATTACAAATTATCAACAATTAAGGTTAAAACTATGAATTATGGGAGGCTAATAAAGTGTATAAATTAATGTTACTTTACATTTTCGATGTGCAAATGGTGTATTGGTACTTATTATTATTTACAAAACTGGGTGTGTTCAATATCTATCAAAGTGGCAATTTTTAATCATATCCAATAACGTTCTCTATTATAATTCTATTTTGTTTACTTTTACTTTACATGTGACGTTGTAGTGTATTTACAGTTTTATATAAAATGATATTTTCACTTCATGGCTCATTCTGAACTAATATTGTAAATTACATACTTTTGATGGAAGTATTTGAACACGATTATTATGTATTACTTTGTTTAGAACATGATTTCATTAATTTGGGGATATTTTAAAGTATGTTAAAACATTCCACGGGATCATGAAGTAAAAAAGCATCAGATTAGTTGCCTAAATTGAAGCACCAGCATCCTACATTCTCGTAACAAACCTCACACACACAATTATAATCGTTATAATAATTTTTTTCATCTGGCGCAGGGTAGTTAGTTGTCTCTCCTTAAAGTCGACTTTGCTGCCACACAACATAATCATCATGTCAGACTGTGTGTCAGAGTATGACAATAAAGCAACTATCCTTTTCATGATTTTGATGTCTTCGAAATGTGTAGTGATCTCTCTGGAACTGCGGACAGCGCAGTACGTGGAGAGGCAGCGAACTACTTTCACATATACGACAGAAGTTAGGAGCCATAAGTATATATAGGCGCACCTAGCGGTTTTTGATGGAAATACGTGCACTTAGCCCATTACCCTTTGATGATTTCTCAAATTTATGATTTTACTAGCAACCGCCCCCGTTGTATTACCCATATTAATATGTTTCTTCATGTCATGATAGAAGACGTCAAAATGAACAATCCGCGCCGACTTTCCAAAATTTCTGTGCGTGCATGCATATCAATGGCGGTTAGATCTGTAATTATTAAGTATTGTATTCTTTAAACAACTTACATGCACAATGATTGCAAGAGGCAATGATATTATCAACACGTTACTAAAAGAAATTGCCACATTCATACAAATTAAAATGAAAAAAATCTTCATAAATGCAAATAATTTTAATTGTATTGCAGAAAGAACTATGCAAGGATTTTGTTGTGAACAGAAACTACAAAATGACTAACTTTATGTACCAAATAATAATAATAATAATAATAATCATGACATGTTAACTTTCAATATAAAACACATTCCTTCTTACGTCATTTGCACTTATGAATTTGTTTGCAATTTTGGTAATGTCAATATTTTTAGTAATTTCTTTATGAACATGCAAAATTGCCAAATCATTCAATGTTTTTTGGGCCATTGTTGACCGCAAAAACGTTTTCAATCGTCTAAGTTCTGAAAATGACCGCTCAGAGGTACAAGAAGTAACAGGTATAGTTAAAATCACAGCCACATCAATTATTAAAAAAAAATATTTGTCTGTTGCCTTTGCACATTTGAAACATTTATGTTTTAGAGGTTAGAAATATTAACTTCCATCTCAATGTTTTAATTGCTTATTATTTTTTGATAATGGCAAGTGAGAAATATTTATTTTATTTTGTTTTTATCAAACTAAAAATCTTGTGGGTGCGGTACACCCACAAGATTATTTATGTGGGTGCTCGAGCCCCGGAGCACCCACGTAGTCGGTGCGCATGATCCTCGCCATATTCAAACAACGTCAAGATAGAATGCCTAAGATAATTATTATTTTGCAGCTGTTTCCATGAACGTCCGGAAGGTGAGACACGGCAACGGACATGTATGTCACCAAAAATATATATATTATCCACATGTAATTTTATTTCAGTCACAGTATTTCATGTAATTATTGCGAGGGTGTTACATAAACATGATAACTTCAAACTGAAGAAGTGTTCCTTTGATGGGACATCACTATTGTGGGGGAAAATATGCCTCTTTCGCCCTGAAAAAAATTACCTTGCTTGAGCCTCCATTGAAAAAATCCTGCAGACGTCCATGCTTGCTGTGAAGTCCCTGGCTTCAATTGGTATTGCCTTGTTCACTGGCGTTTTTCTTGCAGCATGGATTCTGCGACCCCTACCTGTCGCTTGAGTCCGTCTGTGGTCCTTACAAGGGCCGAATGGGTCCTTGCAAGGAAAGTGTTGCCAGGGACGTGGAGCTCTGCTCGTGGCCCATCTGAGTATCTTTATGCAAACTCGCTTGACCTTACTATCGGTAAGGTAGATTGGGGCGAATACGGCCATTTTCAAGAAAATCACCTGGAACTACTGTATTGAATGTTTTAATGTAGGATTTTTTACAGCAATATAATGAACCATGTGTCTACTACAGAGTCCACATCAAATTTTGCATTTCAAAAAGTTTATAATGTTATATAATATTAAAAAGAGAAATACATGCATTGGCCCTATTCACCCTAACATGTCCGGCTGAATAGGGCCACTTAAGATGAATAGGGCCACATATATTTTATGCATATAAACTGCATCAACCATACAAAATCATACATAATTTCGAAAATCACACAAGAGTACAATATTTCAGAAAATAAATTTAAAAATGGCAAGATTTACATGCTCATAAGTGCTAATTTTTGGACCATTGCTTTTCTTATGTTCCTGGATTGTTGAGACAACGTCCGCAAGTAAACGTCTCTCTTCTTTCTGCTTTCCTTACGTCATCTTCACTTCATTTTACGATTATATTTCCTCATATGAAATAAAAAAGAACGAGAAAAAAGAACATTAGTTTTATTTATCAACAGGCCAATTACATACATTTCACATTTTAATCATAAAAGTGGCCCTCTTGACCCTGATTGGTAATATATAGAAAAATGAGTTGGCAACCCTGCTTTGGTTCATTTCCGATAAAGAAGGAATTCATGACAAGTTGTCTCGGTATTTGTTGAAGATAAGAAAATTAAAGTTCTAAACTTTCAACAAAACAACAATGCCTAACAAGAATGAATACATAACAGAAATATTAACAATAGGCCATATTTCATAACACTTACCTTCGATTGTTGATGAAAACTGCTGCCCAACACAATCAGAATCCAACTGCACAATAAACGTGTAGAGACTCACAGACCACAGTCGACACACGGTGTGCCGCTGGCTTCGCCCCCTCACTTCTATAAAATGTTAGATTGATTTATGTTGTGAGTTGCCCTATTCATCTGATGGCCCTATTCGCCCCAATCTACCCTGTGTGTTTTAAAGCCATTGCAGAAATTTTCAACTTCTTGGACAACTATGCCCAAGTCCTCCGAAGTGACATCCAGGTCCTCCAGGATAAGGTTTTGAGTTTGAGTTTTATAAGTCCACTTTATGCACAGATAGTCTAAATGGAACTGGATTTATGGGGCTCAATGCAACGTCCTGCCAAGGTGGAGCTGACGTATGATGATTCGAACCGAGGAGTTCTGCGTTCATTAGCGCACTACCCTAATCAAGTATGTTATATACATACTCTGTGCCAAGGACGTATTTGGGAGGGGGGGTCCGACCCCCCAGTAAGACTAACAGTATACAAAAATTAAATAAAGAATATATGCGTTATTTAACATATGTTGAATAATTGAGGGTTATTTGTTTCAATTTATTTGAAGGCAGTAAATATTTAGTTTTTATAATTCCTTTACTTAGTATTAATTTGATGTGTGTAAACAGAAGCTAATGTAGTATAATGACTCTTTTGTTGCATAACAACAACATAAATATTTTATTGGAGACACTTACACTTGACACTAAACTACCCTACCGCACTGTCAAGGACATATTTATAGGGGCGATGCCCAACGTTATGGTTCTGGGACCCCCCCCCCCCGATTGACTTACCAAGTACTAACATTAAACAATGAAAATATACTTGTTTAGCATTTGCTGTATAATAGACGGTTCTTTCCGCCGAACTTTGAATGACAGTACCAAAGATATTAATTTGAAACTTTAATTTTCGTCAACTTGATCTAACATTCTTTCTTGTTATTTAATAATCAATTATTTATCTGTTTGGCACTGATTTCCTTGCCAGGGCAGTTGCTTTAATGCAAATATTAGCAATCTTAATTATATTTACGCTAGACAATAAATACATGCTTTTATTCTTTATTCTTACACAGGTTTTTACCTATTAATATACAATACAATATTCATTTAATATTTATTAATTATTATTATTATTTGAATTTAATATAATAATATAATAATTTCAATTGAAACGTTTATATTATTCTTCTTATTTCTAAGACATTTGGTTCGGACCCCCTCCCCCGAAATAAATATCTAAATACGTGCCTGCCCTGTGCCCATATATATCTTAGGTATTATTCAAATAATTCTCTTCACAAGAAAACACCCATGAAAAAAGTAACAATACAATGACCTAACAATAATATGAATCAGCATTTTTTATGTTGAACACATTAACAATCACTAGCTTCATAGCAACAATAAGACTAGATAACTGCATTAGAGTTCGAGAAGTGAATATTGCAAAATAACCAGACTAGCATGTTATGATACATTAGTTTAATGTAATTCACGGGTACAAGAATTCAATGTCGAGGTAAGTTTATAGAAAAATAGTTTTTTATTTCCTATTTTCAAGTAAGAAACAATATTTAACTGTATTTACATAGTGTTCACGATACGCTCCGATGTAGGGTACTAATGAACAAGAGGTGAAGTAAGTTCCCTTATACGAAGTTCGTGTCTGTCTGTCCGTCCGTTCGCGTCAACATCGCAAATTATCATCCCTGAAATTATCAGAGGTATATAAAAACACACGTAATTTGTTGGACGAACTAGAAGGTAGAGCAACAGATTTGTCCAAACTTCAAAATAACTTAACCCGCCGTTTTCATCTTGATCTAAATCTTGAACTGATAAAGATAAGAAATAATAGTTCAACGCAAAAAACACCAACTCTCTCAGTCAGTAGTAAATCTGGTCGTGAAAGGTAACAATCGATCAAAAGTAACCTGTTGATATTTCCGAAACAAGCAAATGTGAAGTGCTTTAATTTTCAACAAATGAAGTTCTAGTAAGTGCTATTTTAACGCAAATTAATTATTCTGATTTGACTATCAGCCTGCTTGTAGGGGTCGAACAGCTAAAAATAGAAAATAATATACATTTAATGCTTCGATATATCCGAAAAAGTTTGAATTATAAATATGACATTTGACAAGTTAAGAGAATTGTGAATTTTCTACATAATGCCTTATTCATCTACTTATTTGGTCTTTCCATTTGTTTGTCTTACTCAACAGTTGAGACCATTTGATACCTATCGATTTCTCAGAAACTACAAGATAAACTATAACGTGAGCCAGAACACTTCTTGTTATTTTACTTCCGTCCAGAAACCATGTTAATAAAACGGTTAACAGGCGTTTAGTTAATTTTAAAAATCCCCTTTTTTCTGAGCTGTCAAAGAATGGTATCAGTTAGCTATGTTAAATATTAATTAACCCCAAGAGTCACAAATTAGCAACCAAAGAGGGAGATCCCCGTTCAAATACCACCCTGCCTATCCACACAATCCACAAAGAAAATAGTTTTGGAGGGCTGCAAATTCGACCCTTTTTCGCATCCGACTTAAAACTCAAGTCATATCCAATATCCAATATACGTATATACTGTAAAGCCCCAATCGCACCATTGACTGACTGACTCACTCACTCACTGACATAAATGTTCTCAATGAAGGAAGCCCCGAAGGCGAAAAATACCCGATTACGACTACCCATGAAATCGTCCCAAAATGCCGAGAAAATTAAAAAATCGATCAATCGGCCCTTGCTTCAGGGGGTGTTCGTTGCTATGTGAAGTACGTATGCATTACGTCATCTGGGAGGATCGGGATTGACGGTGCTCGTTGCTATGTGCAGTAAGTTTGGTGCGGGGTACATTTAGCTACTAACATGTCGCAAAAATCGGAACAAGCAGGTTGTTGATTTTGTGATTTCGATTTATTTTTATTGTATTTTTGTACTTCTAGACTGCAATCATGTCTAATTGTGCTGTAGCAAGCTATGAAAACTATAACCAGAAAACTAAAGGAACTGGCATAAAATATCATAGATTTCCAGTCTATAATTGCGTAAGTAAACAGTGGATTCATGCTTGTAGACGAAATGTAAAAATTGCAAGTGTGCAGTGCCAATTATTGTGAAGAAGACTATGTGCGAGATCTAAAAGCAGAATTTCTGTATTTTCCACCAAAGAACGTGCTGAAGCCAACTGCAGTGCCATCGCTAAAATTACATCCAATTACTTTAGTACCAAATAATCGAGGAAATGATGTAGTTCTCCTAAACACTTATCTTCACAATATGCTTCGCTTGTAGGACGTGCTGATAAGGTTTGCAGAGCTGTACGCTACGAAAGACACGCAATAAGGAAACGTGCCCTAAACAGGCTAAAGACTATGCTGCCAAAAAAGTGAAAAATATATAGACGTTGGTATATACATAAACTGCAAGCAATGTTTCGTTGTTGGAAAGCATATTCGATCTATTACAAAGGAGAAATACACATCTGCATAATGAAGCAAATAAATTAAAGATTACAAACAACCTCTTTCAACCGCTTTAACCAAATAAAAAAGTTCAAAATCTAGAACGTAACCTAACCGACAGTACTACAAGAGAAGTCATCAATATCTTGAAAATGTGTTCAACTAGTGCGAAGTACGTAGTGAGCCTAACTGATTTGTTAAGTACATTTTATGTAAGTCGGATTTATAATTATTAACAATTTCATTTAACACAGACCGATGTGAATTGTGATTTGTATGTTCACATTATTGTGAAAAACGTTGTCGGAAATGGGCATTTCGAAGATCGTGTACTAACTTTCACGCTATTCGAAATGAAATTCACTTAGTACATCTTCAATTCGAGTTACATATAGCGTTGTATGCACGATGGTAAATATTGCATGAGTGAATATTACACCCATCATTAAAATGTTTGCAACTTTGTTCAATTTTGGTATTTCACAAATATATTGTGAATAATTTTGTACCCTTGTACTCAATATAAACCAATGGATGTTACATTATTTCTTTGTAGTACATTTCTGTCAAAAAGAGCAAGATCTAAGATTAGTGTAATGCAAGTTACTTCGTTAATGTACAAATGTGTGTCGCATATCAGCCTTGGAGTATATTTTCCGGTTATACAACTCAGACACACATGGGAATGGAAATGGAAAATCTGCGGACAAAGTCCTTTAACGAATAATAATTCGTACACTTGCACGGTCAATCATTGTGAGTTCATGTAACTTTTCTCCTTTATTGTTTAATTAAACTAAGATATTTTCATCGATATTCTCAAAGCGTTTCATTTACCGTGTGATCAAAGATCTATTTCTATAGGCTTGAATTAGTAGGTTAAGACATTTAAGTTTGATGTTCCTAGCACTCATCAAGTATTTCGAGTAGGTTAACTTAGTTAAATTAGTACTGTACACTTTGACTCATCTTCTGCACGCGTTTGTATGTAAAGTTCTTAATACGAAAAAATACTTTTTAGAACTATGAAAACGATAACTTGCAGCCAAATTTGAACCAGAGAAATTAAAAATATCTGCAAATTACAAACTGGAATTGCGTTTTCAAAGTCTGAAACTACTATCTTACAAACTATTTCATCATTCTTCCTCCACATAAAACTTTTCAAAAAATATTTGCATGTGGAACTTTGATCCGTACGTAAATTATTGTACAGTAAATAAATATATGAAGAAGGTTGGGAATTCTTTCGAATCTAGAGTAAGTATCAAATGCAGAGTAAAATTTTATCTAGATTGTATATTGCTTCTTTCATTTGATAACTTCAGAAATAAAGTTACATTATGGTGAATGGTAAAGATTGGATTTTAAGTATATCAGTATAATTTTAATACTTTCTGATGTTATGTAAAATTTGAAATGTTCCTGGAAATGATTGCAACGTTCTGAATGAATAAGAAGGAACTATTTAGTCAGAAAACTAAATATTAGGCATTTGTACTTCGTTGTGTTAAATGTTGTAAATAGATTATACCGGACTACTATCGGATTAGAAATTACGGATATTCAAGTATGGACTCCAATTAAAAGTTAATCAGTAGAACCACATAAAAACGAGTTACATCAAAATTCAGCTTATTCAATTCTGTGTCAATCTATAGTTACCTATTTATTTTTTATTATGCCTTCTATTTTTATTATCGTGAGAACAAGATAGGATTATTTTTTAGTTTGGCAAACTATCGCTCTCTTTGAGATTCTATAAATAAAGAACGGGTGTTTTTTTTATTTATAGATTATATATTATATAATTTATTTATTTATTATCCAAACACTAATATCCATAATTTATAATCCGATAGTACTCCTGTGACGTTCTGTGAGCCCGTAGTACTTCGGAGGCCTCTGTCGATTTCCTTGGCGTAGTGCTTAGCACATCGTGCTTCGACGCCAGGGATCCCGGATTCGAATCCAATCGGGCAAGATATTGATTTGTCCTTAATGGGAAAATTGAGAATTTAGTAAATGTGATAGTATATGTGAAAACAAATATTGATTGATTGATTTGCTTCATTTTACTTCGCTTCTTGTGCCATTTTTGGCTAATTTGCGAAGATAGGGATGAGTGATGAAATAATGAATGAACACTCACAAACATCCATGCCCAAGCCAGGATTCGAACCCAAATCTCTGGCGTTGAAGTGCGATGTGCTAACCACTACGCCAAGGAGGCCGGCTTGTGGAAACAAAGAAAGAAATCCTCTTATGGGTTTTCCTTTCATATTTAAAGAAAGACAGAAAGGCAAAAATAAACCAAATCTGTCAATCAATTCTTTCTTTGTAACTCTTTCACTATGCAATTCTTCTTTAGCATGCAACGTTTCTTATTAAAATCATAATACGATTTATGAAATGATGAAATCTGAAATTCTAATTAGAACACGGGCAACCTTCTTTGTAATATATCGATCATGTTTCAGAAAAATGAATTTTTACAATACTTTTGCACGTGCAATTTTCCCCTCTTTTAAAAGTAGCGTGTTTTAATTATGTTACTAATCATTAAAGGAATACCTCAATACCATCCCGAAGTATGATAATTAATATTTACCCCTCAAAGTAATGAAACACTTTCCCTCTCTGAAACTCGCATAGAAATGATAGCGGCCGTTTGCTTCTGCCAAGCCCCGAACGAACATAACCGAAGGGGCACCGAGCATAACCGATCCTCCCACATGACGTCACGCGTTCGTGCATGATCGGCAATTTTCGGATGGCGCTACCTTATAGTATATTAAGTTACCTTGCCCTTGCTTAAGAGTGAAAATACCCTTTTTTTCACGTCCTTAGCAACCGTTGCCACGAGCATTTTTGCAGCACACATTGTTTTCTTCAATTCTTAATTGTCGAGATACATTATATGTCTCACAGATCAATAGCACACAGATGAATGAACTCCTGGTTTTGAAAAGGTGCCTCAAACAAGGAAAAAGATCCAGTCAGATACAAATACGTATACATTGGTATACTCAATGCAAAAATGTCTACATCGTTCTTGTTTTAACTAAATGTTTAGAGGCATGATAACAAACAACTCTTTACAGCTTGCTGTGCTTGTTGTTGTCCATAGAAACGGACGTTGCTAGGGAACTTTAAAAAAGTTTATTTTCACCCCGAAAACTGCTGTAAGGGAATTATGCTAGACTTTGAATTTCAAAACATGAGCATCAGAATTTATTGCAGCAGAGAGGTAGGAATTTTAGGGGAATGACGGAAAACAATTACTTTTCAATTACGTTTACAAATGTGAAAATGACAAAAGACGTAAATATTTCTTTTTCAATATAATGTTGCTATTGAATTCGTTTATACAAGAAATCTAACTAACTACCTCGAAACTGTTATTGCTTACTCACTTTTAAGAAAATACCATATTAGAGTCCGTACACACACAAAATTACGTTCAAAACTTTCCAAATAAGCGAACCACGTCGGCGAGCGCACTTAATGACGGAAAACAATTATTTTTAAATTACGTTTAAAAATGTGAAAATGACAAAAGACGTAAATACTCCTTTTCCAATATACGTAGTGTCGCTATTCAATTCGTTTATATGAAATATCTAACTTTTTTGAAACGGACAATATTTAGCCAGTTTATTATTACGAAAATAGACAATAATGTGTTGAATATTTGTACAATATTAGAGTACACACATAATGTTATTTTCTAAACTTTTCAAATTAGCAAACTTATACACTTGTTCCCCTTCATCCAATACAACATGCAGATATTTTCAAAGTCATTAAGATCATTGAGGAACCCCATCTATAACGTGATTGCATCCACAACGTGGCCGAAGGTCACGCATGCGAGTGTACAGTGGGATCCATGAGTATTACCGTGCAAATTGTCCATGACTATTTTCATTAACTTTTTTCTTACATCCTATCTGTTTTTAAGCGATGGATTTTTATGTATGCTGGTGTAGAAGTTATCAACATCTTGTTTTGAGTTTTCCTTGAATTCTTGAAGCTTGAAGCTCTTATCGGGTCAAATAAAGTGTACGAATATGGTGATGGACAATTTGCACGGTAATACTCATGGATCCTACTGTACGAGACGTTGCAAAGGCCACGTCGAAAGTTCGTGAGTAGGTATATAAAGCCCCAATCCCATCACTCACTCACTCGCCACTCACTCACTAACATAAATGTTCTCCATGAAGGAGCCAAAAATATCCGATTACGGCCGCCCATGAAATTGTCCCAAAAGGCTGAGAAAATTATAAAATCGCACACTTGGCCCTTTTATAAGGGTGAAAATGTCCTTTTTCATGCCCTTAGCAACCCGTTGCTACGGGCATTTTTTGTAGCACACATTGTTACCTTCAATTCTTAATAGTCTATCTACATTATATTTCTCACAGATCAACAACAGATGAATCAACTCCTGGTTAGAAAAGGTGCCTCAAACAAGACTGACATCTACATAAGGAGTTTCAGCCCAGATACAATTAGATATTGGTATACTCAATACGAAAATATCTACATCGTGGTTGTTTTAATTAAATGTTTAGGGGTATAATAACAAACAATTTTTTAGAGCTTGCCGTACTTGTTGTTGTCCATGGAAACGGACGTTGCTAGGGAACTTAAAGAAAGTTTATTTATTTATTTCAACCCGAAAACTACTGTAAGTGAATTATGCTAGGCTTTAGGAATTTCAAAATATGAGTATAAGAATTTATTACAGAGGAGGAGTAGGTAATTGAGGGGAATGACGGAAAACAATCATTTTTCAATTACGTTTACAAATGTGAAAATGACAAAAGACGTAAAATATTGCTTCTCCAATTTAATGTGGCTATTGAATTCGTTTATACAAAACATCCAACTAACTATTTTGAAACGGATATTACTTACCCAGTTTATTATTAAGAAAACAGACAATACTATTTTGATTATTTGTACCATATTAGAGCCCGTACACACGCAATGTTACGTTCCAAACTTTTAAAATAAGCGAACCACGTCCGCGAGGGTACGAGACGTGGCCAAAGGCCACGTCGAAAGTGCGCGAGTACAATATATACAAGTATATAGCCCCAATCCAACCACTCACTCACTGACATAAATGTTCTCCATAAAGGAAGCCCCGGAGGCGAAAAATACCCGATTACAACCCCCCATGAAATTGTCGCAAATGACCGAGAAAATCACTCAATTAGCCCTTCCTTAAGGGTGAAAATGTTCTTTTTTCACGTCCCTAGCAACCGTTTCCACGGGCATTTTTTGCAGCACCCATTATTTCCTTCAATTCTTCATTGTCTAGCTACATTATATTTCTCACAGATAAGTAACACACAGATGAATCAAGAAAGGTGCCTCAAACAAGAGTGACATCTACGTAATACGGAGTTTCAGTCCAGATACAATTACGTATATATTGGTAAACTCAATGCAAAAATATTTACATCGTGGTTGTTTTAATTAAATGTTTAGACGTATAATGACAAATAATTATTTAGAGAATTTGCCGTGCTTGTTGTTCACCATGGAAACGGACGTTGCTAGGGAACTTAAAGAAAGTTTGTTTTCACCCCGAAAACTACTGTAAGTTATTATACTAGACATTTCGTATTTCAAAATACGAGCTTCAGAATTTATTACAGAGGCAAAGTAGGAATTTGAGGGGAATGACGGAAAACAATTATTTTCCAAGTAGGTTTATAAATGTGACAATGACAAAAGATGTAAATATTGCATTTCCAATTTAGTCTTGAATTCGTTTATGCAAAACATCCAATTAATTATCTTGAAACGTTATTACTTACTCAGTTTATTATTAAGAAATTAGATAATACTATTTTGAATATTTGTACCTTATTAGAGCCCATACACAGATAAAGTTACTTTCTAAACTTTTTAAATTAGCGAACTTTTCCTAAGGCCCACGGTACAGTATACTGTACTTCATGTTAAAAAAGTTCTGCACTGGATGGTAGCAGCGACTTGTGTGATATATTTGCATTTCTGGTAGCCTCCGACCTCTGGTGTAAGGTTTATTGACTTCGTAGTCCTCTGCATGAACTTGAAAAGAACATCATGGCGTCAACCACACAAGGCGGCACTTCAAACAGGCTAAAAAGTATGTACAATTTATAGCTTTCTTTTCTTTTGCTTTTGAGTTTTTGTTATTTGCAGTTTGTTATGAAATGCTAAAGTTTAGCTTCACACATGTTTTGTTTCCAGAAATTTTATTTTCCACTGCATTTGAATTGTGGTTTTCGTGAAGTACAGTATTCTGTACCTTGGATCTCAAGATCTTCTTGTTTACTCGTAAATTCTTTGATGTAAACAGAATGTTTACCCTGAGTTTAGAATGCTATTGTTTGTCGACAATGCAATACTGATTATTGAATTGTTCTGTATTTTCTTGTAGACGATGAAAAAGAAGTGTCTGCTTTTATGTGATTGTAATATCATCATGGATATACAGGGTGGGCCTTCTTTCTTGCGTAACATTTTTGTGGAATAGCCACTGACTGAGACTCGAATCCACCCGACTTTACCATTGCCACTCAGCAAGTACAAGTTTGAAAATCATTCTACTGCATTCAGTTCATTAGTTTACTTAACATTTTGTACACATTTAATGAGAAAGTGTATTAATATCAATAAGAACATTTGTAAACTTAAAAATTTGTACATCTCTTCACGCCTAAAATATATCTAAGGGATGTCAGGGACATCCGGAATATCTTTTGTTTACTTTTTAAATTTCATTTTATTATAAAGTGCCGACTTTCACTCTAGAATACTGTTTCCGTGTAATGCAATTAATATTATTACTCTATACAGGGTTATGATCCGTCTCAAATATACACTCTGTTCACAGAATCCCACTGTCAACTCAAGATGAAAATTGGGGAGGAGGAAAGCTTACTCCGATTACCATCAATAATCACCACTTAGTATTGCTTCCTGTATAGCAAAATTGACATTTCACTACTTGACACAATATATTGAGGATGAAATTCTACAGGGTGGCCCAAAAGACCCGCAACAAAGGCGTATGATGAAGAATGCGAAATATTTGCATTTTCTTCTTGCAGGTGAACCATGTTGACTACTGAAGAGTGGGTGGGTAAAAGTCATTGTGGATGTGAAGAATACTCCCTCAGGTCATGGAGGGGGGGGGGGACAGATCTAGAGCCAGTAGCCCACACCACTGTTGGAATCGGGGACGAACAGCATATTTGTGAGCGAATAGTTTATGATTGCCATGCTATTCGCTGGACTTGGTGACCCAAATTTTGCTAGCGATGAGTTGGGTAACTGCCTACAGTTGTTGACACTGGTTGACAACAAATTGAGCAACTATTGTATTCCAGCTTATGTTACGTGAATTTTGGGCCACTCTGTATATCAAATAGTTGATAAAACTTGCCAGATCAGTATGAAGATGAGTGCACATTCACTAAATTTAGAACGTTCCTGAATTGAACACGTTTAGTAATGAGTTGTTTACAGTAACCAATAATAAGAATTTATTGGGATAAATGGTGGTGTGTGCACAGTGGCGTGCTCAAATGGTGGTTAGTGGGAGTCATACCACACCTTTGGCCCATTATTCCTAAAAATAGAACTTCAAATACAGGCAAAGATGGCAAAATACAAAATAAGGAGTGACTAGGAAAAAGAATATACGTAACCACCTCTTTCAAAAATCATGGCACACCACTGTGAGTACCCATTGTAAGTGATATGACACGAAATTGTTTCTTTGCTACCAAGATTTCTTTACAAATAGTATTCGTTTATGATATCTTTACGGAAGAACAACAGTTGGAGCGTTTGTAAGAGCTACATTACTTAATTGGTATTCTAAGGCTAGGATGTCTAAATCAAGATAGAGAATCTGATGTTCCTGTTGATGAGGTGATAGAGCCATTTTCCGTTGCATATGCCTTTAAAGGATTCTGTCTGAATAAAACAAATCCTGTTGGTGTAAAAGTTGCTGGCGTAGTTTAGATTATTACAATTTAATAATAAAGACCAGCATATCCTGAATTCAAAAGTATAGTCAAAAGTATGTACCACATCACATTGAAATGTTTAGTAAAAATAGAACAAATGTAATATTTTAATGTAATCTAATACTATATGAGTAGATTATAGTATATTCTGTTGAGAAAAGTAGGTATATTCAATCAATGAATATGTCGAGTTATAAATAAGACAAATAATGTTGACCCCACAGTGCCCCAAAATTATAAGAAGCATTCGCCGAACAGAGTCCCAGAGTACAGTATACTGTACCGTAGTTTCTGACGATTGTGGGCATCGAATTTTTTTTTTCATTTTTCATCACACAAGGCATCAAAATATATTAAAAAATCGATATTTAAACAAAAATAAAATAAAAAAGTTTTCTGGGCCTCAGGAGGATACGCTTGTTCCCCTTCATCCAATACAACATGCAGACATTTTACCCCATCTATAATATGATTACGCCCACAACATGGCCGAAAGTCACGCATGCAAGCGTAGAAGACGTGGCCAAACGCACCCGTGTCAAGTTAATTTTTCGTAATAGTTGAAAGGTTTGGAGTGAGCCAAAAAAGCATCGATGGATTTCGGTCAAACGCAGTACTGAAATAATTATCCAAAGTGTTATTGTAATTAGTAGCTAGAATAACAGTACCTTCTAAGAACTTACTGTAGTTAGTGTAATCCTTTCACTCATAACTTTCTTCCTTTCCTCCCCACTACCCTCCTATATTACTCACTTTATTTTCAATTTGTTACCACCACCATGGTCTTGCGCACGTGGAGGGGGGGGGGAGACGGAGAAGTTACTCCCAGTAGTTATGGTACCGCATTGAGTCCGATAAATCAATTGATTGGGTGGAGATCGATCAAAGATCAATTGATGATGTAGGTGTGGGGGTAAGGTGGGGGTATTGTTTTGAGTGTGTGACGTCATAAAATGGGCGTGCACATCTTCTTCATCCAAGGCCGATCCTCTGCAAATAGTCCCTGTGCCGTTCCTCTGCTGGCTGCGGCAGGCGTCCTCTTCTACTTTCTGCATCCTCCTGCTTCCCAGTTGATGGATTGTTACGCCTGCGACGCGACGTCCATTCCGGCGCTTCTTCTTCCTCCCGCAGCTGCTCTGGATCCGGATCCCGAGGACGGTCCCGGCCTCTCCTCCATGGATTTCTTTTATGTTCTTGAAGAGGACGGGGCGGGGTGGGGGGCGTTGAATTTGTTGTTCCTGAGTAGTGTAATTTATGCTACTACCAGGACCACTTACAAGTGTAGGAAAGGAAGAGCCTCTCTCATGCAGATTTGCTACACTTAAAACTTGCTCAACATGCCCATATGAGTTTTTTGCTCTAGTGTGGAACCCGTCTAATCCAAGATTTTTGTAAAAATGCCCTCAAGAATTTTTCGGAAAGGAAGAGCTTTTTCGGAAAGGAAGAGCCCCCTCTCAGATTGATTTGTCTACACTTACAAAAGGCACTTCTGTGAGACTTAAAACTAGGCCACCCACACCCATACACACCTACACCCACCCACACCCACCCACACATATTTACTTCCGGTCCACTTCCGGTCCACTTCCGGTCCACTTCCGGTCCACTTCCGGTCCACTTCCGGTCTACTTCCGGTCTACTTCCGGTCCACTTCCGGTCCACTTCCGGTCTACTTCCGGTCCACTTCCGGTTTACTTCCGGTCTACTTCCGGTCCACTTCCGGTCCACTTCCGGTCCACTTCCGGTCCACTTCCGGTTTACTTCCGGTCCACTTCCGGTCCACTTCCGGTTTACTTCCGGTCCACTTCCGGTTTGCTTACTTCCGGTCTACTTGTGGCCAAGTTGTGGCCTATTTCTGGTTTATTTATATTGCATCATGTTTTTGCAACAAATTATTATCCAGTATAGAGTTTTGATTTGAACCCCAAGAAATTTTATATAAATACCAAAGCCAAAAATATTAACACACACACACACACACACACACACAAAATATACAAAGCACACTGCTGAACCCAACTGATATTTTTTATTAAGCATAGAATTTTGAATTGGACCCCAGGAAATATTTTACAATTTTGAGAATCTCAATTTAAATTCAGGAACAAGAGATTTGGATTTGATGTATCTGGAAATATCTTTGCATCTTGAATCAACCTGCAAACAATATTACATGTTAGGCTGGGCTATTTCAACAGCAGTAAATATTTACCAAATGTTTCAACGTTAAAAACAATCAGAATAATATCTTCCAGGACCTGAACATGCAAACATATTTTGAAAGAAGAAATATTGCAAGATATATAAAATCAGACCACCTGTTGGATTGTTTTAGGGAAAAATTTGAAAATCTATCAGAGTATGATTTTTTTAAAGTGCAAAATGAAACAGAGGCAAGATGGGTACTTGACAGTGATGTTGGGTTTGGGTATGTAAGCATAGAATTGGGTTCTGAATATAATGATTTTGAATCCAATACATACTGGCATAGAATTGATGCATACCTGTTGTATTGTTATTGCGGAAAATATGTTGCTATTTTTACAAAAAGTACTTCAAGTTTAGAAAAATTTAGGTTTTACAAATTTTTCCATGATCATAGAATTTATACAAACAGCAGGTGGCCTGTTGATGACATAACATGGGACACAACAATTTCCATACTTGATGAGGCAGGAAAATTGGATGTAAATTCTGGTTTATATTTTAATGAGTTGATTATGTACCTGCTTAAAAACAATATCAATTCTGGCTCATTCAATACAAGATGGACTTAAATAATTACACAAAATATTTTTTTTGCTAACAATTTCAAGTTCCTTGAGTGGGAATATGTTGTTTTTAAGATCAGCATTGATTCTGTAGTACAGTATTGCTGTGGAACATGACAAGTTCTTGGATTCTGTCACACCTATTCTAATACAATTAATATCACAAGTACTATTACAAGGCACGCACCGCATAAAATCATAATTCCAAGCGATGGCATGGATTCCACGATTCCATATCATACATACTGCAATTGGAGCTTCAGCAGTTTGGGACTGTGCAATATATTGTCTACAAATGTAGGAAAAATAATATTGCAAACAAAACTCCCAAAGCTTATGTATTTCAGGTTTCTTAAATTTGAAACAGAATCCAAACTGTCTGGAAGTTCATAAAAGTGAAGCTATTCTACAAGCGGGTCTATCTCAGCTTCTGCATGATATATTTGAGCAAGAGGTGATGTGTTTATAATATTTGTTGGTATAGAGGTTTGTTCTGAATCTTATCAATTATGAACAGCTCTGCTGCATGTTGTGATGATGAATATCTAGTCCCTAAACCTAACAGAGCTGTGCAGTGATGTTGTTATTGGGAACAGGATTCAAATCCTACACAGATTTATGGATAGGAGTGATTGCCATGAAATTATATCTAGATCCCTGTGCAATAATGCTGTTATTGGGAACAGGATTCAAATCCTACACAGATACAGATTCTTGCTGAGCTTAATAGGTGATTGTCATGGAAGATACACAATATTTCTGCTGTTATTAGGTACAAAATTCAATTATACAATAATATCTAGATAAATAATAATGCATACAGAACTGTGGTTTCTATAAATTTATACTCAATATCCCTATACCTGACAGCTGTGCGGTGATGCTGTTATTGGGAACAAGATTCAAATCCCACACAGAAACAGATTTTTGCTAGGCTTAGAACTATTATGGATAGGTGATTGCCATGAAATAATATCCCTATACCTGACAGAGCTGTGCAGTGATGCTGTTATTGGGAACAATTTTAACAGAGCCATAAATCTATACGCAATATCCCTATACCTGACAGAGCTGTGCAGTGATGCTGTTATTGGAACAGGATTCAAATATACAGATTCTTGCTAAACTTAGAACTATGCCATGAACAAAACTGTGCGGTGATATAATTATTGGGAACAAGCTTCAAATCCCCGCACAATGCTGAGCTTAGAGTGAAGATACCAGTGATATAATTATTGGGAACAGGATTCAAATTATGGATAGGTGATTACCATGAAGATACTCAATATTTTTGTTATTAGGTACAAGATTCAATTATACAGTTACAAAAATATTCATTAACAGAGCTGTGCGGTGATGTTGTTATTGGGAACAGGATTCAAATCCTACACAGATACAGAGTCTTGGAATTATTATGGATAGGTGATTGCCATGAAGATAGATACTCAATATCCCTTTACATGACAGAGCTGTGCAATTATTGGGAATTGGAACTTAGGTACAAGATTCAATTACACAGATACAGACACGGAAATAATATCTAGTTAACAGAGCTGTAGTTTCCATAAATTTATACTCAATATCCTATACCGTGCAGTGATGCTGTTATTGGGAACAAGCTTCAAATCTCACACAGATATAGAGCTTTGGAATTATTATAGATAAGTGATTGCCGTGAAGATAGATATTCAATATCCTATTAGACACAAACACAGTATCAATAAATTTATAATTTAACAGAGCTGTGTAGTGATGCTGTTATTGAGAACAGGATTCAAATCATGGATAGGTGATTGCCATGAGGATAGATATTAGACACAGACACAGTATCAATAAATTTATAATTTAACAGAGCTGTGCGGTGATGCTATTATTGGGAACAAGCTTCAAATCATGGATAGGTGATTGTCATGAGGATAGATATTAGACACAGATACAGAAATAATATTTATCCATAAATCTATACCCAATATCCCTATACCTAACAGAGCTGTGTAGTGACGCTGTTATTGGGAACAGGATTCAAATCATGGATAGGTGATTGCCATGAGGATAGATATTAGACACAGAAATAATATTTTTCATCAATCTATACTCAATATTCTTATACCTGACAGAACTGTGTGGTTAATATTATTAGGAACAAGCTTTAAATCTTATACAGATATAGAGCGGAATTATTATGAATAAGTGATTGCCATGAGGATAGATACTCAATATCTCTGCTGTTATTGGAGACAAACACAGAGAATGAAATAACATAAATCTATACCCAATATCCCTATACCTAACAGAGCTGTGCGGTGATGTTGTTATTGGGAACAGGATTTAAATCATGGATAGGTGATTGCCATGAGGATAGATATTAGACACAGACACAGAAATAATATTTATCCATCAATCTATACACAATATCCCTATATTTAATAGAGCTGTGTAGTGATGCTGTTATTGGGAACAGGATTCAAATCATGGATGGGTGATTGCCCTATACCTAACAAAGCTGTGCGGTGATATAATTATTGGGAACAGGATTCAAATCTTACACAGATACAGAGCGGAATTATTATGGATAGGTGATTGTCATGAAGATAGATATTAGACACAAATAGATACAGAGCTTTGCTGAGCTTGGAATTTTGACAGAGTATTGTTCCTTTATAAATGTTTCAACATACGTTCCAGCAAAACTGTACCTATTAGGGTATGTATTATTCACATCTTATCCATAACATATCAGCAAGGGTAAATAATATTTTCAAGGCAGCCTACACAACACAGCTCTGTTAGAGATAGGGATATTGAGTATATTATTATTGAAACATCTAGAAATTATTCTTCAAACAAATCTCATCTAACAATTTCTTAACAGTTCCATGCTCAGCTCTGTGTCTGTGCGAGGATTTGTACCTACAGCACAGCTCTGTTAGAGACAGAGCATATAGGTATAAATATTATTTAATTTAATTCTTCACATTTATATCCATAACATCTCTATGTCTGTGGTACAGCACAGCTCTGTTAGAGATCTTCACAAACAAATCTCATCTAACAATTCCATGCTCAGCTCTGTATCTTGTGGGGATTTGTACCTAATAACATCAAAACAACACAGCTCTGTTAGTTCAATTCTTTACATCCATATCCATAATATCCATAACAGTTCCATGCTCAGCTCTGTGTTTATGTAGAGCAGGAATATTATATAAATTTAAAAATTATTTTATTCTTCACAAACAAATCTCATCTAACAATTCCATAACAGTTCTATGCTCAGCTCTGTGTCTCTGTGTTTGTGTGGGGATTTGAGTTTATTCAATTCTTCACATCCATATCCATAACATCTCTGTATAATTCCATAACAATTCCATGCTCAGCTCTGTGTCTGTGTGAGACAAGCACAGCTCTGTTAAAGATCTTTACAAACAAATCTCATCTAACAATTCCATAACAGTTCCATGCTCAGCTCTGTATCTGTGTGGGGATTTGTACCTAATAACATCAAAATAACACAGCTCTGTTAGAGACAGAATATTTAATTCTTCACATCCATAACCATAACATCTCTGTATAATTCCATAACAGTTCCATGCTCAGCTCTGTGTCTGTGTGGGGATTTGTACCTAATAATATCAAAATAACACAGCTCTGTTAGAGACAGAATATTCAATTCTTCACATCTATATTCTTAATATTTTTGTGTAATTCCATAACAGCTCCATGCTCAGCTCTGTGTCTGTGTGAGGCAAGCACAGCTTTGTTATATGATAGGAATATTAAGTATAGATTTAAATTTTATTCTTCACAATTCCATAACAGTTCCATGCTCAGCTCTGTGTCTGTGTGAGGCAAGCATATTTTTGTTAAATATAGGAATATTAAGTATAGATTTAAATTTTATTCTTCACAAACAAATCTTATTTAACAATTTCATAACAGTTCCATGCTCAGCTCTGTGTCTGTGTGGGATTTGTACAGCAACATAGCTTTGTTAGAGACAGAGTAGATGGGTATCAATATTATTTCATTCAATTTTTCACCTCCATATCCATAACAGCTCTGTGAAATTTATTCTTCATATCTAACAATTCCAATAATAGTCTCATGCTCAGCAAGGCTTTGTGTCTGTGTAGATAGGGATATTAATATTACATTCCTTCATAATAGTTCCTGTGTCTGTGTGGGATTTGTACAGAGCACAGCTCTGAGATAGGGATTAATAGTTAGGGTATAATTAATTCTTTACATCTATTGAGTGTCTAGATGTTATTTCGTCCCTATGCCATGACAGTTTCAACTCTGTATTTGTATGGAATTTAAAACTTGTCTGAAAAATGTGCAATCAATGCCCATTGTTTCTATATAAACGTTTCAACGTATGTTCAACATGTTGAACATACGTTGAAACGTTTATATAGAAACAATGGGCATTGATTGCACATTTTTCAGACAAGTTTTAAATTCCATACAAATACAGAGTTGAAACTGTCATGGCATAGGGACGAAATAACATCTAGACACTCAATAGATGTAAAGAATTAATTATACCCTAACTATTAATCCCTATCTCAGAGCTGTGCTCTGTACAAATCCCACACAGACACAGGAACTATTATGAAGGAATGTAATATTAATATCCCTATCTACACAGACACAAAGCCTTGCTGAGCATGAGACTATTATTGGAATTGTTAGATATGAAGAATAAATTTCACAGAGCTGTTATGGATATGGAGGTGAAAAATTGAATGAAATAATATTGATACCCATCTACTCTGTCTCTAACAAAGCTATGTTGCTGTACAAATCCCACACAGACACAGAGCTGAGCATGGAACTGTTATGAAATTGTTAAATAAGATTTGTTTGTGAAGAATAAAATTTAAATCTATACTTAATATTCCTATATTTAACAAAAATATGCTTGCCTCACACAGACACAGAGCTGAGCATGGAACTGTTATGGAATTGTGAAGAATAAAATTTAAATCTATACTTAATATTCCTATCATATAACAAAGCTGTGCTTGCCTCACACAGACACAGAGCTGAGCATGGAGCTGTTATGGAATTACACAAAAATATTAAGAATATAGATGTGAAGAATTGAATATTCTGTCTCTAACAGAGCTGTGTTATTTTGATATTATTAGGTACAAATCCCCACACAGACACAGAGCTGAGCATGGAACTGTTATGGAATTATACAGAGATGTTATGGTTATGGATGTGAAGAATTAAATATTCTGTCTCTAACAGAGCTGTGTTATTTTGATGTTATTAGGTACAAATCCCCACACAGATACAGAGCTGAGCATGGAACTGTTATGGAATTGTTAGATGAGATTTGTTTGTAAAGATCTTTAACAGAGCTGTGCTTGTCTCACACAGACACAGAGCTGAGCATGGAATTGTTATGGAATTATACAGAGATGTTATGGATATGGATGTGAAGAATTGAATAAACTCAAATCCCCACACAAACACAGAGACACAGAGCTGAGCATAGAACTGTTATGGAATTGTTAGATGAGATTTGTTTGTGAAGAATAAAATAATTTTTAAATTTATATAATATTCCTGCTCTACATAGACACAGAGCTGAGCATGGAACTGTTATGGATGTTATGGATATGGATGTAAAGAATTGAACTAACAGAGCTGTGTTGTTTTGATGTTATTAGGTACAAATCCCCACAAGATACAGAGCTGAGCATGGAATTGTTAGATGAGATTTGTTTGTGAAGATCTCTAACAGAGCTGTGCTGTACCACAGACATAGAGATGTTATGGATATAAATGTGAAGAATTAAATTAAATAATATTTATACCTATATGCTCTGTCTCTAACAGAGCTGTGCTGTAGGTACAAATCCTCGCACAGACACAGAGCTGAGCATGGAACTGTTAAGAAATTGTTAGATGAGATTTGTTTGAAGAATAATTTCTAGATGTTTCAATAATAATATACTCAATATCCCTATCTCTAACAGAGCTGTGTTGTGTAGGCTGCCTTGAAAATATTATTTACCCTTGCTGATATGTTATGGATAAGATGTGAATAATACATACCCTAATAGGTACAGTTTTGCTGGAACGTATGTTGAAACATTTATAAAGGAACAATACTCTGTCAAAATTCCAAGCTCAGCAAGGCTCTGTATCTGTTTGTGTCTAATATCTATCTTCATGACAATCACCTATCCATAATAATTCCGCTCTGTATCTGTGTAAGATTTGAATCCTGTTCCCAATAATTATATCACCGCACAGCTTTGTTAGGTATAGGGCAATCACCCATCCATGATTTGAATCCTGTTCCCAATAACAGCATCACTACACAGCTCTATTAAATATAGGGATATTGAGTATAGATTGATGGATAAATATTATTTCTGTGTCTGTGTCTAATATCTATCCTCATGGCAATCACCTATCCATGATTTAAATCCTGTTCCCAATAACAACATCACCGCACAGCTCTGTTAGGTATAGGGATATTGGGTATAGATTTATGTTATTTCATTCTCTGTGTTTGTCTCCAATAACAGCAGAGATATTGAGTATCTATCCTCATGGCAATCACTTATTCATAATAATTCCGCTCTATATCTGTATAAGATTTAAAGCTTGTTCCTAATAATATTAACCACACAGTTCTGTCAGGTATAAGAATATTGAGTATAGATTGATGAAAAATATTATTTCTGTGTCTAATATCTATCCTCATGGCAATCACCTATCCATGATTTGAATCCTGTTCCCAATAACAGCGTCACTACACAGCTCTGTTAGGTATAGGGATATTGGGTATAGATTTATGGATAAATATTATTTCTGTGTCTGTGTCTAATATCTATCCTCATGACAATCACCTATCCATGATTTGAAGCTTGTTCCCAATAATAGCATCACCGCACAGCTCTGTTAAATTATAAATTTATTGATACTGTGTCTGTGTCTAATATCTATCCTCATGGCAATCACCTATCCATGATTTGAATCCTGTTCTCAATAACAGCATCACTACACAGCTCTGTTAAATTATAAATTTATTGATACTGTGTTTGTGTCTAATAGGATATTGAATATCTATCTTCACGGCAATCACTTATCTATAATAATTCCAAAGCTCTATATCTGTGTGAGATTTGAAGCTTGTTCCCAATAACAGCATCACTGCACGGTATAGGATATTGAGTATAAATTTATGGAAACTACAGCTCTGTTAACTAGATATTATTTCCGTGTCTGTATCTGTGTAATTGAATCTTGTACCTAAGTTCCAATTCCCAATAATTGCACAGCTCTGTCATGTAAAGGGATATTGAGTATCTATCTTCATGGCAATCACCTATCCATAATAATTCCAAGACTCTGTATCTGTGTAGGATTTGAATCCTGTTCCCAATAACAACATCACCGCACAGCTCTGTTAATGAATATTTTTGTAACTGTATAATTGAATCTTGTACCTAATAACAAAAATATTGAGTATCTTCATGGTAATCACCTATCCATAATTTGAATCCTGTTCCCAATAATTATATCACTGGTATCTTCACTCTAAGCTCAGCATTGTGCGGGGATTTGAAGCTTGTTCCCAATAATTATATCACCGCACAGTTTTGTTCATGGCATAGTTCTAAGTTTAGCAAGAATCTGTATATTTGAATCCTGTTCCAATAACAGCATCACTGCACAGCTCTGTCAGGTATAGGGATATTGCGTATAGATTTATGGCTCTGTTAAAATTGTTCCCAATAACAGCATCACTGCACAGCTCTGTCAGGTATAGGGATATTATTTCATGGCAATCACCTATCCATAATAGTTCTAAGCCTAGCAAAAATCTGTTTCTGTGTGGGATTTGAATCTTGTTCCCAATAACAGCATCACCGCACAGCTGTCAGGTATAGGGATATTGAGTATAAATTTATAGAAACCACAGTTCTGTATGCATTATTATTTATCTAGATATTATTGTATAATTGAATTTTGTACCTAATAACAGCAGAAATATTGTGTATCTTCCATGACAATCACCTATTAAGCTCAGCAAGAATCTGTATCTGTGTAGGATTTGAATCCTGTTCCCAATAACAGCATTATTGCACAGGGATCTAGATATAATTTCATGGCAATCACTCCTATCCATAAATCTGTGTAGGATTTGAATCCTGTTCCCAATAACAACATCACTGCACAGCTCTGTTAGGTTTAGGGACTAGATATTCATCATCACAACATGCAGCAGAGCTGTTCATAATTGATAAGATTCAGAACAAACCTCTATACCAACAAATATTATAAACACATCACCTCTTGCTCAAATATATCATGCAGAAGCTGAGATAGACCCGCTTGTAGAATAGCTTCACTTTTATGAACTTCCAGACAGTTTGGATTCTGTTTCAAATTTAAGAAACCTGAAATACATAAGCTTTGGGAGTTTTGTTTGCAATATTATTTTTCCTACATTTGTAGACAATATATTGCACAGTCCCAAACTGCTGAAGCTCCAATTGCAGTATGTATGATATGGAATCGTGGAATCCATGCCATCGCTTGGAATTATGATTTTATGCGGTGCGTGCCTTGTAATAGTACTTGTGATATTAATTGTATTAGAATAGGTGTGACAGAATCCAAGAACTTGTCATGTTCCACAGCAATACTGTACTACAGAATCAATGCTGATCTTAAAAACAACATATTCCCACTCAAGGAACTTGAAATTGTTAGCAAAAAAAATATTTTGTGTAATTATTTAAGTCCATCTTGTATTGAATGAGCCAGAATTGATATTGTTTTTAAGCAGGTACATAATCAACTCATTAAAATATAAACCAGAATTTACATCCAATTTTCCTGCCTCATCAAGTATGGAAATTGTTGTGTCCCATGATATGTCATCAACAGGCCACCTGCTGTTTGTATAAATTCTATGATCATGGAAAAATTTGTAAAACCTAAATTTTTCTAAACTTGAAGTACTTTTTGTAAAACAAGCAACATATTTTCCGCAATAACAATACAACAGGTATGCATCAATTCTATGCCAGTATGTATTGGATTCAAAATCATTATATTCAGAACCCAATTCTATGCTTACATACCCAAACCCAACATCACTGTCAAGTACCCATCTTGCCTCTGTTTCATTTTGCACTTTAAAAAAATCATACTCTGATAGATTTTCAAATTTTTCCCTAAAACAATCCAACAGGTGGTCTGATTTTATATATCTTGCAATATTTCTTCTTTCAAAATATGTTTGCATGTTCAGGTCCTGGAAGATATTATTCTGATTGTTTTTAACGTTGAAACATTTGGTAAATATTTACTGCTGTTGAAATAGCCCAGCCTAACATGTAATATTGTTTGCAGGTTGATTCAAGATGCAAAGATATTTCCAGATACATCAAATCCAAATCTCTTGTTCCTGAATTTAAATTGAGATTCTCAAAATTGTAAAATATTTCCTGGGGTCCAATTCAAAATTCTATGCTTAATAAAAAATATCAGTTGGGTTCAGCAGTGTGCTTTGTATATTTTGTGTGTATATATGAGTATGTGTGTTAATATTTTTGGCTTTGGTATTTATATAAAATTTCTTGGGGTTCAAATCAAAACTCTATACTGGATAATAATTTGTTGCAAAAACATGATGCAATATAAATAAACCAGAAATAGGCCACAACTTGGCCACAAGTAGACCGGAAGTAAGCAAACCGGAAGTGGACCGGAAGTAAACCGGAAGTAGACCGGAAGTAGACCGGAAGTAGACCGGAAGTAGACCGGAAGTAGACCGGAAGTGGACCGGAAGTAGACCGGAAGTGGACCGGAAGTGGACCGGAAGTAGACCGGAAGTAAATATGTGTGGGTGGGTGTGGGTGGGTGTAGGTGTGTATAGGTGTGGGTGGCCTAGTTTTAAGTCTCACAGAAGTGCCTTTTGTAAGTGTAGACAAATCAATCTGAGAGGGGGCTCTTCCTTTCCGAAAAAGCTCTTCCTTTCCGAAAAATTCTTGAGGGCATTTTTACAAAAATCTTGGATTAGACGGGTTCTACACTAGAGCAAAAAACTCATATGGGCATGTTGAGCAAGTTTTAAGTGTAGCAAATCTGCATGAGAGAGGCTCTTCCTTTCCTACACTTGTAAGTGGTGCTGGTAGTAGCATAAATTACACTACTTTCCTGCTTAAATTTCCTTAGTACAATGTCCGAAACTAGTTGGGTGAGATCATTCAGTTTCTGTTTATGTTCACCAACTAATAGTTCCGGAATGTTTGTGTTTGGTAGCTCTTGTCTTGCCCGTAGAACTTTTTCGTCCGCCTCCGGACAGAAAAAGACCTTGTGTTCCGGTGTGTCCCTCAATGGACACTCATGTACATCCATGCCCAGGCCAGGATTCGAAGCTGGGACCTCTGGCGTCGTAGCGCAATGTGCAAACCAATCCGCCACGGGGGCCGGAACGTAGGCACTGAATGCTATTTCAATGTATTCTGTGGTGAAGAGAAAGTAAAGTCATCCTGTAATCCCCATTGAATTACAAGGAATTTAGTAACTATACCCTGTCCCAGCTAACTGTGGAGCAAGGCCGCGCATAGCATCAGAGAAGCGAGGGAAATCGAGTGGCCAGAGCGAAGCAGTACACGCTGCTGGTAACTGCAGTTGCTTTCCCCCACTCCACGCAATTCCGTTCCTCTCACGTGTTCATTGGTTGAGCACTCTCGCGTCACTACTTGCGCAGATACTTGATTTCGTTTGCCTGCTCTACAGTTAGCTGGGACAGAGTATAGAAATAAGCTTACAAGTACGTTACATTAAGAATCATGGAATTAGAGCACATGTGTTGGAAGGACTTAGTTGAACCTTAGTGTAACAAGATAATAATAAAAAACGTCCATGTCTGTTAAAATAATGTTTAATGTGTAGAGATTTTCTCGTCTTGTGTATCATCTTGGACTTTCATTTAGCCTACTTTAAAAAAAAGTCATATTTTGTTAAAAATTGAAATTGCTGTCAATTTTTTGTTTGGATTTTAGGTTGTTTGTTTGGAATTTTTTTATGTTGTGGATCGTACACTGCACATACAACTCCTGACTCACTTTTAGATCCATCTGTGTATATGAAATAAAAACTTGGCCATTGAGTAAAATATTCCGATATGTGCGAATAACGAGGGACATGAATATTATCCAGAGACTGTTGAGGATAATCTAATGAAAAAACAGGCCCTGAACGCATCTGTAGAACATCCTGGTATTCTTGACAAAACGAATTATACAACTCTATCCACATAGCAGCTTTTTTGTTTGTTATATTTCCTGTTTCATGTAAGTGTATCATATTTTTAGTACATTGTTGAAAGGATGCTCACAATATGATTTCGCTTTGAAGAGCATATTTGCTGCTAACATCTTCTGTCTACATGAAATGGAACATTCACCCACTTCCATGTATACCACTACGTTTGGAGTGCTGTGCATAACGCCAAAACATCTTCTCAAGAATTTCCTTTGTATGACATCAATGGAATTCAATTTTCCTTCTGTCAAGTTACACATTGCCAATAGAGAATAATCTATCATGGGCCGAAAATAATTCTTGTAAAATAAAAGCATAACTCGAGGATGACATCCCCACTGATTGTTTGCTATTGCTTTGAACAAATTAAACATTTTTTTCTGATTTGACTTGTATTGCTATAATTTGGTCTTTCCAAGTTAGTTTTTCATCCAAGATGACACCTAAATATTTTACTCTGGATGTAATGGGAATTCTTGTTTTTCGAGACATTGAGTGAACTATTGGAGGTGTTCCCTTTTTACTAAAAAATTTAATATTAGATTTTTCCATGGAAATCGATAGTTTTTTTTACTTTTAAGACACTTTTGCTCTTCCAATATTTGTTCCTCTAAAACAGGAAAATTAATATGAATTTGTGTCGTGGACATATAGATACAGATATCATCTGCATATTGAAGATGATTGACTGTTGGAATTAATTTCCTTTCCATCCCAATCATATATTTGTTGAATAACAAAGGACTTAAAGGACTTCCCTGAGGTAACCCTTTGCAGGCTGAATACGGTCCTCTACTTTCACTGAAAAAGTGGAAATATACAGATCTTTTACTGACTAACTTCCATAATATCAAAACATAGTTGTGATGTATTTTTAGCTGTTGTATTGTTTGGATTAGGATATTAATAATCTACATTATAATAAGCTGCGCTTACAAGTAAGAATGCAACTAATACAATTCTGTTTCTTTTCAGTGAGTCAAAAATATACGAGGAAAGAGTGATTAGTCCGTCCTGGCATCCTAATCCCTTTCGAAATCCTATTTGTTCGAACTGAAATATGTTTTCGCTTTCTAAAAACCATTCTATTCTTTTTTGTATCAGTTTCTCAAATATCTTTCCTATAACTGACGTCAAAGCTGTAGGTCTATATGATTTACCTACTTGAGGGTCCTTGCCTGTTCTTAAAATTGGAATAATCAACTGTTTGGACCAATCTTCTGGTACTTTTCCATTATTTAAGAATTTATTAATAATTGTGCACATCGCCGTTAATGCTACATCTGGAAGGTGATAAATCATTGAATAAGTAATTCCATCCATCCCTGGATCAGATTCTTTACTGTTGCCGATGATTTCATAGATTTACTCTTTTGAAATTGGAGTTGCTAAACCTTTCGCCGAACGTAGTTTTGATGTGTAACTACATAATTCATTTGGTGTTTCGATTACTCCGTCTGGCACTGTAGGTATAAGTTTCTGAATAAATTCAGTCTTCCAATGTGATTTCAAAGGGACTACATTTGCTGTACGAGGATTTTTGAACGACCTAAACTTTTTCCACACATATCCTAATTTCATGCTTCGGTGTAAATTTTCACAAAATAATTCCCATGATTTTCTTTTTGCTTTTATGCATAATCTCTTTTATTTGGCCATAGAACGTCTGAATGCTATCCAGTTCTCCGGACTTGGTTGACGTGAGTATATTCTTCCTAATTCGACTCTATGTAGTTTTGCTTCAGCACACTCTCCTGTCCACCAATATATCTGGGAAGTGTTGCTGACTACTTTTCATCACCCTGGGACAACTCAAGTCCATCGCAGCGGAAATGATTTTTACAAACTCCTCATATGTAATATTATCAGGTTTTAATCCATCATCCTCTGAGAAAAAAAATATTTAAAAGTTTAGTATAATTAGATCAATTAGCTTTGAATACTTTCCATTTACGAATAGTTAATATTCTTTCGTTTGTTGCATAGCAATAAGCCAGATAAAAATAAAATGGATAATGATCGCTTGTTCTCAAGTCCATATCGGCCTCCCATGTAAAGTTTGTACAATACTTTTCTGAAATTACTGTTAAGTATATAGATGACGGACTACTTCCATTTCTAGGCATATAAGTAGGTGAACCATCATTTATTATAGTTAACTGCTCCGCCTCCATCCATTCAACAACAGTTCGACCCAACTTATCTGCTGCCTGTCGACCCCACAATGGGTGGTGGCAATTGAAATCTCCAGTTATGATTAATGGAGCCCTGAATGAACTAATCATATACCTTAAATGCATCACTGCAATTTTTTGCGATGTATAAGAAGACGGTATATAAATCGAGATAACGGTAAATATTATTCAAAATTTGCACTTGTATTCCCACTACTTCCACCCGATATGCTCGAAGAATCACTAAATTGGGATTAAATGATATGGGTTGGAATGCCAGACTTTCATGTACAAAGTATACCCACTTTTCCGTCTTTTTGATTTAAGAACTGCGTGATAGAACTCTTACATCCCCCCATACTTCACACACACATATAATGAGAGGATGATGCTCTTCTATCAGTTTCATGAGATCAAGTTTTCTTAAAGGAAACGAGCATAAATTCCATTGCACAAACAAAAACATATTTTGCAGGTGATAACTTACTGATTATTATATTTAATGTTGAGCATCTTCATATGATTCAAGCTCTACAATTAGTTTCAATAACTGTGAAGTAATATTTGCACAATCGACTAGAACATTTTTAATTCTCTGAAGATTATCATCCACAGTTATGTTCAACGTTAGTTTAGCCATAATTTGTAATAAACTAATCATTATTTGCTTTTGAAAGTCATATTGTGGGATGCTAGTCCGTAGTTTTCGTTTTTCCGTTGTTGGCACTGACGTTGGACTGCTTTGGGAATTTAGTAAAATATAATCTGGCCTTTCTTGTTCGTTTTGGATTTTAGGTTTATCACACGGCTTTAGATTTGGCTTACCTTTATTTTTCATAACTTCTTTACTTTTAAATATCGTCCCAAGTCTTCGATCAGCATAATTATTGTTCATGTTGTAAAGTTGAGGTTGACAAGATTTTCAAGAATATAAGTTTCTTGATGTCCCTGATTCGTCATCTCTTGGAGTGGCCAGCACCTCATATATGTTACCTGTTGCAATTGCTGAACTTGGATCTTCTACAAAGAAAGACTCTGCTTTAGTTGTTTTTAATCGGAGAGTTCAACGATTAATTCATAGAAAAATGGCTGGACAATCCAAACATTCCAACTGAAATTTGGAATTGCAATGCCCAAAGGCTCCGAACAAACAACCCAGTGGAGGGTTAGCATAACAAGTCGAACCACATCATATATGCAGGAGTACACCACACGTCTTGCAGCTTGTAAGTGTATCTACTAAAAGCAGATGCCTCATCTAGTTTTCACTCTTTTAGGAGACAGGACTTGGATTGTATTCCGCAGAAGCGTATAAAATCAACCTACATCAATCTTGACGAACTGTTACAATATATCCTTGAAAAGCTAGAAAATGGCGGAGATCTTAAAAAAATGTCTCAGATGCTAGAGCTATGTACAAAAGTTGGAGTAATGAGAATGGCTTTATTTGGATTGTACATAATTGAGTGACGATATACGGACGTATTAAAATTCTACGTTAACGACGTGCTGTTTGCTCGGAAAACAAAACGACAAGGTTCTTCCCAGAACCGCCTTGGAGTATGGAGCTAATGTTGTGTGTTAAAAAAAAAACACTATCTTAACCGACACTTATTTTATTTACAGCATTGTTGTTGATGCACCAGGCATTAGTGCTAACAATGCGGAATGCAAGTTACAATATATCCTTTGTTGAAATGTTGCGTGAAAACGCAGAAAGCTTTAGATTGAGATCAAGTTAAGTTCTATTTGAGGATTTCGCAATTTTCCAAGTAGAATAACACGATGCGATAATGCAGTGGCAGGTGACAGACAGAACGCAGGCAGACCCCAGATTTCCTGCGAGCTATGATCAGAAGACGACTGCTAAACCCTGTGATGCAGGAAGCGATGAGAAGAACTCCTCCTGGAATATGACGACCTGAGCACTTACTTCCAAAGCATGAAAGAGAAGGCGCATAACTTAAACAGTACGGAGGAATTAGGATTGAAGGAAAATGTTGAATCTGGTGAAGACGTTGTGCACTGAACACCGGAGTAACGAGCCTGAAGAAGACAAGGAAAACGGCTGCGGAACTGATTGAGGAGTCTGATACCAGACACAGTGACGATTTGTGTAAGGATCGTCGAAGGTCAGTATCACGTGATTGGAGCAAAGGTTGAACAAAGCGCTCAAGATGTGAGGGAGTCAGATCTTCCATATGACGAAGGGCTCAAGTGGGAATTGTCTAGACTTAATCATCACAGACACATTTCTGAACGCGCGCGAAGCTTTGAAGAAGTGGGCAGAGGGTTCCGGTATATTTGTCACGTCACGCCGGAAGGAGAAATACGAGATATGGCAGAACAGGCTGAAGCTATTTCGGAAGATGACCTTTGGGACTTCTACGACTGGACTATGGGGACGCTGAGAAGTTTGAAGGACACCGTCAAGAACGTTGAGGAGTCCCAGAGACAACGCCCGGCGAAAACCTCCGAATAATGTTCGGAGATCAGTACCGCAACGTTATGAAGAATGTGGTGTCGAAATTCAAGAAGTCTGTGTCAGACAAACAGAAGGAAAACGAAATTCTTTGCCGAACAGTTAATAAGCTTCTTGAGGAGGTAGAAGTGGATTATAAGTTATTAAGCAGGCAAATCAACATCAGATACTGATATCAAGGAAGGAGGTTGAGGTTCGGAAACGTTCAAAGGTGAAGCCAAAATCTTCGGATCAGAAGCAGACAATGAAGGGTGAAGATGGTCAGAGAGATGAAAATTATTTCGAAATGAAGACAGAATTATCGGATGAGACGCATGGAATGAAGAATGAAGATACTCAGAAGGATCAAAGGTCTTCCGAAGTGAAGACAGAATCATTGGATAGGAAGCAAGAAATGAATAATGAAGATTGTCAGAGTTTAGTACTCATTGTTCATAAACATACGATAGTAGTGCATATTGGGCGTTTCAACGCCATACTTGGTACGAGTGCATTTGCAGCCTCTTTTTTTATCAATCGAATATCAGTTTTTGACATATTTTGACAATTTTTTGTCGATGTTTTAGCGTTTAGCGATGTTTTTGTAAAATTTCCTATTTTTCTTTTTTTTTCCCACTCATACTTGGTACGAGCACACACAAGCATAGGTTCTATCCATACTTTTTCTTACGTATAGGCGTACATGACGAACCCGCAAACAGATTTTTCCTAAGTCTTACCGCTTCCAAGATAACCCCACTTCCGGTCGCCATTTTGGATTTCCGAGAATAGGTTCTATTCATATTTTACTTACATATAGGCGTACATGACGAATCCGCAAACAGATTTTTCCTAAGTTTTACCGCTTCCAAGATAACCCGACTTCCGGTCGCCATTTTGGATTTCCGAGAATAGGTTCTATTCATATTTTACTTACATATAGGCGTACATGACGAATCCGCAAACAGATTTTTTCTAAGTCTTGCTGTTTCCAAGATAACCCCACTTCCGGTCGCCATTTTGGATTTCCGAGAATAGGTTCTATTCACATTTTACTTACATATAGGCGTACATGACGAATCCGCAAACAGATTTTTCCTAAGTCTCACCGTTTCCAAGATAACTAGTAGTGCAGGTTGGAGAGTTCTGCGCCCGAAAGTGAGGCTCGGTGAGGCTCGGTGAGGCTCGCCAAACCTCAAAAACTCACTTTCTCTCCACGTTCCGCGCCTTATTTATTGCGCTGACGATGTTTTACAGCGTAGAAAACAGCACCAAAACATCAAAAACTCACTTTGATTATTTGGAGCTCACCAAAACCTCAAAAACTTATTTTTATTAATTGAGGTTCACCAAACCTCAAAAACTCTCATTTTCTCTCTACGTTCAGCGCCTCATTTATTGCGCTGACACAACGTGATGAGTAAATAATGCAGTTTCTTATTCTTGAAGGATGAATGCACCTTATCGTAATTTTCCAAGCCCCGGTCAAATGTTTGTATATCGTGACCTTTGTAAACCTCTTTCTCTCGGGAACGATGTGTCAAAACCTCAAAAACTCACTTTCTCTCCACGTTCCGTGCCTCATTTATTGCGCTGACGATGTTTCACAGCGTAGAAAACAGCACCAAAACATCAAAAACTCATTTTGATTATTTGGAGCTCACCAAAACCTCAAAAACTTATTTTTATTAATTGAGGTTCACCAAACCTCAAAAACTCTCATTTTCTCTCTACGTTCAGCGCCTCATTTATTGCGCTGACACAACGTGATGAGTAAATAATGCAGTCTCTTATTCTTGAAGGATGAATGCATCTTATCATAATTTTTTTCCAAGTCTCGGCCAATGTTTATATATCGTGACTTTTGTAAACCTCTCGGAACGATGTGATCTCTCTGCCACACACACACACACGCCTCTTATTATTTCTGTATTGTGACGTGTTTATTTTGGTATGGGAGGACAGAGGACACCGAGACTCGACCGACACACTAAACCCAACCTCTCTACGCGTACTCTACATCACCAAAAAAAGGTTAAAGGTTCCAAATAACAATAGTTAAGAGTTTCGCCAATCTAGTAAAGTGGATTGGTTGAAATCTCCAAGGCGTATTTTTGCATTTTTTTCAAATATGAACACGTTAAAACTGAACTGTCTTGGATTTTTGAGTTTTGTATTCGCCCCTGAGAAAATTTTATATAAAATAACATACCTGAAAATTATATTCGCAGTAGATTGATTTTTTTGAGTTTTGTAATCACCTCAAGAAATTCTATATAAAATAACATACCTGAAAATTGTATTTACAGTAGATTGAATTCTTGAGTTTTTGTATTCGCACACAAGAAATTATATATAAATAACATACCCGAAATTCTATTTACAGTAGATTGAATTTTTGAGTTTTGTAATCACTCCAAGAAATTCTATATAAAATAACATACCTGAAAATTGTATCGCTAGACACTTTTTGATTTCTGTGATTTTTTGGAGAAAGCATAATGGCATCCACCACCAGTTTTAATCGAAAAAATGATAAAACTGAATGTGTTACTTTGGAAAAATTAATATCTAAAACTAATATTAGCAAGCACAGGGCAAGATGTAGCGAAACAGGCTTGAGAATTAATCGTTCGTTACCTTCTAAGTCTTGTGCTCGATGTGGAAAGATGATCAGTATTGCAAATTTAAGTAAACACCTCAAAATTTGCAAACCATCGATCGAACAAGGAATATTGAAAAGGAAAATCGATAATCCAGAAACGGAAGCTTCCACTTCCAAACAAGTTAAATTATCGGATGAACGCAAACCGATTAGATCTGCATTCAACGACCAACTCCAGGATTTTTCAATTAAGTCAGAACCAGGCCGTGACATCCTTAGTTTCTTGCATGAAACGAAAACATCTGTACTAAATATTCTAAAAAATAAACTTGAAAATAATTCCATAAAAGTATATGTTGTTCTGTTTTCTGAATACGAGAAAGTTGATGGCACAACGAGTATTTTTTATCATCGTACAAAAAACCAGACACTTTATTTTGCTGACGTCGAAAATTTGGACAACTTTTATTATAAAGTTTCCAAAGAGCTGGTTAAGAAACACGACGATTTCGAGGCTAAAGGGTCGGGATGGTCTCTGTGTGGAAGTCCTCACACGTTAACCGTTTACGTGAACCGATTCTCGCCTCTTCGCGCTTCCAGCTACGTTCCTCTTCCACCGAATATTCAACACAAGAGGGCTGTGTTAAATATACAGAACAGCGATAACAAGTGTTTCCTTTGGTGTGTGTTGGCAGAACTTCATCCGATTTATTGGTCAAATCATCCAGAACGGGTTTCTCATTACAAGCAATACGAGTCCGAGTTTGAAAGTGTAATGTCTGGCATCGAATACCCGGTGACATTGTCGGATATAACAAAGTTCGAAAATCGTGCCGGAAAACGCATCGCTATTAATGTATATTCCTTCACGTCAGATAAATATCTCGTGCATCCCGTCAGGATAAGCGATATCGACGATGACGATGCTCGTGTGATTAATCTCCTTCTTATTTCAAACGAGGATGTTCATCACTACACGCTAATTCGTTCTCTATCACGTTTGGTCAAAAGTCAAACAACCAAGCATGAACATTGCATCGAAGTTTGCCCGAGATGCCTAACCACGTTCGACGATCGAAAACAACTCAATTATCGAAATTACACCGGACGTCAAATTGCTATCGAGAAACTTGCCGAACATAAAATTTATTGCGGTGACAACAGACCGGCTAGAATGTTGATGCCCGAAACGAACGAAGTCGAAGAATTCAAAATGCACAAGGCATTGTTGGAACATCCCGCAATCATCGTCGCAGATTTCGAGGCGTTCCTCAAACCACTCTCCTACTGCGAACCGGATCCCGAACTTTCCTCCACAACGCCGTACCAGCTTCATCAACCTAATAGTTTCGGCTATGTTGTTGTGCGACGTGATAAAATAAATGAAGCATATATATACCGCGGGCCAAATGCAATCGAACACTTCCTGGAAAAAATGGTGGAGGAGGTTGAGGTAATTGGTAGCGTACTGCTTACATCAAAACCGATGGCACCTTTAACTGAAAATGAACTTCAAAATTACAATTCCACTGAGGTGTGTCCGGTATGTGATCAAAGTTTCACTGATGAGAACAAAAAAATATTCCACCACGATCATTTTAACGGAAACTACATAGGTGGAATTTGCAACACGTGCAATCTTAAAATCCAGAAACCTAAATTCATCCCCATATTCTTTCACAACGGAAGCGGATATGATTTTCACCACCTGGTGAGACATCTTGGCTACGATCCGAAACGTATAGGTGTCTTGGCCGAGAATGAAGAACGCTACATTAGTCTCAGCAAGCAAGTGTCGATTCCGGGAACGAAAAATACCATCGAGATGTGCTTCCTGGATTCGTATAGATTTCTCTCTGCAAGTCTGGACGCTTTAGCGAACAAACTCACCGACGATCAATTCAAAATAACTAGAGCTAGTTTTCCCAACGTAGACATAGAACTCGTTAGACGTAAAGGGATTTATCCTTACGAATACGTTAGTGATGGTTCTAAATTTAACGACGACGCTCTCCCACCTCCAAGAGAATTTTACAGCAGACTCAGAGAGAAAGGAATCACGGACGAAGAATACCAACACGCGCAACTCATGTGGGAGAAATTAGAATGTAGGACACTCGGAGACTACCACGACGCATACTTAAAATTAGACGTGACGATACTCGCGGATGTTTTTCAAGCGTTCAGGAAAACGGCAACGAATATTTATAAATTAGATCCAGCGTATTTCTACAGCCTACCGGGATTAGCGTGGTCGGCAATGTTATTCCAGACAAAGGTTAAGCTGGAACTGATATCGGATGTTGACATGTTACTTTTTATCGAAAGAGGGATACGAGGTGGAATGGTGCAATGCGTACAGAGACATGCAAAAGCTAATAACGTACACATGAAAGAAGATTACGATTCAAATCGAGCATCGAATTACATCTTCTACGCCGACGTTAATAATCTCTACGGACATGCCATGGTTCAAAAACTTCCTTACGGGGGATTCGAATGGTTAGATCCCACTTCGATAGACATTATTCATTTCGACGATAGCGAGTGTGGTTTCTTCGCAGAGGTAGATCTCCAATTCTCCGACCACCTGCACGACACGTTTTCGGATTTGCCTCCGACTCCCGAAATCAAATGTCCACCCGACTCGGTTCAAGACAAGCTTTTGTTAACATTGGACCCTAAACAGAGATACGTCGTCCACTACAAGAATCTCCGGTTTTTGATTGGGAAGGGTGTTCAGATAGTAAATGTTAGAAGAATACTAAAGTTTAAACATTCCACGTGGTTAAGACCTTACATAGAAACTAACACACAACATAGAACAGCTGCCACTTCCGATTTAGACAAGGACTTCTTTAAATTAATGAACAATGCGGTGTACGGAAAGACCATGGAGAATGTTAGAAAGCACGTAGACGTGAAATTAATTTCCGATAAGAATAAATGTCGGAAGTGGATAGCCGATCCTAGATTCAAGTCGAGAAAAATTTACAACGAGAATTTGGCACTTTTCAATCTAGATATAAAATTGATGAAATTCAGAAAACCAATTTACGTTGGCGCAACGGTTCTCGACTTGTCGAAACTTTACATGTTCGAATTTCATTACGACGTGATGAAACCCTTCTACAATGATAAAATATCACTTTTGTACACAGACACCGACAGCTTCATTTACAGCATACAAACACCTAACCTATACGAAGACATAAAAAATCCTTCCATGCTTGAGTATTTCGATACTTCTGCGTATCCTCAACCCAACAGATTTGGAATTCCATCTCGTAACAAAAAAGTCCTAGGTAAACTGAAAGATGAATGTAACGGTGATGTTATTGTCGAGTTCGCGGGTTTGCGTTCGAAGATGTATGCCATGAGAACAGAAAGTAGCGTCACGAAGAAAGCAAAAGGTGTGGGCAAGAATACGGTGGAGAACAAACTCACCTTCCACGATTACATCGATTGCCTTTACTCACAATCGACGATACTAAGTATAGAACAAAGAATCCAAAGTGTAGACCACGTGATTACAACAAACAAAGTTAGGAAAGTAGCATTAGATCCGCATGACGATAAAAGATGTATTTTGTCTTGTGGAATCCACACGTTGCCTTGGGGACACTATCGTTTAGAAATTAATAAAAATTGTAGGCAATGCAATTGAAAAAAAAATAAACTTAAATAACCATAACTAAAATAAAAAAAACTTTAACTGTCTCAAATTATCACATACACAATAAATAACTAGCAAGGACAATGAATCTCTTTGGTTTCCGAAAGCAAACAGTGGAGACTGTACACCGCACGGCAGATCATGAATTTCTACCTTCCATGTTATCTAAACTCGACGGCCTGTTGATCAATCAATTTTCGGAACGCTGCTCTTCTTGCTGGAACAGTGACGATTTCGGATTCGCGACGATCGACATGACGAGGAAACCCAACGACGGAAAATACAGAAACAAAATCAACGACTTTCTAAACGTTGCAACGTTGTTGTGAGAAACGTTTCTCACAACGTTGCAACGTTTAGAAAGTCGTTGATTTTGTTTCTGTATTTTCCGTCGTTGGGTTTCCTCGTCATGTCGATCGTCGCGAATCCGAAATCGTCACTGTTCCAGCAAGAAGAGCAGCGTTCCGAAAATTGATTGATCAACAGGCCGTCGAGTTTAGATAACATGGAAGGTAGAAATTCATGATCTGCCGTGCGGTGTACAGTCTCCACTGTTTGCTTTCGGAAACCAAAGAGATTCATTGTCCTTGCTAGTTATTTATTGTGTATGTGATAATTTGAGACAGTTAAAGTTTTTTTTATTTTAGTTATGGTTATTTAAGTTTATTTTTTTTTCAATTGCATTGCCTACAATTTTTATTAATTTCTAAACGATAGTGCCCCCAAGGCAACGTGTGGATTCCACAAGACAAAATACATCTTTTATCGTCATGCGGATCTAATGCTACTTTCCTAACTTTGTTTGTTGTAATCACGTGGTCTACACTTTGGATTCTTTGTTCTATACTTAGTATCGTCGATTGTGAGTAAAGGCAATCGATGTAATCGTGGAAGGTGAGTTTGTTCTCCACCGTATTCTTGCCCACACCTTTTGCTTTCTTCGTGACGCTACTTTCTGTTCTCATGGCATACATCTTCGAACGCAAACCCGCGAACTCGACAATAACATCACCGTTACATTCATCTTTCAGTTTACCTAGGACTTTTTTGTTACGAGATGGAATTCCAAATCTGTTGGGTTGAGGATACGCAGAAGTATCGAAATACTCAAGCATGGAAGGATTTTTTATGTCTTCGTATAGGTTAGGTGTTTGTATGCTGTAAATGAAGCTGTCGGTGTCTGTGTACAAAAGTGATATTTTATCATTGTAGAAGGGTTTCATCACGTCGTAATGAAATTCGAACATGTAAAGTTTCGACAAGTCGAGAACCGTTGCGCCAACGTAAATTGGTTTTCTGAATTTCATCAATTTTATATCTAGATTGAAAAGTGCCAAATTCTCGTTGTAAATTTTTCTCGACTTGAATCTAGGATCGGCTATCCACTTCCGACATTTATTCTTATCGGAAATTAATTTCACGTCTACGTGCTTTCTAACATTCTCCATGGTCTTTCCGTACACCGCATTGTTCATTAATTTAAAGAAGTCCTTGTCTAAATCGGAAGTGGCAGCTGTTCTATGTTGTGTGTTAGTTTCTATGTAAGGTCTTAACCACGTGGAATGTTTAAACTTTAGTATTCTTCTAACATTTACTATCTGAACACCCTTCCCAATCAAAAACCGGAGATTCTTGTAGTGGACGACGTATCTCTGTTTAGGGTCCAATGTTAACAAAAGCTTGTCTTGAACCGAGTCGGGTGGACATTTGATTTCGGGAGTCGGAGGCAAATCCGAAAACGTGTCGTGCAGGTGGTCGGAGAATTGGAGATCTACCTCTGCGAAGAAACCACACTCGCTATCGTCGAAATGAATAATGTCTATCGAAGTGGGATCTAACCATTCGAATCCCCCGTAAGGAAGTTTTTGAACCATGGCATGTCCGTAGAGATTATTAACGTCGGCGTAGAAGATGTAATTCGATGCTCGATTTGAATCGTAATCTTCTTTCATGTGTACGTTATTAGCTTTTGCATGTCTCTGTACGCATTGCACCATTCCACCTCGTATCCCTCTTTCGATAAAAAGTAACATGTCAACATCCGATATCAGTTCCAGCTTAACCTTTGTCTGGAATAACATTGCCGACCACGCTAATCCCGGTAGGCTGTAGAAATACGCTGGATCTAATTTATAAATATTCGTTGCCGTTTTCCTGAACGCTTGAAAAACATCCGCGAGTATCGTCACGTCTAATTTTAAGTATGCGTCGTGGTAGTCTCCGAGTGTCCTACATTCTAATTTCTCCCACATGAGTTGCGCGTGTTGGTATTCTTCGTCCGTGATTCCTTTCTCTCTGAGTCTGCTGTAAAATTCTCTTGGAGGTGGGAGAGCGTCGTCGTTAAATTTAGAACCATCACTAACGTATTCGTAAGGATAAATCCCTTTACGTCTAACGAGTTCTATGTCTACGTTGGGAAAACTAGCTCTAGTTATTTTGAATTGATCGTCGGTGAGTTTGTTCGCTAAAGCGTCCAGACTTGCAGAGAGAAATCTATACGAATCCAGGAAGCACATCTCGATGGTATTTTTCGTTCCCGGAATCGACACTTGCTTGCTGAGACTAATGTAGCGTTCTTCATTCTCGGCCAAGACACCTATACGTTTCGGATCGTAGCCAAGATGTCTCACCAGGTGGTGAAAATCATATCCGCTTCCGTTGTGAAAGAATATGGGGATGAATTTAGGTTTCTGGATTTTAAGATTGCACGTGTTGCAAATTCCACCTATGTAGTTTCCGTTAAAATGATCGTGGTGGAATATTTTTTTGTTCTCATCAGTGAAACTTTGATCACATACCGGACACACCTCAGTGGAATTGTAATTTTGAAGTTCATTTTCAGTTAAAGGTGCCATCGGTTTTGATGTAAGCAGTACGCTACCAATTACCTCAACCTCCTCCACCATTTTTTCCAGGAAGTGTTCGATTGCATTTGGCCCGCGGTATATATATGCTTCATTTATTTTATCACGTCGCACAACAACATAGCCGAAACTATTAGGTTGATGAAGCTGGTACGGCGTTGTGGAGGAAAGTTCGGGATCCGGTTCGCAGTAGGAGAGTGGTTTGAGGAACGCCTCGAAATCTGCGACGATGATTGCGGGATGTTCCAACAATGCCTTGTGCATTTTGAATTCTTCGACTTCGTTCGTTTCGGGCATCAACATTCTAGCCGGTCTGTTGTCACCGCAATAAATTTTATGTTCGGCAAGTTTCTCGATAGCAATTTGACGTCCGGTGTAATTTCGATAATTGAGTTGTTTTCGATCGTCGAACGTGGTTAGGCATCTCGGGCAAACTTCGATGCAATGTTCATGCTTGGTTGTTTGACTTTTGACCAAACGTGATAGAGAACGAATTAGCGTGTAGTGATGAACATCCTCGTTTGAAATAAGAAGGAGATTAATCACACGAGCATCGTCATCGTCGATATCGCTTATCCTGACGGGATGCACGAGATATTTATCTGACGTGAAGGAATATACATTAATAGCGATGCGTTTTCCGGCACGATTTTCGAACTTTGTTATATCCGACAATGTCACCGGGTATTCGATGCCAGACATTACACTTTCAAACTCGGACTCGTATTGCTTGTAATGAGAAACCCGTTCTGGATGATTTGACCAATAAATCGGATGAAGTTCTGCCAACACACACCAAAGGAAACACTTGTTATCGCTGTTCTGTATATTTAACACAGCCCTCTTGTGTTGAATATTCGGTGGAAGAGGAACGTAGCTGGAAGCGCGAAGAGGCGAGAATCGGTTCACGTAAACGGTTAACGTGTGAGGACTTCCACACAGAGACCATCCCGACCCTTTAGCCTCGAAATCGTCGTGTTTCTTAACCAGCTCTTTGGAAACTTTATAATAAAAGTTGTCCAAATTTTCGACGTCAGCAAAATAAAGTGTCTGGTTTTTTGTACGATGATAAAAAAAATACTCGTTGTGCCATCAACTTTCTCGTATTCAGAAAACAGAACAACATATACTTTTATGGAATTATTTTCAAGTTTATTTTTTAGAATATTTAGTACAGATGTTTTCGTTTCATGCAAGAAACTAAGGATGTCACGGCCTGGTTCTGACTTAATTGAAAAATCCTGGAGTTGGTCGTTGAATGCAGATCTAATCGGTTTGCGTTCATCCGATAATTTAACTTGTTTGGAAGTGGAAGCTTCCGTTTCTGGATTATCGATTTTCCTTTTCAATATTCCTTGTTCGATCGATGGTTTGCAAATTTTGAGGTGTTTACTTAAATTTGCAATACTGATCATCTTTCCACATCGAGCACAAGACTTAGAAGGTAACGAACGATTAATTCTCAAGCCTGTTTCGCTACATCTTGCCCTGTGCTTGCTAATATTAGTTTTAGATATTAATTTTTCGCAAGTAACACATTCAGTTTTATCATTTTTTCGATTAAAACTGGTGGTGGATGCCATTATGCTTTCTCCAAAAAATCACAGAAATCAAAAAGTGTCTAGCGATACAATTTTCAGGTATGTTATTTTATATAGAATTTCTTGGAGTGATTACAAAACTCAAAAATTCAATCTACTGTAAATAGAATTTCGGGTATGTTATTTATATATAATTTCTTGTGTGCGAATACAAAAACTCAAGAATTCAATCTACTGTAAATACAATTTTCAGGTATGTTATTTTATATAGAATTTCTTGAGGTGATTACAAAACTCAAAAAAATCAATCTACTGCGAATATAATTTTCAGGTATGTTATTTTATATAAAATTTTCTCAGGGGCGAATACAAAACTCAAAAATCCAAGACAGTTCAGTTTTAACGTGTTCATATTTGAAAAAAATGCAAAAATACGCCTTGGAGATTTCAACCAATCCACTTTACTAGATTGGCGAAACTCTTAACTATTGTTATTTGGAACCTTTAACCTTTTTTTGGTGATGTAGAGTACGCGTAGAGAGGTTGGGTTTAGTGTGTCGGTCGAGTCTCGGTGTCCTCTGTCCTCCCATACCAAAATAAACACGTCACAATACAGAAATAATAAGAGGCGTGTGTGTGTGTGTGGCAGAGAGATCACATCGTTCCGAGAGGTTTACAAAAGTCACGATATATAAACATTGGCCGAGACTTGGAAAAAAATTATGATAAGATGCATTCATCCTTCAAGAATAAGAGACTGCATTATTTACTCATCACGTTGTGTCAGCGCAATAAATGAGGCGCTGAACGTAGAGAGAAAATGAGAGTTTTTGAGGTTTGGTGAACCTCAATTAATAAAAATAAGTTTTTGAGGTTTTGGTGAGCTCCAAATAATCAAAATGAGTTTTTGATGTTTTGGTGCTGTTTTCTACGCTGTGAAACATCGTCAGCGCAATAAATGAGGCACGGAACGTGGAGAGAAAGTGAGTTTTTGAGGTTTTGACACATCGTTCCCGAGAGAAAGAGGTTTACAAAGGTCACGATATACAAACATTTGACCGGGGCTTGGAAAATTACGATAAGGTGCATTCATCCTTCAAGAATAAGAAACTGCATTATTTACTCATCACGTTGTGTCAGCGCAATAAATGAGGCGCTGAACGTAGAGAGAAAATGAGAGTTTTTGAGGTTTGGTGAACCTCAATTAATAAAAATAAGTTTTTGAGGTTTTGGTGAGCTCCAAATAATCAAAGTGAGTTTTTGATGTTTTGGTGCTGTTTTCTACGCTGTAAAACATCGTCAGCGCAATAAATAAGGCGCGGAACGTGGAGAGAAAGTGAGTTTTTGAGGTTTGGCGAGCCTCACCGAGCCTCACCGAGCCTCACTTTCGGGCGCAGAACTCTCCAACCTGCACTACTAGTTATCTTGGAAACGGTGAGACTTAGGAAAAATCTGTTTGCGGATTCGTCATGTACGCCTATATGTAAGTAAAATGTGAATAGAACCTATTCTCGGAAATCCAAAATGGCGACCGGAAGTGGGGTTATCTTGGAAACAGCAAGACTTAGAAAAAATCTGTTTGCGGATTCGTCATGTACGCCTATATGTAAGTAAAATATGAATAGAACCTATTCTCGGAAATCCAAAATGGCGACCGGAAGTCGGGTTATCTTGGAAGCGGTAAAACTTAGGAAAAATCTGTTTGCGGATTCGTCATGTACGCCTATATGTAAGTAAAATATGAATAGAACCTATTCTCGGAAATCCAAAATGGCGACCGGAAGTGGGGTTATCTTGGAAGCGGTAAGACTTAGGAAAAATCTGTTTGCGGGTTCGTCATGTACGCCTATACGTAAGAAAAAGTATGGATAGAACCTATGCTTGTGTGTGCTCGTACCAAGTATGAGTGGGAAAAAAAAAGAAAAATAGGAAATTTTACAAAAACATCGCTAAACGCTAAAACATCGACAAAAAATTGTCAAAATATGTCAAAAACTGATATTCGATTGATAAAAAAAGAGGCTGCAAATGCACTCGTACCAAGTATGGCGTTGAAACGCCCAATATGCACTACTTACGATATTTAGTCTGTTCGATGTAACACGCTGTTGCGCTTTGATATATTAATTATTAGCTTTACAATAATATTTTGGAAACTTATGCCTTGGTTTATTAATAAACCATAGGCAAAGAAGTTTTAAGTCGAAATGCGTCTACCACACTACAAAAATTTATGAGGGCTATAGCGGGGCCGAGACCTTTGGGGGGGGGGCTTGAGTCCCCCTGTAGCGCTGCCCCTGCAGGGCTGTTGCGTCGAGAAGTTTAGTTTAGTTTTAAAATTATGTTTAAGCGACGTATGCAGGATACAACATAACTGAACTCTCTCAACTCGTAGGCACCATCAGGGATAATAACTTTTCCTGTAAAGTTTTTGGTAAGGCTATCTAGACGACAATGGTATGCTATCTGCTGCTTTTTTAAACGGCACTGTTTAGCACCTGTGTGACCAGAAATTCCAATATGGCGATTTGACAATAGGAAGAAGGGGATGAGTCGCCCACCAAATTGTAATATATTTCTCCACTCTCCAGAGGTCTTTGCCCCAAAGATGTTTTCCCTGATTGTATTAATATATGTGTGACAATAAATGATATCAATATAATGTATAATGCATATGTTCAGCACACACACATGTAGGCTATATATACTAATTATATTTTGCATTGCAAAGTTATGTACAAATGTAGCTGTTGATCAGAGTGAGATTGGTTTCCAAAACTAGGGGGGCAAGGTTCAAAAAGTGGGGGGAAGGCAACTAAACCCCTATCGCAGCCACTGCTGTTGATGCATAAACAAAATGAAAGTCGACGAAAGACAAATGGAAGTGGAAAAATCTGTTTTTGTAAAAACTGTGACACTGACGACTCATTGTGAAGGCAATTATTTAGCCTACTGTAAGCCTATTGCGAAAATTGTTTTTGAATTATTTGTTTTATTAAAAATAGCTCAGCAGTGTTTGTAATATTATAGCTATATTATATTACAATTATAGGACAGCCTATTGCATTTGCTTTTGTGATGTAAAAAAAAAATAATGAACACTGGGTAAAAAAAATTGGGTAAATTCTTCCGGCTGGGTGGCGTGCAAGTGGCCACGGTGCAACTTGTCACGATGCTTATAATCGTTCATTTTGCCACGGTCTTGTCTATCGGATTAATCTCTCTGCGGGTGCGGAGCAAGTTTTCTGAGCGGCCAGCGTGGTATCGTGACACAGCAGCGCCCAAACAAAAATGAAGAAAAATGTGACCGCACAAGAGCATGGAAAAACGTAGTGATTTTTTTTTTAACACACAACATTAGCTCCATACTCCAAGGCGGTTCTGGGAAGAACCTTGTCGTTTTGTTTTCCGAGCAAACAGCACATCGTTAACGTAGAATTTTCATACGTCCGTATATCGTCACTCAATTATGTACAATCCAAATAAAGCCATTCTCATTACTCCAACTTTTGTACATAGCTCTAGCATCTGAGACATTTTTTAAGATCTCCTCCATTTTCTAGCTTTTCAAGGATATATTGTAACAGTTCGTCAAGATGGATGTAGGTTGATTTTCTACGCTTTTCAGGAATACAATCCAAGTCCTGTCTCCTAAAAGCGTGAAAACTAGATGAGGCATCTGCTTTTAGTAGATACACTTACAAGCTGCAAGACGTGTGGTGTACTCCTGCATATATGATGTGGTTCGACTTGCTATGCCAACCCTCCACTGGGTTGTTTGTTCGGAGCCTTTGGGCATCGCAATTCCAAATTTCAGTTGGAATGTTTGGATTGTCCAGCCATTGTTCTATGAAATAATCGTTGAACTCTCCGATTTTCTGCCCAGATGAGCAGTCCTCGATGACGAGGAGCCAACCTTCCCTGTTTTTCTCTCTGCATGTGGTACTGGAATCCCTCATGAAGTAAATGACGTTTGCCTTTGCTAGTTGTTGTGAACTCCATACAATGCTTATTCAACCACGGGAACACTAAGAGTAAGAATTAAGCACCAGGAGAAATTCTTTATACCGTAGTTACCAGTGGCGTAGCATGGGCATTTCGGGTGGGAACGGCAAGTCCGAAGGAATGGTCGGCCCTTTCTTGCTTAATAATTTACTTATGGTATTAGTCGCCACAGGTATTATTTGCCTGAAGTCAGCTGGGCTTTCAATAAAGCATCATCATTGCATGTTTTAGCTAGAAAATTAGATGCCTCACTATGCCACAAATGTTTTGAACTCTGGTGTTCTATACCTTTTTCTATATCTTTCTGCATGACGCAAGTCATTAAGAAACCTATGAATCACAAGCGCCTCTGAATAACAGTAAACGTCATTGTTGTTGGTGATCCAACTACTGATTGATCTACTGAACTACTGATTACTTTACTTTGCTTTTCTACCGCTTTGGTTAATCGCGAATATGAATATGAGTGATGATATTGATAAAGGGACACTCACATAGAACACCCGTGTTCACGCCGGGATTCGAATCGGGGGCCTCTGTCATCTTGGCGCGCTGTGCAAAACACACTGACACGGAGGTGGGTGGATGATTCAAGTATAGTACAGTCAACGCCAAAGATAATTGTCCACCGCTATTTTTATTACTTATTTATTCTACGTCCTGTGTTGTTTTAAGGAATGAAACTATGTTGGTTCGAAGTAGGCATTGTTCTCTGCTTATTGACGTCATTATTTCAATTCATTGCCATCACATTGTGTAATACAGACCGAATTAAAATGGTGGTGGACAATTCGCGTACTATTTCTTTCGCTGTTGGGTGTACACTCAACTGACGTAACAGTGCCGATTAGCAATTCAGACCACTGTTTATTACATCTTGAGAATGGTGATAAACATTTTAAAATAATTTTGTCCAGAGATCATGCGATGTTAAGGGTTTTCAAATGAATACTAAACATTTCCATTGACAGATACTAACAAAATAATAATAATAATAATAATAATAATAAAGAATAGTTTTGCGGGTTAAGTGGTAGAGCAGCCACAGGCTGAACTTCTACCACGAGGACTTCACCAACTTATTTGACAAAAACTGTGTTGATCTTTTAGTTTTAATGCGCATCGCTGTTCGTGCGATAAATTATACAATGCAGTGGCCATTATGAAGTGGTACATTTGAGTTTGGTAAAGTTACGTCAGTCAATATTGCGTATTTTAGCATCACATAGCACGAGTGGTGTAAGTGCGAAGAACCAGGTAGGAATTCTACCGCTGTCGTCTGCTTCAGAAGGCAGGAAGGGTCACATGAACCAATCACCGTAGCCCTCTGCTCCGTACGCTAGCGTACGAGAGAGCATTTGCGCGCGTGCTGTAGAGATCCAAGCATTCCCTCCAGACAGGCAGCAAGGAATATAGAGTCCTTTACGTCGAACCTGCCCGGCGACCAAAACGGCATTGAAAAAAAATGCTAGAACGAGTGTTGTTAGTGGAGCGTTGCAAGCGGGTCACGAAAAATAGCTATTATAATGCCATGAAGGTCAAACATATATGAAATTAGTCACGTTTTACTTTATATTTACATCATTTACACATTTTTGAAATTTTAAATCTGGGAACACCGAGCGTAGATTGTGGCAACTTGCTCGGCACCTGCAGAGAGATTTACCCGATAAATAACACCCTTTCAAAATGAACGATAATAAGCACCGTGGCAAGTTGCACCATGGCAACTCGCTCGCAATCTACGGCTGTAATCGTTTTCTTTTCCTTTTGTTTGGAACATTTATTTTACATATTACGTATGCTGTTCATTAGATAATTTTTTTTTTAATCCGTAATTTTAAAGGCAGTGTATTGTTTGAAATAAAATATTCCAAACCATATCCGGGTTAGAATTACGAGTATTGTCAACTGACCCCGAACATATAGTCAACTCACTCCCCACACGAGCGAGGTGAATTGACAATACTGATACTCTTCGAAAATAAAAACAAGCAATAACCCAGACCCGTAGCCAGAATTATATTTCGGGGGGGGCTCATCCTTTATAAGCCCGGGCGTTGCCAGAAATATTTGTAGAGGGTCAGGCCATAGATAAAACTTGAATTGTACAAATAATAATGACAATAATAATTATTGATATTTTACAATAATAACTACTATAAGTTATTGAAATATAACAATTTCAATCCCAAATTTATTGTTATTATTACATAAATGGTGAGACGTTATTGCTAGTCGATCAACTGTATCAGTGGATATCTAACACATTTGTTGTCCATTATTTTTCTTATATTTTGTACAGTTAGTGTACTGAAAATTATAGTTATTGTACTTTGTTATAAACTTTTACACAATCGTTCAAAAAAGGCTTTAACAGTTAGTGGTAAATTTTACTCATAAAGTTTATATTCCGTGACCTCTCACAAAGAAAACTATAAGTTTTGGAAGCATGTGGATCCATTTATTATTTGGATTAAATGGTAGAATATGAAAATATTACCTGGTTTCTCTATTATACACTAAACGTTTTTCGTTGTAAATATTTACTGTGGTTATAACGTTATTTCTTTTATTAACAATAATAATAACATTTAAATTAGATATTTGTAGCATTTCGGGGGTGCTTCAGACCCCTTAGCCTCCCCATGGCTACGTACCTGTAACCTCATAAGTTTTAAAAGTATGGTGAATTTTTAATTCATAGTGATCGAGGAAACTACATTTATTGTTCATAGCATTTCGTCAATGGTAAATCATAATTTTTAAGAACTGCAAAAATTTAAACATGAAAACATGGTCAACTACAATCTGTTCCAGCAAAGTGAGAAAACAAATATGTGAATTTCACATTAGTCGCTTCACTTTCATTTCTTGTGCGCCGGAGGCGAGTATAGATTGCTGTGCCGGTGCATCGAATTCGCCGCCCCAAATTGGACTTTAGTTATCACCTTTTTGCTCAGTGCCATTGACAGAGGCATATCCAGAAAGAAAATTTGGAGGGGGTCCAGCCAGGGAGTGTATATCGCCCAAGGCCAATGTTGCATCCCCCCTCTCTATAATAGTACGAGGAGAGTTAACTCGTTTCTTTTGGTTTTTTTTATTCTTGGAATCGTAATTTCAGAATAGAATGTCGGTTCACACTTTTCAGAAGCAGTTTGAAATATTTGGCTGAATTCTTCATCTGAAATCTCCCCAAGTCTCTGAAACAGTTCTTAACGTCTCTTGAGTAAGAAAGAGCAGAGGCTAAATAGTGATGAGGGCTCTAAATACTTTGACAACTGTACAGTAAAACTGAAAACATTTTCACAGATAAAGAGTACAATTTTTAACTGTGGCTAGAAGACCACTTGCTTGGGATGGTTCACTCGGACAGCTCCACTTAACTGACAAGGTTGAAGAAATTTAACAACAAAAATGAAGTGAATCATGTTTTTCTAGAAATCGAGTTTCACACATTGACAATAGTTTGATTTTACTGTCTGAATGTAACATTTAAGAACAAAACAAAAAAAAAGAAACTTCACTTACCGTACCAAAACAACTCACTGAAGCCAGGTTTTCAGCTCATATATCACTACTCAGTGTGAAACTTAAAATAATTTTAGTGGATGTTATTTTCAGAATCCACAAACAGTGCACACAAAGGGAATTTTCTATACCTGCCACATCAAATGTCTCATCGGAAGGTATGCTGAATCCACCTTAGTATTTTCAAAAAGAAGAAAGGAATTTGGAGGGAGTCTGGACCTCCTGGACCCATCTCCTGGATACGCCCTTGGCCATTGAGGGTCCGTATCATGCATGGGCGTCCGGAAAGGGGAAAAGGGGGGCCGTGCCCCCCTGGAAAATGAAAGTCAACCAAAAATTATGTATTTCACACATACGTATAATTTCATTTTAGCCACAATAATATGTGTTAATTATTGCATGAACATCATACAATCAAATTTAAGCAATGTTTTTTAGGGAACAACACTATTTTTGGAGAGAATGTGCCTTGTTTGCCCCCCCCGGAAAAAAATTTCCTTCTTTGCCCTTCCCTGGAAAGAACCCTGCGGACGTCCATGGTATCATGTGGAATTCGGGTACAAAAGCTTGGTTAGGATAATGATATTCCCCGCAGACGGGGAAGGGGCATTTCCAAATTTTGCCAGATTTTACAGCTATGCCAGAGTACCAACAATTTTCAAGTAATTCTTGTTCGAGACAAGTGCGTGCGGATGCGTAGAATCGGAATTATAGGAAGAAATGAAACGTCTAGTGAACGAGGAAATTTCGTAAATTTGAATCCGGGTTCCGAAAGACTATAAGAAAATAAAAAAATGGACACGTTTTATAAAGTCAGAAGGGTGCCTTCGACAAATTGTTAAATGTTTGAAATTTCGCCACGATAAATGGAAATAATGGCGATTGGCGATACACTTGAAATCACGGAGTTTAGCGTTAGTAATAATATAGTTCAAGTCTACCTTTCAAGTAAATTTCAATAATTATATGGTGTTTGTTATTCTGATTTAATGATACCACGTGATGCAGAAAACACATACTGTACTCGTTATTTTAAAAATGGTAATGAAAATTTCGATAAGAGAACTTGAAATATTAAATAATAAACGTTTTTTGAGAATTGAATTTGAAAATTCAAGCGCCAGTTGAAAATCTCTACATTTTAGATTCCCAATTTCGCCTTCAAATAAGCACTCAGAGAAGCTGTTATCAATTACACAGGAAAGGCAAACTTGCTTTCACGAAAAGATTCAGAAGAATTTCGGATGAGTTTTGCGGTGGCTGGCACGCATCACCCCTAACCAAGGGTGATTCCTCCATGTAGGAAGTGAGGAACTTCCTACAGTTCATTTATACTTGCTTCCAGTTCTCTACTTTTTACAAGTTTAATAATTTAATATTATGAGCGCAATGTATGTACAATTGACTAGGTTCGCTACTATCAAGAGTTGACTGGTGCCGTTCCTTCCATCCGCAGACGAAAGACGATGGACACACAGGCTTGGCTGCCGCTCGCTGAGGAACATCGGTGTTCATCCTACAGACAGATAGGTGAGGAGTGGAAAAGGGGCAGGGGTGAAGTTTGCGGTTTTTAAAGATCAGGGCGAGGAACCATCGAGGGGTTCCTACAATCAGTTGTGCCAACCCCAACAACATGGTACTAAACGTAGCACAGTTTGATCTTCGTTGGCATCCTGTTTTTGGCATAATGGTCAAATCTAGCATAATCAGCAAACGCGATTCCCTGGGAGAGGGAAATCGAATTCAAAGGAATACGTTTTCAGGAAATAGAAATCAAATTACGTCCAAATCTTATTTATACTTCACCAGCGAACTTGTTTCAAATAAAAGGGAGTATGCATATACAGCGACACGCTTTTTTACAACCATGCGACGATCCATCCTCTATATGTTCTTTATCCTGTCGATTTTGTTCCCGAGGAGATTTTGCGGCAGTAATTCGATAGATGGTTGGGGGTAAACAAACCATTTTCTCAAACCGTTTCAAGTTCTATGCTGAACCCATTTCGTTTGTTGAGCCATTCTACACAATTTTGTGTAGTGAATAATAAGTAACGCAAGTTCAAAACTCGAAAAGTATATGCATAATTGATCTTAAAACTGCAGTTACCCGAAAAAAGTAATTAGTAACAAATCCTAGCACAATTTAGAAGTATTTAGCTTAATTCAGAGTTTAAGCAGCACTTTTTATTATCCTCAATTCACACGACAGGGAGAGGGGACAAAATCGAAATTCTTGCAAAATATGAAATATTGTCAATACTATTTTCGTTGGATTTTATAGGTTCACATTAAAAAAAAATCTTGGTTCAAGAGGGCAAGGGCCCCTTGCCCTACCTTGTGCGTGGGCCTGCAGATAACATTCTAAATGCAATGGATAGTACGAGCGGTTTGTACGACTGTATTTGAACGCATCTTTGAAACCTTCCTCAGTTTACCATAACTTCTTCCTACACTCCAAAAAAGCCACGAGTCGCCAATGCCTAACAGTGGTGCTAGAAGAGAATCAGCGAAAAAGAAGGGCCCTGCCATTGGTAACCGCCTTCGTGGGATACAAGAGATCTGGCCAATAAAGGCGTTTGCAGCCCACGTGACTGTCCATGAAAGAACTACCCCCCCACATTTGTGCTGGAAACAGCAAAAGTAGACAGCCGCGCCATCTGCTGACAACCTATGGTACTGCAATTTCCAAGCGCAGCGAGGTTTAAGTAGAGGTTCCCGATCTCCTACACTTCTTTGTCTGTGATTAAACACTTATGGATTCTGACGAGAAACTCTTAACTTCGGTGAAAATAAATAACGTTTGAATAAAGCCCCTATCACACGGAACTGGATTTCTAGTTGGAATGCCCTAGTTGGCGATGAACTGACTTTCTGGGTAGTAATCATGGCCGCCTGGCTGACTGCTTGACTGGTTTTGAGGAATAGGACATGTTCTAATTGCTACTAACTTCTTCGACTAGATTCTGTGGAACAGCCAATCAGAGCAAAGTTTGGCCATGTGAAGATATTCTGTGAGTTTGTAAAGTAGCCTTTTTTTTGTCTGTGGCTTCCGAGTGCATACAACACGAAAGGCATGTTTACAATTGAAAAAGGTAAAATATTCTTCCATACGTGTATAGTAAACGTTGTAAAGTAGGTATTTTATCAGCGCCGTTCTTCTCTACCTAAAACCATTTAATGCGATGTGATATTCCTCTCGGTTGGATAGTTATCGTATTTTAAAAGTTTGAAGTGATACGTTGTTTACATCTCGCGCGGCCGCCATTATGAGAACGAAAGACTATCGACAAGTACGGTATAAAACAAGTACCGTGTGAGGCGAAATCTAGCAAATGGGTAGCCAGTCCAGCGTCAACTAGAGCATTCCAAATAGAAATCCAGTTCCGTGTGATAGGGGCTTAACACACTGCACCGTTTCCTAATGTAAACCTTAGGCTGTGGCGTCGATTGGGTTCCAAAACTGGAGTGTACCCTCCTAATCGCCACCACTAACCTTAGGGCAATCAAATGAATGAAATTTTCTAAGGAAACAACTATGGCACCACCACCGGATACGTTTCACAGTGAACATGAACAGCCCCATTCCATAGATAGGTTACGCCGGCGGCCACGAGTGTCGAAATCACAGAAACTTTTCAAATAATCTAGAAAAATATTATTATTATTATGATTATTATTATACACTCTGTCCCTTTCTTTTGTTTCCTTTTGTCTACGACACTTTCAAAATTTTAGATCACAATGTATAAAAACGATACACTCAAGAGAGGTGAAGAAAAAGAAAGACGGTATACAATCTGTGACATATATGGTGACAACCGGCGGGAATCGTAATTTCCGTGATATGAACAGAAACAAGAAATATTGAAGACACTGAGTAGGTTGTATCGTGCGACAAACTGAATTAAGTGGAATTAATTGAAATCTGTAAGAAATCACGCCAAAAGTCCCCTTCAGACGATCTGTGAGGAAGTATTGTGACTTCCTGTTAAATTTCCATACACATTAACGTCAAGAAACTATTTGGTAAGTAAACATTAATGAGACATTTAATACATAAAATATTCTATACATTAGCTGAATCAGTGAATAAGGTAATGGCAACCATTTTTCGCTTTCTTTATTATACAACTCTCTCTCTGATCCTCAGGGTGGTATTTGGTGTATTAGGGAAAATCCTCCTTTGGAATTTAGAATTTCTTTATTCATGGGCGAAGTTCAGCCTGTGGCTGCTCTACCACTTAACCCGCAAAATCTACTACAATAAAACAGACAAAATACAATTACTACTATAACATACGAATTCCATTACATTTTCACTTCTAAATATTTCAGTAATTAACACACTAAAAAGATAAAAAAAACCAATTTTTCTCATTCACACACATCAAAATGTTCATCTTGGGTTCGAATCTGCTCATTTTTTGTTTTGATTTGATTTCAACGTAAGTATGCTGAATCTAGTCATGTGTACTGATGATTTGTCCTTGCTCATGTAGAAGTACTTTTGTTACTGCCCTTTTAAAGCTGTTATATGTCGCACACGAGGTAACATCTGGTGGCAGGCATCTTCCTTCTGGGTGTTACTAATTTTTGTCATGGGAGGAACTATATATGTAGTTTATATATTATCCTCAAACTTCAAGAGTTGTTACTGGACTCCACCCCCCCCCCCTATGGAAAATTTTCAATTACCACACAGCTGATGCTTGAACAGAACTTGTCCTGCTAATTGTTGTTGTTTTGTTTCAATTCTTGAGCGTCACATTCCAGAAATGAGAGTGAATGAATAAAGTGCTGGACTATTGCCGGCTCCTTCAGGAAATCCTCCACCCACGATTTCTACCACATTTCAAATCTTTTCGTCCAAAATCAAGTTTCTTCTAAGGAAGGGTGTTTTTAACTAGCACGGAAGAAAATTTTTAGAGATCTACGTGCTACGAAACTTACAGTTTTGTAATATTAAAATTCCTTACCTACGTAACGTCATTGCGGGTTTTTCAGGGATTCATGTCGCAGGCGCACGTCTACACATTTTCTTTTTCTTCTTTTGAGTGACTTGTGGATTGTGAATGTTTAATTTCCTTATGTTTGAGTGAATTGTCGAAAAATAGTGTTGCGCAGGTTCTAACATGTATTTAAAGGGACTCCATAGAAAAATGCGGGAGCGGTAGGGGCGGTAGATCAATTACCACAGGGATGGAGCCCGGACTAGGTGGGCAATTTTTTGGGTTTAGGCCTGAAAAAGCGACTGTTATATATCCATCGGTACGGGTACGGGTGGCTGCTACGAAACATGACCGCAAGTATACTTCCACCTCTCAACTTTAAATGGCTGTATCTCCACTTTAAACGGCTGTACACTCGTAAATATTTGTTTCTGCTCTCCAGAATTTTGTTTTTCACAATTTGCAACACGCAATCTTCCTAAAAAAAAAATCACTACCGATATCGAGGGTGGAGGATTTCAGGATGAACTCCTATTGCCTACTATTATGTCTTCTGTCAACTGTGCTTCCACATATTTTTTTTTCAGGGAGGGGCAGGCAAGGTATTTTGCTTTCAATGCAGTGAACAATAACCAGGGCCCGGGACTTTATGTCCTATAAAAGTGTAAAATATGTATGTAAATATGTCAGAAAAAATAAAAAATATGTCTTAAAAATTGAAAAATGTCAGAAAAATGCAAAAAACAAAAACAGTGAATCCCAAATATATGCAAAGCAGAACTTTCCTTTTTTTTCATTTACAATTTAATTCTGGGTTTTCCATGCAATATCAACAAAGTTCGGATGATGTATTAAATGAAATTAGAATCTCTTTTCATGTAGAATGCACGGAGAAACATTGGAAAAATCGTGGCGCTTATTGCGCAATTATCCTCAGGTGCATTTACTATTCTGACACATTTTACCTATTTGTTGGAAGTGTAATTTTCGATTTTATATACAAGCATTGTTCTTACTTCTTATCGACAAACACGCATGTCCAGGTTCTTTTCTTGAAGTCGACCTCTTTTTCGCATTATTGGTGAAATCAAAGTCTGCTGACTTGAGCGCGTAACTGTCAGTTTTTTTTAATTGTTGTAAAATGGAAAAAAGAAGGTCATACAAAAGTTCAAATTCGGTTCGATTCTTGCTGGCGATTCTCGTGAATGCGTACAACAATGAAGGGCAAAGTTCCTTCACATCATGCAAGCTCAGACAATAACGCAGATGCATGGATGCCCGGAGGGGGCAAGGGGTCCCTTTCCCTCCTCCAGGAAAATATCCTGTGGGCGTGCCTGCACAGAGGTGTGATGAATGTTTTCAGTTTCGAGTCTCAAAATAAGTGGATAATAAAGATCCGGATACATGTTAAATAATTATTTGTATGTAGGAAATTATAGATAGCTAAATATGTCATCTTGCCTGAAAAGGGAATAAATATGTTGTAAAAAAAAATTATAAATTATGTCAAATTATGTCCTATAAAATTTGCTAATTTCAGTTTATTATCACCAGATACGTCGAGAACTCACTCCGAAATTCGATCCCATGATATATAAAAAATATGTTAGGTATAACATAAAATCCCGGGCCCTAACAATAACAAATACCTTGGAACCTTAGTTCTATCTCTTCACAAAAGATTAGGCTATATATTTTTTTTATTCTAGAAGAAGACTGGGTTCTACCTCTAGCATGTAAATAAATGTAGAAATTAAATAATGAAACGTTTATTTTCCCATGCGGGAACGACTAAAGATGACCAGACCCTTCTCCGATTTTCTTCATATTTGGCATACTCACTAATTGTGGCCTCCTAATCACGAATCTGAAGTTAAAAGTTATCAGAAACGTCTAGAAATTGCAAAATAAGCGAAAATAAGGCATTAGTTTTCGGAATGAAAACCATCATTTTCGCGAATTTTTTTGTTTCACAAGCAAATATATATATTCCTGATACTACCACGACACCAAATTTTAACTATGTTTGCCTAACCTAACCACACGTCAATGGTTCATGAGGCTAGTGCCAATGGTTCGCAATTATTTTGCTATTTCTAGATCCTGATACTACCACGACACGAAATTTTAACTATGTTTGCCTAACCTAACCACACGCCAATGGTTTGCAATTTCTAGACGTTTTTAACTTCAGATTCGTCATTAGCAGGCCTCAATTAGTAAGTATGCCAAATATGAAGAAAATCGGAGAGGGTCCGGTCATCTTCAGTCATACCCTCATGCGAATCTTGTAACTATTTTCAGTTGTCTATGGTGGAAAATGCCAAATTTGTCCTGGGAAACCAGAAAAAGTCACGGAATTTCTTTTCTGCATGTCTGTAACCACCCTGTTGTATGAACCTCTTGTGGTTGAAGTATGGATGTTCATAATTATCTTTCCATTCATTCAATGTGATTATCATCATTCAGCCTTATTATCATAATTAGCCTTACTGTAAAGTCCACTGAGCATATAGGATCATGCCATGAAAGCATATTTAGGGGATGTGGGAGTAGGGCCTCTACACATTCTCAAGCTCGGCCATTTTGGAGGTGATGTGATCAGCACCACACTTTGGCCATCTTTACCCCCTAGGGTTGCTCTCAGGTGCCAATTGATTTGAGGCTGGTTGAGACCCAGACCCACTTTATGCTGGGATAATTAGCCCTACAATATATATAAATGTGAGAAACTGACAAAGTAAACAATAATGTTGTATATTTTTATGCAGCATGTAATGCTTCAAGATGGAGCATATCTGAGCTTAAATATTTTTTTCCATTAGTATGATAGTCAATATATTTAACTGTTCATTAATTTGCTAGCTGTCTCACGATCACACAAACAAAGGTTCTACATTGAAGTTCCAGTTTGGGCACAACATTTTGTTTGTTTTCCTTCATAAATATCTTCATCCTCCTTGTTGCAATTAGCCTAAAAAAAGTACAAATATTATCAATTGGTACTGTTAATTTGAGTCTGTATTGTATTTTTTAATGTTCTAAATTTTCTTTCCTTTCAGTAGGTCTGTTGTATCAGTTAAACTTAAAAATGGATTTTCCTGATCCTGAAGAAGAATTTGAACTCATGCATGCAGATGAGTTGGAGATGATTAGGGAAATGGAAGGTAAGTTGTTACGAATGTATATAATCTATATATTCCTGCATGCATACAGTTATAAAATGAAACTATCAATCTTTATTTTTGGTTGCTTTGTATTGAAATTTATTGCACTTGAAAACATTTATATTTGTAGCTATATCATGTTGTTCAGTCAAGTCTCTGTTATAAGCCCATTCATTTTCGTAACTTTATGGTGCTAGTGCTTGCCGGTTAATTGCTTGTTAACACCAGTCATTATAACTGTGATCTTATGCTGTAATATGTACGGAATTTTGATGATTCTAAGTTCAAATTGCAGGACAGCGTAATTTAGCATTTTTTTTTTAAATCAACGTTCTGAACATTCCAGACTTTCAGTAATAATTTCTTACTCTTTGTCCCCCCAACACCCCATTTTCTGTTTTCTCAAATGATTTAGTGATGTTTTGAATACCGTGATGCTCAGCTTCTTATACAGACTGTTTCAAAAGTTACACAACCCAAACTTTGAAAATGTATATCATGAAAACCGTAAGAGATATTTAAACCGGGTTTTCTGCATTATAAAGTCTCATCCATTGAGACATTTTTCAATGCTTAAAATTATCAGTTTTCTCCATACAGAAAATTTAGATAAATTCATAACTGGCGGAAATCAGCATTAAAATTTTTCCAGAAATGCACTTTTGAATGAGAGAAGTACGTAAGAAATTATCGGAGGGTCATAATTATATGTCTGATGACTGGTGCCATGTCAATCTGTGATTTGCGACCAATATTGGTCATGTGCAACATTTGATGGATTTTATGGGTTGAGTGAAAAAGTGCCATTTTTGGAACATATATGACAATGCTAGCAGGTCGAAATATTGTCAACAGACGCACGCCACATGTGCCTAAGTATTGGCTATACATTTACGTGAAAAATCATAAACCAAGACTTTGTTCCGAAAGTGGACTCTTGAGAGAATCCTAGTCTATCTCTGGTTACATTGAATTCTCTTCGCTCACTTTCGACGCTACTATGCCTGTTCTTTTAATTGATTCAGCATGGTGTATTCTTTTGAGCAGCGTGTGTGCATTGCTGAAGAGTATTTTACTATTCATTCTTACACTCATGTGCAAGAGGTTTTCCAAGAAAAATCCCCTGCTTCTGCTGTACCTCACAAAGTAACTGTTTTACGACTAGTCAAACACCAACAAATTATATCACAAATTGTTAAGAGTTGGTATTATTATTGAAGATTAGGCACACACAGAAGATCTACTACGTAGACATTTTCAGCGAAAAATGCAGGCTTGACCAGGACTCGAACCTGAGTCTCTGGCATACCGTATGATTTCTCTAACCACTGAGCCACCCTGGCCTCGCCTGATTTCTCGCTGTCGCTGGTTTACCTGTGTGGAATCGTCTCAGCCAGTGCTATCGCAATGGGATCTGTTGCCTTTGAAACACAGTAGACTTTGACATTGCCTGGTTCCTCCCAGTGTAGAGATGTTAATGCATTTTTCGCTGAAAATTTCTACGTAGTCCATTTCCTGTGTGTGCCTGATCTTCAATAATTAACATCTCTACGCTGGAAGGAACCAGGCAACTATAACCAACCAAAGGTTGGGTATACATCCCCAATACATACAGGCAGCACTCCACTCCAACCAAAGTACAAGGCCAATTCAATTCAGGTAAAATTAATAGGAATAGACATTCCCAGATATGTTAAGATTAACAGAAATTAGGCCTAATTAGTAAAAGTATGATAAAACATCAAAATATTAAGTAAATAATAAGCCCCAGACCAAAATTCATTGGTTATCAAAAATACATCCCTTTTGTTGATAGGTAGAATTCAGAGAGCACATGTTACTTTTCATGCAAATTTTTTATTAATACAGATATTTCCAGGATAATATTTGTGCAAGCACAAAATAACTTGCTTTCCCTGAAAATAACTCCAAGTAACAATTATATGTGCAAACAAACCACAAAAACATCAAAAAATCGATGTTTTTGGACAAAAGACAATCGGTCTCACAGCACCAGAGCCATCTGGTGAGAGTCAGTCGAACTAGCCCTGACTAGACTGCCATCTATTGGGCTTCTCAAGGTACTTGATGAAGGCAAGTAACCCAAGGTGCTGTGGACCAATCAGATGGCCTCATGGGCGTGGCTACCAGACAATGAGTCTGTGATAGCTTTTAACATGTGAGGAAGCCATCTTGATTTCACTTCTTGCTAACAGTTGGTACAGTTAACATCGCTCCAAGTTTTGGGCCAGAGTAGGCCAGTGGAGAGAGGACAATGGTGTCACCAGTGTGTGAAATATCCAATAAGGGCTTGGGAATAGTCCTGTAGTGTATAATATGAACGAATTACAGCACTGGAAGTGTCTTAAAGTGCATGGAACCTATATCCATGAAAATTCTGAAATTCTCAAAAGCACATGGTGAGGACAATGAGCCTCCAGGAAGCCATGATGCTTTGTATCCAAAGACATCCATAATTAATCGGCACATCCTTTGTGATATAGCTCCCTGAAACCGTTCATTTGCAAGACAATACCCATATGTCTTAAGATACCGCTATATTTTTCGTGTAAATTCTCAGAAAATCTCCCCATTTATAGTTGGAGTGACATGTGCAACAAGGCCCAGGTGTGGTAAGGTGAATGCAGAATATGTAAGTACAGTGTTTTTATTACCCATTTTGTTGGTTCCAATTGTAAAAACAATCTTATAAGTTTGTGCAGTGCTTGTATATAGTTAAAATGTATTAGTACCCCGAATATTAAATGTGTCTTTCCAACATCTTGATTTATCAATTCATATTTGGGCGGGTAAGTCCGGGAAGCGTACCACTCGCTCCGGAATAACTAGGCTGAAAGTCCCTATGATACACCAGCAATCATTCCTCGGAATGGATGCTGGTCTACTGGGGACATCCTCCATGTTAATGGTCACTGGAGGACAGCGTAGAGCTGCATGGGGATGGGTGCGTCCAGGTTGCACAGCAGAGTAGTTTCATAGGTTCAATCAAGCCCAAAGTGGGTGAGTAGGTTAGGTTAACCTATCCTATTGTTCGGCAACGTAACCTGGAGGCACGTATCCCTGGACCAGCCGCGTAGACAAAGCCATTCAACTCCCGAATCCATCGTCTGTCTTTATGTCTTTGTCTTTTGTCTCTTGCGCGGATCGCAAGATTATGAGACTCAGTACCGGCACTCCCCAAATATGAATACCAGATCAAGGTCGTTGGAACGACCAGCAGGTCGTGGGTTCCCACCCAACGGTAGTGCAAGTACCAGTAGTAACCCCCAACTTGACCTCATTGTGGCAATGCTCCAGGAGCAAGCGAAAGTCTCTGAAAATGTTAGTCAGAAACTTGAAGCACAGGGTCAGAAACTTGATGCGCAGGGTCAGAAACTTGATGCGCAGGGTCAGAAACTTGAGGCACAGGGTCAGAAACTTGAGGCACAGGGTCAGAAACTTGAGGCGAAAATTGATGTTCAGGGTAGGGAATTTGCCAAGGCATCAGCTGAAGTAAATAAGAAACTTGAAGCCGTAAGGACGGAATTCCAGGCCAGACTGGACTCCATCCACAATGCCACCACGAAGACCTCAGAATTGTTAACTAAACAAGTAGCGACCAACACCAATAGAATTAACCAAATAGAGATCCAATGTAATGACCTAGAGTTAAGATTAGGTAGGGATTTTACACAAGTGTCAGGCCAAATTTCGGAACTGAGGGAACTCGTTAGCGAAGTGCAAGGCGGTGACAATCAGACCACCACAGCTCAGATTCTAGGGAGGTTAGATGCCCTAGAAAACATATGCAGAGAGCTCACTTGCAGTGACCACATGGTCACGATCGAGAACAGGGTTCTCGAGCAAGTGAGGAAGGAAATGCCGAACTGTCAGGCGGAAGGCCGCAGCTCGCATGTATGCATTTCCGAGGGCCAAGTCACTGAGCAGCGCACCTCCTCACAACAAAGGGTTGGTGAGGAGCAGCTGCCAGCAGAACAAAGGTCTGACGATGCAAGCCTGATGAGGATTCTTGCTTGCCTGGAAGGGATGGAGAGACGAATAACTCAGTCCGCCCTTCCACTTACGTCAGCCACCATGCCCGTCTCACCTGCACGGAATGTGTCTGTTTACCATGCCTTGCACAAAACCAAACGAAGACCTAAGGGTTACGAAAGCTCTGACCAGAGCAGTGGCTATGTGTCTCCCCCTAACAAGTACCACCCACTTGGTAACTCCCCGGAATCCAATTCCGAAAGCTCGGATGCCGAAGTCCGCAGCCAAAGGAAGAGGAAGAATCGGAGGAGGAACAAGAGCAAACCTAGGGTTAGGTTTGCTGATCTCAAACAGCTCCCAACCTTTAACGGGCAGGGGAACAGGCTGGCCTCAGATTTTGTGCAGGAGTTTGAGAGAGATCTCACTCTCCTGGAGGTAGATTTGGCGGATGCCCTCCAAATAATCTCGTTCTGTCTACGGGACGAGGCAGGGCAGTGGTACGAGAGGAACGAACGAAAGTTCAAGTCCTACTCGGATTTCAAAAGGCAGTTCCTCTCATATTTCCAAGGGGATGGGTGGAGAGCTTCTTCCCTTGCGAAGGCTCTCAACGAAAGGTACAACCCATCCCAGCACAGATCAGTGCACAAATATTTCTGGCGACAAGTCAAAATGATTAGGCTTGCGTTGCCAGAAATCGCCGACAACCAGGTTTTCACCCACGTTGTGCAACAGCTGCCGCGCAGCTTGAAGGACCAGTTAATCCTGGCTCCCTTCATCTCTCTTCAGGAGGTGGCCAACTCCATACTTCGGTATGAGAGTGTGCAAGTGCCACAATATCCTGAGAGGGAAGTTGCAAGGCCAGTACATCCCAATTACGGGAAAACTACGACTCGCATTAACCGGACCTATGTGAGTCGTGGTCAGGGTGAAGCGAGCGGTTCATCCAAAAAGGAGGACGCTCACATGTGCAAATCTGCGAGGGGCTCCCGGCCTAAGGAGTACCCAAACAGAAAGGTAGACCGGAGAAAGGGTGGAACGTCCCGGCGTAAGAGTTCCGCCAGCTCACACGGGTCTTCCGAGCATCTCGCTGAGGTGCATCCAAATGTGCACAACCAGGGAAACTAGGTAGGCAACGTCCTGACGTGGGGAAGGGCGATGCCAAACCTAAACCTGTCCCACAATGTTCAGATTCATGCAAGCACACTCCACTGATAAATCAATATCAGGCAGTGGGTGATTCAATGTTGTCACGTCTTGCGCAAAGAAAATTCGGGTATCCTGTCCAAAGAGACAGTGATGGTAATTACCACATCGGACTTTGCATATCTGGACAATCCTCAGCGCAGTTGCTCAGTGCTTTGAGAAGGGAAAAGTGTGTTCATAAAAATGTGTTATTAATGATATCCACAAATGATATGCTCCGAGGGAAGGACACCAACCAGGTGTTCCGGAACCTCCAGGATATCATTTACACCCTAAAGAGGAAAGGTGCTCAGAAGGTCATTGTTCTGACTCCTCCACCAGTTCCCAGGTTAGCCAATGAGAATCGACACAGGTTCTGGGCCATGTATGACTCACTAATTGCAAAAATATTATCCCTTGATGATAATAGCAATGTAAGGGTTCTGGATTCCTCATCGAAATTTGTGCACAAGGGCCAAGAAATGAACATGTCGCTGTTCGAAGAAACCATGGGTTACGGTCAAAACATGAGACCCGACCTGGTTCACTTCAGCCCACGAGGTATGGATGCCATACTCAATGCACTCGATGAGGTAAAATGGTTCACCAAACCAGGTCACACACCCAAGGGTAAACAAATGGAATCTCAACAGAGTGAGATGAATGCCATTCTGCCCTATGAGCAACCCTCGGGAAACTAGCCTGTGCTATTCTCGCTGGGGGTGATGGTGGCCAGGGTGTAACAATTCCTACTCGGTTAGTAAGCATGGAATTTAATAGTGAGGAAACTCATTGATATATGTTTTGTACATTTTTCACTTCCCCAAAGAATCATAGTAGACAATGGTCCCCAGTTAGGGCCAAACAATTCACTCAGGAACTCCGTTATGGAACACTTTCATATTCCGATAGGTGAACAAACCGAATGGGATCAGCAATTGTTCATGGCTGTATCCCGGACGGCCGAAAGGCGAAACAAAGCCAACAGTAAGGTAAATGAGTCACAGCAAAACAGAACTGTGATCAAAGTGTACGACTTAGTTTTTCTTAAATCCCATCTCCAAAGCAAAGCTCTAGAGGGACAGACCCACAAATTGTTCCACACCTTCTTCGGTCCATTAGTTTGTAGTGATCAGGTGACGGATAACATATTTAATCTTGTTCATTGTGTTAGCGGTAAGAGCCTACCCAACCAACATGTCAATAACATGAAGTTGTGGAGGTGTAGCTATAAGGTGTATAGTCATTACATTGAGAAGCTCAGACTACTACATCCGGTGTTAGCATCGAGAGTACCTCAAAGAAGTTAATTCAAGCCAAGGGGCCTCTGAATTCAACGAGGACTCAACCTCAATCCCGACGGGGTGCAGCCGTTTCCCTACGACTTGCTTTGTCTGTTGGTAAGACGAGTAACTGCGCACAAATGGCTCCACCCTCGTACCCTTGTGATACTTCCCCATGGAAACTGTAGATGTCTGCTCGTCAGCTCTACGTTTCTTCCTAAACCCGATATCAGTAGGACCTAGGAGAGAAGTACGCGACGGTACGGCTCCTGCGCTATAGTATTAGTCGCATAAGAGGTATTGGTATCCCTCTAGCGCATCCAGGGTAAGACGCACGGATAGGAGTGTACAACAGGTACAAGATGAGGAGAAAAAGCTACACATTTTTCGAACACTAGTATTAATATATGTTAAAGGTCAGAGGTTTTGTGGATGAGGTTCTGTCTGGTCTGTGACATTCACCCATTTGTACATAGGGTAGAAATTTTTTTGTCAAGATCATGTGAGGGATTATTTTATCATTGTATGCAAAAGTCAATTTCAGTGTTGTATACCAGAGTATTTCATTGTTGCATACAAAAGCCTATTTCATTGTTGAGTGTAAGAGTCAATTTCATTGTTGTATACAAAAGTATTATTTCATTGTTGTATACAAAAGTATTACTTCAGTATTATATGCCAAGGCAATTTCATTGTGGTATAAAGGGTAATTTCATTGTTGTCTACCCAGACCATTTCTTTGTTGGACACAAAAGTGAGTCCAACCATCATATAGAGGTTTATTTCCCTATGAGTACAAATCTATGCTAGATCACTCACTACCAATCAAGCAAAATATTGCTTAGCAATCATTGGGTATTTGCACTACCGATGGGTTGGGTTCGACCAAACCAGGGTTAGCAGTAATGGAAATATGCGAGCACCCCCAAACATATAGGGTTGTTTATAAGGAACAACCCAAAAACCAACAAGGGTAAGGTCAAAGCCTGCGTGTGAAGTGGGGCCAGTGAGTACATCACTCCAACTCCCCCTCAGTGTCACCACAAAACCCCGGAGCAAACATACAAAAGTGCATGGTGTCATAGGCAGCAGCAGACCCCCAAGCATATTATACCAGGAACTAGAGACAATCTTTTCAGCGTTCCAACAATATGGGGAAGCAGGGAGTGTGTCAGGGGTTCGTAATCGAACAATGACATCCAGAAACGAACCACCATGACAATCCTACAGACTTCACAAAATGAGTGCATTCCACAGATTGTACACAATCCCAATGGACAGCCAGGTCGAAGCATTGTTCCGCTAAGCGAGCAACAAAAACATTTGATGGCAACGCAAAGTGCACAAAGCCAGGCGACAGCTATCTCCACCTAAGGAGATATTGAAGAACAATTGTGAGGTGATCAAATGTGGACAACAGACCAAGGCGTATGGTGAACATTTTTTGAAGGTACTGCACCCTCAAGTGAATGAGGGGCAGAGACATTAGATACGTACCTAAAAACTACTAAGCAGTTCGAATACAAAAACTGTATTCAGTGCGGCAATAAGCAGATATAACATGAATGACTAAAATCATTTATTGAAAACTTTTAAGTGTGTTATATTAACCACGTATATACCGTCTAGGAAATCGTTCGATATATCGGACAGAACAATATCTCAAACATAGATCCGAGTGACGGGCAAGAATAATTGCAAATTTATTTTCTTTCATGTATATGTTCTTTTCGGACCAGCATGGTCTTAACAATTCAGTGTGTATATAAATATTTTGTGTATGTATTTGGGTATAGTGTAGTAAAGGGTAAAGAAAAATGATCCGCTTCACGTATCCTTTTTCTTTTCCCGAGGGCCCGGGATATGTATAACCAACCAAAGGTTGGGTATACATCCCCAATACATACAGGCAGCACTCCACTCCAACCAAAGTACAAGGCCAATTCAATTCAGGTAAAATTAATAGGAATAGACATTCCCAGATATGTTAAGATTAACAGAAATTAGGCCTAATTAGTAAAAGTATGATAAAACATCAAAATATTAAGTAAATAATAAGCCCCAGACCAAAATTCATTGGTTATCAAAAATACATCCCTTTTGTTGATAGGTAGAATTCAGAGAGCACATGTTACTTTTCATGCAAATTTTTTATTAATACAGATATTTCCAGGATAATATTTGTGCAAGCACAAAATAACTTGCTTTCCCTGAAAATAACTCCAAGTAACAATTATATGTGCAAACAAACCACAAAAACATCAAAAAATCGATGTTTTTGGACAAAAGACAATCGGTCTCACAGCACCAGAGCCATCTGGTGAGAGTCAGTGGAACTAGCCCTGACTAGACTGCCATCTATTGGGCTTCTCAAGGTACTTGATGAAGGCAAGTAACCCAAGGTGCTGTGGACCAATCAGATGGCCTCATGGGCGTGGCTACCAGACAATGAGTCTGTGATAGCTTTTAACATGTGAGGAAGCCATCTTGATTTCACTTCTTGCTAACAGTTGGTACAGTTAACATCGCTCCAAGTTTTGGGCCAGAGTAGGCCAGTGGAGAGAGGACAATGGTGTCACCAGTGTGTGAAATATCCAATAAGGGCTTGGGAATAGTCCTGTAGTGTATAATATGAACGAATTACAGCACTGGAAGTGTCTTAAAGTGCATGGAACCTATATCCATGAAAATTCTGAAATTCTCAAAAGCACATGGTGAGGACAATGAGCCTCCAGGAAGCCATGATGCTTTGTATCCAAAGACATCCATAATTAATCGGCACATCCTTTGTGATATAGCTCCCTGAAACCGTTCATTTGCAAGACAATACCCATATGTCTTAAGATACCGCTATATTTTTCGTGTAAATTCTCAGAAAATCTCCCCATTTATAGTTGGAGTGACATGTGCAACAAGGCCCAGGTGTGGTAAGGTGAATGCAGAATATGTAAGTACAGTGTTTTTATTACCCATTTTGTTGGTTCCAATTGTAAAAACAATCTTATAAGTTTGTGCAGTGCTTGTATATAGTTAAAATGTATTAGTACCCCGAATATTAAATGTGTCTTTCCAACATCTTGATTTATCAATTCATATTTGGGCGGGTAAGTCCGGGAAGCGTACCACTCGCTCCGGAATAACTAGGCTGAAAGTCCCTATGATACACCAGCAATCATTCCTCGGAATGGATGCTGGTCTACTGGGGACATCCTCCATGTTAATGGTCACTGGAGGACAGCGTAGAGCTGCATGGGGATGGGTGCGTCCAGGTTGCACAGCAGAGTAGTTTCATAGGTTCAATCAAGCCCAAAGTGGGTGAGTAGGTTAGGTTAACCTATCCTATTGTTCGGCAACGTAACCTGGAGGCACGTATCCCTGGACCAGCCGCGTAGACAAAGCCATTCAACTCCCGAATCCATCGTCTGTCTTTATGTCTTTGTCTTTTGTCTCTTGCGCGGATCGCACAACGTCGTTGTCTAATATGTTTCAAAGGCAACAGATTCCGTTGTGGTAGCACTGGCAGAGAAGATTCCATGCAGGTAAGACAGTGAAAAATCAGGCGAGGCCAGGCTGGCTCGGTAGCTCAGTGGTTAGAGAAATGGCATGGTATATCAGAGACCCGTGTTCGAGTCCTGGTCGAACCTGCATTTTTCGCTGAAAATTTCTACGTTGGTATATATTGTTGAAAATCAATTCTCAGATGTTTTCAGCAAATTAACAATATCTTTTTTAAAATAATGTAATTGCTTTTATTTGGATATATGCTAACATAAATTTATTAACCCAGTGATAGCATACATGATTAGTTTAGTGCAGAAAACCTGGTGTAAATACCTCTTACGGTTTTCATGATATACATTTTCAAAGTTTGGGTTGTGCAACTTTTGAAACACACTGTAGTATGCACAATTGCTAGTAGATAGTTTCCTGGCACCTGATAAGTGGATCAATACAGAAGATAAACAAACACGAGGAGTTTCTTTACTGTATTCATTAGTGAAGGGACAGAATATATGAGCCAAGAATTTTCATCATTTGATTGCCTTTTTAGTACATTGATGTCATAATACTTCAGGAACATTCCACAAAAGTGGTCCTACTCCGTGTAAACAGCAAAATAAATTAATCTGAAAATTATTTTTTTTTAATTGCATTATGGTATACATGTTTGTGAATGCATATTTCACCAACAAAAATATTACCATCTGTAGCCTATGTGCTTCACAGGTAGTTGCAGTTATACTTTGCCACATTTGTAAAGCATCACACACGTAATACATTTTTGTTAATGGTAGGTCATCAGGTTTTGTCTTTCATTTGTTAGCAGACACCACATAGTACTTCTCAATTTCTTGAATATTTTAATCCAATCTCATATCCAGAACCTTACATTTTATGTCTGGAATGTCCCCATTATAGAGTCCTCACTCAAACTCGTTCAAGTCTCCCACACTCAAGTGGAATGATTGGTAACATCTCATATTTCAGAGCCTAATAAGCAGCACTGTCAACCTAAACCCAAAAATGGAAGGAAACCACTCTATGCAATATCTACAGACATAAATGTAAAATGGATACACATACTGACAGACCTGCCCAAGCAATTACAAATATCGTTTCACAATGCAACAAGTGCATGCACATCATTATTCACTTACCTAAAAGGATAATAATATTCTGAGAAATAATGAGATTCAGTTATAACATTCAATCGAAGATCGGGCCTCTCCAATGGCACAGTGGTAGCATTGTCGCTTTGATACCCGGTGGAGTCACTTAGTGGTTCCGATTCCATTTTTAAACTGTAGGTCCAGTCCTGATTAGCCTTACTGTGCATAAAGTGGACTTAAAACACCAACTCAATCAATTCAATGAAAGATCATTTTAATGTGGCAATGATCGTAGAAACATAAACTGTCAGCATAGGTAGTTTCAGCCCATAATCATCTAATTCATTTTCACACATCACTGCGTATTGGTAAGATACAGAAAACTGCATTTAAACATGGAGGTGATGACCATGGTCACTTAATTTTTCATTTTCACTGCATCTTTACTTACGATTCATATTTGAGGTCCCACTACCACAGACAAATGACGGAAATACATGTGCTAATAATAGGCTTCGAGAGTTCGAGCGTATTCCGCTTGTTCAAGCATTTTTTACTCAAGTGGAAGACCTATCAATTCTGTATGTCATCTAGTGTCACCCATATGAACTATCGAGCGAGTTAAAGCCCTCATTGCCGTACTCTAGTGCTATAATACTTGCCATTCATTCAAGTATAATGCAAAATGTGAAAATTTTTAGTCTTTAATTATTCAATTTTGATTGCATGCTAATGCTATGTATTTTATTTATTTTATCCCAGAGGATTATCCTGTAATGGATGTTGGTGTTGCACCCAGGTCAAAGAGAAGTTTAGATTTCAGTAGTCCAAAAGTTGCAACAGTTGTTCCTGAAGTTGTTGAGAGCCAGCAGCCGCTATCCTCAGTTGACAATGGTGCAGTCTCGCTATCTCAGATTTCCACTAGCCAACTTGAGGGATCTGAAGGCAGGAAGAGAAAAATTGAATACTTGTTTGGAGACATTGAAGATATAGAAGAGGGAACACAAGAGTTGGAATTTCGAAGTAAAGGTGATTTTACTGAATTATTACTTTTCTCTCTGGTTAAATTGTAAGGTAATCAGGGAAATCTTCTAACTGATCAATAAAGTCTGCCTGAAAGACTAGGATATACTCTGCCTGTTGATACTAATAATTACAACTTCATTAATTTGCTTTACACAAGCAGATTAATTGATAATGTGTTCATTTGAAGAAAAAAAAAAGCTTCTTTTTGCCAAACGTGTAAAAGAATATTAGTTCTATTTATTAAGTTTGAAATTTTATTTTATGCACTGTAATACAGTTTGAAAGAGTGCTTAAATTCCATAAAAATCAGTAACCTTGGTTCTTAATTATATACACAGAGATGTCATTTTTTTCTTGAACTAGTTTTATTGGTATTGATACTGACACCAATAATCAAAATTATACTGATATGATATAAAATGGCTATGTTTCTTCAAGAGGATTAATAGCTTGTTCACCTCCTTAATTGATGTATGCAAGTATGTGATTACAGAGTTTTTGCCTTTGAAAAACAAACTGTGTATTTACATTTACTCTACATTTTTTTTAGTTATGTTTTTAAGTCCACTTTATGCGCAGGAAGGCTAATCAGGACTGGACCTACAGTTTAAAGTTGGATCCGAACCACTTGTGCCTCCACCAGGTTTTGAACCCAGGATCCCTTGATTACAAGGTGGTGACGTTCACTATGCTATCAGGGAGACCCTCATTTACTTTACAAAACCATGACAAGTGAATTGTAAGGGTTTATTCATAAAAATAATAACAAAATGGCAGAATATTGCATTGAATTAAAGGCTGTTTATAAATATATTTGACTGGTAACATTATCGATAATATTGCTAATACACTTATATGCTTATATTGGTCAAAATGCCTGCTCCATCTCTGCTAGTTATTATCTATAGAAGGTCAGGATGGTCTGACTATGAGTTGAAATGAAGGGGTCCATAGTAAATTAAATTTAAAATAGTTACATATTGTACTCTGTGGAAAAAATGAGGATTTTGGAAAACTGAGAGAGATTACATTGAGAGTTCATGTGGGAAACCTGGAAATGTTAATTGTGTTAATCAGTTTTGCATAATACTTTTGTGAGAACTGGCATATTGTTCATAAGTTTGTATATTTATGAAGGTTTTGCTAGTAACCAATATTCTACTGCATAAATTACCTGGCATGGTGTCCTGATACATGTGCTTTTCAGGGTGCTCCCCCTGAGTAGCAAGTTTTAGTCATTGGGTCAAGAGGGGAAAACAGTCCCAATATTTTTTTTCTCATGTTTTTGTGATAGGGTGCTTCACTGCAACACTACATTACAGGGAATGCTTGGAATAGTGTGATCTTGATATCATGCCAACAGTTATACATTTTAAACTTTTCTTACAGTTTCAAAATTGATTGTATTTTCAGGCATTTTTCAGTTTGAATCTCCTGTGGACTAGCACCACGTGACAGAATTTAACACAACATATCTCCACAACTAATGAATATATTTTTTTCTTCATTAATATACTTATGATTTTATGGCATACTCAACAAAATAATACAGTTATTTTTGGGTCTGCAATGTTATTGAAATCTGACTCTGACATTGGACATATGGATGGATGTAAGTCTCTTGAAATTTACATATAATCATAACAATGGACCACCCTTTAATGACATGTTACTTATGTCCCCACACTTAGGAATAAAAAAAGCCCATAAAGAAAAAGCATTTTTTGGGTAAAACATGTGAAAATTTTTGGAAATTTGGGTTAGGGTGTCTGCTAGTCTGGGAAGTCAGGGAATTTATTTTTTTATGAAAATGTCAGGGAAATTTACTGTTTTTCTGGAAAATCAACATTTTTGTAGTAGTGCAATAAAAATAGATTTTGTGAGCATAGAAAAATGGGCCAATCAAGAAATTTTAAATTGGTTGTAGGCAAACTATACTTCATTTTGATGTATTGAGTATTACCAGTAGCTACAGTAAATATTTTATGATAAATACTCTTGGAAAAGGGATCATGCTTTGAACTAATAGAAATCTATATTAAGTGGATATTGGAATTTACCATTTTCATATTTCAATTTTTTTGGTTGTATTTGGTAGAGATATTAGAATTAATACATATATGTTTTACTAAATTTTCCTATATTTTTATGCAGTATGCATTTTTTATGCTATAATTGTTCTGATTTTTTGTATAAAGTATTCTTTCTTAACCCTTAGCTAATATGTGGCAAGTATTTTGTAAAAGTGCACCCCAGATACTTATATCAGGCAGTCAATTTCTGTTCAGTTTCTCTTCTCATTATTACTTTTAACATGACGTGAAGTGAATATTATAAAAACTTGGTTAAGTAGATTTGTAAGTGTAATTTGTAGCTAAAGTATTGTGACCATCTTGTACACATATTTAAATACAAGAATTTTAATAATGACTTGGTGGAAAAGTTGGGGAATTTTGTTTCTATGAAATGGTATACACCCTGGGGGTGTCTCCTGTGCAGCCTTCTAATTGAAATATGATGATCCTGTGTCATAGTATGAACATGTACTACAATTCACCAAAGTTGCAACCCCCAACTTTTCAGTAGTAAGGTTCTGTCAGTAAAAAAAGGAAAGCATTGCAATAAGAATAAATTTTCCTTAATTTTCGCTTTTTTTTTGTTTCCAAAAAATGCATTTTACCCAAAATGTGAGTACACAAGTGACATACCATGGAAGAGTTGTCTTTTGTGGTGATTACCTTTACATTTCAACCTGTCAATTGTCAATAGGGCAGATTTTACAACCAAATTTTCGAAACATTGCTTATAAGGTTTACTTATTCTTTATTTAATCTTTTTTTCACTGCCTGTTCTTTATTATTGAAGGGAGGTGGGTGAAACTTTAGAGGATTGTTAGGGGCTTGTTGTATGAGACGAGACAGTTATTTTTGATAAGTAGGAACCCAGCGTGAGATACCCGATTTTTGAAATTTTCGCATTTTTTCTAGAATGTGGGGGGACGGCAGAAACATGCCATCAAAGAGTTGTATTTTGTGGTGATTACCAGCAAATTTCAAGTGGATTTGTATCCATAGGAATGATACTACAACCGAATTTCCCTGCTAATATTGATACACTGCTTCTTTTTAGGAGCATTGTACCTTTTTATTTCTTTCCCCAAGAAGCATTTAACTATTTTTAATGTGGCTTTGCACAATTGTAGCAACATTACAACAGTGTTTGTTTTTATAACTTCCATTATTGAGAGGGAATATGGATAAAATACACTTCCACTGAGACAACTGTCATTCAGCCCAAAGATAAAACAGACATCAGCTCTCTACAATAATTATTTCCGATTTTTGTACATCATAGTACATTTGAAAAGTGCATGCCTGGAAAGCCCGGTCCTCTTAAATGTCCTGCCAGGACAGAACTGTCTTCTTGCCAGGGAAAGAGTTAATAGTGTTGGCACAAGGCCTAAGACATGGCTTAATTTTATTTTTATTATATTGTGGGTTTATTTGCTTTGTTGATAGGTATCCTATCTTCTAGTTCCTATCCTATTTAAAATATTGATTTTTCCTGCTGTAGGAATAATGATAAAGTAAATCTTTTGTCAGAGTGGCCTAATTACAGTGATTGTATTGCCCTTTGTGCTAATGAATTTAACTACAACATATCTCTCTCTTGGATTCAAATAGTTCAAATTAAAATTTGAGCCCTTCTGAATATAGGACTGTGGTGGATTTTCCAGAGTTTCCTGTCTCACAAGTGCACAGAATGTATTATTCTACCTGTGTCCCAGATTGAGAATATGTGCAGCCTTGATTCATCATTCTGATATGCATTTATAAAAAAAAATGTTTTACATCCAGTTTATTTACAAGTTGAATAATAGGGACTGCACATGCAGTTTAGCATGCTATCTGAACTACAGACGTTTTCTTGCACTGACCTTCGTAGTGTAGTGGTTAGCACAGTGTGCTATAATGCCTTGGGTCCCAGATTCGAATCCAGCCTGGAAATGGGCATTCTTTGTGAATGCCTCTTCATCAATTTCATCATATCGTCACCCATCCTCATCATCGTGATTAGCCAAAAGTGCCAGAGAAGTGACACTAATTAAAAAAAATCAACAAATCAAATCAAATTGATGCTTCCATTGGGAACTGAACCTAGTACCCTTGGTTACAAGGCACCATCGTTGATCACTATTTTGTTGGGATCTCCTCCAGTGTAATGTGAAACCTGTGAATATATGATCAATTGTAACATTGGAATTCCTGAGAGGGGGGGGGGGTTGAAGGGAACAAATTCATTGACTTTAGGTGAAAGAGAAAGTTATGGATATGAAGATCGGTTATCGGTATCGGTCAATTTTATATCTACTTTATCGGTATTGGCCAAAATATCATATCGGCCTATTCCTAATTTATTTTATAGATGCTTGTGTAGTACCAAGTTTGAAAAGTGTGTGTGAAATTTTTAGGCATTGCTTGTTAATATTGTTATTTTTTTCCTCTAGAGAAAAGTAAGAAACAATGTTTTTCAAAAGATCCTGATGATGATATAGTTGAACAAATCATGGCACAAAGGCGATATTTGCAAGCTAAAAGAGATCCTTATGCTTCAATGAGAAATTATTCTGTTGATGGAAGGTGAGTGAGGAGCAATTAATAATAACAATTTTATGGAAATGTTCATAGTTTAAATTTAAAAAAAATATATATAAGAAAATGTACTTGATGTAGTTACCCCCACACCCCCTATACGCCTTCATGGCGTGGTGCTATGCACAGGGGAGCACTACCTTTTACCTTTACTTGATGGAGTTTGATGTAGTAGCCAGTAGACACAGTCAACACCTAAAACCAGTGTTTTCATAGGGATAAAACACTGAAACATATTTGTAATGCATGTCCCTATGTTTCATTACTTAGAATAATAGGTACTTCTCAACATTTTTAACACATACATATATATACACTATGCAGCAAAGTCACCGGACACCCATTGCTATTGGTTTCAAAGGTGCCAGCTATGTCATTAATAGGATTTTTGACCTCCATTTGTTGTTATTGTAATGTTTACCCTTTGGGGTAGGCTCGCCACTAAATTCTTGTAAACTGCTGGTGGAATTTGTTTCCTTTCATCCTGTAGAATGGTGAATAGTTGATGTGTGTTTGTTGGTCCAGTGGGTTTGGTATGCAACTGATGCTCCAACTCATCCCGAAGATGTATGGTTGGGTTCAAGTAGGGGCTTTGGGTGGACAAGTTAAGCACTTCCACCTGATTTTCTTCAAATCACGACTAAATTGACCTTCCTGTGTGGGCAGGAGCATTATCATGTTGACACAGAGGAGAGCCTATTTCAATCTGTTACCACAACATGGGAAGCATGTTATTATCTAAAATGTCTTGGTACACTCCAGAGGTTATTGACCTATCAATTTAAACTAAGAGCCCAAATCCAAAGCAGGAAAAACTGCCCCAGATCATTACCCTGAGCTACCAAATTTCACTGTCTACACAACACACTCCAGCAAATGCCCTTTGCCAGGCATCCATGAGGTTCACACATGCCCATCCGATTGCCAATTCATGAGCCATGACTCATTACTCCATAAGACCTTTTTGCATTGCCCCATAGTCCAATGATGGTGTTGTTTGCACCACTCTAAATGATGTCGGGCATTGGTGCATGTTATCAATGGCAAATTAGCAGTAGCACAATCATGGACACCAAATTCTATCCTTGGCCTCTGTACCTGAGCTGCTACAGAAATCATCTGCAAACGTTTATCGCTGTCTGACAACTGGTTCATACAACACACTTCAAGTTTGCTGGTCCCGATCAGTTTGTGTCTTGGGCCTACCTGAGCAATGATTGAGTTTAGTGCTTCCATAACGTTTCCACTTGGCAATGACATTGCTAGCAGTGCATTGGCACACATTTAATTGCTGTGAAATATATCTGATGGAATGCCCAAATGTATGGGCAACAACTGCACATTTACGTATCAGGTTCTGAGATACCAAGAAATCGTTTTAGGCTGTTTGTTCTCTCGCATGGGCAGAGAGATTGATCAAGTTAATATATGCTGCCTTAAGCTACCATTTGGTACGTCTATCAGTTTACTGAAATTTATCCTTACAGTTCTTGCAGTTATTGAGATACCAATAGTTGACATGTGCACATGGACATGACTGGCATACAAAAGCCCTTCTTTTTTCAGTTTTGCTAATTACTGTAGTACCAAAACTTTTTTTTTACCTTATGTTGCTGTCAACAATTCACAAGCCACTAAAAATATGTCCGCAAGCTAGCTACCAGTAGCTTGAAACCGACAGTTTTGTGATCTCTGTATTTGTGTGTTTCTGTTGTTTCATTTCTTCCAAATTTACCATGCATCTTAAGTGGTGTGATTACCCTAGACCTAGAGGGATAAGCCAAGTGAAGCAATATAAATAAAATACAAATACAGTGTGATTCTGATCTAGCATGAACAAAATCTGGTGTGCAAATGATGTGCAGCTTATCATGGAGACCTCATGTACCAACAAACACTACACAAACAGCAAGCATGCAGTTCTCTTCAGAATTATTAACAAGACACATTGTCCACTTTAATAACAGACGAGGAATGTGTTAAATGTAGCCTGAGTGGTCAGTGCACATTTACAGCATTTCTTATAATTTCTGTTGTTTTGCATTTAAAATGGTCTAGATTTGATAGTGCAACAAACCTGTTGAAGTAATATGGAACACACAGGACATGTTTTGAAAAAGGTTGACAATTTTAAATTAGAAAGCATCTTAATGTCGGGAATAATTTCCTAAAACCTTGGTCAGTTGTCAGACCTCTAGTTGGAGTGCAAGGTCCCAAAAGTTCCCATCCCACCCCTCCCCTGATGCTCTCCTCTCCCCAACACCTCATCCAACCTCAGATTCATAGACTCCTAGTTCCTAACATAAATCTGCATAACTAATAGTAAGGTAAGGTGAAGTTCACTGTGCCAGGCACATTTACGGGAAGGGAGGGTACCCCCACATTCTCGATTTTGGCCATTTTGAAGGTGATGTGAACAGCACCATACTTCGGCCATCTTCCCCCAGGTACTCATTGATTTGAGGCTGGGTGAACCCCAGAGCCACTTTATGCAGGGGACAAGAATGGAAAAAATCCTACCTTAGATCAGTGGTGGCCGGCGGCTACTATGATGGGTAGTGCCAATCTGATCAAGAAATCGAAAAGAAACAACCCCCCCCCCTCTCCTTGTGGTTGCGCCACTGGCCAAAATGTTTAAGTTTTAATTTATCCTTGTTTGGTAACATGGAAATAAATAATAACACACTAATCCAATTCTTCTTCACTCACTATCCTATCCTTCCCTAAAACACAACATTACAGACGCCATGTCACACAACAAGGCACATCAACAAGTGTTACGAACAATTAAAATATGATTAGTGCTGAAAGTAGCATCTGCTATATCAAATGTGTATATAAATATTGCAAAATGCAATGCAACAAATTGAATTCTATCTCCAAGTAAAATTCATACATGTATAATTATAGATTTTCTGCATAGTTTATTAAAAATGTGAAAGTCAAAAATCATGTGGTGGTGCGAGTTTCCTATATATATATATATATATGTATATTTTTGACATCCAGTTGGAATATGTGTGCAATGGGAAGGAGAAGGTGAGAGGAAGGGATATATCTTTTCTTAAGGAACAAATTGATAACCAAAAGTCTATCTATCTTACATGTTCATATAACTTTGGAAAGATGTTCATTTTTCCAAAAATAGGCAGAAAAGTAGATAGTACCTTTGTCACGAATTACTTCCCCAATGGGCCTTACAAATCAGTTATATTTAGCGACCTATCTCTAAAGGTGGCAACTATGTCAACATTGCAAAAGTTCCCTCGTCATGCCAAAGGAAAATGTGCTTGGCTGGTGTCTTATGAAGTTCACTGTGCCCCTCTCCCTGCCACCCTGTTTCCAGCTGAGACTTCTTCAACCCTTTGCACATGTGTGTCAACTTGGGCCAGCTCTTGGATGGCTCGGACAGTCACCTCGCGAGGGTAACAGTACCCTGGAAGAGCCATGCGTATCTTCTGAGGGTAGTGCCATGGCATGTCAGCTCTTCCCTTTGAGCCACCGCTGCCTTACATCAGCTGCCTTACATCACCCACCGTGGGAATCGAACCCAGGTCTCTGCGTGGCAGTCAGATGCCGTACCAACTAGACCACCGTGGCTAATGGTGGTAAGCAGATATATTTTTTAGGCCTAATGCTTTTTCCCCTTCAATGCATGGGCTATTACACCTTTGAAAGAAGTCTAAAAATCTAAAAGCTGCAAGTGCTTTGTGATATGCCTTTGTTGGATTGAATTGAAATTTTGCATGGTTCATTTTTCTGACAAGTGGCATTAATTGATGGGAAAGAAATTCAAAATTTGTAAAATAATGGCCACCGTAGTGAGGCACGCTGAACAATTGATCACAAACCATATTTAATTTTGCTTGCACTAAAGATAAAAATAAAATGAGAGAATTAACAAGTACTAAGACAGGCCCCATAAGATACCTTCGTGAGTTGGATGTAGACTGTGGTTTGGGTAGTCCTGGTGTAGAATATAAAATCTGTCTAGTTGTTAAAGACTTAAATCCAATGAAACCTTGATTTTACGTTTTTCAGGAGACTCCGCTGAATAAACTTAAAATGTGGGAAAATGTAAAATCGAGGAAATTTTTATAACATTTTGCTATAGCAGGACCACAAAGATTGAATGCATAATGTAAGAAGCTGGAAAATCCAGGAATGTAAAATTAGGGTTCTACTGTATTAATTTTAATGTTTATTGAGATTTAAATTATCACGAATGTAGAAATTCAGGGTTGCTACGCGACTGGAAAACCTGGAAAACAGGGAAAAGTCAGGGAATTTGGTTGGTCAGGGAAAAGTCAGGGAATAGTCAGGGAATTTTGCATATTTTCTGGAATTTATGCGCATTTTGGAGTTGCAGGAGAACCAGTTGCAAAATGAACGAATGGTTCATTTCCACTTCCGAATTCGGTTCTTGTGATTTCAGTCCCCCCAAAAGATTCAGGTCAGAAACTTGTTCCTCGTCATTATGACTTCTAGTCTGTTACGTACAAAATTATGGTTCCTTCGCATTTCAATTCTATAGTTATTCACTCACGGATCTAGGTTCTTGGATCCGTTCATTTTGCGACTCGTTCTTGTGAACCTGTTGAAGACCGGAATTTGGAGAGGCGTGAGATTTTTCCTTAGGGAACAATTTACTCAAGACGAAACCTACGCACCAGCCATCCTCAGAATTTCTTGCGGAAAAAATGTTGCTTTAGCTTTGTGTGTACTGAGGAAATTTTCTTTCTTCAAGAACACACCCGTTCGGACAGTTAATTGGTTTTGGATCTGCAATAAAGCTTGAAGACTAGAATTTCACGTAACTGGCTGTGGTTGACGTCACACTGGACGGGTGCGGACCCCGAGTAAAAACAAAGGGACTCACTACTTCGTTCCCCCCGTGAACCCGTTCTGTGAATTTGAGTCCTTCGTTTGCGACCCGTTCAGAAGCAACCTGATCAACTAGTTCATTTGCTCGTTGTCGTAGTTTTTTACATTGCAGAGATATGTTACACCCGAGAAATTAGTGATTTTATGCAGTATCAGTGACGTCATTATTCGAATATGCACATGTTTTGGGCATGTAGAACGAATTTATTTTTAAAAACTGGTGCGAAATAGAGGAATTAGACTTACGCTGGTCACACATTGTTGTTAGGTTAGGAATGTTGGTTTCATGCCGATAGTAATTTTACGTATTGTTTGCGTGTAGAATGAAATTATGCTGAAAAGTGGTGAAAATGAGCCTAAGTTCCTTTTGATTTATTACGATTTCATCATGCTACAAATGCAACTTTCACATGCTTCGATTTCGATTTAGTATGTCTGTTAACACATACTGCAGAGTTTTAGCGATTACTTAAGATTTTGTGAATATATGCTTTTGTGGTTAGGTTAGGAAGGTCAGGTTTGGTTGTCTTACAATTAAAATAAAGACCCTGAATGGACTCTACTAAGGTTCCGATTTATTTCTATTGGGTTGGTGCGAATGAAATGTCCGGCCCAAGTGCGTCATTGCCAAAGGCCAAAAAAATCAAAACTACAATACCTGGTTAATCAAAATAGTCGCCGTCTGCAGCCACACACTTTTGTCATCGCTCAGCCAACAATTGGATTCCATGGCGAAAGAAGTCTGGAGTCTGCGACGCAAAGATCTCCTCAACGGCATGTTGCACCGCCCGATCATCAGCGAACTTCTTCCCTGTCAGGAAGTGATCGACATGCTGGAAGAGATGGTAGTCAGTGGAAGAGAGGTTGGGAGAATATGCTGGATGAGGAAGGGTTTCATATTGCAACTCATGGAGAGCCTGCACCGTTCTTTGTGCGACAGGTGGGCGAGCATTGTCGTGCAACACGAGGACACCATGTCTGTGGACCATTGCTGAATGCTTGTGGAGAAGTTTCTAGTGCATTTCATGGCGTTCAGCACTGTAACAATTTGCATTGATGGTTTCACCTCGCCTGAGAAATCCATGGTGGATTACACCCACCATAGACCACCATACCAGCAACAACACCTTCCGAGGGTGGAGAGGTGGTTTCGGAAACCGCCCTGGACGTTGATCACGATCCAACCATTGTCCTGATCGTTTATGATTGTCATAGCAGATCCAGTTTTCATCTGAAGTGACAATCCGATGCAGGAAACCATCCCAGTTATTCCTTACACTCAGAGAACTGCACACCTCCAGATGGCGAGTCTTGTTGACCGGTGTCAAATCATGTGGTATCCATGAGTCCAACTTTTTCACTTTACTGATAGCACGGAGCCGCCAAACGACAGTGGTATGGTGTATGCCTAACTCGTCTGCAATGGCACGAACACTTTTCCGAGGGTCTGCTTCCACGGGGTTCCTAAGGAGCTCATCCGAACATGATGTTGGTCGATGGCCACTGGGTTCATTTTGCAATGCTGTGTCACCGAAACGAAATTTGACAAACCAGCGGCGAATGGTGCGTTCATTTACCATTCCTGGCCCAAATGCACTGTTAGTGTTTTTGGCGGCTTGCTGAGCAGAATGTCCCAGTTTGAATTCGTAAAGACAAATCACTCGCAATTGTGTGTTCTCCATGGTGCACTTTCAGATGACCCTGTTCAGCAACACCCTGCCTCCTGACTGTCTGGGTGCTCCAGCCTGTTTGCTGGACGTGTACAGAGGTTATGACATTAGACGTGTGACCCCAGTCAATCCCTGTGTTGTGTTGTTGAGGTGAGTTTCCCACCAGACGTCAAAGCGGACATTTCATTCGCACCAACCCAATACATTCATTCCCACTAGTTTACAATACTTACTGTCGCTTGTCAACCGGAGAATACCTTGTCCGTGGGAAGCATGTATCATTGAGTAAGATCATTTTCAGGTGTTTTTTTTTCAACATAAATAACTTTTTCGAATCCAAATAGTGCTCATTATTTTAAGGAAAGTTCAAATTTCGTGTCACAATGATTGCCAAAATTCTATAATAATTAGTCTTCCTGTTAGAAAATTTTTTTAAAAAAATCATAAAACATTCGGAACTGTTACCTTTTAAAAGACAGATTTCGATGTTTTCCGTAATATAAAATTTGTTCCAGCATGTGGAAAACTCAAATAATGGAGATATTTGATTCCAAAGTATGGCCCGCGTATATATTTTTTTAGGTGTATGGTTGGTCACCGGCCCCATTCAAGTTCTGAATTTCCGTAATATGTACTATTTTCAATAAATTAAAAAATATAATTATTATACTTATTGCATATTTTTTAAAGGTACATGACCTAATTTTCTGTTGTTTTTCATTTGTATTGATATAGGCTAATTGAGGTTGTATACAGGTTACATTGTAAAGCTTTGATATATATGCCACATTTTTTTATTATTTTTTTACACCACCTTAATTGTAATGACTTAGTGAAAATGGGGAAGTACAATAGTTATTTATTTTTTCATTGAATAGCATTATATTAATCACTTCGTAAATTTTCAGCTAATAACTGTGTATATTCATATTCATAATAATTAACGTGCCTGCATATTTAATTGAAAAACATGAGGTTCAGAAGTAAAAATCATGACGACAAATATGTCTGGAAAAATTTTATTTCTAGTCTGGAAAACCTGGAAAAGTCAGGGAATTTCATAATCAAAAAATCGTAGCTACCCTGAAATTGCAATTGCAATTGCTACTACTACTATAGTGGTATTCTGATTTTACGTTTCATCCTACATTTTAATTTTGTTTTCTAGCAAAACATAAAATTGAGGTTCCAGTTTAATGGACTAACAGTAGTACTAATATAACACTAAGTGATATATTCCTCCTTGTTTTCTACAGCTCAGAGCAGCAGCAAGTCAAGAAACAATTGCTGGTAAAGAGAGTTCCAACATGGGCCTTTATTCCTGTTACATGTGATGGAGAAAGACTCTATGCTAGATTGAAGTCAGAAGAGTGTGTTGATCGTGAGGTATGCTATTGAATCCTGAACTGTATATGACATATGCATAATTTGTGAAACAAGTTTTAGAAAAGTAAAATATAATAATATGCTTTGTGCTTTGAAAGGGAAACAGTATCTACCAGTCTGGAAAAGTCAAGGAATTTTTTTTCTTCTGGAATACTCATGGAAATGTCAGGGCAACTTACTGTCATTCTGAAAAAAAAATCAATATTGTTGTAGTAGTATAGTAGTTTTTGAAGAAACAAAAAAAATATGACAAGCAGGAATTTTTTTAATTTTCTGTGGACTTCAGTTTGATATACTAGTACAGAATATTACTGGTAGTTAGAGTAGAAGTTTTATATTAAATACTTCAGGAAAGGTATTATGTTTCAAACTTATCATTTAGAAATCTACTACAATAAGCGACTATTGATACTTACCACTTCCTTGTTGCAATGTTGGAGTGGGGATGTGTGGAAAATAGTTTTCTAGAATAATATACTACCAAATTTTACTATTATTTATTATTTGCCTTGTTATGTATTATACAATGTACAATACGATCCATTGAAGTGTAGACCACTGTATTTGCACTATCAGCAAGCAAGGCACTTGCGGCCGTTTGTTGGTATCGTAGAGTGTCAATGAAGCAAACACACCACAGTTTCCGTAATTATTTTCAAAAGTGATTTACTTACCATTTATAAAAGGATGTGTTCAAACTAGTTGCCTTTGATGTGCAGACATTTTTTATGACTGTAAAGTGATAGGGTGCTTGTTACGTATTGTGCTTTTTCTAGTGTATTCAACCACAAAGTGTGTTATGGCTCAGCAAATATTTTCTACTGCACAACGTATATTTATTTATGATTCATGTGTGTTAACTCAATCAGCACGTGAAGTTCAAAGATGATTTGAAACAAGATTCCCAGGTGTGAAAGTTCCATGTGATTTTTATCTCTGGGATAGATTAAAAAATGCTGCATACAAATCAAATCCACACACCCTTTAAGAACTGAAACGTAGCATCTGCAAAGAAATTACCAACATTATTCAACGGAAACTGCAGCAAGTTAAGGGTAACTTCATCAATAGGTGTGGACTCTGAAGTTGGCCAGTTTCAGCACCTTCTTTCATAAATTGGTAAGTAAATAAGTCACTGTTTAAACTAGTTACAGAAACTTACATGCTTGCTTCATGGACACACTACAATGCTGACATACAGCTGCAAGCGCCTCTTTTTGCCAATAGCATGAACCCCAACACGGCGGTCTACACTTCAATGAATCGCTCTGTATAATTGTAATTAATTATTTTTAAAGTAATTCTTTGTGAATCATTTGTCAATACATTTCAAGTATTTCATAGAAACTCATCTCTTGACATTCACTTGCTTCCCTTCCTCTACCAAACAGTCAATTACTGTTCTATTTTGCTTCACATTATTACTTTACACAGTGAAACCCCGATTTTACGTTCCTGGATATTATATATTATACATTCAAGCTTGTTGGTCACAACATAGCAAAATGTTTTCAAATTTCTCCCGATTTTACATTTTCCTGCATTTTCAGTTTTTTTTCACTTAGTCCCCTCAAAAACGTAAAATCGAGGTTCCACTGTATATTCTAAAACTTGGTTAAGTGGAATTCTGAGTGTGATTGTTCACATGTACCACTTGCCGTAATGATTTGGCCTGGAAAAGTCAAGGAGTTGAGTATACATTTTTGAGGACCTTAAGAATCTATATAGCAGGAAAGATATTTAAAAATGAGAAAAATTGTACATTTTGTTCCATTGGGACTTGAAGGTAAAGTGTGTAACTTGGGAATGTAAAACTCTACGTACAATATATAATGTAAAAATAGTATTATAAATTTTATAACATGTTTTTTCTTGGTACCATATGGCTAAACTAGGGGAAGGATATTAGTAAGGATGGTCAAGAGTAGATTGATCTTGTCCAGGATATGGACAAATGGAATACTTATGCTGGTGCAGCAAAAGAACCTTCAGGTTAATTGAATGTGCTGGTGGAACATGACCATGTCGTCCAATATTGAACTGACGCCAAAATGCTCTATGCACGGCCTTCTTGCTGTCATTCTTGTAATATGCTTTAATCGCAAAGGCACGTTGCACACCTCACCATTGCTCCATGATTACTAAATGGCAAGATGATGTGAGCAGGGTTGTACATGCCACTCAGTGCTACCAACCTCCCAGGGTTGCCAGGCCACGATTAAACATTTTGAGTCACCCTTTATAATTTTCAATTCACAGTAAATACTTTAAATATGTGTGTTGTTTAAGTACTGTATTTGCCACCTCAAAGATTTGTGCTTCTGCCTTTCACGACCCAAAAGGAGAACCATGACTGAGCCATTGATGTATCATCTCCCACTTACCAGTCATGGAACAAGTACAAAGTTGAAAGCAACAAATGATGAACTGTTAGTTTTTCTACCATTCTCCACATCATATTCATTTTTTAAATTCTTTTAATTTAACTGTGGTGATATATGATCATGTTAGGAGAATGTATGTATCCATCTGTAAATTAACAACACATAATATAATGCATTTACTTTGTTATTTTTAATCCTTATCATATATACAAGAGCCATTTTTCTTGTAGTGGCAACATGTATGAGAAAGAGACATGAAAGAAATACATACCTGGAATCATTTACAATCCTTCAATGTAATCTCCTGCTTCTGCGTGAACACGTTTCCAAACATCTGGCAGTCGTTGGATGCCGTTGATAGCTCCCGTTTTTGCTAGTGTGCGCAGAGACCGCCCTGTGGCCGAAATGATGATCGGGACATCTGGAAAGCTTTTCCCCCTCAGCAGTTCCTTCATCTTGGGAAACATAGCAAAGTTGCAGGGACTCATGTCAGGAGAATAAGGTTGATGCTCTAACACCTCCCGACCCCATTGTTGCAGTACGTTCTGCACCACTTGTGCTGGTTGACACCTGTATGTGAATCTGTTGCCATGCAAGAATGCCTGCCACCATGTTCTTTCACGGCTGATTCAAATGACTTGGCAATTGTACAATGCGGTAAAGCGTGGTCCCCACATGCCTCACGTAAGCCCTTGTGAATTTGCCATGCATTCCTTCCACGTGCAACCTGAAATTTGATTAATATTAGCTGTTCTTCACACGTGAACATTGTTCAGGGCGGTATTATACACACATTTCACTTTAACATCTTCTAAACTACCACACAACAGTACTATTCAGCACCAAACACCTACACACGATCTGTAGTATAAGGCTAAACAGGACCCGATCATCTTTTGTCCCAGCGACAACTGACAAGCATATGCCAACAGTGTTGCCACTACAAGAAAAATGGCCCTCATATATTGACTACTCCCTCTGTCCCATAATTATAGTCTGGTATGCCAAAATGGTGACTTTTTATTTATGTTCTTTTGGATACTTGATCGGCAAATTTGTACTGATCCTTGAGTAATAACGTTGTATGGTTCATTCCCGTGTTTAATTTTCTTCTTCTGTATACACCAATGTCACAGTTTGCCTATCGGACAATTATTATGGGACAACGAACAAAAGTGTACCGGACAATAATTATGGGACAGAGGGAGTATGTGAATATTGATTTTGAATTAGTTGTATAATATTACAGTCCAACCTTGATCATTCCTTTTTTCCCTACCCTTGTGAGGCACAGTGGTTCATATCCCACTTATAAACTAAGATTCAGTCCCAATTAGCCTATCTGTACATAAAGTAGACGTAAAACAAAAACTGAACTCTACTCCTTTTTCTCCTAGCACTATATGTAAAGAACCTATAATGGGGAAAAAGTATAGTCTGGTGACCTTTTATAACATTTTGTTTCTTGATTACAGAAAGCTAAACTGTGTGGTCGAAGTTCATTTCATTATTTTTGTTTTGCAGATTTCTAGCATTTCCGCCAAAGGGAAAGCCATAGGCCTTCTTACTAGTTCCTTTCAAACTCTGTGGCAGCAAGCAGAGAGATATGTAAGTATGATGATATTGGGGAATGATAACTTTAGAATTATTAATTCTTAGTGAAGATTTTAATATTTTGTTAATATCTCAAGCCGTATCATTAGAGTTGGAAGTGTTCGAAAAAAAAGCTTTTATTTTTGGCATTTTTCGACTTTGAAAATACATTGGTGTATATTGGTTGGCAGCATTAATGTAAATATAAACTCATTTCTAAATTTCAAACAAAAACTCAAAATAAATCATAGCTGGCTTTATTGGATCTTTTTTTTTTTCAATTATGATCTTCATATTTCATTAAGCTTACTGTATTTACTCAAATACTCCGCACACTTTTTATTTCCTTACAAACGTGGCAGAAAATGGGGGTGCGCGGCTTACTCGAGTATAGAGCTTATCACCAGCAGTAAACAATTTATCCTGTGGAGGTATGCAACCCATTATACAAGCTTACGAGAGAACGAGTGCAGTAGTGATGGGTCATGACAGTTCCTTTTCGGGAAGCAGTTCACTGGAGCTCTCTCACCAGAAGTCATTCAAAGGAACTACGAGGCCACGGAGCATGCTCTTGGACGAGGCAGTTCACTGGAGCTTGCTCGTTGAAGGAGTCGTTCACAGGAGGAGCTACCATACCAACACAGCTCAAAGTTGGTTTCGTTGGGTGGAGGAGGGGATGTGGGAGACTGCTTTTGGAGTGGGTGAAAAGAATTAGAGGGGGAATCCGCCTTCGTGCACATATTAAACAGCTAAAGGAAACAATGTTTCAGCTGACCAACCGAGGTTCGGGAGCTGCTTTCAGGGTGGGGGTGAATGAAAATATATTTTAATGGATAATTGAACCTTTAGCGGACAAAAAGTCCTCATCGGAAAGTCGATGGCAAGCCTGAAGAAAGCGGTGTCGTTAATAAAGGAAAAGTTGGACAAGTTATATTCTCCCCTCTTCCTTTCCAAAAATGAATTCCTACCCCTTGTTGTCACAGTGCATTACAGCGCCTGGTGAATGACGAGGAAAAATAATTGTAAATATTTTAAACATGGACGTCCGCTGTATTTTTTCCTGGGAAGGGCAAACTAGGTATTTTTCCAAGGTGTCAAACGAGGCATATTTTCTTCCAAAATAGTATAATCTCCTAAAAAAACTTCAGTTTGAAGTTAGCATGCACCTGTAACACCCTTCTAATAATTAACATAAATTGACATTGAAATGAAATTATATGTGTAAAATGTACAAATTTTAGATTGAAATTTATTTTCTAGGGTGGCTGTCCCCCCTCCCCACCTTTCCAAATGGTGAAAATGTGATTAAATGGATACACGGTCAAACAAACACCCGTAAGAGAATGGAAGAGAGGACGCTAAACCTTTGACTACGAAGAATAGCATTCGTATTTTTCAAGCTCTCTCTGCCTCCCGACCCCACTTTTACTTTGCGATAATGGAAGAGCACGGAAACGGAACATTGTCGTAAGTTTGATATGATGATCTTCTATCTGTCAAGTTCCTTCTACAGTTCCTTGCAATGTGAGTTGCGAAAACTTGCCACAAAAAGGGTTAAAGGTGAATTACTTGCCCATCCCTCCCTCATTGTTGAGCTGCTGCAGCATTAATGTAAACAGAGTGGCACGCATAGCTACAAAACCGCTACTATCAACAATCAGCAACAAAAGCCGGGACCTCGTGCTCTCTCTCTCTCTCTCTCTCTCTCTCTCTCTCTATCTCTCTCTCTCTCTCTCTCTCTCTCTCTCTCTCTCTCTCTCTCTCTCAAAGGTTCGTAGGAGTGAGTCATTGACTGGGAGCGTTGGCAACAAACAAGCAAAGCTCATGACTCCTGAGGAACTACCACGGGTTATGGCAGTTCCCTCTTCGGGAAGCACTTTACCGAAGCTCGCTCACTCAAGCAGCCATTCGAAGGAACGACCAACTCCTCCCGATGTTGGTTTCATGAAGCTGAAGTGAAGGGCGGTGAGGGAGGACTTGCTGGAGTTAGCTTGAGTGAAAAGGATTAGGGGAGAGGGAACTGCGCTTAGTACTAGACTTCCCACAAGAAAACCAGAGAACATACACAGCAGTAACAATACACGCAAAACTCACGACTTCTGGAACGAGGAACTGCTCGTTTACTCCGAAGGAGCGAGCACTTTACAGTTCCCAAGAGGGAGTCATTCAAAAGGAAGGGTTCGTTCACGAACGACCCATCACTAGAGTGGAGGTCAAGATGTTATCTCACAGCCTGTGTTCTTGGTAAGAAAACAAAACGCATTTGCCACAATTCGTGTATCAAGTGGAAAAAATCATTCTAAATATGTCCTGGTTTAATTAAATCACAGTTCTCTCTCCCTGCACTGCATTACGTGCGTTGTTTCTTCACCTCCCCTCCTCCTCCTCTTGCTTTAAAAAATTGGATCAACTTAATTCATGAAAAGCCACGGAGAGCTTTTCGAGGACAAAAGTCTAAATTTCCGGAAATAGAAGGGAAGCTACATGACTATGTTTTGAAAAACTCAATATGCTGACCAAGGCAGAAATTTATTTTATTATAAAACGTAAACTATACTATGTTTGTGAAAAACGACAATTTGGATTTGCAGTTTCTGCAGAAATGTGTCAATTGAAGGCTCTTTCACTGGCAAAAGCAGGGTGGCTACTCACCGGGAATTCCTTGAATTCTGGGCATTCTGCGTGAATTGTGCTTGAATTTTTCTCCTTAGACGTAAAAAATTGCAACTTTTATTAATCCAAATCCTATTGAATTTATACATATGATAAATACCCTGAGGCCAGATTTTCGCAGTTGAGTTTTTATTTTTATGGAGGAAGGAAAGTAATGTTGTGTGAAAAATGAAATAGAATTCTCTCGTACTGTTTACTTTGTTACTGTCCTTTGTAGAGCAATCTGACAGATGGAAAATTATTGCAAGATAAGATTTCTTGAAGATGATTAGGTAGATTTGAGTTTGAAATTCTTACACAATTAACAATTTTTCGTAGGTTAGAATATATACCATAACATTTGTGTGACTTGTGTTTGTAGATGTATTTCGAGTCTGAGTATGTGAAATGGCAAATGTAAACTAAGGACCTCAAATTATATGTTTTAAATATACCGTTTAATTAAATTAAATTAGAATTTTTGGATACATTGGAATCACACAGACACTTCATATTGTTACTATATATGTGTGTGTGCATATCAGTGGCGCAACCACAGGGGGAGTATTCCCCCCCCCCAACCTTGAATAGAAATCAAGTCTGAGGAGGCCAAGGGGGCAAATATTGATGGTCAAGGGCACCTGCTGAGGGCACAGAGGGGCTTCACTAGCATAGCCTGCTTTTCTTATTTCTTTCTTAGTCTCGTCAAGTTCAAAGCTGTAGCTAGGGGACGGCGGGAGTCGGCTATGGCTGCTGAAAAATATAAATTATAAAAGTTGTAAAAGAGAGAATGCCATGATGGCTCGTAAAATTATTTGCACCCTGTTAAATCAATATTGTTTTCAGTTTGCAAAAAAATGGATTAAAAATTTTCTTGTTCGCTTCACTCGCAATATGATTGTTTTCTGTAATGCATTGTAAATTACCAGAGAGAGAAATAAGACTTCTCTTAATGGATTTTGTCTTAAATGCATATACAATTGTTTGGAGGAAATGGAGCATGCACATTTGAGAGACAATTTAAATAATTTTTGCTGTATATACATATATATGTATTAAAGAAACTTTGAATACGTACACAATTTAATGTTGACATGAATTTTCTTATTATACAACACTCCATTTTGAATATGTGTAAAATATATGTTGTACTTGAAAGTTATACATGTTATATGTACAAAAAGAATAATATTCGGAATGCATTTTCTGCCATTCAAAAATACAGTTTGTGTACTTGTTTTCCATTATTAATTCATGTGAAATTGAACGTTTTTTTTTAAATGTTTAAAATCGTTTGTTCCAACACACATGCTTTAACACCAACTTCTACCCCCTTTTTGTGTAATTTACGAGTATGATAACGTCTTTGACACTACCACTACTACTATTACTACTAATAATAATAGTCATAATAATGCCATTATTATTATTATTATTATTGGTATGTTTATCCTGGTACTTGTCCCCCTCAGACAAAAGTTCGTGGTTGCGCCTCTGGTGCATGTGTGTGGCTGTTGAGAGGCGGTAATACGCAAGGTTGAAATAGAGAAAACATCTGATTGTGGCCTTGAATTTTTTGAAAATTTGCCTTGAAAACCAGGAATTATACTTGAATTTTATCATGGCCTAGAGTAGCCACCCTGAAAATAACTTGGCGTTCATGGTTTTAAAGAATGTCTGGGTTGGATTGTCAGGTTTTTTAGACGATACAATCTGAGTTTACGAAGAACAACAACTTTAGCCCAGCAACTTCCTGATGCATTTGAAGATAAAATCCTATGTTTCCTACATTATGTGATAAATTTGAGGAAATAACATTCATATCTTCTGGCACAAATCAGTAATGTGGATCAAACCCCAGTTTATTTTGAAATGCCATCTGACTCTACTGTTAATAAAACGGGTGAAAAAGTGTTCTTGTGCGAACTGGTGGATATGAAAAGCAAACAATGCACAATGATGATGTGTGTTGCAGCAGATGGAAGAAAACTTCCACCATATATTGTGCTAAAGAGAAAAACGGTTCTTAAAGTGAGTGTCCAAGGAGTTTTTGTGCAAGCACAAGAAAAAGATTGGATGAATGAAAGCCTAATTCAGGATTGGATCAAGTGTGTGTGGCAAAACCGACCTGGAGCACTTTTAAACATGAGAAACATGCTTGTAATGGACAGTTTCCGTGGGAATACAACCCCTGTAGTTTAGCATCTTCTAGATTCAAAAAAGACCGACCAAGTGATAATTCCTGGAGGCTTAACATCAGTTTTGCAATCCCTTGATGTGTGTATAAATTGGCCTTTCAAAACTGCTCTAAAGGAACAATATACAAATTGGATTTCCTCAAATAACCACCAGTTTACACCAGGGGAGAAAATTAAGCTTCATGATGTCAACCTCCTTTGTCAGTGGGTTAAAAATGCATGGTCCTGCATTTCACCCATGTTGATGGAGATGAGTTTCAAAAAGTGTTCCACATCGAACAAACTGGATGGGACAGAAGATGACTACATATTGGACAGTGATACAGGGGAAGCAAGCTCTGATAATGACAGTAGTGAAGAAGAGTAGTCGTAAGTGCAAAAGTTGGCTTCTCTTTGTGATGATGGGGTAGTGGAGAAGAGTAGTTGGAAGTGCAAAAGATGGCTTCTTTTTTGTGTGTCTTTAATTTGAAATAAAATTCCACATTTCTGCTCAAGTGTGCTATTTCTTCTTTGTACATAAATAAGGTATCACTCAATAGAGGTATAATGCACAAAACATATGCAGAAATACTGTTTACAAGCAAATTAAGAAATTTTAAGGGAAGGGTAAGATTGAATAGTGTCATGAATATTTTTTTTGCATTTCCATTCTCTGAAATCCAGGTGCGTGGCTTATTCGAGGGTGAGGGGTACTCTAGTAAATAGGGTATTATATATTATTACAAGACCCAATTGAATACCTTAAAAGTCCAATAAAAATTGTAGGGCAGATTGTATACAGCTCAAATTTACATGAGGTATCAACTATTATTTGCAAAATGACCTCAAGGCAAAGGTAAAGTACTCCCCTGTGCTTAGCACCACGCCATGAAGGCATATAGGGGGTGTGTGGGTAACGCCCCACACTTTCTTGATCCGGTCGTGAGTGGGGGTGATGTGATCAGCATCACGCCCCTGACCACCTTTACCCCCCAGGGTTTTCCCCAGGTACCCATGTTATTCGATGCTGGGTGGCACCGGGGCCGCTTCCATCATTAGAAAAGTTCCCGGATTTGAACCGGCCGGGGATATCGAACCCAGAACCTTTAGCATGGTAGTCAGATGCGTTACAGACTGAGCCACCGCAGCCACTAATGACCTCAAGGCTGCAATGCTAATCAAGTGAGCTTCTAAATGCCATTTTTGTTATTTTTAAGATGGCACCTCCTATATACACTTGCACCAGTGAAGAGAAGTAGTTTCTTGACCTCTTGTCAGCCTAAAAATTACATAAATTTCATGGCAGATGAAAATTCAATATCTCTGTGCATGCTTACCACACCAGCAAGTTTGCTAATGGTGGAGAAAGTTCGACAATGGCCTCAGTTTGCAGGCAGATGGATTGAAAGACCTTTGCAGTGTGACTGCATGTGGAACCCAAATACTTATTCTTAAGGTATACAAGCACTAACTCAAAGTTGAAGATATATGTAGGTTAGCAATAGGCCTGTGCTAAAATGCAGCAAACTTGTGCAAACCTTCATACAGAAATCTACTAGATAAGAAACAATAACAAATTAAGATTTTCATTCAACTCTTCGTTGTAAATGCACATAGCATATACATTTTCACATAACTAGAGCAGTTTTGTATATTTTCTGTAAATTGCATTTAATAGTATGATACAATTTTCAATATTGAAATTTGACATATGGACATGTCCATAAAGCAAAAACAATTAGAAAAATGTGCTACATCTTTTAACACACATAATTAATTGATTATTGAACTGTTTCTAAAATTGAAAATTATATTTAATATTTTCAAGTCTCCCTGACTCAAGTTCAGAAAACTCTGTTTGAAATGTATAAGTAAACAATGCCTTTGCATATGTGTTCAGCTAAAAATATTGGTATTCTGGTTTTCAAGTGTATCACATATAGTTTGAGTTAATGGCTGCTAAACCTGGTCTCTGAGGAAGTGGTGATGTATTTTGGTTGCTCAGCCTGGCTGCCAAATGCATTACATCCTTATAACAGTAAAAGCTTGTTTGTTTGATGCGAACTTTTTGCTCAGATATGCTAATTGGGAGTGCACTTACAGTTTTAAAATGCAGTGTGAACAATCATGCAATATTTCTCCACCAGGAATCAAACCAAATACCCCTTGATTTTTTTAAGACAAAGACATTACCAGTAAACCATTGGTAGGCACAAACGCACAAGGTAAATTTTACCTTTAAAAACAAATTGGTAACTAGAAGCAATGAATAACACCATCTGCCTGTATAAACTTACAAGTGAAACTGCAAGTGAAATAGATTAGACACCAAAGCCAAAATTTCCATCCACCCCCAAAATAGCCAGCTTTTTTTCAACTTTACTTTTTATTCAGTGTTTGTTATTATTTAAAATCTGTAATTCACTATCAAATTTCAGATATATTATTGTTCTCTTATAACTTTCTGTGGGATCTTCAATGTTTGATGATCATTTTTGGAATGAGAAAAACAATTAAACATTTATTTAGAACAATGCTGCATCATTTGTTAATAAATTCAATGTTGAGAACTACAGTAGGCCAGTAGAAGATAAAATGGTTATTGAAATGAAATTGGTCCACATTAAGAATATATTAGTAGTTGCTAAGAATTTTTAAAGTTGCATCTGTCACTATTAAGTTTATAGTTGTCAAAGATGTCAACCGTGTGAAAAAGGAAGAAAACAAGACATTGTTAGTGTACAGCACCTTGGAAATAATTAACTATCTCTATGGAAACATGCATGCCATAAATGGCACCCAAGTTTAATTTATGCATGTTAGTAGTTGATTGTGAATAATTGTAATGGTGTTAGAAGATGGACTAAGTAGTGAAAGAGGTATTATTTGTTTCATTTAAACACTTAAGAGTAGAAAAGTGGGATAAAATAATAAAAAATACTAGAAGAATACATTTTATAAATGAGAAGCTTTATGTGATAGAGAATCATGTGAATTTATACCAGAATAACCATAATGCATTTTATTAGTAGGCTTCATAACTTGTGTTAATACTTTGATATTCTTTAAAATACTTTATTGGATATACGAAGAAAAATAATAAGTAAATATATAAATTTTAAAAAAAATCTTGCACAGGGTTCTGAGTTGTGGAACTTGAAGAAACCAAATGTTGGCTCACTGGTTAAGCCATAATTTTCACGTAACTTTACAAATAAATTCTAGTTATACTACTGTGACTTTCTAATGTTCAGGGAACTGTGTGAGAATTAGAATGAAAAGATAAGTGATTGCTACTTTGATAAAATACCTGGTGGAGGCCCATAGTGGTTCAGATCCCACTTTAAACTGTAATTTCAGTCCTTATTAGTTTTCCTGTGCATCAAGTCCCCTGGAATTGAATTCAGAGAGAAACATTTTCCTTTCCTGTGCACCCAATTTTAGACAGAGAAACTATAGTGTGGTAGAGAACCCAATCAGTGGTCAATTGCTGTATATGGAAATATAAATTACTTTTTTACATTCAACACATTTGAAAGGTTTCAGAGCACAAGCCGTGTAACTCGACTTTTCATGAAAATTGAGTTATGTGTGCAGTATCAACATTTTAATGCTAATAGTATGTATCTCTTCAGTTTCAAATTATTGCTCATAGAGTAACCACTATGTTTGTGCTCCAATAGCTAAACATAGTACTAAGATATTAAAATTTGCCTTTTTCTAAAAGAAGTCTTGAATGGAGTTACGCCACTTGTGCTCTGAACCCTTCATATGATATGCTTTTTTAAATATATAACTATATTCATTATTTGTAGGAAAGAAAACATTTTTCTACTTCTTTTTCACTTTCTGATGAATTTCAACAAAGAAAAACATTCAGCGAAATACAGTGGAACCTTGATTTTATATTTTTTGGGAGACCAAAGTAAAAAAAAAAAAAAAAAAAAAACTTAAAATGTGGGAAGATGTGACATTTGGCAAAATTTAATAGTGTTTTACTTTGTCGGACCGTGAAGATTGAATTTATAGTACAGGAAAATATAAAATCCTAGAACATAATATTGGGGTTCCACTGTATCTCTAAGAATTTCATGTAATGTGGAGGACCATAATTTCAAATGAGAAGTCGAGACATTAGTCCTAGTCACTCTATTATAGAAATATACTTTCATATTCTTCACAGCTCAATAAAAAATTGGACAACACTAAGTCAACAGCAGAACAACAACCAGAAGAACAAGTGGACTCTGGCTGCGAAACTATGGATGAAGATGAGGAAGGAACTACTGCCCTCTGGGTTGAAAAGTATCGCCCCAGAAGCTATCTTCAGTTGTTGAGTGATGAGGTACGTGTGTATTCAAACAGAAAAGTAACATTTATTAATGTGAGCCTCACTGCCACACTTAGCCAGGGTGCTGCTGCCATGCTGGGCTGACACACTCTCCCTTGGATTACAATATTTTTACACTTTATATTTTTTTGTAATTTATTTTATATTTTTCTTTAAATTCTGCAGAATTTGTAATGTATATTTTATCCTCGAAAATTTATTTTTCTGCTAAATCAAGTCTCAGCTTTTCTGCAGTTGGGATTTTCTCGACAGTCATAAAAACTCAAAACAGACCTATGCACTACTTTCTTATCAACCTCATCTAATCCGGTTATATTCTTCTCTCTTTTGTAACGTTTCCATAACGTATGGAAGTGGGCTTTATTTCTTGCTGCTTTATCTATTTTCCTTTTAATGCTTTGAACAGTCGTTCTGCCCACCCCACATGCATCTCCAGTCAGCTTTTGAACTTTTGCCATTTTTGTATTATCAGCTAACGTTTAAAAAAAGTTGTATACATGTGCAGTAATACTCTTACTTTGTTTATTTGGGTCATGCCAAAAGTGCAATAATACTCTTACTTTGTTTAGTGGGATCATGCCTGCCGAATCGTTTCCCTTGTTGCTGTGGCGTAGGAAAGATATTTTCATTGTCATCAGCATTATTAGTGTCACTCATGCGACACATTATTAGTGCCACTTTACCAAATCACTGACATCAAAGAACTGCACCCGTTCGTGTCAAGACGAAGCTACAAATGTGACAATGCCACCAGGCGAGGTGCGAAGAGGGGAGCCAGGAGGTGGTTAACCTTGAGGCTCACATTTTTGTGTCCTACATTGTAGTAATAGTAATTCTCATGTAGTTAGTTTTCTTGGCATCTTCGTCAATTGTTAGATCATGGTGGTATCTGATTAACCCTAAATTTTTGTCTACTAAAAAGAGAATGAAAAAGAACCAATCGATTTGTAGAATTTACTGATAACCGATATTCTACTGATCCGATATAAAATTCCAAATGATTCTTAAAAAGCCTGAATGGTCCATTGACCTCCTTAACAGATTGTATGTTACGAGATGAATGCAATGCCAAAGAAGCAACTTATTTAGACATTTACTATGGCATGTATATTTTGTATATTTATATCTACAAAAAAGTATAACAAAATGGCAGAATATTGCACTAAATTATAAGATATTTATAGATATATCAGATTGTTTACTGATAAACCAATACAGTGATATACCTATATCTGCTGTTAATCTAAGTCAGTGGTTAAAAGGAAAAAGGAGAAGTTAAAATTTCGGAATTCCGATGTATTGGGTGTAACCACGAGACCATATAACAGTCTTATTTCTGTATTAGTGACATTAACAGGAAGAACAAAGCATCACTGACGTACTCAAAAGTTAATTCTGCTCTGTGCCTAAATCCTTACACTTAGTAAGTCCCAATCTTTGAAAGAAACATGATAACCTGAAAGCAGTCTTCCAAAAGTAGAGTGCATGAAACATGTGGATTGTTTGTGGCGACCTGAAAGTATTGGGCACTCATCTTGGACTTCAGTCTGGGTTCACTAACTACGTACCCATTTTATAATGGAACAGTCAGGACAAATCTCATCACTCAGACATAAGGAAGTGGCCAGTGAATCACAACTCGTGCCTGATGAGAAAAAGTACTACATTAACCACTTGTTTCTCCAGAAAAAGTGTTGTTACTCCCTCTCTATATGAACCTTTGTTTGATGTTGTGTTCTTTCCTCCAACAGTGTTTCATGTACAGCTGGTGGACATTGAAACTGAAACATCTGAAATGCAGACACTAATCTTTATTGGTGTGGTGTTGGGCCACCTTTGGGGGCTAGCACAGCAGCAACACATCTTTGGAAGAACTGATAGAGGTCCTGCACAGTGGTGAAAGGTATTTGCAGCCATTCCTCCTGAAGAACACTGATGAGTTCACTACATGTTGTTGGTGGAGGGAAACGTTGCCACATGCGATCCTCCAAAAGACCCCATAAGGGCTCAATAATGTTCAAGTCTAGCGACTGTGCGGGCAATGTCAGATGTTCAACCTCACCTTCATGCTCATTGAACCACTCTGTGACCTGTTTAGCAGTGTGTATTGGTGCGTTATCATCCTGGAATACTGCACCACCATCCGGGAACCATATTTGCACCATAGTTTGCAGCTGGTCGTCTAGAATGGCCCTATAGTCCTTGGCAATGACATGTCCCTCCAGAACGATCAGTGGTCCTAAAGACTGCCACGATATTGCACTCCACACCATCACGGATCCACCCCCATGTTTTACACTAGACACTAACCAGTTTGGTTGGTATACTTTGGATAGACTTCTCCACACGTAAATTCTTCCAGATGTCTGAAAAACAGTGAAGGTGGGCTCATCCAAGAACACGACACGTTTCAGGTCATCTAATGTCCACGATTTGGTACCAGTCAACCTGTTCCTTGGCATTTGCTAGTGACCAAGGGTTCCGGTTGTCCCTATAAAGTTCTCTATGATGGTTTTTGGCAGAAACAGGTTCAGTCATGTGTGTATTCAATTCTGCAGTGACTTTTGCAGCTGTGGTTTTACTCTTTTTGGTCACAATCCTCTCCAATACCCTGACTTCCCTGTCATACAGCTTCCGCTTCCCCCAACAGTTACTCCTTCTGAATGTGGTTCGTCCTTCATTCTGGTATGCTGCTGTGGCCCTTGATACCCTACAAATATTCACAGTCTCCGTTACAGATGAACCGACGAGACAAACACCAATAATTTGCCCTCTTTGGAACTCTTTCTACTGTGCAAAACCGAATATTCGATGTGCAGTCCAGTGTGACTGGCAGGCAGACTCCTAGGCACTTTAATGTGCATCACCAACAGGTGGTGCAGGTGAGCCCTGTTCTATAATCATCGGTGTTTCAGTTTCGATGTTCACCATCTGTATTTACCAGAAGACCAAATTCACCAACAAGAGCAAGGCTAAATTATGAGCTGATGTGTTTGTAGGTCCTAAGATTCATGCCCCAATGTAACAATGAATGAAGAGCAAAAAGCAGCTTGGGTTGCTTTCAAAAATGTAACTCAAAGTTTCCATGGAAACAAAAAAGACTTCAAATTATGGAGAAACTGTGAATGAAATGCTGGAATCATTCAGGATATTAGGATGAATAATGTGTAAAAATAAATTTCCTTCACAGCCAATTTGATCACTTTCCCAATAATTTGAGCAAAGTTAGCGAGGAACAAGGTGAACTTTCATGGGGAAATGAAGATACCAGGGTACTGGAATGCAGCATTGCTGGAAGACTATTGATTGATTGTGCTTAAAGCAAGAAACAACTGCTGAACATTGCAGAGCATCAACACGTCAACTGTTTCATGTGATGAAGACCAGGAATGAAAATGATTAAGACTTCCGTTACATTGAAATATTATTATACATATACCTATCAACTGTTTCTGGCAACATTACCGACACTACCGTCAGTATTCTGTGCCCCTGTACTATGTGACACTGTGCTACCTCTTTTTCTCTCTTGAAAATGCGCTATATAAAAAAGGAAAAGTGCTCCCCTGTGCTATGCACCATGCCATGAAGGCATATAGGGGGTGTGGGGTTAGGCCCCACACTTTCTTGATCACTGACGAAGGTGGGGGTGATGTGATCAGCACCACGCCCCTGGCTGCGTATTATATTCTGCAAAATATTAACGTCTTCCTTTTTGTGTTGTAAGGGGTTAAAGTAGAGGCAATTTGCAATAAATTTGACCATATGATACCCCATCCGAAAATTAGTAGTTTTCGAGATATTTCTATCGTTTTTTTTTTTAAATTACAATTTTCCACATAAAAATACGAATTGAGAAAAAAATCTCATTGTATATCACATATTTCAGCATTTTCTGATAGCTAACAAATAAGTGGTTCATTGAAAGAAAGTTTGTCCCAAATAACTATCACATGTAAGTAACGGGTGGATCTAAACTTACAAGTGGTGATAAAAAAATCCAATCTTAGTTTACGTGGTAACATATTCATAACAAAAATGGTATGACACGAAGCGTACAAATTACTTAAATTACTTCCTTGTGTCGGCCAGGGAATTGGGCCACCTCGGCCAATCCATTTCTTTGGGTAATTTTCATCTAGCCACTGTCGCACGCCCAGGCAGAAGTATGGATGGGCGTCATCAACAATCATTTGATCGAGCCATTTTTCCTGCCCCAAATCTTAAATGGCACCACTTATGAACATTTTTTGAGGAACGGGGTGGCAATGTTGTTGAAGGATGTGCCTCTAGCTACAAGACATGACATGATTTACCAGAATGATGGCTGCCCAGCTCGATCTCCCGATCGATTTGACGTTTTGTGACTTCTACATTTGGAGCCACACGAAAGCAGGTAAACTCGCAAGAAGAGCTCAGGGAGAGGATTTTAACAGCTGGTCAACACATCAAGGATACCATCACATCACGAGTTAAGAGAACAAATGTCCGTAAAAACCTGCATGCCTGCATTTGTAACGGAGGTGCCCACTTTGAGCAAAACGTATAATGTTCTTTAATTGTATTGTTCATTGATTCCATTCACATGAAGATAAATTAAGTATTATTTCTTGTACACAAATATGAATGTTAGCAACATTTGTACCTGGTTGGATAGCTGATGACACAAGGAAGTAATTTAAGTAATTTGTACACTTCGTGTCATACCATTTTTGTTATGAATATGTTACCAAGTAAACTAAGATTGGATTTTTTATCACCACTTGTAAGTTTATATCCTACTGTTACTTACATGTGATTGTCATTTGTGAAAAACTTTTTTTTCCCAACAAACCACTTATTTGTTAGCTATCAGAAAATGGGGCTAACTCTCAAAATTCCAAAATTTCGTAAAAAAAAATATTTGGTTCCCTCCACTCTCCCCCCAAGAAAAAAGTACATAACAGTGTCGACATGCACATGGAAATGATCGCTGACATGTAAGGAACACAAAAATATTTGCATTATTATCATATGACCAATGTAACTTGAGTTGTACCCCCAAAAGGAATGGTGGGCACGCCACTGATTCAAGCTTCAAAATGCAGCGGTACCTTGAAATGACTATAGCTCAGAAACTAAATGCCCTAGAGATAGGAAAGATATACCGTTGTACGCAGAATGAATCACAGATTCAGACGATATATAATTTATGCACATTCGGTGTACATATGGATCGGGAAAGGGGGGAAATCCCCTCAAAAATACTTTTATTAAAAAAAATGGTGTTCCCCGCCTCCCCCGAAAAAAAATGTCAAAATGCAAACTTTATGCAAATTTGGCGTATATATGGAGGGGGAAGGGAGAAAACCCCCAAAAATTATTTTAAAAAATTGTCACTTCACCCAAAAAATGTCCTCGCACTTGGGCACAAAATGACACCTATGCACAACATTCATGGACGAAAAGCTAGAACGCAGTGAAAAATGAGCGCTGATTCTTGCAGCTGCTTGAAATTCTATTTTTAGACAATGCAGGGTAACCCCTGTTGCAACTTGTGGACACTTGTGCTAAAAAAACAAAGGTTTCCTTCAGCACGCTTCGAAATTCCATTCTCACAACGCAGATTCAACAACCAGTCTTCCCCCTCCCCCCACCCCCTGCTTGCACCCTCACGGAAAACTTTCATTTTGACATCGGATACTGATAAACAAGCTTCCTTCGAATGTAGTTCACTGGCGGGAGTGAAAAGCATTGCTTTAGAACAACAAAGCCGGTCTTCCTTTGTCGGCAAAAATTTTGCCTTGAAAAGAGACGCAAAAGAGAAGTCCCTTTTCCCGCTTTTTCCCCTCCATTTTCATGAAGACTAAAAAAAATGCAAAAAAAAACATTTCTGTTAAATACATGTGTTAGGAACAATATATAAAAAAATCGAAATTCTAGCCAAAAATAGAAATGTTATAACGTAAAAACTACGACCTTGACACAGCATCTCGATCGAGATGCTTGGGACCGTGAGGCTTACTTTTGAGTATCTCGATCGAGACGCTTGGGACTGAAAAGGTTAAACTAAGTATTCCTTTCAGGGAATACATCTAAGTACAGGTCACCCCGTATATGTATGTATGCCACCAGAGGAGGGGTATGTAAAATCAACCCCTTTTCAGTATAACACATGTCAGTATAACACACATATGTTCAGTCATGTAAAATGTCTCTTGTCTTTTGGCTTGCTATATGTGTACTAAAATTTAAAATTTATATGTTTTGCATGTAATTTTATTTTTGAGCATTACATAAGAATCTTACGTGACAGAGAGAAATTGATGCTAGATCTGAGTTTAGCGCATTTGAGTTGACAAACATCAGGTATGCACCCTCACGGAAAACTTTCATTTTGACATCGGATACTGATAAACAAGCTTCCTTCGAATGTAGTTCACTGGCGGGAGTGAAAAGCATTGCTTTAGAACAACAAAGCCGGTCTTCCTTTGTCGGCAAAAATTTTGCCTTGAAAAGAGACGCAAAAGAGAAGTCCCTTTTCCCGCTTTTTCCCCTCCATTTTCATGAAGACTAAAAAAAATGCAAAAAAAAACATTTCTGTTAAATACATGTGTTAGGAACAATATATAAAAAAATCGAAATTCTAGCCAAAAATAGAAATGTTATAACGTAAAAACTACGACCTTGACACAGCATCTCGATCGAGATGCTTGGGACCGTGAGGCTTACTTTTGAGTATCTCGATCGAGACGCTTGGGACTGAAAAGGTTAAACTAAGTATTCCTTTCAGGGAATACATCTAAGTACAGGTCACCCCGTATATGTATGTATGCCACCAGAGGAGGGGTATGTAAAATCAACCCCTTTTCAGTATAACACATGTCAGTATAACACACATATGTTCAGTCATGTAAAATGTCTCTTGTCTTTTGGCTTGCTATATGTGTACTAAAATTTAAAATTTATATGTTTTGCATGTAATTTTATTTTTGAGCATTACATAAGAATCTTACGTGACAGAGAGAAATTGATGCTAGATCTGAGTTTAGCGCATTTGAGTTGACAAACATCAGGTATTTTCATTTGTGGGGCAAGATAAAAGTTTCAAAGTGCATACCAGTGTAATTTTTTTCAGCTGGGGTCTGTTTTTCATTCTTAGCAGCTTTGCTATTATACAAATAAAAAAAGTGTCTTTCAACAAGCAGAAATCGGCAACGTATAGTATCATGTAATTCCTCACATTTTGATGATTTAAGGCTATTCCTTAGCTGTACATATAAAGTCCTTCACAAAAAAATTTGCACCACTGCGTTTGTGCTCCGCTATAAATTATGTGATCTTCCGGCAACTGGACAATATAGAAAATTTATTTTGTTCTGTGTCTGTGAACTGGACAAGAGCAGTGATGGAGCCATGGTCGCATACAGGGTAGATATAAATCATGTTTTTTTTTATTAAATCACGCTAAACATACAGTTTTTAAGAGTGGTGCTATTTTTGGTGATGGGCTGTAGATATGCATGTTCTTAGGTTTTTGTGAAAATTATGCATTTATTCTTTAAAGCACCTGAATCATGAATGTCCTGATTCACATAGCAATGTACTGATTTTTTTCAGGGTATAAACAGATCTCTACTTCAGTGGCTAAAATTATGGGACAAGGTGGTTTTTAACCGAGAGAAGAAAGTAAAGCCAAAGGTGAAGGATGACAAGAAGGACTCCAAATTTGGTAAGTATAGTCTCAGTCTGTTGTGCATAACGTGTAAAACTACATGCACTATTGTTGTTATTGGTGTTATTGTTATCATTATTATTCACATTTATTTGCAGTTTATTTCTGATGCCAAAGGTCTCACTGTACAGAGTGGTCACAAAGTTGGTGTACTCCTCTTTATTTGCATGACGATTTGTGCTGGGTAGATGAAATTCCTAACAATTGTCACAAGCCGGAAGTAAGATGCTAATCATCAAAAATACTAGCCAGGCCCCGGCTGGTGAGAGGTCGGCGGGGGCATTCTTAAGAGAGCAGGTAAGGCGAAGAGTAGGTCTTAGTGCTGCAACTCGTGAAGTGTGTGTGTGTGCAAAGTTTGGGTAGTGCCCAAAGTAGACACCATTAATGAACCACACAGGGCCACAATGCCACCCAGCTGATGGACCAGAGCAGGTAGAATAGATTTAAACACCAGTGTTTGGGTGTCTTAATCCAGCTCGGGTGTGTTCACCCCTTCACCTGTTCGGCCTATGCATAATAGGCGAATGGCAATAGAGAATTAATCCTTACTTGAAATTAAGCAAAAATTTAACATCTCGCAGCCAAGCAGTTAAGCTGGCGAATGGCCTAACGCAACACAATTCTTCACATCTGACACTTAGACCCTAACTTCATGATGAAGTAAGGTGGGTGCCTTTGATATGGCCATGCTAAGGTTTGAGAATTTTTCTAGCCGACATCTTGAAAAAAAATCAAAACCATTTTTCTTAAATAGTTCTCAGGCAAATGGACTTTCATAAAAAAAAAAAAAATACATTCCCCATGAAAATAGTTTCACTGGTCCAAAAAAGCGATATTCCAGAAGTCTACCTAGTGGTCATATCAGGAACATGGTTACAGGATATGGCCACCCTTGTTTCATGTTCTACAAATCGTGGTTTGTTTCAGTTTCATAGCTGCTAAAATTAAAAAAGAAATGGTGTAAAAGGAATAAACATGATACTAAATAATCCTTTTTGTAATCCAAATGTGGATTAAAACAGGATTTTCCATTAAAAATGAAGTTAAAATATGGAGAAACTAGTACTCACTTTATCCGTGAAACTGTTTTTTCTTCTTTGTTCTATTAATTTCAGTGGCCGCTGCCATCATCCTCGTTGGAACTTGCTGTACTGTTGCTTGGCGTGCATCTTTTGTTTGTAGTTCTCCTGCTGCCGCTAGGTGCGCTGTTGTTAATTGTGCATCTGGGTCCATGTTGTCTGCTATTTCTGGACAATAACTATTGTAGTAGGGGAATCCAAGTGTGGTGCGCCAAGCAACAGTACAGAGTACGATGGTTTTCATGAAAACAGTCTTTGCAAAATGTGCATAAAACAAAGGGGACTTACCAAAGAAAAACAGGAAGAGGTCACACGAAAAACACAAAACAAGCAACTGATGCCATATTGCTCAACCTCGCTGGATGGGAAATGATCATGTAACACATTAGGAGGCCCCTCACTGGATGCTGATGCCATCTACTGGATTTTTTTCTTTGCTAGCTCACAATAGGGGTGTGGCCATATCAGGAACATGGCCATAACAGGGTCACCCACCTTACACGAAATACGATTTAACCCCTTAAGCGGGGAGCCCGAGTTGAGCTCGGGCATTTTGAATTTGATGGCTTTTTGTGCATTTCAGATCCAGTCAATGTTCCCGTAGCGGGGAGTTATTTTCTTTAAACGGATATACAGTAGTACATACAGAGATACATTTCGTTTTGTACAGTTTGCTTGAATGTTTGTGTGTTCATTCACCTTTCCCTCATTTACAAGACATGTAATGTTATAATGTTGTCCAGAGCCATGTGCCCTCTGGGACAGGGGCGGACAGGGGGCTCGCTGAACTGGGGTCTAAGATTCAACATACGCTTAACTTTAAATTATATGTGCAGTAGTTTCAATTCCCTTTTAGGTTTAAGTTACACACACTCTCACTCACTCACTCACTCAGTCACTCACTCACTCTCACACTCACTCACTCTCACTCTCTCTCCCCTCCCCCCTCCCTCCCTCCCTCCTTGACAATGTAGTGAGGCAGAGAAATTAGCGAACACACAAAACAGAAAAATCTTCAAATATTGTTCAACATTTTGATAATACCATGGAAAATACATTTTCATTTAGGAATATATGTATATATTTATTCTTTTAACTTATTATTTGACAAATTGACATAACAGAACTTCCATTGAATATTGTTCAAAGTTTTCATATTACATATTGGAATATATGTATATATTTATTCCTTTGAGTTATTATTTTACAAATTGACACAACAGAAAGAATTTTTGGAATTTATGTACATATTTATTCCTTTTACTAATTATTTTGCAAATTGACAAAACAGAAATATCGTCAAATATTATTCAACATTTTGAGTAGTAGCATTGGATAATACAATCTCATCATGGAATTTATGTATATATTTATTCCTTTAACTTATTATTTTAATGAACAATTGTTATTGTAAATATCAGCATTTAGTAGTCAGTTTCTAGAAAAGAACATGCTTGTATGAAACTTCTCAAAACAAGGCACGGCACAGAAGTCAACATCACACTCCTTGCAGTAAATCCTGGTCTCCCTTCTGACTTTCTTGCCTCTTTCATCTCTTGCCATACAACATATTTTGCACTGTCTTGTTGGGGCAGCTTTTTTTTTTTTTGTTTGTTGGAGGAAGGTAGTTTGGAAAATGTCTTCCAGTTAGGTGAGATGGTTTTGATGTCAAGGCTGGTCTTCCACTTCTGACATATGGATGTTCAATCTTTGGTGAATACTCCTGCATCAATCTTTCCACGAGTCATAGTTGAAACAGCTACCTGTTCATAGTACCACCTAATTTGCTGTACAGCACGTAAGAATTCAAAACAACAATGTCCATCAAATGTCTGAACTGTTTCATGTAATATTTTTCATTCGTTTCCTGGACATTGTATAGTTAACCAACTGTTGATTGCACAAGTCCACACCACCCATTTTCTTATTATATTTAGCCACTATTAATGGTTTCAGCTTTTTCTTAGATCTGGAACCTGTTTCCACAAACACATTGTCATGTACACTTGAAAGCATGTACACATCCCTCTTATCCTTCCACCTTACAGCCATTAGCTTGCCACTAAAATATACTTTCATTTTTCCTTTACCAGTTTTATTTCTGTGGGGAGTCCTTTTCTGTTTTTCCTCACTGTCCCCAAGCAATCTGTGTTATGTGCTACCAGAAACCAAAATAATTCAGGGCTACTGTAATAATTGTCTGTATGCACTACGTAGCCTTTGTGTAGGAATTGCTTAACCAATGTAAGCACAATGTGTGATGGATGCGTCATGTGTGCAAATTCAGGATCTAGCTCAGTGTCCTTTCCAGTGTACACAATGGTGGTATAAAGATAACCAGTACCAGATTCACAGAGCGAGTAATACTTTATTCCAAAATGCGATTTCTTAGTTGGAATGTACTGTTTGGTTGAAAGCTTTCCCTTTCACAAAAGAAGAGACTCATCAACTGAAATGTCCCTCTCTGGAATATAAGCCTCTTGAAACTTTGTAAGAAAGTGATCAAACACTGGTTTCAGTTTGTACAGTTTCGCTGGAATAACACTATCTGCACTGTATCTAGTGTTGTCGGTAAAGTGTGAAAATTTTAACTATGTCATGTCATGTCATGTCTTGCAAAATACATTTTCTGATCTGGCTTCACTACCAACCCCTGGGCATACAACAATCCAAACAAAACCATGAGTTCATCTTTGTTGGTTTCACACGAGATCGTTTTTTCAACTTTTCTTTATTCACTGCAATGAACTGTTCTGCATATCTATTTGTCTCACATTCTATTTTAGACAGCAGTTCATTATTTACAAAAAATCCTGAAAATATCAATGAATCAGAAGGATTTGTAAAGTTTACCTTTATTCCAGAGTCACCCGTGAAAGGAATTTCCGATCTTTGACACTGAGGCATAATGGTCCAAGCTTCATATTCTTCTTCTTGTTGTTCACCTTCAACTTCTTCACTTGCACTCTCCTCTGATGAAATATCATAGTTCGTATCTTCTTCGGAATCACTAATTTCAAATTCCGAACTTTCATCACAACTGGAATCCTCAAGAAGAAGTCGAATTTGGTCCGAGCTTTGCATTTGCTCAGCCATTCTCTCACATGAAAGAAGCACACGCTGTTCCCATTCAGTTAATAATACCGTGCTGCCATCTACAAAAACAACTACACATCGGATTCCGCATAGTGTACACAACAATACCAGAGAACAATTCACGTTACCCGATCTGAAGTTGGAATAAACTTTCCTGCCCAAACCTAGCTCGGGCAACCCGCTTAACGTTACACATTGCAACCCTGAACACAGTTCGGGTAACTTGCTTGTAACTCAATTTATAAAATCGAAACACTCACTTAAGGCATTAATGAACTGAGTTGATGCTGACCTGGATGTGCGGAAAGTAGGCTGATGTGCAGGCTGCTTCTTGCAGTATTTCATACTCGACGTGCCCTTGATGGGGGTACTCTTCACAGATGAGTGTACTATCTGCTGGGCATGCATTCTCGAAACATCTTTTGGGCTAAGGAAAACCAGCATATTTATGAATAACTGGAGAGAAACCCATCTCTCGTCTTGATGTGGCTGGAATGAGTGCAACACACATTTTCGGTTTTCTGCTCTTTCTTCTTTCAAAGCTCCATTACTGAACCTTTCCACCAGGACATGCTTACTGAATGGTTGGTCCCACAACTACAACAAGCTGTTTTCCTACAACATGATGGAGCACCAGCACACTTCGCGTTGCAAGTTCATCATTACCTGAAACGACCTTTCCCGGAGAGTGGATTTGAAGAGCTTCTGAATATTACCCAGCTCCCTTAGCCTGGCCTCTAAGAAGTCTCGACCTCACCTCTAGGGGTTCATCAACGACAAAGTCAGAAATAACCGGTATAGCATAATGCAAGAGTTGCGAGCAGCTGTGGAAGATGCCTTCACTCACATGACCACAGATTATCTCTGCAAAACATCATCCAGAATATGGCACAGAATTCTTCTGTCCTATGAGAATAAAAAAGTGAAAATGAAATGTCTTCATACCGATGTTCTGGACTGTTAAATCATCAGGTGTGTGTCCATATCAAGCATTCAACCATAACCATGATTGTTTAGAAAATAATGGGAGGTACGCCCACTTTGTGACCACTCTGTAGATAGCTTTGCAGAATTGAATGAGGCAGTGGGCCATATTAATATGGTACGTAAGTGATCAAGAAGAGAGTATGTGCTTAATTTTTGTGTGAATAAAGTCCAGCAACTTCTTACGGATATGTGAACATTTTGAATGCACTGGTGACTTAACAAACATACGTAAGCATACTTGTACTCGTGCATGCATTTAAAAACAGTATACAGGAAAACCTCGTTAATACGATATTGGTTAATACGAAGTACCCTTTAATCCGAAGTTCTTCCCATTCCCCAGCCGATAAGATAGGATTTATAATGTATTTCAGTACGGATAAATCGAAATACGGATAATTTTTAATACGAAGTTGTTTACAAGACCCTTCAGCAAAACTGGTTTCGCTTAATTCGAAGTAGACACCTGCGTAAGTCGACAAGAGAAGATCGAATGTGGAGAAAGCTTGGACGTTATGTTAACTGGACCATGACATGTTTCCTTGTCCTAAGAGCTGCTGGCAACTCGAGGGAAGCAGCCCGAAATGCCTGCTGGACATTGACATTCTTTGTCAATGTGCATGGCAGGTCAAGCTCTTTCCCCGATGAATAAGCCACCTTGGAAATATTCACCAGTGCTAGATGAGAAATGAGAGATAAGATCACAGGAATGTTCCAAAAGACAAGACGCGTGGCGCCTGGAAGACTCACCCATCTGTCTAGCTCTGAGCTCGAGATACAGCAATTTCCCGTGCGCGAGCAACTTTTGGCCTGGTAGCCGACAACTTCCGGCAAAGCCGCATAGGCCAACTAAAGATCGTCAACCCGCTTAATGCGTTATCATCTAGGTTTCCCGCAAAAGTTGACGTCGATCTTACGTATGTTGCAACTCCAGTTTCCCGTTTCATACGTTTCCCAACTGTGCCGGTCATAAAATTTGCCAAAACAGTGTTTTGTTGTCTGCCTGACTTCTCCCCTTTTGCTATCAGCAAACGGGGGGGGGGGGTCCCTTGCTAATTGTTTCGGCCACAATTTTCTTGCTCGTGTGCGCACACTGGCTCCTTTCCTTTGGCGTCTAAAAAAAAGCAAACAGTTCTGAATACCTTCTTCAAAACGAACAAAAACCGCATGATAAGTAAAAGAAAAGTGACCCCCTTCCTTCTCCTACAACAGCTCATTATCCGCCACTGGTGTGCATGATAATGTGATAATTGCAGAATTCAGGTCCCTCTTTCTTGTTTGAATGCAGCTGTCTGGATAGGAAATATTACCCGTATTAATGTCTGTTGCATGGTAAAAGGTAATACAAGGATCATTTTTTTTTCACACTGCTGATAAAAGTTCGATCTTCGACAACTGCATTATCTTTAAAATGCCCATGATTTCCCTTCTCCCACCTGCTGCTCTAACTTCCAGCCGGTCTCATTGTGTTTACGCTGCAGCTGGCGCCAGTGTTTAGTCTAGCGTCTGGAAAGCTCTGGCTTGCTGGTAACTGCAATGACTCATCCAGTGCGAAGGAATAAGCGTCATTGTTTTGAATCTCGCAAAGCCATATAATCCCCGCTTTTCTTAAGAACCATTAGCGTGCTGCTGTTAAAACAAAACAAACCGCAATGCTAAATGTAGGAATACGAGAGGAAAAGTTTTCGCGGAGCGAGTGTTTGACCTCCAGAATACTCCTGAAACCTACAATAAATTGTCGATTAATCTGAAAATAAGCAAGTTTCGTAAAGCTTGTTTTTAGTTCATTTTATGCTGATGAGCTAACTGGGATTAAATATACAGTTTATTTAAAGTGGGATCCAAACCAGAGTGATTATCGAGTGTGCCATGCAAACAGATCGCAAGTTGTGTGTTTACTTTTTCAGAGTGGATTACAATGCAAGTTGAGGAAGAGTTTGAACTGATCCCTGCAAAGGGGGAGGGGCGAATATGAAGTTAACTGAAGCAAAGAATACGTGACTTTTTTACGATGTCTTTTTAACAGCCGAACCAGAACGAAATTTACAGCCCCGATTTTTTTGTTTTTTGCCAGGGAAAGGTTGTGTTCTCTCCCAAGAGAATCTTCTCTTACCAGTTAATCCTGTAATGGACAATGTTCTAGTGAACGCACATAAAATCCAATATTCATTCTGTCCGATTATCTCCCGTCTCTTGCTCGCGCCAGTGTGACTACTGTCAAGATTCTTCCGAGTTTCACTTCTTGCAGTAAACGAGATTGTTTTCCTTTCCCTAGGTCTCCCTGCAAACGGGTTTCTTATGAACTAAAATTGTAAGAATTTCGTGGAAGAGCAACGACTTTGCACAATTAAAAGAAAATACCGTTTGTTAAAAGACTTTTTGCCACAACATGCATTCCGTGCATAACCGGTTGTATAACTAAGCAGGATAAATGGTGTTAACCGTCTCCTTGGAATCTTTCCGCGTTAAGCTCCGTGTTCTCATTTTGTGTAACATTTTTTACACTTTCTTTAAAATGTACAATATTATTATATAGTACATATAAAGCTTATTTTCTGAGCTACCACCAAGTATAAAACATCCTTTGTGGGGGGGAATTTATACTCTACTTTATTTACACCTGAAAACAGGCGCCATCTTGAAAAGTTTGGATAACTCGAAGTCGTTTAATACGAAGTTGACATTTTTTGGTCCCTTGAACTTCGTATTAACGAGGTTTTCCTGTACCATTTTTTTCAAAGATTTTTTGGTGAAAACGTTTTCTTGTTTCATTTTCCTTCCAATACCAGGCATCAGGCCTTCCTGCCATCCTGTGCATGTCAGGTTGTGTAACTATGCAGGATGAATGGTGTTAACGTCTGTTGGGAACCTCTGTATTGGCGTAAGCTGTGTACCTTCATTATCTGTCACATTTTTAGTTGAAAAAATTTCTGCCGTTCTTAAGTAAATACAGTATGTGCAAAGTTTCTTTAAAATTCAGAATATTATCATGTAGTACATGCAATCTGTGAGCTATTACCAAGTTTGGAACATCTGTTATGGGAGTAATTTATACTCTAATTTGTTTCCAACTGAAAAACAGGTGCCATCTTCAAAAGTGTGGATAACTCAGAGTTTACATTTTTTTGTCCTTTGAGCTTTGTATTAACGAGGTTTTTCCTGTACTTCTGTTTCTGAAGCTTTTTGGCAGTAGACCACTATTGGTAGGTATTATTAACTTTAAATTAGTATGTTATCTTCAACAGCAAAATTTTCATTTCAGTGTGTTTTTGCTACTAATATAAAACTTATCATTACGAAACCAAAATTATACCTTATTATGTCATATAAAATATTATTAAATCATATTACATGATATAATATCATATTATATAATATCATATTATACCCTATAAAATTAAAAATACTCCATGAAGAACTTTGTCTACAGCTACAGTAGCACATTCAAAAAGTTTGTTTTAAGTCCATTTTATGTCAGATAGGCTAATCAGGACTAGACCTAGAGTTTAATGTAAGATCCAAACCACTGTGCAATGTGTCTCCACCAGGTATTGAACCTGGAATCCTTTGATTACAATGCAACGGCATTAAAACTACCATGAGGGAGACAATTGAGCATTCATAAACATTTTAAGTTTTTTATGCCATGGTAGGTGATGATTGCTAAATTTGTGGAAAATATTCTGTACATAGAGTACTTATTCTTAAAATATACATCTTGTCCCACCTTTAGCAGTGAAAATAATCTTTCCCATCTCATGTTTGAAGAATGTTGAGGTTTTATTCTAAACAACTTACTCACTGTTGCACATAGATGTCTGCAGTTCAATTGATTTCGGCACCTACTACGTGCCTTAGGAAGCTGCTAGAAAAACAGTGAAATTGAACATTCTTTGAGCATCTTCATGGAACAGTGAGCAATTTGTGCTTGGCAATTTGGAAATTTCTTTACTCTTGAGTGCCAACTTTACTATGCATCAGGGTGGATAAAAATCATGATTTTCATTTTAAAAAATCATTTTTGATGATTGTTTGATTTAAATCAGATTTTTTGTTTAAATCGATTTTTTTATTTTTTAAAAAAACCTGCTTAAAATTGCTTCTGTAGTTTTTGGCACCATACATATAGATATATGTTTTTTTTTTTATAAAAAGGCTTTTTCTATTAAACGGCCCTGTAAAATATTTGAACAGTTTAATTAAAGCAAATAAAATATTATATGTAGAGGCACATATTTTTGGTAAATAAAAAGGCAAAATTTCGGTACAAAAACTGGGTCAATTTCGGGTTCAAAAGCGGTAAATAAAATAAAATATCGGTGTTATAGCGGTGAAAAAATGGATGAAAAGTGGTATATAAAAGACATATTGGTTTTAAAATTGTGAAAATAATCCTAAATTTGATTTAAAAACTACACTTATTCCACAGAATTAACATTTCACTTCTAATAGCAAATTTATGTAGTTATCAGAGTATTAAGTTTATTTCTGTGTAAAAGAGTCCATTTTTGCTTCTCCGATATTAACAGCAGAATTAATCATTTTTCCGGGAATTGCATAACTCTGAGGATAATTCAGACCTCGGAAGGTGTTGCATCGGTGAATAAACCCTGAATTTCGTGTTTAAGAGTTAATTTCGCTTTTTGCAGTTCATTTCGCATTATTTCGTGACAAAATATGGTCACAAAATGCACCTCACACCTTTCAAAACCATGAATAATTAACACTACAATGTGTTTTTTCAAATTTCGTTTTTTTGTCAAAAACGAAATATGCATGCCCCTAATTATATGTAAATATACATTTTTCCGTTTCTGATATGAATCTACTTTGAATAGGTTTGTTGAGTCTGTTAATGAAACTATAATAATTTCAGTATCTTTTCTTCCACTCAAATTAAAACATTCTGGATGTATACTCTATAATTGTAACTTAAAATAACTTTTATAATCTCTGTAGCTAAATTTTGGCAATTTTTTAAACGATAGTTTGCAAAATGTCAGCTGCCATGTTTATTTACAGTTCAATGGTGACACAATTTACAGTTTAATATGATTAGTATTTTGTATATTATTCTTCACAAAGTGTTTGCTATTTTTGCCCATAAAATTTTTTAAATTTTATATCAAAATAAATTTAGGTATGTTTACAGTTTACATTTCCTTTTGTATGAGCTTCACCCCATCAGTGCATACATTTTGTTTCATTTCTTTTTCTTTCTTAGAGCCTAATAAACACCATTAAATAATTACGAGATTAATGTACTTTCAGCAAATGTGATTCTGATATCTACAAAATCCTTATGTCCATTATTCAATAATTATTTATTTAAAATAATTTAAATCAGTGATTTAAAAAAAAAATCATCTGTTGCATGCACATACAGGAAAGAAAATGTTGATCAGTTTGACAACACTTAAGATCTTGTGTGATGACATTCCTGCTCCACCTACCACCTTTACCTCTTTCAGATTCTATTTTAGCCTCAAGAATGCTGGCAGGAAGTTATGTAGTGAAACTTTGGTTTTTTAACTGTTTTATCTGTATGTGTGCTTTGTGTATTCTTATTTTCCTGGTTATATACAGGTGAGAACCTGTTCTGTTCAGCATATGGTGGTAGAAGTTTTTATAACATTACATACAACATGTTATTTATAACGTTATAAAAATAACTTGTAGCCCATGGTATCCAGTTGCTATAAAAAAATGTGGATCCGCATACAGTATTTAAAACTTATCAACTATTACAATTTGTGTAATAGTTGGTACGTTTGTTGTACTATAATAGTTTCGATGTATACTGTTCAGATAGTAATTTATTTGTTCTTGTTTAACAGAAAAGAAGTTCCAAAACAAATCAGCTGTAATAGAAGAACTCGATGACCATGGTCGGCCTCAGCAAAAAATGGCTTTACTTTGTGGTCCACCAGGACTTGGAAAAACTACTTTAGCACACATGATAGCTAAGCATGCAGGTAGGATATTTATATTATGGAAAATAATTCTTAACCTTATACAGTCGACTCTCGATTTTACTACCCCGAATATAACAACTCTCTCGAAGTAACGACCCTTTTCTCGGGAACAATAAAAATTTTTGAAAAAAGTTGAAAAATTGAAGGAGATCGGCCAAAAAGTATGTTTCTTGCACTCATTTTATTCACACTCATTCCCTTCGTGAGCACTCTACCGCTCGCAAGTGTGTCTGCTAAAAATAGACAGCTTGAGTGATATCCAATAGCATTTGACCTCTGCCCTCCCCTCCACCGAAGGCTGCTACTCAACGTGCCAGGCTTGTTTTGACATTGTGATTTCGCTTGCTCTTGGATATGCGAGAAGAGAAGATTGAATGTGCTTGGATGTTATTTTAAATCAACCATGACTTGTTTCCTTGTCCTAAGAGCTGCTGACAACTCACAGGGGAAAGGGGGCAGACCGAAATGACTGTTGAACTTGCATTCTTTGTCAATGTGCATGGCAGGTCAAGCTCTTTCATCGATGAATGCACCACCTTGGAAATATTCACCAGTGCCTGATGAGAAACGCAAGATAAGATTGCAGGAATGTTCCAAATAAAAGACGTGTGGCATCTGGAAGGCTCTACCATCTTTCCAGCTCTGACCTAGAGTTCAGCAGGTTCCCTTGAGTGAGCGACTCTTGGCCTTGTAGCCGAAAACTTCCAGTAACCGCTTTCATTCAAAACATGTTCTTTGTTCCCTGTAACACTTCATAAAAAAGCGAAACTTTTAGAGATAATGAAAACCACATAGGCCAACTAAAGATCGTCATCCCACTTAATGCGTTGTCATCCAGATTTCCACAAAAGTTTAATTCGATCTAACGTGCATCATAACTCCAGTTTCCCACTTCATATGTTTTCCTAACTGTGCCAATGTCATAATATTTGCCAAAATAGTGTTGCGTTGGCAGAGTGACTTCTCCCTTTTTTCCTGTCAGCAAACGTGTAAAAGGGGAGGGGGAGGGGGGGTCGATGCAGATTGTTTGAACCATGATTGTCTTGCTTGTGTGTGCACATGGGCTGATGACAGGTGAGGGTGAAAGTGGACCCCTCCTCTTTTCCTTTGACGTCTTAAATTGAGCAACCAGTTCTGGATACATTCTTGTAAATGAACAAGAATCATAAGATGTAAAAGAAAAAAAAAGAGACCCCTCGTGTCCAGCGGTAGCCTGACAATTGTGATGACATTTTAAATCTTCTGTCAAATTGAAGGGTGACTTAACAACCTGTACAATACCTCATACAAGAGAATTATGTAACACCTTTCGAAGTCACCCGTTTCCTCATATGTGCGAATACACTTCCCAACTCTCTCGTTGATCTTAATGTCACGCTTCTTCCTTTTCCGACCTTCTAGATGAAGTTTCATCCGCATATATTTGATGTTGGTGTCTTCTGTTTGGTTCTTGAGACAGGCCAGAACATCATGAATTTTTGGATGCAGTCTTCCAAGCTACATATTTTTTTTTGTTGTTCCAACCTTCTACAGCATTATTAGTTCTGTGGTGCTTTTGGTTAGGTTAGGTCATGATCTTCGCAATTGTCCTACCATTAGTAAAATGACCTTCACCATCAAAATCATCACAATTGTCAGTGATTTTGGCTTCATCACAATTGTCCGCCATCGCAATTGTCCTAGATTCCTTCCCAGCTCATTCTCCATCACTGGTGTGCAAGGCAGTGTGATAATTGCAGAATTGAGGTCCTTTTTTATTTTTTTATTATTTTTTTTTTTTAATGCTGTTGTCTGCATAGGAAATATTGCGCCATATTATTGTCTGTTGCATGGTAAAATGTAAAGCAAGGACCATTTCTTTCTTCTTCACACTGCTGATAAAAGTTCCATCTTCGACAGTTGTGTAATCTTTAAAATGCGGAGGATTTTCTCTTCGACCACCTGTTTGAACTTCCAGCCAGTCTCCTTGTTTTTACGCTGCAGCTGACGCCAGTGTTTCGTCTAGCATCTGCAAAGCTGTCGCTTGCCTTGCCGATAACAGCAATGACTCATCCAGCATGAAGGAAAAAGTCATTGTTTTGAATCTTGCAAAGCTGTTTTGATTTGAAGATAACGAAATTCAATCTCCAGAAAGAAAAACAAGAGTTAAAACAACTTCAAGTTCTGCACCTTCTGATAAGCAAAACTGTAAATTTTATTTTACACCTGACACAAGAATTAACTTCTTGAACACTCAGAGCAGTGTTGGAAGGAAATGCACACAATATAATTGCCACTTTTCTTTGGAACCATTCACGTGAAGAAAAAAAGTGGAAATGGACGCTGAGACTGAATATGAATATGAAGTTGGCTGAACCAAAGAAAACATGACTCTCGTGACTTTTTTATGATGTATTTTACACTGCCAAACCAGAATGAAATTTACAGCCCCGTTTCCCCCCCCCCCCCTCCTAGAAAGCTTGTTTTGTGTCTCCCGAGAGATCTTATCTTACTAGTTAATCTTGTAACAGACAGTGCTCTAGTAGACCCGTATGAAATCCAACATTCATTCTGCCTGATTATCTCCCGATTTTTGCTGGCGCCAGTGTGACTGGTGTCAAGATTATTCGAGTTTCGCTTGCAATAAACGAGAGATTGTTTTAGTTTCCATAGGTCTCAGTGCAAACGGGTTTCTAATGAACTAGAATTGTTAGAATTTCAGAGAAGAGCAATGACTGTGCATAATTAAAATAAAATAAACATGATTTAAAATCCCTTTTTGTGAAAACGATTTCATGTTCTATTTTCCTTCTCACAAAACGCATCCTGTACATAACAGGTTGTATAACTTCACAGGATAAATTGTGTTACCGTCTCCTAGGAATCTTTGTGTCTGTTTGAGCTCCGTTTTAGCTCAAAATTGGTGCAAATTCCAATAACGACCCCTTCGAAATAACAACCATTTTCCCAGGAACTGTGAAAGGTCATTGTATCGAGAGTTGACTGTATTGTTTCTTTCTACCTTATTAATAAAATTCACCCTTGTGGGATTGCGATATTGGAAGAAGGATAAATAAAATGGGGCCAGTGAAAGGTTAGTGTGTGATCAGCTCAGATTGGGGACCACAGACACACACTTCCATGATCCATGTACATGCCTGCCTGTAGACTAGATGCACTAATTTCAAATTTCAAAGAGGGGCCCCACGTTCGAATCCCAGCCTGGGCATGGGTAATGTTTGGGAGTGTCCCTGCATCAATTTCGTCATATCATCACTCATCCTCATCTTCGTGATTAGCCAAAAGTGACAGAAAAGCAAAGTAAAATAAACCAAATCAATCAATCATTTCTCAAACAGGCTATAGTTTTGAGCTTAGTTCATGAAACTTACAGGAGTAATACAATTCTTGACATATAGTACATGATTAAGGAGGGTAGCAAGTCATCTATTTAATGACTACCTTAAATTTAATATCATTTAGATAAAATTGTGCAGCTGGAAAACATGATAGACTGCAATGTGAGTAAAATCAGGTGACATGTTTTAAGATTGGAGATGAAAAACTTATTTTTTTTATGTTGCATGTTCCATACTGTGCTGTACAATTTTTCAAGACTGTTTAGAATGTATTTTCGGAGTCTAATTAACTAAACTGAGTCGTATTAGAGAATTCATTGGTCAACAATTTTGTAGTAATATTTTTAAAATTATATTTCGTAGTTTAGGAGAGGAGTAGAGGCAATATCACAAACATTATAACTTCCAAAAATATACTTTGGAGGGTTGGCCTTGGATTGCATTTGAGAAATATTGGTCATGTAATGACATTTGAAGATGGTTGATGATAGACTGATTTTCATGAATTAAGAAAGAAAAGTCTCAGAAATATTAGGGCATCACTTGCGTTTTAAGTTTTAAATAAAAAGTGTAATATATTGGGTGGTTTTGGAAGGTGTGGAGAAAATCACCAATTTTGTAACTGAGATAACTGCATCAAATTTAAAGATTTTAAGCTAAAATTCATGTAGTAACTAGAAAAATTGCTGCAGCTTGCATCATCTCAAACACCTACCACCTTGTAAATATAAAATCCACTCTTTGATCAGATAGGCTAATTGGGACTGTGCATACAGTTTAAAGTTGAATACACCGACATTTTGCTCTTTAGAGAGTTGAACCTTGGAACTGTGATTACAAAACAGCACAGCAGTACCATTACACATTCTAGGAATGTTAGAATCACACTCATTGTCAAATATTTTAGAACTGAATATTTTACTTAATTTATTGTAATCATTTGAAAAGAATGAGACCTTCATTATCAAAGGGTGTCCCAAAAGTAACGCAGGATTTAAATTTACAAAATGAACCTTCATTTATACATGAATTGACAAAGTTGTGACATACTTTGAAAGAGTAAATGCTCTGATTAAATATGGAAAATAATATCCGGCAAATGTCCTCCACGTCTCATATGGCACTCGTGCAATCTTTTGACCAAATTTTCAATCACATTTTTGCAAAGTTGTGGCTCAATTGTTGTGATAACAAGTCAGATTTCTTCTTTATGTTCGTGAATGTTTGGTATGCGTTTGCTGTAAACTTGGACTTTACAAATCTCCAGAGATAAAAGTCACACGGTGTAAGATCGCATGATTTGGTGGCCAATTGTGATCAATGTTGTGCGAAATCAGCCGCCCATGAAATTTCTGCTGTAACAACTCAGTGGTTTTGCACCCCGCATAACATGTGGCGCCATCCTGCTGGAAGAACATCTCATCAACATCAAAGCCAAAGTCCATGGCTTCCACCTGAGGCCACAACAATGCTGATACGAGGGTCACTATTTATATTTTGAGCTTAACAATGAAAAAACAGGAATTTGCCATTGAAAACTGCATTATTGTTTTTCGAAGTATTCTCCTTTATGGTCAATACACTTTTGCATTCGTTCAAACCATTTGTCAAAGCAGTTTTTCCAATCTTCTTGAGACACCTCCATAATATGGTTTTAGAACGCATCAACGGAATCTTCCGCCGACGAAAATCGTTGTCCACGCAATTTATTCTTGACATTCGGGAACAAGAAGAAGTCATTGGGTGCCAAATCAGGACTGTACGGTGGATGTCAGTTGTTAGACGAGATGTGTGACAGCTGGCATTGTCTTGATGAAGAATGATCCGACGGCGTTTGTTTGTTTTCCGTATTTGACCGAAGACCTCTGGCAAACAAATTGTTGTGTACCATTCAGAGTTGACCGTTCTACGTTCCTCTAAAGGCACAGTTGCCACATGACCAGTTTTCCCGAAAAAACAGTCGACCATTTGTTTCGATGTGCTTTGAGCGCGAACAACTTTTGTTGGATTGGGTTCATCTTGAAACACCCATACAGTCGACTGCTGTTTACGTTCCGGCTCATATGCATATATCCATGATTCGTCACCTGTTACAATCCTATATACGTCTTTTGAAGCACCATGATTGTATTTATTGAGCATTTGTTTGCACCAATTGACGCGAGCATCTTTTTGAGTTTTTGTCAAATTGTGTGGGATCCAACGAGAACATACCTTTCTCACAGCTAAATGATCATGTAATATTTTATATATGCTGGTGGAACTAAAGCCTATGGTTGCCTCAATCTCACAGTATGTCACATGACGATCTTGCAGTATTAGGTTTTGCACAGCATCAATGTTTTCTTGAACAACAACTGATTTCGGACGACCTTCGCGAATCTCGTCGGTGAGCGAATGGCGGCCACGATTAAATTCGTTATACCAGCGTTTCACAGTGGCAAAGGATGGGGCTTCATCGCCAAATGTGGAAGTAAGCTGATCGATGCACTCTTGTCTTGATAATCCACGTCGAAAATCGTAAAAAATCATCGCACGAAAATGTTCACGAGTTAATTCCATTTTATTGTTGTCGAGCAATCTCCAAGGCAACATAAACAACACAAATGAAGCTACTGACAAAACATTTGAAGTACGTTATGGTCAATAATGCCAGACGATTCCGTGCAAACATCAAATCACGCCTAACTTCAATCAGTGTTGCCAAGGCTCAAAATATAAATAGTGACCCTCGTATCAGCTTGCAATAATGTACACCATTGACAGTTACTGCACTTCCGGACTTGTTTTCGAAGAAGTGCGGGCCAATTATTCCACCACCTCCTACAAGGCGACACCTGTTCAAGGCCAACACTAGGTGATGTCACCGTTGCCATGACAACTGGCTAAAGTCTTCCGCAACCTGGCGGCGTCTGCCCTTGGTTTCTTTATGCTACAACAAACTCTTCACGTGCGTAGCGCCGAGCGGCATATTATTTGAGTATTATCGTGTGCGTTCTGCTGGGAAAAGTTTAATTTAACAAACAAATGAAAAATGTCAATATTAATGTGAAAATTAGGTGAAAACATCTGCACTTGTTGTACTTGGCCAGCTACCACTGGTCCAAGACCCAATCGACGAATGCCCGTTGCTGCACGTGGTCTTGCGCCTTCAGCTCTTGAGTCATCTGAATCTTGTATGGGTGTATATTCAGATCTTTTGCCATAATCCGCTGCATGGTGCTCCTCGAATGTCAAACTCAAGAGACCTGCGGCAAATTGACATTCTCGAACACTCAGTGACACTAGGGCTTACAGCGGCAATGTTATCGGCTGAGCGTCCGGTACGAGGACAGCCACTTATTTTGTCGTCCATCACCGAACCTGTTTGTTCACACTTTTGAACCACTCTTTTCACAGTCGTTCCATTCGGCACGTTTTCCCACCCAAACATACCATGTAATTTGCGCACGGTTTCAGCACAACACTCTTTGTATTTGTAATATGTTTTTACGATGGTTATGCGCTCCTGCATCATGTATTTCTCCATCACGACTAACTCACTACTAACCGGAATGTGCTTACTACAACATGTGCTTCAGACAGAGTTGCCAACCCAACGGGAAAAAAATGGCGTACAATTTAAATCCTGAGTTACTTTTGGGACACCCTTTATATTATATATGTATATGAAAAACCCAGTGAACCCCATTTTTACCCAGGTTCTATCAAATTTTTCTGATGAAAAAAAAAAGACTCCAAGGTCGGATTTTTTTTTAAAAAAATGGTTATAATGGCCAACCCTGGTATTAACATGAAGAGGGATTTCACTAAGACTTGTGGAGAAACTATTTGTGAAATGGTAGAATTATTGTATACTTGCAAAATGCAGTTTGTCTGTAGCGAAAGATACTTCAGAAAGTGCTGCAAAAGATAGATAATTTTTACAACTCTTCATATGTTGTTCTATTCATAAATATAATATCTTTTGATTGTGGAAATGATGACAACTGAAATCACTTAATTTTTTATCCGAAGTCTGACAAAAATGTTAAATTTTTTTAATAGTGTTAGGAGTTGTACTGATTAATCACAATCAATTGATCTCATATTACAGGCTACAATGTTGTGGAGGTTAATGCCAGTGATGACAGAAGTCCTGAAGTATTTCGTACTCAACTTGAAGCAGCAACCCAAATGAAATCTGTTATGGGAAATCAACCACGACCCAACTGCCTGATCCTTGATGAAATTGATGGAGCTCCAGCTGTAAGTATATTTGTATTTGCTCCTCTATGGACATGTGCCTGCATGTGTGTGTGTGTTGTGTCTACATAATGAGATGTGTATGAAATCATCTAAATAAGGGATGCAGTGCATGTGAAAGTAAATGTAGTATCTGTGTGAATGTGTACATGAAGTATGTTTGTATAGATGGATGAATGGATGTATTTCAATTCTTGATGGAGAACTGGCATATACATGATATGCAATTTGTGGATATATGTGAGAGACATAATTGTGAATGGATGACGACTGTAATGAATAGATGTGTCATAGATGGATGGATGACTTTGACATTATGTGAAAACAGATGGATGCGACTTATCTTTTTGTGTGGAATGTGGTGCCCTTATAGCTTCATGTAAAGATTAGATGGATACATTGTAATCCATAGATGTGATATGAGGGATGGTTGAATAGGATGGATAGATGTGATGACATGATTGGATGTACTGGATGTGAAGACTTGAATGGATGAATGTGATGGGATTGGTGTATGAATGGATGATTGTGGATATCATGCATGGTTTTATTAGGATTGATAGGATGATACATGGTTGTGTGGGATGGGTAGATAGGATGGACAGGATGAAGGATGGCTGACTACATGTGATGGATACATATACAGTGCGATCGAAAAGTCCCCGCACTCATACTTTGAAAATATGCTACGAGGTCAGTAGGCAACATGAGTTGGCAACGTTGTTAGTAGTGACTGGTATGACCTTGAAGAATGCGATAACGTCCCGGGAGAGCTGCACTGCTATTACAGTCAGTGGTGTGAGTCATTATTGTGCAGTCGGTCGACAATGCCTTTTAAGCGAGCGCAGCGAATCGCTTTTTAGAAGCATATTTTGAGTGTAAGACATACAGAGGTTGTGTGGAGAAATGGAGACGTCTATTCCCTGATGATCCGGTGCCAGGAAAAAGTGCAGTGTATGATCTTGTTCGCCGATTTCGTGAAACAGGCTCAGTGCATGATCGACAACGAAGTGGAAAACCCAAGGTCGTCACACACGAATTCCTAGAGAACGTGAGTCAGCGAATGTTGCAATCTCCAAGAAATTCTATACGACGTTTGTCACAAGAAGTTGGAGTATCATATGGATCCACACAGAAGGCACTGAAAGTAGCCAAGTTTCACCCATATCATGTGAAAGTCGTCCAGGAGCTGAAAGCGTTAGATAAAGATAAGCGTATCAAGTACTGCCGGTGGTTCCGTGCTTTCACACGCAACAATGTGGCCATTCTCGATAAAACTTTTTTTACCGACGAAGCATGGTTTCATCTCAGTGGATACATCAACTCACAAAACACCCGAATGTGGGCAACTGTAAACCCACATGCCCTGCATGAAGTACCACTACATTCTACAAAGGTCGGTGTCTGGTGTGCCATTTCGCGACGAAGGATTGTTGGACCCCTGTTCTTTGAGGACACAGTGGATGGCGATGTGTACAGGGATTTGGTGCAACAATTCGTGGCTATGTTGGAAGAGGATGAGCGTGAATGTTGGTTCCAACAAGATGGGGCAACGTGCCATACTGCAAACGACACAATGGCTATGTTGCGCGAGTTTTTCGGGAACCGCATCATCTCCAAAAATTTGTGGCCCCCTCGTTCCCCCGATCTCACGTCCCCCGATTACTTTCTTTGGGGGTTCCTGAAAGAAAGAGTATATACACACAACCCTCGCACATTGGATGAACTCCGACAAGCAATTTCTGACACTATTGCTGCAATTCCAGCGGAAACATTGAGGAAGGTGTCGCGGAACATGTGTAAGCGTGTAGACATGTGTTTACAGCGGCCATTTTCAACACTTCCTATGAACTGGAAACCAAACACTACTTAGCAATGTCCATAGAGAGTGCAGCATAACCTCCATTGTGTGTTTATGTGATTATGTTATGTTTGTGTTGCATTATGTTTGTGTTTTGGAAACTTTTTCCTCATGCGCTTAAAGTTATATGTCATCTTGTTTGTGTTTTACCGACCGTTGCCATTACAGTATACCTCACTTTTGGTTTACATTTATTTTTCTGTGTAGTACAAGGACTAAAGCATTTATATATGTATTCCTTTCGTTCCCATGTGTATTACTTTCTACACAATAAATTCTTAAATAGTGAGTGCGGGGACTTTTCGATCGCACTGTATAATGTGATTGGATGGATGGATTGGATGCGGTAATTTTGATTGAGATTGAGTGTGTTTGATGTGTGGACCTGATGGAATAATGAATATATGATTAGATGCATATGATTGTGGGATGGAAGTGATGGGTGTTATGGATAGATGTGATGCATGGATACATTGTTGTGGGTTTTGTATATATTGATATGATGGATGTCACAGATGATGTGATGGATGAACGTTTTGGATGGATTTGATTTACTGAAGAATGAATGGATGCATTACATGATTAATGTAGTGGACTGGTGGGATGGAAGGATGATGTGGTGTGATGGATTGGGTTGAATGATGTGGGATGGATGCAATGAGCATGGATTGGATTTAATGGATGGATGAATGTGTGAATGTTATGGATATATGGATGTATGGAGTTATGAGTAGAGCTCGGATTTGTATGTAATTATTCCTTTCTAGATACATACCTTGAACAGGAAAATGTTAACGAATTATATAACTAACATGATTTTGCATAAGTTTTATGTTACACATTTTTACATATTTGCCAGGATATTACATATTTTACATACCGTATTTACTCATGTATATTGTGCACTTTTTCCAAAATTTTTGCTCCCAAATACTGTGGTGCGTATTATGCATGGAATATTTCAGACAGTCAACATGAAACCGTACAGGGCCATTCCATGATTTTGGGACACTTGCATTTTGTACTTTGATATTACATAAAAATCCGGGGTCTAGTTATGAGTGTTATGGATGCATGGGTCTGATGGGCAGATAAATGAATGTTTCTGCATGGTTGATCTGATTTGATGAATGGATGATTAAATGTAATATGTGGATGATTGAATGAATAAGACGTGATTGATGCATTTTGCACATATATGGATGGTTGGATTGGGTGCATAGATGGAATAGTCAAGATAATGTGATGGATGAATGGTTTTTTATGCTGAATGGATATATATGTGTGATGCATGAATGGATCATATATGTGATGCATATGATAATGTGATGTAATTCGATGTATGGATCTGGTAAGAGTATGTAATGATTGCTCAAAGTGATGAATGTGATGAAGAGTGGATGTGTTGCCTGGATGTGATACATGGAATGGATGCATAATCACTTCTGAAAATGGATAGTTTGCATGTTTTGATTTGATGTAATGCATGGATGGATGATGGACTGGTGGGATTTAGGGGATAATTACTATTACTATTATGAGTATATTTGTAATGTAGGCATGTATTAAATTCTTATTTGTGTTTAGTTTTAGTCATTCTTTCTATCTGTATTCATGTAATATTATATTATATATACACTTATATTTTCTTATGTTGCTCAGGACAAGTGTTAAGTGATAGAGCAGCCTACAGCTGAACCTCACCTGCAAAATAAAGGAATTATTATTATTATTATTATTTGTGGTTTTATGAATGTACATGATGAATAGATGCCATGCATATGAAGGTGAAATGGGTGTCATTGGATGAATAGAATGTGATGATTTTGTTTTTGTGTAGTTGTATTTGATTGATGGATCAGAGGAAATGATGACTTGATGCTTTGATGTGACACATGCATGGTTGAATCTGATCTATGGATGAATATGAAGCATTGGTGGAAGTGGTTGTTAGATGATGGAAGTCATGTTTGTGATGGATGGATTCACTGATTGTATGCTATGCATGGATGCATGTTTGGTTGTGAAGTCATATATGCTGCATGTTTTAATGTGATAGTTGTGTGTCAGGAATGGATGGATGTGATAGATTGGTTAATGTAATGGATTAGATTGGACATGATTGATTTGCCTGATGGATGAAATGAACAGGTGGGATGGAGTAGATGATATGACCATATGATGGGTCAATAGATGTGGAGGATGGATCGATGAATGAATGAAAGGTGAGTATGATGAAGCATTGTGATGTTATGGGTGTACTGCATGGCTGAATTTGATTGCTAGATGGGATTGACAGGATTTACGTGTTTGTATGCAATGGTTAAATTAGTTGGATGTGCGTGATGAATTAATTTTATGCATCAATGGCAATCTCACTATGGAGTTTGAGTTCAATTTAGCTCTGTAATTAATGCATTAATGTGGTTTGTCAACACTGCATAACCTGGCTTGTGCACGTTTGTTCAGTGTGGAAGTTGTGTTTTGTTTCATTATTACGTGATTCTTAAGTTTTCTTATGTTCTGAAGTGTCCTGCTTATGTGAATATATCTCAAAGTAAATACATAATTGTGTAATGGGTATACAACAACTATTCTTGTTATTAACAAAGAACTGTGTGAGGGAAAGTGTTGCAGTCGGCAGTAGGTTGAGTTTTAAATGAAGACACGGAATAACATTTCCCTGAACGTCACATGTAGCTATCCAACTATATCTAGTCAAAATGATTTTGATTGGTACAAGATGCTTAGGACAAAGCACACCTTCATCACACAGCAAATAGATCACAACTGAATAAGGGCTGGAAAAGAGTCAGGTAGATACTGTAGAGGGGAGGCTGATCAACAGTATGTTTAAAAAGGTATCAAATGAAACTTGCTTGTGTCATTCTGACAGACATGAGACCAATTGTATGAGAAAGTGCTGGATTTTTATTGGCTATTTCAGTTTTACTAGTATATGTATTAGTTTTGTGTAATTGCAAAATTTGTGCAACTGTTTTTTTGGGGAGGGGAGGAGGAAGGTGTAGAGTTGCTGTATTTTGGAAATATTCTCTTATCAATCTTCAAAATAAGTGAATAGGTTGCAATTGTGATCTGTCATTATTCACATCTAAGTTAAGAATTTAAATTCTTCCTATTGCCAAAAAGCTAGACTAGCATAATATCTATTGTCTCTACCCTGCTAAATATGTGTACTTACAAGTATCTGCAGCCTTTACATCAACTCATGCTTAATATTTCTTTCCACAAATTCAAATTTCACATCTCTTTTTACATCAACTTTCTCCTTTGTTACCGTGGATAAACTGAAGTATTGTTGTCAGGTAACCATCGATTGAGGAATTGTTGAATTGGTATCGCAGCTTCTTTAGTTAGCACCATTTGATATATATGTAGGAGTATTTTTGTGCAGCATTTAAACTCATTACATTTAGTACAAAATATAAGCAAAAAATACCAAAGTATTGATAAAGCCACTTATTTATGGTGAATTAAATAACAAGATTTCTGTACAAAAACTGGTCACATATCAGGATCAAAAGCAGTATGTAAAAGTGGCATTTTGGTGTTAAAATGGTGTATGTAATCCTAAATTTGATTTTAAAAGAAACTACACTGATTTCCAGGCCCCATTGTGGAGTGGTTAGCACATCATGGTACAATGCCAGGGGTCTCAGGTTTGAATCCCAGCCTGAGCATGGATGTTTGTGAGTGTCCATCCATCAATTTCATCATATCATCACTTATTCCCATCTTCGCAAATTAGTCAAAAGTGGCACAGAAAACAAAGTAAAATAAAGCAAATCAAATCAAATCAAAACTACACTGATTACTCAAAATAAACATTTCCCTTCTAATAGCACATTGTATGTACGTAGTTTCCAGTGTGTTAAGTTTATTTCTGTATAAAGGGTCCATTTTTGCTTCTCAAATATTTACAGCAGAATTAATCAATTTTTCATGAATTGCATCACTCACAAGATAATTCAGACTTCAGAAACTGTTATGTCTGTACTTAAATTCTAAATTTCGTGTTAAAATTTTAATTTCGCATTTTGGAGGGTTTTTTTGCATCATTTTGTGAGAAAACATGGTAGAAAAATGCACCTCACACCTTTCAGAAACATGAAAAATAAACATTAGTGTGTTATTCCACATCTTGTGTTTCCATCAAAAATGAAATATGCATGCCTCTAGATATCTGGTATGATATCAAGTTCATGATATCAACACTCCATGGAGATAGAGATACATCAGAATCACACAGTTTGACTATGAATTATCACTCAGCTTTATCTGTAGCACATGAAAGGTAAATAATAATGAATAAGAAAACATACAAAAAAAAATACATTTCTTTTTAATATTTTTAACATGCACTCTTTTTACTTTTAGCCATCGATTGATGTTTTGGTGAAGTTTATAGATGGGAAAGGAACAGGAAAAGGAAAAGGCAAGAAGAAAGGTGCTGAAGAAAATATAAAACTTTTGAGAAGACCTATAATATGTATATGTAATGATGTGTATGTTCCTGCATTGCGACCACTGAGGCAGTCGGCCTTTATTGTACATTTTCCTCCGACAGCATCAGCAAGGTAAATCATGTTTTTTTTTTCTTTCCTATTGTTCACAGAAAGTCCTCCTTTTAATTTTAAATGTTTTCTGATATATGTGTAGTTTCTACTTCATCTTTAGGTTGTTTTAGAGACTACAAATTAATTTCTCATTAATAGGTATTACAAGAGTTGGCAACTATTTTTTTTTTGCGTTGCTGGTACAGGACCGTTACTGCAATGTTCGTACCCCCACACAACAACACAACGCAGCACAACAATACAGGCTGCGCTCAACACTCTAGATACTTCAGTTAAGAGGGCGGCAAAAGTTTACCCATATGTGCTAACTTCTTAACAGTCGTTGAACATAGACTCCAATAAATATCTCAGGGCTTACTGGGATAAGGAAAGGTTACGTCAGCTTTATGTATATTTGTTTATTATAAACACAACACAACTGTTAGCACACTTACACACGTATCTTTACCTGTCACTTGCATTTACCTGTACCACACACGGCCTTTTACCTTTACCACACACGTGCATTTACCTGTACCACTTCTGGTCTCGAAGAGATAAGGGGAGCAGGGAACATCCAATTTATTCCTTGCAGTGAGGTGTCAGGGGGAGTATGGGGACCTAATTTTATTTAGGGTCTTGATCGCTGATGACATCACAGGCTCCCCTGTAAAAGAAAGTAGGAAGCATGCGGCACCCCCAACCTCAGCTGGGAACTGGCCGTAGCCATCGGCAACCCTGACGAGCGGGACGTAGGAGAAACGGCACCCCCCCGTTCACTAACCGGTTTGGTGCTTCCGACAAGCGGGAGCTAGGTCAGGGAACAAAGGATGCCATGACAACCCCGACGTTAGTTGGGAATTGGCAAGCCAACCGGTGTCTCCTATACAGGGACGGCAGGTTAGGAAGGACGGTGCTGGTACTCCCAGTCAAGCCGGGCAGGTGGAACCTGAGTACCTATCAGCCGAAGCGATTGTACCAGGTAGGTAGGTTGCTGCTAGGCTGTTCTTCTTTCTTCTCCCTTCTGGGATGGCTGCTAGGCTTCTAGCTGGGAGGCAGCTTCACCATGGATGTTTGCCAGTTGACATCAGGGAGCCAACTGAGCTCCCAGCCTCGCTGTGCTGCATTTATACTCGTGGTGGCGCATGGGCGGCGAAAATTCTAACTAAGAGTATGCGTTGCCAACTCACTTTTTTTTACATGTTGCAAACTCCATACTGAGAATTATCATGGTTTGATATTGAGAAATCACTAGTGGAAAAATCACTAGATGCACATGTTACCATAACAAAAACTGTGTGCATTAAGACAATACAATTAATAATGATTTATTTTCCTGTAGTTTACGGTTATTACAAGCATAAGAAAACAGTTTTTTCTTTGTGACATTTCAGGAGAAATGTTAAATTGTTAAATGAATCACATCGTCGCATAAAATTCACTTGCGAACCCATGAATAACAATGTAATTTCTTTCCTTGATCTGCAAATTAAGACAACTGACTCAACAATTCAAACATCAGTCCATAGGAAAAAATTAGCAGGGGAAAAATACATCCATGCCAATTCAGAACATTCGCGTATAACAATGGATAACATATTTTTAATTTTTTTCCTGAGAGCACAAAGACTATGTTCTAATAATAAGAATATCAAAAATGAAGAAGAAAGGCTTTTTAATATAGCAAAAGAAAATGGCTTTTACACTAACAGAATAAATCAAATCAAAAACAAGTCGCAAGAAAACTAAAGGAAAAGAGAAATACAGACAAAGATGAAAAATCTGTTGAAAAGAAATTTGTGTGCATTCCATTCCACAAGGGATTCTCATATAAAATTGCAAAAAATTTTAGAAGTTTTAATTTCAAAATTGTTTTTAAATCACCAAGAAGTTTGGAATGTACATTTAATGAATTCAAAATGAGAAACTCTCTACCAGATGTGGAAACCACAGGAATATATAATATAAGTTGTTCATGTTCAAAGGATTATGTGGGACAAACAGCAAGGAAAATGGCAATAAGATGGCACGAACACGATTTGGACATTATAAATCTAAACCCAAGAACAGGTTTGTCAACTCATATCATCGAAGAGAAGCATTTGATTAAAAAGAGAAGGGTTTTAAAAAGATTAACGGGAAACACAGAGTTGAATGTCTGGGAAGCTTCGTTCATTGCAGAAGAACACTGGAATAAATTAAATAATGAAAATGGTAACATAGATCCAGTCTGGAGTTTTCTTTTTCACAAATGGAGTAAGCCACCATCTTTAAAATTTAATGTAACAGAAAACATCAAGAGACTTTGTGAAAACAATGATGAATTTGAATTACCTGATGATATTTGAGATTCATAATTAAATAATAATAATATTAATAATCTGAAATAAAAATAAAACAGACTGCTTCTTTTCACAGTTAAGTTGCTATATTACAACAATGTAACATTGACAACATCCATTATATAAGGGATTCTTTTTGTTTAAAAAAATTAGTAACCATTGTTATAACTGTATCTTTAGTCAAAATGAAAATAAATGTCTGATGAAAGGAGCGTGTGTTCTCCTGAAACGTCACAAAGAAAAAACTGTTATGCTTGTAATAACCGTAAACTACAGGAAAATAATTCTACAATGCAAGCAATGCATACATACAAGAAAGACAATTAATAATGAGTCGCGCAGGACTCTGCATTACTAAACAATGGGTATAACAATGTAAATGACAATTATTAACGTTTTAAAGAACAAGTTACATTTAAAACTGAAAGCGTATGCCTCACAGGGACATTCTGCTCCACTCTTTCAACTGAAATCTTAAATCAAAAAGAATATAGCGACCATGCAGGGTCTAATCATATATTAGTGGCGACCACGCAGGGTCTATTAGTAAATGGTGACCACGCAGGGTCTTTACATTACAAATATTTGAAATGCAACCTTTGTCCAGAAAGTTTCAAGCATGGTAAAATAACTAAGAAAATATTGTACTCGTCAATTATTTGTCCTGGGTACCTTCAAATTAGTCCTTTTTGGAATTGACACACATCTGCCAACACTTCTGCAGGCTCTGGTAGCATGCAGAGAAAGCCTCTTCTGGGATGCTGTGTAGCTCAGCTGTCGTGGATACCTGGATAGTTGAAATGTTAATATGCCATGTTCCCTTCAGTGCCCTTTTTAACCATGGAAAGAGGAACGTATCACACGGAGACATATCAAGGAAGAATTGAGGGTGTGGAAGAGCTGTTGTAATTTTGTGTTTTACCATACATTTATGGTCAGACAATGCAGTGTCTGACAGTGTCACACATTGTCATGCAAGAGAAACTATTGTCCTGAAGCCAATAGGTCAGGTCGTTGTCGAATAATTGCTTTCCGCAAACATTTCAACACACTCGCATAGAAAGTTTGGTTTCTGAGGCATATATTCGTGGTGGACAATACCTCTGGCATGAAGAAAACAATCAACAATGTGTTTTTATGGTTGCCTCTTGACCTTTTTTGATGTTGGCGATCCAGAACCTCACCATTCAGTGCTTGTTGCTTGGTTCGAATTCATAACACCATGTTTCATCCTCGGCAATGATGCACCACACAAAGGTGAGATCACTTTCAGCCCTTTTCAACAGCTCTGCAGCCACTGATGCTCGGTGTTTCTTCTGCTCTTCTGTGAGCAAGAGAGAGATAATTTGTCAGTTCAGTTTCCTTTTCTCCAAATCAAACTGTAAAATCTCGTGGCATGCCATCTTGCTGATACCCAGTTCATTGGCTAGCATGCGTACAGTGACGTGGTGGTCCTCACGTATCCTGTTCCTTATGTGCTCCATGTTGTCATCAGTATGGGTTGTTTATAGCCACCTGGATTGAGGTTCATCCTCCACAGACTCACTGTCATTCACAAAATGCTTGGGCCACTAGAACACTCATGCTCTTGAGTATAACTATTCACCATATGCCTGCTGGATAAGGTTCCAGGTTTCCATGCTGTCTTTCCTAACTTCACACAAAACTTTATGTTCACACATTGCTCGATTTTCACATTCATGCTCTATCATCACCAAGAATGCAATACAATACCACTGCAGCGAAGACACCTGTTTTACCATGCACCTCCCTGCCATCTCGCGGAATCTTGCAGAAACACTTTCAAGGTCACAGGAAGATCTGCAATCAACTGCACCACCTGCTACGAAACTGATTTCTAGTTAATTCTAATTCTACTTCTACTTCGAATTGTAGCCTCTGTCTCGAAACTTTCCTGACAGAGGTTGTACACAAATGGAAGAGGACACTATATGAAACTGAATAATGTATGAACAAAGCAAGTCATGTGTACTAGAGGTTGGTGATGAAGTGCCAAAAAAATTATAAACTAATGTATCGTTCTACATGTGTGATTAGTCACATCTCTTGTGCATGTGTGTTGTAACTACCTCTTTCAAAAATCCCTGTGCTAGATGTCGCATTTTCTTCGTTTGCCAAATTTAACTTGTACTCATGTGAATTAGATGGCAGTTTTGCTTATACTCTTGAGAATAGATTGAATAATTTACATGCACACTGTGGAAATATTTTACGAGGATTCTGCTTCGAATTTCGCAGTCAGTGACAATTTTGATCCTAATTGGAAGTTTTTAGGTTATTTTCATAATTAATTCTATAATACCCAGGGTGGCGACAGACCTGAAAAACCTGGAAAACCGGGAAAAGTCAGGGAATTTGAGAGGTAAAAAAAAGTCAGGGAAATGTCAGGAAATTTTGCCTTTATTGACTTTTTTTTAATAGGCGATGGAATGAATGTGCGAGGCATTTGCTTTGAAAGATGTCATTATGTAGCGCTGCATGGGAACAGGAAATCTTGTTGCTAAATCTCGGCCTCAACTTTTAGGTCCCTTTTATGTTCAACACAACCACAGCGCCAGAACAGAAACCAGTGAGGGGGGAGGGGAGAGAGAGAGAGAGAGAGAGAAATTTCCGGAGGGGCAGACAAATTTGATAAGCCTCTAAATATCACATGGAAAATGCATTGAATTATCGTTATTTTTGTTATCTGTATGGAAGTAGTAAGGGGGCAGAACAGTCAACAGGTGGAGGGTGGAGAAGGTGGAGATGGGCATTATCACTGTGGCATTCTCTGATAGTTGTTGGACGTCGTACAATGGCATTTTGTCGGACATTCTGAAGGAACATGGAAACAAAAAGGGCACTATGCAACCTTGTAATTTGTTTAATGTCATGGTACATGTTGGATGAACATGTAGGCTCCATTGATGCATATGATTTTTGTCGGATATCGCTGTTCAACTAATGTTGAACTTCGACAAAATGTTCACTACAACGTGCGACAAAAATTGCATGCATGCCATTGTTATGAAATTAATTTTTGTTGGATGACTTCGGACTGCAACATCTGAAAAATATTCCATGCATAAACAGAGCCTTGTACATCCGAGTTTGTCTGGTGTGGTACAACATTTCATTGAACAAACTTTTTGGCTCCTTATATAAATGTCGAACGTAGCAGTTCGATGCTTGTCATTCTGCGACATCCGACAAAAATCACACGCATTGCGCTCTCATGAATCCGACGTTTCTTGGATATTCCAGTATGACATTTTTTGTCATTTACGGCATTTGTCAGATGCAACATCCAACAAAAATAGAGCCTTAGTCTGCTGCACCACTGCAAATATGCTGCTGGAATTTTATTACTCTTCTGGCTCACTTAATCTTATTCAATGTAGAAAAGTGTACGAAGGTTTTCTTTCCTCATCCAGGCGTAATACTGGTTTTGCACAGGTTAACATTCGTTTACAATGACATGGAACTATAATTCCATGTCAAGAAGAATCAAAGAAATCGGGATATATATGTTGGATAATGTCACGAAAAGTAAAACAGAAATCTGCATTGGTAAACGTCATATAAATTTGACAAGTGCATGATGCTCCCAACCTCAAATTTTCTGCAACACTCGTATTGCAATTCACGCCAACCCCCACCCCCTTCGGTCCTGTCTGTTTAAATTTGTGGAATGTCCAATGTTATTAAATAAAATTATAATAATAAATATGAAAATATTTAATATCATAATTACTGGATTCATTCAATCCTAAAAGCATATCACTTTCTTCAGTAATTGACGTTTCTCTGCCAGACCCTAAATTTTCACTTTTCATCTACTGATTTATACAAGGGGCGTTCAGAAAGTAAGTTCCAATTAGTAGGGACCTTTATTTTTCACAAACGTGATAATAGTGAAAAATTCGAAATAGTGAAATAACTTGAATTAGGCATAAAATGTGAATTATTGGCATTTTTCGCAAATTTTAAAAATGTACTTAAACAACTAAAAATGCCCCGAAATCCAACTTTCTTGTCTTTTTTAGGCTTAAAGAAACAAAATGTGCGATATTTGTGTATCTAGAACACACAAGTTTTCCAACATTTTATCCAATAGAAAACGATAATGTTGTATGTACTTGAAATAATTTTGACAACCACATTGAATCAAATATTTCCAACGATTTTCTCAACTTCTATCAGAACAATTTCCACCACAGGTCAAAGCGGCGGGGTACACACAGAAGCCACATCATCAGTATTTGTCGCGCAAGAAGTGTCTTGAATCACCGAGCTAAGTGGTGCAATTTTGGTGGAGGTCGAGTGCTCACCTACCACCACAGGGGAGTCGTAACATTGGCATTTGTCGAACGAGAAGTAATGAAAAATAACTTCCTCAAAAATCGGTTTCAACATATCAAACTGTCACGAAAATATGTACACCACATGACCTGCAATTTAAAACATTAGTTTAAAAACACCATGAAGGTATAATTTTAGGTATATTTGCCACAAAATGTGCTAAAATGAAAATGCGATTTCTTGAAAAAATAACACTGAGTAATAAAAAAAAAATAATAACACCAATTTGGAAGAAAAATAACAAAAGATCAAGATCGCTACCGATTAGGCATAAATAAAACAAGAATATCAGTAGAAATTAAAAGCATTAGTTACATTGACTCCTAATCTAATTTTCAGCATAATCATGTTAAAGAGCCTGCATGTACTCAGCTGTATGGGGTCGTGCACATTGGATTGACCTTCGTCTGATCTGTACTATCGCTAATGATGTCTGGTCTGTACACTTCACACGATTGCTGGTGGCTCTATGTCGGATTCTGAGCGTGCAAAAATCTGATTACCACACATTCCTCGCAGTCAGTTGGAGACTGTATGAGAGCTGCCATCTTTAACCAAACCTCAGTGAAAATATCGACATATAATAACGATAAAGGCTAAAGAGATTGAAAACTACAAAATTAGTTTTTGCATCAATCACTTCACTCTAAACTAATTTAGTTGTAACTTTAAAAAAAAATCAAATATTTTATTGAAAAACTGACTGCATATGAAAAAATCCCATAATTCCTCTCTAGCTTGTGAATAGTAATAATTTTCCATATTCACTATTTTGCAGTTTGAATGAAAATCATAGAGAAATAGAGTCAATTTCGTGGAAGCTAATATAAGTACTTCATATACCTGGATCTGTATGGCATTCTTATTTCCATTTGCAAAACATGTATTTTGTTTATAATTGTCAGGGAAAAATCTAAATTTTGTCCTGGAAAAGTCAGGGAATTTCATTTTTCCTTGTCTGTAGCCACCCTGAATGCCTTTTCAATGTATGTTTTCAGTAACTTCTTTAATGCAATATTTTTTTTTTACTTTGAAAAAAAATGATATGCAGAAAAAAATTATAAATATGAGAAAAAATTACATAAAATGTAACATATATCTGTGGAAAGAGGACGTGTCGTAGATTTCAGGAACAAATGTTAAATAATAATAATAACACACTTTTTTATGAGCTTTTTGAAAAACAGCAAAAACCCTTAGATAAACTCCGTATCTTCAGGCTCATCCGGAAAGGGTTAATGCAATGCTACTTCATAATTCACACAAGAACAGAAGGTGGCATGATGTAATATACATGCACTCATTGAATTGTGTCTACACAATTGAAAATTTATCAAAATGAGACAGTCTGTCTATACTTGATCAACTTACAGTCTCTAAGTCTTTAGTAGAAAGAAGATTTTTGAAGCTGAAATTGATAAAATCTTTTGTAATAAATAACAGCGTAAGAATAGTCTAATCTTTCGCTCAAAATACTTGCGAGTTGAGCTGTATATTAAATTTAATAAGCAGAAATAAAATGTCAGTTGTGATGCCTGTAGTGTTTTTTTCTATACGTGGAGAAGTCCCGTAGCAGGCTGAATGAGTCTCTAAGCTTTTTGTGAGAGGAGCATAGGGTTATTAGTTACTGTGATGTCAATGCAAGCTTAGCTGGAGGAATGTCACGAACTGCCTTGAACATATTTCTTTCTTTTTTTCTTTCACTGAACACATCACACAATTTTAATAGCTATTTTTGAAAGAATATTAATGTTGGAATTTTCAATTACCACATCAATATCAGTTTTGGCCTATTTTGCACCCTTCAGTGTATGTGGGAAAATGTCCCCTTATCTAAAATTCTGACTTAAAAAGATTATGACATGGGGTATAAAAAAACCCTTTGGGAAAAATTAAAGGTGCAAGGTTGTAAAGGGACCTGCACAGACACACACAACGCATTAAAAAGTCAGAATACACTAAAAGCTTCCTCACGGACAGTGGAAGAGACCAGCTTTTCTAAAAAGGTAAATACATGTGATAAAACACTGTTGTCATCATTCAACAGGGATGACAAATAGCTGGGAAGATTAAAAGTCTATCTGAGGAAAGGAATTATAATTCAATAAGAATATGCTGAGTTCTTAAAACAACATTGCACACACGACACATCGGAGGGTCCAGCCCTTGCAGCAAGTGCCCATGCTTTAGACAACTGTGTCCAATGCACAGTCGAGTGAGAAGAAATTATTCTCGACGAGATGGACGGGACTAGGATTGCGATGCACCCATAGTGGGCTTAATAGCATGAAGCTTGTTTCCCGTTACCGCATTCCACGTTTCCTGCCAATTGTCAAGGAGCACATTCAGCTACAAACATATCCCTTAAGCACAGTTCCTGATATTTGTGGTCAGCTATCATAACTAATCACTACAACTCATCAAATGTCAGAGCATTATTTCTTGATTTATAGATCTAATATTTTTGTTAAGGTAATCAGTATTTTTTCATATTCCAAGGTGGTGGATGAAATTTTAAACTAAGATTAGAAAACTTGGATGTTTTAAAGAATTTTGTGTTTAATCACATACTGTTGTGAGTTGTGTACGTGATCATTTTCTCTAGTAATCCAAATTGATCTTTCAAATTCTCCATCGCACTTTCTCTAACAGTGTGAGGAAAAATAAATATTAGGGCTGAGCCAGTACCGATGCCGATGTATCGGTATCGGAAAGTATCAGTTGTAATTAATTTACCAATACTTTCCTTCATTTTGGTCTCTCATGGGCTCTGCAAAAATGTCACGCGACACTTTTGTGGAGTCTAATTATCCTGGAAATTATGCAAAATTCGAAGTTCCTTTTTATTTTGCACCATTGTTGTGTGAAATAACTGAATTTTGTGACAATATAACATGTAATTTAATATTCTGATGTAATTCTAGAACATTTTAAACAACAAATTTTGGTAAATTGATGCATATAATTCAAGTGGAATACTTGCACGCTAATATTAATCAATACTTTGAACAACTTCTAAGTAACTCTCTATCCTTAAACCTGAAGGTTTATGGATGCAGCAATGCAAGCCTTCTACTTGTCCCTATCCTGAGCAAGATCTATCCAACAACTTCTATATAAGACGTAAGCGAGTTACTAAAGATATATCCGCGAAACTTACTTGTAAATGTTCCATTAATTTCGGTGGCCTCTGCCACCATAACATCAACAACTTCTAATTATTACAATTTTCAGGTATGGTATCAATGGGAATCAGTGAAAGCATTGACATTGGTATCGGTTCAAAATGGTATCGGCTCAGCCTTAATGAATATCAATAATAAATAAATATCTGCCCTATATGTAATGAAGTATTATGTTGAAATATTCTCCATATTATAATTCATTTATTTCTTGATGCTTATTTTTAGGTTAGCTCAACGACTTTTAGAAATATGTAGAAAGCAGAGATTAAAAACAGATCTAGGGGCTCTTCTAGCATTGTGTGAGAAAACTCAGAATGATATTAGATCATGCTTGTCAGCATTGCATTTCTTTAGAATACAAGGCAAAGAACTGAGGCTGAGAGATGTACAGAAGTCAAATATTGGACAAAAAGACATGCAGAAAACTCTTTTTGCTGTATGGCAAGAAATATTTCAAATTCCACGTCCAAAGAGGTGAGTCTCACATTTGTATTTCTAGTCTTTTAAATCTTATGTTATCTTTAATACTCATGTAATATGTGATAAGTGAATAAATTAGTTTTAATAATACTCTGGATGTAAGCACAAAGCTGGCCTCTGTGGCAGCATAGTTTGCGCATAGCGGTTCTTTATGTGTGTCTCTTCATCAGTTCATGATATCAACATTCATCCTCATCTTCGCGATTAGCCAAAAGTGGCAGAAAAGCAAAGTAAAGTGAACCAAATCTATAAATCAAAGTAAGCACATAGTGAAGCAAAGTTTGTCTTTTGAAGTTAATTAAGTAGTTGTTTCATTTCATTAACATTTAGCAGATGGAGCCTTGCATGTGTCGATAACCTCTGTACGTAATTTTCAAGTGCGTGCTTTTCAAACTTGCCATGATGTACCAAAAACTGTAGCTCGAGAACTAATGTCATACAGAGATGAAATTGTTTATTTCCGATTGACAGTGCTTTTAGCAAAGGTGAAATTTATACATTGTTCCTTCCAATAATGAGTGTTAAAAGGAGAAGAAGAGGAAGAAAATTGATTTTTTTAAAAAATGGAGTCACCCCAATAGAGCAGGTGAATAAAAAAGTGTAGTATGTGGTAGTGTTTTTGTGCCTTTCGAGACCAGAGCCTGTTACTTCTTCTCTTCAAGTAGCTCCCCAATTGTCCTCATGCTGCTGGGTCAACACAGACATTTTTGAACTCTCAGTGGGAAACTAACCCAGGGTCCCTTGTACCAAGGTAGAGAGTAGAGCTATTCGGCGAAGTGGGAGCCCAGCTCAAAAATACATTTGAATATTTAAATTTGAATATTTTTTTCTTACTGCTTCCTTCTTGTTACACATTATTATAATAGCCATATATTGGAAGATCAAAGTCTCATAATTAAATTTAGGTCTCCTGTTTGGTTTAAAGTTATCCATTTGTCCTTTATTTCATCAGTGTTCTTTGTTCGTGACAATGTCCCATGTATGTTTGTGTCAAAATGTTGAACAAGTGAAAACATACAACTGCAAGAAAGTACATTTTTTATTTTTTTTATTAATATCAGTCTATTTCTTTACATGATGACCACTGTCATGTTTTTATGAACCGACATAAAGGTTCTTAGAGTGAATTTTTTTTTGTACTTTTGCTTTCTTTCTGAGCTATACAGATAAATTATTTGTGTCATGCAACTAAATGAGCAGAGAAATAATACAATGGAAGTTTTATTGAAGCATTTCACCGAGACTTATCTGTTTATTATGTTTTCCCATAGGGTCATTTCGTGTAAAATCATCCAATTTAAGAACAATATGTTCCATGAGCAGTTAGAAAAATATTTGTTTTGCATGTTTAAGGGTATCAGAACCAATGCTTAAAAAATGTCTACGCTTAGTTCTGAAACAGACATTTTTCCAACATGGCAGTTGACATTTTTTTCCCTTCACTTACCTGTTTAAAATCTTAATACAGTGAAACCTCGATTTATGGTTCCAACATACTAAATGTTATAAAATTTTCCTCGATTTTACATTTTCCCGTATTTTAAGTTTTTTCAGCTTGGTCCCCTGAGAAATGTAAGATCACGGTTCCACTGTATCTCAGAAACCATTAGAGCTAGGAACCTCAACCATATTTCATTTTGTAGCTACTGAAGTGTACTTTGTGTGGTTTTTATCTATCTTCTTTTTCCTTGCAAGTCTAAAATTGGTGTTACCTAACTTGCCCATGTATTGGAAAAAGATGGAAGATGGAATTTGATGCATTCAAAGAATGGGAGCTTAGTATGATTTTTCACAAACCATCTGTAGTTTAATATGAATCACCCACTAATATCCAAGAAACTAATAAAGCTACAAAATTAAAATTCAATGAAAAAAGAACCAGCCAAATGTTACCACAAATGTACAAATTATCCACATTGATCTGGCTGATTAACCCACATTGATTGTATGGGTTAATAATTAATACTGTGTTGTCTCCCAGTATATCAGAAACTAATAGAACTACAGAAATAAAATTTCATGAATTGTAAAACTTGCCTAATATGGTTTTAAATGAATGAGACACAAAAATCACCTTTATTTGTTCACCAGATTGATTGTTGGTCAATAATCAGGTACAACAAAAAATATTCTACTATGCAACGGTACCTACATGGAAGACTAAAAAGTACAGTGCAGGCAAAGTAGAGCATCCTAATAATTCCTCTAGTACCTGTAGTGGTTGTTACAATATGAATATCTGTAAAGAATGTATCCAGAGTCTGTGAAACATGGCAACTCTCATACAGTGGGACCTCAATTTTACATTTTTCAGGGGACCTAGTTAAAAAAAATTAAAATGCGGGAAAATGTAAAATCGGTGAAGATTTTATAGCATTTTGCTCTATTGGGACCATGAATATAGAATGTATAATACGGGAAAATGTAAAACCGAGGAACATAAAATCAGAGTTCCACTGTATTTTGATTATTGTGCACCAGCTACAACTTGTTCATATACCGACAATGTTCACTGTAATTTGATGTATACTCTGTGTGTGGACAAGGAATGCATGATTGAAAAACCCTGCCAATTTGGCTTAAATTGGCTTGTTTTTAAAACTACTGGGTAGGAAAAGCAAAGAGTTACGGTTTTTCTTTGTATCACTGCTTATGGTCATAGACTACCACCATTCATTCTGCTGAATAGAAAAACTTTTCCAAAAAAGGGAATGAAGTTTTCACAAAAGATGGCATCGTCCAAGCTCAGAAAAATGTATGGCATATTCAGTATTGAGAAACTGTACTTTATCTCTTCTGTTGAAATGGTGGTATTCAGGAATATATCTAAAAAAAAATCTAAAAACATTTTTACATTACAAAGGAAAAATATTCTAGAAATTACAACATTGGCAACTGATATTATCCAGAAGACTTTATCTTCTCTTTGGTTTATGTTCTGTAGTCAGTAGTACAGGCAACAGAGAAAGTTTCATGACTGTAAAATTCACTTACATAGATTTATGAGTAAGTAATATAAGTTGTTTTTACATTCACTTTATGGGTTTTTCTGACACGTAAATTGCTATCACAGTATTTCAACAGTCTTTGAACCAATATAGTAATTGTAAAAAAAAAAAAAACACTATTACTTCTTAATATCTATCTTGCCACAAGATGTAAGCTCTGCTTTAATTAAATGGATTTGTGTTCTGGGATTATTACTGAGGAAAAAGCTTACAAAATTTGTATCGGATTTCAAAATGAGTAACATAGATTTCTTCTGTCAGTTACATGTTAAGTGGTGTCTTCAGCTGCTGCTGATTAAAAATTTCATCTACAGCAAGACAAGAATGTTACCCCCTTTTAAAATATTGCAATATCTTGAAATGTATAGCTACGTATCTAAATACATATGTAGTGGATTCCCTTGTGATCAAATGATTGGCCCTATTAATTTTGTGTGAGAGATATTGAGTTTAAGCTCTGTTGGCAGTTCCAAATTTCGGTGTTGTCTCGGCAGCCTGTGAACAATTCAAGAGCTACTTGAAAGAAATAGTAGTAGACTCCAATTGAGTAAGTTGGATAACATTGGAAATGGAACTTGAAATATTGACCAGACGTTACCAACATAAAGTCACTTGGATGTGGACATGGCCCTCAAGTACTCTTACATCTCCATAGTTTTAGTTAAAATATTGTATTGGTAAAAATTGTTAATGTATGTTGTAGTTCAAATGTGAAAATACTTGTTTTTTTTCTCTCCAATAGAAATCGATATAGTGGAAGTTCACCAGAAAATGGCCAACTTTTGCCAATAGAAGATTCAGAATCAGTTTCTTGTGGTATCAAAATGAACAAAGGGACTGAAGAAGATAGGTATGTAGCAATTTATTTCCACTATTAATGTAATTACAAATGCATACAGTGGAACCACGATTTTACATTTTCCCACATTATACATTCAATCTTAATGGTGCCAACATAGCAAAATATTATAAAATTGTCCTCGATTTTATATTTTCCTGCATTTAAGTTTTCTCAACTTGCTCCCTGAAAAATGTAAAATCGAGGTTCCACTGTAACATGGAAAATAATTTAACAGGGTGCCCTAACTTATTTTATGTATTCTTCCTGTTGACTTAATATTAGTACAAACACACGAGCTCAAATTCTCCCTTCAGATCATAACCGGAAAGTTATTGTTTTAGCCAGTGGAAGCGGGGTAGAGAACAGTTCGGGATATCGATGCCAAACAGTTTCGACAACATGACATTGAGGGGGATTTGAAAAGAATATGTCGAGTAGTGACCTTGAGGCAGGCAGCATGCAGGACAGTTGAGTGGCGAGGAAAGTTGTGAGTGTGGGTCGCTGGGTCAGCATGGTGTTAACGGTGCAGCAGCATATCTTTGTTGTCAAGACATATGCACGCCTTGGTTCTTGGAAACAGTGTGCAGATTTGTTTACGACTGAGTTCGCGGTGAATGGAGTTCCAGCAAAGGCCCCCCAACCAAATCAGTAATGCCAAAACTGGTTGCAAAATGGTGGGAAACCAGATCCGTGCTGAATAGGCCAAAAGTACATCCAAAGACTTTCCGCATTGAGGCAAAGGTGGGCGATGCAGCACAGCTAATGATATGCAGTCCACGAAAATCATCTCGGCGTTTGGCACAACAGTTGCAGGTGTCCCAGTCAACCGCTATGCGGATCCTGAAGAAGGACTTGAAATTGCACGCATTCAAAGTTACCGTGATGCATCAGGTGCGGGATGTGGACAAGGCAGCTCACACACAGTTTTGTGAGTGGTTTCTGTCCAATATTGCTCCAGAGGTGCTACAGGATGGTTACTTGTTCATTTCCGATGAAGCATGGTTCCATCTGTCAGGCTACATAAACTCCCAGAACACGCGACACTGGTCAGGTGACAATCCACACGTGTTCATGGAGGTTCCATTGCATGTCCAGAAACTCGGTGTCTGGTTTGCCGTGTTGTTATGCCCCATCATCCCCGTGTTCTTCCATGAGACTGTGAACTCGGCTCGTTACATCAGTAACATATTCAACGTGTTTGTTGAACAACTGACTGAGGATGAGCGAAGGAACGCTTACTTTCAGCAGGATGGAGCCACGGTGCATACAGCATGTGCAACGATCACACGCATTGAGTCAATGTTCCCGCTTGATCGCGTCATCAGCCGTGGCATGAACCAACTTTGGCCACCTCGTTCTCCAGATTTATCACCCTGTGATTTCTTATTGTGGGGAGCTCTAAAGGGACAGGTGTATAGCAACAACCCTCACACACTCGAAGAACTCCAGAACAACATTATTACAGCTATTCAGGCCATCTCGCAGGATGTCCTCACCTGTGCTTTTCAGAACATGTGGTATCGTCTGCACACGTGCCTCGAGGTCAACAGAGGGAATTTCCAGCACCTCCTCAGGTAGGTTGTTGTCACACTGTACTGTATTTACAGAAGAGATGTTTCATTCATTTACGTTTGTGTCAAGTTGTCTAAATTGCCTGGCATCGATATCCTGGACTGTTCTCTACCCTGCTCTTCTATTCGGTGTACCAGGGTTGCCTACATGCAAGGAGCACATTTTCCACGGGGGCTCTTTTAACCGACTCACCCAGTACTTGCTTGCGTATGTCTGTGGGTGGTAGGAGGCGGTATTACGTTAGGTTGAAGCAGAGGAGACATCTGCTTGTATGCTTGAATTTTTGGAAAGTTGGCCTTGAAAACTGGAATTATACTTGAATTTTATTGTGGTCCTAGAGTGGCCACCCTAAAGAAGTTTAATGTTGCTTGTTACCCATGGCGTCGGCTCCTTTGTGATTCTAACAATCCTTATTGGTCTTATCCTCAATGACAGACAAGTTGGTATACGAAACGTTTGGTGGGTGATAAATTGCACAGATACCAAGTTTTAAAGTGTTAATATTAAGAATGATATTCATGTATTCAACCGCTGTTTCTTCTGGAGACTGAATATCGACGACATTTACTCGGAGGATAGAGCGGAAGAAGATGGCAATTTCCCCGCCTCTCTTGTTTGTTCTGTCGTTCCGGATAATCGTGTAACCTGGAATGTTAATCTAATTTGTATCATCTGTATTGCAAAGCCAAGTTTCGGTGACGATAATTACGTCATATGCCTTTTCGCGTACCACGTGACTCAATTCGTCGATTTTGGGGATCAAGGACCAGACATTTGCATGAGCTATGCTAAAATGTGGCAACCCTCCCTTCCCAGCTGACTTGTCGGGTTTGTGTGTCATTGACCCAGTAAGGGGGGGTTTAAGTAGTTTGTGCCTTAGGCATGTGGGGGGAGAAGAGCCAGCTTTTACAGACACTACTGTTACCCATCCTTGAAAGAGAGAGAGGAGACATTTTAATGATTCTTTTTCACATGGCTTTTTGAGAGGAATCCTTGGCCAGAAATGCCAGCGAACGGTTTTGAGAAAAATAATACAACACTTACCTGACTTCCACGAAAACTCGTAGTGCATACACTCACAACTTCTCACTTTATTTATAGATATAAACAAGCACACAAAAACTGACACAAAACCACGCGCACCAATACACATCCATACTTCAAAAGAAGTAGCAAACACAAAATAAAGTGTTCATTGTTGACAATAGAGTTATGCTAGAGAAAGTATACTGTAGTTCAATTTTCCCAGTCTCAGTTCACATATTAGTTCATACATAATTTATAATTTGATTATGAAATTGTCCGATGTTGCACACGAAACATAAGTAATGCAACCAGTTTTTTGCACTATCAGTTTTTCACTGATTTACGTTAAAGTACTAACGTACACTCACGGAATGCAGCTGTCTTTTGTTTGTTATGAAGGTTTTTTTCACCTTTTCTTACAACGATGATTTTCCCATCTTGTGTGTAGACGTTTTTTCCTCCAAATTTCTCCATGGCTTTGTTCAGAACTTGCAGCCGCTGAAAACATAGATCTTTGCGGATGACGATACCAGAGTTTTTTAATCATCTTCTGTTACGGAACATTTCGGATCTTGACCTATATGTAGCAAATTTCACAATAATTGGCCTCGGTATACTTGTCTTCTTGGACCAATTCTGTGAGATCGGCAAATCTCGTTTAGATGAATTTTTACTCCCAGCTGATCCTCGAATAGAGATAGAGCTATGTTGTCTATACTTTCTCTTTCAGTCTCGGGTATGCCGAAGATACTGATGCAGTTGCATCTTTGATACTGTTAGAGTTCATGAATGTGATCATTGAGCTCGTTGACCTTTTCATCCTCCTCCTTCAGTTCTTCGCGAAGGTCATTCACCTCTTCACTGTTAAACTTCATAATTTCTTCAAGACACTCATTCACAATTTTATTAACTTTTTCAATAATCGCTTCCACATTGCATTTTGCAGACGAACAAGGCTCTGGCGACTGGCACTATGGCCAATATAATTTTGTGTGTGTTGTCCTGTTTTTAGTCCTTGTGTGTGCTGAGTACTCCTTTACAGCCTCAGCTTTTAACAAAAGTCAGAATATTTTTAGATTTTTAGTTATGCAACATTAGAGTTGTTCTTTGTAACGATAAGGGGCTGGACCCCGTATAATGTAATGGGTGCACAATAGCCTGAGTGCTGATGCACCCAAAACTTTTAAATCAAATTTAATTCAAATAATCGCCTCGACTATTGCACTTATTACCTCCGGTGTTTGAATAGCTGATTTTACCTTGTCGCAAATCTGCTTGACCAGGTCCGTGCTGGTGGCTGTGCTCGGCCAGGTGGTAAGGTTGTTCTCTGCAGAAGAAGCTACGTTATGCTTTCCAGGGGTCTTCGTGTACTGTTTCACTTGTAGATAGTCAGTTCGGGCAAAGATTGCTTCAAAATATGTTTGTACAGTACGTGTATAGGTTCACTCGTCTGTGTAAATTGAAATGGAACACTTTATCTCATCCTATAATTGCTTCCTATTCTCTAAACTGGGAGCACGATCTTACGCATGTTTCACTATCGCCGCCATGCGAGAAAATATGCAATAATTTTATTATATTTTTGTAAAATAAGTATTATACAACAATTCTGTTTGCAAATATTGTGTCACATATCACATTTATAAATTATAAACATAATATACTAGACATAGAGAAAGGATAATAAAATTATTCCATGAGTTCACTCAATATTCACCTTAAAATTGCAAAAATATTAGAGAAAAATAAAACCGCGATTACTTGTAAACTATCCCTGACAGAAAATCTAAATACAGATTTGAAATCAGCAGAAATTTGCAATAGGAATCAGAACTTTTTCCTCCAGAATTTTTTTTCTTTTTTTTTTCTTTTTTAAGAACAGTGTAGTTGAAAAACATTGGAAATCTGAAAGCTAAAATGAATAAACAGACCAAGGTCATATGAATGGAAGAAATCAATTTTGTACAAACCATATCACTAAAAACTTTGCATTGTTGCATCATCTTGTAGAAGGAACCTTCAAAACTCACCAATCATGTTTGGGTCCCATCTTTCTGTTGTTCTATTCAGTGAATATCTTGGTAGAATCGTCGTTATTTTCTGGGGGGAAAATCCAAATGAGAATCTAGGAAGTTTATTTTGAGTGACATCTGACATCCTAGCTGCTGGTCAGATATTTGTCAGCTTTTTTATTAACAAGAAAACCTTTAACCGCTTACACAAAAGCCTTTACAAAAGGTTTATCATCATCCATCACCATAATCATCATTATCAACAACAACAACCACCCCAATATTATACATAAAGGAGGAAGCAATATCATGTTTTGGTGTACCAAGGGAGGGCACTTCACATTATGTTACCCTGCGTTGAAATAATTTTCACCCGGTGGCAAGTCTTTGACAGTACACAGACAATCCTAACTTTAGAGTTCGGTATGGGGTCTTGTGGACTTTTACTTTTGAGATCACTACCCCTGAATAAGAGTGTTTTTGTCAGAAACGAAAATCGTTAATATTTGAGAGAGACAAGAATGAATATGTACCAAGTATAGGAGGAATGTAATGTTATCAGTAGTGTTATTTGTGGTACTACTGGGACGAGAAATGATGAACCCCCCTCAGGCAGATTTGGCTACACTTAAAACTTGCTCAACATGCCCATATGAGCTTTTTGCTCAAGTGTGGTACTCCGTCTAATCCAAGATTTTTGTAAAAATGCCCTCGGGTAGTTCCTGTGAAATGATGAGCCCCCTCAGATTGATTTGTCCACACTTACAAAAGGCACTTCTGTCAGATTGTTGTCCATAAGCTTGTTAAAAATATGCCCCTCTTGATATTTTTTTTTGCCCACACCTAAAACTAAGCCAAGATACACCCACACCCACCCACACCCACACATATTTACTTCTGGTTTAAGTTCAATTGGACACCAGCCTCAACTTGTATATCTAGTATTAAGATAATGTAATTCTTCTAGAATTGTTCTGTGACTCTCTCATTTCTTACATCATAAACATATGATTTTTCACCTATGAGAATAACACTACATATGGTGTCATCAGGGAGTGTATCGTGGAATTCACAGATAATTTTAATGTTTGTCCTGTCATTAACCACAACTTGTTTTCTTTTTGAAGTGTTGATGACAAACATGGGTCTCTGTGCTTTGAATTCATCTGGTGTGTAATACATGTCAGTATTGCCAGTAGTGACCCTTTTGTATGCCGTAAATGCTTCATATAATTTAAGAAAATCATCCTTGGACATGTCTAAATTATAATTTTCTCTAGGAAATACCTCATTTCTGCCATTTTTAAGATATATGTTCTTGATGTTGCAGTTATCAAATCTACTTGAATTTTTTTCCTGATTATTGTGTCTTCCAGTCTGAAACAGTACCACCACAAAATCTGGCATGTCATATTGTATACTGGAGAATGAATTTGTAGCATCAAACTCATAATAAGTACCAGCGGCAGGCTTCTGTACACATTGATATGTATAAAATTGTAAAGGTACTTGTGGATTTTTTATTATATCTGCTTTGTATTTAAGAGCATAACTGGATTCATATTCAACAACCGGGATTCTTAGTTCCATAGTCTGAATAATGCATTTGCCCTCATCAGGTAGGGTATTAGGCAAAGCTTCCCCTGTAGAGTTTAATGTACTGTACCTCATCAAAGCATTATTATCATTGGCAGCTCTTCTAAATGTGATTCTTAAACCACCCTTCCACATAATATCTTTGTAATCTGAGAAGAATCCTGGCAACAGGCGCATGGGGAACAGCACTGTGTGGCTCTTAGATAATATTTTATCACCAGCCTCAAATCCACCTATTTTGTAGTATGATGCCTCGGTTTTGGATAATTTTAGTGTGGCCAAAGCTGTGGAGGTAATGCCGGGATAATCCACTCTGTTTATAACAACACCATGCTTTCTGATCTCAATTTCAGAGAACAGATGCGGCACAAAATTGTCCACCAATCTTATATTTGAATTTGCCGGATAATCTGTACCATCGAGCTTTACAACATCAAATTTGATGTATAGATCTGCTCTGTGGGGGTGTATAAAGCCATCCCCTACATCAAGATCAACCTCAATCTCTGTGTTGGGTTGATTTAAATTTGCAAAGGTCCTCCTGTTTGGGGGGAATGATTGTAGCTCATAACTCTCAATATTTTCCATTTTTTTTTGTATGTATTTTTATTTAAATATTATTCTCTATGATTGCAGTTGTTGTGGCTCCAGCAAAATCAACCAATTCTTCTTTTTCATTAGTGACCATCAATTCAATATAATCTATTCTATTATGGCACACAGGAAAATATAATGTTGGGGATGGAGTGTAGATGATGGGCTCCATAAATTCAGAATTAGGTTTAAATGTTGCAATGATGCCAGTTTGTTTGTGAGTGCCTATGCCATTTGATTTGGTGATCATACCCTCAGCCACATTACAGTGAATATTCAGAGTCTCTATGGCTAAGAATTTAGGTATATTAATAGCAGTGTGTTTGATGGCCGGTTCAAGTTTTGTGTTGTTCTCAAAGCCTAACGGCTCTCCTATAGTACCCAGATCCACTGTTTCTGTAGCAGATACAATCTCTACTCTGTGAGTGACAGAATTTTGAGTTAAAACTATACCTCTGGGTAATTGAGCATTTAGAGTGGACAGATTATATTGCCCTGGAGTGATGACAATTTTTTGATCCCCTACTGCAATTGTGTTGTTGTGGTGTGTAATATTAGGGATCAAGTACATGCCATAAAATGCTCTGAGAGCTATTGTTTTGGGATATACTATATCATCATGTAATTTGAGTTTCAATATTGAATTTTGGCTGGTGAGATGGAATACCCCCATGATGTTTTAAATACCACAAGGCCTTTTGAAAATCTTCAATTGATGGTTTATTTATTTGAGACAGATATCTGAGAACAGATAAACACAAATGTCCACAATTAACATCTTTGAAGTTTTGAACACGGGCATTATTGTAATAAAAATTAGCTGATTTTAGATATTTTACTAAATTTTCAGGTGGAACACCTCCAAATAAATCAAACACAAATGCCTCATCTTTTAAATATTTAAGATAACAGATCCAGTGAGTGCCCTGATTTTTGTACTTATCCAAATTAACAATGCCACACTCTTTGTTGAGTGGTTGCTCTGGCAAAGAATCAGACATGTACACACCTCTAAAATTTTTGATGCCCAGTGGCTTGATTAAAGCTTCAATATCTTGGTTTGTAAGCGGCTCTTGTTTTTTTTAAACTTATTCATGGCTCTCTTAACACCTTTGCCTTGTTTCTCCATGGCCAGGTTATGGCACTTCAATTCATCTAATTCTGCCCTATTTTTCTTGGCATCTATTACTGTTTTTGCTATGGCAGCTGATCCCCCAGCCAAGCTCCCAAGAGCCCCAAGTGCTGCTAAGATGGCCGGGATAGTAAATATAAATCCACCCACATGTGATTTTTTCCTGGATTGCTGTAATTTTTTTAATTGGGGGGTACTAAGCAACAATTACATACCATGGCCCTTTGCAAGACAAGAATTTTTTTTCTTCCGCTGCTTTTTGGTTAAAAGACTATCAATAGTTTTAAGAGATTTAAGACCTGCATAAGGTATTTGATACATAACACCCTTGGCCTTCATTGTATTTTTATTATATACATATTCACAACCCCCACCCCAGTTTTTGTTTGGTGTTCATAGCTATGGTGGTTCCCAATGCTGCTATTCTCTCACTCAAACAAGCATCTTTGCTTACAAATCTACCAAATGCAGCCTCTTCTAATTTTTTGTCTGCAACATGTCTCTTGTCAAGATCAGAATGTGTGTTGTATGCTATGTCATGGTCTCTACAAGCAGCATCTAGGGGATTAACACCAGGATCACCTCTGTTTAATCTATGGTCCAATTTTGTGCCTGGACCACAATACTGATAGCCTGGAATGTGTAGTTCAAATGGCAGCTTGTTTATAATATCATTAACCAACCCCTGACCCTCAGAAATATTCCAAAATTTAGGTGGTAGAGTATTAATAATTTTTATAAGATATCCAATCCCCTTAGTGTCATTCACTATAAAATTAGACAATTTGGTGCTTATCATGTCCATAATTCCAACCTTTTCATTGTAAAAATTGTGGTTGCCAGCATTTTCCTCCCCAGCTATCACCAATAACCTATCTACAAGTTTCCTGACATCATCAACCCAGACAAATTCTTTAGGCAGGGTGTTGTATTGTTTGATTCCACTGCCTGTCTTAATTTGTGACCATATGGGCTTGATTAAATTGTTGTATTTTGCTCCACTGCTAGACTTGACTCTTTTTTGTGTGGGATCATTGTTCTGGTATAGAGCATCTGATTTTATTAATATTTCTTTGTAGTGCTCATAGTCTTGATCTGTATAGCTGCCAGGTCTCTTCCTAGTCATCAGTTCCCACAACCCAGGTGTGCCGGGATATTTAACAAAACCACCTTTTTCTCGAAGATGAGATTCTGAATATACAATGAGATCATCTCCCATAAATGTTACTCTGAAATTGCCAATTCTATGTATGATGCTACCATCACGCTCTGTGTCAGCATATAAGCCAAATACTTCATCTTTGTTGTCTTTAGGTGTGCTTAAATATTTTTGAGCAAGAAGACCCAATTCAATAGGATCCTGAGTAGCTTCAATTCTTCGAGGAGCAACAGGACTAGGTGTATGAATACTGGAAAGTGGGGTGATTGGATAATCTAATATGTTCCTTGCAGCTACAGGTACAAGCTCTGTGATCAAATTTTGATTTTGCTCTGTAACAGTTTTGATATTTTTACCTAATTCACTAATAGCATCAATAATAGGCTGTTCTGTTTGCTTGTGTTGTTCATAAATTCCTCGTTTCTCTGATTTCCATCCCTTAAATCTTTTTACAAGATAATCTTTTAATTTAAGATCATCAATAATTGGCCTTTTCATGGTTATTTATATATGTTTCAATGTCTAGAAAATTGTTGATTTTATTTCTGTATTTGCCACTATTGGGTTTTCTTGTCATATCAATTGTGACAAACCCATAACTGTTTTGATTCCAGCACCTACTGCAAAACTTGGAAAAATCATTGTAGCTCAAGTCCCCACCTACATATTCATCATGTATGTGTTTGAGGTTGGTATGATCTTGATGAAACACACATATAAAATTGCTGTTGTCTCGGATCAGCTGCTTCGGTATTTTAGAAAAAGTCTGTGCCAGGTAGAAGCAATCAATGTTTTTGTGTCGGCCCTGTGTAAAGAAATTTCTAACCTTGTTTTGATTATCCAGTATAATGTCATCAAACACAACAACAGAATTATCGAGACATTCATGGAGTGGCTTAACATCTGATTCAAAAGTGGCAATATCCAATCCATCATATAGCTTCATCAGCTGCTGATATTTTAATTGTTCCAAGCTCTTAGAGAAGACATACAAGTGCCTGTTTTTCCAATCTAACCAGTTGGGTGCCAATAAAAAATTATCAATCATTAGTGTAGTTTTACCACAAGCTGATGGCCCAGCAATAAGACATCTAATATTATCAGGCAGCAACTTGCCATTTCTCTTAATCTGCTGTTCAGGTTCTGGCAGCCTTTTTATAACATCCCAGGTGCTCATATTATCACTTTGTCTGCATCGATCCAGCTGTGTTCTGGAAGTCCTAGCCATTTGACAAATAACTTGTTGCCTTTTCTGCGGATGATTTTTTCTATGAGATATGTGACAGGCTGTTTAGTTTTGTTGAGTTCTTCTTCATAGAACCGGCCTTTGAGAATTTCTCCTCGGTGGTCTTTTATTATATATGTGGTAAGGGTCCCAGGTTTAACTTGAACCACTGTAAATAATTCAGTGCTCCAGTTTCTTGTAAAGCCTCTTTTGAATAAGTGCTTATATTTGCTGATTCTTACTTGATCACCCACCTTGTATTTGGCCTTTCTTGTTGTTGGCTGGTATCTAGGATAATAAACAGTCCTGATCAATTTTTGCTCATCAGATGAAGTTACTTCAGAGGGTTTCATGTTGATTGTGGAATGGACCGAGTTGTTATATTTATGTAGAAGTTCTGGAAGAATATTAATCCATTTATAATTACCTTGAAGTGTAAATTGTTTATACATAAGATTTTTTAGGGTTTTGTTGAATCTCTCTACAATTGAGGCCTTGAGATCACTGTAACTCGAATAATGTTTTATTGACTGGCTTTTAATAAATTGTTGGAACACAGAATTATAAAATTCTTTGCCATTATCTGTTTGCAAATAGCGCGGTGATCTTCCACTCTGATTGATGATTGTCCTGAAGGCTTCTGTAACACATTTTCCAGTCTTGGATTTGAGTGGCACAGCCCAGGCAAATTTTGAAAATGCGTCTATTACAGTAAGTAGATACTTGTAGCCCTTGTTGATTTTGTCTAAGTTTTTCAGCTGTCCACTTGCCATCTCAATCAAGTCGCTCTGCCATAAATCATCTATGCCTTTTGTAACTACTGGCAGTCTCTTATAATTATGTCTGGCTTGTCTGTGTAATTCATCAACAATAATTTGTCTAGACATAATATGTAAACAGGAATATTGCAACTATGGGGTGTTCAGCAGCTGATACTACAGGATTTTCTAAATATAATTTGTCTCCTATTTGTATATGAAATTCCAGAGAGCCATCATCTTCAGCAAAAGATGTTTCTAATGTATTGGGATCTGTAAAATCCTCTAACTCTACACTGGTGATTTTTGGTTTGTTGTCAGCATTTGTTATTGATAAGGTGGGGTAGTGGTGTGCCTGTGGTTGAAGCCAATATTTGATCTTGATTGGTCTCAGTGTGCCCCCAACAAAAAACTGGTAATAAAATTGTGCAGGGGACAGCATATATATTTTGCCACCTGGTGTAAATGGTGAATCATATTCTTTGTTGGGGATGCTGTACAATTCAAGAATTACTGTATGTTTAGGATTCTCAATTATGCCGGTTATTTCTTTTTCTGCTGTAAGCAATCTGCTTGTTACAGATTCAAGGTGCTCATTGATGGTCCTAACAACATCATCATGGCCTGGCTTGATTTTTATGACCACAACAAGTTTTTTGTATTGTTGCACAATTTCTTGTAGCTGGGTGGCAAAAACAGACAGGGCATTTGCTTGATTGGATTCCATGGTCCCTAGCTGTTGCTTGATATTAGCTACAATTTGTTGCAAATTTTCAATAACTGCCAATTTTGAATTTTGAGCAGTAAGATCATGGACCTGTCTTCTGATATCCTCAAACAGGGCATGCAGTTCATTAATATGTTGATTAGTTGGTAGAGTGGCCACTGCCTGAGTAAGTTGTTTGATCTCTGTCTGGATATTCTTGATATCTTCTGATTTCAATATGCGATTCACAGCTCTCTTAATATTTTTAAGTTCCTGTGATGTAGGCAGATTTGTTACAGTATTTTGCAAAGATTCAAGTGCCAATTTCACATTATTTAATTCAGAAGCATCAGCCACATTTTGCATAGCATTTTGGAGCAGGGCTATATCTGCCTGAGTGGGTGTTGATTGTTGTAAAATTTCAAGTTTTGTTTGGATATCATCGATCAAGTGATGAAAATGAGATAGCTCAGATTCAGTGTTGAGGTTTTCAAGCTTTGTGATCTGTTGCTGGACACTGACAAGTGTGTCTACAATACCAGGCAGGCGGGATTCTAGAGATTCTTGTACATTTGTCAAATCACTTTGCACTGCTGCTATTGTACCCTCAAGATGGGTTTTGGTACTTTGAATTTTTCCAAAATCTTCATATGTTTCAAGTTGCAGCTTAATGTTGGCAACACTCCGAGTTATTGCACTCAAAGCATCAGAAGATGGCAAGTTGTTCATAAAATTTTCAAGTGTCTCAATTTTTTCTTTAACCTCGGCTATGGCATTGTTCAAGGGGTCCAGATTAGGTATCTGGAGTGATTGAATCTGTTCCTTTAGAGTGGAAATCACTAGATCAAAATCTTCTTGTGATTTTATGCTTTTGACAATTGTTTGGAGCTGTGTCTGGATATTATTTATCTGCTCTTCCAATTGCTGTTTCAATTGCTCAGAGTTGGTGGCCTGGGTCTTAAATTTGGCTTGAAGAGCTGCTACAGCTTCTTCTAAACTTTGAAAATTATCCAATGTGGCCAAGTCAGTATATTTCTGAATCAATAATTTGAGTTCTGAATCAATTTTAAGAAGAGGGTCCATGCATTGTGATTGCAAATTTGTAATTTCTAGTTGAAGACTGGCATTCAGTGTGGTTTGTAAAGCTTGCAAATCACTTCTTAATTTCTTGACTCTGACATCAAGCATCAGAATCTCATCACTGTGATCTTCATGTCTTGTATGGCCAAATATATCATTAGGCATTTTTGTTTTAGTGGTTATTTATTATTGAATATCTAATTCTTAATTCTATAAAAAAAGGTATAAGCTTGTCATATGATCCCGGGACCTCAATATATAAGCAGTCACCAGCAGAAACAGTATATACAGTGCCAGAAATCATGTTTGAGTGCTTAATTCTATAAATATTTCTCCCTATTGAAATCTTGACATTACCCTCAGGGGTTGTAATAAATTGCAATTGACCACCTACAGGTAATTGGTAATGATTTAAATTATTGTTAAATATGTACAATGTTTTACCTGTTTCATCATCAACATCTGTATGTATGCTGTTCAGATGAATAATTAACAAAGCACTTAGTTTAGATATTATATCAGAAGAGGGTTGTGGTGTTGGCAGGTCCATAATAGCCTGTTTTTTGAACCCAAATAAGTTCATAGGCATGTTTATTTATTTCAAATCATGCTCTGTAATTGGGCATTGATTACCACTTTTCAAATCACAATGACCCCATGGTAGAGTATGTATGCCACATGATAAAATGCATCTCTTATCATCATGTGGGTCCAGAGCCACTTTTCTTACAATATTTGTAGTCAACAAGTGATCCACACTCTGAATTCTGGATTCTGATGTTCTGATTGTGCTACATGATTTGAGGCAATTTTTGTAATCTTCAAATTCAAGCTCTTTGTCTACAGTCACTCTGCCAATGCCCTTGGCCTTTTTGGCAACAGCGCCACTACATGTTTCAAAACTGTACATCTTGGCCCTTAACCCAGCAAATGCCACAATAACATCACCAAGTGTCTCATCTTTTAACTTGCCAGGCACCTTTTTGTTGTGGGGTTTAATTTTTGAATGTTCAGTGGTATCAAAATATTTAAACAATTCAGGCTGTGTTATATCTTGATAAACATCTTCTGTTTGAATATCAAGAACAAAACTATCTGTGTCCATGTACATCAGTTTTACACGATCCTTATAAAAAGGCTTCAACACATTATAAAACAATTTTAACATGTGTAATTTGGCCAATTCCAATACCACAGCCCCTACATAAATAGGCTTATCAAACTTGATCTTTGTTTTTTTCATGTTGAAAAGTGCCATATTCTCATCATAAATTCTTCTGTAATTGAAGTTGGGCTTTGCAATCAATTTTTTGCTCAGGCTGGGGTCAGTAATTATTTTAACATCAATATGTTTTCTGACATTTTCTATTGTTTTGCCATACACAGAATTGACCATCAATTTAAACAAGGTCTTATCAAATTGGCTCATTGCAGATGTTCGAAGCTCTGTGTTTGTATCAATATATGGCTTCAACCATCTTGAGTGCCTTAACCTCAAAACTTTTCCAACTTTGGTCACTTGAACACCATGATTCATCAGGAACTGGAGGTTTTTGTAATATATGACATAATCCTGTTTCGGCTCTAGAGTCATCATCAATTTCTTCTGTTTAGAGCCAGGTGAGCACTCAACCTCAGGAATTGGGGGCAGATCAGAAAATGTGTTGTGTAAATCATCAGGAATTGTCAGATCAACCTCTAAGAACAGGCCATAGTGACTGTCATCAAAATCCTTAAGATCTTCAATGTTGAAATCTTCAACCCACTCAAGCCCTGCATATGGCAGTTTATCCATCATAGCATAACCATAGAGGCTATTGGCATCCACATACAGTATATAATTTGATGGCAGTGCTGGATCATAATCAGGAATATATTTGTTATTTGCTCTGGCATATCTCTGAGAACATTGCACCATGCCTCCTCTTATACATTGTTCCATAAACAGATACATATCTTGATCCTGGATCAGATCCAATTGCATTTTAGTGTTTAAAAACATTGCAGACCATGCTAGGCCCGGAGCACTGTAAAAATACATTGGATCCAGCTTATAATTTTGCATGGAAGATTTTCTAAATGCCTGAAGTATATCAGCTAAGAGAGTGACATCAAGTTTTAAATAAGCCTTGTGATAATCACCAAATGTCTGGCATTTTAAATTGTTCCACATCAACTGGGCATGGTGATAATCTTCATCAGTGATTCCAGATCCTCTGATTTTGCTGTAAAACTCTTGTTGTGGTGGCAGAGAACACTCATCAAATTTAGAAAAATCTGTAACATAATCATATGGATATACACCCTTCCGCCTAATTAATTTCAGGTCCTGATTTGGAAACAAAGCACATGTGATTTTGAATTGATCATCAGATAATTGACTGGCCAGTGTAGCCAGGCTAGCAGACAGAATTCTGTATGAATCAAGAAATCTTAAGTGAATAGGAACACCATTAACTTTAATTATTTTGCTAATGGCAATATATTTCTCATTATTTTCAGCTAAAATATTTACCTGATCAAATGATGGAAATCATAATTGGATGCACCATGGCAAAATATAGGGACAAATTTTGGTCTCTGGATCTTAATATTACAGTTATTACACAGGGCCATTAAGAATTTACCATCTGTATGAGAATGGTGTTTCACCTTGATATTTATATCTGAAAATTCAGAATCACATACCGGGCATTTTTCTGCATTGTTGAAATCTTCAATCTGTTCCTCTGTTAAAGGCAACATGGGTTTTGATTTTAATAAGACATTAGATGCTATGCAACGGCACTCATTTTCTATTCTTTGTGCAAATTCTTTGATGGCATCTGCTCCCATGTATAAATCTTTTTTACTAACAACCCCATCCTGTACAACCACATAATAAAAACTAGAAGGTTCATGTAACTGGTATGATGTAATTGAAGGTTCATCAGGATCTGGGCTACAGAATGCAAGGGGTTTGAGGTTTGATTCAAAATCACAGACTATATATGCTGGGTGTTCCAACAAGGCTTCAAATTTTTTGAATTTGGCATTTTCATTTGGGTTAGGCATAAGCATATGAACAGGTTTATGGTTGCCACAGTATTTCAGATGCTCAATTAACTTGTTTTTAGCAATTTCTGCATTCTTTTCACAAACACCATTCACCATTTTTTGACCATCAAATACAGACAAACATCTTCTGCACAACTTGAATATTCTATGAGTTTTGTCTAGTTGTGTTCTGACTAAAGCTTCAAGATTATGTATCAGAGTGTAATGATTTGTGCCATCCTTTTCAATTAAGAGCAGATCAATCGGAACAGCAGATTCATCATCAAGTGTACTGATTCTGAGAGGATCTATCAAGCAATTGTCACGGCCACTAGAACAAGTAAATACATTAATAGATAATTGTTTGCCATTGATGTGCCTGGCTTTTTTTTCAAATTTATCAATATTCTGGACAGACATTGGATATTCTAAACCCTCCATTGCCTCATCAAAATCATTTTCATGTTGTTTATAATAACTTATTCGCTCAGGATGCCTTGAAACTGGATACAAAGCAGCTAAAATACACCACAAAAAGCATTTCTGGTCATTATTTTTTATATTAACCACGGCTGTTTTGTTTTTAATATTGGCAGGTAATGGCACATAAGTAGAACCTTGTAATGGGTTGAATTCAGAAATATTAACATATAACTTGTGTGGAGATCCGCATAGGCTCCATCCAGACTCTTTTGCTGCAAATTCAGAGTGTTTAATATTTAATTGATCTATCAAACTGCTTATTATTTTGTCTGAATTTGCATTTGAATATACCGGTACAGTTTCTGTTATGTGGGGCTGTGTAAATTTTGTGCCATTTGGCTTCTTATATTGTGTAAACAATTTGAGGGACAGCTTATAAGAGCCATTTTGTGCATTTAGAATTGCCTGCACATCAGAATTTATACTGTTCAAAAAATTTTTAATGTCACATTTTGGCTCTGATACAAACCGGTAATCCCTAAGTTGGCCATTAAAACTGCTATGGATGGGTTCATAGCGTGGCTGCTTTGCCGGTCCAGCATTAACAGGTGTTTCATGCTTCCTTTTCAGACCAGATGTAGATGGTTGAGGGGGCAATGTTGATGACTGTGCAGAGCAAGTACCTTTATGTTTATATGTGAAGTATTCCATGCTATATTTTTTATGGCATTTTGGGCATATTTTTGTGGGAGTTCTGCATTTGTCTGGATTACAATTCCTTTGATGCCTGGCCCAATTGGGGCTGGTTATATTCTTATTGCATTGATTACAATATTTTTGATTTGGCATTTTTGTTGTTGTTTATTATATAAGATTTTCTGGGGTTCAAATCAAAATTCTATGCTTAATAAAAAATATCAGTTGGGTTCAGCAATATGCTTTGTTTATTTAGTGTGTGTGTGTGTGTGTGTATGTGTGTTAATATTTTTATCTTTGGTATTTATATAAAATTTCTTGGGGTTCAAATCAAAACTCTATACTTAATAAACCTATGACAGGTTGTACAGGATAGCCCACATGCACAAAGATAGAATAAGTATTGATCCACTGAAGCACTGACCTTTCACAATTGCATGTCTGCACAGGCATGTCGTGATGTGCATGGAAAGGCATTGACCTAATACCATGTGTCATGTATTGATCTTGTATAACAAACTAGGGCAAATATAAACCCTTTGTTCAATATATTAGAAAATTCTATATATTGAATCAAACAAACCTATAATTCAATTTATACAAATCTGCTATATTTTAAAAAAAAATAAGAGGAGCACTGCAACAACACATCTGTACTCCTCAGCCACTCTCACAATACTAACTGATATGTAATACAAAAAGCTCTTGCATCATAATTTGTTGCACAACATAATGCAAAAGCTCTTGCATCATAATTTGTTGCACAATGCAAAAGCTCTTGCATCATAATTTGTTGCATAATACAAAAGCTCTTGCATCATAATTTGATGCATAACATGATGCAAGAGCTTAGTTTTAGGTGTGGGCAAAAAAAAATATCAAGAGGGGCATATTTTTAACAAATTTATGGACAACAATCTGACAGAAGTGCCTTTTGCAAGTGTAGACAAATCAATCTGAGGGGGCTCATCATTTCACAGGAACTTCCCGAGGGCATTTTTACAAAAATCTTGGATTAGACGGAGTACCACACTTGAGCAAAAAGCTCATATGGGCATGTTGAGCAAGTTTTAAGTGTAGCCAAATCTGCCTGAGGGGGGGTTCATCATTTCTCGTCCCAGTAGTACCACAAATAACACTACTGTTATCTTTTTTTACAGTTATTTTACTAGTTTCCCTTAATTGGTTTTAAAATGAGTGTTTGTTTTTTAATGCTACTGAACTTTTGATTTGGTGTGTAATACATCAGACATTCAGTGCAGGGTGGAACCATATTTCTGCTGTGCTCCATGAGGCAACATTGTTACCATAAGCCCCATATTGTACTCTTAACTGGGAATCACCAATAGTTAGGGACGTGAAGTTTTCGATTTAACGATAGCACCGAAAACTTGAGGAAAGCAAAATAAAGTGTTTAAAATGTATTTGGGTATGTTAAGGAGGCAAGTTTTTAGTGTTTTGGAATCACGGAATAACGCTAATTTTTCAGAATAACACCGAATTTGCACTTTAACATGAAATATGCACTATAAACTGGGCTTAACATTTACTTCTTCTGTTGAAAATGAATGGCCAGAAGCGCTATGAGATTTGTCCATTTCTAGTCTAGCTAGTGAAAGTTCGATTCAAAAGAGTTTGTCATGCTTCATGTATTGTAATTTGGCACAGAAATGACTGACAATGCTTTGTCCTCGTCCTGAAATAGAATTCTCCATGGGGATCTTCTCAGAAGGGAAGTTTCGCAAGAACTGGAAAATTTTCAGGAAGAAACACCTGTTGTGTGTGGAGGGGCATAGGGGTGTGGGTGTATGTGTGTACACAAAACAGGAGAATATGGAGAGAAAAACGGGAATATATTCCATCCCTTACAGTGACATCTCTGTTAAATCACCTTATGCATCACCAATGGATTTCTGTGCATTTGGGTTATTGAAAAGGGCCCTTGGATGCAGACGGTCGCGAACCATGGATAGTCTCTGGAAAGCCTGCCAGGAGGAGTGAAATAAATTGGATATCACTGTACTTCACACCAGCTTGCTGCAGTGGAAACTACGATGCAGAGTGATAGTTCGTACTTGTAGCCATTATGTTGAACATCACTGCTGGTGAAGACGTGGTTTTTCATCAGATATAGCTGTTTGAATTTGTTCCCATAGATCACAAAAAACCTTCTTAAGTTTGGTCCAGTAAGTTCCACTGCTGAGGTTTGTCATACTAAGTCGTTGAGCTCCATTTCCTGAACCAGGTGCAGTGTTATATGTCCAGGACTGTAGGAAGGATCATGTGCCATGCCTCCTGTTTTTTCTTCTGACTGGGTATATTCTTCCACTTCTGTAGGTGGTTCAGGGACAAACAGTTCAGGTCCATGTGAAATAGGACATACTGCAGACATAACATTTGGGTATTCCATTTTACCTTTTTCTTTTTTGTACTCTACTGTGTTGAGTGTGGCTAGTCTGTTTGCACAAGACCATTGGAATTGCAAAAGGCATGCACCATGTTTTGTCACTATTATTTCACTTAATCAAATTTGATTAGCATGTGATGCAAGATATGTGGTGAGCCTATGTCTTATCTCGGTCCTAGCAGAATCAGGCAGCTTTGATAGTGGACAGGTAGCATAATGTTCTAGAAAACCATAGGTTCAACTGAGTGGCTACTCACTGGGACTTCTTTTCGGAATTCTGTGTGAATTATTGGCTCCGGGAATTCTGCATCTTCGTAGACGTAAAAAAATCCCGTTGGATTTAATAATGCCCTGAGGCAAGTTTTTCACCATTGAGCTTTTATTTTTATCGAGGAAGGCAATATAGCTGCGTGGGAAATAAAACAATTCTCTCAATCCATTTACTTCGTTAGTGTCCGTTGCAGAACAATCTATCTGAGAGATGGAAGATTATTGCAAGAGAAGATATCTTGAAGTTGGTTAGTTAAATTTGACTTTGAAATTCTTGTAGAATTAACAATCTTTTGTAGATTAGTACATATATCCCATATCATTTGTGACTTGTGTTTGTGGATGTATTTTGAGTCTGAATATGTGAAATGGCAATTGTAAACTCTGCACCTTGAATTAAATATTTAAAATATATATGCCATTTAATTGAATTTAATTACACTTTTTAGATATGTGTGAATAACTCGGATGCTTTATATTGTTAAAGTATTTGTGTGTGAGTGGTGAGAGGTTGAAGTAGTGGAAACATTTACTTGTACCCTTGAGTTTTTGGAAAGTTCACCCTGAAAGCTGGGAATTAACTTGAATTTTATCATGGTCCTAGAGTGGCCACTCTGTTCCAGTCTTGAACCCTGGGAAAGGAATTGATGCATCATTGTACTAAAGCCCGATCGACCAAAGAATAAACTTCAGGAAACCTAGACTTTTTGGATCCACTTGTGGGAGTTTCAAGGGTGGAAAGCGGTGTTGCTAGATGCCTGATTTTTGTCCAGTCGTACACGATGCCTTTTCATGTCAACATGTCCCCTTTGCTCAGATTTCAGGGAGAGGCAGGGAATCCGAGACCAATTCGCTTGATATGCACATGGTGGCAACCGTGGCAATGCAGAATACCACCAGAATTTCCCCTCACCACGGCAACTGGACAAAGCCAATTGGTTCAGCAGTTCATGTGACCCTCGCTGGCTTTCGACGGAAAAGACAAAAAAATAATTTTGAAGTTTATTCTTTTGCCGGACAGGCTTTAGTTCCATCACCCATTTCTCCCATTCATCATTCATCAATGGATGTGATGAATTTTCCTCTAGATTGATGTATCACTTACCACTCTGACCTTGTAAATTCCAAATATATGACTGAAATCCTCTCAAAGTTAGACGAAGTTTTATAATCGCTTACATCTCCTATAGTATATGAACTTACAAACAACGTACATATTTATGTACGTTTCTTTAGTTTTGTCATTTGATCCCGGAAGAGGCGAAATGAATAATTCTTAGAGCATTTCAAAATCAAAATCCACTAAGTACGAGTACGTACAGAATTAACATTGAGAAAGTTTCTGTTCGCAAATGTCATTTTTTTGTATTGGCAGAAAGAAACCAAAATTAACACAAACCAATAACACTATTCCTGGATTCTATTTACCATCACCAAACGTTTTTGAAAAATCTCAACATCTCAACAAATATCAAACTTAAACATTCAGGTTCATTACAACAGTTATCTCTGCTTTCCCTCTGCACTCTCAGACTAAACTGAAAGCTACCAATCAGCTTGCCCAGTGACAGATTTTATCTTTGTTTTTTTTATGCAAAAATGAAATAATATCAAGGTCCTAGGTATCGATTTTCCAGGATAAAATCAAGTGCAGAGTAACTTTTTGAACACAATGTATAAGTATAATACAATTTTACTGTTTTACCAGAGTAAAATAAACTAGATATGTGGAACTCCTGGTTAACTTCTGTATTTCTTTCTTTTACAGATTAGAGTCTGTATTGCGAACTGTTCAGTGCTGTGGTGAATATGAGCGACTAGTTCAAGGTGTATTTGAGAATTACTTGCATGTAAAGATAAAGGACAGCACACTCGAGTCTGTAAGTATTTCCTTGTACAATTGAAATGAAATCAACTTTTTTTTTTTGTTTATGTGCTTTACCTTTCAATTTTAATTTAAACTCGTATACATTCTTTATAATTTTATTTGCCCTGTATAGTGTAGAGAGCTGTTGTGGTACAGTTGGTAGGGTGTCTGACTGTCATGCAGGAGACGTGAATTCAATTCCTGGGGTGGGTGGTGATTTCAGATGGGAATTTTTCCAGAATTTTCTCTGCATGGAGCTTGGATGATGTATAACATCATTGAATGACTAATATAATTCAATATTGTGAAGAAAATGAAAATACATAAATACAGGGTGGTGAAAAGTTTGGAGACTTTTTAAAAGTATTTCAACAGCATAAAACTGCTCTATAAATATATAAATCTAATTCATTTACTTTTCAAAAACTTTTATTAGACTAGTAATAACAACAAAAAGAAATAAAAATTACAATATGCATTTAAAGTTGCTTCCTTTTGTCTCAATACATGTGTGAAGTCTTCTCAGAAATTATTGACAATTGTCGCTCACTCTTTGACAGTAATTTTGTCCCATGCACGTTGTAAAGATATTTTGAGTGCAGCCACTGATTTGTGTGGAACACGAGAAATGTCTCCTCCAAAATCGACCACACGGAGTAATCCATGGCATTCAAGGCCCTGCAAATATGAAGGCCACACTCCTTGCCCCCAAAGCCATGGAACAGCTTTTCACACATTGCAGTTGTTGATCAAGCTGAATGCACTGGAGTCCAATCATGCTGAAGCACGAATCAGTCTTCTCCAGAGAGCTCTGCTGCCCACGGTTCTAAAATGTCGCTGAGAATGATTTCTAATAGCTAGCAATGTTGATTTTGACATTCTCATTGCTGAACATAAAAGGAGTTTTTCCTGTTGCACAAATGCCACCCAAAACAACCACAGACACTGTAAAATAACAGGAAGAGACAACTTTTGCCTCAATGGAATTTTTCTGTCCCTTCTTCAGTAACTAACGGTGGTTTTGAAAGTTGTGCACATGCTCCATGATGAAAATCTTCTCATTAGTGAAAATAACTATTTGATGATGGTCACCAGTGACCAACCGTAGCCAACGACGTGCTTTTTCCAACCACTTTTGTTTCATTTCATCGGTGAGGAAGTGAACGTGATCATACTTTCTAGTTTAAAATTATACCCTCCTTCCTACCTACCCACCTATCTATAGCAATATCACAGGAAAGCACGAATCGCAACAGGGACGTGGGACTCCAGATATGTCATGCCTAGAATTCTCTCCTCCGTAAAAACAATGCTGCAGCCAATAAGAACAAGAGGATCCAGAGCAAGCCAATAAGAAGACAGAACCCAAATTCCGCACCATAATTGTCATACATTTAACCCCACACTGGTCTCCATTTCTATATTCCCTGATGACGAGAGCAATGTATGCGCTCGAAACGTTGGAATCTAACTCTAATCTAACCTGGTTGGTAACCCGAGAACACCTGTTCGAATTGTTTCTATATATTTTTTTGCAAACCAAAGAGAATATCAATTTAACAGGTCGTAAACACTTCCAAAATATTATTAATTTTTAACGTTGTGCTACAAACAAATTACCAAATTTAAGTAAAAATTGATAATTTAGACAGACTTATTAGTGTAAATTTTGAATTCAACGGGGGGAAATTACCGTTTTCTTGCCCTCCCTGCAGATGCCGTTTGTGGGTTGAGTGCCACAGTAAGCATGCATACACAATTATATTTGAAGGCCAAAATTTGTAATAAAAAATAAAAAATTGTCTTCCAGAAAACTAAATATGCAAATATGAAGTCTTTGCTTAAAAGTGGAATCATGTACAGTAATGGAGACTTCTGAGTTATAGCAACCCATTGAAAGCAACCATGCCAGCATAAGCTCCGCCTGCCTGGGAACAGAAATTCTCCCCAACTAGATCTCCGTATGCTCCGTGGGCACGGTATGATAGACCAGAGAGTCTGGTCGAGATCTGAAATTTGTACGAAGTACATCTGTGTGTGCCTAATCTTCATGAAAACCTTTTCTGTCTGCACTATATTCTGTCAATATTTTAAACAACTTTTAAGTATTACAATTTTCAAGCCTCTGTATCGGTGAAAGTATCAACATAGGTGTCTTTATCGGTTGAAAGTGTTATCGGCTCAACCCAAAAATTATGTATTTTGCATAATTTTCAGGATATTTATACTGCATCAATCTTTTATGTCTTTGCAGGTGGTGACTGGTGCTAATTGGTTCTGCTATTTTGATGTAGTAAACACAGAAATGCTTAGGAGCCAGAGTTACATTCTAATGCCTTATTTGCCTTATACCTTTGCAATGTGGCATTTGCTCTTTGCTGGTTTTGCTTGGCCCAAACTTAAGTATCCTAGTGCAGCATATGAGGTAAGTACAATTATTTATTCTTCTGATAGTAGAAATGTGGTATAACTTTTTTCTGCATGTTTACTTTGTGTTTGTGATCGAAAGTATAGAGCAGTGGTTCGCAAGGTGGGTGCCGTGGCTGGCTTACAGGGACACCACAAAATGTTCCTATATTTTCACTGAAATTACACTTACTTGTTAGTCTGCACATGGGTTTTGAACTTTTTACATGCAGAATGTTTCTGAATAGTCCAGGGTCATATGTCAGTATTTCTATAGTCCGTGGGTTTTTGAATGAAGGGAATATATGACTACCAGTAATATGTTGCTAGTGTGGTACACAATAACGTACTACCAGGTGTTTTGTCCGAAACTGTGGCAGAAGACCTGTGTGACGTCATAAATCGAAGATGGCTACTGCTTCATGCACTAACAGAGAAAATCCATCATAACTCCTTTAATAGTGGTTTTGGAATTTTTTTATACATACATGTTTTGTTCAGAATTGAAAAAGGAACAAAATTGAATCTTACAGTTTTTTTTAACATCTTGCACTGTTATGGAGATATATCTAGTGAAACTATTTCGTGCCCTTTTCTGCAAGGATTCTATGCATATTATACACTTTACTTGACATTCTGGCACATAGAGGGGGAAAATTACTGCCTGTGATATTTTGTTGATGCGTACTATTGTGGCATATTGCCTGTGAGACATTATAAATCCAAGATGGCTGCCTCTGCAGACATTAACAAACAAGAACGACCCAATCTTCTTAACTCCTTTAGGAGTAATTTTCACCTTTGTAAGATTCTTGGGTTTTTCACGAAGGGAAGACATGTGTATGGAGGATGCTTTCATTTGGAGGCATGCAATCATGTATTTTGCTGGATAATGTGTCAGAGAGACCATACATGACTTCCAAATCAAACATGGCCACCTTGGAGGTTATGCACATGAAATACCTTCCATAACCTGATTTAGAGTTCGTTTATCAGATTTTTCCAGAGGCATTTTCTGTTAATAAATAACAAGTGAAAAGTATTAATTATTATTTTTATCATTATCATTACTATTATTATAAATATCATAGTAAAGGAGTAATAACATCGCCTGTGAATTCCGCATTGTCTTTTGAAATTTAAGCAGCCCACCTCTCATCAAGATTGAGAGTGGTTGTAATCATTTGGGAAATATCATGTCATCAATACAGTCACTTTATTAAATTTCCTCGTCACTCTGATCTGAGTCTCTATCCTGTAAGTCATTGTTTTCACACTTTTCTTCATCTGTACCACAAAGACACAGGTCAGTACGTCGCAGGGACTGATCCTGACATATGCATGAACATTTCTTCTTTCCGCAACCACATTCAACTGTAATCTTATCTGAAGTTCTAGGTAGTGTGAATATGACAAGAATGATCATTTTGTCATCCTCATTTTCTTCTTTCTCATTTCAACAGCCTATTGGGCTGGGTAGATTTAGATGTTTCTTTTCTGCTTTTATTTCACTCCAATACTTGGAAGTACTAACTCTTCCTGGTTAAAGGTGTGAGGGTCACTTTGGCAGCAGCGTTCACACTATCTATTAATGGTATCCCAGTTTGTGTTTGTACTGCAAAGAAGGCAAAAAAGTGGTTGTTGAATGCATTTGATGGTGCAGAAGATGATGTGCTTGAATCTCTTGCAAATCTTGGTTCTCCTGGATTCGATGAACAAGATGACAGAATGAAAGAATGAATTGATTTATTTTACTTCTCGTTTCTGCTAGTTTTGGCTAATTTCAAAGATGAAAATGAATTATAAGATGAAATAGATGAAAGGACATTCACAAACACGTATGGGCAGCACACAAATCAAGTCCCATGGGTCCAGATGCCAGAGCATTGATTGATTGATTGTGTTGGTGTTTTATTTAAGTCCACTTTATGCACAGTAAGGCTAATTGGGACTGGACCTAAAATTTAAAGTGGGATCTAACCGCTATGTGTGCCTTCACCAGGTAACGAACTCTGGACCCCTTCATTACAAGGCGACGATGATACCACTGTGCCATCGGGGAGGCCCTAGACATCAGAGCAATGTTAGTCTGCAAAATGGAGTCCAGGGTGTACTTCGTGGAAGCGAGGTTGATATTTGGGTGTCTCTTACACCCTGAATATGATGACAGGATTTTGCATGACACCAAAATCAAATATTTCACCAAATTACGATGGTATCTGTTCACGAGAAAGGATGTTCAAGGCTCACGTCTTGCTCCAACCAAAGTCCCCTCACACTTTTTGTCAGAAGGAGTTATTTTCAAGTATTGGATTCAAATAAAGGTAGAAAAGGATCATCCAAATCTACCCATCTCAATAGACTGTTGATGGGAAAACAGAAAATGAGGATGACAAGAAGATCATTCCTGTCTTATTGACACTGCCTAAAGCTCCAGAGAATGTTGAATGAGAAAGTCACAGGCGACGTCATTACTCCTTTACCATAATACGGTAGTGTCCAAAAAGTAGAAAAATGGAAGGAGAGACCTGCACGATCACCATAAATAATGATCAAAGAGTGTAACTCACCTTACGCGCATAGGCAACAGTACTGCTAGTGTCAAATAGGCCCGTGATTGAAAGGTAAACAAAACACAACATATCAGCACTCTGCCTCATTCTGTATCGAACTCTCATTGTGATCGGAGGGCAATCTCTTGGTAAAGTGTTCAATGTACAGTAAGAATATGGCACAAAGACGTCAGCGAAGAATCATCGGACGTCTGGAAGCAGGCCAAACACAGACTGAAGTCACGGCAGCGTTGACTGTGCCACAGTCATTTCCAGGCTTTGGCGACGGTTCCAAGACACAGTAGATGTTCATGGTAGGCCAGAACAAGGTTGTCAACGAGTAGCAACGCCACAACAGGGCTGATATCTGGCTTTAACTGCACGATGAAACTGGACGATGCCTGCAAGACAACTGTCCTCAAAGCTTGCAGCCACCTCAGGGGTTAGAGTTTCTCTCGTCAAACTGTGTACCGGAGACTCAGGGCAGCTGGTCTCTATGCTGAATGTCCCACTTGATCCAGTGCACAGAAAGATCCGCTTACAGTGGAGTCAGCATCATCGAAATTGGACCCTGAACGAACGGAGGAAGGTGCTGTTTCACAGATCAGTTCAGATTCAGTTTGCAAAATGATTCCCGTCGCACATTCATATGGAGAGAACCTCGATCACGATTTAATCCAAGGAATATCGTGGAAAGGGATCAGTTTGGTCGAGATGGAATACTGGTATGGAAGACATCATGCTCAATGGACGTACAGAGCTGCATGTCTGCCTAGAGGCACAGAAATGAGGTACTCCAACAACACGTGTGACTTTCCAGAGGCGCAGTAGGCTCAGACTTCAACTTCAACGATGAAAAGATGATAATACATGTGCGCATCGAACCAAATTGGTAGATGACTTTCTCTTGAAGGTGAATAAATCCACCGCATAGACTGGCCACCAAGGTGTCCAGACATAAATCCTGTAGTGTCTTAAGGAGACGAGTTAGCTTGCAATCCTCCACCAAAGACATTTCCAGAGCTCCACGCTCCTCTTCATTGGAAATGGAACCAGCTGCCTGTAGAATTCTTGAGCCACCTTGTAAATAGCATGCTACGTCGTTGCAAGGTTGTGTAGCTGTTAGGGGTAACTTCACCCCATACAATCCTCTTTTTTCATAACGTTTTGATTAATTTTCACTATGTTTTATGTAGTTCTGTCACTTTATTAATATAACATTTTCTGATATCTTAGTTATGCTTAACTTCTGGACACTACTGTAGTTATAAAAATTATAATAATATTTTTCACTTTTAAATTATTAACAGAAAATTAAAGAATGGCAAGTCTCTTGTATTTGGGTTATAATGACCTAAAGTCTGCAAAGGCAAGGATGGCATTAAAAAAGCATATTACCTGTCTCTCTCATGAAGCATGGATCGAAGAGTTTCTAAATGAACTCTCACTCGCTTGCTGAAGTTCGTCTCTTAAATTGTCTCTCAGCTTCGCAGCACTTCACTCCCAAACGAGTTTCTAAAACTCACTTTCACTGTTCATAAGCCAGATTTTGAATCTCCTTCAAAATCAAACTCACTCTCCTCTCTCCAAAACTCAAAAACCCCTTTTCTTACTCCCCAACCACTCTCCTGTTCTCTTCCTTTCCTAACCTCAAGACCAACTGTCCCGTGCAAGATGCAACTTGCATCCACCCTGATCAAAACTCCTCCCCTTTTTCTCTCTCATCCCATTTTCCTCCTCAAATACTGGCGAATGCTTTTCGCTGAGCTGGCGCTGAAGTTAACACATTCCTTATATTTCCAGCCAGGCTGCCTAGCTAAACATAACTCGAATATGAAAATGAGGGATATGTAACGGTATCAAACTGGGCAAAAAAAAATTCCTTTGAATTTTCAAAACTTTTAGATAAACTGCAGGTACAGTGCCGGTTATGCCAATCCAGTCCCTTAGAAGGTCTATTTATTCAGCGAAGAAAAATAATAATACATTCCCATCAGTGAAAATAAACACTACAGACTAAATCTAAAACTAAAGGGGAGGGGAAAAAATGCAGTCAAAATTAGATTTGGTTAACAGGTGTCAAATCGTAATCTAATTTGGACTATCGAAGATCAAGACAAAAGCTCTGTGGGAGCAAACTAAAATTAAAAGTCAAGATGCAAAAATGAGAAGTCCAATGTCATATTTCGTTCGTCTCTTGCATGAATGAAATGAGCACGTGCGTACTACAATATTTATGCTGAACATGCATACATTGGCTTCCAAGAGATGTTTATCAATGAGATAAGCTGTGACGTCAGCTCGGGTTAGAGAACCATGAGAAAGATGTTAATACGTCAAACACACACCAATGAACTTGGCAGACCTCCCACGAGAGGCGGTGCGAAGAGTAGCTTATCACCTTTCAGCTGAACTGATGTCAGAATGGCCAAAGCCATGAGGTGCGGCTCCGCCCCCTGAGCACATGAAGGGGGCTAGTGCCAAACACTCGGAATATGGGAGTGACAGGTCACACCACAATAAATTGCGAGGCAATTTGCACTAATATAAGAGGATCCATGTGAATATATATTGTATCAAAGCACACGCAGAGAATAATATATGCATAAATAAAAGTACCATCATCCAAAAAATATAAGAAAAAATTGTTGAAAAGATATCTGATAGAAAAGTGAATAATGCTACACTGCATTATATGTTAAAATACACACAAAAAATTGTCCAACACTGTTCATTAGATCTGAGTAGATATTTGAATACACACGTGATAAGTAAAGAAACCCAACTTAGTCCACTACAAATACATAATGAGTAAAAAAAAAAAGGTAAAGTGTTCCCCTGTGCTTAGCACCACGCCATGAAGGCGTATAGGGGGTGTGGGGGTAACGCCCCACACTTTCTTGATCCGGTCGTGAGTAGGGGTGATGTGATCAGCACCAAGCCCCTGACCGCCTTTACCCCCCAGGTACCCATGTTATTCGACGCTGGGTGGGCACCGGGGCCGCTTCCAACGTTAGAAAAGTTCCTGGATTTGAACCGGCCGGGGATCGAACCCGGGACCTTGAGCATGGTAGTCAGACGCGTTACTGACTGAGCCACCGCGGCCACAATATATATAATGAGTGGAATATTAAAATCAAATGTTCATTATATGTGTATATATCTTGGTTAGCAAAAATTAAAATCGTACAGTCCTTGCTGTATGGCGTAAAAGTTCCTATGTAAGGTCCGGAATGTTCTGAAGACACGCAAAAGCACTTGCGTGTAGTATACACTGCATTCCATGGAGGCCATGCAAAAGTGTTTGCAACTGCGAAAACTGGAACCAGGTTGTCACAATTTACATCCCAATCATCTCGTGAGAATATTGGTCCTTTTGTAGCTAAAGGAACGAGAAGTGTCCATGATTGTACCACTGGATGTAAAATTTTGGGTGAGGGACGTTTGATGAGGAAGGGGGGGGGGGGTAAATCTTGAAGGTCGGCTGGTGAACGGAAGGAAGAAACATTTGGATTAATTTGTGCTGTTAACTGTACTGTAGAATTAATCATCCAGGGGAGAATGCTGTTCACCGGACTAGAGAACCTAGTCTCGTAAAGTCTGCCATGCTGTAGAAGTAACAGCTAAAGTAGGTGTGCTTGGCGGGTTGCATATACCTGCACTCGAAGATGGTAACACACTTGTGGTGGGGACCGTACATGAAAGTAAAGCTGGTCTTACTGCGTACGGGCGTTTGAATGGTAAACAAGTCGGAGGAGACTGAAGATAGGGTAAAAGGTGTCATGTTTTCTTCTAGACACATGAAACTTGTAGGCTGGGACACATGACAGGAAAAGTGTTCATCCACTGCATCACTTTGAGCTGGAATGTAGTTCTGACTGGAATTCCAGCGGAAATAAAGAAAGTACTTTTGGGAAAAGGGGGCGTGTATCCGCTGCATCTGGAGGGCCGGAGCATAGAAATGGGAGAAAACTGAAGGTGTGCTCTGGTGGCTAGCACAAATCACATCGGCCAACGGTTGTAGCGAAGTCCTGAGTTCGAGGAGGTAATGAGAAGTACTCGGCGGGTTTATGTATGCCGGGTGAAAACTGAAATTGTTGACTCCACGAACTGAGAGGCGATGGTAAATGGAGTTGCTCTCTGAAGATCACCGGTGCGTAGAATTCCAATGTTGAAGGCATCTCAGGAAGTCTCTGCTATGCGATGTAGACATCATGGAGATACGAGACATTATTAGGTGAGGATAGGAATGAGGTGGCCAATTAAAAAAAAGGAACAGGGAAAGGTTTCCAAATACAGTATTTAAAATCACAATAACACAGAGTATGCCATTCAAATAAAAATACAAAATCACTAAATCTGGGGCCTAATGTCAAATAAAATATAATATCTAATAATAAAAGCAATAAAGAATTTAAATCAATTTAAAGCATCCTCCATACACATGTCTTCCTTTCGTGTATAAACCCAGCAATCTTACAAAGGTCAAAATTACTCCTAAAGGAGTTAAGAAGATTGGGTCATTTTTGTTTGTTAATATCTGCAGAGACAGCCATCTTGGATGTATGATGTCACACAGGCAATGCGCCACAATAGTACGCATCAACAAAATATCACAGGCAGTAATTTTCCCCCTCTATATGCCAGGATGTCAAGTAAAGTGTAAAATATGCATAGAATCCTTGCAGAAAAGGGCACGAAATAGTTTCACTAGATATATCTCCATAACAGTGGAAGATGTTAAATGAACTCTAAGGCCCAATTTTGTTCCTTTTTCAATTCCGAACAAAACATGTATCTATAAAAAATTTCCAAAACCAGTATTAAATGAGTTATGATAGATTTTCTCAGTTAGTGCATGAATAGGGTGACCAGACACATACATTCAAAAAAGAGGACAGAGCATGGCGAAAAAGGAGGACAAAGTCATAAAAAGAGGACACCAAAAAATGGCAACCCATTTGCCACTACTCATAATTTAATCAATATACAAAAATCTTACCAACATTTTGCTCACATATGCTTTTCAGATCTTTTTAAATAACTTCATCTTACCTTTAAGCAAAGAAAGCAATCTCCTAATCTGTTTTTTTTTTAACAAATTACAAAGAATATCTATAATTTGAAGCACAGATTTTTACTCCTTTTCTAATTCTTGGATAGACTAAAATATCTCCACAAGTGAATGCAAATATAACAAGTAAGATTCGCTTAACTTATTTCAAAAAGCCGAATGAAAGTTTTAGGTAGTTTTGATTGGGTAGAGAAATATGATTTCAATGCCACGAACCAGGCACGTATCCAGGAATTCCTTTTGGGGGGCTGAACACCATTTTTTAAAGGGGTATAGATAGAACTTCACAATTGTATGTTAAAGGCCAGTGGTGACAATTGGGTGCCAAAACGGGGGGGGGGGGGTGCAAGGAAAGTTTACTTTCTTTTGGTAGACAAGGCTTAGCATTAAGAGGCCATAGTGTGATAGTGTGCAGGCAAAAAATAGGGAGCAACTATTTCCTAAATCGTCGCCACTGTTTAAGGGTGTCATTTTCATCAGAACATGCAATCGGAACACTTTCTACCACTCAACTCCTCTGTTTCAATGCTGTAACGGAACCATCTCAGTATGAGTGTTTTTCCATTTCTTCTTATCAGGCATCAAAACATCTATGTAGTACCAGAAGTGTTTTTATAAAGCTGTTGCACATGCACGGGATGCACAATTAACTCGACAACAAGAAATTCAAACTGTGGGCTGCGAACTGGACGCTGACAGTTCTCGAATATTTCACTCTGATTCGAGCCTGAACGCCACTAATATGTCTTGTCCTCCCATGTTTTCAGCTCTTATAAAATTCCAAACCCACCGAATGGTTCATATTCAGGCCTAAGCACTCGCAGTTCTTCAAAATTGTCTGTTGAGTGTGTCGTACTCAGTAGGCTTAAACAAAAGTATTTTTTTATGCCATGAAATTCTCGGACTGCATACACAAAATTTGGTCCTGGCACAACTAAATCATCACTTGTGCAGCTTATTTCTTTTTTAACCACTTGCCTTACGACTTTTTTTCCAAATTGATGTCAAAATTTTACACTTTTTTTTATTTTATATTTTACTACTACTTTACATGCAAAATTACATTAACAATGATTTTTGGTACAACAATCAAAAATAATCAAAATATTCTACTCCAAATAGGCATTCCTTTATTAACCCGAGTATACTCGGAGCTGTTAAATGTTATATAAATTGTGATATTTACTAACAATAATGCAACGAACAAAATGGTATGTTGTTTATGTTATAAATGATATAATATTGATTTCAAAAGACAAAAGAAGTAATTATTATTTTCACAAACCACTCACATAATTACTAGCCCGAGTAAACTCGGAGCAACAATTTTCTTTTTCATTTGAAAATGTTTGTTTTACCAACGTTTAGGTGTTCTGCTACCTGTAGCATTTCACTTCAGACACTAGGTGCTGTGTGGTATACACGGAAACAGGGCACTACACACAAAGCCACATTACAGTCAGGACAGTAGAAGCGGGATTCCCTTCTGATTTTTTTGCCCCGGGTATCACGTACTCTTGAACACATATAACACTGCTTCGTAGGATTTGATTTCTTCGGAGTGGGTGGCAAATACTCGAGGAAATGACGACCTGAAAGTCGTAGTGGACTTGGATGTATGCTTGGTCGTCCAAATCTTGGTGACAGTGATGGTGTGTGGTTCTGCTTGATCAGGTCATTCACAAGTTCCAGACGGAATTCCAGGTGTGTTTTTGTTCCACCACATTTTGTGTACAAAACAAACGAGTTCCATATGGCCAGATCAAGAAGGTGTAGGAAAATCTTCTTATAGTATTTTTTGCCACGCTTTCTGGGTGTTGCATAATCAGCAAGATGCTGATCTACCCTATCCACCCCACCCATAGTGTCATTATAGTCAATAACAACCCGAGGTCTATATTTTGCTTCTCCCCGCCTCTCTACTTTCACCATATCAACTGTGTGTACACTCGACAAGAGACCAACATATTTTTTGTCGTTCCACTTCATAACTGTTACTTTACCCCTCCTGAAACCTATGATTCCTCCCTTTTCAACTCGTGTATCTTTCAGTTCCTTTGGTAAGTCTTTTCTGTTTGTATTTAGTGTACCATAAACGTCTGTCTTGTTTGATATAAGAATATCTGCCAGCTGGGGTGAATTGTAATAATTGTCCATTGTTACGCTGAATCCCTGGTTTAAAAGAGGATGTAAGAGAGACATAACAACACGGGAAGACACCGGTAAATCTTTGTATTCTTCCATGAAGTGTGTATCTTTCCCAGTGTAAACAATTATATCCCAAACATAGCCACTTTTTGATTCACAAAGCATATACGACTTTATCCCAAACCTCGCTCTTTTTAGTGGTATGTACTGAATCCAACCCAACCTTCCCTTGAACATAAGAAGACTTTCGTCAATAGATAGTTCTCTTTCTGGTGTAACAAGTGTTTGAAATTTCTGCCGCAGATGTTCAATAACGGGCCATATTTTATTTAGCTTTGGATTTGGATGGGTTGCTGCATCATAGGTTTGATTGTTTGAAAAATGAAGGTACCTTTTGATCTCAAGGAAACGACGGTAGCTCATTCTTTGTGAAAAAAATGGAGTTAGCAACAATGGATTTTTTGTCCAATAAAACTGTAGGTCGGGTTTCTTTACAATGCTTTGTAGTATTGTAAGAGCAAGGAAAATTCGCATTTCGTTCACACTTACTTGATTCCAAGTTGCATTCCCTTCTTGCACTGCAAATGTGTTCGTTTCATTCACTATTAGAGTCACAATATCATTATCAATGTACTGTTCGAAAAATTGTATCAAGCCCTTACTTTCGTCTACATCATACTTGGCACGTGGTTGAGCAGAAAACGGAAAGCGTGGTGGAGCTGGTGCTGGAGATTCAGGATCAAGTTCTTGCCACACTCGTACAGACGTCAAACTAACATCAGAATGCGAACTTTCGATTGAAATATCATCACAGTCAGTTAGCGTTGTTTCACTGCCACTTCACTGCCAATATCACTCATTTTGCTGCCAAAAGGACGAGAAAGTTCCAACCGAATCAACGCTTCCGAACAATGCGTTCTTGCAAGCAACCGAATGTCACGCAATGCAGAAAAGCTGTTGTCTTTCTTCACTTCTTGGCGCCTCAAGGCAGGCACAAAAATTAGTGCAGGCTCGAGACATCTGTTGGCTGGACTTGCAACTAACTCCACCTACCCAATTCATCATGAAAGTTCTGCCCGACTTAGTACGGGTCGGTAAAAAAATTACATTCAAACTCCTCAGGTTTCCGAGATAACTCGGGATAATATTTTGCCGGAAGAGTACCACATCCGAGATAATTCGGGTTAGTAAGGCAAGTGGTTAATAAACTGCTCTAATACGCGCTACTGCTGAAATATTCACTTTAGAGAGAGAGAGAGAGACCCTCGATCTCTTCGGCCCTCGACCCAAACTACTTGTAGCACTACACTGATGCTCCGGAAGTTCCGCTGTCGTCAATGTCTTCAGCTTTGCACCAGAACTAGAACTAGTAGTAGACTTTGTTACTTTATGGTATTTAGTTCCTTTCATTTTCGAATCACTAGATCTTATAAAGCAACCAATCGACACTGACTGATCACTAATCGACTGTATGAATTGTCACACTTACCTCTGCAGTCTCATTAACCAATTCTGTTGTACAGATCAACCGGGAAATTGAAGCCGCTTATTTATATCCTCTTATATTCTAGAACGATTCGTAAATATTTCCAGTAGTTCGACTCCTTCTCTTATTCATGAACGTTCCCTCTCGCGCCTTCCACAGATTAAAAATTACAACGAATCGCCCTACGTGTGGTGCTACCTTTGTTGTGCAGCTTCCAAATGCTGGCAAGTATCTACATAGTGCTCAAGTTCGCCAAGACAACACCGAAAGAGCAAGAAAAGTTTACGTGCAATATTATCAACAACAGGATTATATAACATTCTCCGTCTTGCCTTGATAAGTATTTCTCTCCTTAAATTATCGTCACATTATTCAAGAAGACAAAAACCTAATTTTATGTAGTTTAAATTGAAAACAATTCAGGTGGGGGGAGGCCCTCGAGCTACCTGATCCCCACCTTGGATACGCGCTATTAACAATAACAGGGTTATAGAACATTCTCCGTCTTGTCTTGATAATTATTTATCTGAAATTATCATCACATTATTCAAGAAGCCAAAAACCTACGTAATTTTATCTAGTGTAGACAGAAAAATATCCTGAAAGAGGTGGGGGGGGGGCCTCGAGCCCCTGATGACCACCTTGGATACCTGCTATTAACAATAATAGGGTTATAGAACATTCTTCGTCTTGCCTCGATAATTATTTCTGTCCTTAAATTAACATCACATTATTTTATTTCACACCACAAGAAACAAAAAAAATCTCATTTTATCTAGTGTAAACCGAAAACTTTCGGGAGGGGCTCGAGCACCCCCTTGGATACGTGCCTGCCATGAACATTTCTATCACTCTTTCAACAGCAGGGGAAAGTGGCAACCACCTTACGCTTTACCCCATAATCGTTTCCTCTATCCTATAAAATTGGATATTTTCTTGCAAAATCATTGTTGAATTTACACCTTCGCTTCGTTATTTCATGAAAGTAAATATTACTTAATAATCAAAATTCTCACTACGCATTTCTGTATTGCGTATGTATAACTCGAAAGGGAACTGGCCGACCTCTGTGGTGGAGTGGTTAACACATCGCGCCACAACGCCAGAGGCCTCGGTTTCGAATCCCAGCCTGGGCATGGGTGTCCTTCATCAAAATCATCATATCATCGCTCATCCTCATCTTCGCGATTAGCCAAAAGTGGCAGAAAAGCGAAGTAAACTAAGCCAGATCAGTCAACCGAAAAGGAACTGCACGGACTACATGCGTTCCAGCAGTCTCAGTGCTTAATACTAATGACTGGGGTGCAGAAATTTGCCTTTTTTATTCCTTTGTAGTAAACCATAGGTTTTCATGTTTAAACTTTAAAGTTCGTTTCATGGAGTATCTATTCCGAAAACACATTTTTATACTGCCTATAAATTCCTATTTTGATGGTTGGTGACTATTTTGCTTAATCGTGCCAAAAAATGGATATTCTGCAATTTTTGCATACTTCAGCTTTTTCTTACGTGCATTTGGCTTTCTCTATATTGAAAGATGTAAGGCTTTGTTGATGTTGTACTGATTGAAATCTGGAATTCACCAGATTTGATGGTCTGAATTGGAACATTGTTTTAAATATTTTTTTTTGTTACAATGGTGCAAATTGTTTTTTCATCATGTGTTCAAATTCGCAGTCGCTAGCACAAGCTCTTTTTGTGAGAATTACTTTAACAGACGATTCCCCGCAAATGTGAATTTCGATCAAAAGAGTATTATAGTATGTTAATCGCTAGCTCACTTTTATGTATAAACTGAAGTGCTAATACAGTATAACTGTGCATTGTAAGAAGAAAATTTAAATAAGTTCACATGCACTGTCTATTTTAATGTCTTTTCTTAATTTTACGGTGCCTTTTAAGTGCCTATTTTCGTGCCTTTTCTTAGTTTATGGTGCTTTCTTAAGTGCCTATTTTCATCATTTTGGTGCCTATTTCAGAGATTTTAAGTGTTTTAAATACGCAGCCTACTAATGACTCAGTCGGGAAAGTGATCGTATTGAGCTCCCAAATGCTAGGCGAGCATTGCTCGAATATTTAATATGCACCAAATGAAGCATTCTGTATGCAGCACATTTGCTATGGTCAATGCTATACTCTTTCCAAAAAAGGAGGACATTTACCGATTTCTAAAAAAATCCGCCCAGACGCCGGACAGACACCTAAAAAGGAGGACGTCCGGATAAAAGAGGACGTCTGGTCACCCTATGCATGAAGCAGTAGCCATCTTGGATTTATGACGTCACACAGGCCTTCTGCCACAATTGCAGGCAAAACACCTGGTAGTACGTTATTATGTACCCCACTAGCAACACATTACCGGTAGTCATATATTCCCTTCATTCAAAAACCCATGGGATTACAAATGCCCCTGGACTAGAATTTGAAATATGTGTTTATTTTTTAACCTATGGCAAGCATCCTAACCACACTAACTGAGCATTACAAGTGTTAGTTAGATAGGCCTACATTCTGACTTGCATGCCGCGGATAAATCTTGAAACACTAAGAGCACCCTGAAATGAGAATGTTTGGGAACCCCTGCTATAGAGTATATAAGCATACTCAGCTTCAATTTTGATAAATTATCTTTGGGTGGGCTCTTTATTTATGTATTTAATAGCCAATATATTGCATTAAAGAGTTAACTGTTATTGTATGCAATTATAACATACACAATCAAGTCTAGATTAGTCAGAAGACCAAGTTATTTAAATAATAAATAGGTTAATTTTATTAAATATTAAATCCTTAATTCTAGGTGTCCATTTAAAACTGAGCAGTTAATCCCTTAGCTGCCATTAAAGATAAATGCTAACACTATTAAGCCTTGTTTCCATGTTTAATAAAACACTCAAAACACTGACCAAGGCAGAATTAATTGTCAAATAAACCACTATAAAATGGGATGTTTCAACTTTATTATTAGCTTTTTTAAAAATATGGTTCAGAGTCTGAGGAAGACCTTGCTATAAGGTTGAAACGTCGCATTTATAATGTGTTTATTTGACAATAAATTCTGCCTAGGTCAGCATTTTGAGTGTTTTATTAAAAATAAATATTTCCACTTTCCCCCAACAGCTCCTCACAGTGATTAAAGATTTTTAACATTAGCTTCTAGGACAGAAAAATTTAATAAAAAAATTCCTGTCACTTTCTACACCTATTATTGTACATATGTTTCAAGCTGTAACAGCAAGAACTTTGAACAACTTATCGCAATTCCTCCACTCATCCATAGCTAGGATCATAACTTTTACTTACTCGATATACACGGCATAGCTTTATGCAGTCCTAATGGCCCTGGACTTTGCAAACGTTCACACTTTTCAAATAATTCTTATATGCACAAATTCGATCAGTGTGCTCAAAAGTCTGGAATCTCAGACTTCCAGGCATACTGTTGTGCAGCTCATTCTTCGACAGCTTGTGTGCTTATCAGTTAATGCTGAAGTTTACTTTTGTTAGGTCCCTAGTCATGTGCACATAATAGGGAACGAAGCAGCCGATGGTGCTGCCAAATCTGTTGATGCAAATACAGGGTGGCGACAGACCTGGAAAACCTGGAAAACCGGGAAAAGTCAGGGAATTTGAGGTGTCAAAAAAAGTCAGGGAAATGTCAGGGAATTTCGTCTTCATTGACTTTTTTTTATTATTTATTTATTTAAAGATATCTTTATGGAACTCTGCACGGGAAAAGGAAATCTCGTTCGCAAGTTTCGGCCTCAACTTTTAGGTCCCTTTTATACGCAACACAACCACGGTGCCAGAAACCAGTGATGGCAGGAGGAGAGAGAGAGAGAGAGAGATAGAGAAAGAGAGAGAGAGAGAGAGATAAATTTCTCTCGCCCGGGCTTCTCGGCGGGAATTTTAAATTCGAACACTCTTTGGAGGAAAATTGTTATAACTCAGGCACTATGGGAGCAATCTACTTACGATAACTTTTGTTTTGCAGCTAAAACATCAGCGCATGTAACCGTGTACAATTAAGAACGCCGGACCGAGGAAGGGTGCTTCGGGGGGGGGGGGGGGCACGTCCCCCGAATTTCAATGGAAAAAACATAAAAATCTGGAGTATGTCCCCTCTTTTCCCGCTATTGTGGAAAGAAGGCGCGAAATTTAGTATTCTTTTCTAAGAATGGACATTTCTCAAGAGAATGAAACATGTTTCATGTTCTTGGGTGCCATAGAAGTTGAATAATAAGCCAAAATGTGATATATTTTTTTTTACGAAAAAATAGGTAATTTGAATTTTTGGAGGAAAATTGTTATAACTCGGGCACTATGGGAGCAATCTACTTCGGATAACTTTTGTTTTGCAGCTAAAACATCGGAGCATGCAACCGTGTACAATTCAGAACGCCAAACCGAGGAAGGGGGTTTGAAGGGCGCGATCCCCGAATTTCAATGAAAAACCATAAAAATCTGGAGTTTGCCCCTTCTTCTCCCGCTATTTGGGAAGAAGGCGCGAACTTTAGTATTATTTTCAAAGAATGGATATTTCTCAAGAGAATGTAACATGTTTCATGTTCTTGGGTGCAATACAAGTTGAATAATAAGCCAAAAAGTGTTTTGTTTTTTAAAATATTTTTTTTACGAAAAATAGGTAATTTGCATTTTTTGAGGAAAATTGTTATAACTCTGGCACTATGGGAGCAATCTACTTCGGATAAGTTTTGTTGTGGAGCTAAAGCATTATAGCATGCAACCGTGTACAATTCAGAACGCCGGGGAAGGGGGATTTGGGGGCGTGACCACTGAATTTCAATGAGAAAAAAAACATAAAAATCTGGAGTTTGTCCCCTCTTCTCCCGCTATTTTGGGGAGAAGTCGCAAACGTTAGTATTCTCTTCAAAGAATGGACGTTTCCAAAGAGATTGAAACATGTTTCATGTTCCTGGGTGCCATAAAAGTTGAATAATGAGCCAAAATGTGAAACTCTGTTCAGAAATCTGGCATGGATATGTTGCGGAGGTGGGGGCGGGGGGGGAGGTTGTCATCAATATGAATTTCCCAGGCTTGCTCCAGACCTGTGTCAGTTTCCACCCAAACATAAGAATATGAAGGTTCAAAAAGCACATTCATTTCGTAATCAGCACCATGATACCGTATGGTATCATCGGGCGAGTACGACCTTACTCTGATGATACCGGTATCATCGGGGGAGTAAAGGTTAAGCCTCTAAATATTACGTGGAAAATGCATCGAATTATCATTTTTTCTTGTCCGTATGGGAGTTGTAATGGGACTTGTCAACAGATGGAGAGGATAAGAGCGGGTGGCGCCATCCGATAGTTGTCGGACGTCGTAGTAAGGCATTTTGTTGGGCAAACTGAAGGAACATGGAAACAAATAGGTTCCATTGATACATACAATTTTTGTCGAATATCGTCACCCGACAGAGTATTTCACTACAACATGCGACAGAAATTGCATGGACTGCAACATCCAACAAAAATCGCATGAATAAAAAAGAAGAGCTTTAGACTGCAAATATGCTGCTGGAATTTTATTACTCTTCTGGCTCACTTCACCTCATTTAATGTAGCAGTGCTTACGAAGGTTTTCTTTCATCATCCTGACGTATTACTGGTTTCGCACAAGTTAACATACGTTTACAATGACATTGCAATATTCTTAGATATCAAGAAGAATCCAACCAAATGGGATATATATTGAATACTATCAGGAAAAACTGAAACATAAACCTGCATTGGTGAACGTTATAAAAATTGGCTCCCAACCTCAAATTTACTGCAACACTAGTATTGCAATGAAATTAACGCCACTCTCTGTCCTGTCTGTTTAAACTCATGAGAGATGGTCATTAATCTCTCACTGAGTAAGGTTACTGTCCAATATTATGAAATAAAATACTAATAATAAATACGTAAATATTTTAATATCATATTTACTCGAATCATTCAATCATAAAAGCAAATCACTTTCTTCAAGAATTTACTTTTCTCTGCCAGCCCTGCTAAATTTTCACTTTCCATCTACTGATTTATACGAGGGGTGGCCAGAAAGTAATTTCCCATTAGTAGGGACATTGATTTTTCTCAAACGCGAAAACCGTGAAAAATGGTAATTGCTGCGAAGTTAGGAATGTTCAGTGATGTCTCGACACATTTTTCGCCCTTTCGAAATATCGAAATAATGCGAATTTGGCATAAAATGCGAATTGTTGGCGTTTTTAGCGATTTTTTTAAAGGAAATGTCCTAAAACAACGAAAAATTCCATGAAATCCATTCTTGTATTTTCTAGGCCATGTTTGTGTACATAGAACATGCAAGTTTTCCAACATTTTACTCAAGAGTAAACTATAGTGTATACTGAAACATTTACCTGGGAAGGGGGGTGGGCAACCCACTTGATCTCCACCTAGGATACGTGCTACGTACATGGAATAATTCCGACAGTCACATTAAATCATGTATTTCCCACGATTTTCTCAACTTCTATCAAAACCATTTGCATCACAGAGCAAAGTGGCAGGGTTCTAACAGGAGATCGAGTGCGTATCTACCGTCACATGGGAGCCACATCTTCGTATTTGTCGCACGAGATATGTTTTGAATTACCAAGCTAAGTGTGCACCATCGGCATTTGTCGAGTAAGTAATAATGGAGCTCAGTCGTTAGGGCGTCTGACTACTATGCGAGAGACCCAGGGTCGATCCCCTGCGGGGGAGAACCGGGATGTTTTCCACCTATTCAAACTGCTCCGGCGCCCACCCAGCATCATATGAAGCTGGTACCTTGAGCAAACTTTGAGGGATAAAGGTAGCCAGGAGCGTGGTGCTGATCACATCACCCCTAGCTTCAGCTGTGATCAAGAAAGTGTGGGGCCCTAACTCCACACCTCTACTATACACCTTCATGGAAAGGTGCAGGGGAGCACTTTACTTTTACTTCCTCAAAAATCTGTTCCAACATATCAAACTGTCACGAAAATACGTAGACCATGTGACCTACAATTTAAAATAATAGTTTAAAACCACAATGGAGTATTACGTTTCGGTATATTTGTCAGATAAATGTTCTAAAACAAAAACGCGAATTTTGGGAAACGTAACACAAAGAAGTCAAAAAAAGATAATGCCAATTTTTGGTGCCATAATATATCCGTATGTCACGTGAGATTGATTGATTTAATTTTTTTGGGTGCGTCGCCACTTATGGTCATTATGCATTCTTCAGTTAATAGGCCTAATGGGAAAATTCCATTAGCTAAAATCCTTACCTTAAAATTAAAAAAGGTGTATGGAAAGTAACTTTCCCAAAATAACTTTCAAGAGACGTAAGCCATGTAATTTTCAATTTGAAACAGTAGTTTAAAAACACCATGAAGGTATAATTTCAGATATTTGCCAGAAAATGCGCTAAAATGAAAATGTGAATTTTGGGAAAAATAACACTGTATAGTAAAAAAAAAATAAGAAAGTACACCAATTAAAAAAAAATCAAGGTCCCTACTGATTAGGCATAAATAAAATAAGAATATCAGTTCTAATTTATTGCATTAGTAACAATGAGTCCTAACCTAATTTTCGGCATAATCACCACCGTTGTTCTGGCATTTGTCGTAGCATGACACTAAATTTTGTATGCCCATGGCATATGTGTCTGACAGCAAAGACTGGAACTATCTCTACCGCAGTGTAGCTGTCAAATCCTTGCCCTGCTAGAAACCTCTTCAGTTAAACAAAGAGACGAAAGTCGGTACATGCAAGGCCAGGGCTGTACAGGGAGTGGTCCAAGACCTCTCACCTGAAGTGATGCAAAGGGCCCGTGTGTACTCAGCTGTATGGGGTTGTGCACATTCGATTGGCCTTCCGTGAATTGTCTGCACCATCGTCTGACCAAAGTATCACTCACAACATCCGGTCTGCACACCTCACACGATTGCTGGTGGCTCTGTGCCAAATTCTGAGTGTGCAATGTAGGCTACATTGCAGTCGGTGGGAGACTGTATGAGAGCTGCAATCTTTAACCTAGAACTGTCCTAAAACGGCTGCATTGCAACTGTACCAGATTACAGCTACACGCCACTTCTTCCTGCCTGCTTGTGTGTGTGTGTCCTCTCCGACCACTATTGCTGCGTATAGACACCATTGGAGCTTTTTTCAGGATGCCCCTCGTATATGAACTTTCAGAAGCTTTCATTATTAGAGTGTTCCTGTTTTAATGTGTGGTTAGCTAAATCAGGTACCTATACAATGCAATTCTATAAATTCCTTGCATTTAATTTCTAATACCTACGTACCCTTTTCATCCGCATTAATGGTATAACTGCATGTTGTCAGTTTCACAGTACTTCACTTGGATATACTGTATTTAAGCAGAATCCCATTGATAATGTAAGGAAATATGACACTTTATTTTGTTCGATTCAATTGTTTCACTTATATGCAAGAGTTAAGTTGTTTGCTTTACAGAGAAGAGAGACGTAGCTTTATGCATTAAAAAATGAGGCCGCACTCATGGTTCTTGCAAGCAGAGGGTTCCAAACCTCAGTGGAAATATCAACATATAATAGCGAGAATGTATAAGGAGACTCATAAATTACAAATTGTATTTCTTAATCATTCACTCTTCACTCTTATCTCATTTAGTCGTAACTTTAAAAATAATCAAGTATTTTATTTTAAACTTACTGCGTATGACAAAATTCCGTAATCCTTCCCTTGCTTCTGAATTGTAATAATTTAACAAATTCACTATTTTGCAGTTTGAATTCAAATCATAGAGAATAGAGAAATTACGTCAATTTCATAGAAGATAATATTGGTACTTAACAAAACCATACGTGGACCTGTGTGAGTTTATTATTTCTATTTGCAAAAGCATCGATTTATTTAGTTTGTAATTGTCAGGGAAAAATGTAAATTTTGTCCTGGAAAACCTGGAAAAGTCAGGGAATTTCATTTCTGCTTGTTTGTAGCCACCCTGAAATAGCGATGGTCTCGTCCACCACCTACCAGCCAGGGACCAACAGAATGTGTCTCGTTGCTCCTTGTTTGACACAAGGCAGGAAGAGTGGGACGAGGTAACAGGGAACAAGCTGCATGCTATAAAGCCCACCATTGGTGAATGGTGTTCCTTGTCCTGTCCCTCCCATCGAGAAGAGGTCATTTTAACTCGACTTCAAATTGAAGACAGCAACCTCACCCATGGCCAATTGCTGCATAGGCTGGACACTGCTGTGCCATGTATTTAATGTAATTTAAATGTCTGGCATATGCTTCTGGAATGTGCAGATTTTGTTTACCTCAGACAGAGTTTTAACATTCCCAATGATTTGTCATCCATGCTGGGAGATGATGGCAGTGTTTTAGCAAATGTTTTTAGCTTTTTGAGGAGAGCAGGCCTTTTACATTGTTTTTGAGGAAGTTTTTAGACTATCCTTACCTTTTTTAATGTGTTATCTTTTGTCCTGTGAATGTCCTTTTGTAACTTGCACTTTTTATAGAGAGCCTATAAATAGTTGGGGGGGGCTATTTTATTTTATTTTATTTATAAGCAATCCCATAACAGAGCAATGCTCCAATTACAATGGGATATCACAAACCCAATACTCACATTATGCAACACAAAAAAAGATAAAAAACACAATACAAAATACAATGCAATATACCCACCGACAAACATAATACAACAAAAGAAAAATTATAAAACTAGAATAATACTATAGTACCAATATACATGAAGCTAAATCTTCAGACTTCAAACAGTATAACGAAAGTCCATATTAAAACCCACACTAAACAAAAGAGATAAACACCCAACTCTCATTTTGATATTTTTCAGATTATCGAACATATAAACATAAACATAAAAACATTAACATAAAGATAATATACAAATTCATAACGTTAAGTGCAATTCAATACATACAATACACAACATAAAAATAAGAGAATTAAATACCATTTATCGTTACATCTTAACTTTGTCTTGAATAGTAGCCCTGTATTACTGATATGTACTTTGCGTAAGGGAATGCAAAATCTACATCAATTTTATCCTTAACAATACTATCATGTAGTCTACATATACTAATGACCACAGAATTTTGATGGACCAAATTTTTGGAAAAAGTGTATATAAACGGTTGACGCAATCTTAATGATTGAGGTTTAGTACAGAGGTTTAATCTTTGCAAAACTTCTTCTGTTTCAGTTAGACCATTAACAACTTTATATAATAAAATATGCTTTGCAATATCAGATCTAGTTTTCAAAGAGGAAAATTCAAACTCAGTTAGTAGCACATTATAAGGTATTCTTAACACACAAGACGATTTTTTATATTTTTTAAAGAAGAGATATCTTAAAAATTTATTCTGGATTCGTTCGAGTTTATCAATATAAATTTATTCTGGATTCGTTCGAGTTTATCAATATATAATTGGAAGTAAGGACTCCAGATTACATTAGCGTATTCCAATTTACTCTTCACCAGAGCATTATACACAACTGTTAAGGCTTTACTACACTGCATTTCCTTTGTGTTTCTAAATATAAATCCCAGAGTTTTGAAACCATTAACTACTAGTTTATCAACATGGTTCTTGTAAGTGAGTTTAGAATCCAGAATTAATCCTAAATCTTTAATTATATTGACTCTCTGAAGACCCACATTACCAATAGTATAATTAAATAAAAATGGAGATGAAATTTTTGTAAATGCCATGGAAAAGCATTTAGCAACATTAAAATAGAGCTTATTTTTTATACACCATTGATGGCATTCACTCAAATCGGACTGTAATTCTGAAAGATCCTTAAATTTTACAGTATTCTTGTAGAGTTTTAAATCATCTGCGTATAAGAGACACTTTGAGTAATTAACAACAGAAGGTAAGTCATTAATATATAATAAGAACAATAAGGGACCAAGATTGGATCCCTGTGGAACACCCGAATGACTAATATATGTACTCGATGAACAAGCATTATAAAGAACATACTGCTCTCTATTTAATATGTAAGACTGAAATAAAGCAACTAAATCATCCGAGAAACCGAACTGTACCAATTTTTGTAAAAGGATGCGGTGATTTAGCTTATCAAACGCTTTTGCAAAGTCAGTGTAAATTACTTCTACTGCTTGATTTTGATTAACTGCCTCAGCGATATATTGAGTAAAGGTAACGAGATTAGTTACAGTAGATCTTCTTGGTATAAATCCATGTTGACAAGAAGATAAATAGGGTTTAACATGCAAGAATATTTTATTGTAGAGTATTTGTTCGAATATTTTAGCAGGTACAGATATTAATGAAATCGGTCTATAATTTGTGCTGTCACTAGGGTTACAAGATTTTAATATGGGACAAACTTTACTTATCTTCCATAGAGTAGGAAACTTACCAGATTTTAAAATCAGATTATAAATTTTACATAAAGGATAACATAACCACTCACCACAACCTTTAAATACATACATACATCTGGCCCACAAGATTTACTTGATTTTAATTTCCGAATAGACTGTTTACATTCATCCTCCTTGATCTGCATTACAACTTGACAGTGACTCACATCCATGGTTAAATTACCAATATCCAACAGCTCTGTATCCTCGTTTTCATAAACACTACTAAAATATTCAGCAAACGAGTCTGCGATAGACTGATAAGAATCAAGAACTGTACCTTTATATGTCATTGTATTCACTCGAGTATTCCCTTTCTTCTTATTGTTAATAAAATCCCAAAAGCACTTCAGATTAGTTTTATTAGCTTCTTCGGAGTTACTAATATATGCTCTATATGCAGCATTAATCAGCTTCTTTGATTCTTTACAAAGCTCCTTAAATCTTAATAGATTATTAGCTGAATGTTTTTTTTCTCTTCCTATAATTTTCCTTTGACTTTAACACATTTCTAATTTCTTGAGTGAACCAGCATGGATAAAACCGTTTCTTATGTTTATTTTTGGGTACTCGTCTCATGATGACTTCATTTAATATTTTGTAAAAATACGATACAGCTTTATCTGGTTCATCAAAGTTACCTAATGCATCCCAGTTCACTTCCTTAATGTCTTTATACATATTATAAAAGTCCACCTTCCGAAAATTAAGAATGTTAGTAGCTCTGTTTTTAATATTACTTTTTGCATTACCAGTGTTGACATGTAATTCTAATGGTGGATGATGTCTATCAATCTTCACAAGAGGATCCGTAAACATTCGAACTTCCGGCAAATTATTTATGTTCGTTCTATTATTGATATTTTTAATATTATTTATGCTAACATGACACAAAATTATGCAATTCCATTTCAATTTGATTCCCCTGTGTCAAATCATGAGTCGACTCAATAATAGAGGAAATATTAAAGTCTCCAATTATTATAATTTTACAGCTACATATACAGTGGGTCCATTTCGATCTGCAGCCGAGAGATCGGGAGAAGCGTGGCGGGCGGCACTGACGGAGATGCCGACATTTGCGGTCTGAAATGCCCGCTTATTTTTATGGACATATGCAGACATTTATATAAATATTGCAAAACGAGCACTAACCTGTGTTATAAGAGTATGGTTTTAATTTTAGTAGCTTAGTGACTGTATGTGCCGATGATTTTGACACGCCCACCTCTTGTGAAACACGGCGTACTCTTGTGAAACACGGCGTAGAGGTTTGTTTGGAGAACGTTCTAACGCTGCACCAATATCATCGAGTTTTGCTTCGGTTAGAATCCGTCGTTTTTGCTTAGGTGTTTTAAAATTTAACGATACAGTTTCTCGTAATTTAAGGACAAGATGTCTAACCGTATCTCTGTGTGGAGTTGAAACGCATGGGAATTTCTGTACAAATTACCTACACACGTCTCGACACGAGTTTGTTTTCACGTAGGTACGTGTCATACATAAAAAAATCTTTGTTCTAACGTGAATCTTGCGGCTGGCATTCCAATCGTCTCACTGACACGTCACACATACACACTACAATAACACAAACAAGTAACTGCAAGTAACCAAGAATAACACTCTTGCGCACAGTACGAAATTAACACGCTCTTGGTTTACATTGCTCGCCACTATATTTACAACTCTGTCTTCATCTAGTCGCGAAGGAACAAAAAACTCGAGCTCGGAGATTTCGGATTGCAAGGAAGCTCACGAACACTATTGACTTTTAACGGTTTCTTCTACAGCGTAATCTTGATACAGTGTTGCACATTCAAAACCTCCAAACGATCCCCATCGGCACAAAACTCTTTCAAGGATATAAACTTAAGCAGGACGTTACTGGTCAAAACTATGATTAAAATGTTTTATTATCTGTGGCTCTTAACATCGTTTCTAAAGCGTATTTTTTTGTGTATATAAGAGCAGAACTTGGATGAATTACAGAAGAACTTTTGCGTGTTATAACACAGGTTAGTGATCGTTTTGCAATATTTATATAAATGTCTGCATATGTCTATAAAAATAAGCGGGCATTACAGGCCGCAAATGTCGGCATCTCCGTCAGCGCCGCCCGCCACGCTTCTCCCGATCTCTCGGCTGCAGATCGAAATGAACGCACGGTATTAAACATATCATCTACAAATGCATAAAATGTTTGATAAACTATAACATTTGACTTTGGCAGGAAGTATATACAAATTACAATTAAAGAGTAAATTTCAAACCCAATCTTAATGCATACAATCTCAACATTTTCAATATTAACATCTATGTTTCTTACATAATAATTACTTTTTACAGCTATTAAAGCACCTGCACCCCTTTTATCCATTCTATCCTGACAAAAAATTACATACCTATTATCGCTAAATTCAGAGTCCGTTACATTAGCCGTAAGCCAAGTTTCAGTTATGGCAATTATGTCATAATTGTTCGCTAACACACTCAGATACATATCCGTTAGTTTAGTATTTAAGCCACAAACAATTTGATATTAAATTACAAATTTGTATGACTCGCCATTCTAAACAAGAGCATGAACATCATGCACTGACTTAAGTATATGTACCCGAGAGTCATTAGCTGCCTTTTTAAGTTTTATATTGCCTGCCCAGTCAATCCAAGGAAAAGCATAATTTCTTTCATTTTTAAGTTTTCTAGCCTCGTTGAATACACTCCTCCTTAGCGGTGTTAAATTACAATTAATATATACAGCCCCCCCCCCCCCCCTGATTCAGACCGAGGTCCCTACAGTGTAACGTCCTTTTTACTTTACGTCTGCGAAGAACTTCATCTCTGACGTCCCTCTTTACAAATTTAATTATTATACCAGGTACATTTTGGTTTGATGATTTCAATCTATGACAACAATCAATCATGTTGTCTTCAAGTTTTACATCCAAAGCCTGACCTACATTCTTAACAATATTTACTACATTTTCATTTTCACTAGTTGGGACCCCATGCATTTCCAAAGTGTTCCTTCTACCATACTGGTCCAGTTCATCCAACCGTAATTCTAAAGTTCCTATTTTCTTATGTAATCTGGCATTCTCGCTTCTTAAATCATCTATTACCTCCATACATTTCTTCAATTCAACACTTTGACACTTCAATAGATTGGCGTCTCATCTAATTTTTCATGAGCTAAATTCAGTGATTTCCCAATCTCATCTTCCACCGTTTTATTACTTCTCCTTATTACATTTATTTCCTCCTTTATATCTAACAAAAGACGATACATCTCATCATGGGTAGGATGATGATCATCAGAAACCACGGGTGTTCCATCACCAATACTACCTCAGCGAGATTTTACACATACATCGCAGATCCATGATTGTTCCATAGAATGAATAAATTTAATTTCATCCTCTTTTAAATTCACACAGGTGCTGTGATAAATATTATTGCAGGTCTTACACTGAATCTTTTGAAACATATCTTGTCGCACCACCGTTTTGGAACATTTTCCACAAACCCCCATCTTATCGGTGTTGAGTCTGTGTCCGGTTAGAAAATTATTCATCACACTTGGTGACCTAGCAACACTGTGGTTAGAGCCAACAAAATCCAAATTGAGTTGGCAATTCTGAGTCCAACCCCGTTTGTTTACATTATCATTCACCAACTAGAAACTACATCTACTACTGTATATAAGTCAAATATTTGTAATTATTTTTATAAATAAGTGCTCATGCGTACTGTTCTTTGCAAGCATGATATAAACTCACAGATTGCACTAGAATCACTTAAATACCATATAAACACCGGACACGAAACAGTCACCGTTATCGCTGAACCATCATTGCCACTACATCCTCTTTCACACTCGAAATCTCATCATTAAAAACAACAATAGCGAGCAATGAACATAAACTATTTCAGGTTTGTTTATTAAAAGTAACAGCCTGCTATATGCAATACTTACGTTAGACCTACAAATGATTACAAAATAATTAATAATTAACTTCTTACCTCAGATCAATTACTTGAACATAAAGTCCAATGTTATCTTCTTGTATGGGAATTTATGGGTCACTTTTTCATAAAATGTTTCTTCAGATGAGGGTCTTTTTTGTTCACACTAAACACTACATCCAAATTTATTTCAAGTTTTTCCTTGTAAGGAATGGGAGAGAATGGTGTCTATTCCACGAGTTCATGGATTATATCCATTTATCACTTTACTACATATGCACACAGCACAGGACAGTACAACACATGCCATACCTCACACATAAACTCTGTCACTGCAAAGATTTTAAAAATTCCTCCCCATCCACTTTTTTAGAACTCAAGATGACACGTCAACTTTTTTTCTCATACAAGGATGTCCTGTGAAGGACAGGCTGAAACCCACAGGGTGAAGGGTCCTCCACAGCTAATTAGCAAAGGAACCCCAACAGTGAGGGGAAAGTCTGCTTTTTGACTTGTCTGGCAACAAAAATTGAATTGCAAGAGGTGGCGGGAACAGTTTGCCAATTTCATCGTACAATTGCTAAAACTGGTACAGGAAGTGTTACAGCTGGCTGTCATCCATATAATTTAGTTACGAAGGAAAATGTTTCCTTATACAAGGGTCGTTCAAGGTTGACCAGGACTTCCGTGCGTAAAATATTAATGAATCAATGTAGCGCTGCATTACTAGGGCAGGACAGACCATGATTCCTTGCGAGTAACCATGATCCTTTGCGACACATTTTTCGCATGCGCAGTAGTGTAAACAAAGATGGCGGCAAGTAGTGTATCTGTTGCTGTGGAACAGCGGTGTATAATGAAATTTCTCGTGAAGGAGAAGGTGAAACCTGCTCAAATTTGGCGTAGACTGCAAGCACAGTATGGTGAACAAACACTGTCACGGGCAAGAGTGTACAAATGGTGTCATAAAAGTTCCCCTCCATCCAAGAAAAGCAAAGCGCTGCCGTCTGCCGGTAAGATTTTTGGAACAGTCTTCTGGAACATGAAAGGTGTTATCCATGTGGATTTTGTGGAGAAGGGTGCCACAATTAATGCCAAGTATTACTCAACACTGCTTCACGGTGCTGTACGTGGGGCTGTTCGGAAGAAAAGACCTGGAATGTTGTCGAAACACGTCATTCTTCTCCATGACAATGCCAGGTCCCACATGGTCCATTTGACTGAAACAACACTGGCCAGCGTGCACTGGGAGGTTTTACCACACAGTCCTTGCAGTCCAGATTTATGCCTCAGTGATTTCCACTTGTTTGGGGCACTTAAAGAGCATTTGGGCGAGACGCACTTCCAGACAGATGAGGAACTCAAGAACGCTGTCCTGCAGTGGTTACGACACCAACCTACTTTTTTCTACGCCAAAGGCATCAAGGAACTTCCACAACGACGGCAATGGTGTCTGGATGTTCAGGGGGAATACTTTGAAAAACTGACATAGTTTGGTGCTTCTATGTAACAGTTGGGCTGAAAAGTTCGTAGGCTAACATAGTAAAAAATATTTTTTTGATAAAATTCGATTTTATTATTCAATATAGTTGCCTTCGAGGGCGATACAACGATTATAGCGGTCATACAATTTTTCGATGCCATTTTTATAGTACGATTTCTCTTTAGCCTCAAAATAGGCCTCAGTTTCGGCGATTACTTCTTCATCAGTGCTAAATTTCTTTCCAGCGAGCATTCTTTTAAGGTCTGCAAACAGGAAAAGTCACTGGGGGCCAGATCTGGAGAATATGGTGGATGGGGAAGCAATTCGTAGTCTAATTCATATAATTTTGCCATCGTTTTCATTGATTTGTGACACGGTGCATTGTCTTGATGAAACAGCACTTTTTTCTTCTTCAAATGGGGCCGTTTTTTCGTGATTTCATCCTTTAAACGCTCCAACAACGCCATGTAATAATCTCAGCTATCTCGATCAACTTCACTTTACGATCATTTAAAATTATTTTGTGGACTTTTTTTATGTTTTCGTCGTTAACAGCCTCTTTGGGGCGTCCACTGCGTGCATCGTCTTCGATGCTCATTTCGCCTCGTTTAAATTTAGCAAACCACTTCTCAACGGTTGATTTTCCTGGTGCAGAGTCCGAATAATGTTTATCAAGCCAAGCCTTGGCTTCAACAGTATTTTTTTTCGCCAAAAAGCAATGCTTTATTAACACACGAAATTCTTTTTTATCCATTTTTTCACAATAACAAAAGCTGCTTCACTCACAATGCTATATCTCACGAACTAATTATCCGGCAGCTGTGAAATTTAAACACGTATCTTTTGAAGGTTAGTACTAAGTAAAAATCACATGGATTTAATTCTAGTAACGCCATCTATGAGTCAGCCTACGAACTTTTCATCCCAACTGTTATGTATATTTCCTGTCTAGAAATAAAAGTCCCGGTCAACCTTGAAAGACCCTTGTACATACAAACTTTCACCTGATTTTTTTGTCAACAAGAAAAATACTTCATTTGAAATCTGAATCAATTCATTTCTTATATTTGTTGTATAAGCATCAAGCTTAAGACATTTGTTATGTTCGAAGAGTTTTTTTCCCTTTGCTCTTGCAGCTGGGAACACAACGACTTCCAAGGGTCTGCACTGAAACCTTTCTCAGGGATTGCATGAAAGGAAACACTAACTACAAATTGAATTTTGACTTCCAACAGTTTATTCTTAGAGATTCCAATACATCTCAGTAGAGGAAGTACGAGAGCTGGAGCTTTAGGTACTTACTAGAGTGCTGCAATGAGTGTTTTTCGCTCGAGTGGCAAATAGTTTGCACGGGCAATGATAGATGGCACACAGAATTTATAGTTCTTCTGCTCGAGCGAAAAATGACCGAACTCTCGAACCCTATTAGTACACGTATTTTCGTAATTTATCTATGGCAGTGGGCCCTCAAATATGGATCGTGAAGTAAAAGACGAAGAGAAATTGAAAATTAAGTGAACATAGTCATCATCTCCATGCTAAAATGCAGTTTTGTGTATCTCACAGATATACGTGAAAATGAAATAGATGATTATGGGCTGAAACTGCTTAGGCTGACATTTTATGTTTTTCTTTATGTTATTTTATTGTCACATTGAAATGATGTTCGATTGAATGTTATAACTGCATTTTATTATTTCGCAGAATATTATTATCCTTTCCGGTAAGTTAAAAATGATGTACACGTACTTATTGCACTGTGATACGATACTTGTAATTGCTTAGGCAGGTCTGTCAGCATGTGTATCCATTTTACGTTTCGGTCTGTAGATATTTCACACTTTCATATGTGATGTACTTGAGTCTTACTTAATAATATATGGAATTATTATTTAGAATTGTAATTGCAGAGAGTGGTTTCCTTCCATGTATGGGTTTTAGGTTGACAGTCCTGCTTATTTGGCTCTGAAATATGGGATGTTGCCAATCATTCCACTACGAGTGCAGTATGACCAAGCATAGCACGCTTGAGCGTGGGAGATTCGAACAAGTTTGAGTGAGCGTGGTCCGATGCAGTACTTTAGTACTTACTGTCGTTTTCTGGAGAAGAAGTCTCAGTCCAAACTTATACAGGCAAAACTTGTACTTAGGCTTCTCGTTGTGCCGAGTATCAAGTATCCCCATTATGCATCTAGTATCCCAGATGACACAAGAAGCATCCCGCAATACGTTGACACTAACCTACGTAGTATCCCAGGTTATATTGGTTGTTGAGTCGCGTATCCCTTCAACACGTGCCACAGGACACAAAAATGGCCTCAGTTACTAAATTGAATATCAATTTCCTCGGGTATTTTTGCTTGTGGTCTGAAGTCTTGTACCCCCATCTTTTGCTATTTATGATTTTATATTTATAACTAACTAACTCCCTAGCCTTCTTAAACCTGAAGGTTCATGGCTGCAGCAACACAGGCCTTCCATCTTTCCCTATCTTGAGCAAGTTCTATATACTCTTTTCCATCCCTACGGATTTCCCTTAGGTCCAACTCAACGTTGTCCCTCCATCTTCGTCTTGGCCTTCCTACAGGTCTCTTACCATCAGGTTTCCCAACAAGAATCCTGTAAACTCCTCTTTCCTCTCCCATTCGTGCCACATGGCCTGCCCACCTAAGTCTTCTTGATTTAATTATTCTAATAATATCTGGACATGAATACAAATTATGTAGTTCTAAATTATGTAACCTTCTCCACTCACCTGTCTCCTCATCCCTTTTAGGTCCAAATATTTTCCTAAGGATCTTATTTTCAAATACTCTCAATTTATGTTCCTCTTTCAATGTAAGGGACCAAGTTTCACATCCATATAATACTACAGGCAAAATTACGGTTTTGTATATTTTAACTTTTAGTTTCTTAGATATTAAACGAGAAGACAAAAGTTTTTGAAGAGAGAAGTAACATGCATTTCCTGAATTAAGCCTACTTTTTATTTCCTCTTTAATATAATTTTCATTTGTTAATATTACTCCTAAGTATTTGAATTTGGAAACTGGTTCAAACGAGTTGTTATCAATAATTAGATTTTGATTATTACCTAACATTTGGTTTCGGCCTGTAAGCATATATTTAGTTTTCTCTTTGTTAACTTCCAAACCTATCTCTTTTGCAGTTTTGAAAAATATTTTGGAATTATTCTTAATTGTATTCACATCATCCCCCAGTAAGTCTACATCATCTGCATATGCTAACAACTGAGTCACACCATTTAATTTTAGTCCTTCTTTAGTTTCTTTTACCTTCCTTACAGCATATTCTAAGGCAAAATTAAAGAGCAATGGAGATAATGCATCTCCTTGTTTTAACCCATCATGAATTGTAAATTTCTCAGACATATTAATACCCACACGAATTTTACTTTCTGTTTCACTGGTGCATATTTTTATCATACTAACAAGCTTCTTAGGTATTCCAAACTCTACTAATATATTATATAATTTATCTCTTTTGACCGAATCATATGCTTTTTTGAAATCAATGAATAGCTGATGGACATTTTGATTATATTCCCACTTTTTTTCAAGTGTCTGTCTGATGTGAAAAATTTGATCTGTAGTTGATCTGTTACGTTTAAATCCACATTGATAATCACCTATAATTTCATTAGCATATGGGGTTAGTCTTGTTAAAATAATGTTAGATAATATTTTATATGTTGTTGAGAGTAGAGAAATTCCACGGTAATTATTGCAGTTCATTTTATCACCTTTTTTAAGCACAGGAACAATTATGGATTCTTTCCACTGTTGAGGGATTTCTTCTTTATTCCATATTAAACAAATTAATTTATGAATTTGACATATTAATGAATTTCCACCATATTTAATTAACTCAGCTGGTATTAAATCAATGCCAGGTGCTTTGTTATTCTTTAGCCTTTTAATAGCATCTTTAACTTCAGTCAAGTTAGGTTCTGCTGTGTGGACTTCATTTACTTCTGATTTATCTCCTACATGAACATTTAAAAGGTCATTAAAGTAGTTCTTCCATCTATTTAGAATATCGCTTGGGTCAGCTAGAAAATCACCGTCTTTATCTTTTATCAAGTTTACTTTAGGTTGCCACCCCTTTCTAAATTCATTTACATCTTTATATAAATCTCTGATATTTTTATTTTTGCTGTTTGTTTCAATTTCGTTAATTTTGCTTTTCAAGTAATCTCTTTTTTTACTTCTAAACGTGCGGTTAACTTCTCGCTTTATTCTATTATAATTGTTTAGATTTGTATCATCAGAGTTATTTAACCACCTAAGTCTAGCCTGATTTCTTATTTCTATTAGATTATGACATTCATTATCAAACCATGGCTTACTTTTTCTCGGTTTATGGTATCCTATACTTTCTTTAGCTGCTGATTCTATTGCATTACGTATGTGCTCCCAATTCTTATTTACGTCTGTTTCATTTATATTTTCATCATCATTTAAATCCTGCAAAACATCAAATCTATTTGACAGTTTAATTTGGTAATCTTTCTTAATTCTTTCATCAGCAAACTTTCCTGTATCAAATTTTAGAACTTTTAGATTTTGTTGCTTATGATTTATCACTGAGAGTCTTTCTCTTAATTTAGCAATTACTAAATAATGGTCACTGGCACAGTCAGCACCTCTATGTGTACGAACGTCAATTATACTAGTATGCCTTCTCTTATCAATGAGAATATGATCTATCTGATTATGAGTTTTACCATCTGGAGAAGACCAGGTATATTTATGGATATCTTTATGTTTAAAAGTGGTACTTTTCACAATTAAATTCTTTGAGGTTGCAAAAGTAATCAATCTTATACCATTATCATTACTTAATTCATGAAGACTTTCTTTACCAATCGTGGGTTTAAATGTCTCTTCTTTGCCAATCTGTGCATTACAGTCACCTAACAGAATTTTCATATCATACTGAGAAAATTTATCAAAGACCTGTTCTAACTCTGCATAAAAATCATCTTTAGTATTATCATCTTTATCTTCCGTTGGTGCATGTATGTTTATTAAAATAATTTTACATCACCTACCCTGTAAAACTGCATATGATATCCTATCATTAATAAATTCTACTGTTTTAAGAGCTGAGATAATTCTATTATTTATGAAAAAGCCTGTTCCAAATTATGATTTTCAGTACCACCATAGAAAAAAGTATAATTTTTAGTTTTACAATTCCCTTCTCGTGGCCACCTAACTTCCTGGACAGCTACTACATCTAATTTATACTTAACTATCTCATTAACTGTACACTGAAATGCCCCAGGCGGGTAAAGGCTCAGAACATTCCAGGTGCCTAATTTAATATCCTTATTCCTAATGTAGATCTTATCCTTAGTCCAGGGACCTCCCAAAGCAGTACCCACCCGGAGATCCGAACGGGGGACTATTTTACCTCCGGAATATTTTACCTTGGGAACATCCATGGCCTTATATTGCTGTTTCTTGACATTTTTTTTACAGTGCAGAGTTGTCAGCTCTACGCCTAACCCCCAATATGAATGGAGGAACTACTACACAAGACAAACACAAACACATTAGACAACACAATTACTACACAAGACGAACACAAACACATTAGACAGCACAACTACTACACAAGACACACACAAACACATCACAACTATAACACAATATAAACTCAAACACACCACAACTACTACACAATATAAACATAAACAAACTACACACCACAACTACTACTCAAGACAAAACAAACATACTAGACAGCACAACTACTACACAAACATACTAGACAGCACAACTACAACACAAGACACATACATACACATCACCGATACTACACAAGACAAACAGAAATACATTAGACAGCATAACTACTACATAAGATAAACACAAACACACTAGACAGCACAACTACTACACAAGACAATCCCAACCACACTAGACAGCACACCTACTACACAAGACAAACCCACATACAAGCACACCACAACTAATACACAAGACAAACACAAACACACTAGACACCACAGCTACTACACAAGACAAACACACACACTACACAGCACAACTACTGCACAAGACACACAAACACATAACAACCACTACACAAGGAAAAAACAAACGCACAACTACTACTACACAAGATTATGAAAAAAAAAACCCGTATGAATGAAAGAATGAAAAAAGGAAAAAACACATGATAACTAGATAATTAATTTTACATGGTGCAGCAGCCAAGAGACATATTGGTAATTTCTTTAAGTTACTAATTTGTTTTAGCCATATGTGAGTGGCAACGCAACGTCATACTGGTAACACGGTTGTCTTGAATTCAAGGGGCACCAGGTTTGATCCTCAGTGCAGACATATTGCATGGGTACTAATACAAAAATTTAAATTTACTAATACCGATACCTAAGAGCTATGGTGGTCTAGTCGGTAGGATGTATGCCTGCAATGCAGGAGACCCAGGTTCGATTCCCAGAAGGTCGGAATTTTTCCAGCCTTGTCCCCATATAATGCGCAGGGAAGTCAATGGCTCATAAATTAAGGTAAAGTATGCAAAAAATTGCAGAATAGGCATTTTAGGCACAATTAAGCAAAATAGGCACTAATCCTCAAAATAGGCATTTATAGGCACTATAAAAATGCACTTTTGGACTAGAAACACCATGAAATAAACTTACAACATTAAAGCCTGTGTTTTACTACAAAGGAATAAAACAGGCAAATAGGCAAAAATCTGCACCCTAATGATGACACAGGCTGAATGCATGAAAAGTATTAACAAAAATGTGTTACGTGTGTGACGCTTTAGAATTGGATTATGTTCACAATTCTAAAACCAAAACTTAATTTCATATATGGCTCTTTATCAATTTTTTTCACCGCTATAACACCAATTTTTTATTTTTTTATATATTGCTTTTGAACCTGAAATTGACTGCTTTTGTACAGAAATTTTGCTTTTCAATTTAACAAAAATATGTGCCTCTAGGTATCAGTATTAGTATCAGAAGGAATCAGTAAGAGTGGATCAATGTGGTATATATCCGTTTAATATATTGTCACAGTATTATTTCAATTAAATGAAACTATTTGAATATACAATAGTTAAATTTGACAAATTAACCAAACTGAATTTATATACTTTTTAAGTTAAACAATTCCTACACATCGCAATAAAATGTTTAAACATACTGCCAGTAACGTAATGGTTGATACATTAAAACGGTTGAGTCACAATCAGGTTTTTTATGAACAAATATAAAAATTCCCAAATTTATATTTTATACATTTCTACCTTGGAATTAGGTATGGAATTGGGATTATGGAATCGTACAAGGGGGTAACACATTATGAACTGGGAACACTTTCTCAAAGTGTAATTCTCATTGCTACATATTTGCTATAATTTATTTCCTTTCATCAAGAAACTATACAAAAGAGGTGGTGATGTAAAGTTTGAATAGAACATAGAGGGGCTTGAATAAGGTGATTATGTAAGAAACTGTTAATTGAAAAGCTGTTATTTTTGTTTGCTACTGGCTCACACCGCATGTCCTTTGCAGTTTCTAGCCATCGTTACTGCTAGTTATCCTAGTTCCCCGTGTCTTGTCGTCTCCGACCTAGTTCCTTACGGCACTTATGTGATGCACTTTCACTTCACTTGCACTATGAATCTGTAGTTATTTGGAAGACTTGGGTTTTCATGGTATTATCGCCAATCTTCGGTCGTTTGTGGCAAACAATGTCCAGTTGCTTTTATTCATGACTTGTATGTAGTACCTGCAATTTGCTCTAAATGCCTATTTTGCTCCTATGAACAGCTTCGTAAGCTTCTAGTATACACATGCTATTTGAAGGTATTGCATTCATCTTTTGATTGATTGACTGAGTTGGTGTTTTAAGTCCACTTTATGCACAGTAAGGCTAATTGGGACTGGACCTACTGTTTAAAGTGGGATCCGAACCACCATGTGCCTCCACCGGGTATCGAACCTGGGACCCCTTGATTACAAGGCAACGCTACCATTGCACTATTGGGGAGGCCGTCTTGAAATGATTCGCTCGGGCTATCAATCAGGTGAGTTGTGAAAAATATTCCAAAGGTAAAAGATCTTTTTGGTCCTGTAAAAGATCTTCTAACCTGAAGATGAGAGTGACGTTAGCTCTCGAAAGCTTGGAATTTTTCCACAACTCACCTATAGTGGAGCCCAAGTTAAGAGTTCAGTATGGGCCCTTATGGGCTTTTACTTTTGAGATCACCACCCCTACACAAGTGTGTTTCTGTCAGAAACAAAAGTCGTTATCATTCGAAGAGAAAATAATAAACAAGCAAAAACCAGAGGAAATGTAAGGCTTTGATGGTTTACACCTTCTTTTGCAATTCGGACCATCAAAAAAATACGTTTTCCTTTCTTGTGTTTACCGCGATTTGGTGAGTTAAAACTAACAGCCGTCCGACGGTTGCCACTTGCTGCAAACACGTGTTGGGAAGAGGGAAGGGGGCGGGGAATGGCCAGGCAAAAGTTCGTGAATAGGCGGCTCCTGTCGGGGGTCAAGTGGTTTGTTGTTTGCCTACGCGCTTTCTCATTTTGGGTATTTCTTGAAGGAATTTATTATTATAATTATTCTACAACAGCAAAATGGCAAGGGGTGGTATTATCAAGCATAAGTGTGTCCAGAGTCTTACAAGTAAAGAGAGACAAATTGTAATAAATATAAATATACTTCAAGCAGAAAAATCCCGGTAAAAGTGTTAGTTGGACTGCAAGCGAAAATGCTGAAACGACTGGAATTTCGTTCAAAACTGTTTACAAAATTAATAGCGAAGCGATTAAAGCTTCTCTTGCAACACCAAACGAGCAGAAAAAAACGTCAAGAGGTGCGCACAATGCAACGACTTCGAATATAACTTTAATACGAGGCGATGTGCGGTGAAACTTCCCAGGCACATTGTATATAATACATTGCCGGATTTTTCGGGAGGAGGTTCACTTGCCCCTCCCAAAATGATGACTAAGTATTATGAAAAGTATTGAGAGCGTTATATTAAAAGATAAAAAAATGATCGAGCCATTTTTCCTAGATAGTTAAAAGAATGTCAGTCTCCTTTCTGTAATTATCCTTCATATGAGTAAAAATACAATAGAACTCCTTTTATTTCACACCTCTACTAATAATTGATTGATTGAGTTTTAAGTCCAATTTTATGCGCAGATAGGTTAGTTGGGACTGGACCTACAGTTTTATGTGAGATACGAAGTACTATGTGCCTCCAGCAGGTATCGAACCCTGGATCACTTGATTATAATGCGACGACGGAAATTCTGCTAATGCTATCCCCTTATAATCGAAGGACCCTGGGTTCAGTTTCCTGGTGGAGGTACATTCTAGGATGAATTATACATTGAAGGCTCAGTTCCGATTAGTTCATCTGACCACAAATTACACCTAGAACGAACCCTTGCAATTATATTGATGTGAATGACGTGTCCAATGGGCGTACATGCTGGTCATAACTCCTCCTTGGATAAGTATTCCTAAAAGAAGAGGGTCAACAGCAGGAGAAGATGGCATATGAGGACCAGCTACTAAAAAGTATACGTACTACCCCCCTCCCCCTTCGAAAACACTGGGCACAACACTGATATAAGGGCACTCTTTGATGTGTCGAATAAGTTGCAAATCTGCACATTATATTTCCAATATTACGTAATGCTTACAGCATATTCTGTGTACGTCCCAGAAAAAAATAATCTAGACCCGCCTATGGCTGTCGAGCTGAAGCTGTGCAAAACGAATAGAGGGACAAAACAATAAAGACACAACGAGACTTTCTGTGCGGCCTTACGAGTTGTTTGCGAGCACTTACAGGTCGGGGGGAGAGATTTGCTTTGGTGCATGCCGGTAATGAACACGGTTTTATCTCAAACAAGACCGTGTGCCGATAATGTGAAACAGGCCTCCCCGATGGCACAGTGGTAACGTCCTGGTTTGATACCCTTTGGAGGCATATAGTGGTTCGGATCCCAGTTTAAACTGTAGGTCCAGTCCCGATTAGCCTTTCTGTGCAAAAAGTGGACTTAAAGGGAAAAAACACGGCCAACGTACACGACGAAATGGACAGCAAGACGTATGACAAGTATATTCGGGAACAGTTATTTGCAAATCTCCCTCCATGGACCGTCATTACTCTGTACCACAGCCGCATGAAAGAACAGCTTCCCATCAAATCATGGCGAAAGGATTTGTATTCTTGTATTCAACAGTACCCGTTCCGTTAATCACTAACTTTTGTTGCGGCGTGTACTACAGCAGAAGTTCGATGCACGCCGGAGCCTTCTTCCACTGCGCACCATGCGGCAACACTGTCCCCATAAGCCCCATACTGAACTCTTAAGTTGGGCTCACCAATAGTCGACAATATAAATTCTTATATTTTTATTAATTTATTTAAAATTCCTGGCCTTCTAACAACCCTGGTTAAAGCACTGCCGGTGTAACGGGGAATTTGGACTCCGTAGAAAAGTGACTGTACAGTCAATTTTCTACGGAGTCCAAATTCCCCGTTTTCGTGACGGGGAATTTGGACTCCGTAGAAAAATGACTGTACAGTCACTTTTCTACGGAGAAAAATGACTGCCCTTTTCAGTTCCCGTCAATTAAGCAGGGGGTAAAATATCCCCGTAGAAAAATGACTGCCTGTCAATTCCCACTTAAAAGAGGGGGTACAAATTCCCCGTAGAAAAGTGACTGCCCAATTAAATCCTGCTTATATTAGGAGGGGGTACAATTTCCCCGTAGAAAAGTGACTGCCCCCTTAAATACTGCTTATATTAGGAGGGGGTACAATTTCCCCGTAGAAAAGTGACTGCCCCCTTAAATCCTGCTTATATTAGGAGGGGGTATAATTTCCCCGTAGAAAAGTGACTGCCCCTTTAAATCCTGCTTATATTAGGAGGGGGTATAATTTCCCCGTAGAAAAGTGACTGCCCTATTAAATCCTACTAATATGAGAAGGGGGTACAATTTCCCCGTAGAAAAGTGACTGCCCTATTAAATCCTGCTAATATGAGAAGGGGGTACAATTTCCCCGTAGAAAAGTGACTGCCCCCTTATAAACTGCTTATATTAGGAGGGGGTACAAATTCCCCGTAGAAAAGTGACTGCCCTCTTAAATCCTGCTTATATTAGGAGGGGGTATAATTTCCCCGTAGAAAAGTGACTGCCCCTTTAAATCCTGTTTATATTAGGAGGGGGTATAATTTCCCCGTAGAAAAGTGACTGCCCCCTTAAATCCTGCTTATATTAGGAGGGGGTATAATTTCCCCGTAGAAAAGTGACTGCCCTATTAAATCCTGCTTATATTAGGAGGGGGTACAAATTCCCCGTAGAAAAGTGACTGCCCCCTTATATCCTGCTTATATTAGGAGGGGGTATAATTTCCCCGCAGAAAAGTGACTGCCCCTTTAAATCCTGCTTATATTAGGAGGGGGTATAATTTCCCCGTAGAAAAGTGACTGCCCTATTAAATCCTACTAATATGAGAAGGGGGTACAATTTCCCCGTAGAAAAGTGACTGCCCTATTAAATCCTGCTAATATGAGAAGGGGGTACAATTTCCCCGTAGAAAAGTGACTGCCCCCTTATAAACTGCTTATATTAGGAGGGGGTACAAATTCCCCGTAGAAAAGTGACTGCCCTCTTAAATCCTGCTTATATTAGGAGGGGGTATAATTTCCCCGTAGAAAAGTGACTGCCCCTTTAAATCCTGTTTATATTAGGAGGGGGTATAATTTCCCCGTAGAAAAGTTACTGCTCCCTTAAATCCTGCTTATATTAGGAGGGGGTATAATTTCCCCGTAGAAAAGTGACTGCCCTATTAAATCCTGCTTATATTAGGAGGGGGTACAAATTCCCCGTAGAAAAGTGACTGCCCCCTTAAATCCTGCTTATATTAGGAGGGGGTATAATTACCCCGTAGAAAAGTGACTGCCCCTTTAAATCCTGCTTATATTAGGAGGGGGTATAATTTCCCCGTAGAAAAGTGACTGCCCTATTAAATCCTGCTAATATGAGAAGGGGGTACAATTTCCCCGTAGAAAAGTGACTGTCCCTTATATCCTGCTTATATTAGGAGGGGGTACAAATTCCCCGTAGAAAAGTGACTGCCCCTCAAATCCTGCTTATATTAGGAGGGGGTACAATTTCCCCGTAGAAAAGTGACTGCCCCTTTAAATCCTGCTTATATTAGGAGGGGGTACAATTTCCCCGTAGAAAAGTGACTGCCCCATTAAATCCTGCAAATATGAGAAGGGGGTACAATTTCCCCGTAGAAAAGTGACTGCCCTCTTATATCCTGCTTATATTAGGAGGGGGTACAAATTCCCCGTAGAAAAGTGACTGCCCCCTTAAATCCTGCATATATTAGGAGGGGGTACAATTTCCCCGTAGAAAAGTGACTGCCCCTTTAAATCCTGCTTATATTAGGAGGGGGTACAATTTCCCCGTAGAAAAGTGACTGCCCCATTAAATCCTGCAAATATGAGAAGGGGGTACAATTTCCCCGTAGAAAAGTGACTGCCCTCTTATATCCTGCTTATATTAGGAGGGGGTACAAATTCCCCGTAGAAAAGTGACTGCCCCCTTAAATCCTGCATATATTAGGAGGGGGTACAATTTCCCCGTAGAAAAGTGACTGCCCCTTTAAATCCTGCTTATATTAGGAGGGGGTACAATTTCCCCGTAGAAAAGTGACTGCCGCATTAAATCCTGCAAATATGAGAAGGGGGTACAATTTCCACGTAGAAAAGTGGCTGCCCTATTAAATCCTGCTAATATGAGAAGGGGGTACAATTTCCCCGTAGAAAAGTGACTGCCCCCTTTTAAACTGCTTATATTAGGAGGGGGTACAAATTCCCCGTAGAAAAGTGACTGCCCCCTTAAATCCTGCTTATATTAGGAGGGGGTATAATTTCCCCGTAGAAAAATGACTGCCCCCTTGAATCCTGCATATATTAGGAGGGGGTACAAATTCCCCGTAGAAAAGTGACTGCCCTATTAAATCCTGCTAATATGAGAAGGGGGTATAATTTCCCCGTAGAAAAGTGACTGCCCCCTTAAATCCTGCTTATATTAGGAGGGGGTACAATTTCCCCGTAGGAAAGTGACTGCCCCCTTAAATCCTGCAAATATTAGGAGGGGGTATAATTTCCCCGTAGAAAAGTGACTGCCCTATTAAATCCTGCTTATATTAGGAGGGGGTACAATTTCCCCGTAGAAAAGTGACTGCCCCATTAAATCCTGCAAATATGAGAAGGGGGTACAATTTCCCCGTAGAAAAGTGACTGCCCTCTTATATCCTGCTTATATTAGGAGGGGGTACAAATTCCCCGTAGAAAAGTGACTGCCCCCTTAAATCCTGCATATATTAGGAGGGGGTACAATTTCCCCGTAGAAAAGTGACTGCCCCTTTAAATCCTGCTTATATTAGGAGGGGGTACAATTTCCCCGTAGAAAAGTGACTGCCCCATTAAATCCTGCAAATATGAGAAGGGGGTACAATTTCCCCGTAGAAAAGTGACTGCCCTCTTATATCCTGCTTATATTAGGAGGGGGTACAAATTCCCCGTAGAAAAGTGACTGCCCCCTTAAATCCTGCATATATTAGGAGGGGGTACAATTTCCCCGTAGAAAAGTGACTGCCCCTTTAAATCCTGCTTATATTAGGAGGGGGTACAATTTCCCCGTAGAAAAGTGACTGCCGCATTAAATCCTGCAAATATGAGAAGGGGGTACAATTTCCCCGTAGAAAAGTGGCTGCCCTATTAAATCCTGCTAATATGAGAAGGGGGTACAATTTCCCCGTAGAAAAGTGACTGCCCCCTTTTAAACTGCTTATATTAGGAGGGGGTACAAATTCCCCGTAGAAAAGTGACTGCCCCCTTAAATCCTGCTTATATTAGGAGGGGGTATAATTTCCCCGTAGAAAAATGACTGCCCCCTTGAATCCTGCATATATTAGGAGGGGGTACAAATTCCCCGTAGAAAAGTGACTGCCCTATTAAATCCTGCTAATATGAGAAGGGGGTATAATTTCCCCGTAGAAAAGTGACTGCCCCCTTAAATCCTGCTTATATTAGGAGGGGGTACAATTTCCCCGTAGAAAAGTGACTGCCCCCTTAAATCCTGCAAATATTAGGAGGGGGTATAATTTCCCCGTAGAAAAGTGACTGCCCTATTAAATCCTGCTTATATTAGGAGGGGGTACAAATTCCTCGTAGAAAAGTGACTGCCCCTTTAAATCCTGCTTATATTAGGAGGGGGTATAATTTCCCCGTAGAAAAGTGACTGCCCTATTAAATCCTGCTAATATGAGAAGGGGGTACAATTTCCCCGTAGAAAAGTGACTGCCCTATTAAATCCTGCTAATATGAGAAGGGGGTACAATTTCCCCGTAGAAAAGTGACTGCCCCCTTATAAACTGCTTATATTAGGAGGGGGTACAAATTCCCCGTAGAGAAGTGACTGCCCCCCTAAATCCTGCTTATATTAGGAGGGGGTATAATTTCCCCGTAGAAAAGTGACTGCCCTATTAAATCCTACTAATATGAGAAGGGGGTACAATTTCCCCGTAGAAAAGTGCCTGCCCTATTAAATCCTGCTAATATGAGAAGGGGGTACAATTTCCCCGTAGAAAAGTGACTGCCCCCTTATAAACTGCTTATATTAGGAGGGGGTACAAATTCCCCGTAGAAAAGTGACTGCCCTCTTAAATCCTGCTTATATTAGGAGGGGGTATAATTTCCCCGTAGAAAAGTGACTGCCCCTTTAAATCCTGTTTATATTAGGAGGGGGTATAATTTCCCCGTAGAAAAGTGACTGCCCCCTTAAATCCTGCTTATATTAGGAGGGGGTATAATTTCCCCGTAGAAAAGTGACTGCCCATTTAAATCCTGCTTATATTAGGAGGGGGTATAATTTCCCCGTAGAAAAGTGACTGCCCTATTAAATCCTGCTAATATGAGAAGGGGGTACAATTTCCCCGTAGAAAAGTGACTGCCCCTTATATCCTGCTTATATTAGGAGGGGGTACAAATTCCCCGTAGATAAGTGACTGCCCCTTAAATCCTGCTTATATTAGGAGGGGGTACAATTTCCCCGTAGAAAAGTGACTGCCCCTTTAAATCCTGCTTATATTAGGAGGGGGTACAATTTCCCCGTAGAAAAGTGACTGCCCCATTAAATCCTGCAAATATGAGAAGGGGGTACAATTTCCCCGTAGAAAAGTGACTGCCCTCTTATATCCTGCTTATATTAGGAGGGGGTACAAATTCCCCGTAGAAAAGTGACTGCCCCCTTATATCCTGCTTATATTAGGAGGGGGTATAATTTCCCCGCAGAAAAGTGACTGCCCCTTTAAATCCTGCTTATATTAGGAGGGGGTATAATTTCCCCGTAGAAAAGTGACTGCCCTATTAAATCCTACTAATATGAGAAGGGGGTACAATTTCCCCGTAGAAAAGTGACTGCCCTATTAAATCCTGCTAATATGAGAAGGGGGTACAATTTCCCCGTAGAAAAGTGACTGCCCCCTTATGAACTGCTTATATTAGGAGGGGGTACAAATTCCCCGTAGAAAAGTGACTGCCCTCTTAAATCCTGCTTATATTAGGAGGGGGTATAATTTCCCCGTAGAAAAGTGACTGCCCCTTTAAATCCTGTTTATATTAGGAGGGGGTATAATTTCCCCGTAGAAAAGTGACTGCCCCCTTAAATCCTGCTTATATTAGGAGGGGGTATAATTTCCCCGTAGAAAAGTGACTGCCCTATTAAATCCTGGTTATATTAGGAGGGGGTACAAATTCCCCGTAGAAAAGTGACTGCCCCCTTAAATCCTGCTTATATTAGGAGGGGGTATAATTTCCCCGTAGAAAAGTGACTGCCCCTTTAAATCCTGCTTATATTAGGAGGGGGTATAATTTCCCCGTAGAAAAGTGACTGCCCTATTAAATCCTGCTAATATGAGAAGGGGGTACAATTTCCCCGTAGAAAAGTGACTGTCCCTTATATCCTGCTTATATTAGGAGGGGGTACAAATTCCCCGTAGAAAAGTGACTGCCCCTCAAATCCTGCTTATATTAGGAGGGGGTACAAATTCCCCGTAGAAAAGTGACTGCCCCCTTATATCCTGCTTATATTAGGAGGGGGTATAATTTCCCCGCAGAAAAGTGACTGCCCCTTTAAATCCTGCTTATATTAGGAGGGGGTATAATTTCCCCGTAGAAAAGTGACTGCCCTATTAAATCCTACTAATATGAGAAGGGGGTACAATTTCCCCGTAGAAAAGTGACTGCCCTATTAAATCCTGCTAATATGAGAAGGGGGTACAATTTCCCCGTAGAAAAGTGACTGCCCCCTTATAAACTGCTTATATTAGGAGGGGGTACAAATTCCCCGTAGAAAAGTGACTGCCCTCTTAAATCCTGCTTATATTAGGAGGGGGTATAATTTCCCCGTAGAAAAGTGACTGCCCCTTTAAATCCTGTTTATATTAGGAGGGGGTATAATTTCCCCGTAGAAAAGTGACTGCCCCCTTAAATCCTGCTTATATTAGGAGGGGGTATAATTTCCCCGTAGAAGAGTGACTGCCCTATTAAATCCTGCTTATATTAGGAGGGGGTACAAATTCCCCGTAGAAAAGTGACTGCCCCCTTAAATCCTGCTTATATTAGGAGGGGGTATAATTTCCCCGTAGAAAAGTGACTGCCCCTTTAAATCCTGCTTATATTAGGAGGGGGTATAATTTCCCCGTAGAAAAGTGACTGCCCTATTAAATCCTGCTAATATGAGAAGGGGGTACAATTTCCCCGTAGAAAAGTGACTGTCCCTTATATCCTGCTTATATTAGGAGGGGGTACAAATTCCCCGTAGAAAAGTGACTGCCCCTCAAATCCTGCTTATATTAGGAGGGGGTACAATTTCCCCGTAGAAAAGTGACTGCCCCTTTAAATCCTGCTTATATTAGGAGGGGGTACAATTTCCCCGTAGAAAAGTGACTGCCCCATTAAATCCTGCAAATATGAGAAGGGGGTACAATTTCCCCGTAGAAAAGTGACTGCCCTATTAAATCCTGCTTATATTAGGAGGGGGTACAAATTCCCCGTAGAAAAGTGACTGCCCCCTTAAATCCTGCTTATATTAGGAGGGGGTATAATTTCCCCGTAGAAAAGTGACTGCCCCTTTAAATCCTGCTTATATTAGGAGGGGGTATAATTTCCCCGTAGAAAAGTGACTGCCCTATTAAATCCTGCTAATATGAGAAGGGGGTACAATTTCCCCGTAGAAAAGTGACTGTCCCTTATATCCTGCTTATATTAGGAGGGGGTACAAATTCCCCGTAGAAAAGTGACTGCCCCTCAAATCCTGCTTATATTAGGAGGGGGTACAAATTCCCCGTAGAAAAGTGACTGCCCCCTTATATCCTGCTTATATTAGGAGGGGGTATAATTTCCCCGCAGAAAAGTGACTGCCCCTTTAAATCCTGCTTATATTAGGAGGGGGTATAATTTCCCCGTAGAAAAGTGACTGCCCTATTAAATCCTACTAATATGAGAAGGGGGTACAATTTCCCCGTAGAAAAGTGACTGCCCTATTAAATCCTGCTAATATGAGAAGGGGGTACAATTTCCCCGTAGAAAAGTGACTGCCCCCTTATAAACTGCTTATATTAGGAGGGGGTACAAATTCCCCCTAGAAAAGTGACTGCCCTCTTAAATCCTGCTTATATTAGGAGGGGGTATAATTTCCCCGTAGAAAAGTGACTGCCCCTTTAAATCCTGTTTATATTAGGAGGGGGTATAATTTCCCCGTAGAAAAGTGACTGCCCCCTTAAATCCTGCTTATATTAGGAGGGGGTATAATTTCCCCGTAGAAGAGTGACTGCCCTATTAAATCCTGCTTATATTAGGAGGGGGTACAAATTCCCCGTAGAAAAGTGACTGCCCCCTTAAATCCTGCTTATATTAAGAGGGGGTATAATTTCCCCGTAGAAAAGTGACTGCCCCTTTAAATCCTGCTTATATTAGGAGGGGGTATAATTTCCCCGTAGAAAAGTGACTGCCCTATTAAATCCTGCTAATATGAGAAGGGGGTACAATTTCCCCGTAGAAAAGTGACTGTCCCTTATATCCTGCTTATATTAGGAGGGGGTACAAATTCCCCGTAGAAAAGTGACTGCCCCTCAAATCCTGCTTATATTAGGAGGGGGTACAATTTCCCCGTAGAAAAGTGACTGCCCCTTTAAATCCTGCTTATATTAGGAGGGGGTACAATTTCCCCGTAGAAAAGTGACTGCCCCATTAAATCCTGCAAATATGAGAAGGGGGTACAATTTCCCCGTAGAAAAGTGACTGCCCCCTTAAATCCTGCATATATTAGGAGGGGGTACAATTTCCCCGTAGAAAAGTGACTGCCCCTTTAAATCCTGCTTATATTAGGAGGGGGTACAATTTCCCCGTAGAAAAGTGACTGCCCCATTAAATCCTGCAAATATGAGAAGGGGGTACAATTTCCCCGTAGAAAAGTGACTGCCCTCTTATATCCTGCTTATATTAGGAGGGGGTACAAATTCCCCGTAGAAAAGTGACTGTCCCTTATATCCTGCTTATATTAGGAGGGGGTACAAATTCCCCGTAGAAAAGTGACTGCCCCTCAAATCCTGCTTATATTAGGAGGGGGTACAAATTCCCCGTAGAAAAGTGACTGCCCCCTTATATCCTGCTTATATTAGGAGGGGGTATAATTTCCCCGCAGAAAAGTGACTGCCCCTTTAAATCCTGCTTATATTAGGAGGGGGTATAATTTCCCCGTAGAAAAGTGACTGCCCTATTAAATCCTACTAATATGAGAAGGGGGTACAATTTCCCCGTAGAAAAGTGACTGCCCTATTAAATCCTGCTAATATGAGAAGGGGGTACAATTTCCCCGTAGAAAAGTGACTGCCCCCTTATAAACTGCTTATATTAGGAGGGGGTACAAATTCCCCGTAGAAAAGTGACTGCCCTCTTAAATCCTGCTTATATTAGGAGGGGGTATAATTTCCCCGTAGAAAAGTGACTGCCCCTTTAAATCCTGTTTATATTAGGAGGGGGTATAATTTCCCCGTAGAAAAGTGACTGCCCCCTTAAATCCTGCTTATATTAGGAGGGGGTATAATTTCCCCGTAGAAGAGTGACTGCCCTATTAAATCCTGCTTATATTAGGAGGGGGTACAAATTCCCCGTAGAAAAGTGACTGCCCCCTTAAATCCTGCTTATATTAAGAGGGGGTATAATTTCCCCGTAGAAAAGTGACTGCCCCTTTAAATCCTGCTTATATTAGGAGGGGGTATAATTTCCCCGTAGAAAAGTGACTGCCCCTTTAAATCCTGCTTATATTAGGAGGGGGTACAATTTCCCCGTAGAAAAGTGACTGTCCCTTATATCCTGCTTATATTAGGAGGGGGTACAAATTCCCCGTAGAAAAGTGACTGCCCCTCAAATCCTGCTTATATTAGGAGGGGGTACAATTTCCCCGTAGAAAAGTGACTGCCCTATTAAATCCTGCTTATATTAGGAGGGGGTACAATTTCCCCGTAGAAAAGTGACTGCCCCATTAAATCCTGCAAATATGAGAAGGGGGTACAATTTCCCCGTAGAAAAGTGACTGCCCCCTTAAATCCTGCATATATTAGGAGGGGGTACAATTTCCCCGTAGAAAAGTGACTGCCCCTTTAAATCCTGCTTATATTAGGAGGGGGTACAAATTCCCCGTAGAAAAGTGACTGTCCCTTATATCCTGCTTATATTAGGAGGGGGTACAAATTCCCCGTAGAAAAGTGACTGCCCCTCAAATCCTGCTTATATTAGGAGGGGGTACAAATTCCCCGTAGAAAAGTGACTGCCCCCTTATATCCTGCTTATATTAGGAGGGGGTATAATTTCCCCGCAGAAAAGTGACTGCCCCTTTAAATCCTGCTTATATTAGGAGGGGGTATAATTTCCCCGTAGAAAAGTGACTGCCCTATTAAATCCTACTAATATGAGAAGGGGGTACAATTTCCCCGTAGAAAAGTGACTGCCCTATTAAATCCTGCTAATATGAGAAGGGGGTACAATTTCCCCGTAGAAAAGTGACTGCCCCCTTATAAACTGCTTATATTAGGAGGGGGTACAAATTCCCCGTAGAAAAGTGACTGCCCTCTTAAATCCTGCTTATATTAGGAGGGGGTATAATTTCCCCGTAGAAAAGTGACTGCCCCTTTAAATCCTGTTTATATTAGGAGGGGGTATAATTTCCCCGTAGAAAAGTGACTGCCCCCTTAAATCCTGCTTATATTAGGAGGGGGTATAATTTCCCCGTAGAAGAGTGACTGCCCTATTAAATCCTGCTTATATTAGGAGGGGGTATAATTTCCCCGTAGAAAAGTGACTGCCCATTTAAATCCTGCTTATATTAGGAGGGGGTATAATTTCCCCGTAGAAAAGTGACTGCCCTATTAAATCCTGCTAATATGAGAAGGGGGTACAATTTCCCCGTAGAAAAGTGACTGCCCCTTATATCCTGCTTATATTAGGAGGGGGTACAAATTCCCCGTAGATAAGTGACTGCCCCTTAAATCCTGCTTATATTAGGAGGGGGTACAATTTCCCCGTAGAAAAGTGACTGCCCCTTTAAATCCTGCTTATATTAGGAGGGGGTACAATTTCCCCGTAGAAAAGTGACTGCCCCATTAAATCCTGCAAATATGAGAAGGGGGTACAATTTCCCCGTAGAAAAGTGACTTCCCTCTTATATCCTGCTTATATTAGGAGGGGGTACAAATTCCCCGTAGAAAAGTGACTGCCCCCTTATATCCTGCTTATATTAGGAGGGGGTATAATTTCCCCGCAGAAAAGTGACTGCCCCTTTAAATCCTGCTTATATTAGGAGGGGGTATAATTTCCCCGTAGAAAAGTGACTGCCCTATTAAATCCTACTAATATGAGAAGGGGGTACAATTTCCCCGTAGAAAAGTGACTGCCCTATTAAATCCTGCTAATATGAGAAGGGGGTACAATTTCCCCGTAGAAAAGTGACTGCCCCCTTATGAACTGCTTATATTAGGAGGGGGTACAAATTCCCCGTAGAAAAGTGACTGCCCTCTTAAATCCTGCTTATATTAGGAGGGGGTATAATTTCCCCGTAGAAAAGTGACTGCCCCTTTAAATCCTGTTTATATTAGGAGGGGGTATAATTTCCCCGTAGAAAAGTGACTGCCCCCTTAAATCCTGCTTATATTAGGAGGGGGTATAATTTCCCCGTAGAAAAGTGACTGCCCTATTAAATCCTGCTTATATTAGGAGGGGGTACAAATTCCCCGTAGAAAAGTGACTGCCCCCTTAAATCCTGCTTATATTAGGAGGGGGTATAATTTCCCCGTAGAAAAGTGACTGCCCCTTTAAATCCTGCTTATATTAGGAGGGGGTATAATTTCCCCGTAGAAAAGTGACTGCCCTATTAAATCCTGCTAATATGAGAAGGGGGTACAATTTCCCCGTAGAAAAGTGACTGTCCCTTATATCCTGCTTATATTAGGAGGGGGTACAAATTCCCCGTAGAAAAGTGACTGCCCCTCAAATCCTGCTTATATTAGGAGGGGGTACAAATTCCCCGTAGAAAAGTGACTGCCCCCTTATATCCTGCTTATATTAGGAGGGGGTATAATTTCCCCGCAGAAAAGTGACTGCCCCTTTAAATCCTGCTTATATTAGGAGGGGGTATAATTTCCCCGTAGAAAAGTGACTGCCCTATTAAATCCTACTAATATGAGAAGGGGGTACAATTTCCCCGTAGAAAAGTGACTGCCCTATTAAATCCTGCTAATATGAGAAGGGGGTACAATTTCCCCGTAGAAAAGTGACTGCCCCCTTATAAACTGCTTATATTAGGAGGGGGTACAAATTCCCCGTAGAAAAGTGACTGCCCTCTTAAATCCTGCTTATATTAGGAGGGGGTATAATTTCCCCGTAGAAAAGTGACTGCCCCTTTAAATCCTGTTTATATTAGGAGGGGGTATAATTTCCCCGTAGAAAAGTGACTGCCCCCTTAAATCCTGCTTATATTAGGAGGGGGTATAATTTCCCCGTAGAAGAGTGACTGCCCTATTAAATCCTGCTTATATTAGGAGGGGGTACAAATTCCCCGTAGAAAAGTGACTGCCCCCTTAAATCCTGCTTATATTAAGAGGGGGTATAATTTCCCCGTAGAAAAGTGACTGCCCCTTTAAATCCTGCTTATATTAGGAGGGGGTATAATTTCCCCGTAGAAAAGTGACTGCCCTATTAAATCCTGCTAATATGAGAAGGGGGTACAATTTCCCCGTAGAAAAGTGACTGTCCCTTATATCCTGCTTATATTAGGAGGGGGTACAAATTCCCCGTAGAAAAGTGACTGCCCCTCAAATCCTGCTTATATTAGGAGGGGGTACAATTTCCCCGTAGAAAAGTGACTGCCCCTTTAAATCCTGCTTATATTAGGAGGGGGTACAATTTCCCCGTAGAAAAGTGACTGCCCCATTAAATCCTGCAAATATGAGAAGGGGGTACAATTTCCCCGTAGAAAAGTGACTGCCCTATTAAATCCTGCTTATATTAGGAGGGGGTACAAATTCCCCGTAGAAAAGTGACTGCCCCCTTAAATCCTGCTTATATTAGGAGGGGGTATAATTTCCCCGTAGAAAAGTGACTGCCCCTTTAAATCCTGCTTATATTAGGAGGGGGTATAATTTCCCCGTAGAAAAGTGACTGCCCTATTAAATCCTGCTAATATGAGAAGGGGGTACAATTTCCCCGTAGAAAAGTGACTGTCCCTTATATCCTGCTTATATTAGGAGGGGGTACAAATTCCCCGTAGAAAAGTGACTGCCCCTCAAATCCTGCTTATATTAGGAGGGGGTACAAATTCCCCGTAGAAAAGTGACTGCCCCCTTATATCCTGCTTATATTAGGAGGGGGTATAATTTCCCCGCAGAAAAGTGACTGCCCCTTTAAATCCTGCTTATATTAGGAGGGGGTATAATTTCCCCGTAGAAAAGTGACTGCCCTATTAAATCCTACTAATGTGAGAAGGGGGTACAATTTCCCCGTAGAAAAGTGACTGCCCTATTAAATCCTGCTAATATGAGAAGGGGGTACAATTTCCCCGTAGAAAAGTGACTGCCCCCTTATAAACTGCTTATATTAGGAGGGGGTACAAATTCCCCGTAGAAAAGTGACTGCCCTCTTAAATCCTGCTTATATTAGGAGGGGGTATAATTTCCCCGTAGAAAAGTGACTGCCGCTTTAAATCCTGTTTATATTAGGAGGGGGTATAATTTCCCCGTAGAAAAGTGACTGCCCCCTTAAATCCTGCTTATATTAGGAGGGGGTATAATTTCCCCGTAGAAGAGTGACTGCCCTATTAAATCCTGCTTATATTAGGAGGGGGTACAAATTCCCCGTAGAAAAGTGACTGCCCCCTTAAATCCTGCTTATATTAAGAGGGGGTATAATTTCCCCGTAGAAAAGTGACTGCCCCTTTAAATCCTGCTTATATTAGGAGGGGGTATAATTTCCCCGTAGAAAAGTGACTGCCCTATTAAATCCTGCTAATATGAGAAGGGGGTACAATTTCCCCGTAGAAAAGTGACTGTCCCTTATATCCTGCTTATATTAGGAGGGGGTACAAATTCCCCGTAGAAAAGTGACTGCCCCTCAAATCCTGCTTATATTAGGAGGGGGTACAATTTCCCCGTAGAAAAGTGACTGCCCCTTTAAATCCTGCTTATATTAGGAGGGGGTACAATTTCCCCGTAGAAAAGTGACTGCCCCATTAAATCCTGCAAATATGAGAAGGGGGTACAATTTCCCCGTAGAAAAGTGACTGCCCCCTTAAATCCTGCATATATTAGGAGGGGGTACAATTTCCCCGTAGAAAAGTGACTGCCCCTTTAAATCCTGCTTATATTAGGAGGGGGTACAATTTCCCCGTAGAAAAGTGACTGCCCCATTAAATCCTGCAAATATGAGAAGGGGGTACAATTTCCCCGTAGAAAAGTGACTGCCCTCTTATATCCTGCTTATATTAGGAGGGGGTACAAATTCCCCGTAGAAAAGTGACTGTCCCTTATATCCTGCTTATATTAGGAGGGGGTACAAATTCCCCGTAGAAAAGTGACTGCCCCTCAAATCCTGCTTATATTAGGAGGGGGTACAAATTCCCCGTAGAAAAGTGACTGCCCCCTTATATCCTGCTTATATTAGGAGGGGGTATAATTTCCCCGCAGAAAAGTGACTGCCCCTTTAAATCCTGCTTATATTAGGAGGGGGTATAATTTCCCCGTAGAAAAGTGACTGCCCTATTAAATCCTACTAATATGAGAAGGGGGTACAATTTCCCCGTAGAAAAGTGACTGCCCTATTAAATCCTGCTAATATGAGAAGGGGGTACAATTTCCCCGTAGAAAAGTGACTGCCCCCTTATAAACTGCTTATATTAGGAGGGGGTACAAATTCCCCGTAGAAAAGTGACTGCCCTCTTAAATCCTGCTTATATTAGGAGGGGGTATAATTTCCCCGTAGAAAAGTGACTGCCCCTTTAAATCCTGTTTATATTAGGAGGGGGTATAATTTCCCCGTAGAAAAGTGACTGCCCCCTTAAATCCTGCTTATATTAGGAGGGGGTATAATTTCCCCGTAGAAGAGTGACTGCCCTATTAAATCCTGCTTATATTAGGAGGGGGTACAAATTCCCCGTAGAAAAGTGACTGCCCCCTTAAATCCTGCTTATATTAAGAGGGGGTATAATTTCCCCGTAGAAAAGTGACTGCCCCTTTAAATCCTGCTTATATTAGGAGGGGGTATAATTTCCCCGTAGAAAAGTGACTGCCCTATTAAATCCTGCTAATATGAGAAGGGGGTACAATTTCCCCGTAGAAAAGTGACTGTCCCTTATATCCTGCTTATATTAGGAGGGGGTACAAATTCCCCGTAGAAAAGTGACTGCCCCTCAAATCCTGCTTATATTAGGAGGGGGTACAATTTCCCCGTAGAAAAGTGACTGCCCTATTAAATCCTGCTTATATTAGGAGGGGGTACAATTTCCCCGTAGAAAAGTGACTGCCCCATTAAATCCTGCAAATATGAGAAGGGGGTACAATTTCCCCGTAGAAAAGTGACTGCCCCCTTAAATCCTGCATATATTAGGAGGGGGTACAATTTCCCCGTAGAAAAGTGACTGCCCCTTTAAATCCTGCTTATATTAGGAGGGGGTACAATTTCCCCGTAGAAAAGTGACTGCCCCATTAAATCCTGCAAATATGAGAAGGGGGTACAATTTCCCCGTAGAAAAGTGACTGCCCTCTTATATCCTGCTTATATTAGGAGGGGGTACAAATTCCCCGTAGAAAAGTGACTGCCCCCTTAAATCCTGCATATATTAGGAGGGGGTACAATTTCCCCGTAGAAAAGTGACTGCCCCTTTAAATCCTGCTTATATTAGGAGGGGGTACAATTTCCCCGTAGAAAAGTGACTGCCCCATTAAATCCTGCAAATATGAGAAGGGGGTACAATTTCCCCGTAGAAAAGTGACTGCCCTATTAAATCCTGCTAATATGAGAAGGGGGTACAATTTCCCCGTAGAAAAGTGACTGCCCCTTTAAATCCTGCTTATATTAGGAGGGGGTACAATTTCCCCGTAGAAAAGTGACTGCCCCATTAAATCCTGCAAATATGAGAAGGGGGTACAATTTCCCCGTAGAAAAGTGACTGCCCTCTTATATCCTGCTTATATTAGGAGGGGGTACAAATTCCCCGTAGAAAAGTGGCTGCCCCCTTAAATCCTGCATATATTAGGAGGGGGTACAATTTCCCCGTAGAAAAGTGACTGCCCCTTTAAATCCTGCTTATATTAGGAGGGGGTACAATTTCCCCGTAGAAAAGTGACTGCCCCATTAAATCCTGCAAATATGAGAAGGGGGTACAATTTCCCCGTAGAAGAGTGACTGCCCTATTAAATCCTGCTTATATTAGGAGGGGGTATAATTTCCCCGTAGGAAAGTGACTGCCCTATTAAATCCTACTAATATGAGAAGGGGGTACAATTTCCCCGTAGAAAAGTGACTGCCCTATTAAATCCTGCTAATATGAGAAGGGGGTACAATTTCCCCGTAGAAAAGTGACTGCCCCCTTATAAACTGCTTATATTAGGAGGGGGTACAAATTTCGCCGTAGAAAAGTGACTGCCCTCTTAAATCCTGCTTATATTAGGAGGGGGTATAATTTCCCCGTAGAAAAGTGACTGCCCCTTTAAATCCTGTTTATATTAGGAGGGGGTATAATTTCCCCGTAGAAAAGTGACTGCCCCCTTAAATCCTGCTTATATTAGGAGGGGGTATAATTTCCCCGTAGAAAAGTGACTGCCCTATTAAATCCTGCTTATATTAGGAGGGGGTACAAATTCCCCGTAGAAAAGTGACTGCCCCCTTAAATCCTGCTTATATTAGGAGGGGGTATAATTTCCCCGTAGAAAAGTGACTGCCCCTTTAAATCCTGCTTATATTAGGAGGGGGTATAATTTCCCCGTAGAAAAGTGACTGCCCTATTAAATCCTGCTAATATGAGAAGGGGGTACAATTTCCCCGTAGAAAAGTGACTGTCCCTTATATCCTGCTTATATTAGGAGGGGGTACAAATTCCCCGTAGAAAAGTGACTGCCCCTCAAATCCTGCTTATATTAGGAGGGGGTACAAATTCCCCGTAGAAAAGTGACTGCCCCCTTATATCCTGCTTATATTAGGAGGGGGTATAATTTCCCCGCAGAAAAGTGACTGCCCCTTTAATTCCTGCTTATATTAGGAGGGGGTATAATTTCCCCGTAGAAAAGTGACTGCCCTATTAAATCCTACTAATATGAGAAGGGGGTACAATTTCCCCGTAGAAAAGTGACTGCCCTATTAAATCCTGCTAATATGAGAAGGGGGTACAATTTCCCCGTAGAAAAGTGACTGCCCCCTTATAAACTGCTTATATTAGGAGGGGGTACAAATTCCCCGTAGAAAAGTGACTGCCCTCTTAAATCCTGCTTATATTAGGAGGGGGTACAAATTCCCCGTAGAAAAGTGACTGCCCCTTTAAATCCTGCTTATATTAGGAGGGGGTATAATTTCCCCGTAGAAAAGTGACTGCCCCTTTAAATCCTGCTTATATTAGGAGGGGGTATAATTTCCCCGTAGAAAAGTGACTGCCCTATTAAATCCTGCTAATATGAGAAGGGGGTACAATTTCCCCGTAGAAAAGTGACTGTCCCTTATATCCTGCTTATATTAGGAGGGGGTACAAATTCCCCGTAGAAAAGTGACTGCCCCTCAAATCCTGCTTATATTAGGAGGGGGTACAATTTCCCCGTAGAAAAGTGACTGCCCCTTTAAATCCTGCTTATATTAGGAGGGGGTACAATTTCCCCGTAGAAAAGTGACTGCCCCATTAAATCCTGCAAATATGAGAAGGGGGTACAATTTCCCCGTAGAAAAGTGACTGCCCTCTTATATCCTGCTTATATTAGGAGGGGGTACAAATTCCCCGTAGAAAAGTGACTGCCCCCTTAAATCCTGCTTATATTAGGAGGGGGTATAATTTCCCCGTAGAAAAGCGACTGCCCCTTTAAATCCTGCTTATATTAGGAGGGGGTATAATTTCCCCGTAGAAAAGTGACTGCCCTATTAAATCCTGCTTATATTAGGAGGGGGTACAAATTCCCCGTAGAAAAGTGACTGCCCCCTTAAATCCTGCTTATATTAGGAGGGGGTATAATTTCCCCGTAGAAAAGTGACTGCCCCCTTAAATCCTGCTTATATTAGGAGGGGGTATAATTTCCCCGTAGAAAAGTGACTGCCCCCTTAAATCCTGCTTATATTAGGAGGGGGTATAATTTCCCCGTAGAAAAGTGACTGTCCCCTTATATCCTGCTTATATTAAGAGGGGTTACAATTTCCCCGTAGAAAAGTGACTGCCTCCTTAAATCTTTCTTATATTATTAGGGGGTACAGGTTCCCAGATGAAAAGTGATGGCCTCCTTAATCCTACTTATATTAAAGGGGAGTACAATGTCAACGTAGAAAAATCACTCCAGATTTTTACTGAGACGATACCCATTTATATTTCTCAGATCATTACGTTTCGTTGGAACATAAGCTTCAGCCACTTAGATCTGACTTGAACAATGTCAGTAACTTGTGTGTATCTAACCGTCTTAAAATTGATCCAAAAAATGCACTTTCATGATCTTTGGTTCTGATTATTCAAAGTCGTTAATTAAAAATAATAAAATCGAGCTCAAAATAAACAATTTGCCTATTGCCAGGAATGATAATGCTAAAAACCGTGGTCTAATTTTTGACGAAATTTTTGATTAGATAGAACGTGTAAAGAAGCAATGTAATAAAGCTTATGGAACACTCAGGAATCTGAATCGTTCCGTGACTTCCTTTGCGCGGAATGCAAGCTAAGACTCACTCAAGCATTAATATACCCATTGTTTGACTATTGCGATAATGTTTACGGCCCTCAGTTCTCGCAAAAGCTCAGTAAAAAAATACAAATGGTGCAAAATGCGTGCTTCCGATACATTTTTCAAGCAAAAAGATCTGATCATATTCTTCCATTTTTAAGTAATAATCAGGTTCTTACCATGGCAAACAGAAGGAAGTTGTGCTATCTCTCTTTCGTCCGCCGCATAATGACAGAAGGTAAACCGCAGTACCTGTTAGAGAAGATGCATTCCCGTAGGGAAGGAAATCCATCAGTATGTTACCTGCAAGCGGAACAATTTCGATTTACCCCATCATTCTACCACGGCCTACAAATTAGGCGTTGCGGATACGAAGGACGAACTCAAGAAATGTACATTGTGAGGGAAATGCGTTTCAAGTTGTCAGGCACAGTGCGAACTCCACAAAACACTTTGGAAATCACGCATAAAACATTCCGATCTACTCTTACCAAGTTTTTATGGAGTTCGCACTGTGCCTGACAACTTGAAACGAATTTCCCTCAAAATTTACGTTTGTTGAGTTCGCCCTTCTTATCCGCAACGCCTCAAATCATCTTTCTCCTTTTCGGCTCCCAAGGCATGGAATGCATTGCCTGCGGACATCGCAAGTGTAAACAGCCTATTAAATTTCAAAGGTAAAGTAAAAGACCTGCTGTTAATGGAACAATGGCGGAGTGGGGGGCACATATTGTAGGTATCAAGTCAATGGAATTGTATTATTGTATTTTTATTACTATTATCTTTTGTATTTGTAGTTACACTTTTTTTGTATGCAACTAATTTCTATGTATTTTTTCTTTCTTTTTTTGTATATCTCTATTATTTTATAATTAGCTTACAACTCCATACGCAGTTTATCTCATCTTATATGTATTATCATATTATCATATTCACAAGGGTTAGGTGGCAGAGCAGCCCTTGGCTGGACGTCGCCCGCTGAATAAAGAAACTTTATTATTATTATTATTATTATTATTATTATATTAGGACAGGGTACAATTTCGCCGTACAAATGTGACTGCCTCCTTAAATCCTGCTTACATTAGCAGGATTTCCGTTTCAAGCTACGTATTTGTCGTTGTTTGTTTGCTTCAGCTTTACAGATAGAGGAAAGTGGCTTCATATGGCTCTTTGTATGAAGGTAAGTGGTATTATTTCATTTTGTACAATGGTATTTGTGTTTTTTTATAATGCATTTTATTACTCCCATAATGGTTTCCCATTGGCGGCTTATCAAAATAAAAATAAAGATATTATTTCAATTAGAGGTACATGCACCCGTACCATATTTCTCAGTTGTGCAAGTATACTGTACTTTAATTTGGTTAGAGTTCTTTACTGAACTGAAAGCTGTCCGAGGGTCGATCCTCGTTTTTTTTCTATTTAAATATTTGTCCTTTTATTAAACAAGAGCACCGTTTGCCTGCTCCACTGTTATGTGGGACGGAGTATATACAACAGACGGCAACAACGGAAGTTAAAAAGTAACTTACCAGTTAACAAAGGCACCTATTTTTGGACGGACTGACTCACTCAAGAACAGAAGGACAACAGTATTCCCACGCTTCTTCCTTTATTATCGCAGATTATCATAATCATAATATACCCTGCGTTTTCTTTAAGTGTAAGATAGAGTAAAAAGTCAATTTCAGAACAGAATCCTGCGTAAATTCCCACAGTCTCGTCAAATAATTTATGAAATTTATAAAATCGTGTTGAAAGTTATACATTGAGCCCCTTATAGGAAAGAAGAGGGGGCCCGGACCGGCCCGGACCCACCCAGTTTCGACGCCCGTGCATGTAAGTACATTTTAGGATACTTGTCAATGTGATCATCATATACTGCCCACGAAAATAACAGTATCATACCAATTTCAACAGTAATATTGTCCTACAAATAGGCCCGTTCCCAGGGGAGGGGCCATGGGGGCCATCCCCACATCGAGCCATGAAATATTTCAATATGAACCTATAAAACACTACGATAACAATATAGACGATTTTGCAAATTTGTAAAATAATCAATATATTTTCTTTGAATGTGTTTGTTGTGTTGAAGTCTGTAGTTTGCAATATTGGGTAGTTTTGTAATCATTGATGCAAAGCTACCCCCGTGGTGGAGTGGTTAATAAAACGCGATAGGACGCACGGAGTTCCTGGTTTGAGCCTCAGCCTGGGCATAGATGTTCTTTGAGAGTGTGTTCCTTCATCAATTTCATCATATCACCGCTCATCCACATCGTCGCGATTAGACAAACTTGGCAGAAAAGCAACCTAAAATAATATAATTCAATAAAGCTCACATCATTTCGGTTTCCACGTATTAGGATCTACTCCCTCCCCCTGAAAGAAATCCTGGGCACGGGCCTTAGCAACATATAAAAAATAACGATAAAGCACGAATTCAATCCTAATATAAGTTTGAAATGTTATTGATAATTAATATTTGCATAAAGCAAGAATTATAAATTATCTCTCTCTATAACTTTACACACACACACACACACACACACACACACACACACACATATATATATATATATATATATATATATATATATATAACACAGGGGTTTCCAACTGACGGCCCCCGTTGCCTTTTTTGCGGCCCGCGAAGCCAGTTTGCAAAAAAACATTAATTTTATTTATTTTTATTAAAATACGTTCAATTTTTACTGAAGGAACGAAAGCTCTGTGAAGATAGGCAATATCAGAGGTAGAATTGATTTGACAGTCAATAATGATCATCAGAAGAATTTAAAGTGACTTAACTCTCTCTTCACATCATGCATTCCAGCCCTTCATTATGCGGAATGAACTCCACAGTTTCAGCGAATGCTTCATTCACTCTATGTGTTTAGAAACAAACTGCAGAGCGGCGCTATAGAGATCTTACTACGCACGAAGTACGAAGAGATTTCCAGTGTTCCAACTCGGATTGTACTGCGACTGATTGTACAAGTTTGTGCAAATATCGAAATGAGCAATATCTCCAAAAAAAGTAAGATTGTAAAGGAAAATAGCTTCTCTCCAACTTGAATTGTGTGATTTGCAAGGCGATGTGTTCCTTCAAACTAGGCAAGAAAAGGGGCCAGAGATTTTCAAATACCTTTCAAAGGAACGCTTTGCAAACCTTCGTAGTTCTGGACAAAAAATGACATCGATGTTCGGCAGCAGATACACGTGTGAAAGTGTTTTTTCTTCAATGAAGTTCATTAAGGACCGCTACAGAAACCGACTGGCAGATTCTTCACTGCTTCACCTTCTCAGACTTTCAAATACAGAAATTGAAGTGGACATTCCAATTTTAATAAAACAAGTACATCAACCACATTTTTCACATTGAACACTTACTATGAGTGATTCTTATTTGTATGGTGTGTTTTTCATTTTTTTCAATTCATCTATAAGTATTGGGTTTTTGTGAAATAAATTGTAATTATACAATTTTCATTTGTGATTCCATTGTTTTTATTGCCTCATTTTAGAAATTTAGGTCATGCGAAAGTACTAGATTTTCAGTTCAATACTTACAATTTTTGTAATTTTTAATCCCCTCCCCCCAAAGAATAAATGCGGCCCGCCAATCAACTGCTGGATATAATTTTGGCCCTCGGACCTTTTGAAGTTGGAAACCACTGATATAACACATTTGCGGATCTAGCCACTCCCTCGAAAAAATTCTGGGCATGGTCCTGCTTACGAAGGAGGAACATTTACTTACAAACCGATAGGTAAAATTTCCTGGTACTAGCACAGATCTAAGTATTTTGACAACAATCTATCTAACACAAACAATTATTTTTTGTAGCCAAACTAATAATGCAGAAAAGCAATGCAACATTGTCTTAATATTTTTCGTTGTTTTTCTTTCGTGTTCCTCTTTCGTGTTCCTCTTTGTTTATAAACTTCACTTGGCGCCAAATCTATCAATAACACAACTTGTGCATCCATTGTTTCAAACCCTTTGCGGCAGTTGTCAGGTTACAGTGTTCCTTAAAACTGTAAATCATTCCTTTCTTAGTTCCTCGGGTGTCAGTTCAGACCGAAGTTCGCAGGTAGAGTGTTGTCTTCAATTGTAGTAGCAAAATGTGGCGACCGTGGGAAGAAAACAGTACTTCACATGACGAACAAGTGAGTAAAATTCTAGATTAATAGTTAGCAGTGAAACTTACAAAGTGTGTTATATTCCTCGATTGGTGGCGCATAGGTGAAAATTTGACCGGACACCCGCCAAAACAAAGTGAAATCAATCGTCATGAGGTCACGCTAGAGCCCTCCATCCCCACGGCTTTTGATTGTCACCATTACAATCTCGTTGCGATAAATGTCCAATTCCTATAACTACTGGTACACCCAACGGCAACGGGCCTCCTCGATGGCGCAGTGGTAGCGTCGTCGCCTTGTAATCAAGGGGTCCCGGGTTCGATACCCGGTGGAGGCACATAGTGGTTCGGATCCAACTTTAAACTGTAGGTCCAGTTCCGATTAGCCTTTCTGTGCATAAAGTGGACTTAAAAAACGAATCAATCAACACCAACGGCGAAAGAAACAGTAGACGAATTGTCAACCACCATTTTCAATCGGTCTGAATTGCAAAATGTGATGACAATGAATTGAAATAAAGACGTCAATAAGCAGAGAACAATGTCTGCTTCGAACCAACATAGTTTCATTCCTTAAAACAACACAGGATGTAAAATAAAAAGTAATAAAAATGACGGTGGACAATTTGCCTATCATTATCTTTGCCGTTGACTGTAAAAGAATTTCCATCCACTTTTTTTTCTTGTCAGGTCATCTTCACCCTTGGCGTCACTCCTCAAATAATTTTCTGTACTGAAATGCTTTGGTTTTCACACAGCCTGTGTCGGGGCTTGTCACATGGTGGTTATTGGGTTATTACAGTAGTGGATCATATTTGTATAAAGAGAATGTTTATTAGATTTCATTTATCTATGAAGTGTCCCCCCCCCCCCGCAATCCATGTGCTCTATGCGAGTTCGTGACTTTTCAGTACATTCAATCTAGAGGACCACTCCTGTGGCGTGGTGGTAATGTCGTCGCCTTGTGATCAAGGAGTCCTGGGTTCGGTACCCGGTGGAGGCACGTGAGGTTCGGATCCCACATTAAACTGTACGGCCAGTCCAGATTAGCATCATGTGCATAATGGGGACATAAAACAACAAATCAATCAACCCTTCCATTCTAAACCTTGAAAGACATTGACATTATATTTTTCATTTGGTATGACGTTAGATATTGTTAGACAACTATTATAGAAAACGTGGGAAGGTTACCAGATATTCACGATCCGGAACAGCGTTACGGTTCGTTCCGGTCCATTTCGAGCTCCGTGTAAAAATGTTGATCACATTTAGTATGTATACCTATTTTGTATAATGAAATCTGGTTTTACACAACCCTGACTTAGAAATATAAGTTTTATTTATTGCAAACCGATCTTAGGATCTTCCGTTTTTCCTTCCGTCCCTGTTTGATACGAAAATCTTTGCCACTTTGTCCAGGTCAGCAGAATCGAGTATACTCTGGTGGACATAGCTCAAACCCAATGCCACGTAATTACGCCTTTTCTGTGTCACTGTTGTCTGCATGAATGATTTCAATTTAGCGGTAAACCTGTTGTATTTGGTACAGTATGTTTCAATGCTGTGTTTTATATAAAAAAGTAAACTCTGCGTCTCAGCTGATTTCTAACAAATATAGTAGACGGGATCTTTTTCTTTTTTCAAGTCAATTTAGCCCATTCCGCGGTTGGCAAAATATTGGGAGGGGGGCGACATTCCTAAACTTCCTGCAGGTCATATTGTCGGTGATCAATAAACTATAGCCTATTTATTCAAATCCAGTGTAATTGAGGACTAGAAGTGGTAAACGTTGTAAGTGCCAAAAGTGAAAGTGTTGGAAAATCGCATCGTTCCGCACATTAGCCCGTAACAACGTTCACACTAGTGACCTCTTTACACGTCCTTTGAACTACTTAGAGGGCTACCAGCCACTTTTCACGTTTACCACATTGTAAAGAATGACACATTTCACAGTTTAACGTGGATCACGGTGTTTGGATTCTTTTGGCACTTCCAGCGGTTACCAATTTTAATCTTAAATTTTAAATCTATAAAACGTTATTAGATTAATAAGCAAGTCAAAACCTTGCAGTAAAAACCATGCGATTTTTCAAACAAATATCAAATTATAAATATAAAACATAATTTGGTTGATGTGAATGTTCTAAACGCAAATTTTGACAATGTTCATAATATATACCATGCCTTTGGACTTCACTACACTGTGAAATAAAGAAGAGTGTCACGATTGCTTCTCCCTGGAGATAGGATACTTCCATTGGAAGTCCATTAGGAATTCCGGCCACGTTTTCCTTGTTTTTCTTGGGTTTAAAACTATTTCAACATATTTATAATAACTAGTAAAAGTTAGGGAAATGATTATAATTACAAAAAATATAATTAAGACAACTAAAATACTTCCATCTGCAGATTTTGTGCCCCAGGAACATGCATGTGAGCAAACAAAAGACAAAGAACGGTCGCTAAAGAAGTCGAATTTCGGCCAGAAAGGAACTCGTGGCTTAAAAGCTGAAAAATCATAAAACTTGGTCCCATCGCATGATTTGCTACGTCTGTTCTGCAAGGCATTAACAAAGTATATGGATGGGGATAATTATGTTTAGTTTCCCTCTTTAGATTTTTTTCCCTTTATCGTTAAAAACAAAAACTGAACTGAGAAGATGCTTATTCGGGAATTTTTTATCCCTCAGTGTCGTCTCTCAAACGATTATCCGTTAGAAATTTCTTAATTTAACCTATATTTTGATACGATTTCAATTTAAATGGAAAGACTTTTTATGAACATTATGTCGAAAAAGCACAAACATATTCAGAATCTGTGATTCCATTACAAGGGAGTACTGTAAATTTGAAATTTGTATTCAATAAGCAATTATTTCCGCTGTTTTCTTTCTGAGTTCATTTGAAAGGTAAAGAATAACGAAAAAGGAAATGAAAAATGAAGTGATTCCAAAATATGTTCTCTAGATTCATTTTTTCGAGGATTTATCGACAATATAAAAATATAATCTGTACTAGTATTTTAACATCACATTTTTTTCAATTTTCACTAATCGCGAACATGAGGATGATTTATGATTATATGAAATTGATGAAGGGACGCTCACAAAGAACACACATGCTCAAATCAGGGATCTCAACTAACTTTGGGAGCTTAATCGAAAACTGAGTTATAATTTGAATTAAGAACATCCTCAAGTACATAATAATGTCACGTCATCTTTCACATTGAATATTTATAGAACTCACACTACACGTATCTTCTACAATTTATTTACTTGTACTTTATTTGCTCATTCACTTATTTAAATGTCAATAAATTTGGGTTTTTTTCTTTATATAATCGCCAATCAAATTTGAAGTACCATGATTGTGGTTTTATACAGGGTGAAGAATTGGTGACGATACAGAGCTTTTATGCCTATTAGAGTATTTATGCCTATCCCCTTTAAGGACGAAGCATGTGTCAATATTGAGAATATTTCGTTTTCATTGAGGCTGATACCAGTGAACAGTCTCAACGGACATTCTACGTTGAAAAGTACATTAGACTGAAAAAATCCCAAAACCTTCCATCTCTTTCCATTTTGCGTTACCTGCATTAAATCCTATGGTGCCGGACTTTTGAATCACCCTGTATACGTAGAGCATTGGTATTGATATTACAGGTCCTTACAATATATGCCATTAAGTAATTTACAGAAAAGATCTACAGCTTCATTTACATTACTTGTGCCACTTTCTGATGCCCAATCCGTTTGTAATTCTAAATTGCAGATTTTCTAAAAGTCATAGGTGGAAAAGTGCAGTTTTGATTTACTTGATTTTTCAGAAAAGCATGTAATCTCGGTTTTTACTCTGCGTCCTCCGGCAGGAGAAGATGTAACATTCTCTTTATATCTATATCAGGAACAGGTCTCCCTGATGGCGCAGTGGTAGCGTCGTTGCCTTGTAATCAAGGGATCCCGGGTTCGATACCCGGCTGACGCACACAGTGGTTCGGATCCCACTTCAAACTGTAGGTCCAGTCCCGATTAGCCTTACTGTGAACAAAGTGGACTTAAAACACCAACTCAACAACAACTATATCAGGAACATTCGTTAGTATTAAATCTAGGAAACATCTTATACATTTGGAATATTGTTTACATTTGTAAGAGCATGGTATAGTATACAATGGTGTACGTCATGACACAGTGATATACAAGTTATAAACAGCGTCTAAACTTTAATCTTTGGAAAATTTAAGTTATCTTTATCACAGAGTTTATAATCTCCTAGTTTTGACTGGGCTTCGTCAAAATAATAATAAAATAAATAATACCATAGTTGATTTTTAGGAAAAGGAATAAAACTTATTTTTAAGCAGTTCTTTAACTATGATGGTGACAGGCTGTTCTATTTAACAGCGTCAAGTGTACCACCCCAATGAGGAATATTATACAGCATTTCTCTAGTTCAATCTTTTCATCGAAATTTCTCGCTTGAAATGAATTATACTGTTTTAAAAAAATCATTGCTTCATAGGCGATTTCAAAACCTGAATTTAGGATGTGACTTCAATCCGTATCTATATGCTTTTGTTTGCAACGGGTTAAATGTTTAAAATTCTAATTATTAATAAAATATTTTTTAAATTCTCTAAATGCACTGACATTCTTGAAACGAAATACAAAAAATGAACAATTATAATTTTTTTTAAAAAATAAATCGCTTGGAATACTTTTTTAAACAAAATCCTCATTATATGCCACCTTGGGAAAATAGGAATCATTTGCCTTATATGTGAATTGCAAAAGATTTAAGGTCCCTTTCAAAGGGTCTCAAGGAATAATTAGGAATGAACCCACGGATTAAAGTAAATGTACGTACCATGTAGTTCGGAACACCTTTATTGTTAGGTAATGACAAGCTACTATGATGTTGGAACAATCCAAAATATTCACTGTAAGAATATCCATGAAGGATTGAATATTTCTTTCAGAGATTTGTTCAGTAACAAACTACAATGACTACAACTCTTGTCTATTCTTACGGTGGGGGCTTTACATTCTGGTAAGGGAAGTGGGGAGCGGGGAAGCAACAAATTCAGCGCATTGAGAAACGCAACAGCTTGTAGAAAGAGGTGCGTGAAGCACCCTCTCCAGCGACGTCGTAACTCTCGGGGTCACAACTGTTACCTGGTTGGTCTTCGGCGGCATTCCCTCGCCCCATTTCCCTTGCTAGCATGTAGGTCATCCGCTGTAAGAGTAGACAAGAGATATATCATTTAAAATGTTCGAGAAAACTACTCATAATTTTCTCATGGATAAGGAAGAATTAAGGTAATGCTTACGTGAAGAAAATCAGTAATAGTAAAATATCTTTCGGTACATTATACTTTCAATACCTTCTATAGTTGCATGCAAAACAAGGTCATACAGAATATAATAATGGCGATATTTTTAACAGGTTGCCGAGTCTGCAAATTGTGAAGATGATGACGTATCCATTGCACAGGACATTCATTCCTTGAAACAGGGAGATGAGGAAACTGTGAAAACAGAAGATGGTAATTATTTTATACATAAATTTGTGATGCTGTCGAGAAGAGGTAAGTCTCGGTCGAGCCAGGCTGTTACAAGTCGTGGCGAGACCGAGAATGAAACTATTTAAATTGAGTCGGAAACCCTTATTTTCCTTCACGATTTTGATACAATAATTAAAGTATTAATTACATTAAAGTTAATTTACTACATATAGTCTTCAGACACACAAAACATCATTATTTAGAGAAAAAGTTATTGTTTACATTAATTGAAAAGTCAGTTCATGAGCCCGTGACTAAAGATAAAACGCCGTGTTGTTTCTCTAGTGACATCTACATGCTGTGAAAGGTTGTGCGGTAAGTCGGTGACCTATTATATATATATATATATATATATATATATATATATATATATATATATATATTGTGTTTTTTTTTCGAGACGAGACCGAGAAAGAAAGAGGCACATAGAACGTGAGACAGCCGAGAAACTGACAAGTCTTCTTACGGTATCGTCCCTAATCCATGAATTTCAAAACCTCAAAATAGCAAGCAGGATAGGGGGTCGGTCTCATAACATGGATCAATTTAAGTTAAAAATGTTAGGTCGGGTAATTCTAACAATGCGGAGAAAGTAACTTCATAGTATCATTCATTTCAAGATCGTCGCAAAATATTGGAAGTGCGGAGTAGACTAGGAGTGTTATCATTTTGAATATTCTGCAAACATGTTAAACGCTGTATCTTCTAAAAATGAAAACAGTGGTGGAGGAATCTTTTTCATTCCGAGTGAAGTACAAAATTCGACCTTCACACATTCCATATATATATATATATATATATATATATATATATATATGTATGTATGTGTGTACGTACATGTATGTCTGGGGGATGGCCTGAAAATTCCATTTTAGAACACATTGATTTTGCTTTTAATGCAAAATACACAAATATTTCTATTTCTTTAGAATTTTAAGGCTAGTTAAAATATATGTTTTTAAGACGTTTTAAAAACATATTTCCGGAGCAGATGAAACTAAGAACCTTGTTCAAAGCTTATTTCAAATTTATTGAAACGGGAAACCAAAAATTGATAAAGGTCTCCAACACATTTGCTGAATCAGTTGTATTTGCTAATGTTTAATAGGCTTACATAGCTACAAAGCTGTTGCAAATATTTCGGTAATAGCGAAAGTATTCCACATGAAAATTCACGTGAATGTGCTTGAAGGGATTTTAAGCAGATGCAAATTTTTAGACTTTAAAATGTCATTGCGGTTTTCCTGGAGTCGCCCAAAGAACCAGACAAGTCTTTATAATAATAATAAATATTCTTTGTTAAGTGGGCGAGATTCAGCCTAGGGCTGTTCAGCCACTTAACCCTTGTCAATGTAATGTTACATAGCTATCTAATGAACTGCATACGGAGCAGTGAGCTACATGTAAAATTATTCGTATAAGCCTGAAAGTAGCACACAAATGTAAAACTGCAAGTTCAAAGACAATAATAATGATGACAACAGTAATAAAAAGAATTAGAATATTAACATACAATTCTACATAGTAAGTGACATGATCCTTCAGTATGTGCAGCGACTTTGATATTGTTCCCTTATTAGGAGGATAAATTTTAGTTTACCTCTGAAACATAAATGATTTTTTTATGCATGCGATGTTCGCCTTCAATATATTCCATTACATCATTTGGTAGCCGAAAAGGAGGAAGATGATGTGAAGGCAGTGGTTGAATGATGAGGTAAATCGAAATTGTTCCACCTACCTACGGGAAACATATTCATGGATATCCGTATGAGAATGCATGGACAGATAGGAAGCTTGTCAGTATTGTTATCAAATTAAAGATAATTTTATGGTCTACAACTTTTGTTCGGATAATTTTCTAATATTATCATTCGTCATGAAAATATAGTTCCAAAAAGGAGAAAGTGAATATTAATAAATTATCTTTCTTACAGTTTGGTTTAAAATAACTCAAAAACCATTGGGAATATTTAAAGAGGACCAAATTTGTATAGAGTAATTTTGGCACTGAATTTTTTTTTAAAAAAAAACGAACATCCAGATATGTCCACTGGTTTCAGAGATATGCATGATTTCCCTGAAACAAAGCATATTGAAAGCTTGGGGTGGCGTGGAGGGATGAAGCTCAGGGGAGAGGGGTTGGGACTTTCGGTAGATGAATTTCTTATGATGGTCTAACAAGGCACAAAATTCAGCTTTCCCCTAATTATTTCCAACAAAAATCCTTCGTTTAGTGGGGTATGGTTGAAATAGAGAAACCATATGCTTGTACCCTGGAATTTTTGATAGTTCGCCTTGAAAACCTGGAACAATTCTTGAATTTCATAATGGAGCTAAAGTGGCCACCCTTCCTTTGAGCTATTAGATTATTTTCAAATGTAACTAAGATGAGATATGATATTATTTTAAACAGTAACATTTTGATCGTGTCTACATATTTGAGGGAGTGAAAGGGACACAACTTGGATTTACGGATTTTAAGGGGTACTGTACTTACCTTCACAAATTTAGGGGGATACATTGTACCGTGAACCTCCCCGCCCCTTTCCTGTGCTACTACCTATATGCAAACAATATTTACCACTTAGTATAATCAGAGAACAGGAGACAACTACACTACGTGAATCTGATTGTATGCGTTGAAGTTTATGCATGAAACACATGCACATGCAACTGTTACGTGTAGCCAGTTTATATGAAGTCACTATCATGTGACAAGCATTCCATTGTAGAAAATCTATCTTCATGTAAGGGGAAAAAATATTTTTATGTAAAGAAAAATATTCCTAATCTTGGAACATCGTAATTTCTTGTGTAAGTAGAAATATTATCTTGTACATACTACACGAAAATTATACTCCCATCCAGGGATGAGCAACTACATATCCATGCAATTCAATTATGGTACTTTATTGTCGGGAACTATAAACTGTTACTATTAATTTCAATGTAACCGCTAAAGAAATTTAGATTCGATTGATGTAGTTAATAAACTAATTGTGACTAAATTTGCTTACCTGTACACTACGGACTTCGAGATACTTCCTCAGAATAATAAAAAAATACAGTAGTGTGATGAGAGCAATCACATATGCCTTCATTATTTTCATTCATTTTCTGACACGGTAAGCTAATCTCGACGATGAATTCTTACCATAATGTTAATAAAGATTCACTCCCAAAGCATCAGACACACATATACAGGCTAGGTCTCGAACTCGTAACTTCAGTAGGGGGATTGTGCCACGAACGTTCAGAACACGCAGCTACCAAGCTGACGACAATCAGATTCATTCACACAGCCTACGTTTCACGACATAATTTTAATTTAAATAATGTTCATGAAAATGCAAATATCAGATTCCAGAAACTGCAGATGTACTTCCGCACTTATATACGTACAATGTTCTAATCGCCTTAGTCGTCCTCTTGTACAAACTTCTATTATTATAATAGGAACACGATCAGTTTCCACTAAGCTATTGTTAAGGTTTTACACATTCAGAATATTTTATTTTTCATACTTCATATATGTTCTGACGCTCTGTTGGCAGTGTAATAAACTGCGAATGAGAAAAGTAAAGTAACTAAAATGTGGATGGTATTTCGCAGTTTTGTCATGTAGCATTGCTTTTCTACCACTCTTGGCTAATTGCGACGAGTGATGATTATATGGAATTGCTGAAGGACAGTCAATGAAAATATCTCACGTGAAGAATTCCGCAATCGACCATTTTATGTACTCAAAATACAAACCTCCTCCAAATATGGATGATGAATGGTTCTAATTACAAGCCCATCATTTTTAGTATGCTATTTCATGCTCTATTAAGCGTCACATTGTATATACAAAGCGTTACAAAAGTCGCGCAAACCAAACTTTTAAAATTTATATCATGAAAACAGTAAGAGATAAGCGTTATAAAGCCTCATTCATTGAGGTATTTTTGAGTGCTTAACATTATAACTTTACTCCATACATAAAATCAAATAAATTAATAACTGGCGGATGGCAGTGTTAAAAATTGTCCAGAAATGTAATTTTGAGTGAGAAAAGGATATAAGAAATTGTCAGGGGGCCATATTTCTTTCTCTGATTACTAATGCCATTTCGATCTGTCATTTGTGACATAATCTGCAGCATTTGATGGATTTATGACTGGCGATTTTATGGGTTGGGTGAAAATGTGCTCTTGAGGGGACATATCTCCGTAGCTGGCAACACAAGCAGGTCAATTTTTTTTCGACAGACGCACTTAACATGTGCTTAAATATTTGCCATACATTTACGTGAAATGTCTTGATTTTGTACCAAAATTGGAATCTTTAGAGAATCGGGAGTCCGGATTTCGGAGGGAATCCGGATTTTGAATTCGATCCATCCTGGCTCACGCTTATTTCAAATGTTTAAATGGCATGTAACTAAGTATACTGAATATGTTTGCATCTAATCCCAAACTGAGAAAGAGGAAAAGTTGGCTAACTGAAAGGCAATGTAATCAGTGTTGTTGCAGTAGCATTGTACAACAGTTCTTTGGTCAAACATGCCCACATTGCTCGATGGCTCCTTATCTGTCGTAGCAGTTGCACAAGAGCGATATTTAAATAGATTGGACAAGTTCGCGCTTCAGTTTAATGCGCAAGCACTTTTTGACGCCAAAAAAATATAATCATTTTCATTTGCTTCCTGAGATTACATGCTTCGGAGCTCAAACAATAAAATCGTATACAACACAAAATGTCATATATATTTCTTTCTGCTTTCGACCAAACTTTTCTTGCTCTCATGCATGGGTGGCACGGGAAAAAAAGTTGCGAAGGGGTTTTTCACCACCCCTTAATTTTCTTCCGCATCTGCCATGTTACGTTATATATGACTCACTAAAACTTTGCCGTCACATTGGAGTAACACCGCTGTCGTTCCAGACAACAGACATTGATATTAATCTGAAAGAGAACCCGCATGTGTTTTCCTCTATTGGTGGGGGGAGTCTCTACAATTATTAGTGGCTGTACTCTTTCTTCCACCATTATTTTTTTTTGTTAAAAATTTATTTTTCTTTTTTAAGACACAGTATATTGTCACTGGCCTGCACAAATAAGCTTTGTTCGTTTAAAATTACAAAACACGCGCTTGTAGAGGGCAAAACAAACAAAAGTGAAACAAGTGAGTATTAAAAGTGGTAAACGTTGTAAGTGCCAAAAGCGAAAGTGTTGTGAAATAGCATCGTTCCGCACTTCAGCCCGTAAGAACTTTCACACTAGTCACCTCTTTACACGCCCTTTGAACTACTTAGAGGGCTACCAGCCACTTTTCACGTTTACCACATTATAAAACAAGGCACATTTAACAGTTTAACGTGGATCACGGTGTTTGAATTATTGTGGTACTTACATCGTTTAACAATTTTAGTCTTCAAGTCACTAGTAGTCTTCAGTTTCATTGACATATTTTCATAAAAGCCTATTAAATGTTCAATGGTATTGGATATAATGGCTAACGAATGCATGTTTTCTTTATTTTCAACATCACACCCCCAAAATTTCATTCCGCGCCCCCTCAGCAAACATACATAATTATTACTGGCGCCGCCGCTGCTGTCGTATCATACGTACAAAAAATATTCAGATTACATCTGATCTCATGTACCAACTTTATATTAACCTCTACCAATTATTTTATGGTCAAAAATGAAAACATAAATAGCGCAATTATTTCATAAGATAATGGAAATCTACTATATTACTAAGCGCAGTCGGCTTCTTTCATGCGCAGCGCCAGAAAATTTTGACCGACTGGGGAGGAACCAAACACTGATAAATTAGGTTGGCAGATATTAAGTTTGAGTTTCACACACAGATATTCCCTCGCCCTCTCCCGAATTACTTTGTATTTCTTTCACCTTTTCTCATTGCTGTTGTACGTCTTATTTTTCCCTTCCACCATTTATCTCTGCTTGTATTACCCCCTCCCCCTCTTTCTGTGTTGTAAAAGTCACATCTGCTTGCGGGTAATACGTTCACCAAATATTCTGATTAAAAATTTCTCTATCCACTCCAGTGTTGATAGAAGTAGCGAATGTAACCGATGTCGTCACCTGTTGTAAAGCCTCTTGGCTATCATTTCTATCTTTCCTGTTAGATCCCACTTTCAACTGTAGGTCCTGTCCCGATTAGCCTTATTGTGCATAAAGTGGACTTAAAACATCAACTCAATCAATCTATCTTTCTTGTGAATCTTGATATGACCTCCCTACTTCTCTCATTTATGGGTCCCTTCCCTGATGTCCTTCAATTGCTCGGTATGTACTTCACGTTATACAGTCATGGACACTTCTGGGTTGTAACGATTCCACTGAAAGTTACTGGAATTGTTATAACCCAGAAGAGTCCGTGACTGCACAGGGTATATTTTATCTTATCCCTATAAATTAAGAAGAAATTGAGGACTAAAAGTGGTAAACGTTGTAAGTGTCAAAAGCGAAAGTGTTGGGAAATCGCATCGTTCTGCACATCAGCCCGTAAGAACGTGCACACTGGTGACCTCTTTACACGTCCTTTGAACTACGTAGACGGCTACCAGCCACATTTCACGTTTAGCACATTATAAAGCATGGCACATTTCATAGTTTAACGTGGAAAACGGTCTTTCAAGTATTGTGGCACTTACAGCGTTTACCAATTTTAATCTTCAATTTACTATAGCCCATACTTTATTAGTTGAACGACATATTACATTAATTGATTTGATTTATTTGTTGTATTTAACTTCGGTTTTCTTCCACTTTTGGCTAATCGCGAAGATGAAAATGAATTGTGATAAGATAAAGCAGACGAAGGGATAAGCACAAGCACACAAAAAAGCTACACGTAGGAGTGTACTGGCTGTGAGTCCAGACGCCATAGTCTCGTTAGCCTGCTAAATGCAGTTCAGGGTGTAATACGTGGAAGACAGTCTGACATTGGGTTGGTAGATTAGAGTATATTTTTAAATTCATGAGACAATTATTGAAAACATGGATCGATATCCGTTTTTCCTCCAAAATTCGCTTTCCCTCTGTAATCCGTTATCCTTCCAGAACCTGTCTTGCCTCCGTAATTCTTCTCGCTCCGAATTCCGGATTGCCTCCGAAATCCGGATAGTATATTTTCCGAATCCGGATTTCAAATTTTCCGGAATTCGGATTCCGGATTTTTTTTCCATCCCTAGTGTTGGAATGGCAGGGTTGCCATCTGCATAGAAATTTACACTTTAAAGTCAAATTTCGGTGCAAAATTATGAGTTTAGTTTTTCATGAAAATGTAGTTTCAATAATTAAGTACATGTTGTGTGCGTCTGTTGAAAAATTTTCGACTTGTTAGTGTTGCCAGCTCGGAGATATATCCCCAAACTGACACTTTTTCACTTTCATTTTAAGTGTTCTTCAATTCCAGAAGAAATTCATTACTTATATTCTAATTTTCTTTTCTAGATTATGCACAAGAAAGTAAATTTCAAACAAAGGACGAAGACGTGCATGTTGAACTTGGAAGACTGAATATGGAATTTGTTTTTGTGTATTTGACATCTGGGAAATACCCTCTTCATATGACAACAAAAAATGAAAAAACAAATTTTAGAAGACAATGTAGAAAATTTGCTGTAATGGAAAATTGTTTATTTTATAAGAAGAATATAAAAAATGATGTTACACTGAAGAAAGAAACAGTGCTTGTTAAGTGCGCAACCAGCAAACGAGAACAATATGAAATAATGAAAATGGCTCATGAAGGTAAAGGAAGCAGTTTGGAATCCACAGCACTATCTGGACATAGAGGTCGTAATGTTACATATGACATCATAGTCAAAAGACACTATTGGCCACATTGTTACTCTGATGTCCAGAAATTTGTTCAAACATGTGATGTTTGCCAAAGAATAAATTCTGCATCAATTAAAGTTCAGGCTCCTCTGCACCCTATACAAATCAATAAAAAGGTTATGTCACAAGTAGGAGTAGACATATGTGAATTTCCAGAAGTAGATGGTTACAGGTATCTTGTAGTTCTTGTAGATTATTTCTCGAAATGGACAGAGGCTAAGTGCCTAAAGAATAAGACTGCTACAGCCATAGCAGATTTTCTGTACGAAGTAATTTGCCGGCATGGGTGTTTTTCAGTACAGATAAATGATCAAGGGAGAGAGTTTGTTAACAGCATCTCACAAGAGCTACACAGGTTGTGTGGAGTGCAGCAAAAAGTCACAAGTGCATATCATCCTCAAGCCAATGGCTTGGTAGAAAGACAGAACAGACATATAAAAAATACTGTGCTGAAAGTGCTCGACTCAAGAATTGATCGATGGCCATATGTGATTGAAGGTGTACTGTTTGCAATCAGGACTGCCAAACATCAATCAACAGGGTTTTCGCCTTTCTGTGTGTTGTACAACAGACAACCTGTCCTTCCCATCGATCTTTTATTTGAAGACAAAGACGAAGAGGAAAATTTGTGCCTGGTACCTGAATTACAATCCGAACGCTCTGATGATGACTTGGATGAAAACTTCGAAACGTATGTAAGTAGGCTTGTTCATATCAAGGAAGCTGTAAATATGAGGGTGAAAATAAACATAGACAAAGCTCAAGAAAAACAAAAAGAAAGTTACGATAGGAGACGAAACAAAGTTTCATGTTTTCAAGTATGTGATCTGGTACTTGTTAAGAACCTGAGACAGGAAAGGAGGCAAGACCTTACCACGTTATGAAGGGCCATACGAAATTGTGGAAATTTTCAACAATCAAACCGTTACACTGAAAAATAGGAAAGGTGTTACGATGAAAAGGAAACAAAACATATCCAATTTGAAAAAGTATTTTGAAAGAGAGGAATCAGTGGGTATTGAAGGATCATCAAACATATTTAAGGTAATCTCTAACACGACCGAAGCACAAAGGCATGATGAAGAGGTCTTAACTTCAGCATTAGATCCCCTCCTTGAAAATGTTTGCGACAAGGATGCTTCTGCAAATCAAGACTCAAAGTTAATCAAAAATGACATACGTGATATCTCAGATATTGCTATCATAAAGGAACAAACTATACAGTTTTATTTCTATCCAATAAACAGAAAATGGCAGGTGGAAAAGTGCAAATTAATGAGCCTACAACATCCAAAGAAACATATTGTTATCAATAAGAAGGCAAGAAACCTGGGAGCTCCCCACAGATTCGTGAAAGTAAAGGGTGATGGGAACTGCTTTTTCCGTGCAATTTCTTACCTTATCACTGGAAATGAAGATAATCACCAAATAGTAAGGGAGAAAGTTATAAGTTATATGTATTCAATCACAGACAAAATTGAAGCATACACAGGAACAAGGGACTACATTCAGGTAAGTAAAATGGCACAAGACGGAGAGTGGGCGACAGACTGTGAAATTCTGTCTGCAGCATCTTACCTTGATACGGACATATATGTTTACACTACCACTGAATCTGTAAATGGGCAAGCTTCTAAAAGATGGAACAGACACCGACACACATTTCTTAAAGGCAAACCAGATGAACACGATTTGAAGAGGAGTTTATACATTGTAAACTGCAGAAATCACTTCGATGTAGTCATACAGGTGAGCGAACTACTTTGAATGTATTTGTATAATGTTCTATTTAAAATATAGTCATTGTTGTATTATATGCAGGGGTCAGTGATAGATAGTCGTAAGGCAAATGTAGATAGTTTTGAGATACAGGCGATTGAATGTTTTGCGTTATCCTGTAAATCAGCATCGTAATTTATGGACACGGGATTGAGGTGAATGTAAACCTTAATATGTTATTAATGATGCATAAAATCAGTAAACCTGAATGCCCATGTCTTCATGTAGTTTCTAACCTAATAACTTGGAGAAAACCTCGAATTTGGCTTATGACTATATTCTACAGAAAAGCTGTGCGATATGATAGGGAGGTACAGTAAGGGCTACATTAATTTTCTCGAAAGATGAGCACGTTGGTACCATGCATTCTTTACAAGTTGTTTATGTATCATGTGTAGAATGATGCACGATATATACAAGTAACTTACAAACATTACACATGGAACTAGCTTGTTGCAAACTTCTTTCAAGGCAGTTCTACGACAGTCAATCCGCAGTCATGTATGCCCTAGTTGTATGTCCAAAGTGTTCTTTCGTAAAATGCAGAAGGAGCACTTGATTTTGGATTTGGAAATGCGTTCCGCATATCTATTGCTATGGTGTGGATTTTCCTTTGGCGAAGTGGTTAAATCCATGATTCACTTTAGGCCAAAGTCAGTCTTTTCAATGTAATTCCTTGCTCTTTTTTCAGGTATTTCTTCTGGGGACAGTTCTGAATTACACGTGTATTTTGAGATGGCATTAATAAATCATGTACAGCTTTTTCGGGGAATTTATGTCCATGATTAACAAGTATATCCCTCTCTTCCTGTTTTGGTATTGTTAAACTTTCCTTCATTTGGTGTTGAAAATTTATCTCTTGCGCATAGTTCTGCAAATCATGGACAGTCAAAATAACCTCTTTACGGATTGAAAAGTTTAAGGTCATGAACTTGTAGATAATACGAAAAGTTTACTGATCTTGTTGATTGTTTGTTCTCCATCTTTCTGTGACACTTGCTTTTCTTTGGCATCATTTCCAGGCAGCCATAAGCTTAGCATTCTGTTCATTAAAATCACCCAGGTCTCAAGATGAATGCAGATATTACATACTCTCTCAGCATTTTGTCGTACATTTCTTGGAACAAGCGAAGGAATGTCTTAAACTAACAGCATGTCCCGTACTCTTTGTTTTATCGGGTACTTATTGGCATCCGCTATTACGTCTCCATTTTGCTTTCTCTCTGTTCTATCGTGGGCGATTCAGCTGCCTTTTCCTTGAAAGTGTGGATTTTTGTGGCAATGCTTCAGCTGGTCGGCTCAAGTTAATGGGACGTCTGCCTTAATTAATCACGTTTGACATAGATATTTACTAGCTTGAAAGAAAATATACTTTATATTTAGTTAATGTGATCAGAGGATTGTAGTAATCAATGTTTTATGCAGCATATAAACTTTCAACGGATAGTCACAAGCCACAGCGAACATAACCACAACTCTATTTCATAATTACACGTACAGAAGGATGAGTTCCACACTGAACTGCTAGCTGACGGGTGCCAGAAATTTCCACTATTACTATCAAAAAGATGTGACTCGTCACTTCCTTCATTATTGTCTCCAAAATCCATGTTTTCTAACGGTGCATGTACAGCCTACGTAGCGGGAAAGTGTGGCTTATGACTATATCACTACACAGATGACCACCTGGTTGGAGAGCCAAAAACTTCAGTGATGTACATATTATACTGCCATTCGAAAAGAAAAATGACAATGTCTCGCACTTTTTGGACAGTGGGTTGCTTATTGTGCATGATGGTATGTTCAACAACAACAACATAAAAATCAAACATGTGGCTTAAGAATATCATCCACTGACTCCTTCATGTGTTAAACATGGTGAATAATATGTAATAGGTTAGTTGCAAACCACAACGAAATTATAAATGTCTGTATTTGATAAAGTTTTTGTATAAATTGAAATACATCACATATTATATTAAAATGCACTACAGCATTATTGAAATACATATTTAGTGAAAAGTGATAAATCATAATTCTCATGCTATATGCATTGTATATTATTTTTTTGTTCAATTTTTTTGAAGTTAAAACAATTGTTTTATTTGACTTGTGTACTCCTGGTGTTTCGGAATCGTATTGATTCTGATCAAAATGTTACAATTAAAACTATAGTCTGTGTGTAGATGTATCTTGTTATTTGTTCCTATGAAAATATGATTAGTGTGTACATAAATATGTTGGTGTGTGTAAGTATGTTTATATGTAATATATGTTTCTGTGTAACAAAATTATGATTTATCAACCTCATAACACGAATAACGTGTGTATTCGATTATTTTAAAAATTGATCAAAGATTCTATCCTAAAATGCATCAATGTAATTTTTAAATTCGAGAGTTACTACGGATATGTGGAAGCAACCACTTTCAATTATATTTTACAAGTTATAAAATATTTCCATGTTAAAATATCGCTTCTACGGGCTCTCGTCGTGCTTTTCAAATAAATATAATTACCACAAGGGACAAAGTGTTTTACTTTTTGTTAGTTATGCATAGATTATAAAAGAAGTATTTTTATGATGAGAAACCTATTTATTTGTGACAGTACACACACACATTGTGTACAAATTTGTTGTCCAAAATGTTTCAAGAAAATGCAATTCAAATGTCTTGATTGATGGATTGATTGAGTTAGCGTTTTAATTTATGCACACTAAGTCTAATCAAGAATGGACCCACAGTTTAAAGTTGGATCCGAATTACTATGTGCCTCCACCGGGTATTGAACCCAGGACACCTTTATCACCATACTCAAATGGTAGACTCATTCAAATGTTTTGATGAACATTCAAATGAGAAAGTTGTACGTAATAATTAAGTCAATGATGAGCCAGATACCAGAGTTATAAAGGCTTTATACGACAATATAGTACATCTCATTTCCCTACTGTTTTGTGAAGTATATTAACTAAGCAGCAACTTTTCTCCGAAGCATTTTGTATGCAATTTCTCATGTAAGAACTAATTATTAGGACAGTAACTTTTCTACGGGGAAATTGTACCCCCTTCTCATATTTGCAGGATTTAATGGGGCAGTCACTTTTCTACGGGGAAATTGTACCCCCTCCTAATATAAGCAGGATTTAAAGGGGCAGTCACTTCTCTACGGGGAAATTGTACCCCCTCCTAATATAAGCAGGATTTGAGGGGCAGTCACTTTTCTACGGGGAATTTGTACCCCCTCCTAATATAAGCAGGATATAAGAGGGCAGTCACTTTTCTACGGGGAAATTGTACCCCCTTCTCATATTTGCAGGATTTAATGGGGCAGTCACTTTTCTACGGGGAAATTGTACCCCCTCCTAATATAAGCTATATATAACGGGGCAGTCACTTTTCTACGGGGAAATTACACCCCTCCTAATATAAGCAGGATTTAAGGGGGCAGTCACTTTTCTACGGGGAATTTGTACCCCCTCCTAATATAAGCAGGATATAAGGGGGCAGTCACTTTTCTACGGGGAAATTATACCCCCTCCTAATATCAGCAGGATTTAAAGGGGCAGTCACTTTTCTACGGGGAAATTGTACCCCCTCCTAATATAAGCAGGATTTGAGGGGCAGTCACTTTTCTACGGGGAATTTGTACCCCCTCCTAATATAAGCAGGATATAAGGGACAGGCACTTTTCTACGGGGAAATTGTACCCCCTTCTCATATTAGCAGGATTTAATAGGGCAGTCACTTTTCTACGGGGAAATTATACCCCCTCCTAATATAAGCAGGATTTAAAGGGGCAGTCACTTTTCTACGGGGAAATTATACCCCCTCCTAATATAAGCAGGATTTAAGGGGGCAGTCACTTTTCTACGGGGAATTTGTACCCCCTCCTAATATAAGCAGGATTTAAGGGGGCAGTCACTTTTCTACGGGGAAATTATACCCCCTCCTAATATAAACAGGATTTAAAGGGGCAGTCACTTTTCTACGGGGAAATTGTACCCCCTTCTCATATTTGCAGGATTTAATGGGGCAGTCACTTTTCTACGGGGAAATTGTACCCCCTCCTAATATAAGCAGGATTTAAGGGGCAGTCACTTTTCTACGGGGAATTTGTACCCCCTCCTAATATAAGCAGGATATAAGGGACAGTCACTTTTCTACGGGGAAATTGTACCCCCTTCTCATATTAGCAGGATTTAATAGGGCAGTCACTTTTCTACGGGGAAATTATACCCCCTCCTAATATAAGCAGGATTTAAATGGGCAGTCACTTTTCTACGGGGAAATTATACCCCCTCCTAATATAAGCAGGATTTAAGGGGGCAGTCACTTATCTACGGGGAATTTGTACCCCCTCCTAATATAAGCAGGCTTTAATAGGGCAGTCACTTTTCTACGGGGAAATTATACCCCCTCCTAATATAAGCAGGATTTAAAGGGGCAGTCACTTTTCTACGGGGAAATTATACCCCCTCCTAATATAAGCAGGATTTAAGGGGGCAGTCACTTTTCTACGGGGAATTTGTACCCCCTCCTAATATAAGCAGGATATAAGAGGGCAGTCACTTTTCTACGGGGAAATTGTACCCCCTTCTCATATTTGCAGGATTTAATGGGGCAGTCACTTTTCTACGGGGAAATTGTACCCCCTCCTAATATAAGCAGGATTTAAAGGGGCAGTCACTTTTCTACGGGGAAATTGTACCCCCTCCTAATATAAGCAGGATTTGAGGGGCAGTCACTTTTCTACGGGGAATTTGTACCCCCTCCTAATATAAGCAGGATATAAGGGACAGTCACTTTTCTACGGGGAAATTGTACCCCCTTCTCATATTAGCAGGATTTAATAGGGCAGTCACTTTTCTACGGGGAAATTATACCCCCTCCTAATATAAGCAGGATTTAAAGGGGCAGTCACTTTTCTACGGGGAAATTATACCCCCTCCTAATATAAGCAGGATTTAAAGGGGCAGTCACTTTTCTACGGGGAATTTGTACCCCCTCCTAATATAAGCAGGATTTAAGAGGGCAGTCACTTTTCTACGGGGAATTTGTACCCCCTCCTAATATAAGCAGTTTATAAGGGGGCAGTCACTTTTCTACGGGGAAATTGTACCCCCTTCTCATATTAGCAGGATTTAATAGGGCAGTCACTTTTCTACGGGGAAATTGTACCCCCTTCTCATATTAGTAGGATTTAATAGGGCAGTCACTTTTCTACGGGGAAATTATACCCCCTCCTAATATAAGCAGGATTTAAAGGGGCAGTCACTTTTCTGCGGGGAAATTATACCCCCTCCTAATATAAGCAGGATATAAGGGGGCAGTCACTTTTCTACGGGGAATTTGTACCTCCTCCTAATATAAGCAGGATTTGAGGGGCAGTCACTTTTCTACGGGGAATTTGTACCCCCTCCTAATATAAGCAGGATATAAGGGACAGTCACTTTTCTACGGGGAAATTGTACCCCCTTCTCATATTAGCAGGATTTAATAGGGCAGTCACTTTTCTACGGGGAAATTATACCCCCTCCTAATATAAGCAGGATTTAAAGGGGCAGTCACTTTTCTACGGGGAAATTATACCCCCTCTTATATTAGGAGGGAGCTGACAAGATCTGCCAAGGTCAATATTTCTCAAACCGAACGGATATTCTACGACATGTTAAACAGAGAGAGTTAGCTCTATTGTGCTTATGGGAGAGAAGCTTGAAGAAACCTCGACTTGGAAAGATACCAAATGCGCTTGAGTTGAGGTGTTAACGCACGTCCGATTTCGCCGGCAAAGGGCATGCTTCAAACCACTACACGGGCTCACGATAGAGGGGCACAATAACTAAATGACCCCAAAAATCTACAACCTGATACCAAATAGTTTATACTTTCTTCATATATTGAACAAAAGTATCTTCACTGTAGAAACTAATCCGTCATTTTAAAAATATTAAAAGTTATTCACAAGGATCAGCGTATGAAACTAATACATTATGTTAATCTACTACCCAGGAATAACACGTAAACAGAGAATTTCTGTGTAGTTCAAAACTTGCAATAGAATGATAGAGACTTGGATAGTTCTGTTACAACGAAATGGAGAGCTCTACTAGAGGAAGCCGACCCTTGTGGCAGAGTGGTTAACAAAGCGCGCTAATGCGCCAAGGTTTCCGGGTTCAAATCCCGGGTCTCTTTGTCAATTCATCATATCATCTCATCCTTATCGTCTCGATTAGCTAAAAGTGTCATAAAAGTGACGATAAATAACAAAAATTAAAAATGAATCAGCATCGAAAAATCTAATAAAAAACCAAAATCATGTTCAATCCACGAACGACTCAAATGTCACAAAAGTACCTCTCCGATCGCGTAGTGGTAACGGCGTCGCCGTGGTCCCAGGTTCGATACCCGGTGGTTCTATTGCACAGTGGTTCGGATCCCAGATTAGCCTATGTGTGCATAAAGTCGGCTTAAAAAAAAAAAAACGAACGTCACAAAACTTCACTCTGTGCCAACTAGGCATTATTCGCGAATGCAATCACTTTTTTAAGCAATGTTAACGCACTTAATCATGTCAGATGAGTCTAGGTGCAACTAAGCCCAACTACCATTCTGCCGTAAGTTTTCCAAGTATTCGTTTGAAATATGTAGGAGTGGCACAGGTGATTCTAACCGACTCTGTTTCTTTTGCTGCCCGTTTTCCCTCCCGCTGAGTGGATACGCGCATGTGCGCTGGCTACGCATATCAAGTTAAGGCCCTATGATAAACTGTAATGAACGCCATGCATTTTTTATCCCCGTTCCGGGTATCATCTGGCAAAGACGCGTCCTTATGGCGAGTAAAACAATTAAATAGGCTCGTTTTTCCCTCAACCCCTTTTACAGCATTACCAATTCATGAGGAGGATAACGCAGTTTACGGCGTCGCGAACTTCGCCGATGCGATCTAAGTGACGTATATTAATGAATAGCCCCATTATTAGATTCATTCCAGGAGTTTAAAATTTAATCAGGTTTGTTATTCCATTACCTGACCGATACGATGACCATCCCGGAAAAACAGGCTGATGGAGTTAACGTGGCCGATGCGCAGAAGGGTTTTTTCTCTCCCCTGCGGTAACCGAATATTGTCGCTCAAATAGCATCTAGCTTTCTCGTCCACTTTCTGGGATATTGCCCCCCCATTCTTGCCGATCCGGGAGATGGACGTTGCCCGCGACGCAGGTGTGCATGTCGCTCTACGCTCCGTGGCTGAACGGAAAGAGGTGATGGGAAGCGCGCAGTAAATAGTGCTTGCCGCGGTCATTATCGTTCAGGTATCCGTCATTTCTATTTTCTCGTTTTGGGTGCCCTATAGAAAATTTTTCTGCGTTTTACCAAACACTCCACGTCCGAACTCATATTTTCCGGCACGTTTCAACTTTACTTTCGCAAATCTAATTACTCATTCCCTTACGCAGTGGTTAGCACAGCGCGCTACAACTCTAGAGGTCCTGGGTTCGAACCACGGCCTGGGCATAGGTGTTTGTGAGTGTCCATTCACCAATTTCATCACACATCCCAATCTTCGCAAATTAGCCAAAAGTTGCACGAAAAGGGAAGTAAAATAAATCCAATCAATCAATCAACATTCCCTTACGCCGACCTCCGTGGCGAAGTTTTTATCACAACGCGCTACGACGCCAGGGTCTCGGGTACGAATCCTGCCCTGGACATAGGTGTTCTTTGTGAGTGTCCCTTCATCGCTTTCATCAATTCATCACTCATCCACGTCTTCGCGATTAGCCAGAAGTGGCAGAAAAAAGAAGCAAAATAAATCAACTCGATCAGTTAATCAATGATTCCCTTACCATGATATAATTGCTAGTCGTAAAACAACTGATAACTTTTTGTTCACATTTACCGAATGCAAAAAGATAAAAACATGCCAGAGACGTATTTACAAGTGACTCACGTTCAAAATTAGAGTTAAAGGCAATGTTTTTTCTTCTATTAAAAGATGTGCTCTCTATATATACTAGTGCAGATAGATTTTTAAAATTATTATTGTAAATGGGGCAGGGTGGCGACAAATCTGGAAAACGGGGAAAAGTCAGGGAATTTGAGAGGTCAAATAAGGTCAGGAAATGTCTGGGAATTTTGTCTTTATTGACTTTTTTATGCGATGCAATGAATGGGCCAGGCGTTTGCTTTGAAAGATGTCGTTATGTAGCGCTGCATGGAAACAGGAAATCTAGTTGCTAAATCTCGGCCTCAACTTTTAGGCCCCTTTTATGCACAACACAACCATAGCGCCAGAACAGAAACCCGTGGAAGGGGGGAGAGAAATTTGTGGAGGGGAAGAAAAAATTGATAAGCCTCTTTAATAACACGTTGAAAATGCATTGAATTATCACTTTTCTTGTCTGTATGGAAGTAGTAAGGGGACAGAACAGTCAACAGATGGAAGGTGGGGGAGGGGCATTACCACTATGGATAGCACTGTCCGATAGTTGTTGGACGTCGTAGCATGGCATTTTGTCGGAAATTCCCAAGGAACATTGAAACAAAAAGGGCGCTATGCAACCCTGTAATTTGTTGAATGTCGTGGTACAGCATTTGTCGGATGAACATTTTGGCTCCATTGATGCATACGATTTTTGTCGGATATCGCCGTGCGACTAATGTTCACTACAGCTTGCGACAAAAATCGCATGCATGGCATTCTTATGGAATTTATTTTTGTTGGATGTCTTCGGACTTCAACATCTGACAAAAATTCCATGTATAATCAGAGCCTTGTACATCCGAGTTTGTCTGGTATGGTACAACATTTCATTGAACAAACTTTTGGCTCATATGCATGCGATTTTTGTCGAACGTAGCAGTTCGATACTTGTCATTGTGCGACATCCGACGAAAATCACATGCATTGCGCTCTCATGAATCCGATGTTTCTTGGATGTTCCAGTATGACATTTTTGGTCGTTTACGACGTTTGTCGGATGCAACATCCAACAAAAATGGAGCCTTCGTCTGCTGCACCACTGAAAATATGCTGCTGGAATTTTATTACTCTTCTGGCTCACTTAAATCTTGTTCAATGTAGAAAAGCGTACGAAGGTTTTCTTTCATCATCCAGTGCAGGATGCTCCCAACCTCAAGTTTTCTTCAATACCCACTCGTATTGCAATTTCAGGGTGGCGACAGACCTGGAAAACCTGGAAAACCGGGAAAAGTCAGGGAATTTGAGGTGTCAAAAAAGTCGGGGAAAAGTCAGGGAATTTTGTCTTGATTGACTTTTTAAATTTTTTTTATTTATTTATTTATTTAAAGATATCGTTATGAAACTCTGCATGGGAACAGGAAATCTCGTTCGTAAGATTCGGCCTCAGCTTTTAGGCCCCTTTTATGCGCAACACAACCACGGCGCCAGAAACCAGTGATGGCAGGAGGAGAGAGAGAGAGAGAGAGAGAAATTTGTCTCGTTCTGGCTTCTCGGCGGGAATTTTAAATACGAACACTCTTTGTAGGAAAATTGTTAAAACTCTGGCACTATGGGAGCAATCTACTTCGGATAAATTTTGTTTTGCAGCTAAAACATCAGTGCATGTGTACAATTCAGAACGCCGAACCGAGAAAGGGGGTTTGGGGGGGGCGCGAACCTGGAATTTCAATGGGAAAAAAACAATAATCTGGAGTTTGCCCCTCTTCTCCCATTATTTTGGAGAGAAGCCGCGAACTTCAGTATTCTCTTCAAAGAATGGATATTTCTCAAGTGAATGAAACATGTTTCATGTTCTTGGGTGCCATACAAGTTGAATAATAAGCCAAAATGTGATTTTTACGAAAAATAGGTAATGTGCATTTTTGGAGGAAAATTGTTATAACTCGGATACTATGGGAGCAATCTACTTCGGATCAGTTTTGTTTTTAAGCTAAAACATCATAGCATGCAACCGTGTACAATTCAGAACGGCGGACCGAGGAAGGGGGTTTGGGGCCACAACCCCCGAATTTCAATGAAAAAACAAAAATCTGGAGTTTGCCCCTTCTTCCCCCGCTATTTTGGGGAGAGGGCGTGAACTTTAGTTTTATTTTCAAAGAATGGACATTTCTCAAGAGATCTTAACATGTTTCATGTTCTTGGGTGCCATACAAGTTGAATAATAAGCCAAAATGGGATATTTTTTACGAAAAATAGTAATTTCCATTTTCGAGGAAAATTGTTATAACTCTGGTACTATGGGAGCAATCTACTTCGGATAAGTTTTGTTTTGCAGCTAGAACATCAGAGCATGCAACCGTGTACAATTCAGAACGCCGGACCAAGGAAGAGGGGCTTGGGGGGGCGACCCCCGAATTTCAATGAAAAAACCCACAAAAATCTGGAGTTTGACCCCTCTTCTCCCGCTATTTTGGGGAGAAGGCGAAAACCTTAGTATTCTCTTCAAAGAATGGACGTTTTCAAAGAGAATGAAACATGTTTCATTTTCCTGGGTGCCATACAAGTTGAATAATGAGCCAAAATGTGAAACTCTGTTCGGAAATGTGGCATGGATATGTTGCGGAGAGGGAGGAGGTTGGTCATCAATATGAATTTCCCAGGCTTGCTCCAGACATGTGTCAGACCGTATGGGAGTCGTAAGGGGACTTGTAAACAGATGGAGGGGATACGAGCGGGTGGGGCCGTCCGATAGTTGTCCGAAGTCGTAGTAAGGCATTTTGTTGGTCAAACTGAAGAAACATGGAAACAAATAGGTTCCATTGATATATACGATTTTTGTCGAATATCGCCACCCGACAAAGTACCTCACTACAACATGCGACAGAAATTGCATGGACTGCAACATCCAACAAAAATCGCATGCATAAACAAGAAGAGCTTTAGACTGCAAATATGCTGCTCGAATTTTGTTACTCTTCTGGCTCACTTCACGTTATGTAATGTAGCAGTGCTTATGAAGGTTTTCTTTCATCATCCTGACGTATTACTGGTTTCGCACAAGTTAACATATGTTTACAATGACATTGCACTATTCTTAGGTAACAAAAAGAGTCCAACCAAATGGGATATATATTGAATAGCCACGAAAAAGTGAAACATAAATCTGCATTGGTGAACGTTATAAAAATTGGCAAGTGCATGCTCCCAACTTCAAATTTACTGCAACACTAGTATTGCAATGAAATTAACGCCACACTCTGTCCTGTCTGTTTAAACTCATGAGAGATGGTCATTAATCTCTCACTGAGTAAGGTTAATGTCCAATATTATGAAATAAAATACTAATAATAAATATGTACATATTTTAATATATTTACTCAAATCATTCAATCATAAAAGCAAATCACTTTCTTCAAGAATTGACTTTTCTCTTCCAGCCCTGCTAAATTTTCACTTCCCATCTACTGATTTATACGAGGGGTGGCCAAAAAGTAATTTCCAATTAGTAGGGACATTGATTTTTCGCAAACGCCCAAACCGTGAAAAATGGTAATTTTTCGCCCGTTAGAAATATCGAAATACGAATTTGGCATAAAATGCGAATTATTGGCGTTTTTAGCGATTTTTTTTTAAAAGAAATGTCCTAAAACAACGAAAAATTCCATGAAATCCAACATTCTTGTCTTTTCTAGGCCTTTTTGTGTACATAGAACATGCAAGTTTTCCAACATTTTACTCAAGAGTAAACTATAGAGTTATACGTACATGGAATAATTCCAACAGCCACATTAAATCATGTATTTCCCATGATTTTTTCAACTTCTATCAAAACCATTTGCATCACAGAGCAAAGTGGCAGGGTTCTAACAGGAGACCGAGTGCGTCTATCGTCACACGGGAGCCACATCTTCGTATTTGTTGCACGAGATATGTTTTGAATTACCAAGCTAAGTGCGCACATCGGCATTTGTCGAGCGAGTAATAATGGAGCTCAGTCATTAGGGCATCTGACTACTATGCGAGAGACCCGGGGTCGATCCCCTGTGGGGGAAAACCGGGATGTTTTCCACCTATTCAAACTGTTCCGGCGCCCATCCAGCATCATATGAAGCTGGTACCTTGAGGAAACTTGGAGGGATAAAGGTAGCCAGGAGCGTGATGCTGATCACATCACCCCTACCTTCAGCCGTGATCAAGAAAGTGTGGGGCTCTAACTCCACACCCCTACTATACACCTTCATGGAAAAGTGCAGGGGAGCACTTTACTTTTACTTCCTCAAAAATCGGTTCCAACATATCAAACCGTCACAAAAATACGTAGACCATGTGACCTACAATTTAAAATAATAGTTTAAAACCACAATGGAGTATTACGTTTCGGTATATTTGGCAGATAAATGTTCTAAAACAAAAACGCGAATTTTGAAAAACGTAACACTAACAAGTCAAAAAAAGATAATGCAAATTTTTGGTGCCATAATATATCGGTATCTGTCACGTGAGATTGATTGATTTTAATTTTTTGGGTGCGTCGCCACTTATGGTCATTATACACCCTTAAGTATAAACGGGGAGAATTCCATTATCTAAAATCCTTACCTTAAAATTAAAAAAGAGGTATGGAGAATAACTTTTCCAAAATAACTTTCAAGATATCAAACTCTCACGAAGAGGCATAAGCCATGTGAGTTACAATTTGAAATAGTAGTTTAAAAACACCATGAAGGTATAATTTCAGATATTTGCCAGAAAATGCACTAAAATGAAAATGTGACTTTTGGGAAAAATAACACCGTATAGTAAAAAATAAAAAATAAGAAAATAAACCAAATTTTTAAAAAATAACAAAATATCAAGGTCCCTACCGATTAGGCATAAATAAAACAAGAATGTCAGTTGTAATGTATTGCATTAGTAACAGTGAGTCCTAACCTAATTTTCGACATAATCACCACCGTTGTTCTGGCATGTGTCGTAGCATGGCACTAAATTTTGTATGCCCATGGTATATGTGTCAGACAACAAAGACTGGAACTATCTCTACCGCAGTGTAGCTGTCAAATCCTTGCCCTGCCAGAAACCTCTTCAGTTAAGCAAAGAGATGAAAGTCTGTACATTCAAGGCCAGGACTGTACAGGGAGTGGTCCAAGATCTCTCACCTGAAGTGATGCAAAGGGCCCGTGTGTACTCAGCTGTATGGGGTTGTGCAAATTCAATTGGCCTTCAGTGAATTGTCTGCACCATCGTCTGACCATACTATCACTCACGACGTCCGGTCTGCACACCTCACACAATTGCTGGTGGCTCTGTGCCAAATTCTGAGCGTGCAATATAGGCTACATCGCAGTCGGTGGGAGATTGTATGAGAGCTGCAATCTTCAACCTAGAACTGTCCTAAAACGGCTGCATTGCAACTGTACCAGATTACAGTTACATGCCACTTCTTCCTGCCTGCATGTGTGTGTGTCGCTGTCCGACCACTAGTGCTGCGTATAGGCACCATTGGAACTTTTTTCAGGATTCCCCTCGTATATGAACTTTCAGAAGCTTTTATTATTAGAGTGTTCCTGTTTTAATGTGTGGTTAGCTAAATCAAATACCTATACAATGCAATTCTATAAAATCCTTGCGTTAAATTTCTAATACCTACATACCCTTTTCGTCAGCAATAATGGTATATCTGCATGTTGTCAGTTTCACAGTACTTCAGTTGGATATACTGTACTGAAGCAGAAATCCCATTGATAATGTAAGGAAATATGACACTTTATTTTGTTCGATTCAATTGTTTCACTTATATGCAAGAGTTAAGTTGTTTGCTTTACAGAGAAGAGAGAAGTTGCTTTATGCATTGAAAATGAGGCCGCACTCATGGTTCTTGCAAGCAGAGGGTTCCAAACCTCAGTGGAAATATCAACATATAATACCGAGAATGTATAAGGAGACTGATAAATTACAAATTGTATTTCTTAACCATTCACTCTTCACTCTTATCCCATTTAGTTGTAACTTTAAAAATAATCAAGTATTTTATTTTAAACTTACTGCGTATGACAAAATTCCGTAATCCTTCCCACTGCTTGTGAATTGTAATAATTTTCCAAATTCACTATTTTGCAGTTTGAATTCAAATCATAGAGAATAGAGAAATTAAGTCAATTTCATAGAAGATAATATTGGTATTTAACAAAACCATACGTGGATCTGTGTGAGTTTATTATTTCTATTTGCAAAAACATCGATTTAGTTTAGTTTGTAATTGTCAGGGAAAAATGTAAATTTTGTCCTGGAAAACCTGGAAAAGTCAGGGAATTTCATTTCTGCTTATTTGTAGCCACCCTGAATTTACGCCCCCCCCCCCCGGTCCTGTCTGTTTAAACTTGTGGAATGTCCAATGTTATGAAATAAAATGTACTTTAGTATTATACAGGCTACCTCCAATTAGTACGCTATACGTACCTAACTTAACTCAACCTAACGTAACCTTCATATCTAATTAGTACGCCATAAGAACCTAACTAATTAGATATGAAGGTTAGTTTAGGTTGTTTAGGTCCAATCATTTAATCCAAAAAGCATATCACTTTCTTCAGTAATTGACATTTCTCTGCCAGACCTGTTAAATTGTCACTTTTCATCTACTGATTTATACGAGGGGCATCCAGAAAGTAAGTTCCAATCAGTATGGATCTTGATTTTTTGCAAACGCGATAAGAGTGAAAAATGTCAATACTGCGAAGTAGTGTTTATGAATGTGTAGTGAGATGTGTGGACACATTTTCACCCGTTCGAAATAGGGAAATAACGAGAATTTGGCATAAAATGTAAATTGTTGGCATTTTTTCAAATTTTAAAAATTTGCTTAAACAACAAAAAAATACCTCGAAATCCAACATTCTTGTATTTTTTAGGCTTAAAGAAACAAGATGTGCCATATTTGTGTATCTAGAACACACAAGTTTTCCAACATTTTATCCAAGAGGAAATTATAATGCATGTTATACGTGAAACAATTCCGACAGCCACATTCAATCAAATATTTTCCAGGATTTTCTCAACTTCTATCAGAACAATTCGTACCACAGAGCAAAGTGGTGGAATTCACAAAGAAACCGCATCATCAGTATTTGTCGTGCGAGAAGTGTTTTGAATCATGGAGCTAAGTGGTGCGATTTTGGTGATCGAGTGCTCACATACCGCCACAGGGGAGTCGTAACATCAACATTTGTCGAGCGAGAAATAATGGAAAATAACTTCCTCAAAAATCGGTTCCAACTTATCAAAACTGTCACGAAAATACGTACACCACGTGACCTACAATTTAAAGCAGTAGTTTAAAAACAACATGAAGGTATAATTTTAGGCATATTTGCCACAAAATGTATGAAAATGTGAATTTTTGCGGAAAATAACACTGAATAGTAAAAATAAATAAAAAAAAAGAATAACACCAATTTGGAAGAAAAATAAAACATCAAGGTCCCAACCGATTAGGCATGAATAAAACAAGAATATCAGTAGTGATCTAAAGCATTAGTTACAGTGACTCGTAATCTAATTTTTGGCATAATCAACCACTGTTGTTCTGGCATTGGTCGTAGCATGACACTAAATTTTGTGTGCCCATGGCATACGTGTCTGACAACAAAGACTGGAACTATCTGTACTGCAGTGTAGCTGTCAAAACCTTGCCAGAAATCTCTTCAGCTGAACGAAGAGATGAGAGTGGGTACATGCAAGGCCAGGACTGTACAGGGAGTGGTCCAAGATCTCTCACTTGAAACGATGTAAAAGAGCCTGCATGTACTCAGCTGTATGGGGTCGTTCACATTGGATTGGACTTCGTCTGATCATACTATCGCTCATGATGTCTGGTCTGTACACCTCACACGATTGCTGGTGGCTCCATGCTGGATTCTGAGCGTGCAAAAATCTGTTTACAGCACATACGTCGCAGTCGGTGGGAGACTATGAGAACTGCCATCTTTAACCTGAAACTGTCCTAAAACAGCTGCATTTTACTGCACCAGATTAAAGCCACAGTCACTTCTTCCTGCCTGCATATGCGTGTTGCGCTCTGACCACTAGTGCCGCGTACAGGTGCCATTGGAACTTTTTTCTGGATGTCCCTCGTACATAAACTTTCGGAAGCTGTTATCAACAGCGTGTTCCTGGTTTAATATTTGATTAGCTAAATCAGGCACCTTTACAATGCAGTAGATTCCCCTTCCATACATTGCTTGCGTTTAATTTTTAATACATATATACCCTTCTTGCCAGTAATAATGGTATAACTGCATGTTGGCAGTTTCACAGTATTTCACTTGGATGTACTGTGAATGTTTGTACTGAAGAAGTTCCATAGATAATGTAAGGAAATATGACACTTTGTTCTGTATGATTCAATTGTTTCACTTGTGTGCAAGGGTTAAGTTGTTTGCTTTACATAGAAAAGAGAAGTAGGTTTCTGCATTTGAAAAATGAGTCTGCACTCATGGTTCTTGCAAGCAGAGGGTTCCAAACCTCAGTGGAAATATCAACATATCATATCGAGAAAGGCTAAAGAGATTGAAAAATTACAAAATTCCTTTTTGCATCAGTCACTTCACTCTAATCTCATTTAGTCGTAACTTTAAAAATAATCAAATATTTTATTGAAAAACCGACTGCATATGAAAAAATCCCATAATTCCTCCCTAGTAATAATTTTCCAAATTCACATGTACCTGGATCTGTATGACATTCTTATTTGCATTTGCAAGAACATGCATTTAGTTTATGATTGTCAGGGAAATATCTACATTTTGTCCTGGAAAACCTGGAAAAGTCAGGGAATTTAATTTCTGCTTGTCTGTAGCCACCCTGATGGGGTGACCTTTTCAGAAGTCCCATTTCAGGGTAAAAATTCTGATTTCCGATTTTTGCAGACGGTTGTGTGGTCAGTATTCGAGTACATGTTATCTGTGTTTGCTGACAATTACGGACTGTCAGCATTTCTAACCCGATAATATGTAACTAAAATGTCAATTTTCCACCGCTCTCATAAAATTTCTATTCCCAATCCCATTTCAACATGCTTGATTGATTTGCTTTATTTTACTTCGCTTTTTGTGCCACTTTTGCCTAATTTGCGAAGATAGGGATGATATGATGAAGTTGATGAATGGACACTCACAAACATCCATGTCCAGGATGGGATTCGAACCACGAGACTTCCAAAGTTGCAAGGCTAGCGTTACGCTCAAATCACGCCCCGCCATGTTAATACGTCATTACTTAGAGCTTGTTTGTCATCTGCTCTTCGAGTGTTCGGTTTGAAGGGTCTAGCCCACGGAGAGCCAACATGTGAAGCAGTTTCATGATCTGTACAGATTTAAATAATGGAAGAAGGAGCAATTGTGGAAAGGAAAGCTATGTTTTGTAATGATCATTCTTCTATTACTCGTAAATATCCCTGCTCCTCACGTGCAAGATTAATGAAAACATTTTATACTTCGAAATAGCCGTCTTATGTCGTTACCCCGGACGCGCTGATTGGTTCACAACCTCGCAACTAGGGATCCTATCGAGACGAAACGATACTTGCCAGTCTTGGTCTCGTTCTCGTTGAGAGTTGTAACTGCCTGTCTCGTGTTCATTTGTAAATGCCTCGTCTCGATTTATAAACATCCGTCTCCTTCTCCTCTCGGTTTTGAAGGGCAATTCCCGTTCTCGTCTCAAGTCTCGAAAAATATGGAATAAATTACGTATGCAAAGATTTACCGCACAGATTTTTACAATGCGTAGAGGTTATTAAGACAAAACACTTTTCTTAATGATGTTTTTGTTTGCTTGTGTGACTCCTCGTTTCGAGGCTACGAAAATCGGATATTATTCTGATTATATATGCAAACGAAACGCCGATTCAGAATTACCACGAATGAACTGGCGTTGTAATTATTGTACACAAAATTCATTATGACTTATCTGAGCAAGTCGCCTAGTATAGTAAATTCGGTTTTACATGATCTTTATTAATATCGTACCAGTCTTGAAGGAGCTCGAGAATGTCTACTCGATTTCCAGAGGTCTGTCTCGTAGAGTCTGTTCTTGTCTCGATTATTACAAGTCCATCTCGGCTCCTTATCGATACCAACCCTCATAAAAGGAGACTGAACAAGTGAATGTTTTTGAAACGACACAGGACAGAAATCTCGTGGGAGATTGGTTGATACTTAAATTGTAGTGGATGGGGGGGGGGGTAGTGTCCTCCTGCACCTTGACTTTGAACAATGCTTGTAGTCATACATCTTCATTGTCGCGATTAGCTAGAAGTGTAAAGAAATGTGACGTTAGAGAAGATACATACTAAATTAACGATGCGTTCTCATCGTCTTGGGTGGGCAAATTGGACGGAAAGCGACGAAAAGTAGGATAAATACATAAATTTGCAATATATACAGAGGCGTATATTCGGGGCTATCTAGACTATCTGCAAAGCCCAGACTCAGTGAATAAAATACACAAAAAAATATCTATCAGAAAATGTGCATGAAATTGTTCATTTCAATAAAAAGAACCTGATTTCTTAGAGGAGTTGGAAACATTGCCCGCTTTCTTTGAATTCGCGAGACGTCTGGCCCAGCGCCGGTGGACAACTCCACGGGGGTCACCGTGGTCAAGCTTGACAGGACCCCGATCAATGTTGCAAACCAATTTTTCCCAGCATGCAATTTCCCCAGGATCGGGGAATTGTGGAGCCAAACTGTTACAGGAGAGAGAACAGGGTTGCATATGGCGGGGAAAAACCCTTTGAACTTCCTCAACAGTCTGGGTCAATGTTGCAAACCAATTTTTCCCAGCATGACATTTTCCCAGGAATGGGGAATTTTGAAGCAAAATTATCGCAGCAAGGGGAAAGTGTGTCACATGCAGGGACAAGAACATCATTGAACGCTTGCAGAGGAGTTGAAAAAGAGGTCGTTGACCTTCAAACAACTAGAGATACAGTGGGGAGTAGAAAATTGTTGGCTGAGCGGGAATGCTTTATGAGTGCATCTAAAGATTACCGAAATGAAGGACCAGTTCTAGTCTAGATCGCGTCGAGTGGTCTTGGTGCGTGGAATTTATGTAGAGGCAGCGTGTGAATACAGTAGTGAGTGGATTGTATTTTTGTGAATGATATGTGCTGTGTTGTGTAGTGAACTGAAATGAGGGACATAATTAACAAGCTGTCTATTCGCCTTATGAATGACGATAAGCTCCAAATTGTTGTGGATTTTTCTTGTATGTCCACTTTATGAACAGATAAGCTAATGGGGATCGGACCTACAGTTAAAGTTGTATCTATCTAAACCACCATGTATCGAACCCGGGACCCCTTAGTTTCAAGGCAACGACGTTACCACTGTGCCAACAAGGAGTACCCGAACATAAAACCGTGAAAATAGGTAGGTTGAAATTTTATTTTTATTCTCGTATATAGGCCTACATAATATTTCACAATATGAGCCTCTTATTTATGCAAATAAGAATGACATTCTTGAAATCCTTTCCTTGCTGACAGTGTACATTTTCATGTTTTATTTATGAGGTATATATTTTTAATCACAGTCACATCACTTCAACCCGCCACCTCCAAATGAGTTAAAAACACAAAAACACCCCCACCAGCAATTTTTTGTCCATTCGAACACTATGATATTGTGCGATAGCCCAGGTTCTTAACCCAGTATACGCCACTGATATAGTATATACAGGGTGATTAGAATTCCTATTTCACACTTCTAGGGGTTGTAGAGGGGACTTAGTACTGTATATCAAGTTTTGATAAGGAACTCATGTCCGGAAACGTACCGTTTTGGTACTACACAGATGACAAGATCACATAATTTCACATCTCCCGCTTCACGGTAGACAACCCACATTGACGGAGGGTGACGTCTTCAGTCACCTGATGTCATGTGTGCTGCTTCCAACGTCCTCTTGTTTGCAATCTGTTTACACAGCACATGTGGTTCCAACATGATGGCGCACCAGCACACTTTTCGCATGACGTCCGACAACATCTCAATCAAACATACGGGGGCAGGTGGAAAGATCGCGGTGGGCCAACTCCTTGGCCACCACGATCGCCGGATCTAACTCCTCTTGACTTTTTCGTATGGGGCCACATGAAGAGTCTTGTTTATGAGACTCCTGTAGTGTCGGAGGAAAACCTGGTTGCACGAGTTCTGGCTGCAGCAGACACGATTCAGGACACACCAGGTATTTTTGATGTATGCAAACATCCTTCGGAGGTAAACTGCTTGCAACGAATTTCAGGGTCGCCATATCGAGCAGCTCTTGTAGTGACGCAGATAAAGCGGGAGATGTGAAATTATGTGATCTTGTCATCCGTGTAGTACCAAAACGGTACGTTTCCGGACATGGGTTCCTTATCAAAACTTGATCCCTAGAAGTGTATAATAGGAATTCTGAATCATGTATATAACATGTTATATATATATATATGTGTGTGTGTGTGTGTGTGTGTGTGTGTGTGTGTGTGTGTGTGTGTGTGTGTGTGTGTGTGTGTGTGTGTGTGTGTGTGTGTATTAACTAAAGAAAACTGTTGTGTTTACTGCAGGAAATTTAAAATCGCCGCAAACCTTTTTTTATCGTATCAACACTTATTTTGAAGAAATTGACGTGCAAACCAGTCAGTGTTTTAAACGTATTGTTATTTTAAATTTTGTGAAGAAAATATTATGACGAAAATAATTGTAATTCCAGAAAAGGCATTCTTGTAACAATAATTTCTTGCCAGTCAGAACCTATGTATTGGTAATGAACAAGTTTGTTCACGTGTTCAACCATTGACTGTTACCAGTATTGTTTTGACAGTCTAATGGAAAAATCCTCTACCGAGTGGCTGAAATACAGTAAATACTGCTATATTGTTAGGACATAATTCATCTCCAAGAAATGCAGCACACTTTTTTTTTTTTTTGCATTGGCACTTTTTTTTTGCAATGGAAGTTAAAAGATACTTGTGTTTTACACAGTGACAAATGACTTTTTGCTGTTGCTTTCACTGTCCACGCTAAGTTTACGGGACGAGCAGAAACCCTGCCTGCACGCATTCCTAAGTAATGACGTCAGCCCAATCAGAAGACGTTTTCAATTCAGTGACGTAGGACGTGAATTTCAGCAGTGTTTGAAGGCGTGTTTCTCGAGAAAGAATCAAATATCGGCGTCATATTTTGCACATCTCATTTTTGTATCTTTATCCACAAAATGAATGGATTTTAAACGTTTTTCATGTCATTGTGTAAATGTCCATTGTGGCCACCCAGTAGAATAATTGAATCAAGTTATCGTTGGGCAGACCACATAGGACGCATGGATTACGATAGAGACGCTTATTGGGTTCTTGTTGAGAGACCTAATAGCAAAATACTTGTAGGGCGTCCGAAATAGAATTTTAATATTAAAATGAATCTCAAGGAAATTAGATGGATTGTCAAGAGAGAACTCATGTTGCTCAGAATAGGGACAGATATAAAACATACGTTGCACGGCAATAAATGTTCGTATTTAGGAATGTGTATCCATTATTCTTATATTTCAACACTGGCAGTTTCTAATATATACATACGTATAATACATGTATAAAGAAATTTCGAATTCTGCATTTTTTAAAGATTGCCGTTTCCAACAATTTTCGACACTGAGAACCTTTTAATACAGCATCTTTCGAAACAGTCAGGATCCCGAAAATCAGAAAATCATTTCCCATAATCGTAATAATGGGGGAGATTTTCTTCCTGATTACAGTACCAAAATTTCGGCATCCCGTATACTTCTGGTAATCTGCCAAAACTTGAAATGTGCAATATTTTCCCCATCACTTGTACTGAAAAATCGAGCTAGGTTTCACTTAATGTCAGATTGTGCACTTTTCGAGCTATTTTCTATTTGGCTGAGTGTACAATTTAAGAAAATATTTCCTTACAACCTAGTGCAAACAGCTATTTACATACAAATTTGCTCCCATCTGTGGAAATAAAATTAGTTTTTTGTTATATATGTGAATGTTGCGATATAACAATAAGTTGGTAAAGGAAGTCGTTTTTTTTTTTTGCATGCTCTAGTTGGCCTTCCACAGCGTTACCCTACGACAGCCTCAACGTTGGAGTTCGTTCCCTTGTCCTTGGATAGCTCAGCCCCCGAGCTCCATTCAACTTAGCCAGTGAGTTCCACTTGACCATTTTGTTGGACAACTTCATCCCGGATTTTCAGCAACCCTTGGCAAACCTCTGCCTTAGAACCCCAGTTCATCTTGGTTACCGCATTCTCCGAGATCTAGTTTTTCTCTTCCTCGGACAACCGCAGCTTTAGAGTTCCAGTTGGCCTTAGTCAGCCCCAGTTTACGAGCTCCAGTTGGCTTTGTCCAGCCCAAAACCTCATATCCAGTTGATGAGCCCTAGCCTCCGAGCTCCAGTTCGTCTTGATCTGCAACAATTTCCTTGATCGACTTGGTCCTTTCCTTAGACAACTTAAGCCTCAGATTTCTTGGCTTGGCATTGGCCAACCGAAACCTCTGAGATGACCTTGGTCAGCTGAGCCTCCGAGCTCCAGGTACTCGTCCTTTCATTGGACAACTTCAGCCTCTGAGCTCCAGTGGGTTTTGTTCAGTCACAGTCTCCGATCTTCAATTGTCCTTGTTCAGCACTATCCTCCGAGCCGCAGTTGGCCTTGGTTACCAGCAGCCTCCGAACTTCATTTGGACTTTGGTCAGCAGCAGCATCCGAGCTGCATTTGGACTTTGGTCAGCAGCAGCCTCCGAGCTGCATTTGGACTTTGGTCAGCAGCAGCCTTCGAGCTGCATTTGGACTTTGGTCAGCAGCAGCCTTCGAGCTGCATTTGGACTTTGGTCAGCAGCAGCCTTCGAGCTGCATTTGGACTTTGGTCAGCAGCAGCCTTCGAGCTGCATTTGGACTTTGGTCAGCAGCAGCCTCCGAGCTGCAGTTTACCTTGTTTAACCGCATCTCCGAGCTCCAATTGCCCTTGTTCAGCCATATTCCCCGAGCTGAAGTTTGCTTTGGTCAGCCCAGTCTCCGAGCTCCAGTTGGCCTTCGTCAGCGGCAGCCCCCGAGATCCAGTTTGTCTTGTTCAGCGGCAATCCCCGAGATTCAGTTTGTTTTGTTCAGCGGCAACCCCCGAGATCCAGTTTGCCTTGTTCAACTGCCTTCTTCAAGCTCCAGTTGGCCTTGTTCACCCGCAGTCTTCAGAGCTCCAGTTGCCCTTGGTCAGCCACAGCTTCAGAGCTCCAGTTGCCCTTGGTCAGCCGCAGCTTCCGAATTCCAGTTGGCCTTGGTCAGCCGTAAGTTCGTGGCCAGCCGCAGTCTCCGAGCTGCTGTTGATCTTGGTCAGCCGCAGCCTCCGAGCTCCGGTTTGCCTTGGTCAGTCACAACCTCCGAGCTGTTGTTGGCCTTGGTCACCCGTAGCCCCCGAGCTGCAGTTGGTTTTGGTCAGCCGAACCCTTCTAGCTCCAGTTGGTATTGTTCAGCCGTAGGCTCCGAGCTACAGTTAGGCCTTGTTAAGACGTAGTCTCCGAGATCCAGTTTGGTCAGCCGTAACCCCCATAATTCAGTTGGCCTCCTTCATCCGCAGTCTTCGAGCTCTAGTTATCCATGTTCAGCCGCAGCCCCCGAGCTACATTTGGCCTTGGTCAGTCGCAGTTCCAGAGTTCTAGATGCCCCTGGTCAGCCGCAATCTCCGAGCTCCAGTTAGTCTTGTTCAGACACAGTCCCCGAGCTAAATTTGGCCTTGGTCAACCACAGACTCCGAGCTCCAGTTGGTCTTGTTCAGTCGCAGTGTCCGAGCTCCAGTTGGCCATGTTCAGTCGCAGTGTCCGACCTCCAGTTGGCCTTGTTCAACCACAGTCCCCGAGCTGAAGTTGGCCTTGGTCAGCCGCAGACTACGAGCTGCAGTTGGCCTTGTTCAAGCATAGTCTCCGAGGTCCTGTTAGCTTTATTCAAGCGCAGCCTCCGAGCTCCAGTTGGTCTTGGTCAGACGCAGCCTCCGAGCACCAGTTGGTCTTGTTCAGTCGCATCCCCCGAGCTGCAGTTCGCCTTTGTAAGCCACATTCCCGGAGCTCCACTTGGCATTTCTCAGCTGCTGCCCTTGAGATCCACTTTGTCTTGGTCAGCCGCAGCACCCGAGATCCAGTTGGCCATGCTCACCACAGCCCCCGAGGTGCAGTTGGCTTGTGTCAACCGCAGCCCCCGAGCTGAAGTTTGTATTGGTCAGCTGCAGCCCCCAAATACCCAGTTGACCTTGTTCAGCTGCAGCCTCCTAGCTGAAGTTGTCCTTTGCCGGCCTCAAACTTCGAGCTGCAGTTTGCCTTGTTCAGCTGCAGTCTCGGAGCTTCAGTTGCCCATGGTCAGCCGCAGCCGCGGAGTAGAAGTTGCCCTTGTTCAGCTGCTGTTGGCTTTGAGGAGCAGTAGCTCACGAGAACCGGTTGGACTTGTTCAACCCCTGCCTCCGAGCTCCAGTTGGCTTTGGTCAGCCGTAGCCTCGAGATTCAGTTGACCTTGTTCAGACGATGCCCCTAAGCTGCAGTTGGTCTTGTTCAACCGCATTCTCCGAACTCCGGTCGGCCTTGGTGAGCCGCATTCTCCGAACTCCAGTCTGCCTTGGTGAGCGGCGTTCTCCGAACTCCGGTCGGCCTTGGTGAGCCGCATTTTCCGAACTCCAGTCGGCCTTGGTGAGCCGCATGCTCCGAACTCCAGTCGACCTTGGTGAGCCGCATTCTCCGTGCTCCAGTTGGCTTTGTTCAGCCGCAGTCCTCGAGCTGAAGTCATTCGCAGCCCCCGAGATCCAGTTGACCCTGGTCATTCGCAGCCCCCGAGATCCAGTTGGCCTTGTTCAGCCGCAGCCCCCGAACTACAGTTGGCCTTGGTCAGTTGGAGCCTCCGAGCTGCAGTGGGCTTTGGTGAACTACAATTTCCGAGCTCCAGTTGGAAGCTCAAGTTGGTCCTTCCCTCACAGCCAACGATATCAAGTTGTCCTTGGCCAGCTGCAGCCTTCGAGCTCCAATTGATCCTTTCCTTGGTTTCCGATTTTCAGTTTTTCTTTGTCAGGCACAGTTTCCCAACTCGGGTTACCTTCAGCTAGCCACAACCTCTCAGCTCAAGTTGGCCTTTTACCTCGCCATACTCAAGTTTGGACTTCAAGTTAGTGTTGGGCTCCCGAAACCTTCGACATGACTTGTTCAACAGCTGCCTCCGTGCTTCACTTGGTTCTGTTCTGGTGCAATTTCAGCCTTCGATTACTAGTTAGACTTGGCCAGGTACAGCCCCCGGGCCCCAACTGATCCTATCCTTGGACAACCTCATCCTCCGAGCTCCTGGTGGACGTTACCATCTGGCAGCCTTACTTTCGGATCTCCAATCAGCGTTTGCCTTGGACATCGTCAGTCTCAAATCTCCAACTTTGTCTTGACCTTCGATAACCTCAGCCTCCGACACATAGTTGACATTTGGTCTTCGCCTGCCTTATCATCCGAGCTCCAGCCGCTCTTTGATATCCTTTGGAATCCAAGCCTCTCAGCCTCGGAAATCCACTTTGTTCTTTAGTTTCCACCAAGGTGGGTTGATTTAAATACGGTGAATTGAATCGCTATTTAAATAACCTTAAAGAAATAATTGATGGAATAATGTACATAAAGATTTTGTAGATATGAGAATCACTTTTGGTCAAAGTACATTAATCTCGTAATCATGGTGTTTATTAGGCTATAAGAAAGGAATATATATATATACTGAAGGGGTGAAACTCATACCGAAGAAAATTTATTATGTAAACTGTACACACACTTAAATTTATCTTGATTTAAAATTCAATAATTTTATAGGCAAAAATAGGAGAAGATTTGTGTTAGAACAATATACAAATTACTAATCATATTAAATCATTATCATTAAACTAAATAAACATGGCACCTGATATTTTGCAAACTATCATTAAAAAAAATACCAAAATTCAGCTACAAAAGTTACAATTATATAGTAACTACATCCTGAATATTTTGCTTTCACTGAAAGAAAAGTTACTGAAATTATTGTAGTTGCATTAACATACTCAACGAACATTTCCATAGTAGGTTCATATGTACAGTATCAGAAACAGAAAAATGTATATTTACATATAATTGTGTATTTTCTTTAATCAAACTGTTCAGTTATTTTACAGGCCTGTTTACTAGAAAAAGCCTGTTTATAAAAAATAAAAAAATGTGTGTATGGTGCCAAAAACCATTCAAGCAATTTTAAGCATGAAAGTCAGGTAAAAGTAGAGAAATCAATGGGTAGGTCATGAAAGTCAAGAAATTATATTTGTGGTCAAGAACTTTTGTTATCACAATGATTAATTTATTGATTTAGTATATTTTACTTCGCTTTTCTGTCAATTTTATCTAATCACAAAGATGAGGATGATTTGTGGCAGGATGAGATGAATAAAGGAACAATCAAAAACATATGGGGGCGACACAATACGAGCACCTCATAGGATTATACTGGCTGTTCGTCCACATCTCGCTAGTCTCGCAAATTGGTGTCTTCTGCCACCCTCAAACCCCGCTATCACAATAATAACCAGAGTTAGGATTTTTAGGGGAAAATTTCATTGTGAAAAAGGAAGGGAAAAGGTACTAAAATAAGACCCAAAAAGGGGCAAAAAAGGTGCTGATTGGGGCAAAAAAAGGTGCTGATAATTATACTACTTATTAAAACTTTCCCTCCTATTTTATTAATCTAATCTATTCACTCAAAGCTGTGTACACATCACACACATAGGTTGTGTTACAGTTATTCACCAGAGTGAGGGAAAAACACATAGCTGTTGTACCTTACGAAATTAAGCATTTCTAAATTTTTAAAAGTGAGTTTGTTTCCTTTCGGAGATAAAATATCTTTATATAAGCTGAAGCTTCTCTCTACATCCACAGAAACAAGTGGGGCAAACTTAGTATTCACTCGGAATGGCAACTCTGTGGAAGTGGCAAATTCCAAAACATGCGGATTCTTGTCAAGACTAGCCTCAAGTTTGTCTCTGGCAAAACCATCTAACTGCCCCCTCACAATAGTAAAGATATCCCATTGTTTTTCCTTTTCATGTACTTGTAGGAATGTACACAAAATAGTTATTTTTGCAAATCATCTATCTTGTCTGGGAGAAGTTGCTGTGCCTTGAAAATTGCACCTGCATCAGTTGAATTCAGGGAAAGCACAAACTCCTTAATTTTTTTCAAAATTTTCACACAGAAATGCAGCACACTCAATCCGTGATCCCCAGCAAGTAATGATGGGGAAATGTGGCAGGGGCAGGCAGGTAGTTTCTCTGTAGGCAAGAATGCGATTCGGGGCCGTAAGGAGTATTACCTTCAGATCAGATATGAACTCATTTACAATGTTGTATTCGTTCCCAATAGATTCAGAAACCCTGTGAAGGACATGAGCCAAACAGGTTACATGCTTTAACTTAGGGAACAACGGCTTCAATTGGTAAGCATGTAGGGAGCCTGGTCAGTAACTACAACAATAACTTTTTCGAACTGAATTCCAACGGGCCATTGTTTTTGACAGAAATCCATAAATTACTGCATCACTGTACTGGCATTGGTTTTCTGCAACTCATACATTTGTAGTAACATGGCCTTAACTTCCTCCCTCACCTGTCAGAGGAAAAACCAAAATGTTCAAAACATATCATTGCATTGAGTCGTTCGTCTCATCCAGAATGACACCTATATCGCAATCTGACACTTTCACCTTAATTTTACGAACAGTTTCTTCATACACAGGTTCAATATAGTTTCTCTGTAACGAACTCTCATCGGGCACTGACAACCGTGTGTACTTTTCAAGGAACCCTTTCAAGGCCGGATGGTTCACCTTGTTGAGTGGAAAGATGCACACAAGTCGACATTAAATTCCTTTAAATTTTGGTTCTTGGAAGAACACTGCTCAAATGCATTGCGTAAGAGAGGCTGCCGAGATTTACTTCCTTGCAGATTCTTGTTCTTTTGATGCTTAGAGCTGGAAATATGTTGCTGGATGCGATCTCTCTGGTGTTTTTTTTATCTAATGTGATTCCCGTATCACAAACCGTGCATCGAATAACAGTTCCATCACTTTCTATGAACTCGTGCTTAAATTCTCGAGCCAGACTCAGAAATCGGGATCTGGGCACTTTCGGCATGGTAAAGTACATGCACTAACAGGATCTAAGAGAGTGAAAAAGCAGGTAAGGAACTTACATCCACAAACAATATCTGTCCACTGCGCATACATGTAACGTGAAACCCACCACTTCAGAAACGCATTGTTGCTTCACTGCTTCCAAGACCAAACTGTGTTTCCTTCTTCCTTCTATCTTAAAAAAAATAACGGCAATCTGGTGCATATCAGTAGCAGTCTTTCCATTGTTGATTTCAAATAGGCAACAATCAAGCACAGTTTAAATACATTCAATTTCAGTTAACAATGTAAAAACATCTTGAAGAGAAAAGTGTAGCGAAAAAGAAAATAAAAATTCAATATATTTAAAAACACCAGTAAAAGGACACAAAAAGGGGAGGAAAAGCGATTAAGAACACGAAAAAAGGGGGAAAATAGATAATGTCCCAGAAAAGGGAGGGAATGGGAAAGGTTATAAAAAAGGGGGAAAAAAGGTGCTGGAAAATTAGCTCCATTCTCACGTTGAGGCAACATTTCACACACTGAGTCCTTCCAGAGAGGTCTGACTTTCACTACGAAAAAAAGGTGCGCACCTAAAAATCCTAACTCTGATAATAACCATTGCTCATATTCTTAAATTCTTATGATAATTTGAGCAGTAGACTGGGTGATAGCTGTTATGCTTTATTATCTTTCAGGTCTACACCTATCCTATCACATGTAAGCTTTCCCTGGCAGTTATTTATGAATATTTGGAAATCTAAAATTGTATTGAGTTGTGGTTAAGATTTGCTCATCTTTGTTTCTTAAGAATTACATTCTTGCATGTGTGAAGTTTTGTACAAATATTGAATAAAGTAATGTGGCCATTCCCTATCCAGGATGAAATCTGAAGCATTCATTTTTACATACATTAATAGAAAGCAAGTCTAATTCTCTTGTTAAAGTACAGCTTGACTTTTCATCTTAACTGGCCTTTTTCGTAGTGGTTTTTCATTAAATAAAAAATATTTTCTTACTTGCTAATTTCGAACTTTATCTAAGTAAGGGTCGATTAAATAAAGGTTAAGAAAAAGAAAAAAGTAATGAAAAATTCAAGATTTTTGGATTTGTTATTTTGGTAGACACCCTTAATGGTCAAGAGATTTCGGAGCCAAAAGATGAAAAATATTTCTAAATTGTTACTGTAAATAATATTAATAGCTAATAATAATTGATCTGTATGTAAAATATTCCAATTTGGGAAAAGGCTTTGATAAGAAGGAAGTAGGTCGAACTAAAAACGTAAGTAGATGAACATGAAATGAACTCGAATGCACACAAGTTAATGAAAGGCCAAGCAAGACCTGTAAACCAACCATTTGGGGGGGGGGGATGACTGAGCATTGAATTCTCATTAGGATAATATTACAACTAAGCATCCGACTTTACAGACGTAATAAGCCTTTTCCGTTTGTTCTCACGATTCAACAATGAGATTTCTGGACTTCCACTGCGGATGGGAACCGAGAGAGTGTGCTAACCACGTGGAGAGTGGGGCTGTCACATTTCAGTTCCTTTAAAATGTCCTCCAAGGAAAATATATTACCATCACTTGATAACTTACAAATTTTAATTTGTAAAGAAGTACATTATGAATGTACAGAGTTTCCACTAACCTGGAAATCAACCGAGGGGAAAAATGAAGTTTTCCATTTGTCAGGTTTGGAAATCCTGCTCCTCAAGTTTACTCTTCGTTTTATTAACGGTCCCTGGTTCGAATCTTAGTATGATGTTCTTTGTGAGTTTCCCTTCATCATTTTTATCACTCATCCTCACCTTCTCGATTAGGAATTTTGCACAGTGCGGTGATCGTGCACTTCACGACCTGAACACCAAGGCCTTATTGACTCCACTAGAAACGAAAAGGTAAAGGGATATGTGAAACAAATCTTAAAATCATCAATTAAGAACTTTCATATTTACTAGACTAGACATTGTAAAACTTTAGTGTCAGTGTGCGTCCCCTATGTTTGCAGCATGAACATGCATGTTGTTCTCAGGGATCATTGCTAGCAAATTATTATAATCTAATTATAGATAATAACCTATTTGTAAATGTAACTAAATTAAAACAATATCAGTGGTTTCGCATACCTCACCTCACCTCACCTCACAAAGCACAGCACAGGGAAACATAATAACTTGTTAAGCGTTAAATTCGATCAACGGTAAATTGCTTGTATTTTGTTTCCATGGCTTTCATTGTCAGTTATTGGAATGCGACAATAGTTCATCAGTATGCAATATGATTTGGTTTCCATGGATTTAGATTATATAGCTTATTCAGCTTTCATGCGATGTTTCGGTAAGTTTCAAGTTGTAGAATTGCATTGTTTTGTTTCGAGTCAATATATCATGTGCGAGAAGTGTTAAGCGTTACCCCCACACCCCCTATACGCCTTCATGGCGTGGTGCTAAGCACAGGGGAACACTTTTTTTTTTTTTTTTTTTTTGCAAGAAGTGTTAATAGTCCCGAGTTCGATCCTCGGTGGAAACACATTGTTCAGTGGTTCAGATTCCACTTTAAATTGTAGGTTGCTGTAATGCAGTTTGAAAAGTGTTTTAACTCCCACAAAATCATGTAACCTTAGTTCTACCGTACATGCACAGAGATGTTTTATTCTTGAATTAGTTTTGGTATCGGTAATACTGCCGGTTCAGTGATATGCCTACATACACCGGCCAAAATCGATAGAGTACTGATTACCCTGTCCCACCTCTAATATTATTGTTGTTGCTATTAATAGTAATAATAATTATAATTATAATATACTAAGGTGGGGACGGTATAGCTACTGTGTATTTTGGGTACTCTGGAAAACTCAGGGAAAATACATTTAGAGTTCATGTGGGAACCCTGAATGCAATGGATGACCTCGTGATTTAGCCTATAGCATAATGCTTGAAATTCTGAAAGTGTGCTAAGATGAAGAGGTTGAACGTGGGGTGGAAATATGTCCGAGATAACAACAGATCACTGGGAGAAATAATGAACAAAAATATAATCGGTTTTTAAGGTTGCATCTGTCGTAGTAATTTCTTAGTTGTGATTTTTTTTTGGTAACTTTCTCTCGTATTACATTCCTTCCATAATTATGAAAGGTGGTCGTAGTAGTGTTTCTATTGTGTTTTGAGCTAATGTTTATCTGGTGAGATGCTTTTAGAAGCTGTTTACTTCGGTGTTATATGTGTGCGTATGTTCTGTTGAGCTTCGTGGCGTAATATTTTTTCTCGCATATAATGCCATTTCATAATGTACAATGACGGGAGGGTTAATAGCTTATACTTCTTAAACAAGGTTTTGCACACTTCCCTAGCCTTTCTTCCTGCTAAAATCGTAATGACTTGCTTTTGTTTTATACATGCTTCTAAACTTGCCGAAGAGTTCCACCAAAGTTCTATTGCGTAATTCATTTGTAAATTAAACATTGCATAATATACCAAAATTAGATAATTTGTGTTAAGTGTTTATTTTAATATCCTGAGTTGCTTTTGTTTTGGAATTTAGTTTCATAAGTATTTTTACTCGTACAGCAGAACGTCGTTTATCCGCATTAATTGGGACCGAAGGTTATGCGGATAATTAAATATGTGTTAATTTAACAAAGAAAAGCACGTACAGTACAGGTTTATTTTATACGTACACTACACAGTGCGGTAAGAGTCTATATTAGATGCTTTTCCTAATGAAAAGCTTGGAAAGCTTATTGTATAAGGAATGAAAAAAAACGTCAGTCCTGATGCGAGGAAAAACAACGTGCAGGCCTAGGAGGAAATCGAGAAAAACCGTTGTTGTCCGGATATTCGGAATTGAACGTACGGAGGGAATTTTTCGATGAATAGAGTGCTAATGGAACCTAACCTAACAGGCCTAACCTAACCTCACCTCGTAGGCATACCTCGTACCCGTGAATGGTTCGTGGGGCTAACCGTGCATGGTTTTTGGGCTAATGTGAATGGTTCGTGGGGCTATCGTGAACAGAAACCGGAAAGAAGGAGAAAAAAAAGTACTTACCAAAAGAAATGCCGCAGTCTGGAAACAAGTGAACAATAAGGGTTTTCAAAGATGCACTAAATTGTTACTGTGGATAAACGTATTTTACACTATCTATAAGTTTTTGGAACCTGTTTTTTTTTTTTTTTTTTTTTTTTGCCAAATCCGCACTCCTTTTTCATTGGAACTCCACTAAGTGGTCCGCAAAAGAATCCGAAGGAACGTTTTTGTTTTGGAAGAAAACCTTAGCGAACGCAAAAATGCAATCAGCACCCCGAACGCAAACGAGCGAAGCACACGCATTCACAACGCTCACGCAAACACGAGCTTGCAGTGTTGTTAACCCCCATCGCTTACCGCCGAAAGAAAAAAAGGACGGCAAGTAGGTTCTAGCCCACAGTACTACATACGTATACAGTAGAAGAAAACAAAAGACATAAGAAAATGAGAAAGCACTCGTTGAACCTTGCTTTTTTGAGTGTGCGGATAACTAACGTTGCGGAAAATTGACGTGCGGATAAACGACGTTCTACTGTATTTAGATTCTTGAGTCTGATCGTCGCGATGTGCCGAAAAAGGCTAAAATGCAACGCATTAGAAAAGTATCAATTTAATATGTGGAGCGCGTCGTACTTTGTATACGCGTGCTCCCTTTCCTCCGTATCTATTTGAATTTTCGATGGTAATATATTGAAACAGATAATTACTTTTATTATCCACTTGTCGCGCTTCCATTTCCCGTGATTCGCTTCCCACCCAACCGCATGCAGCAGCAAGCCACCCTTTCGATGCGGTTTACTCCGGCGTCCCCGCCCGTAACAAACAAACACTGTTCTTTATTACGGGAAGTATTGTAATTTGTGAAAGCACTTAAAACATTGTGCGTTTGGGATTCTAACCCGCACGCGGGAGAGGGAGAGCGCTTTACTTATTAATTATCCTAATGTAGAAGGAGGCGTTATTTATTAATTAGCCCCAGCTTGAAATAGGAGACATCTTCTTGTGCGCTTTAGTGGTACTGAGAGGAAATACTCGCTATTAAGAGATGAATTATTGGGTCCCAAGTGGCAATTCCTTCTAATTGTTTCATTCATTCGTACAGTCTTCCCCACTGCCTCTGCTTGCAACAATTAAGCCTTCTTTTAATCCACGGAAATGAGAAGTGAATTAGTTAAATTCTTCCAGTGTAATGCCTCGTTTTATTCCACTCGTCGTCTGTGTCTGGTCGAAGTTAGCTACATTATTAATGTCCACAGACGTTTCCCTGGTTTGTAACGAGTTCTCCCCCCTCTTCCAACGTTTTCGGGATTCTCTTGCAGAAAGCGTACATTGTTGGGGATATATTTCACTGGGAAAAGGCGTGGCTTCGTGGGCGGAGTCTTTGAGCAGATCATCAGATTTTGGTGGCGAGGTGGCTTAAGAGGGGATGGATCAAAGAAGGAAATGTAGCTATGGCAAGGAGACTTTAAATACGCAAATGCTAATATAGTGTGACAATTTTAGAATCTGCAAAAACTGTGGAGAGAAATACATGGTAGTTATTTCCAGTGTCGCAATCTTGATTGATTTGGTTTCTTTTACTTCGCTTTTTTGCCACTTTTGGCTAATCGCAAAGATGGAAATGAGTGATGATATGACGAAATTGACGAAGGAACACTCAAAGAGAACACCCGGAATTCGTAGCCTGCGTCGGCATTGACATTTATTTATTATAGCATATGTACACTCATTGACAAAATACAATGAAGCACCTAGAAGGACTGCTGGAAATGAAATGAAATTGCACATGTTGACAGGTTATGTGACTGTATATCAATGATTACAAAATCAGATTAAACGGACAACAGAGTATGCAGTATGGGCGTAGTGATGACCCCATGTCAGTAGAATGTGACACCCTCGAGCCTTGATACATGCGCCGATTCGGTTTGGAATGGAGCCCTAGAGCCGTTGTAACCTCACCTGAGGCAAGCCGATCTACAGTTGTTGTAACTTGCCATTGATATCCTACAGATTGGCACTGGGTCTGAGTTGACGTCCTAACTGTTCCTACTCATGTTTTATGGGGGAATAGATCCAGGGATCTTGCTGGCCGCGGGAGTACCTCAACATGATGCAGGCGCAGTCCATAGCCACATGTGCCATGTGCACACGAGCGCTGTCTTGTTGAAATACTGTACCAGGATTCTATCTTATGAGGGGTAAAATATGAGGGTGCAGGATGCCCGTGACGTACGGCTGTGCCATCAGAGTTCCTCGAACCACTACCAGAGGTGATCTGAAGTTGTACCCTGTGGCTCCCCACACCATGATGGTAGCGGTAATGCCGGTGTGTCTCTCCACAACATTGGCAGGATGTGTCCTCTCCCCTCGGCACCGTCATATTCGCACAAGGTGGTCATTCGTGGTAATATAGTAGAACCGAGATTCATCACTGAACATGATGCGATGCCACTCGGTCAGCAGTCCATGCCTCCCGGTTACGGCACCAATGCAAAGGCAGCTGTTTGTGCTCTGGTGTTAGTGGCAGTCATCGCATGGGATGGTGAACCAGTAGTCAAGACTGCTGCCAGTCAACACCAATGGTGCGGGATGACACGGGGTGTTGTGGAGAGTCCTGTACCTGCGTCCGAATAGCAGATGCAGATGTGATGGGGTTGTATAATGCTTGTTACACAAAACTGCGATCCTACCTTGGTGTGGTCAGTCGTGGTCGACCGGAACCTTTACGATGTGTGTAGTTACCCTCACGCACCCATTGGTGCCAACATCGGGCTACCGTGACATCCGAATGCCCTAGATTCCTGCCAATTATACGATTCGACCAACCAACCTGATAACGCTGTCACATGGCGGCACAACTAATGCACTATGGTGGCCGTTCTAGACGTTACATATTGCAACTCTAAAAATTTACATATCCATCGAAGGTACGTGTACGAAGTGACCTCCAAATCGGGCGTTTCCTTTTGGGTGCAGACCTTTTTTTTTTTGTCAGTGAGTGTATTTATCTATTTACATTAAACATTCATACAATTGAAGAAAATCAACAAAAATTGCCATGACAAAACCATATATAAATAAAAATTTTATGATGGGGATTCCGCTTATGTCTGCGAACTCAAACTTTCGGTTAATAGTAAACACCTAAAGCCATGAACGTCCTAGGGAGGGCTTTTAATGAACAAGTTGAGTTAGTTCACTAGCAATTGTCCTGTGATTAGAGAGCAATGTAAAGTTGAAAATGAAAGAATACCGACCAATTTTCAACACAGTCGCAACATGATACATGCAAGTAGCAGAACAGTATGGGAACTTTGCGGTCAGACTGTACATGTAAATTTATAGGTCTACAGTACAGTATTGAAACATATAAGAAAAAACTTTCAGTTTTAATTTTAAATATCTTACCTTGCATAAAGATTGATATTGATTATAAATTAGTGTTCACCGTAAATATATTTTTAAAAACTTCATCATTAAAGTCACAAAATTACTGTTAGCTATATTAACGTTATTATTATAATTTATTATTTGCAGTAGGGTTACAGTTAAGCTTACAGTTTAGTTTGCACTGATTCTCTAACCTGATACTGTAAAAATGGTCATGGTAATATCTTTTATGGCACTTGAATGGCAGCGGAAATTTTCAACGTTTTACAGTGTTCACACCCACTATAGTGAGAAACTGTTTTGTAATGATCAACTTCAAAAGGATTTTACTGATAGTTACCAGGGTTGCAACGCATCTGGAAAGCAGACAAATGTTAGGGATTTTGCAGATCATCTGGAATTTACACTTATATTGGAGCCTGGAAGAGAAAATATTGCTAAATGAGCAAGTGATTCATTTCCACTTCTGGATTCGGTTTTTGTGATTCCACTTCCCCAAAAAGATCCAATTCAGCAACTTGTTCTTCTCATTCTTATGATTCTCACTCTGATACAAAATTATGGTTCCTTCAGATTTCTGTTCTACATAGTCTCGTAGAAAGTGAATATAGTGTCGTAGAAAATGCTGCTTTTTTGTTTACGTTTACATCTAAAGAATTGCCTCTTGCAAAAAGGAATTGTATAGCAAATTCATTAGAAAGTGAAACATTTTGTATGGCTGATGAATATTATGTTTATGAACTACTTCTGTTGTTTTTAGATCGCGGAGATGTGTTGGGGTGAAATAATGTACCTCTGTTACCTTAGCCTAAAGTCTAGATGCAAATGATTATAGCACCCGACACATTTGATGCCAATTGTAATTTTACGTTATACTTCGAATTTAGAATGAAATTTTCTTTGCAAAAGTGGTGAAAGTGAATATTCTCAATAATTAACGAACCTATAGATTTAATTGAAAACACAAAGGTTCAAAATGAAAAATCATGATAATAAACATGTCTGGAAAAAAGTCATTTTTACCTGGGAAACCTGGTGACCTGTTTGTGATTGTCGCTTCATTCATTTTATCAATTCCACAATCAAAAAATCGTAGCTAGCCTGGTTACAGTTACGACTGTTTAGCTCACAGTTTCTTGAGCAAATGCATCATCGTGACCGCAACCCAGTCTAACATTTTTTCCGTAATGATAAATCCCCCATATTTGTAAGACGTCCCAAGTTATGTGTGCGAACTTTGACACCGCGTCCGACTAAATTATGGCCATATTAGGAACATCTGCGCCCAGGCAGTGGAGAAATTGCATCACGCTAGAAAGCGAGCAAATGCGTTCGATCCTTGGGAGATTCAGGGCACATTCATTTATTAATTAAACGTGCGTAGCAGGAAATGGTAAGTTATAGCTTCGGGTTACGTAGAATGCAGTTTCGGTCGCTAGAAGTAGAAATTGGTCCGACTTCCTTCACCACCTTGTAATTATGATAAATATCTGAAATTGTTTCTGACCGAAGAAATAATTTAAATGGTATTAATTCCAATTTTGCCATCGCTTACAGCATGACGATCATATTTCTGCTCCCTCTAGCTTTGGTGTAGTTGAAAATTTGAAAATTTTATTCCATTCTTTATTTTAGTAAAATGAACACAATTGATATTTTAAAATACTTTTCATGTGTAACATGATTACCGTACCATTTAATACATCAACAATTTACTTCAGAGGCTTGCAAATGCAAACTGTGCCATAATATTTATAGGGGGGGCGGGTGTAAGGGGCGACTCTTTTTGAAGACACCCTGGACTACATTTGGCAGACTAAAGAGCCTAGGACTCGTAGCAAGAGTAACCTGTGTTGTTTGTGATTGTCGCTACATTCATTTTATCAATTCCTTCGCCCCAATTGCCAAAAGTAGAGAAGGTCTAAATATGGGTTTTTGAGTTATCAGCGCTCTCGGGTGCTGCAGCCTGGCAGAGGCTATGGGAACTGGTTATCTGTCAAGGACAAGGTTGCGGCGCCAATTCGCAAGAGAAAGTGGTGGTTAGTTTCGGCCTTGGACGCTGTTATAGAATTGCGACCTCCGAAAACTTTTTGCAGGTATGTTTTAACTCAGCGTTTTCTGAATTCTCATCTGCTTTGTATAGGTTATGATATTAGCGGTACATAAAACAAATGTGGGCTTTTATAATGCCATGATTTGTTTGTGAAATATGTACCACAGAGAGCGAAAATAAATTGAAGAAGGAAAATAGCATGATGGTCTAAATATGGGCTATGACATGAGGTCTAATGTTGAGATCACATTTTCAACAACTATTTGGATGTTTTTTTTTTTAATTTCGATTTTTGCCATTCCGCTTGATTTTCAAAACAACAGATTATTCATAAATATGAATTTTATAATGTTTTAGCGATAAATGACTGTTTTTTAAATTTTAATTGCTTTTTGTGATATTGCCACTAGTAGCCCATATCGTCGATGTTTTCACGAACTGGCGAATATGTCAACTCCCCTGCATCACGAACCGGCGAATGTGCAAAATTTGACATTTTGAGGTTTTGACGCTGTATATGTTGGAACAACCTGTACTTTGCTCTCACAAAGTTTCAAGTTTCTATTAAATATTGCTTAGGAGATAAAGATGGAAAACGTTTTGACGAATATGAAAACTATTGTACGGACGCGATAAGAAGCGGCGTGCAATCAGAACGCAGAACGTGACCAAATTATGTCTCCTCGTTGGCTGCCATGTGGCTGGGGGGTTTCTACGTTGCCAGGTTCGCACAAACACACGGACAGGCTAGTCAGCTGTTGGCAAGCTCGGGGAAAAAGCGTCACGCGAAATTAAGCACGTACGTATCAGTATGTTAATATATGTTATTTCCGTTGTAAAATGATAATTTAACAAATCTAGAAGTTTGAAACTGAAGTTTCTTGTAGGTTGACATTCTGAATTTTACATTCTGGCAAGCATGAAACATTTTATCTTCCTGCTCTACACAGCAACAGAAAACCTTCACTGAAAGAACCTTTGTTGTGTTTTTATTATGGTACATTGCAAGCATCAGCTACCGGCATCTTTTTACTTATGTTGTATCGTATCACAATTACCAACAAAAGAAAATGCGTCCTGTGTTATGAGCAACACTGTGGCAAATCGTTCTCCTTTGATTTCATGCCGCCTCTCTTTGCCTTCTTTGTCACGCCGCGATTGTTGAAGCTTCAGAACGTACAAATGAAATGTATTTCTTGAAAATTAGGGCAAATTACGTACAACTTCGTTTCGTTAACACGTTTTTAAATTATATTTTGAGGAACCTACAAAAATTTCCTCCAAAACAGAATTTTACAGAACTGAGTTACTGTATTACGGAGAAGAATTTATCAAGAACAAATCAATTGTGTGTGAATTGATTGATTGAGTTGGTGTTTTAAAGTCCACTTTATGCACAGTACGGCTAATCTGGAATGGACCTACAGTTGGAAGTGGGATCCGAACCACTATGTACCTCGACAGGGTATCATACCCAGGACTACTTGATTACAAGGCGACAACACTTACCCTACCACTGTGCCATCGGGGAGGCACATGTGGGTGTGTGAAGTGAGATAATTTGGGAGCTATATGAGAATACAGGCTCTGGCAATACAGAGTTAAATAAATTACAACGAGACGCTTGGCAATTGCTCGATTTCCTTAACATTAATGATACATTTGGTACATGTGTTATTAATGCTTTGAGCTACCTGTATGTAAAAACATAACAAATGAATGAAAGAACAGAAGTAGTAGTTAAAGAATCAGTTGTTTTTGCTTACCGGCTACCATTGCAGTGGCGCTATCCCAAGATCATCTTCATTGTTGGTTGGTAAAGGAACATCTTCATCTGAGCTACTACTGTCACTGTTGTCTTCCCGCCCAAGTGAAATTACAAAATCCTCCATTTGCTGCTCTTCAACTCCCTCCTTTTCCCATGCTTCGGAAATAATCTTCCTTGTGTGTTCTATAGCCGAACGTCACCTATCTGCTGTCACATCCCCGATAGCCTGTTCTGTCAATTGCAAAATTTTAGACGGTGTAAAAGGTGGCAAAGTGTTCCTCTGTGCTACCAGCCCTTTGATGAGAACAATGGAAGTGTCCTGTTGTTGACTGTTTAACCAGATGTTTAATCCTACACGTGTTTCTGTGGACTCGCGAAAATCCTGAAGTAGGTCAATCCGGCAACAGCGCGTCGCTACCAGAGTGGGTGGTTCCACGCCGCTTCCTAGTGCGTCCCGACAGTAGTATTGTGATAGTTTCACGAACCGACGAATATGAAATTCGCCGCTTTGTGGAGAAAAACATGATATCATTTTACAATCCATTCAGAATGTGTCAGTTCGACTACATTTTGCCTAACAGATGCCGCTGTAATAACACGTTTTATGTTGTTTTTTTTATATAAGAAATATAACCCATTTGTAAGATATCAGAAAACATGTAAGGCACAGTTTGTGTTTCTATTGGAACAATGTACAGTCTATATTTTGAGACTCAATGAAATTGGCAATCATCTGGTTTAATTCTCGCAACTAAATTATTTCGAATGGTTTATAAAAGAAATGCCATATTTCTGATATTATTTTGAATAATAGCCTTCTAGTGGTGTGGCTCGTTGTGTAATTATTCAGAAGATATAAATAAGGACGTGCTTGTGAAGTGGACTGATGGCAGTACTAACATCGTCAGAAGCCAAGAACTTACACTCCCCCATGGAATGAAGAAGTTGCAATATGGAGCGAAAGTGAAAATGTGGTGGGATCCTGAGAAAATTTATTATGAAGGTGTTGTGATCGGGATGGAAGAAGATTCTGAAAGTGGTGATGCAGGTGATGAACTTCCTCTGTCAGTGCCAAAGAAGAGCTCAGGTGGTGTGATCAATGACTCGAGTGCAGTAGTTTGTGACGTTGACAGTTCTTCAGAAACGTTAGCGGATGATGAGGACAAGGATCCTGATTTTCTTATATCTTCCAGTGATAATAAATCGTCCGTACATTCCTCACCGAGGAATGTTCACGCTGTATGTAGTTCCTTGCATTGTGAAGATGAAAAATTTGCTGCATGCGTAACGTGTCAGGATTTGGTTTGTTACAATCACTTCATATTGGATTGCGCCGAGCACAACAGACGTGTTAGTGTACGTACAAGAGAAAAACAACCCTCCGGGATCAGGCCACACAGATTTTAAAGTAGATGGTTCTCAAAAGGAGGATGTTACTCCACTAAAGCGAAGGGTTTCCGAAAAGGAAAAAGAAAGAAAAAATGTAAAAGCCTGTCGTTCTTTGGGTTATGAGTATGTAAGTGAAAAGAGTCATCAAGTTATTCCTTCTCGCAGATTGCTTCGTCCACGTTGTGAGTCACGGACATGCCAAACAAGAGGATTGAAGTGGAACGATTTTGATGACAACACAAGAATGAAAGTTAATAATGCGTATTATAATTTAGGAAATGTTTCCCGACAACGAAAATGGTTGAGTAAGTTCATCGCTTCCAAAGCTCCTGTAAGGTCAGCGAAGTCAGAAGACAAAAAGATGAAGGAAAGAACGCTTCATTATTTCTTACCAGATGACCATAACGTAAGACAAAGAGTATGTCTTAAAATGTTTCTTAACGCACTTCAATTGCTGAGAGACAAGTAAGGACAATGCTAATGAAGTTAAAGAACCAGTGCATGGTAGAAGAAGAAAAGAGAAGTGGACGTCAGACAACGTTAAAAGAAAGAGACGAAAAAATGCGTACATATATTAAAAAACACATAAATATGTTCCCTAGGATGCAATCTCATTTTTTGCCGCAGAAGTTCTAGCCAACAGTACTTGTCCAACTTAAATATTGCAAAGATGTATGAACTATTCAAAAAAGAATTTCCAAACAGCTCGGCATGTTACTCCTTATACAGATCAGTTTGTAAATGTATGAAGTTAAAATTTTGTTCTCCAAAAAAAGATCTGTGTGGTTTGTGTGAGACGTACAACTCATTGAAATCAGCTAATTGTTTATCTAATCATTCTGACTTGATTGAAAAATATAACAGGCACATACAGGAAAATCAGAAGGTGAGGGAAATTAAAGGTGCGATGAAAGATACAGCTGTACAAAATCCACAGGAGTTCGTGGCTGCTTGCTTTGACATGGAGCAAGTCATAAATCTACCACATAGCAAACGAACTGAACTGCATTACAAAAGAAAATTATAAGCCTACAATTTTACAATTTATGAATTAGCTAGTAAAAGCGGTAATTGCTACGTTTGGCACGAAGGATTAGAGAAAAGAGGTCCGAATGAAGTTGCAACAAATTTAAGGAAGTTTCTGCTGATGAAAGATGATCAAGGTGTAAAACAGGTAGCGTTCTTCGCCGATGGATGTGCATCTCAGAACAAAAACAGTATCCTGCCTTCTATGTTCGTTTATTTTTTAAACACTGAAGCACAAAACATCAACACCATACAAGTTTTCTTCTTCGAAACGAGTTACGGACAAAGTGAAGGTGATGCTATTCACAGCACAATTGAAAACGTACTTCGACGGAGTGAAGACTTCGTCCCTGCCTAACTCATCCCGGTAATCAGGATGGCAAGAAACAACCATATGCTGTTCATGAGTTGCATGCTAAAGACGTCTTAGATTGGAAACAATATTCGCAGTACCTGCGTATCCTAAAAGTTAGAACAACAAATGAGGGTCAACCCGTGGACTGGACAAAAGTCATGCAAATTCAAGTGCGCAAGGGTTGTCCCAATATATTTATAAAAACATCGCATAACCTAAACACACACTCAAGTATATCACTTCCTAATCCACACAGTGCTAAAGAGGACAATTTTCCACCAAGGGTTTTTACTTCAAAGCCAAAACTGCCTTGAAAAAATACCAGGACTTGCTGTCATTATGTCAAGGAGTAATACCAGTAATTTCTCATCCTGATTATAAAGACTTCTATGTCAGATTACCTCACTAATTGTACAACAAAATCCGTCTATTAACTCTGTATTTGATAACAGACAGACTAGTGTTGGTCAATGTATTACTATTTTGTTCCTTACATTTTATTTCCTGAATTTTATTATTCTTGAAATTTATTTGCGGGTACGTCTAGTGTTGTGTGAATTTCTCTGTTTCTCACTGTGACGTATTAAACTATTATGGTGTATGTTATGATTAGTGTATTAATGATTTGCCTAATATTTAACTCTGTATAAATATCCAATACATAAGTTGAAAGTTTTAGCCTTGAACTGTAGAATTCGCAGTTTTAGTGAAAATTACAATTACGAATCAAGCTAAAAATATTCCATTTTTTTTTGTTTCACGAACTGACGAATAGATTCAATGAAATCCTTTGTTCATTTATTGTTCATTAAAATTCTTTATACTGTGTTTTTTCTTATGTGAACTACCTTCTCACACAGCATTTGTTGTTATCTCAAAATATAGTTTAGCTCGAATATTTTTTTCAATGATTCGCAAGTAACGCAAAATTGACTACTTTCAACTTCGTTTTTCTCAAAATCAATATTTTGCACATTCGCCGGTTCGTGAAAACATCGACGATATTTAGACCACAATTTTGAAATACATTATTTTACCATTTTTTGAAAATTGCTTTTTTTAGGAAAATGGAGATCTTTTCTACTTTAGCATGCTATTACATTTAAGTATGTATTTCACAGATATGCATTTTAAAGGCAGGTGCTTGATATATTAATTTTTTTCCTCCGAAAATGACAAAATATTAAGGGCGGGTGCCCATATTTAGACCTTTTCCTCTAGCAGAAAAGCGACATGAAATAAATTTAACCAATCAATAATATGTATATGCCTATTACCATGTAAGTGGGGACTCATCTTTACAATAGCCGACATCCCTGGCGCAGTGGTTAGCACAGCGTGCTAAAACCCCAGGGGTCTCTTTCGAAACTCGGCCTGGGCAAGGATGTTCTTTGTGAGTGTCCCTTTATCATCCCTATCCTCACGATTAGCGAAAAGTAGCAGAAAAGCGAAGTAAAATAAACCAAATCAATCGATCATCTTTATAATCTAAGACCTCCCCGACAGGGTAGTGGTTTATACTTACACCTTGTAATGCAGTTATCCCGAGTTCGATCCCTGGTGGAGGCACATTGAACGTAGTTAGGATCGCAACTTAAGCTATAGGTCCATTAGCCAGTCTGTGCATAAGGTAACAAACGTATTGCCCTCTTTATAATATAGCCTACACTGATTAGTGAATCACTCGATTGTTCAGAATAAAAGTTGAATAGAAGAAAGTAATTTTTGCCTAGGTCAAATCAACGAAAAGCTCCATAATCACCTCAGCATAATGTTTTCTTACAAGTACGGTTTGGTAGTATATTTCCTGGTGACTTGCAAGAAAGAATAAATAAGAGAATTCTGCGATTACATCTCCATTGGACTGGCTTTTGAATATTCTTATTTTTCTTGTAATTTCGTAGAATCAAATACTGTATTTCTAACACTTTTGAATTTTTCCCCATGCCATGTATCATGTAATAACAATCGCCTGACTTGTAGGCGAAAAGTTAGCCTCGTGTTCCTTTCCATCTTTCATTTATTAGCTATTCATAATCATACTCACCATTAACCTAGAGACATAGATAGGTGATGCAAAATATCTACATACCTATGCACTACTTCTGCATGTAATTCTTATTACAAATTAAAACACCGTTCACAGATTAACACACGTGGATAAGCAGAGCACTGTCATTGATTGACAAAGTTGGCTAAGATGAGAATGACTGATGGTATGATAAAATTTGTGTGAGGAAGAAAATAGTTCGTAGTTGAGAAACATACGATAGAATCCTATTTTTGAAAAGTCTCGCTTGGAGATACAAAGCATGAAGAAGGTAATAGCAGAAGTAACATGCATTTGAAACCAAGAAATGAATTAAGTGGTATTTCAAACATTGAATAACTAGTCAACCGGATCACAGTGCCCATTTGAGTGTATTATATTCCTCATCATTCAGATTATGTCATACTTCAACTTTCTTGTCATAGAATGACTCATTTTCATTAGAATCCAAATGGTTCAGTGCTTTCTTCATTTTGCAAGACAATACCTAATTCCAACAACACACCAAAACCATCTCAAAGCATCAGCAAAAGGAAATAATTGGAAGTAATTTGTAACATGTGAGTAAGAAGACATTGTTGGCTTCCTAGCATAAGGGTAACGATGGCAATGGCTTTCTCCGTAATATGAAGATGTAGTAGTATTTCTATATGCAATACATCTGTGGATTTCTTCGCGAGTTCTTGATATTCCGTTACCAGTGCGAGTCTTATGCCCTTCACGAAAAAGTTATCTTGTGTGGCAGTTGTACGATAATCTGACATTAGGTAAGCGTTCACTTTTCTTGTTAGCAATTTTTGTAGGCTATGATATAAGAATGAACTGAGGCCTCACCGATGGCGCAGTTGTAGCGTCGTCGCCTTGTAATCAAGGGGTATCGGGTTCGATACCCGGTGGAGGCACATAGTAGTTCGGATCCCACTTTAAACTGTAGGTCCAGTCCCGATTAGCCTTACTGTGCATAAAGTGGACTTAAAATCTCCAAATCAATCAAACAATCAATCATAAGAATGAACGAGCCATTGAAGAAATGAATAACGGGGGAATGCATAGTTGTTTTAAATACCTTAACACCCAAAGCAAAAATGAAGACAAAGGTGTTGAAAAGTGAAGTAAGAATTTCGGTTCAGTCGGGTTTTGAATATTGGTCTTCGAGTTACCGTTGACTTGGAAATTCAATTGGCACGGAATGTCACACGTATCGTTTACCAGTTTCAGCCATTTTTTCAAAACCTTAAAGTAAGTTCTGCGTTCGTTTTATTAGCTATTTCGTATAGCTGGTTCAGTCAAAATGATGTTCTCAGGAAAATAATTCTACATCGCTGTGTTATTATGCGATACATGCAAATTATACCCACTTTGATTCATAATGCTATTAGCCTTCAGTCCTACCCGTATTTCGGTAACGGTTCCGATTGTTTTATGATTTTTTCAAGTTCTCCTAGACTAATTATTGTGGAATTTTGACAATCTCATTGTCACACGAAATTTGAACCTTCCTTAAAGTATTGAGCACTATTTGGATTAAAGAAAAGTTATTTATGTTGAAAAGAAAAACAACTTCAAAATTACCTTACGCAAACATGCGCGCTCCCCATGGACAAGGAGGCATTTTCCGTTGATAGAAGCGACAGCAAGTATCGTATACTAGTGGGAATGAATGTAGAAATAATTTTGTACGTTTTTTTTTTTTTAGAAAGCATTTAGGGATATTATTTTAATGCTAAGAGAACTAAACCTGACCCGCCTAACCTAACCGCGAAAGCATTTGGGGTTATTATTAAAATGCTTAGGGAACTAAACCAGATTATATAGAAGTATATGGAAATGAAAAACCAGTGTCAAGGAAGCACGCAGTAATCGCTTAGATTCCGCAGTATGTGTTAACAGACGTAAATCGAAATCTAACAATCTAAAAATTACATAAGTATCATGATGAAATCGCAAAAGGAACTTGGGCCCTATATTTCTGAAGATACATATCGGATCACCCTCCCCATAGAGGCAAAAGTTCCAACGAAATTTTTGCCTCGCACATATTGAGTAAATGTTTCAAATTCGCAGCACATGCTGTTAGTCATTTCATATTAGCCGACCTCCGTGGCGGATTATTTAGCACAGCGCGCTGCGGCGTCAGGGGCTCCAGGTTCGAATCTCCCACTCGACATGGGTGTTCTTTTGGAGTGTCTCTTCGTCACTCATCCTCATCGTCGCGATTAGCGAATAGTGGCACAAAAGCGACGCTAAATATAAAAAAATCAAATCATTTTAGATCAATATTCTCCCCATTCCCACACACATGAAATTAGCTTATAATCTATCAACTACAAACAAATTTTAGACCGGTGTGTTATTATGCGAATTGGCAAATTATTTTATCATGTATGTCAAATATGTGTCACTTAATGGGAAAGAAAGTGAGAATTTAGACGTATTCACCCAAACCCCTTCTCCAGGAGAAAGATCGCATGTCATAATTTATTTCGCTAAGCTTCGGAAAAGGTTTTGCGTTCGAAATATCCTAATTTTAGAGTAGTGCAAGTACTTTCTCTCTCACATACACAGACATATTACAGTTTCTTCTGACCAGGAATTCGTGGAATAATTCGGGATTTTACATTCGATTTTGTGTGATTTTTTTTTGTGAACGTGAAAAGAACTACGAGTAATCGTCCACAATATCTGAAACTAAGCTATCGATGGCCTCTTCATCATTGTTGCTTACAATTTTTTCAGACATATTTGGGTAATATTTATGAAATTGGTATTATTATATATCAAGATATATTTCTACTAGCAACCAGATATTCTGTGAAACCAACGAAGATCTCGGAAATTGTGGAATTTGGCGAGACGTTTTTGGAATATTATAGCTGACCAGCGAGAACACCCGGATCAGATTTATAGTGTTGCCGCCCCCCTATTCTATTTACTGTGAAGATTTTTCGGATTGTTTGTTACGTTATCAGTAAGAGAAACATTCACGGTTCATATCTTCGACCGTACGCTCTAAGTACACCCCCGGAGAGCATTTTAGACATCGAAAAGAATTAGCAATGATAGGAGAGTAGTGATTCTGCCATTATGCACAAAAATCAGAAATTACCACCCGTTTTGGACGTCCATGCTCCATCATCATTTCGGAGCTTATCTTTTCTCCTTATTTTCGGATTTTCCTCCCCTCAAAAACATCCTGAGTATGGGCATGAATAGCACAAAATGGATCTACAATTTCATGTTAATTTTCCTTCAACTCCAATTTTAGTATTTGTTTAATTTGCGCATCCTCCCGCTGATATTTTAGAGTATCGACTTTTTATATCCAGATTTCCACTCGTAGTTCTATCTCGTAGGTGGCCGCGGTGGCTCAGTCGGTAACGCGTCTGACTACCATGCTCAAGGTCCCGGGTTCGATCCCCGGCCGGTTCAAATCCGGGTACTTTTCTAACGGTGGAAGCATCGAATAACATGGGTACCTGGGGGAAACCCTGGGGGGTAAAGGCGGTGAGGGACGTGATGCTGATCACATCACCCCCACTCACGACCGGATCAAGAAAGTGTGGGGCGTTACCCCCACACCCCCTATACGCCTTCATGGCGTGGTGCTATGCACAGGGGAACACTTTACTTTTTTTTACTTTAGTTCTATCTCGTAGTAACATTTTTGAAGCCATAAATTCGTTAGAAATAGCCTTACTTCTCAATCAGTTTTGGTTAAGAACAAACGGACTGCAAAGAAAATATTTTCTTTGCCTCTTGCCTATTTTTCTCGTGCGTATGCGTGTGTTTGTGCGATGTGATGTGGTGTGTGTGTTTGTGTGTGTGTGTTGACACGCACCTATTGATTTGTTTAAAGGTCCTATGGGTTTTAGTATTTTAAGTCACTCCCCTTAATCTGGCTCATTTGATTTTAGCAGCAAGGAGCAACAACACTACTTTACATTACCTCCTATTTGTGTAGTAAAACTTAGATTGATTTTAACAGTTATTAGCTCGAGATGAGTTCATGTATACACATGACAATACCGTAATGCTGTACCCAAATAATACATTTCAATCACGATTCATGTTTTAATCTTCCATTCGTGAAGAAATGTCAACATTTATTCACACCAACTCAACACAACGAACATTCCATATTTTTTTCCCCCAAGAATTCAACATACAGTTCAGTCGCCAACCACATGCTCTCAAGAATGCGTCACATAGTTGAAAACCTTGTGATTACTGACACGCTCGTTACAATGTATTACATATGCCGGGTGTTTCAGAAATAATTGAGGGGTTACAACAATTTATTGCAAATAAACTATTGAACTTACGTTAATGAAACAAGTACAGAACAATCGAGGAACGCAAACAGTTTGTGAGTTCATATCCCTGCCGCTAGGAGACACTTAAATTACCCACATCACTCACATGCACAACACTCAGTACTCGCCCTACCGATGCCGCGTGATATCGCAGGCCTATGGGATAGCGATAGACGCTATCGACAGGCCCATGTTAATGCGAGTGTGGCAAGAACTAGACTATCGTGTCGATTAGGGATGGCCAAACGGATCCGGATCCAAAATTTACGGATCTGGGTCCGGATCCGAAAATTCCGGGTCTGTAAGTTTCGGATCTGGATGCGGATCCGAAAGTTCCGGATCTGGATCCGGATTCGAAAATTCCGGATCCGGGTCCAAAAGTTTCGGATCTCGATCCGGATCCGGATCCGAGAGTTTCGTATCTCAATCCCATTATAATATTACCACACCTTAAAAGGTATTATGATCTTCGATTACAAAGAAATTTTTCATTAGTTAGTCCTACAAGAATTTTTTTCAAGTGTTGTTCCTAAAATACATTGCTACGCATCGGCTAACACACTCGTACACAAAAATAATCTTACTTGTTTAACACAAAATGTCAGAGGTGATTTTGTAAATGCCATTGAAAGGAATATGTATTCATTCGAATGTATTGGAAATGAAAACACACATAAATGTGAGACATTCCATTCCAGGATGAAACCTTTAACACATATAACAAGTTAGAAATGTTATACAAAAATTATACAATTGTTCTACAGTTACAGTATTACAAATTAAAATAAAACATTATAATATATGCAGTGTTATATAATTACAAAGTGTAAGATTAATAAGGGAGGTTATCTAAGTGTCCCCCTCCGATTTCCATGAAACTTGGCAGGCGTATAGTAGGGCCCAAAGGAAGATTTACGTGTTTTTTGTTTCACCCAAAAAAACGGTTTTAAGGGTCAAAACCCCCTCAAATGTCAAGACAAATTGAAGTGAGGATCTGACACCTGTGTCCCTCCGATTTCCATGAAACTTGGCAGGTGTATAGTGGGGCCCAATGGAAGAAATACAAGTCTTTTTGTTTCAGCTAAAAAACGGTTTTAGGGGGCAAAATCCCCTCAAATGTCAAGATGAGGACAAATTGAAGTGAGGATCTGACCCCTGTGTCCCTCCGATTTACATGAAACTTGGCAGGTGTATAGTGGGGCCCAATGGAAGAAATACGTGTTTTTTTGTTTCAGCTAAAAAAACGGTTTTAGGGGGTAAAACCGCCTCAAATGTCAAGATGAGGACAAATTGAAGTGAGGATCTGACCCCTGTGTCCCCCTCCGATTTCCATGATACTTGGCAGGTGTGTGTATTAACGGGCCGAAATGAAGAAATACGTGTTTTTTTGTTTCGGCTGAAAAACTGTTTTAGGAGGCAATCCCCCCTCAAATGTCAATATGAGGACAAATTTAAGTGTGCATTTCACCTATGTGTCCCCCTCCGATTTTCATGAAACTTGGCAGGTGTATAGTGGGGTCCAATGGAAGAAATACGTGTTTTTTTTGTTTCGGCTAAAAAACGGTTTTACAGGGCAAAACCCACTCAATTGTCAAGATGAGGACAAATTGAAGTGGGAATCTGACCCCTGTGGCCCCCTCCGATTTCCATGAAACTTGGTAGGTGTGTGTATTAACGGGCACAAATGAAGAAATACGTGTTTTTTTGTTTCGGCTAAAAATCTGTTCTAGGGGGCAAAATCCCCTCAAATGTCAAGATGAGGACAAATTGAAGTAAGGATCTGACCCCTGTGTACCCCTCCGATTTTCATGAAACTTCGCAGGTGTATAGAGGGGCCCAAAGGAAGAAATACGTGTTTTTTGTTTCGGCTAAAAAACTGTTTTAGGGGGGAAAACCCGCCTCAAATGTCAAGATGAGGACAAATTGACGTGGGGATCATCTGACCCCTGTGTCCCCCTCCGATTCCCATGAAATTTGACAAGTGTATAGAGAGACCCTATGCCCCCTATTTCTTCCTATGCCCTATTTACGTGGTTTCGGGGTCAGATCCCTACTTCAATTTCTCCTCATCTTGACATTTGAGGGGGGGGGGCTTCTATACACCTGCCAAGTTTCATGGAAATCGGAGGGGGAGACTTAGACCTCCCTTGTAAGTGGATTAATTAATTACAAAGTAATTTGAAAGTACCGGATCCGGATCTGAAAATTCCGGACCCACGGATCCGGATCCGAAAAATTTTAGGATCCGGATTTCGGATCCGCCAGGATCCGGATCTGGCCATCCCTAGTGTCGATGTGTGCCGTGTCACCCGTGGCACACACATTGAACATTTGTAAGTGTGAAAAAACTGTTTGAGTTCCTCGTTCGTTCTGCACTGGTTTCATTAACTTAAGATTAATCCTTTACTTGCAATACATTTTTGTAACCCCTCAATTATTTCTGAAACACCGGGCATAAAGATGTGATCGTCTTTATTTATAGTGCACAGCCTTTTTGTTAGTACGAAATGGAGTAGATGCTACAAAACAATTGAAAAAAGGGAAGGTGCTTAGTTTTATTAATACATTTGTTTGACTTATATAGGATACCGGGATTTTGTGCACACGCCGTATATCAATCAAAATATAATTATTGCGACATTGACAAATATGTCTTAACAGTAATATAGTTAACAGTAATTCAGAAATGTTTTCCTCTTGTCTCTTGCAGGCAGCAATGAAAGAACTGAAAAACAAGCAACTTCAGTCCGCTGTGCTTCGTGATATCCAGCCAAGTGTTAGAGCTCATATTCGCCCTACCACTATGGTCCTTGATGTGTTTCCCCTCATGTTGGACATACTCACTCCAACTCTAAGGCCGGTAAGTGTATTTTAGTCATAGTAGTAGAAGTTAGCAATGTTTTCTAAGTTATCTGCTGATTGGATATAACTTTATTTCAATTGTAGATTAAAATATCAGTACATGTTGCATATCCATGAAACTAAACAGAGAATAAAATAATACTATTCTAATCTCAAAGAATTTATTACAAATACCTGGATATCAGTGCTGACGTTAAGAATTCGTTTATCCTTTCAGTTAAAATAAAGGCTATCAGAGATTTATGTTCACAACTTTCATAAGGAGAACGGGTTCATACTCTAACTCAACATGGTATACGAGTGCGTTCTTTGAGACATGGGGACGAAGATTATCATGGAAACAAGGGCACCAGATATGTTCTTCAGTGTTGGCTCCTTCTGGCAGCAGCTGCTGGTGGCTCCGAATTTGGCGAAGGACTAGTAGGGGAAAAAATTGGATTATAGAGACAATTATATCAATAGTTACATATATACTCGTTAGAAAATGGAGTTTCCAACAAAACACACACTCAAATTTAACATTTAAAATTTAAGGATTCGCAGCTACGTAAGTCTATTTAACTATTTCTTATTTCTAGACAACAGCCAAAGTAAACCACACGAAGATTCATGTGAATGGTCTAGAACGATTTCTAAGCATATATTTTTTTTAGATTTTGGAATATCATAGCAATTTTTCTAAATGAGAGAAATTTTCGAAAAAAAAAAACTGCCCTGGCGTCGGTCAAAGGTCATGTCGATCCTTAAACTGTAGGCCCAGTCCTAAATCTGTGCATAAAGTGCACTTAAACAAAGCTCAACTCAACCCAGATAAGATTGATTTTACCAGATCGCATAGCACCTAGGAAGCTCCCATAACGTTGGTTGCCTTATATAAATGAAGACACGACTCATTCTTCGAGTTAGTTTAGTGTAGCATCTAATAGGTGGTATATTACTTGCGTTTGTTTCTAATAAAAAGAGAAAGAGGTGAGATATTTAAAACGTCGATACTTGATCAGTAAATTACAAATGCTAAAATTTGAAGACAAAATGCAATGTCTTTTCGTACGACGTAAAGGACTTCGTGAGAGAAATAGTTAAAAGATTGTACAATTTCAATTGTGATAGTGTGTTAATTCTTTCATGAATATGTCTGCAGGGAGTAGGAGTGTGTGTGTGTGTTGCACGAAGTTTATAATGTGCATCGCTCGAAGTTTACGATCTGCATTGCTGTGAATTTCACTGTTTTCAAAGCATGAAACCTCCCCCTTTGACTAAGAATATTGTACCACAGCCTCGGTATTCCATCTGAGAATAGGCCTCACGCGGCTTCAGCCTCCGACCTCAAATTCTGCCTCATCCTCCAAACTCAAGGTCTGCCTCAGCATCCGGATTCCAGATCAGCATAAGCCTCACGCGGATTCAGCCTCAGAGCTCAAGGTCTGTCTCAAACTCAAGATTCCATCGCAGCATAGTCTTCACGCGGCATCAGCCTCCAAGCTCAAGGTGTGCCTCAGCCTCGGTATTCCATCTGAGAATAGGCCTCACGCTGCTTCAGCCACCGACCTCACATTCTGCCTCACCATAGGAGGCCTAACGCTGCCTCAGCCTCCAAACTCAAGGTCTGTCTCAGCATCCGGATTCCAGATCAGCATAAGCCTCACGCGGCTTCGGCCTCAGAGCACAAGGTCTGTCAACCTCGAGATTCCATCGCAGCATAGTCTTCACGCGGCTTCAGCCTCCAAGCTCAAGGTGTGCCTCAGCCTCGGTATACCATCTCAGAATAGGCCTCACGCGGCTTCAGCCTCCGACCTCAAATTCTGCCTCAGCATAGGAGGCCTAACGCTACCTCAGTCTCCGAATTTAAGGTCTGCCTCAGCATCCGGATTCCAGATCAGCATAGCCTAACGCGACTTCAGCCTTAGAGCTCAAGGTCAGTCTCAACCTTGAGATTCCAACGCAGCATAGTCTTCACGCGACTTCAGCCTCCAAGCTCAAGGTGTGCCTCAGCCTCGGTATTCCATCTGAGAATAGCCCTTACGCGGCTTCAGCCACCGACCTCACATTCTGCCTCACCATAGGAGGCCTAACGCTGCCTCAGCCTCCAAACTCAAGGTCTGTATCAGCATCCGGATTCCAGATCAGCATAAGCCTCACGCGGCTTCGGCCTCAGAGCACAAGGTCTGTCAACCTCGAGATTCCATCGCAGCATAGTCTTCACGCGGCTTCAGCCTCCAAGCTCAAGGTGTGCCTCAGCCTCGGTATACCATCTCAGAATAGGTCTCACGCGGCTTCAGCCTCCGACCTCAAATTCTGCCTCAACATAGGAGGCCTAACGCTACCTCAGTCTCCGAATTTAAGGTCTGCCTCAGCATCCGGATTCCAGATCAGCATAAGCCTAACGCGACTTCAGCCTCAGAGCTCAAGGTCAGTCTCAACCTTGAGATTCCAACGCAGCATAGTCTTCACGCGACTTCAGCCTCGAAGCTCAAGGTGTGCCTCAGCCTCGGTATTCTATCTGAGAATAGGCCTCACGCGGCTTCAGCCTCCGACCTCAAATTCTGCCTCAGCATAGGAGGCCTAACGCTGCCTCAGCCTCCGAACTCGAGGTCTGCCTCAGTATCCGGATTCCAGATCTGCATAAGCCTAACGCGGCTTCGGCCTCAGAGCTCAAGGTCTGTCTGAACTTCGAGATTCCATCGCAGCTTAGTCTTCACGCGGCTTCAGCCTCCAAGCTCAAGGTGTGCCTCAGCCTCGGTATACCATTTGAGAATAGGCCTCACGCGGCTTCAGCCTCCGACCTCAAATTCTGCCTCAGCATAGGAGGCCTAACGCTACCTCAGCTTCCGAATTTAAGGTCTGCCTCAGCATCCGGATTCCAGATCAGCATAAGCCTAACGCGGCTTCAGCCTCAGAGCTCAAGTTCAGTCTCAACCTCGAGATTCCATCGCAGCATAGTCTTCACGCGGCTTCAGCCTCCAAACTCAAGGTGTGCCTCAGCTTCGGTATTCCATCTGAGATAGGCCTCACGCGGCTTCAGCCTCCGACCTCACATTCTGCCTCACCATAGGAGGCCTAACGCTGCCTCAGCCTCCGAACTCAAGGTCTGCTTCAGCTTCGGGAATTGGATAATAAACCTTTTCGTGCAAGGCCTCATCTCCAGGAAGCTATCAACTCGCGGCAAGCCACGGCACCTAGCGACCTGTTGAGTGAGATGAGTCAAGTCAAAATGGATAATAAACCTTTTCCTGCTCCCACAAAAATAGGCAATAATTAGGCTGGAGAGTTCAATGAACTAACCGATCTCTAACCACGCACTTGTAATAATCAGGCTGGAAGGTTCATACGAACTAACCGATCACTACCAACTCCTTGTTCTTCAGCTTCGGGAATCCATCTCAGCATAGGCCGCATACGCCTTCAGCCTCCGAGCTCAAGTTCTACCTCAGCCTCGGTATTCCATTTCAGCATAGACCTCATACGCCTTCAGCCTCCGAGCTCAAGTTCTGCTTCAGCTTCGAGATTCCATTTCAGCATAGTCCTCACGGACGTTCAGCCTCCGGATTCCATCTCAGAATATTTCACACGATGACTCAGCATCCGACCCAAGGTCTGCCTCAGCTTCGGAATTCCGTCTCAGCATAACACTCAAGCGGCTTCAGCCTCCGAGCTTAACGTGTGCCTCAACCTCCGAGCCCAATTTCTGCTTCAGCCTCGGGATTCCATGTCAGTCTAGTCGTCACGCGGCTTCAGCGTCGGAAGTCCATCTCAGCATAGGCCTCACGCTGTCTCAGCGTACAAGTTAAGTTCTGCCTCACCCTCGGGATTACATCTCAGCAGGTCTCACACGCATTCAGCTTCCGAGCTCAAGGTCTGGCTCAGCCTATGGATATCATCTCAGCATAGACCTTACTCGCCTTCAGCGTTCAAGCTCAAGATCTGCCTCATCCTTCGGATTCCATCTCAGCATATGTCTCACGCGGCTTCAGTCTTAGAGTTCAACGTCTGCCTCTCAACCTTCCGATTCCATCTCAGTATAAGCCTCACGCGTCTTCAGCCTCCGAACTCAAGGTCTGCATAGGCCTCAGTGACCTTCAGCCTTTGGATTCCATCTCAGCATAGATTTCACGCTGTCTCGGCCTCCGAGCTCAAGGTCTTCCTCAGCCTCGGAATTATATCTCAGCAAAGGACTCACAGACTGCAGCCTCAGAGCTCAAGGTCGGCCTCATCATCGGGATATCATCTCAACATAGGCCTCATGCGCCTTCAGCCTCCGTGCTACAGTTCTGCCTCAAACTTTGGATTCCATCTCAGTATATGCCTCACACGCATTCAGCCTCCGAGCTTAAGGCCTGCTTTAGCCTCGGGATTACATCTCAGCATAGGCCTCACGTACCTTCAGCCTCCGGACTCAGCATAGGCTTCATGCGCCTTCAGCCTCCGTGCTACAGTTCTGCCTCAAACTTTGGATTCCATCTCAGCATATGCCTCACCCGACTTCAGCTTCCGAGCTCATGGTCGACCTCAGCCTCTGGATTCTAACTCACCATAGCACTCAAGTGGCTTCAGCCTCCGAGCTCAAGGTGTGCCTCAGCCTCGGGATTTCATCTCAGCATGGACCTCACACCTCCTCAGCCTCCGAGCTCAAAGTCTGCCTCAGCCTCGGGATTCCATCTTAGCATAGTCCTGATGCGGCTTCAGCCTCCGAGCTCGAGGTCTGCTTCAGTTTCGGGATTCTATCTCAGCATAGCACTCTCGAGGCTTCATCCTCCGAGCTCAAGGTGCCTAAGCTTCGAGATTCCATCTCAGCATAGTCCTCACGCGGCGTCATCCTCCGAGCTCAATGTCTGCTTCAGTGTCGGGATTCCATCTCAGCATAAGCCTCATACGGCTGCAGCCTCCTAGCTCAAGGTGCCTCAGCCTCGAGATTCCATCTCAGCATAGGCCTCACGCCACCTCAGTCTCCAAGCTCAAAGTCTGCTTCAGCCTCGGGATTGCATCTCAGCATAGGTCCACGCGCCTTCAGCCTCCCAGCTCAATGTCTGCCTCAGACTCCGGACTTTTATCTGGGCATCGGCCTCACCCTCCGAACACAAGGTCTGCCTCCGGATTCCATCTCAGCGTAGGTCTCACGCTGCCTCAACCTCCGAGCTCAAAGTCTGCCTCAGCCTCGGGATTTCATCTGAGCATAACCCTCACGCTGCCTCAGCCTCCGAGCCCAATGTCTATCTCAGCCTTCAGACTTCATCTCAGCATAGTCCTTACGCGGCCTCAGCTTCCGGATTCCAACTCGGACTCCCGGATAGTGGGAAAGTGAAGAAAATTAATATTCAAAATATGGCTTCTGGAATTTAGTCAAGAACAAATTCAAAATGCGGGTTCAACGTGCACTCGGAAACAGATTTACTATATTTTGGGAAGAAGAATGCAATTTATTTTTCTTTGCGGAAACAAAAGGTTTAAATAGTGCAAAAGTTTTGCCAAATTCCGAATTTATGTTCAATGTTCACTTGAAACACAAGTTTTTAAATAACGAATTACCGTAAATTGGTAGGGGACAAATTTGCAATACAATTAAAAGGCATTATCCATTACCTCCTACTGTAATTAATTTTTATGAATATTTTCCTTGTATCGGCACTTGGACCTCCCCAATCAATATTGAAATATTGACTGATTTTGTTTATTTAACGTTGCTTTTCTTCCACATGTGACTAATTGCGACGAGGACAATCACAAGCACACATGAACTCTACACAAAACAAAACTACCACAAAGGATTATACTGGCTGTGAGTCCTGGCAATGCCTCTTTAGCTTGGCGCCTATACAGTCAGTAACCCCTTACAAAATGTATGACGCCAGCCCCAACAACACGTGATAATTGCAAGCCGTTGGGATGGTAGCTCGGCATAGACTTTCTAAGAAAATTAGGATACAGGAAACATGCTTTTAAATACAGGAAAACATGGTTTCCTCAAAACTAAGTTCTGACAATTGAGCTCGTAAAAATTACGATGTGGTCTAGGGTTAATGAAGAACTGTGTATTATTTAGACATTTACTTTACAAAGCTGTCACATACGAATTGTATAAGGATAAGAACAAAAGGGCAGAATATTACACTAAATTACAGACTTCTTATATCAGATTGGTAAAATTATTACTAGTATTACTGATACAAATATAGTAACATTTAATCTGTCCCATCTGTAAAAAAAAAGGTAAAGTGCTCCCCTGTGCTTATCACCACGGCATGAAGGCAAATAGGGGGTGTGGGGGTAACGCCCCACACTTTCTTGATCCGGTCGTGAGTGGGGGTGATGTGATCAGCATCACGCCCCTGACCGCCTTTACCCCCCAGGGTTTCCCCCAGGTACCCATGTCATTCGACGCTGGGTGGACGCCGGAGCCGCTTCCAACGTTAGAAAAGTTCCCGGATTTGAACCGGCCGGGGATCGAACCCGGAACCTTGAGCATGGTAGTCAGACGCGTTACCGACTGACCCACCGCGGCTGTAATAATAATAATAATAATAATAATAGCTAAAGGTTAGGTTTGAATCCTGACCTGGGTATGGTTGTTCTTTGTGAGTGTCCTGTCCCTTCATCATCATCGTCCTGATTAGCCAAAGGTAGTGCTAAATAACAAAGATAAAATGAAAGCTAATAATCATAAGATATGGTAAGGGTGGAATGGCTATATAAAATATATTAACAATAGTATTGCACTTTGTATTGACTACTCTGGAAAAAGAACATTGAAGATTCTGGAAAACTCTGTGAAAATACATTTTGAGTTTACGTGGGAACCCTGAATCTGAAATATACTAGTTCTATGTCCAGAAATCATTAATGACACATTCCAGCGTTATGTGTATGACATTTTACACATAAAGTGTAAGTTTCTATACATGAGATTGAATTAAAATATTTACAATGAACAGATTTAATCGAATTATCAAATTTTATGTACTTTGTGGTGTCTGCTAACAAATTAGAAAACTTTAGTATGATGACATAGCCTGAATGCATGAAAGGCATTGACGAAAATGTCTTCCTTGTGACGCTTTAAAAATGTAGCTGTGTTTGACTTTATTTGTCTGTGAAGTATATAGGCTACAGGTACTAGTATTTTTTGTTGGTGAAATATGCATTCACAAACATTTAAACGTTCATGCAATTAAAAGCATTAATTTTCAGAATGATTCACTTTTGTTATTTACAGGGAATAGTAACTTGTATAACTTTTCTATTTACATGGAATAGTAACTTCGTAACTTTAGTAAAGAACACGTTTCGTTGAATGCTCTTAATGTGACAACATAGCAGTATACAACTTTACATCATTGCATGTAACACGATGTCAATCAACATTATAATAGAGAGTGAAACGGTAAATTTAAAATGGAGGGGGGATAATGTTCCACAATATTAGCGATTCTGTGTGTTCAAATTGAAAATAGAGGAATTTATGGTGTTTTAAAAACTGGATATTGAACTGGTTCTCCTGGAGGAAGTCGCCGTGAAGTTCGAACATATCTGTAGAGGGATATTTGCGAATTCCTTAGGACGTAGTTATGACGTCGTAGGCTTGTAATCAAGGGGTTGCGGGTCAGATACCCAATTGAGAGACAAAATGGTTCGGATCCCACTTTAAACTGTACTCCCGTCTGTTTAGTCTCCCTGTGCATAAACGGGACTTGAGAAAACTTAGTTTGCGCGAGATTGAATGGATAACTTTCAGTGCCATCCGCAAAGATGTGCATTTTCCCATAATTTGCCGCAAAAAATGTGATGTAACATAACCGAACATTGCCAAATGATCTTAAGAAATTTGTAAACACCGATGTTATCTAGCACTTGATAAAGTGCTGAACTGTTCGGGTTTTTCAAGACTCGAATCATTGATATTTATGAAACGTAGTGACGAAATGAAATTATTTTATACCGTTGTAATATGCAAAATGATGTAAAATTTGGCCAATGTACCCATCTGTCAGTTTATATTTATTGCGCATGTTATTTTGGTTTACTCACGAGATTCCCACTCAATTCAGGTATGCTATGTTTTTGCAAATTTGAAAAAATATAACTTTTCGATTATTGTGCATTATATTGTGTAGAATGTTATCAATTCAGACTTGCCTAAACTATTCGTAAATATGCCTACGCATGGCTGAAACTTCAAGGCGGTTTCTTACAGGTGAACCACTACTATCATCCAGTATTTCAAAACCCATAAACATTTATCTATTTTCAATTTGAACACAAACATTCGGAAATATTCTCTAACATTGTTCCTTCATTCTTTAGCGCCAACATCCGAGGCGGAGTGGTCACCACTGCTCGCTACGACGCCAGGGTAGCATGGGTGTTTTTTGTTAGTGTCCATTCGTCAATTTATCGTATCAGTCATCCTCATCTTCGCGATTAGCTAAAATTTGCAGAACAGCGAAGTAAAATAAACCAAGTGAGTCAGTCTTGTGTTGCCGACTTTATCAGTATCAGGTGTATTGAAACATGAAACAGACATACATAAGAAAGAATCTAGGGGAAGGATTTCTAGTTCCATGCCTTTTTTTTTTTTTTTTTTTTGCTACACGCTATATATAGGTGGTGTTGGGCAAGTAACTAGGGTAAGTGGCACTTTTTCCGGTGGTCAGCGAGATTGCGAACAAATATGGCTGCCTCATGGGAAGATCGATCTCCACGAGACAGTTTGTCAGTCGCATTGAACGAGAAATATTTCAATAAAAAGCTACATTGGTGTAAAAATAAACTTGCGCAGTAACAGGCAAACTGTGATTTGTGTATAGTGTATACGTACTGCAGACAGTTGTCCTATGGTGAAGTAAACCCCGAGGTAGCAAGTTGGTGTAGTGGATAAGGGCGGTAGCTTGGAGCGCGTGTTTCGTTTTACGTCGTGAGTTCGAGTCCTGCTGCTGATTTTTTTTATTATTGTTAGTTTGTTATCGTTCATTTACCATTGATTTTGTGTTTTATTTTGCGCGATCCTAAAATATGTATTAAAAATTGTTCTTTTTATTGATTGATTGCATTGATTTGTTGTTTTAAGTCCACTTTATGCACAGTAAGGCTAATCTGGACTGGACCTACAGTTTAAAGTGGGATCCGAACCACTATGTGCCTCCACCGGGAATCGAACCCGAGACCCCTTGATTACAAGGCGACGACTGCGCCATCGGGGAGGCCTTTGTTCTTTTTATATCGTGGGGTAGAGATACGTTGCCTACGAAGTATGAATGTTCAATAAAATATTTAATTTATCTGTGATGTTACTTTCTCCCGGAGGAAAAAAACAAAAAAAAAACTTGTACAAAGCGGGGTATAAACTTCTTATCAAAATGGACGTGCAAAATCTGAACATATACAGTCCGACAATTAAGTCATTTTATATTGTCCCACGTGTGCATTCTATCTGTAAAGTAACACGTTCATGATGTAGTGTCGTCCATAATACACAACCTGGCCACACCTCATGAACTTGCGATGGGCATGCTGGGAATTATGCCGCCTAGTCGTGATGGAGGTGTAAGGGGGTCGTCACATAATAGCTATGGAGCAGCGACTGAAGATCAAGTTTCATGAAAGACATTCTGAAAACTGCTTGCGGGAATAAACATTTCTTGAATTCTATTGTTGTGGACGACGAAACAGAGCATTTTCACTACGGTTCTTGTACAAACCGACAAATCGCTGAATGGAAGTCACTAAATTTACCAAGAGTCAAGAAAATGCTGCTCCAAAAGCCAAGGGTGAAGACAACGTTGTGTTTTTTAACGGCAGCAAAGGCATTATTCATTATGTAATTGTTCCAGAGGGTGAAAGTGTAATTAGTTGTTACTATCGTATTGCTCTGAATGATTATGGAAGAGAACTGACCGTTTTAGACCTCAGTATCCTGAACCGGGAAGTTGGTTTCTGCCCCACGATAATGAACGATCCCACAGAGCAGTGGTTGTCTATGTATACCTAGTCCTAAAACAAGTTAGAGTGTTGAATCATCCATCGTGCCTACTCCTCAGATTTATTCCCCTATGATTATTTCCCGTTCCCGAAAGTGAAGCTGCTTCTGAAATTACGCAGTTTTGATGAACACAGAACCATCCAACAGGTTGTGACGTCCAATCTCTAAGTCATACCACATGAAGACTTGCAGATGTCGTATCGATCGTTGGCCAACCGTGCCAATTGCTGTATTGATGCAGGAGGGATGTACTTTGAGTAATAAACAGGCAATGTTCAATTATTTTGTTTCCTTTTCATGTGATAGGCGAAGTCGGGGGGATATGAGCAGGTTGAAGCATTATCGCGCACACCGCCAAGAGGAGAATCGCGTTTCCGGGACCGACACTTGGCAGCACTTCGTTGAAGCCTTTACCAGTGCCCCACTAAATATCGTGAGCCTAGCGACAGTCTTTGTCGTGTCAGCGTCATTTTAATGTAAGTCCGTGAAACGTTTTTGTCAAAATGTAGTCTCGTCATAGTTATTTAGGAATATTTGTATAGGCTAAAATAACTTGTAAGTTGTTAGTCTGACAAAATGCCATAATAGTGATTTGAAAACGTAGTGATTAGGCTTTCTATTCAGAATGAAACTGTTTCGTTACATGTAAGCATTGTGGCACAGGAAATGGTAATTCAAATCATTGAGTCTGGGGAAATATGAGCAGAGGTATTCGGGGTAATATGAGCAGAAATGGGGAAATATGAGCAACTATTTTCGACTGTACAATATTCCAAAATTAGATTAATAGATTAATTATTCTGGTCTTTAGAACATTTAAGTTAAAGAAATGAATGTAATTTAACAATATTATAAACAAATAAGTAAATAAACAAATAACAATGAAATACATTAATGAATGATTTATTCATTCTTTAACTGATGACGATTGTATGTGTCCTGTTTGCTGAGGAAACAATGACTTCAATGGAGGAAAAAGGTTAAGGTGTGAGAATAGCAGCGAGTATTTACATGAGGGCGTTGTAAACATTGAGGAAGATGGAGTCACCTTTGTATGTGAAAACTGCAAATGATATTTTGGGTAGTGATGATGGATACATTCCTTTCGTGGTGGATTGTGCTTGTGTAGAGTATAAATGGTAATAACTATTTTTTATTTACAGTGGCCCATATTACCCCTGGTCTGTGCTCATATTACCCCGTGTTTGGGTAATGTGAGCAACTTGACATTATTTTGTAAATATTGTTTGTACAAGAAACCATCTCTTTCTTCTTTTATCTGTTTTGGGTTCAAGTAGAAAACAAGCTGAGGAATCAAACGGAGAAGCGTTTAAAACTGTAACAAATACGGATTTTTAGTTTTTTAATGAAAAACCTTAACTATGCTCATATTCCCCAACAAACAATGAATTTCAACAACTCCATGTACCTTAATGTAGTTCTACCTTTTCACACCAGGCGAAATTTGATTTGAATTTAGACATATCTAAATGACAGTGGGATCGAATTCCTCGTGCGAGCAATACCAACATTCAATTGTTCCGCACTCAAACTAAGATCAGCGAACCTTTGGTTATTTTCCCATTGAAAAACCCAGTGTTGGTTAAGATTTGGAGGCGAACTCCAACTGGTGGTTGGCTGACCAAGAAGTTGACCAGACATTGAAAATCCTGCCCTAAGATATTTGCGTTCCATGTACACAGCACCTCTCCACTGAAAATGCTATAGGACATAAAATGCCTAAATAAACCATAAATTCCTATAAATGCGTAAGTCTGCTTGCACCCGAGAAACGCCCTTTAAACCTTTCGCGTAGGTTTAAAAATAACTCTTTTTAAGAGTGACCCTTAATCTCCGCCACAAAAGTTTGGAATTCCTTGAATCTTGAGACAGTGAACGCATCTTAGCGACACTGTGTTCAGTACCACTGGATATCTAACACAAGACCCCTTGATTGTAAGGGGACGGCATAACCACTATGCTATTGGGGAGGCCCGAACCTGCCTTGAGAGTCAGCAGCAGTTGCATTTATGAAGTTTGCACCAATAACTTCCTAGGGTGTGGAGAGAAGTTTCTTCATGTACAGTCACTGTCACTGCCGGCTTGTAATGAATATATTGACTTCCAGTGGAATCGTTACAAGCCGGCAGTGTCCGTGACTGTACTAGCGCCTACTCGCGGACAACCAGAAGAAATTAACCACGAACATTGAAAAGCGTATTAGACAAATTGTATAATCAAAGAATAATTTCATTGCACTGAAGGTGATGCCTCTTGGTATGCAAATTGCATCTAAAATAGTTATTTCATAAAGTTACTATTATTTAATAAATATACCTATTAATTTATTATAAGCGCCTAAAAATTCCTTCCCTAGTCATTAGATTGTCGGAGGAAGTCCTGGAAAGTAAATGAAAAAGTAGATATTTCTTCACAAAATGCCGTTTGAGAGTTGGTTATGTCTTCGTGCAGATTCCTTAGAAGTGCTTCTTTTAGAGCCTTACTCCAAGATTCGCATCGAAAAGTTCTAAAATGTATCTAATTGGTCTCATTAGCGCTTTTTCAAGAACTCTAATTGAACAGATATGATACGCGGCTTAAATTCATCCCGATAAACTCGCATACTAAATGTGGATATGAGGACGGGCCCTTAGCAAATTATTAATTGTTTTGTAATAGATCTGCAACCATCCAGAAGTAACAGCCATTTATAATAGATGGAACTATGACTTTACCTGGTATAGTTTGTCGATACAAAATGATCTGAAATGACAGCTTTTGAAGTGGGGATTCTCTTGTGCAGAATCCCTGCCGACTACTGATTGAAGGAAAAGCAGATTCTGATTGAAGGAAAAAGCATATTTCCTGGCAACAATAACAATGTCTACAACGACTTTGTGTTTTCCCTTGTCTTCATTAACAATCGTTGCAAGATTATGTCGATTATTTTCGAACATTGAAATAAAAGGAAAAACGCAAACATACAATCGTTAATATTATTATTAAAGTACTGGATGTGTTTCTAAATTCGTAATAGGCTATTATATTTAGAAACAAAACATAACAAAAATCCCAAATTAGGCAAATCTCTGCATGAAAGTGCATTATCGTGGAGCAGGAACCTATTGCCTTATTCAGGGTACACATGGCGGACATTGACAATTCTATTTCATAATCATTCATAGCACCACGATAGTAACTGCCAGTTGCTGCCAGTCTGGAACAAATTTATGATGAAATAATGCCTTTGCTGTCATAAATGACTTTGCTGTTTTCCTCTCTCGTTTCCCCTTCGCTGATTAAAAAAAATGCAAGCTGTACAAAATTATGTCGGTATTCGAGTTGCTAGCTACACTAGTGTCCAAAATTAAAGCAACAAACAGAAATCCTTTCCTCGTGTGATTTTTTTTGATAAATTTGCCAAGTTTAACCTGTTGCTATCGTGATTTTTTTTGTTGATAAATCCTGGCACATTAAAGTTAGTTTATTTTCGATCTTAAACCAGTTGTCTACGCGTATGACATCATAAATATTACTCTCACCTGGTCGTATTATGTGGTCAAATGGACACACGGGAAAGAATTTCCGTTTGTTGCTTTAATTTTGGACATTAGTATACATTGTGTCATGAATATGAATTCTTGTACGTGAAGATACCATAGCAGGAATTTGAGATTTTTAGTCGTGCTGGACGTACTTTTCTCCTACCTCAATACGTGTACCCCATCGGTCTGGAAGCTTAATGAGTGCCCGATAGAGCCAGTCTTTTGGGGTGATTCGACCCCAGGAGCGCACAGCCTCTTGTAAGAACTTGGCATCGATGAATTTTTGTCCACGTAGTGGCTCTATGATGCTGTCAAACAAGGGTACAAGATCTGTCGAGTATGGAGGATGATTGAGTACAGTACACCCGATTTCCTGTAGTTCTGCCCTAGTCTGTGCAGACGTGGGGACTTGCGTTATCGTGTAAAAATATGTGTTTGGCCCATTTACCATTGCTGAATTCTCGGACGCACGTGGAAAACCTGGAGAACCTGGAAATCTCAGGGAATTTCAAAAAAGTTAAATTCTCTGAGAAATCTCAGGGAAAATCATCTACTTGTTGAATAGCTCTAATGAAATACATCTGAAGGACTAGAATATACTCCGGCCTGTTGAAAATAACAATTACAATACACACCAATAGTTACAACTTGCAATGATCCTGCCAGATCGTCACAAGGATGTACATTTGTTCTTTTTCGTGTCATTGTTAAGAATCGCATTGTACTATCTTATCTTTTCTGTTATCGCTTCTGCATATGAATTCCCTGCAATGCTTGGTAGACAACGAAGTTCTACCGTATCTCTGTAGGGGGCGTTACTGTTTTAGTAGTTCATTGTTATTCCGTATAGATGGCACTCTATGATAATCAGCGCTCTCGTAGTTCACGAGAATCCACTAGAGGCGCTGGCGCTGCGCTTAGATTTGAATATAAGCAGCGACGCGGCCGCACGACCCCACCTATGAAATTTCGTGGAAATAGTGTTTTGTAGTGTTAAGTGTTCCAAGTAAAAAATCGTGTTCAAACAGTGAGGGGGGAAAATAATAAAGGAGATAATGATGCGTGTAGTGTAAAAGTACAATGTATGAGTATAGCCAGTGATGGTGTGAAACGCGTCAGTGTTAGCGTCCATCAGCGACAGGAGAGAAGAGAACGTACACCTACTGTCAGTGCCGTACCATCAACTAAACCCCCCCCCCCCTCGACTGGTTGGGCAAGTGTTACAAATTTCTGCGGACAGCACCAGCGGCGAAAGTAAAGTCGATAAATATCTCATATTAACGACAAAGACGAATGTGGCGATGAGTGTGGAGTATTGTAGTGCAAGAGTGCAAGAAGTAAGTGATTTTGTGTAACGAGACGGTGTGGAGCAGTATTAGCTAGTCTACGTCTGCGACAGATGAGAAGAGAGTGTGCAAACTTTGCCAGAAACCGCCCCCCTCTGTCCGGCAGGGCGAGTGCAATATATTCCCGCGAACAGCATCAGCGGAGGAGGTAAAGTGAAGAAAGGCTATATCTCACACTAACAACAAGGAAGATACTGGAAACCGGCTACGTGAACGTGGTCTGCTGTTACGCAACCACTTGCGAGTAAAAGGAGAGATAGAATCAAGGGGGATAAATAACTGATCACCGGAAGGAAAAAAGGAAAAGAGAAAGGAGGTAGAACTGAAAGAGGAAATATGCGTACATAAGAGGTGGGTTATCAAGAGGCAGAGGTCAACAGTGGTGGACAGGCAAACGAATGCCTCAGATCTACCTAGAATGAACGGCGGACAGTCCAACAACGCCTGCAAGAGCGAATGGAATCCAGCCCAAGAACACAGCCGGTGTACAATCCTTTGATCAACAATTAGATGCACTATTACGAGAATACCAGGAAAATGTCAGAAATAAAGCGAACAGCAAAAACAAAGTGTCACGTGCAGACACAGACAGTGACAATCTACTGACTCCCAACACGACGAAGACCAATACAAACACACACTGTCAAATCGAAAACACGAGAAACAAAGCGAAGCAGAAATCGATAGCGAATCTAGCACCACAGAAGAGGACGACCCAGAAGAGGTAGAATTCTTGACACCAAGAGAAAACAGTGAAACCGGATATACAAGGAACAGTTGAGCAGGATTTCTTCCACCCAAACAGATTCGCTCCTCTAACACAACAAGCCGAAATAGAAACAAGACCTGACACAAGGAGGAGAGGCAAACCACCACCTGTTTTCATATAAGATATAATATCGAAGTACACCTTCATATCGACACTCACGCCAAATCTCGACAACCCGCAAGTACATCCCACATCGGAGTATATTAAGATATCCTGCCGCAACTACAGCGACTACGACAAGGTGATAGGTGACAGCTTTTCTGCGACAAACGAGAAGGTCCTTTTCCACCTGAGTCCTAAAGGCAGATCGGCCGATGAAAGTGGTCATTCGGCACCTACCCTACGACACGACCCAAAGTACATAGAGGAAGCGATGTCAAAGAAAGACGATTCAAGCAACCAACGGGTAAAAATGCCACTGTTTCTCGCAGCATTCGAATAACCAAGGAGATGTACGACGTCACACGCCTTTTGCATAAGCCGGTCAAGATAGGGACGTACCAATCAAGGGATGCCATGCAGTGCTACAACTGCCAGCTGCCATGGTCAGTACACTAGCAATGCGAGACCGAGATGTGTTAAATGCGCAGAAAATCACCATACTAGGGAATGTCCAAAGACAGATCGATCTACACCGACCAAATGTGCAAACTGCAGCCAGCTGCATCCAGCCAACTATAGAAGATGCAAAGCGCAATACAAACAAACAGAGCCAGCCACACCTGATCACAACCAACCAGTAAAGAAAATGCCACCAGTTCCGGCATGGCCAGCCATGAAAAACAAGACAAAAGAAACCCAACTCGATGTACAACAGCCAACCACATCAGGGGAGAACACCACACAAGCTGAACAAAATTGAGTAGCTTCCACACCAGCAACGAAGTCTACAAAAAGAATCCTCGTTGATGACATACAGAAAATATTCTCTCATCAACGGCCTGGATATCCAAAAAAAAAAAATCTCCAGCACATCAAAACCGAATTCGAAAAACTCCGATCAGCAGACGATACTCCGATCAAAATCACGGTGTGCATTGAGACAGTCATCGCCATGTTCAACGATGGGTGCTTCTAAGAGAGCTCAAGTACACCGGCACATGACTCTCCTCTACTGGAATGCGGATGGAGTTTTCAACCAAAGACTACAACTACTACACTACCTACAGCATCAACAGATAGACGTCGCTCTAATAAACGAGACCCACCTGAAACCCAAGAACCGATTCACCCTACGAAACTACATCATACACAAACAAGACAGACCTACCCCAAAAGGCGGCCTAATGATACCAATAAAGAGAGATTGTCTTAGAGAGACAATTACCATCCCATAACTGCAGACCATTGAACCCTTGGCCATCAAAATCATCACACCAACTGAACCGCCGGTCCTTGTTGCGGCATGCAAAAGACCGGAAACGAGGGTAGAGCTTCAAGACCTTCAAACACTACAGTCATTAGGCACCAGAGTACTGATAGCTGGAGATTTGAACTCCAAACATCCAAAGTGGAATTCTAGGATCACCAATCGAAACGGAATACAGCTGTTCAACCACATACCATTTATAAACCTTGCGGTAACAGCACCAAAGGATCCGACACACTTCCCCAAAAACGAAGCTAGGCTGGATGTCTTACACATCAATCTACACAAAGGAATCAACTTTACCGTAGCGCCGTATGTCGTCGCCGATCTCGACTCAGACCATGAGTCAGTTATATGTGTTGTCGCCCATAGACTACTGACGCATCCCACTACTGCACCAACACGGCCGCTGACAAATTGGCAGTAGTACAAAACAACTCTTCATGAAGCAATCCAGCTGCCTCTCCACTTTACAAATCCGGAAGATATCGACACGGCCGTTGAGGAAATCGGTGCCAAGATCACTTCAGCAATTCGAAACAGTTCCACCAAGCAAAACCGCCAAGAGCAAGCAAACACAACGGACCACAAGCTACACATCCTGTTTCACCTAAATCGATGGATCAGACGCAAAATCAACAGACACAACATCCACAATACAGACGGCTTCTCCATAACCTGAACACACATTCAAAGAACAAGGGAACACCTGTGGGACGAAAAACTGAAGAGCTCCGACAAGCCAAACAACGAATTCTGGAAGCTAGCAAGAAATTTCCGTGGACGCACCGCCAGTTCAACGACGCCAGTCCTCCACGACTCACAGGTCAATCTCCTATTTCAACCACTAGAACAAGTTGACGCAATCGCAAACAACCTTGAACAACAGTTTTCTCCCAATACCGAACCATGCGACGAGGAACAAATAGCGACGGTAGACAACTTCCTGGACACATTCAGAGAGCAGCTGCATGCAGACATACTACACCTAATTACTCCCAGAGGGATTCATACAGTCATACGACGGCTGCCAAACAATAAAGCACCAGGCCCGGACAAAATACCGACAGAAGCCTTGAAGCAAGCTCCAAGGAAACTCCTGATTCTCCTAACCCAAATATATAACGCCGTTCTTCTCACTGGCTACTACCCGAGAGCTTGGAAAACCGCCAGAGTCCGTTCAATTCTGAAGAAGGGGAAAAGCCCACTACACCCACAGAACTACCGGCCAATAAGCTTACTGTCTCACGTGAGCAAGGTCTTCGAGCGCCTCCTCTTGTATCGATTACAAGATCACGTACAACACTTTAACTTACTCCCAGACCACCACTTTGGCTTCAAGCAACACCACAGCACGACCACCCAGCTGGTGAGGGTGGTCGATCATCTCTCGGTACGCTTCAACTGGGAACACCATATACTAGCCATATTCCTCTACATCCAGAAGGCTTTCGACAAGGTTAGGCTCGAAGGACTCGTATACAAGCTACACAGACTTGGTATACTTGATTGTTATGTACACTTGCTGGACAACTACCTCCATCAACGCACCTTCTTCGCAGTGTTTCAAGGAGCAATCTCCACCATTCGAACAACCACGGTGGAGTACCCCAAGGATCCTCCCTCTCGCCGCTGCTGTACGGTCTGTTTACAGCGGATGTACCAGCAGCCTTTGGTTGCCTCCCAGGCACTTTTGCAGACGACACCGCATACTTTGCCGTAGCCAAGGATATTCGTGTTTCCTACCTCGGAATGCAAGAAGAACTGCAACAATACGACCACTGGGCAAAACAATGGAGAGTGCGAGTGAATCCCGACAAGAGCACCGACATCGTGTTCTCTCGTAGACGCCGTCCGCGGGAATACCATCTCAGACTACAAGGAAAAACTGTCCCCCATAAACAAACCACAACATAACTCGGCATGCTGCTAGACAGAGGGCTCTATCTCAGAGACCACATAGCCAAAATCGTCAACCAAGGAAACAAACGCGTGGGAGCACTTTACCCGATGCTACGATCGCCAGGACTGCGGTTGGAAACAAGACTTCAACTGTACAAGGCAATCATCCGACCAGATCTGCCCTACGCCTGCCCTGCCTGGCAACACCTACCCAAGACGACCCTCCGCAGACTCCAAGTCATACAGAACAGGGTCCTACGTATCATCAGCGGTCACGGACGGTATACAACAAACGTTCAACTCCACGAAGACCTCGACATTCCAACGCTAGATGACGTCATCAAGCGGACAACCGTCACGTTCTGGGTCAAACTCCAGGTAAACCCAAATCCAACTGCACGAGCCATTGGTACCGCCAACCCGCACAGACACACTCATCCTCTACCAAGACCCTGAGCCGACCAGCCAGGACAAGTGAAAAGTGACCACAGCCTAACCGCCACTGCCACCCTTACTTTCCCACCCCAAGCGACAGCTGCAGGAGTGGAATTCAACACCGAAGACATCGCACACCATTTGAAAAACAATTCAAAGAAGAGACAAGGTGTCCAAAGACGCAGGTACTCCACATCATATTGCGCAAAACAAGCCGTGACTCGTGAACCCAGTCATTCTGCTCTCGCAAAATAGCCCAGCATTTGCAAGCACACGGGTGCTTAGGGAAAGCCCTCTGCAGTGTGGCCCACTCTGGTAGAACGGAGACGAGAGTAGTAATATCTCTCGGCCTACCAGATAGATTATACGAAGGGTGGCGTTCACCGTTTATTAGTTTTTCATTATAGGTGATTAAGCAGTTCATTAATTACTGCAGTTAGCTTAGTTATTAATTAAAGTTAAATAAGCTTAAATTAAATTCATATTGTTCTTTATTACTATTCTTTTGCTAATAGGAAGGCAGATTAAATGTGCCTTGAGTCGCAAACTAATTCCCTATTTTCCCATAAGCCAACACTGTTGATATCCAGAAGAAAATTAATGATAATGCAACATTCAATTGATGCCCTAAGAAAATAAGGTCCCATATTTCCCAATTTGTACCTCATAAGAGAAAAAATTGAATGGTCACTGCCCTCCCTTTCCAAAAATTCAAGCAGAGGAGCTTCGAACCTGGATCCTCAAGGACAACGCAGTGCAGTGCAGTGAAATTATATCAGAAGATATTGTGAATTCGTTCTGTGTGGATATATACATTTAACCCAGTGTAATAAACTTGTTAAGTCGACACTAATTTTCATTGAGCATTCCCGAACCCTGAGTGTACAGGATTGTCATATCTCCGGCGTGTATAAAGTTAGCACAATGGGTAAATCTGAATATTGACCTCGGCCCGAACGGCCCGTTTCAGATTTTGGCGTCCACGACAGCGTCGAACCTGGGCCGTTTCGGATATTGGTTCCCATAACGTTGGCACGTTTCAGATTTTGGCATCCATGACGTCGAACCCGGGTCTGTTTCAAACTTCAGTAATCTACTTTACAGAAGCTGCTTCGAAGATATAAGCTTTAGTTATAGGTTTGTTTTGCATTGCAGATTAATTACTATTTTGTTCATTTGTAAATTTGTACTTCAGACTTTTAGTGATTATTTACTGCATCTCGTCTTGACAATGATTTTTTTTTCTTTCCATGCACTCGTATATGATTTATTGTTCATGAGCAGACATTTGTTCACTCTCGTCTTGTGTACAGGCTGATGCTGTTATCTTCATGTGTGTGGGGTGCGAAGAAATATTACGCGGCTAAATGCTTTCGGTGTTAGCTTAGGCAGGTTCGGTTTAGTTCTCTTGACAGTAATGAAACATCCGTAAATGATTTTTGTCAGGTTAGGTGGGTCAATGTTCAGTGTTCTTAGCATTAAAATAATGTCCATAAATGCTTCCAACACCTGATCACATAACAAATATTTGATTCCAAGCAAAAAAGCCTCTTCAAGTTTCGCATGAAATCTGCCACAACTCCGTGTCCGAGACAACCGGACACCAAACAGCAGCTGCTCGATGCGAGCATGGATGCTCGCGTAAGCTACTTTTCAAATCAATTTATCCAGAATATAGTACTTACTGAAATTTTTACTCAGCTTGTCCAACTAGCTTGTCCAACCTTGAAATGAATACCCACAACAGTTTCCAGTATTCTAAAATACTTCCAAATACTCCTATAAACGTTTCGTAAAATCAATCATTGTAAGCATCCTGAAGTGTTACCAATATTTGTTATATGTATGATGCATATTAAACGTTAATTTGTGGGATGTAATGCAGTTTGAAAAGGTGTTTATCTCCCACAAATATCTGCAACCCTAGTATTCACACAGGGATGCCTTTTATTCTCGAATTAGTTTTATTAGTATCAGAAAGTGAACAGATAACCAAAAATCAAGAGATTCTTTCACCTCCTGAATTATTGTGTGTAACAAAGTGATACAGACTAGTTATAAATATATCAGATTTGTAAAATTATTCATTAGTACATTGATATGCCGATACAAATAGAATAACAAACTGTCCCATCTCTAATAATAATAGCCAGAGGTCCCGGATCCGAATCCTTCACGGGTGTTCTTTGTTACTGTCCTTTCATCAATTTAATTATATAATCACTCATCCTCATCATTACGATTAGCCAAAAGTGGCAGAAAAGCGATGCTAAATAAAAATCAAATCAGATCTAATAATAATAATAGCAATAATAAAAGGTGAGGGTGAAAATATAGCCTATTGTGAAATAAAATAGCATTGCACTTTGATTGGACTGCTCTGGAAAAAATTGAAGCCTGGAAAACTCAGGGAAAATACATTTGGAGTTCATCTGGGAATCCTGGAGCAATTCCAGCAGCAGGGTGCCGTCAACATCCCAGAATACAGATGCCAGCTGCTTCCCACATGTAAACCTGCTTTGAGTTTTTCGCTGCGGGCTGTTGTCTTGCTTCCATTGCATTGATTAGTGCTTCAACTGATTCACAGTCTCTGATATTCTTACACCCTCATTCCACAAATACAGTTGTCCGCGATATTCGCATTCCACCTCACTTGTCCAGGTTACGTCCGATGCTACTGTGAATACCCCCTGCCCCGTGGTGCCAAACCACATGAAAACTCTACACTTCCCTACAGTTGGATACAGACCAAGAACACTAGTTACGAGAACCACAGTCACTTTTCCCCCCACGCGAAACATGTTCTATTCACACGGTTAGTCTCATTGTTTTCCACCGACCTAGTTATTACAGTATGCATATGTAAAGCGCCACTTTGATGTCACGGAATTTACAGTAATGTTGTGTCATACTTTGTTACCAGTCTACTGGTTAATTTCATTCTTCGTAGTTTGCGTATGAATTGTACAATCTAAGAACCATTTTCGTTTCATTTGTCTTGTAGGTTAGCACCCAGCTTTACACCAAACGAGAGAAGGATGAATTAAACCAGTTAGTTTGTACAATGATTGACTACAATCTAACTTACGTTCAGGAGAGATCGTTTGAAGGGAGCTATTCATACAACTTAGATCCGTAAGTATTTGGCATTATCGTTTTAAATCATTCGTACATGTTTTATCGCATAAACTTTCAGTGTCTTCTCGCTTCGTCTCATGGGTTCATAAGAATAAGATAATTAAACTTGGGTTTAGGCCATCTTAGACGAAACGAGAATTTACGGAATTTTCTTTGCTGGTAAAAAAAAAAAGAGGTAAAGTGCTCCCCTGTGCTTGGCACCACGCCATGGAGACGTATAAAGGGTGTAGGGGTAACGCCCCACACTTTCTTGATCCGGTCGTGAGTGGGGGTGATGTGATCAGCATCACGCCCCTGACCGCCTTTACCCCCCAGGGTTTCCTCTAGGTACCCATTTAATTCGACGCTGGTTGGGACCGCTTCCAACGTTAGAAAAGTTCCCGGATTTGAACCGGCCGGGGATCGAACTTGGGACCTTTGGCATGGTAGTCAGACGCGTTACCGACTGAGCCACCGTGGCCACTTTGCTGGTAATCTAGTTGAAACTAAAATATTTTTAAATTAGAGAAATTTTGGTCCCTAACATGTATCATTTTTTTTTGTTTTCTATTAAACCATCTTAGTATGCTCCTTTTCATATTTTTATTCAATAACTGGTATATGTGTGCAAACCAGTTTTAAAATCATTTATACTAATCCCAACATGCATTTTTAAACAGAACATGTAAGACATTATTTTATACCAAAACATAGATTTCACAATTGTTATATTTCACTGGAAAAAGTAGTACCAAATATTCTTATCTTTGTCCACGTGGTGCATTATTTTGTTATATCCTAGTTTATATATTTTTTAAATCAATTGCCAAAGTTAGAAATGTACGATATCTGATTAAAAATGTATTTTAATCTTTATAAATTGAAAGCATGAAGTTGAAATCATTTGTTTCAAAATCTAAAATTTAGATACGGAGTAGTTAAACACGGAGAGGTGAATTTGTAAACTGTTTCACGGACTTATGAATCACGGTGAGGGTCGAATTTCAATCTCAAAAGTTCCATACTCAACTCTTCATAATCTAACTACACGAATCACTACGCTCCTTATTCCAGACAATACGCACACGCAGTATGTGTTTTTGTGTGTGTGTGATACACACACACATACGTACATATATAGTTATTTCGCACATCAGAAATATTTTGGAATTTATAATGTGCAGTTTTATAAATTAACAGCGAAGATTTATTGATAAGAAATGTGTTTTCACATGCATGTCGATATCGAATCACTTTTTTTATCCGTCCCCGTATCCTCGAACATTTTATCGATTAAGCGAAGGGGGAGAGCATTCACCATTGGCGGATAGAAGATGGACAGGCTAAATGATAACTTATTTAACCACCCTTGACAAGGCGGCCAAGTTGGAGCAGGATTTCCCCCCCAACAACGGAAGTATCACGGCGTGCACACTCAGTGGTTATTGGAGGATCAGAAGCATGATGGCCAATGGATGAAAGACAGGGGGAGGGGGATATTGATGAACGGAAGGGTATATCAAAGTAACTTTAGTGAGTTGTATTTGGTGGCGAACATTCGGTACCACTTGTCAGTTGGCGCGCATCTTTTTTTCATCCCCAGGGAATGGGGTTTCGCTTACACGTTCAAGAGTATCATTGGTCTAAACTCAGACGAACAAAAATTCCCAATAATGTTTTCCTCTACGTGACAATAACTTCGTCAAAACCTCGTACAGAAGAGAAATTAGCGTAGCAAGAGTGAGTAACAGTGTTAATTTTGCTAGTTTCTGACTGATCCAATGATATCTCCGAGGATTTCAAATTGCTTTACCTTTTGCGATGCTGGCGTGTTCAGCGAAGGACCGGTATCGGAATCGCAAAGCCTTGAATTGATAAAATTTTGAGGGCGGTTGTGCAGCCAGCTGTCGCTGAAATTTTTATTTCTGCAATGAACAATACCTCATACGACCGCCAGATTGTACTTGTTTGATGCAAAGAAACAAGTCGTTTCTTACGTTGGTTTGTAAACGATGTCATTGCTTACGCAGCAAGAATGTTTCAGTTTTCTTTTACGCGGAGTGGTCAGAAATACGAAGCCACAGTTTCGAACCATGTGTAACGTCGTGTTTGTCCCAGCATCCGTTACATCAGTTCCTCTTTCATCGTCTCGATTTACCCAATAGCTTTACCCAGAAGACCACCTGTCCGGAGTGTTTATCGCAACGAATTTTGACGGCAGGGGTCTCGGGTTTGAATCCCGGTCAGGGCATGCGTGCTCTTTGTGAGTGTCCCTTCATCAATTGCACTAATACCTGAATCACACCAGGCTAAATTTTCTGCTGGATTTTCCAGTCGGACTTGGACTAGTTGTGTGCTACTGGCTCACTGCTAGTTTTCGCCTCACACTTAAGGCCCAATCACGCGGAACTTGAACTGGCTACCTGCCCTGATGTGATGGGCTGCCTGGCTGACTACTTGACTGGTTTGGAGGAATATAACATGTTCTAATTGCTTCTGGCTTTCCTCGACTGGATTCTGTGGATCAGCCAATCAGAGCAAAGTTTGGCCATGCGAAGATAATCTGTGAGTTTGCATAGTAGAGTTTTTTGTCTGTGGTTTACGAGTGCTGACTGTTTTTGTTAGTTTCTCGATTTTTAAAAAAATAAATAGATGACATGCAGTGCATTCGTGTTCAGTTCATTAATATTTAGGAATTTATGCAAAGCGATGAGATGTGTACGTGACAAATAATGAAAATCCTTATTATCACAAGTGTATTAAATGTTTTTTTTTGTGAATGAATCCTGCGAATCTCATGTGAGTTCATCAAACTGCTTGTTCGGTACTCACTGATTACCATATTTTTTTCCACTACGACGTCAGGGGTCCCGGGTTCGAATCCTGGCCTGGGCATGGATATTTGTGAGTGTCCATTCATCATTTTGATCATAACATCACTCATCCCCATCTTCGCAAATTAGCCAAAAGTGGCACAAAAAGCGAAGTAAAATAAATCAATTCATCCACCATATTTTTTTCGAGCAAATTTGTAGTCCACACTTTTCTTTTATAATTTTTAATAAAAGCACAAAGCAGTCATTCTCCTACAACATTCTTCAAATTGCTCGTCCATCTTTACAGATTGTCTGCTCTGCGCAATGTCTTATGGGAACAAAAGTCGATCGACAAGTACGCGGTAACAAGTATCGTGTGAGGCGAAAACTAGCAAATGGGTAGCCAGTCCAGTGCCAACTAGGACATTCCTACTGGAAATCCAGTTCCGTGTGATTCTGGCTTTACTTGTTACCGTATTAATCGGTATACTTTTCTTCCCAAAAGGCATTGCGCAGAGCAGACAAGCTAAAGATATGGACGAGTGATTTGAAGAATGCTGTGGGAGAATAGCTACTGCTGTTATTAAATAATAAAAGAAAAGTATGGGCTACAAATTGGCTCGAAAGAAAATATGGTAATCAAGATGTACTCAACAAGCTTTTAATGAACTCAGGTATGTATATTCATACGTGGGATTCGCAGGATTCATTCATTTTTTTTCAAGGGAATATGCCAAATATTTAATATACACTGGTAATAATAAGAATTTTTCATGTTGCTTTCTTCTTTCTCTTCATCGAGCAGCGAACAAAAGCAACTGACGTTCGAAAATCATAGACATAAACTTTACCTTGCCAAACTCACAGATTATCTTCACATGACCAAAGTTTCGCTCTGATTGGTTCTTCCACAGAATCTAGCAGAGAAAGCCAGTTGCAATTACAACACGCTCTAGTCGTCAAAAACAGTCTAGCGGCCAGCCTGCAGCCATCATTTCCAGTCAGGTAGTGTAGCTAGTCCAGCGCCAACTAGAGTATTCCTATTGGAAATTCAGTTCAGTGTGATTAGGTTGTTCCATGTACAGTCAGAGAAAGAATTACTTGGGCAACGGGACCTAGAATTTCGTAACGTCTTAAAACACGTTGTTTATGCAACCCCTGGTGATTCTGAGTTCTCGGGAAGGATTGGACATTGATAGCATGAGTCACATGACTCATGCCCCTGCCACAATAAACAGCTGGGTGCTACGAGGCCTCCAGAAGAAAATTTCAGGAACTGGTTTCTTAACAAGAGCTACTCGTAAGGAAATATTATTTCCAGTATTATTAGAGACATTGTCAAGAAATTATGGTTCTCATTACAGACCGCATGCCACACGCTAATTTTTGAAGTCCAGTTTATGCACTGGACCTACAGATTAAAGTGGGATCCGAACCAAATGTCCCTCTATCTGGTATTGAATGAGAGTTTCGAACCGTGGGAGAGGCATATATTTTTTTGTACCATCGTACTTTTTACGAGTTTATAATTCTTCCTCACCGACACGATTAACGCGAGTGGTAGAAGAAAAGCATAGTAAAATAAAACTGAAATAAAAGGAAAAAGCTAAATAAATTTTATCCATAATATTCTGCAGTCACTACAGTTGTATTCACGGTATGCTTGCTACCTTTAAAGAGAGCCGTGGCCTCTCCCTTGTCTTTTTCGCTTCCTTTGTGCTCTTGCTTCCCTCTCTCACGGTTAGTCTAAAACTAATTAATGCGACGTTAATTAAACAATCTAAACAACGAAACAATGCACAATCAACTGCACAAACCAACGTTCCAATTGTTTTCGAATCGGAAAATAATTGAGGTGCTGTAAAATGACGTAAGATGCAGTAATAAAGTGGGAATTTGGTACTGTATAGAATTAAATCGGTGGAGATGTTCGATGTGATTGGACGTGTGTTATTTAGTTTCGCTATTCTTTCACTTTTGGCAAATACCGACGATGAAGATGAGTGATGATATGATGAAATTGATGAAGGGACACTCACCAAGGACACCCATGCCCAAGTCGAGATTCGAACCAGGGACCACGCGATCGTAGCGCGCTGTGCTAACCACCCCTCCATTGAGTGGACATTATACCATATTTTGTGTGCTCAATTGGTATCAGTCAATGGAATGACTAGGCATATTATATGATTAATAAATTCATATCATATTATCACGTCATACGAGTATTATTCGGCACGAAGTAACATCAGAGACATTCAATCTTGCATCTTTGTCTTTAAACTAATTCTTCGAATTCAGGTTGATCACAACAATAAGATAAATTATGAAACAAATGATATTGAACGTGGGATATTGATAGTTATTACAAATTACCTGACACAAACAACATTAAGAAGCCTAAGTGGACAAGCTCATTAAGTGCTTGACATTCGATACGGTCGCCAAAGATCCCGGGTTTGAGTACCGTCCTTGTCGGGGTGTTTGACTATTTCGTCATCAATTTCATGTAATGGTCACTCGTCCTTATCGTCGCGAACAGGGAACAAAAATTATAAAAATAAATACGATGGAAGAGTATTTATTTCATCTCTCACGAAATCTCCTACAAAACCGGAATATATGAAATACATTATTCATTCACATACGTTTTCGATTTTTATATAAGGCCTCCCCGATGGCGCAGTGGTAGCGTCGTCGCCTTGTAATCAAGGGGTCCCGGGTTCGATACCCGGTGGAGGCTCATAGTGGTTCTGATCCCACTTTAAACTGTAGGTACAGTCCCGATTAGCCTTCCTGTGCATAAAGTGGACTTAAAACAGCAAATCAATCAATCAATCAACCGATATCTATATTTAACTAGTCGAGACCGAGAACGGAAGTGCAATTTTCAATTCGACAAACCGAGAGACGGCGACACTGTCAAGTGTCTTCGTGCTTGACACCTCCGTAATCGAGTTGTTCTGTTTGTTATTGGCTTTGTATTGACAATTATTATCATTATTCTTCCTCTGTAGGTAAACCGTAACTATGATTTATGATTAAATGAAGCAGATATAAGGGCAAGAACAAGAAAGTCATGCCTGTCCGGGACTCCAACCCAGAACCTTATGTAACGAGATTTGAAATTCTGGAGAAGGCGTCCGTGTTTCTCTTGGTTTTTATCTATCCTCTACTTCTCTTATATTATCATACATGTATAATTAAAATGGATCTGATACGATGTGTTGCGAGTCATAATTGCGTTGGTTAGATGCTACAGATGTGAACTCCATCCTGGAATAAATTATTCCCTTTTGTTTCGTATGTGGTTGAACATGAAATTTTCTTACACTGTGACAATTTCTTTCTTAGTTTTTGTTTAGTTCACAGATATGCTAATCTGAACTGGACCTTCAGTTTAAAGTGGGATACGAACCACTAAGTGCATCCACCTTGTATCAAACCTGGGATCCCCTGATTACAAGGTGACGACGTTATCACTACACCATCGAGGAGGCCCCGTGACAAAATGTTATTCACTCGATCTTTACCATAATTTATTTCAGCATTTACATTTTCGTTTTCTTCTTCTTTCCTTTTGTTAACTACTCTTATACAACTCTTTTTGCGTCTTTGAATTTCTTCTTGTTTCAGGAAAAAAATAATACATGCAGGCTGTATAGTGACCACTAGGAAAATATTCAAATGTTAACTGATATAACTGCAGATTAAACAATACTTACAGCCACTAACGAAATATCTATGCTTGTGTAGTCTCACAGACAACAAGTGTCTGGTGAGTCATTCATTCTTGCTAACTACGGGCGAAGGTCACTGAACTAAAGGGTGGTGGCAAGCAAACAGGCGTCCGCTCTACCAAAGACGAGGTCATGTGGTGTTCCTGTTATCAATGGCGTACGAAATAAGGAGGAACACAGCTATCAGACGTATGTTTTGGTCCCGTCATTACATGTAGAACACTTTATCGTCGTGGCCTTGAAGTTCCCTGAGGTCACTCCTACGTAAAGGCTTCTCGGCAAGAAGGATATCTTCCCCATTGAGGGAGGAAAAGTGGGTGCGTATAGAGGTCCTTCAACTTTCGTATTCTTGATCACTTCAGAACGCGTGCTGTATCGTCGACTTAATCCAATCTATCCGTTGTAGGTTTTAAGTTCTGCTTCTATTCGGTTATTTCACATTGTCTTCCTGCTTATGTTATTCGCGAGGAAGGTTCTGGATTCGATAATGTGGACAATAACGGGATTGTATTGGTTGGTTGATTTGGTATCTTAAGTCCACTTTATATCCTGTTAGGTTAATCGGGACTGGACCTACAGTTTAAATGGGATCCGAAGGACTACGTTCCTCCATCGAGTATCGAACCCGGGATCCCTTAATTACAAGGCGACGACGATCCCACTGCGTCATCGGGGATGGTGTTCGAAACGAATGAATCAATTTTGGGTGATATGATATGCAACCATTGTAAGACTATTGTAACTGGGAACCTGCCAGTTTTTCTATTGCAGACAGGAAACGATAAACATGGAAGAGAAGCTCGAATACTGGCTAAATAATCCATGGAGGCGTAGCAACGTTAAGCAACCTATTATGATACATATATAGGTTTAAAAAGGTCGAAATAAAAAGGTTGTGTGCGCCTCCCTGATGGCGTAGTGGTAAGGTCTTGTAATCAAGGGGTCTCTGGTACGATACCAGGTGATAACACATAGTGGTTCGGATCCCACTTTAAACTGTATACAGTTCAGATTAGTCTATCTGTGCATAAAGTGGACTTGCAACAAAATTTAAACTTGCAAAAAAGATTGTGCTAAGGTATTAAAGAATTGGGTCTAACACAATAATTCATTTTTTATTTTTACCAATGACATTGTTAACTAATATTCTTAATTTCAGTTTCAAGATTAAATCGGCGACGAAATAAAAGGAGTGGGTTCATTTTTCTGTTACGAAATCCCACTTTTGTAGTCGACCTTTGCCACACTAAGATGTGACGTAATAAACAAATCTGACACACTTTCAAAGTATTAAATTGGTATCTATTTGGGAACCATCTTTCAAATTAATACATTTTGGACGCGTCGAATCGTAGTATGTAATTCCTGATTTCGCAGCTTTAAGAAACCTGATTTGGGGGAGGGGGTACAAATGCCCTTTCTGCCCCCCTCAGGTTACGCCTATAACGAACAGGAATTCAAAGTAAAAGACTGTCCCGACTAAATCGGCAGACACGTCTGATACACTTATATTGAGATAATCATAATTAAGCGTGTAGTTGAAAACAACCTATTTTCATATTGCATGCAGCTCTACTTTTTCTGCAATGTGGATCAAGAATTGGGGACGTGGAGAAGCACAACACTCCGCATAACCAATAGTCACGTGACCCTCTTTGCCTTCCTATCATGCTGACCTTCGCGTGGAAGACGTTTCTCGGTGTTAAGACAGGCAAAATCACCCGATAATCGAAGGGTGCAATGTGTGTTGCCTACCCTCCTGCATTACTTGCTCCTATTATAGCCTTATGGGAAATAACTTGTTCCTATAACTGTACTTGAAACCAGAAGATAGTAGGGAGAACACTATTTTGCATCTTACATTTTTTGGACGAGGTGAACCACTATTCTTCCACTCACATAACTGTTATTTAGCCTCATCCATGTTTTGTGGTCAGTTAGTAACCCTTAGAAAATTTTCTTATTGATATGCCCAGGACGTGGGTATTTGATGAGGTTGTGGTTCTCTCAATGAAGGCCCTCGTTCCGAAAAGTAAAATAAAACGCTATAAACTCCGCTATTTTCAAATTCCTAGTCACAACCCCTGGTTTTGTTATTTTATATCTTCGGGCAGTAATGTGAAAATCTGTACAATTAATTTGTTTTTGTAATGCAGCTTGGAGTCAGATTTCATTATTGTGTACTGTGTCATGTATCAAAGTTGTTGTTGGGACAACTCTTTCAAACATAAGGAAGATGGCAGTGGAAGTAAAACAATTTATTTCAGTACGTAATCAAAATTGTCAGTTTCCTTTCAAATGCTTTTTATAGTTATTACTTCGTGATTGTTGTACATTTTTCATTTTACGTATTGTTATCCGTATCCTCACTCCTGTATATACTCTATATAAATAGCATTGTCACATACATAGAGGGTGAAGATGCCGACACCTCAAAGGTGGGGACGACCAAGGTTCCGGCTCTCCTGTTCGCGGACGACGTTGTTCTGATCTCGGAGACAAACGCAGGGCTGCAAAGATCGCTCGGCAGGTTGGAAAGGTTCAGCCGTGACTCTAAGTTAGAAGTAAACGAGGCCAAAACGAAAATTGTTGTGTTTAAAAATGGGTGTGTGTACGGGAAGGGAGAGAAGTAGAACTTTATGGGTCAAGAACTGAAAGGGCTAAATGGATAAAAAATCACCATGACAGGAACATGGGCGAGACACTTACAAACAGTGAGGGGGAAGCCGCGAACAATAACGGACGCAATAATGGGAATAACAAGGAAACTACAAAACTATGAAATGAGCTTCGTCAATAAGCTATATCGAGTCCTATTAATATCTTCCGTTGGGTCTGGGTGCGAAATCTGGGGTGCAAAGGGTAAAAAAAAAAAAAAAAGGTAAAGTGCTCCCCTGTGCTTAGCACCACGCCATGAAGGCGTATAGAGGGTGTGGGGGTAACGCCCCACACTTTCTTGATCCGGTCATGAGTGATCAGCATCACGCCCCTGACCGCCTTTACCCCCCAGGTACCCATGTCATTCGACGCTGGGTGTGCGCCGGGGCCACTTCCAACGTTAGAAAAGTTCCCGGATTTGAACCGGCCGGGGATCGAACCCGGGACCTTGAGCATGGTAGTCAGACGCGTTACCGACTGAGCCACCGGGGGCAAAGGGGAAAATATAATTAACCAAATACAGTGCAGCTACTTCCAAAAAGCCCTTCATGTCGCAACAGGCACTGCAAACAGCGGGGTACTACGGGAACTCTGGCCAGCGAGGTAGAACAGCAGACTAACGGGGAGATGGGTTAAATATTGGGCATCTCTTATAGTAGCAGGGGGAGACACTATCAAAGGGAAGGCTCTCATACAACAAGTAAGGGGATGGGAAATGGGCTCGTGGGCAAAAGAAGTTAAAGGTAAACTATTCGAAATCTTGTTGGGATGGCTATGGGAAGAAGAGCACGTAGGCCAAGGAACACTTGAACTCGTTAAACAACGACTATAAGACATCGATCGGCTAGATATAATTATGGAAATTGCAACTAGAATATCGCTAGACCTCCAGACAAGGAACATTCGGGAATGGGGACAAACAAATTATATGAAGAAAGTAAGCAAGGAAGCAAGAGAGGGATTAGTATGGTTGAGATTGGGGGTTGGAGACACAGTGCTGTTAAAAGAGGGGGAGGTACATATGAATGTATAATATGTAAGGGGAATGACAGGACGGATCACCTGTTTGCATGCCCGGGAACACGCGCCCTGCAGGACAAATGGCTGGAGGGTGTGGGAAAAGAAGAAGCACTCAGAGTGCAGCAAGTGTGGAAAAGTTGGAGAAAGTGGGTGTGTTTTTGGCGGAAGTGAAGGAAAAGAGAAGTGAGGCGAGGAAGAAGGAAGGAAGACTGGAAGAAGAACGAGTAGAGTGAATGAGCTGTTATGGGAGGGGAAAGAATGTGCAGATAGGGGACAAACTAAGAGACAGCATAAAAGATAAACTAAATGCAAAAGATATATATATATATATATATATATATATATATATATATATATATATATATATATATATATATATGTATGTATTGTAGAAGAAAATCCAAACGTTATATAGTACGTAACAGCTTATGGCTCGCACATGAAAGAATAAATCTAATCTAAAACATTAAGAAGAATCTGAGTAATGAATTGGTAGGTTTCGATTATTGATTGAATTGAATCACAGAGGCAAATTGAATAGTCGAGAAAATTAATATTTGTAATTGTGTTAGTCCCTAAGAAATCAATAGATTGCCCATGCATCGAAATCATTTCTATATCATGAAATTGGTATCCGGTAACTGTTGATTTTTTGTCCAGTAAAAATGTCGAATTAATGACTCATTGTTCGTACTCACCTGATTTATCGTCCAAATGACTTCTTTTTGTTCCCACACGTGAAAAATAAGGTGCGTGGTGAGCGATTTGTGTCGCCTGAAGCAGCTGTTGTTGCATTCCGAACAGCGGTTTCTGAGGTATCGGCTTCAGAGTGGAAAAAATGCTTTCAAAATTGGTTTGTGCGTATGCTAAAGTGTATCGATGTTAAGGGTGAATACTTTGAAAAACAATAAAGCCATTCCCAGAATTTTACATGTCTGTTTTCATATTGATTGCAGAAATTTTTCCAGCAGCCCTCGTAACACCAAGGTAAAGCTTCTAGATAAGAGGATATTTCCCCGTATACATTGAAAGGTGCAAAATGGCCATATATGCCGACACACCCAAAATTCAGTGATATTTTTCCTTTCCTTTTTTGCTTTAACTTTTGCACGGTTTTCTAAACTATAAGTTAATAACGACGACGATAATTAAATGAAGTCAACAATCGGAAAAAAAGCTAGATATTCATGCCATGCCCAGGATTCAAACCTGCGACCCCGAACTTAATACGTTATGTCAACCAAGTTTATTCTGTGATATTCCTGAAATCGTGACTTTCACACTGGTTTTTAAATTGCCATACTGGCTGATACTGGACGTGTGACTTAACATTGGTGACGTATTTTGATAGCTATTTATTGGAATTACACAAAACGCTTGATTTTCATAATTACGTGCATATCAAAATAACAGTTATCTGTTAGCTTAAATTGCTACATGATATTGCACTATATTTATTATGTCATGCAGCAGTAACTTAAATTAATTATTGTCTACAAAAATCCAACTCTTTTTACAAAAAATTGCCGCGCTGATATAGTCAGATATAAAGTTTTGGCGCTATGCAAGTGGGACGTTGGGACGACTCGACCAGTCGACCGGCCCTTAAGCCACCCCTGTGTAAAACATAATTCTTGCTATCAGGAAAATCTTCGAAAGGGATGCATTAATGATAATTGTTATATTGTGCACGTATCCGTTATTGATCACATCTGAGTTGATATAAGCTCGGCTTGAAGATATGAAACATTGTCAGCAGTAATAAATACTCTTTGCTTACTAATTTTAATGTAAGCATAATGAATGTACTACTGTCGAATTTATTACTATGCAAAATGTTATCAAACGAGAGTCTGATATTATATATTTCCCTGCTATTTTAGATGCCACTCATATTCCGGGTTCTAATAACTTGTGTAAAATGAGAAGATGAAGCGGAATTGCTCGTGAAATATGAGTCAAGCGACGGCGAATTTAATTGATCATTTAAAACATATATACTGGGCAGTAATAAATGCATTAATAATGAATAATTGATTAATTTAGTTTATTAAACGTTGCTATTTTGCCACTTTTGGTAAACCGCGCCGATGGGGATGAATGGTGGGTGATATGATGAATGAAGGGACAATCACAAACGTGTATGGACAACCAGGACGAGCCCCACAGTTGATTACACTTGTACTGACTGTAGGTTCAGGCGCCAGAGCCTCGTTAGTCTGCAATATTGCAGTTACGGAGGTATACCACGTGGAAGTGAGATTGACTTTATGACTTTCTAAAAGATCACTTCTTATTCTACAATAATGAAAAAATTTAATAAGATGCGCCCAAAACGTAGAAGTAAAGATCAATGATATTGTATATGCATATCGCCGTATCCCGTCAATTCTAATATGAATTGTTATCGCTGGATCGAGAAGCCATTTCCATGTTTACCTTGTTAGTACAGGGTGAGGCAGAGAAACCTGCATGATTTTTAAAATGATATAACACAGTAAAAGAAAGGAGTTCGTCTTTATTCATGTGTTAGCCTTACAGCCATATGTATGCCTTATTGGGGGAAAATATATGATTTACACCAACATTAAGCGCGGAAAATATGATCTTGCAAATGACGCCGATTTTGGAGTCACTGCTGGAGTCAGTCGCTGAAACTTATCTTTTTTTCTGGGGAAGGAAAAAATAAAAACCTGCCGATTGTTGTTTTGTTATTGCGTCGCGTCGCGTGGTGCGGTCGTAGAAGAGGAGGTAGCCACGTAGAATAGCCGCCATGCCGAGAAACACGATGCAAAATGTGATTAGAAGATTCAGCGACCAGTGTGTGTGGACCAAAATTGGCGCAATTTGTAAGATGTATTTTCCGCACCTAATGTTGGTGTAGATCATTTTTTTTCTCTCCATGATAATGCCATACATATGGCTGTAAGGCTAGCAAATGAATAAAGACGAACTCTTTTTATTTACTACTGTGTTTTATCATTTTAGAAATCAAGTAGGTTTTTCTGACCCGCCCTGTATTCTTCCCATTTGTTTTATCCTCTCCTAACTTCCAGTTTGATTGGGAATAGATGCTCGGGGAATAACTGTAAGGATTATCAGGACATGCAATTTGAATCGTACCAAGGGTAAATCAATCGTTCCAGCGACCCTGGAAATAGAACAATGAGCTACATGGCGATTGTCGTCCTGAAATATTCCAAAGGTCTTCTGATAACGGATAAGCGAAACGTACCGAACCGTGGGGAAAACCGAGCCCTTGTCAATACATTTTGAATGTAAGTGCGGGGATGCCGGTTTAATCGGTTTAACAAGCAGAGGTAACGGATGCCTGCGTTAAAGGTTTTATTTCTCTGGACTCAACGAACCTTATGAAATATTTACCCCGGATACTTGACGTTGAATCTGGGTTCCCGGTAACGAGATTAACGTGGTTCGACCATCCATATCCTATGCGTGCAGTACAGTAGCCATGACGAGAAAGTCAATGAGTTTCCTAGTGTCAGAATGGGGTTACATGTTACCGTTTCTTCCTTCCCTCTCTCCCTGTCTCTTTATCTCCCCATTAGCTTTTCGATTTACAATAAGCACATGCACGGGAATTGTTCTGGATGGGGGTGTGCTTTGATATGATACAAACAGGGTATGAATTGGCAAGGGGAAGCAAGGGACCACCCAGAAGACCCTACCTAGCAGTTGCGGTAAATTTTCATCCCTTCCAGGGATGATTTTATACTCTCCCCCCTAAATAATATTCACATTTGTGACAAATATTTTCAAACTGTAAATTTGTTCCCGAAACAAGAATCATTTCGTACAGTAGTACAATCACCGACCGCACATCTAATTATTGCAAAAAATGACGGTATCTACCGAGCTTTAGAGTAATGCAAAAATAACTTCCTCAATAATCAATGTATGAGACTGTCACCAATATGAAATACTATGTTAAAAGCACAAGGGCAGGGTTGGTTGAGCGATTTAAATCAGCTTGGTTTTAACCAGTTGGTTTTTTAAATAAACCATTTTTTTAATTATTTTTTTTTAATCAACTGTTGTTTAAGGATCCGTTTTCGTTTAGAACATTCAGTTCATGTAAGCATTACAGCTTAATATTCTAAATCTTCTTAAACCTGTAGCTATTGAACTTGATCAGGTGCAGAAGGATAATTGCACTATAGGAGACTCAGTAAGAATATGGAAAAATCTTGAACTTCAATTGCAGGAGAAGGATATAAAAGACAAGAAGGAAGGTGCTCTCTCCAAATTCAGCAATCGCTTCGATATGGCTCTTTTTCTAGCTCATTTCTTAGCCTTCTTATTAGATCCAAAAGAAAAGTTACAGGAATTGATTTAACAGATAAGGAAAAGAAGATGCTTTAGAGTTTGCAAGAACCCGATATCCTCAAACGTTTCCTTTTATTGTAAAGTTTGAAAGTTAAAGCAAACCATTTAACGAACCCTATTTTAATTCTACAGTAACGACACAGGTGTCAGTATATGAATGGTGTAAATGCCACAAATCTCAAATAGACAAATATGACTGTGATTTATATTCCGTTATCGAACAGTTGCTAACTGCACAAGCAACCACATCTGGCGTTGAAAAACAATTTTCGTCGTTTGGTGTTGTTCAGTCATCGCTTAGAAGCCGTTTGGGAACCGAAAAGGGAGCTAAGCTGGTATTTTCGTTCATAGCTGCCATTTTTTTTAAAGTTTTTAACGAAAAGCATGAAGAAGAAGTTGACATCTAGTTGGTATGGCAGATATGAATATTTGATTAACTGGTCTTGGTATTTTTTTGTTAATTGAAAGTTGAAATGTTTTTGAACAAGAAAGTTACAACTTACAACAGACTTGCAATTGCACAATATTCTTTGATATATTATCATAACTTACTTATTATATTACTCCAAACATGGTAACAATCGACCACTATTAGACAGAATTTCATTTAAAAAATGTTGTTTTCTATGATAGCACGTGAATTATACATTTATGTTCTTATTATTGAGTGTTATGTCATAATGCAATTTGAGAAAAGTTTTCAAGTAAGGTAGAGTAAGATAGAATAAAATTAACAATCTATTTAGAGGCAGTTCGTAATGAAAATCAGTGTTGTTTTATATATAGGGTAACCGGCTACAATAACGCCACCCTTTTCACTTTTTCTTAAAAATAGCACATTTAATAGCAGAGAAAAAAATAATGCTACGTACTTTTAGTAGCTGTACATCTCGTGATTATACAGGATATAACTATCTTTCAACAAACTGAATACAAAGGAAATAAAAAATAAAAATGCTGTTCAAAGTGTAATGGCGGTATTGCAGGCACTAAGGATACAATAACGCCAGGGTATCTTTACCCATATATATTATAAGGAAAAATGAAAGGATGGACGAAAAAACATTCAAAACAAGAAATATTAGTTTGAACAGGAATAGTAGTACCCAGTAAGAGGTAAAATATTGTCACATGATTCATGAAACCAACCATTACAATTTACATATTGCAACCAATCAATGTCCTTACCAGCATCGTCGTAATAGTATCCTTTACATGAAACACAGTAGTCGGAGCTGTCTCCGCTTTTAGCTTTGCCTTTGCCCTTCCGTTTGCCCTTCCCCTTACAACTAATATCCTTCCTTTGTCCACCTGTTGGTAATGTTGAAGCTTTATCTTTTACTTTGGGACGCTCTGTGAACAGACTCCTATCCACTAGCACTGCATGCACGTTTTTTGATCTATTTCTTCCTGGTTGAGTTCGCTTAATATGTGGAGTTGAAAGGAGTTCATGGAAGTAGATGTCACTGGATGTTGAAGACACACCAGGCCTACTTGCTTCGGCTTCAGAGGCACATTCATGTGATGTTGACGGCTGGGGATTGAGGTCTTTATCGCCAGTTTGTACCTGCTCATTTGATTGCGATGCAGATCCAGCAGTTTCCTTATTAAATCTCATTAGACGCCCATAGCTAAGTGGTTCAGGAGATCGGACAGAAAGTTCCGGATGACGTAACATGAAGCCTTCGAACCAACGTCTGCCAGCACTATTTCCTCTGAATCGATGTTTGATGTTCTTTGCTTCACAATATCTGAACACATACTTGCACACCGTTCGGCGAGTCGGTCCGAATCCAACCTGTTGCATTCTTTTAATCCTTTGCACAAGATGTGATTCTTCCTCCGATGTTAGAACCCGTGATCGTCCTAAACGTTTGACGTGGACTTTGCGCAGTAGGTTGTCTCGCAGAGACCTTCGTGGAATACTATATTCTCGCGAAGCAGCACTCACACTTAGTCCCCCCTTTACAGCATTTATTGCCCTCAACAGTTGTTCCTGTGTCCACAAACCTCTCATTCCTTGTGATTTATAACGTGCCATTTTACTGAAATAAGATGGAAAAGTATTTTTAAGGACCGGAGTACGTAATAGCAACGCACACTTCTTTCAACACCACATTACTGATAATTATTTTTAGAAGGAAAACCATGGCGCTATTGTATCCTTCGCGTACGGCGTTATTGTAGCCAACCAAGAGCGGACACATTCCACCACGCCAGTGCTCCCTGCTAAACATGAAGCTCGTAAGAACATGGTAAATACACTCCTCATGGAACACTGTATTCCAGAAAAAATCCCTACAAAAACTCTGATAAGCATGCCTGCCTAGCGATATGTAGTACAAGGAAACAAAAAAACTTCACTTACGTTTCCGTTGTTGAAATCCTGTTAGCGTTTTCCCTAAAGAAGCACAAAACAAAACACACATTGAACAGAACGACAATTATCGGTGTCTAGCAACAACAACCTTTCCTCTACACCAAGGCATGCTGCAGAGTGCTGCCACATGCTTTGTCTTCCTGTAGAAAACAGTTGAAAATCAAATGGCGTTATTGCATCCATGGCGTTATTGTAGCCGGTTACCCTATATATATATATATATATATATATTGTTATATTCTCTTATAAAAAGCATTTATTTGTGTAATATTCTGTGCGTATAAGTATTGCTTTTTCACTTTCTCTGTCCTTAAAATTAGGGACATTAACTGGCAGATCGGTATAGTTTTCAATTACAACACAAGAGGCTTAGTAAAAGTTGTATAGAGGACAGAGGTGACACTACAATTCATCTGTGCCTCATATTCCTTTAATTATGTACAAGAAGTTGATTTGTATATTCTAATAAAAATACTACACTTCAAAACAAGTTTTTAAAATAAACAAAAAAGACCCGATTTAAATAAAAAATGTTTTTTTGTTTTTATTTTAAAAAAAAATGTTTTTTCACAATCCTGCAGAAGGGAAGTATAATTGTAGGTAATATATTACTCAAGAATGTGTACTAAACGAGGATTTTGTTGAAAAATAATGCCTATTTTGGAAAAATCGATGTCCTTATTTATAAATGATTCTGAGTTCTAATCTCGACCTGAACATATTCCATAGTTTTGTCCCTGTATTTCATTACACGTCGCCACGAGTAACGCAAAGGCGCGTCTCCATTATGCTGATCGGCAAAGCTGAACGAATGAGTACGATCGGCATGATGATTGCAAACCGACTAGGAGCAGTCTACTTCAAAGGAATCTATACCGAACGAACCTGAAAACTTTGTTTCCTTTTTTCTTCAGTGTCTGTTGCTAATGTTGATATATTTTTCGTATGTTTTATGAGTGGAGTCACACTTCCATGGATTGAATACCTACAGAAGCAAATAATGCTCCTTAATTTCATTTCCCGCAATTCTGCATGTACTTTCGTGGGGAGAGGGGCATGGGGAGACCAAAATCGTGGATGGTTGAATGCATTGCACACCTCCCAATAACAGAGAATATACCAAGGAGGGAAAATGCATTAGAAGTTCGAGAAGTAGAAAAATTATGGCAGTGGTATTAATTGGAAACCGTACAAGCATAGCCGTAAATTGATGTTGATAGGGTTGCTATTAAATCACTTCCGATATATTTATTTCGACTTTTCAGACTTGAACGAATCCAAAACCTCCGCGGACTATTGATAGAAATAACAATTACGGAAGCTGATACTGAAAGCCCATCTTCCTCTTCATGCATTTTCACAAAGTATTTCACGTGTGTTGTCAACTAGGCGTGGATTGAGTTTGTTTTTGAGTAAACTTTATGCACAGAAAGACTAATCAGAACTGGACCTACAGTTTAAAGTGGAATCCGAACCACCACGTGTCTCCACCGAGTAGCGAAGCCAGAATCCCTTGATTGCAAGGCGACGACATTACCACTACGCCATCGGGGAGGACTCAACTACACACTGTCGAGAGAATCTCTGGAGCAATGGAACGAAAACCAGTCTGCGCAAGTAGTGACTCGAGAGGGCTCGACCAATTAACGCGTGAGAGGGGCCGTGAGTGCATGAAGAGGAAAATGCAGACCAGCTGTTAGCAGGAGCACTTACTTCTTCGCTGCGCCCACTCGCTTTCTTCCCTTGTCTACCGTTAGACGTAGCCTTGTTTCACAGATTCCGGGGACAGAGTATAGGCATTGAACTCGACTGATATCTACACGTCTCCACAGTGCAGTGTGGGGACGTCCATTGCTTTAGGCAAAGCCTATCGCCCTTATCGACTGGTTAAGTAGGGAATCAGCCAACTTTAATCATTGCAATAGAAGAACTAGGCATTATGAAACCAACAATACTTTTTGCAGCTTTTTGTTTAAATGTTTTGCAGGAATATAGAAGAGTTGGTGAGATTTCCAGGCTTGAAGCCCTCTCGTGTTCTGACATATGGATCTAAGCAGTTGATTGCGCGGGAGGTGGAATTGGAGAAGATGAGACGCTCAGAGGCTCGCCTTCAAGAGTCTCAACGAAACGAAGCCGCCTCACAGAAGGCAAAGAATGCAGCCGAAAGGACAGCTGCTCAAAAGCTAGGCTCGATGCCTAATCATCTTCAGAAGTTACAACCGAAGGTGGTCAACGTGGAATCAGATCTGGTAAGTTGCTTTTTCGATATATTTTTGTACTTATCTCGCGCGATCTTGAGCTCTGGGTTGAAACTGGAAGTTGGAAATTGAAAGAGGGACGGGTTTTGTCATCTAAATCACAGGCTGATGCGGACAAATGCCAATGTTACCACCCAAACGAGGAAAAATTCCACTTAGCTATCTAAAATCCTGACCTGAAAATTAAAAAAAAAGGGTGTAAAACCCCGAAACAAGTACACTGAGTAACAAAAATTTAAGGTGACGTGTTTCTTCTTGCTTTTTATAAAGTTCATTGTTAATTAATAACTTGCTACATGAAAATTTTATTTGTTGATTGATGTATTTATTGAGAAAATTTCAGATACAGCACGAATGGCCATTTAACGCCGATTTGTCAACAATGAAAAGAGCAAAATTAAAAATAACACAAAAGAGAATTACAAAGATAAGTAAAATATGGCACACTATTATGTTATTTATCAACATTTTTCTGAAGGAAGACATAAAGTCATACTCTTGAGGAGAAAATGTCGACACTTAATGGGAGGTCATTATACAGGAGAGATCTTTTTCACTTTCCAGTCAAAAGTTTTTCTGTGTAAAATAGATTTGTGTTGCGTGTTGTGCGTATAGGCACTCGAAAGAGGAATTCCTGAAAGAGCGTGTTGCAGCGGATTTTGCCATTGACAATTTTGTATTTGAAATCGTTGAGCAAACGACGCTCATAGGTAGTCTGTAACTTTAGATAGGAAAAGACAGAAAATATAATTTTCAGAAATATTCACCACACTTCACAGTTTTATTCTTCCACCGAAAACCTTCAGACCGTCTTTGATCTTCACGTCATTGTCTCTACTAACTTCCGGCATTCTGCTCTTATACCAGACCATAACAATGTGATGCTCTCACTCATGGAACTAACTTTTCTACTTGTGATACCGGTACACACTTCTCTTTAATTTGTGGAAAGAAAACCCTCTGTTTTTGCGATCTTTGACATCAACCTGACCTCACGAGGTTAAGTTTTCTCTGGACACCCACTTTTTTTTCTCGTGCTGTGTGCACTCCTTGTATTCAGTAGTGGTGGTTGTTAGCACGTGTCTTGCTTAAGCCTAACGCTTGTTCGACGTCTCTACTAGATCTGCCACATGCAAAGATTAGGGATGACCAACAAATCACCTAACGGATTTCCGGATTACCCGGATTTATTCTATAAACAAAAAAGAAAAGCACTAAATGCTAGTTGCGCGGGAGCTATACGGATATTCTTAGGATCTAATATCTGCATTTAGCTATCCTTATCGAAAATGGATTGGAACAGCTTTGGGAAAAATAGCATTGTACTAAAAGGTGCATTGGTGTCGCCTGCTGGTGAGTACAACAAAGGTCGTTCGTGCAATGAACAAAATAATTTATGTAGAACCTACCTTAAACTCCGTTCTGTATGTGGCCATTCCCAGTTCCGGTTTCTTCACCTCTTGGTGGTTTCAGGAGTTAAATCTGCATTGGAATTTCAATGTTGCAGATGCAAGGAAACTATCATATTTCAATTGCCATGTAATTGCATTTGTTCGGAGACAACGCTGCTGTTCAAAACTGCATGGGATTGAAACCAGCCGTGACAATATCCCTCTGCGTCGCATTTCTTGACTCTACATTTCATTACCTTTTTTTTTACTGTTAGACATTTTGTTGCATTGCACACAATGATAATGTTTTTATTACACACATATCCACGGAGATCAACAATCACAAATATACCCCTCATTATTGTCTCTCATAGTTACTACACTCTTACATTTTAATTTTGTGTATTTCTTTCTGCAACTTTTAGCTAATTGCGACGATGATGATGAGTGATGATTAGTTTGTTGAAGGAATGCTCTCAAAGAAATATCCATGCTCAGGGCAGGGCTCGAAGCATGCAATGTGTGTGTGAATAGTTGCAGGGGTGGAACATGGTTAGTAAAATCAGTAAAAGTCAGTTTTTCATCATAGACTGTAATTTGTCAGTGTTTTTTTAAAAATGGTTAGTAAAGTCAGTATTTTTTTTTAAAACTTGGTCAGTAAAGTAGTATTTTTTTTTGCGCGACTGCAATTCTGTTATTCCTTTACATCTTCCCAGTGAGCTTTATATTTTTTTGAAATTTATTTATTTGTTTTTTACAATTCGACTAAAAGTAAGGCATATTTTGTACCATTTCTCCAACCAGTGATGAAATCATTTCTTGAGTATTAGCTTTCTTCAGTTACCGAAAATGGAGACACGTAGTGGTTCGGATCCCACTCTAAACTGTAGGTCGAGTCCCGATTAGCCTATCTGTGCATAAATTTGGACTTATAACAACAGAAACAACTTAATTTTTCGGAATGTTCCAATAATACTGCCTGATGGCCACATTTCCTACTATGCTCTTTTATATCAAGTATTTGAGATTAAGTTATACCTTGTTAATATCACACGGGAGGTCTTACAGATGGCAAGCACAACTCATGCTCATTACAATCACCATTGTGATGAACAGTGTGCTATTTAAGACAATTAGCAAAGGGAGAAAGAAATGAAAGAAAGGAAAAAGGCAGAAGAATTGGAAAGGCTGATGGAGATAGACAATGCAACTAATAGTATACGAAAGAAGGAAGCAACACTGGAGAATCTGAGGCAAGAACAGAATGAGATAAGGATGATTGCTCAAATGTTGCTAAGTGAAGAAGGCTGCTGAGGAAAAATACATGGTGGCAGTCAATACGGCACAGCTCATGCTAGAAGGACTGAAGAAATTAATGGAAGATGAATAGAATAAATGCTTATGAAGTGTAGAACATTATAAAGAAACAGATTTAATAATAATACTTTTTCAGCAAAATCAAAAGACAAACTTGAATACAACATATGTGTTGCATTTCATTATCTGCTACACAAAAAAGGGAAATAAAATGGGACCAGAATTGTTAAAGACTGCAGGAAATACAGCATCACGAACCAACATCTATCTCTGCACAGCAGCAGCATGTATGACTTCAAATAACATAATCAACAGTAAACGACTCAACGTTATTCATTAGGGGTGTGCGGGATCCTTTACTTTAAAAAGTCGTTAATTCTCGACGTTTTCTGCCTTGTAAGTTTCTGGAACTTATCGAAAATTGTAAGTTTTTATTCTAGAAATGCAAAAACAATCACTTAAAGTGAAAATGACTTGTAAAATTCGAGATTTCCAGTGCTTCGGGAAATTTCGAACATTTCCCGTCCCGAAAATTTTCCGACTTGGTCGGGAAATTGCAAATTTTTCAGTCCCGAATGTCGGGATTTAAAAAAATTACCGTCCCGATCCCGTCCCGACCCAAAAAATTCTGTCCCGCACACCCCTATTATTCATTAAGGCAAGAATTTCCAATACCGGACCCTTCTGTAATTTCTATTCTACGTCTTATACTCACGAAATAATTAGTCGTGATGATTTATCTCAAGTTAACATGTTGGGGTGAGGGGAAAAAAATGTTAATTAACGTGTAAAAGTTGTAAAATAAGCATTTCAATTCTCGCAATGATTCTCCGTATACAAGTATGGTAGCCATATTTGTTGATATGAACAAATTACAATTAGTTACGCTGTCTACAGCGTTGCCACACTGTTGATTTCATACTTGGAGAGCATGGATTGTGTAAGAATAGCGGAAGAGAACAGTAAAAAAGTTGTTAATGTTATACAGATTGTTAGGTGGAGTGTGCAGGAGGGCTAATTAATAAACTTATTCATTTCAGTATATTGCCCAAAGAACATGCTTACATGTGACAGCGACAATCACGATGTAGAAGAACTGATTTGATTACAGGTAAATTTGGCAACATTACATCAATCATAAAATTGCAGGATACGAAAATGGCGTCTTCGATGATGTTAAAGTGCTACGAAAAAAATATTTTTTATCGGTTCGTAATCACAATTACCGCAAAACCATTCAGGAATAGCCCCACTGAGCATTCTCGGTAAGGTTAGGTTAAGTTAGGTTAGGCAAGGCAAACATAGTTAAAATTTGGGCTCGAAAAACGGGTAGCCCAACAAACGATTGACGGATAGCCCCACGAACCATTCAGGTACAAAAAAGGTAAAGTGTTCCCCTGTGCATAGCACCACGCCATGAAGGCGTATAGGGGGTGTGAGGGTAACGCCCCACACTTTCTTGATCCGGTCGTGAGTGGGGGTGATGTGATCAGCATCACGCCCCTGACCGCCTTTACCCCCCAGGGTTTCCCCCAGGTACCCATGTTATTCGACGCTGGGTAGGCGCCGGGGCCGCTTCCAGGTACGGTTAGGTTAAGTTAGGATAGGCAAATGTAAATTCGCTCCTTCATTAATTGTGGAAGCACCGAGCAGAAAGATTTGGTAAGTAAATGTGTATATTTTATCTTCTGTTTTGCATGCTCATGAGGTGATAATTTTTTTAGTCGCTTTACTTGGCGTAGGGACATTTGGTCAGTTGTAGGGACATTTTGACTACGTCTGTAGGGACATTGCCGAAAAATGGTTAGCAACACTGTCGGCTACCAGACGTAGTGAGTCTAAGCTCATGTTCACTTCTGTTTGCGTTTATCAGTACGCGTGTTGTTTATACTGTGTTATTGAGTTGGTGTGCTAGTGCTTTATTGTGTGTTAATTGTTATTCATTCATTAGTTATGTCGTTAAACAAATATAGTCTTGAACAGAGAGTTTTTATGTACGATAATTACGTGAAAACGAATTCTTGCAGAAAAGTGGTCAGGGAATTAAGATAGACAGGATCTCTTGAACCTAAGAAACGTGTTGTATTGCTGTTAAAGGAGGTCATTTTCAACATCTCTTATAACACAGGAGGTTAGTGATCATCATTATTATTACTTTTAAATATCATTTTACGCTTTCGGTTTGCTTTATGCGCCGGGATGCTGTCTTCCCTTTCTGACAACTGACGATAAAGTAGCGATGTCTAATCTAAGATTTTCTGTCAGAAATAAGGTGCCAGAAATATTTGTATTTGGGAGGACACATTTTCCAGCATCCTTGCGAAAAGGTACGTGCTTATTTCAATTGTAATTGTAACTGTAATTGTGAAAAGTGGAAACATTAGAAAACAAGCGGTTTCTGTTACGGACTTCCTGAACGCAATTTGCCGGGACCTGTTGCATGAAGAGTCCGCCGACCGGCCGTCACTCTGGCGGTGAACGACTGAAATAACCTCCCTGTACAACGTGAAAAATGGTAATTAAAAGAAATGTTACAGGTTTTGGTTCCTGCGGGCATAACTTTCTTTTGCGTCCACGTAGCGAAATTCTGAAAATACTGTCTTGCAGCTAGAGAATCAGGGATTATTATGATATAAGTCTAATTACTGTCCGCCAAGGGACACGGCAGATATAGAGTGGGAAAGACAGCCTAATCTTTCGTTTTTTTCCCTGTGACAACGTTTTCATAAGATTGTGTCTGCTTGGCCTTTTTACAATAGCGATAGCTTTACTGCATTGTTGTCACCGATAACAACTTCCAGCTCAGCTTGCTGGCAGAAAGAAACAAACTCTTGAAGCTAATAACTAACACCAGGATGTATAGTTTATATACGAGGTGTGTTCCACATTACTGGGTAATCAACCATTAACATATAGAAGTATAGATATAAAAAAAATATTTATATATTTTTGTAACGTGGACACTGCTACACGTTACACAAGGAACCTCCCCACTAGAAATTATTCAAGTGTCACACTGAGTACTGTTATGTGGATTAGCAATGGCGTCTGGACTCACGGGCAGTACAATCCTCCTTGTTGTGTGCTGTTCTTGTGCGTTTGTGATTGTCCCTTCATTCATTTAATCTTATCCCATTCATCTTCAAGATTTGCCGAAAGTGGCAGAGAAGCGAATTACAATAAGTTAAATCAATCGAATCAACAAATTCTTAATTCAGATAAACTATGCCTTCTCAAGATGTTGAGATAGAATGATGTTTCAGTTGCATTTGTTAAAATTATGTACTACACTAACTTATATTATTGTTTAAGAAAAAATCGTTCTTAAAATATTTTTGGTTTTATTAAAATTGTGAGTAGAATCACAACTGTCTCCACAATTGCAGTTACGTAAAGCGGAAATAACAAGAGCAGTTTAGGTGCTTTTTAGACATTCTGGTTTTATTTTTAACTTCTAAACTAGTTTCTAAAGTAGCCTTATTTTCGCAATAAAAGTTAAATACGTCAAAGTCCTATTTACAACACCATTAAATGTTTGGATGTACTGTGGCACTCAAGTTGACTTTAGCTTCAACTCACACAATTAAGCTTTCTTATGGTTCTCTCCTATGAATTTTAGTTGGATCCCACAGCGTTAAAATATTGATTAAACATGAATAGGTAGAATATATAAGTGATTCTGATCCTCGAAAATATAAATGTATTTCTGAAAAAATCTGAAATTGAGTAGAATTTCATGAAGTGTAAAGACTTGACCGTCCCACTTAAAATTTCAATTACTGCGAATGTTGTCATTGCAAGTAATTGTCTTTGACCGTTCCCTTCAGCAGAACTTCCCTCTGCGTTTTGATAACGGGACGTTATCTACTCGGGAACCCACATGGTATTATAGTCTTGAAGGCACGCATTAAGGATTTACACGGTTGAAATAAAACAGTCAAATAGCATTGGCCTCTTCTTCTGCACCCATGCTGTTTGCGATGGTGCGCCCGCACGTGCATCAAGTAAAATGTTTACCGTACGAAATAGACCATTAAGTGCGATCATGCATTCAGTTCTTCTAATATTTTCCTCCCCGCGGCCATAGGAGCAGGCCTGAGCAAACAAGTAGAGAAATTGCTTAATCCATGAATGACGTCGTGAATTGAAGATTGACCACGGGAAGTGAGTCTTGGGTAATAGAACCGGAGAATGTTTGAAAAAGCTGAACACAAAGGAAAAGTGTCTTGTTGAAAGCGCGAATGTTGAATCGAAGTCTGTCATTAAATGAATGGCTTCATTGTATACACTTTTCGGGCGGAGCTAATAGAGTGTATCCTGGAAGAAAGTGGACCAATTCAACTCCATTCATCACTCGAGTGGGTTCCCTGTTCATTATGCATGTAAGCATTTTGCCAGAACCAACCCTCGGATTTGCCACCGTACGTTTGTTCGACTGCTCCCTATTCCATCTTTCCCCTCCTTCTGCGAAATGAATTACATTTGAAAGCTTCTTCCTCGCCTGGGTGAAAGGTAAATTGAAGAAGGGAGAAAGAAATATAAGTGAAATTTCGATTTCTGATCCAGGGGCATGAGGAGATTACCTAAGCCTTATGAAAGTCAATGACTGGGGGGGTGGGGAGTGCTTCTGTGGGGATTAAGATGAGGTTTCTTGTCGGGTGGACTCGTTCTAGCCGAAAACATTGGATATAACTTTTCCATGTTCAACGGGCTGTCTTACGGCACGGCTAAAAATATTTTCTGATGCTTTCCCATCTTCCATTTATCCTCGACTCTTTTTCGACTTATTCTTCCGTTTGCAACCCCATTGCTGCTTTAATCTCAGCGTGTGGACTTCCTAAGTTTCGTTCTACTAAATCAAGATAGTTGGAGAAAGTCATCCCCCTTTTTTCCCCCTGTTTGGCTTATGCTACAACGTTTCCTATGTTTTTCCAAGTTATTCTAGGAAATCCATCACGTCTTCCCCTGCGACGGGAAATCAGGATGGCTGCCACAGTATATCAACAAATTTTCAGCTTCATTATCCCTGCAAATGGGATCTATTTTATTACCTATTCCATATTGTGGCTATTGATATGCTAATACGGTAATGTGTTGGGTCGGGATCTCTCTCTGGAGAAGGGCGAGGGAGACGCCAGAGGTGCGGGGGGAGGGGGAACCACGGCGCTTCCACATAACCGAATGGCAAACTCCCCGCTTCTGGTTGGTCCGCGGCTAAAACTAGGTAGGGGCGAGAAGGAATTCCGACCAATGGGAAGCTCACTTATAAGATAGATTGCAGGAAAAGTTGTTGGATCCTTGGCGACTGGGTTATAAGCAATGTAACGCAATGATGATGACAGTGATCACGTTGTTGAAGAATAGGCGAGGGAAATGGAAATTGCAGTATGGGGATGCCGGGACCCTGAATTGAAGGATATGATGGAACAGGAAATGTATTTGGAACATTTTTTACATATATATCTGTTTGCTGGGGTTGAGGACGTGCAAGGTAGCCAAACTGAAGTGAATACATAAAATGTGTGCATATATAAACAACACTCTTATGCACACTGCTTCCCTCTCTTTTTCTTTCCATGCAAGAAGTGTTAGCCGACTTCCGTGGAAGAGTGGTTAGCAAAGTGCACTATGACGCCAGGAGTCCCTGGTTCGAATCCCGGCCTGAGCATGGGTGTTCTTTGTGAGTGTCCCTTCACAAATTTCATCATATCACCACTCATCCTCATCTTTGCGATTAGGCAAAAGTGACAGAAAATCAAAGTAAGATAAAAACCAAATCAAGCAAGAAATGTGATTTTTTGATTTTTTGATTTGATTTAGTTTATTTTACTTCGCCTTTTGTGCCTCTTGGCTAATTTGCGAAGATGGGGATGAGTGATGAAATGATGAAATTGATGAATGGACATTCACAAACAACCAAGCCCGACCGGGAATCGAACCCGGGACCCTTGGCGTCGCAGCGCGATGTGCTAACCACTCGGCCACAGGGTCGGGCAGCAAGAAATGTGAAAAGTCTACTGATCCGTACGAATTCATCCATTCCTTTCATTGAAGCATTTGTAGCAGTTATCTTTCATTAATACAGTACTAAATACTTAGCACTTCTTTTTTTTTTTCTTTAATACCAATGAACACCGCTTCTGTGCCCGAATACGTTGTATAATCGCATCACGATATTACTACCAAAGGTTCCGGGTTCGAGTCCAAAACGTTGACTGTGCCACCTTATCAATTTCATTAAGTCATTCACCCCCATCGCCACGATTAACCTAAAGAGCCAAATAAGTTACATGAATTTAAAATATCAGACCTATTTAACATATTAATAATCATGTTTGCTGTAGGGTTGTATTTAAGGGTACATGTTTTTTTCTTGCAATTCTTGTAACAGCTTTTTTTTTTGTTATGCGTACGTAAAAAATCATGGCATCATTTTAACAAATAATTAGGGACGTGAAATTTTCGTTTTATTTTCCCCTAAATTTCGATGTTATTTTTCGCGGTTTAGGAGAATGTTGAGGCTTATAAATTTGAATTCGGTGTTATTTTTACGTGCGTTTTTTGCTGTGCTTCTATGCTTAAGATTTTCACATTACTTTAGTTCTGGAAAATTGAAACAAAGTTTAGTTTTTAATGACAAGAAATAATTTTAGAGCTTACCTTTATGAGGAATGGCCAAATTTATTGCATTTGGAAAACTATTTCATCTCACTAAATATACAATAATCACTAAACCACCAAACTGCAATAAATGAATCAAACTTTCACCACCTTGGCTAGAAATAATAGAACTTCAGGTAACACTCTTTGAACAGAATAATTGTTATCCCAAGTTTTTTTTGCATATTTCATGGCGTTTTTCGTGTTAAAGTGCAAAATTAGGTGTTATTCTGAAAAAGAAAGAAAAAAATGACATAATTCGCGATTCCGAAACGTTGAAAATTTGCCTCCTTAATCTATCCAAATACGTTTCAAACACTTCATTCTGCTTTCCTAAAGTTTTCGGTGTTATCGTTAAAACGAAAACTTCACATCCCTGCTGATAATATTTTAAACTGTGCTATATAATATTAAAATATAGTAAATGCACAAATCTAAAATTACTACAGGATGTGAAGTATCCGGGAATGAAGCTAGAATTTTTTACACCGGAAATTGTGCGTGATTTTTCTTAAAAACAAAATTATTGGACACTCTGTCACCATGATAAAACTAGAATAAATTGTTTACAAATGAGATTTTTGCTGTCTTTGAGTAACTTTTGGAGACTAAATTAGAAGTGAAGAAATCCGAAATAAATGGAAGGTCGAAGCAAAAGTGGAAGAAATTTTAAAAATATCAGTTAAAGCGGAATGGAAGATGCCAGATAGCCAGCCGTTTGTCTCGAAAATTATTAAATTGGAGGCTAAAAGGAAATAGAAATTTAGGAAGACCATGATCAATTTTTGTAGTTGCACAACGGGGTTTGGTTACCCAGACCTGCAAGAGGAAGGAGAAGAGGAGAGCACCCGTCAATAATAATAATAATAATAAAAACATTAAATCTAGACAGTCTAAATATTCTGATACAAATTCATCACAATTCTTTTCCTATTTACTTTACGTAGGAAGCAGATTCTCATGTGTACGCTGAGAATCAAAACGGAACACCCACCGGTCCTAATTTATTTTTTGACCGTTGCTTGCAGGATAGAGAGTATGCCATGAGACGTCATCCAGTCAAAATTTCCCGATCTTGCAAGCTAGAAACTCCACTGTATTAGCGCCATGCTCTTTTACATCGTTCATAATTCACCTGGGGTGGAAGGGTTTAATTTTCTTAAATTTTATTTTGCAAAAGTATAAGCAGTAGCGCAAGCTTCAAATTAATCTTGTGTAGGGAGGGGAGGTAAGACGAATTTAACGATGTGTGTGTGTGTATACACACACATATGCATAGATACAGGATGAATAGATAGACAAGTATAAGGGTGGCCCCGAATGAAAGGTAACTGGAATAATTAAGTAGTCGATATGTCGGTTATCTTTTAATTTTTTTGGGGGGGGGGCTTTATGATTTTATAAAAATCCGGGTGATACTTCATGTTGTGTAAAATGTGTTGACTGATTCCACGTCAAATCACCCAGGCCATGAAGCCCACCGATTACACCAAACAGAGACTGCATTTATCTGTGTAACATACTTTATTAGCCACTAAATTGAATATACATATGTGTATATATGCAAGGTCAAAGGTCACATCATGTAACCTTCAAGTGAAAATGTTAGTATTTTCATATAAAGATATTTTTTTATGAAAAGAAGCCCAAGATGAAAGTTATACCATAATTGGAAGCAAAGTTATGATTTTTTCTTTTTACCTTGTAAGCTCATTTGGCAATCCTCCTGTATGAATACCGTGTATCACTTAGTGCTAAAATTTTACACATGTAAGTTACTTAATGCACAGACAACATTTGTCTGTGCTTCATGTCTACTACCATGAAAATGTGAAATGGTCGGGTTGATTTTTTTTTTTTTTTTTTGGTGAATATTTGGCATGGAATAACTAAACCATATGAATGTACATAAAATTTGGTACTGAGACCGAAACAGCCGTGTAAAATTTTTAACGTGAGCAGGACCAAACATTTCGAAACAAGATCGAGAAACTATTAGGTCTCGTTTGATGCTTTGTATGATAAAAAAAATATCTAAATCAAATTTACTTTATTATGCTACTTCTTCAGACATAAATATCGGATGAGATATCCACCTGATTTATTAATATATTTCGATCTTTAGCTTGTAGTAATTGTAAAGTCAATTCCTTAGCGACAGTTGTGAGCCTGCACTGCGAGGTTGTATTTATTCAGCATTCCATTTTCGAGAGCTCTTAGCATTGAAACGAAGTATCAGACATAAAAATCTTACTAAGAAAAGTTGTTTGTCTTAATCCGTTGACACTATATTTCATCGTATAATAGTAGCAAATTTTATTCCAATTTGTTTTTGCAAAAAGGTAGGGTGCGACCATTATGTTAAGCATTTTTAAAAACAAAAAATATCCGGATATTAGCGGTACTTAAAAATCATTTATTATTAGGTAAACTGCCTTAGGTGCAAAATTAGGATGCACGGAATATTTGTGAATATGTTAAAATTGAATAGCTGAGCGCGCTACGACGCCATGGTCCTCGGTTTCGAATCCCGGCCTGGGCATGGGTGTTCTTTGTGAGTGTTCCTTCATCAATCTCATCATTTCATCACTCATCCCCATCTTCGCAAATTAGCCAAAAGTGGCACAAAAAGCGAAGAAAAATAAATCAAATTGATTGGTAAAATAAATCAATCAATCATTTCATCACTCATCCTCATCTTCGTAATTAGCCAGAAGTGGCAGAAAAGCGAAATAAAATAAACCAAGTCAATTAAAATTGAATAGTCCAGATAAACGCATGTTATTTGTTATTGATTTGTGCATTACTAATTTACTACATGTACGACAAAATTTAACTTTTTGTGTCTTAAGATTATGTACCTCTATCGTTGCTTTTGTTATCTGACGCACCGATGCGACGTTACGTGATAAAAGTTGATAAACCAATTTTTGGACTGAAAAATCAGGGTGCGACGATTATGCAGTGAAATACGGTATGTTTTTTTATTATTATTATTATTTACTAGGCAGGTCTCGTCTCGATATCTTCACTAAAACAGGCAGACACAGACACATATTTACCGTAAAGTGATTTACTACAATGTGAATGCTTTCATTTGTGTGTGTCTGTGTGTTTTAAAACTGAATACAATGCGTCGTTCACGTAGCTGCTATTTCCTTGTAGTTATGTTCTCTTGCTCTTCTGTTGTCTGCATTGCTGTACCCTCAGTTAATATACAGACTTCTTATTGTGTTCTTTTCCATCGACAAACTTTAACGTGTTTAGCAAAATTATTTCCTCTTGTTAAACATTTGGTAAGTGTTGCCTTCCGTTGCACGGTGTAAGCCATACCGTAAAATACAAAAATCCTGTTAAGGAGTCTAATTTAAATTTTACACTTGTTTCATGATCAATTTAGAAAGTTACGAGATTGGTTGAGAAGAATCAATATTTCCTCTTTGAGTTGTGGAACAGATTTCCAATTAGGACGACTTCCACTTAATGGTGGCGTAGGCTTCGGGAGCCCTGAATTTTAATAAAGGAAAAAGATTGAAGGCTTCGGAGAAAGAGTAATTATGAATTATTTGCCTACGAGGAGAGGAGAGATTAAACGTTCCGTCCATTCTTTATCGTGAAATTATGGAAATTTTCTTAGATCGCGGAAACTTAAGACTTTTCCATTTATTACAAAGAACAATGATTCATTATCGCTCGTCAGTTTACGTAATGGAACCTCTAATTTATGAACCGAAGATAAATCTGATGGGAGGATCGTAATGAACCAATTTGGCAGCTGACAAAATTGATACGTCATGAGATCAGCGAAAATATCATGAGACTTACCAGACTCGATTTAGAAAAGCTTTCAGCTTGTTAATTAATGGAATTCGCTTCTGGCTTACGTAGATTTACTTTGTATGTTTTGTTTCCTGTAGTCCAACAAAAGAGAACAGCTCGAAGAATGCGCTCTTAAGTATTTTCAGTTTGTTATTGCCTATTAGACAAACTGCCCTTCTAAGCATTTCAAATAATTTATATGTCTATTCTCGTATGTTAGAAAGAAGGTTGAGGTCCCATGTTGTTGTTTGATTTGATGTTATAAGTCCACTTTATGCACAGTATGGCTAATTTGGACTGGACCTACAGTTTAATGTGGGATCCGAACCACTATGTGTCTCCGCCGGGTATCGAACCCGTTACCCCTTGATTACAAGGCGACACTCTACCACTGCTCCATCGGGGAGGCCCCATGTTGTTGTTGATTCTTTCACTTCCATAACTATAACCTCCCCTTTCCCAGTAATTTATCTTCAGAAAACAACCATACTTTTAAGAAATGAAAATTATACCTCGGAAGGTAATCGGTAATTTTAAATAATAGTAAACATAATGCCAAAACTATACATAGAAATAGAAACTATCGGAAACATTTATTCCACGCCCCATTATATTGTGTACAATTAATATTGCGAAAATCCCTGCCGTCATTTAAACGCGTTTGTGTGTGTGTATTGAGTATCTTGTGTATTGGGTAAGAATGAGTACAGTTTAAAGACATATATAATGTGCATCGATTAATGTATGTGTTCGAATATTGATCGATTGATTTGTGCTATTTTCCTTCGCGATTAGCCACATGTGGCAGAAAAACAAAGATTAGGATGAATGGTGATAAGATGAAATTGGTGAATGGACAATAACCAATACACATGGACAGTACACAAGACAAGCCCCACAGAGGATTATGCTGGCAGAGATCGTCAGTCTACAGGAGAGCAACCCAGAGTGTACTACGTGGAAGCCAAGTTGATATTTAGGTGCCTTTCGGTAAGGTTACGCCAGTTCGAATATCATCGTTCTGCTTGTTTATATGTGATACAAGGAAACATTTTACATAATAAGTCCGGTCTTCTAAGAAAACAAAGGAACACTCCGGATCGATGGCTACGTGGGTTCTTTATGATCAAAGTAAAGGATGCGAAAGTTTTTTTCATCAACTTCGAGTTCGTTACCAAGCGACAAAATTCACCAATAGAGATAACGGATGTGGTCGATTTCAGGAAAGTGAAACTGTAATAACTACAAATATTATCGATATCAGATCGTAACCAATGTTTGCAAAGTGTGGGTAATGAAGGGGGATACTGTTGATTTTTTACCATTTTACTCATATTTCCTTTTTTAACTGATATTTCCGGTCTAGCTCTGTGGATATGTTGACATTTTTAAATCGCGTTTTATTTTATCATTTGTATCATCGTTACAGAACCTACCAATATTGATTTTGAATCTACTGTATTTCATTTGTTCGATTGCGTGGTAGATGTTTTTGTATTTTTTTGTGATACATGCTTTGAAATCATGTTCGGAATTACTATCCCAGGATTTAAGTGTAAACTACGCACGAACTTTATTTACAGAAAAAATAATATCTTGACGTTACATTGTACGTACTTATATGTATATACATAATTGTGTCCCGCCTAAACCTTCTCTCTCTTTCGGCATTTGTTTTATATTATAGCAGGGGTTTCCAGACTTTTTCGTTTCACGATGCCCTTAGTGCTTCGATATTTTTCTGCGGCGCCCAAGTCAGAATGTAGGCCTATCTAACACTTGCAACGCTCAGTTAAGGCTGGTTTACATTGGTCGAGTGAGCCGGAGAGTTACTGGGACGTCGTACTGGCCCGTATGCTTGACTCGAACGTTCTATGGCGAGTTGCTGTTTACACACTTTCTACTCGATTCTTGCAAAGTGTGTGAAAGTTGCTGCAGTTGTGTGGTGCTCTTTTGACAGAAGAAACCCATGGACGTCGTTGACGACTAAGAAAAACTCTGGAACGGTTTGCACATTTTTTTTTTTTTACTACAAATGACTACAATAATGCAAGAAGACATTTCTAGAAAGAAACCTAACTTCCTTGATTTTTCTATTTTCAATCGTTCTTGGTTGTACGTAGAACTTTTTTCTTTTTACTATAATCGACACAAATTCCACGGACACTCATGTTCACAGTTAAAAAGTTCTACAAACTTCATGGTGTCTGACTCTGACCACCACCTATTCATGATTGATTAAAAAAATACAATTAATAATCGATATTCTCCTCAGAAAGCTTTTACATTGATCGAGTGGTCTGTAGAGACCACGCAGGAGTGAAAACATCGATAGGGGAGGAAGCAACTTGGTCGAGTCGCTGTCGTCCTTGGACAGCCACTCACCTGTCCTGACTACCGGAGCGGGTACTGGCTCCAGTAATCTCTCCAGTTGTTTACACGAGGACAGTATCGCTTTACTCTACACGACTCGCTCCAGCAACTCTCCCGTCTACTCGACCAATGTAAACCAGGCTTTAGTGTGCTTAGGTAGCTTGCCTTAAGTTAAAAAATAAACGCATATTTCAAATTCAGAAACATTTTATATGTAAAAAGTACTAAATAAATAAATTTGAAAGTAAGTTAAGTGTAATTCCAGTGAAAATATTGGAACATTTTGCGTCGCCCCTGTAAGCCAGCTAGGGCACCGCGGCGGACACTTTGGGAACCACTGAATTATAGCATATGTAGTTCCCGTAACTTTTGATTTTTAATTGGTATAAATATTTACAAAGTATGGTACCGCACGAGTTAAATGTCGTCACCTTGTAATCGAGGGCTTGGGTTCGATACCCGTTGGAGGCACATAGTGGATCGGATCCCACTTTAAACCGTAGATCTAGTTTTGATAAGCCTGTATGAGCCTAAGTGGTCTTGAAACAAACGTAAACATTGGTATGTCGTACAGTATGACTGTTCTCTATTACAGCACAAGTCGGAATTTCTTGTTTTCATTGTAAATTTAAAATATGCCGTTCATATCTGTGGTAAACTTTAAATGTGCATGTTTAAGTTGATGTACAATGTTCAGTAATGTTTTGTTTTTTTCTATCTATGATAAGTACGGACCTTGATTTTTCGGTGTCATTACTTTTCAAAAGTGGTGTTTTTCTTACTTTTCGTTGTTAGTTTTTCTCAAAAGTCTCGTTTTTATTTTAGCACTGATACTGTTCTGCCAAATATACCTATTATTATACTACCGATGTTTTGACTCTTGTGAGATGGTAGTACGCACTCAACCTCCACGAGAATCGTGCTACATGCCTCGGTAGTGCAAAACATTTCTCACACGACAAATACCGATGTTATGGCTCCCGTGTGACGATAAGAACGCACTCATTCTCCGCCAGAAGCTCACCACTCCGCTCAGTAACGCAAAACGTTTATCGCGAGACAAATACCGATGTTACGGCTGCCGTTTGATTGTAGGTGTGCATTCGGTGTCCGCCAGAACTGCGCTTCTATGCTCGGTGAAGAAAGAATGCGGATAGAAAGTAAAAAAAAAAGGTCCATTTACACGTGGTTCGATGTAACTCGGAATTATTCTATGTATAACACGTAGCATAGTTTTTCTTAGGATAACATTTTTGAAATCGTTCATATTGATGGGACACATTTCAAATACACATTTATAGGAATGGAACAAGCACGTTTATTATGCACTATGTGCAATCATAACCAAGATATGTTTACAGCACTGTTCATCGTTTGAATGTAACATTCCGTAGAAGGGCACCACCTTGAGGAGAACATTCTTGGGCTCTCGAAGTCATGCTGTCCATACTGTGGCGCAGCAAATCGGCCGGAATGACCTCTAGCTCCCTTGAGTTGTTTGGGGTCTTGTGGTGTACACCCTTTTCTTTAGGTAGCCAGTAGTGCAATCAGCCCGGTTCTGCGCCATCAAGTGGTGAGCTGAAGTGGTGAGCTTGCCTTAATGGATTTCTCTCGTAAGGCATGAGCTCTATTTGATGGTGCAGTGTTGCCAGCTTCTTACTCGAAAAAATCAGCAAGGTTTTTGGGGCAACCTAACCTAAAACAAGGAGCTGGCAACCTTTTTCTCTTGCAGTGTTGCCAACTCCTTACTCGAAAAAATCACCAAGGTTTTTTTTCTTGGTCTAACGTAACCTAAAGCAAGGAGCTGGCAACCTTGCTTGAGGCTTGCCTTACAGTGCATAAAGCAAGGTTGCCAACCTACTGGTACTTTTGCCATAGCTTTTTACAAGAAAAAAAAAAGAGAGAGGGAAGAGTTAAACAACCGACAGCTTACCCACAGCTTTTTTTGCTCTAACCTAGCCTAAAGCAAGGAGCTGGCAACTTTGCTTGTGCAATCAACCCGGTTGACTGCCCTCAAGTGGAGATCAGCGTTGCCAACTCCTTACTCGAAAAAAAATTACCAAGGTTTTTTTTTGCTCTAACCTAACCTAAAGCAAGGAGCTGGCAACTTTGCTTGTGCAATCAACCCGGTTGACTGCCCTCAAGTGGAGATCAGCATTGCCAACTCCTCACTCGAAAAAAAAATCACCAAGGTTTTTTTGGTCTAACCTAGCCTAAAGCAAGGAGCTGACAATTTTGCTTGAGGCTTGCCTTACAGTGCATAAAGCAATTTTTGCCAACCTACACACACTAAACAAGGAGAGCCGACAACAAATATGTACTGCCGTAAAAGAGAGAGAGATGGGTGGATGGTAATATAGTATGTGTGTGCGTGTGTGCGTATAATATGTAGCATTATTAACTAGTGTGTGTTGGCAATTTACTTACAACTAAAAAAAATAGAGATGCCAACTTTGCTGTAAGATGAAGAGAGAGAGAGAGATTTATGGCTGGCAACAGTAATGAGCGAATGTGCCATATCGTAATTTTCCAACTCCGTATATCGTGACCTTTGTAAACCTCTCTCGGGGGAACATTGTAACACAAACAAACAAACAAAATAATAATTGTTGTTTTTAGGATGCCTGGCCCCTATAACCTCGCCAGGGTGCGTGGTGCCCAACCAAAAATGTGAAAGTTTTCTAATGGCTGTGGTTATAGATTACTGTACCTCTGTAGAGTTTCACGTGTTTTATTTTTTTTTCTTAAACTTTCATGAAACTCTACAGAGGACCTCCGTAATGCATGCAACGTGTACTAACGACTCTAGTGTTATTTGATATAGAGTTTTATTGTGAGATATAGATAAAAATAATTATGTTTATTATAATATTTTCTTGATGAAGATGGAGAATGTATGTGTGTTACAAATAAAGTTGCATGTTTTTTTTCTAGTGTGTGTGTATGTGTTTTTGATGTTTCGACAGCATCTGATTGCTTTACAAACCTTTTGTTTTTTTAAAAAAAAATTGCCATATGATATTTCAGAGGCGAGGCTAACCTACAAATAGGAGTTGACAGCGTAGCCTTCTAAGATGATAAGTATGCAGTAAAATGAAGAAGAAGAATTAATGATGCTAACCGGCGGTGCAGTGTTAATGCTTCCTCTTCTTCTTTTTTTTTTTTCTTCTTCTCTGTATTTTCTAGCATACTGATCTATTGCATGCTAACCAAACCTCTTGGGAGGTGGGCCACGGGTCCTCTACATGTATGTATGTATGAAATGCGATTTGGGGGAGGCCAAATTTTAAATTTACAGCTTAATTAATCTGCATGCATGCTTAATGTTTGATTTTTTTGTTTCTAGTTCGACATGAGATACACACAATTTTATTTTTGAAGTACAGTTAATATTACCTAGGTTAATCTGTGACATACAACTAGCGATCGACACGACTACCTGACATACAGATACAGAGAGAGTGAGCAAATTTAAAGTGTGATCTATCGTGAATTAAACTAAGCTTTTTTACCTACCCACATATAGCCTTACAGGTGACTCAAAAGCAGAAATTGGTCATAGCGTGACAGGTCGATCTATCGTGAACTAAACTAACCTCCCCCACTCATACATACATACTATGTCTTACAATAAGTAAGGCTGCTATATTACATGTAAGGGCTGACGGTTGCCAACACATACAAGATCTATTGCAAATTTTATTAACCTACGACATAAGCCATGGATATACACATACCAAGCCTTCCAGATAGGCTATAAGCAACTCACCTCTTGCAATTGTATAACGGGGAAAATTAACCTACAGCTAGCAATACTGTTTGAGCTGCTTTCGACGAGTAGTGTTACCAAACTTATTTTTTTTGCAAATAGGCTCTACAGCTAGAGGCTTGAAACATATACCCTACCAGAGTATGCCAACTTACCTCATGTAAAAATATTACCTAGTACGGGTTAAGCTGTGACATACAACTAGCGAACGACACGACTACCTGACACACAGACAGAGAGAGTGTGATACAGCTTATATGCAGTTTTTCCTACACACGTACTGGGTTTAAAAGATAACTTGCAACAACCATTTTACTTACCTCCTATCATATAATAAAATTACCACAGGTTTTTGATACTTGCTGCCAGAACATGGTGGTTTTAGACTGGAAATTCAGCCCGATTATTCTATTTGTGCAAGAGAAAAATGATGATGCCTGCATTTGGAATATATAATTCTTCTTACGGTATTTTGCGTGCCCCCAGTAACCTTGCTTTCGATTCACGGAAGCTATGACGTGTATTTCCTGTTTTGCGAACATACGAGAACCTTTTACAATGTTGCATCAGATAATATATTGCAAGAGCGAGTTGGTTGTGTATATAAATCTAGTCTTGGGGAATGGACATGAATATAATGTCAAAATTATTGCATAACTTAAAAAGAATATTTATTGCACTGTGCTTTCTAGCAAAGGTAAATGTGGAATGCCCCGGCCCCTCAGAGATTCGAATACTGTTAGTTAAACAGCAAGCATTGTCATATGGACTGACGATTATTATTTTTTTAAAAAAACAGACCTCGTAGTAAGTTATAACCTGAGCTGTCTTGCAAGTCTCTCGAGTTTGATATCTGGTGAAGGAATATGATGCTACTATAAACTGTATACAAGATATACCCAGTCCCTGGCATGAGATGGACGAGGACCTATACAGTTGTACAATGGTTGTTTTTTTTTTATTTAAGCATAGTGCTTATTTACATGTCAGCGCAACATGCATGCAAAGAAGGGAGGGAGACCATAACGGATAATTCTTATTTCGATTTCAATATTTTTGCTAGTTATGCTATCTAGACGAACACTGGAAGATGGGCAAAAGCGAGGGAAAGAGAGAAATGTTACCTTTTGCCCCTCTGCCTGTGTGTGATATACTAGTTTTACATGCATACGGCTGTATCGTGAAGCGAGGCCGAAAATAATTTTTGAAACCAGTCTCGAGCATCTTTGCGTTCAGCCAACAAGAGAAATAAAATATTACACATGGGTGTGGGGTGCAACAGCTACAGTACGGTAATGTGCATGGATGTTAAAACTTTTGGGTTTTTCTGAATAGACATACATATCAGTTTTGCAGTCTCCAGATGGGACCGGAGCTTATTTTTTATTTGGACAAGGGGGTTCAGATCAACTATAATTTTTGTTTACATCAAAATGAAACAAAGGATTTTACTCTACTGCTTACTTATTCAATATTTTTATTATTGTAAAGAATGGGGCGGTGTGTCTTATTGTATATAGTCTTCCAACAACCACCTCGGGGGCGTAAATTTATGTTTCTGCATGTATGCAAAATGCACTTAACTTCTGTTGTGAAGTTTGTTTTGCTGTTGTGATTAAATACTAAACCAAAATCTCACTACATAATTTTGAATTATATTTGTTAAAATCGATCTATATTATATCATCGCTATAGGTGGTCTATGTTATGTGCAGGAGAATTTTTAAAAAATGTCTTGTTTCTCGAACCTGTGGCCTGTAGATTTGTTTTGTTGGCAAACAGAAACAGAAAAATGGCACCATGTTATTCTATACTGATATACTGATAGTCAACAACTATGTCGAAAAGCAATGATGGGGGGGACTTGTCTGTGTTGGGTCTTATTAACAACTTCACAGCTGTACCTGCACAACTCATCGACAACAAATCAACAATGTTAGGAAATGTGTGCATGGCCCCCGAGAATACAATTTAAAATCACTGATGTGATATGAACCCCCTTCACTTGTGTGTATTTGAATATGCGAACATGAGGCATTTTGAATAATCGAGGCGGACAATCACAAAAACAGCTTGCAACAGTATGGAGAGTTCAAACTTCAGACGATTTTTGTTAATCTACGAAAAGCCAAGGGGCGAACGGAGATTACTACGAAAATTGTAACGCGAGGCTATTTTGGCTAATGGCAACGATGAGGATGAATAATGGTTGTTTTGATGAAATTGAAAAAGTGGGGCACGTCTGCTTCGAAGTGCATTACACCAACAACTACAATTGTCCCTCTTCCCTACACGAGGCGATTAACAGAGGTGTATTTTTGCCGGTCTACGACTCTGAGGGCTCAAGTTACAATGTTTACCTATAGCTGTACATATTTAAAAATGACCTGAGCAATTAAATGTTACAATACCGATCCTGATTTTTGTCGGATGACGTAGGTTGCAATTCTACCCCCGATGGCGTATAGACTTAAATGTTTCCATAACATGAAATACTGTTAATGGAAATCTGTCGTTTCTAATGTAAAAATCATATAACAAGAAAAAGAAGAAAATAAATGTTGCGAGCAAATACGGAGCCTCAACCCAAACACATAAATAATCAGACAAGATGTCAACGGTGCGTTCATAACTAACAAGTGATTATTCAAAAATTGAAATGGTGCAGGGGGAAACAACCAACTAACTAACTAGGCTTCTTAAACCCGAGGACAGCAAATACAAGCCTATTCTGATCTGAGAAAGATCTCTATCTACTTTTTTTCCATCACAACCGATTTTTTTTAGGTCTATTCAACCCCTCATGGTACACGAGCTCCTACTGCCCTGATGGTGGAGGAAGCGAATCTATTTGGACATGAAAGAGCATTATGTGTGGGAGACTATAATTTATACATGTGGTTGCTTGGATGCTTACAGAGGATGCCATAGCTCGTGCGATTGAGGCATTTTATTAAGCACATATTTTGATGAGTGTAAAGAATTAAATAAGTTACAAGGGGCTGAGGCATGGTTCGAATTTCTCGATCTAGGTATGGATGCAGACAGACACGAAGTTTTGTGTGTGGACACAAATGATAATGGAAAAATGCCGTTCACCCCGATAGCATAGTGGTAATGTTGTTCTTGCCTCGTTTCCATCGACAACATAGTGGTTACACTGTCCAATATTAAGAAGTTCTCAAAATTATTCAATTATTTTCTCTCTTCTTCTTCTATCATCTCGGTAACCAAAAAAAAGGTTTTCTCAAACGTTTAGACGACTACGAAAACGTTGAAATGTAAAATATTGTTGCATTGTAATCAAAAAAGAATTCGTTGAATATGCCTAACCTAAAATAAAATTCAAGAATTAATAGAGTTAAATATTTGCCACTCTGAAATGGCGACGGCTATCATAATATTATTTTCAGCAGGATAATAATGACAATATTATATATATTAAGGATTAGGCCCGAGGGATTCTTATTCACTACACTCGTTTCTAACCTGTCCACACTGGAAACCGAAAACACAAGTACGAGACACTAACTTGGGAGAGGACATGCAAAAACTCTGCGGGGGCTCATCTTAAAAAACTTCAGTAGATGTTTGTCATGGAACTCCCTCCTTAAATTCGATTCGAAAGGCACAAATATTCCGGTTCTTGAATAAGAAGCGCGTATGCCTTCGGAAAGAGAGAAGAAGAAATAAATAAATCAACTCATGCATATTCTTCATGTACGTATGCTTGGTGACAAGAAACAGTATTTTTTTTTCTCTTCAAGAAATTGTTTTCAACTTTTTGCTAGGTGACCCAACAGGAGTGGACGAAATAGCTTATTCATTCAAACTGGAAGCTTGCTTTTTTTTTCAACAATGGAAAACACATTATTTCCAGTGAAATATCGACTCAACTACCTAGAATGGCTACCACGGGCTTGGTGACTGAATACTAAAAAACTATCGAGCGACTTACTTCACAGCAGTGTCACTTAGTTTCAACAAGAACAGTTCAAGGCTTCCCGGGTGTCCTGCAAGGTTCGGCATTTATTTTTTTTAATAGCAAGCAGATGAACTGGCCTTACAATATGAAGACCCCTCTCACTGTGTCGGTTGCAGTTATTTTCTGGTAATTATGTCTTGCCGATGGCGTTGTTGCTTTGTAATCATACTTAGGAGTTATTTTTTTTTTATTTTGCCTTTCGCGACATGTTTGACTAATCGTGACAATACGTTTCAACTTTTCTGCATAAACGTTGATCATCGTTTATCTTGTCCGCATCGATTAATCTTCTTATGTTTTTTTTTGTTTTTTCGTCGCGTCCATCTCTTCTGTTATCACAATCGAGACTTCTAGATTATTATTTTTTCTCCCTGCAATTTTAGAAATGTAATTTTTCATGATCATCCAGCGAACGCCTGAGACATTTCAGCAAAATGTCGATTATTCAATGGATGTTGTAAGGTTCCATGTTTTTTTTTTCACTATCTCTTGTTTGGTCGATTTTGAATTTGGGAGTTATTTTTTTTTATTTTGCCTTTCGCGACATGTTCGACTAATCGTGACAATACGTTTCAACCTTTCTACATAAACGTTGAAACGTTTCAACGAACAAACATTTGTTCGTTGAAACGTTTCAACGTTTATGTAGAAAGGTTGAAACGTATTGTCACGATTAGTCGAACATGTCGCGAAAGGCAAAATAAAAAAAAATAACTCCCAAATTCAAAATCGACCAAACAAGAGATAGTGAAAAAAAAAACATGGAACCTTACAACATCCATTGAATAATCGACATTTTGCTGAAATGTCTCGGGCGTTCGCTGGATGATCATGAAAAATTACATTTCTAAAATTGCAGGGAGAAAAAATAATAATCTAGAAGTCTCGATTGTGATAACAGAAGAGATGGACGCGACGAAAAAACAAAAAAAACATAAGAAGATTAATC